>NC_134870.1:62441549-64841549 GCF_049852395.1 Peromyscus maniculatus bairdii
CAAAAATGAACTGTATTAATAAAATTCATTGCATTCCATTTCAACATTTAGAGATTTAGAAGACCTATTTTTCGATCTTTCTATATTTCTTATTTTAACATTTAGTACATTTATTCTAATTATTTTGTTTTAAAATTTCAGATTAAAGATATGAATTCCTTATGCACTATGTTTATAATATTAGAACATTCTGAATTTTTATTTCTTTTATGGGTGAGTTTTATATCTTGTGATGTTCTTTTATATATTAATTCCCCCTTTTGTTTGAAGAACTATGTTTACCATTTACTAGATGATAGTTCTGCAGGGCAGATATTCTCTTGGATTTTGTCAATATTTCTTTCCATTTCTGAAGTATAGCTTTTCTTTCTGGCTTGGTATCTCTTTCTTCTCCTTTAACAATGTTAAGAGTTCATGGTGTTGTCTTTTGACCTACAGGGTTTCTTCTGTGAAATCCTCTGTCAGGCAAATAGGAATACACTTAGGCATCATTTTTTCCTCCTTGTATCATGATTACTTCAGACTGTTCTCTTTTTTTTGACCATTGAGAAGTTAGTGATAATATATTTTGGAATAGACTTGGTTGAGTTGAGTCTGGATAATGTTCGTTGACCTTTTTGTACCCAACATTCGCCTACTTCCCAGTGTTTGGGAGAAAAATGATTATTTTCATAGTTTCCTAGCTTTCTTTCAGTACAATGCATAGGATCCAGTTTGGATTCTTGAATTTAGCCATTTAAAAGCATGTTACATTGCATCTGCCCTTGGCTTCTTTCTGGCAGTGACAGCAAGTTCAACTAGCCAGTAAGGTTTAAAAAGGAGAGAATTCTTAATCTCCAGTCTTCTACCATCCATTCAGCTCTACTCATTCACCAAGGTCCTGCTCATCCTCGTTTTTTTCCATTATTTTCTCATTATCTTTACTCTTTACCATTTTCTCTTAACTCATGTATTTCACAGTATTTTATAATGTAACAGTTTTTCACTTTTATTTTCGGTCATTATTGTTTTCTATATACGTGTAGATATATGATAACATTGAAGCCTGAATAAATGGATTGGAAAATTTTAAGATGTTGAAAAATCCTTATCTCACAGCCACATTTTAATGATAATTATTGTGAATACTTTTAACTTCAGCATCAGTCTTTGTAAATTTCAACCAAGGCAGTTAGCGACAAGCATTTCCTTCTATAGTCTTATGAAAAGTTGAATGAAGGAACAAAGAAATGGAAAGGGGGAATAGAATGTTATAAATCATTATTTGTAAATTCCAATGCATAACAAGAAAATTTCCCCCATTTAGTTGAGGAAATAGGAGGGTTATAGGTACCAGCATCTCAATCACTGTGTTTACATTTTAAATGATGTTGGATCAACAATATGACCTTTAACATAGCTTGATAACTATCAGTGCGGTGAAAAGAACACACTCCTGAAGTCCTTCCAAATCACCAGCTGTATAAGAAAAATAATTACATCCTCAAAAGCCACAAAGCCTAAAGGAAAGTAGCGAAGATTAAGTAGGTAATTCCATGGAGGCCTATTCAGAGCACTGTCTGCATTTACAGCCAATTTCCTGCCACATGATGTTTATTTCTTTGTCAGATATTTATAGTCCAAATACTAAAAGTCCATTGAACATCAGCCATTGATACAGTAATATAAAGCAGATTTATATATTCTACTTGTCTGATACTCAATTGGGAAGAGAAGACATTGCTCAATCTAATAGCTTTCTTTCTTAAGAGGTATTCATTTTAAAATGTGTCTTATAAATACAAGATGGGTTAAGATGCTGTGCTCTAAATATTTTTTAAGGGATTTATGTTTGCATTTACTGTCCTTTTAATCAAACTTCAATGCATTTCTAATACAGAAGTTTTAGGGAGAAAAATACTGCTTGCTACTTCTTAAACTAGAAGTTTGCTATTGGAGAGGAAGTCTTGATAGTTACTAAAAGAGGCTATTATGGACACACTGACAGACTTTTTTTTATCATTTATAGAAAATATTTCTACATTAAATGACTATGTGAAATTTAAAAACCTCTATCTTTTTTTGTCCTGACTAATTCATGAAAATATTTCAAATTTGTATATATGCATTTCCAGAGTGTTGAAAGTATGTAACATCTTACCTACTCAATACCTGAATAAATTTCCTTTTTGTTTGATGTTTTGGTTTCTAAAATATTGATATCTTCACAGACTTGAACATTGGAAGACATTGTAACTGTATCTGACTCTGTTAATCCTTTCTTCTTACATTCATGTTATCTTTTCATTCACTGTGGTTTCCCCCAAACCAGGAACTATTTTTTGTCTTCCAAATCCAAATAATCCTCAACCCTGTATCATTCCTTCTTCTCTTCATTTCTATACTTCTTGGGATAATTACTCAGAAACCACTTCTCTGTTTTCTCAGCATCCATTTGCTGGTCAATACCTTGTAATCTCACCAGTGCAAAGCATATAAAATTGCTCTTCTTCCTATCTTTAATAGGAAGATGCACTGGTAACTTTAACCATTTCATTTAGTTGGCTTTGTGGAAACATGATGTCATCCATCAACCAAATTGGAACAAATTTGGTGCTGCCTTTAATATGATGAAATTTTCTTAAATCTTATTTTAAAGTCCAACCATGATGGATGTGTGATTTTTCTAAGGGGAGAGTTAAATCATAATAATTATGAAAATGTTTTTGATGACAATTAAAACCATCCTGATGTAGGAACTTCAAAGTTGGAAAGAAGTTTGTAATTAATGAGGGACCAGAATGAGGTCATCACTGATGCTAGCTTTGCTTTGCTCTTCTTGGACTGGGAAGGAATGGTGATGTTACTCTGAGCACACAGCTCATGCAGAAATAAAAATGATGGGGTGATATGAGAAGGGAGTGGACAATCACCTTCCTGGAGCTTAATAATAAGAAGGAAAGCAAAAGTTCTTCTCAAGTTCTTCTACATTCAGCCCCTGACATCCAGAACTCATTGACTCAACCCTCAGAAGTCCAAGAAAGTACAAGTTTAGGAGAACTGACTTATGCCTGACACAGGTTTCTGTCTGAGGGAGATCATTGCCATGCTGAGAAAATATTAGTGGCAAGCAATATGGGGGAAGAGGCTAATGTATTGAAGGAACAATTAATAGTTTCTATAACATCTACTCTACCTCATCCTCTTTATTTTTCTTTTTTATTTATGTGGCTATAGGTACATAGTGGAAAAAAGTTTGATGAAGTCAAGAATACTTTTTAATTTGAAGTAAATTTATTTTTGGCTACTGGAAGATATTGAACAATTCCTAGGATTTCATCAAGATAAAGTAATTATAATGGTTTTTCTTTGCACACTATTCCAGTTCCTGGTTCTGAGTTTGGTGCAAAAACAGCAAGACTCATTCAGAGAATCAATAATTCTTTTTACTGATCGACCTTGATGGTTTCAGATCTTTAAGAACATTTAAAATGCTTTCTTCAGAAACTCATGATCCCCATACCATTGAGCTCCTGAGTGTTTCAAGAAGACAGTTGAAAGACTGAGAATAGCGTTGTGTTTCTTTGAATATACAAGGAGTGAACTACTTGTTGGAAACAGTATCCGAAGCCTGCAGAGTGAAGAAGTATAACTTGACTTTTTTTTCCTCTATAAAATGAAAAGGAATCAATGACTTTCAAGCCCTCAATCAACAAGTAAAACTTTATGATCATGATAAAGTAGTGTCAGAAGATTTTTATAAACTATCTTAGTAACTAGGAATTGGTTCCTGGCGTATTTCATGAAACAAAAAGATTATATAAGATACAATATAAAAATACTAAGATTCAAATTAAATGAAAAACATATGTAATAAAATCCAAAGTTTCAAAAATAAATAAACTTACATTATGTCTGTTTGTAATACCATGTATGTTTAACTTATAATGTAATAGTTAAGAAAATCAAGCATCCAACCAAAATTGGCTTTATTTGGTGTTTTTATGGTGAATAATAAATGTTCCTTGAGTAGATCATAAAACTGTGAGTGCAATTCAGAAAGTTTCATGTTCTGTTAACAGTAAAGCCAAGTAAAGGATCACAAACACAATCCCTTCTTATTATCCTATAGTCAGCAGAATGTCTTGCTGTTCAAGACGAGTTTCTTGGTTGGTTTTAAGCAAGATATGTAACAATTTCTATGAAGAGACCAGGAGATAGACCAAACACCAGAAGATTAACAATAGGTAAATGGTATGACATATCATTGAATACATTCTTTATTTGACATGAAACTTCATTTTCTCATTCATCAAATGAAAATGAGAATTAAAATATTTACTTCACTGGGTGGTTTTAAGCAATGAATTGAAAGCACAACATTGTTCCCAAGAAATGTTAGCTGAAAAGATTAAGAACATCCTATTATATCACTTTTTGTACATTAGTTTAATTTATACAAAATTTAATTAGTTTTATGTTTCTTCCAAGGAGTATTTGGAAACTGCTGTGATATTTTCAGTCTGTTCCAGGTTTAATCTGTGCTTTCTGTAATTTTTCCCCTTCTATTTAAGCATGGTAATATGCTGGCATCTCACTGAGAGTGCTGACACTAAAAAGTACAGGAACTCAGCACTTAAGGCTGCATTTTCTCCTGCTGAGAACGTCAGTTTGGTTCCCAGCAACTGTGTCAGGTGGCTAGCAACTGCCTATAACTCCAGCTCCAAGGAGTTCATCCTTTTCTCTGCCAAAGGAGCATCTCCCTCTCTCTCTCTCTTTGTGTGTGTGTGTGTGTGTCTGTGTGTCTGCCTGCCTGCCTGCCTGTCTGTCTGTGACTGTGTTTAGAAAAATGACTAAGGGTACAAAATATTTGCCCCAAAACACAGCTCCCTGATACAGTGGTGCTACAGGAAGAGCTGTCAGTACAATCCTTGTGTCATTTGAGTGGCATCTATATCACCAACACCAGTGTTGTCACTGCTGATATACTTACAGCAAGATGAGTTATTTTTTTATTCTTTTAAGGATTTTGTTGACAAATTGACTGAGACAAAATCCTATATATCCTAGGATGGCCTTAAACTCACAAAGTAGCCCAAAAAAAAGTCCTATTTTTATATCATGCTATACAATCAATGCTGTCTGGTTGCCTTTGAACAAATCTCAAGTTTCTTAAAAGTCAGAAGGCTCTTTCATTCTCATGTAAAGGGATTTCTGGGGCTTTGATCCCTTTAGTAATCTGAGCTTATGCAAAAACCTTGAGTTCTAACTATGTAGAGCTAAGTCTCTTATTTGTGGAAACAAACACGTACTAATGAAGACCATTTGAAAATCACCAAGCATTGTAGGAATAATCTAGTGACAATGTATTGTTATTCTGTTGACTTAAGTTTAGTAGAAGAGTCAGACATTGTGGTGGTTCTTAAAATCTCCATATCCTGCTGTTCATAATCTTGGCCCTGTATAATCAGATCCTTATGATGAACTTTTAACCTATAGAGCGCTAAAGGCTTTGAATGAAACCACCATTGTCTTTATATTGTATGTTTCTCTTTCTTCCTAGGAGACCCAATAGAATACCTGTTGGTAAGGCAGGAGCCTAGAAATATATGGAGGAAGAGAATCCAGAGATTAACTTACTTGGAAAAACTAGCATCATGTGAACTTGAGTGAAGCATGTACTGTGTTAATGACTATGGACCTCACTTTTTCTGCTATTTACCCTCTTTGGAGCCTAGCTGTGAATGTGGCTTGGCATACCTCTAAGTTCCTTTGGCCCTCTCCCTTAATAAACTATCTGGTTTTTGGTTAACTACCTATATGTCTCTGTTAAATTGATTGTAGAAAGACACAAGGACTTGCCCAGTTCACTCAGATTTTTCTCTGTAACATTGGAATTCAAGAAGCAAACAGACATAAATCATAAGACTGGAGAAACCCACTTGGTAAAGAATCACAGGAGCCTCCATAGCTGGGAAGACCCTCTGATAAGAAGTATCAGCTTCAAGGAGATGAACATCGAATTAAAAGTGGAACTTGCCACACCCGAGCTTCTGAAAATACTGAAGCCCAGAGCAGAAGCCTGGGGATATGTCAGTGAGTTTCCTAGCCAAAGACAATGACTTTCAACACTTGACCTGTAGAGACTGTGCAATAATAAGTGTGCTGTTTTAAGCTTTTTAGTTTGTGGCAATTTGTTGCGTTTCAGTAGGATCCTAATAGACCAGGTTAAAGGACTAAAACATGATGGGAGTCACTTCAATTATGAGTCTTTATAATAGATCTAACTCAATTGTAAAAGGATAATTTGACTTAATTTTTACATACATCAGTTATCATGGCTGCAGAGCATGGTGGTTTGTTTTATTACTCTTTCCATTATGGAAACAATTAGCAGTTTGTGTGTAATAGAATTATGATGATTTCTTTTAAGGCATATGACTTTCACAGTAAAGACTAGGAAATTCCAGTCAAATATGCTCAAATGCACACTTTTTCCTGGTACATGAAAATTCCACCTTGATTTATATGAGTGAGAATAGGTTGAACATATACCACCATGTGTGCCCTTGAAGGTCAGAGGACAACTTGCAGGAGTCACTTCTCTCTTTCTTCCATGTGGATTCAAGGGAGTGAACTCAGGTCATCAGGCTTTGAGGCAAGAGGTGTCACCAATTGGAACACATTACCAGTTCTTCTGTTTTTGTTTTGTTTTAATTGACACATAGTCATTATGCATCAAACTAAGTTTCATGAAGACATTATCATGTAAGTATATAATGTACCTTAAGCAACCCCTTATGCTATACTTTCATCCTCCCTTTCTCTTGTCTCCTGACTCCCATTACTACCATTCATTCCTCTAGTCAGTGTTGGTCTTATGTTTAGGTAATAAGTATGTACATGACTTAATGTAGCCATATAGACATTAGTTCTTTGAATGAAATGAAGGAAAATGTGCTTTTCCTTGTTTGAGTCTTAGTTCCCCTAGTTTGATAATGTCCAGTAGTATATGTATTTTCCTGCAAGCCGTATGACTTTATTATCTTTCACACACACACACACACACACACACACACACACACACACACACACACACACGTATATTCTTTAACCATTCTTCTTTTTATGGAAATACTCATCGGACTCTATAGTGTAGCTGTTGGGAATGATGGTACAATAAACATCAATGTGCAAGTATCTTGATGATATACTGAGTTAGGCTTTAATGCAAATACCCTAGAGTTGGATAGCCAGGTCTATGGTGGATCTATTTTTACTTTTTGATGAGGCTCCATATTGGTTTCCATTGTTACTAGACTAGTTTACATTCCCACCAACACTCCATACATGATCTCTTTTCTCTGCATCCTCACCATTGTTTGTCATTTGTTTTTCTTTTAATTATTGTATATATTTACATGCACTTAGTTTTTCACATCATTAATGCTGTGATATATTCTTTTAGAATTATTTTTAATACACACTATATTTTGATCATAGTTTCACCTCAACCATCTCCTCCCTGATCCTCCTCACCTTCCCACACTCCCAACTCCATACATGCTTTCTCTTTTTTAAGAAAAAAAAACAGACAAATTAAAAAGACAAAAGAGTAAAACAAAATGCACAAAATGATAAATAAAATGAAGAAGAAAACAAAGAGCATAAGAAACACATGTAGACACATACACAAAAACAAATTAGAAAACATAATATGCAAACAAACACTAGCATGATTAAAAAATGTACAAACAAAGCAACAGGAGACAAAAATATCTCCAAATACTACCTTTGTGTTCATTTTGTGTTTCCCCTGTACTGATGGGCATGGGGCCTGTGAGGTGTGGTTTGTACACCTAGTGTGCCTTCTTTGGAGAACTATTTTTTTTTTCTTTTGCTAGAGGTTGTGAATTGGAGATAGCTTCTTGACTGGGGATGAAGCTAGTGTCTATGTCCCCATCTGAGCACTGGGACCCTGACTTGGACCTGTGCTGGCCCTATGTGTGTTGCAACTGTCTCTGTGTGTGCATATGTGAATCAGTCCTGTTGTATCTGGATGACACAGTTCCTGTGGTGTCATCCACCCCCCCTATGAATATTACAGTCTTTCCATATCTTCTTCGTCATAGTCCCCTGAGTGTGGTGGTAATCTAATTGTACTGAAATGTGATTTTGATTGTATGTTAATAAATAAAGTTGCCCGGGGGTCAGAGCTATTAGAGCCATAGCAAGAGTGTGGCAGTGGTGGCACACGCCTTTAATCCCATAGATATCTGTGTGTTCAGGGATATAGCCAGCATTGGAGACATATGCCTTTAAGACCTAGGGGGCTGTACCTTCAGACAGTGACGAGGCAGTCACGTGTTTGGGTTTACAACCAATGAGAAGGCAGAACAAAATACTTTAAATAGACGAACAGACAGGAAAGAGGACCCTCATTCGGGAAGCTGGGACACCGCAGGCGGAAGGGTGAGATTTTAGCTCTGAGCTCTGACTTCTCGGCTTTCTCTTTTACATTGTTTCTGTGTTTCTTATTTAATAAGACGGTTGGTTACATCTATACCTGAGCTTTAAAGGTAGGAATTTGATGAAGACATCCACTGAGGACTAGGTGTTCCAAGGTCTCCTCCATTGTCCAGTTATGAGTCTCTGTTTTAGTTCCTATTTCTTGCAAGAGGAAAAGTCTTTGACAATGGAAGGTATAGAAGAATGTCATTAGGAGTCATTTAATTGCTACATTCTTTTATCAGAACAAATATTATTTGGTTTTCCCCTAGGTTTGTGGTCTATCTAGTCTCAGGTTCTTGGCCACCCAAGCAGTGTCAGGCAGGTACTCTACCTCATAGAGTGGGCCTTAAATCTGGTCAGAGACTGATTGATTTCTCCCACAAATTTAGTGGCATTATTACAGTAGTAAATCATTCAGGCAAATCACTGTGGTAGATCAAAGGGTTTGTAGCAGAGTTGGCCTTTACTTTCACCTCTGGTAGTGTACAGAATGTCTTCCAGTACACTAGTCTCTAGGGGTAAAGTCCCTAGTTAGGCATACGCTTGACTTCTCTGTGTTTAATGAGACATACAAGTGCTGTCTTCAGCAGTAAGGACTCATTATCTCAATTTGTAGAGAGCAACCAATATCCTTGGCAATATCCTGTGTTGTTTAGGGGTTTCTATGGGGCCTCTTTGGCCAACAACTCAATTAAATGTAACCCATTACTAGCACTGGGGGTTTCACTTGGTGGCTGGAGAGGTCTAGTTGGTGCTTTGTCTCCCCAGTTATGTGGTTACTCCATTTAGATTTCATTAATTCACATGTGTATATATTTTAAGAAGCTTGTACTATATAGTAAGTCTTCATATGTCCCTTAGCATTAATTGTACCTCCCTATATTTTCTACCATAGGTAACCTTCTTCCTCCTCCTGCACTGCTCAATCTTGTCATTCCAGTTTCCCCCCTGTTCTCTAACCATATATTCTGTTTGCCCTACCTTGGGTGACCCTCACTGCCCCCTAGTTTTTTTTATTCTATAACTACACTCTGTGGTGTATTCAGATAGTAGCATTCCTATTAAAGGCTTAAAAGCTAACATTCACAAGTAAGAGAAGATTTAACATATTTGGGGTTCTGGGTTACCTCACATAGGATGACTTTTTTCTAGTTCTGTTTATTTCACTGCAAATGCCATGATTTCATTTTCTTTTAACTGTTAAAATATTCTATTGTGTAAATGTCTCAAATTTTTCTGATTCATTCATCTGTGAATAGATGACTAGGCTACTTCTGATTTCTGACAATTATGAATAGAACAGCTATGAATATAGTTGTAAAAGTATCTTTATAGTAAGATGGAGAATCCTTGAGGTATATGCCCAAGAGTGGTATAGCAGGGTATTGAGGTAGCAGATCTATTTTTAGTTTCCTAAGAAGCTACATCACTGATTTCTGTAGTGTCAGCACACATTTGCAAACCCACCAGCAATGGATGAATGTTCCCCTTTACCCTGCGTTCTATCCAGCATGAGCTGTCACTTGTTTATTGATCATGACCATTCTGACTGCTGTAAGATGAAATCGCTAAGTAGCTTTGATTTGCATTTTCCTGATAACTAAGGGTGTTGAGTGTAGCTGGAAGGTTTTCTCAGGTCCCAGCGGCCCTGCAGTCCTTTGTTCCTCTGTTCCTGCCTGGCTCCATGGTCCCTCAGCCACTTATAAAATAATCATTCAGAGGCTTAATATTAATTATCAACTGTAAGGCATATGGCAGGCTTCTTGCTAGCTAGCTATTCAACCCATAATTATTAATCTATGTATTGTCATGTGTTCTGTGTACATCCCCTTACATGCTGTTCCTAGGAGGGAAGTCTGGTGTCTCCCTCACTCCACCTTTCTCTTTCTTGTCTCTCTGCTTGGATTTCTCACCTGTCTCTAAGCTGCCCTGCCATAGTCCAAAGCAGCTTATTTATTAACCAATGGGAACAACATATATTCACAGCATACAGAACAACATCCCATAGCACTTCCCCTTTTCTATCTAATCAAAAAGGAAAGTTTTAGCTTTAATGTAGTAAAATTATATATAACAAACAATTATCAGGCAAGAATTACAGTTAAACTATCTAGTCTATCTGTATTTGGAAAAATTAAAGAAAATATTTTATCATCTATCCTATATTCGTGAGTCTAAAGTTTCATATCTAATTTATCTTTTATCATAACCAAGAAAAATCATAGCTATCTAGACTTCAACTCCATCAAAGAACCCAGAAGGATGTAATATTACCTAAGTAAACAGGAAGAGCATTGTAAGCAACTTCCAAAAATCTAGAATGACAGAGACAACTGGCTGCCTGAACAGTCATCCAAAGTTCTTCTGCAATGTTGGGGCATCCATCTTCAGCCTATAGGCTTAGAGTTTTCAGTCGCTTTTTCCAGTGTCCTGCAGAATGTCTGGTAGTCTTCTCTGCAAAGCAGGAACCTCAAGGACCATGTTGCCTTGTTTTGGCAAAATTTAGTGGTCATTTTTCCATGGGTCTTGCATGTCCAGTCAACACAACATTTTGTCAAGCAGTCCAGGCAAGAACAGTTTCTTGCCCAAATGGCTAACTTTTGCCATAAGGAAAGCAAACTCCATATGGAGTTTCTTTGATGCTTATTATCTTTTTTGAAGTAAATCAGTACTGCCAGGAGCAGATGTGCCTCACTGTCCAGAAAGTCTAAGTTTTTAAAACAAACATTTTAAATGCCATATTCTGCAAGTGTTTGAAGATTGCTTACCTAATTGAAATATACCTTCATAGACCTTATAAACTTAACTAACAGGACTATAAATTTGATTATCCTAGATGACTATTAATCTGTATTACTTATATAATTATATATTATAATTTTAAATGAGCTGCATAAACATAATACTTTAAACAAGAGTAGAAATATACATACAGTATAACAAAATTAACTTTAAATTTGTAATAAACGAAAATCTATTGCAATGTAAAACATTTTAAACAAGTTGTTGCTCTTTAAAAGTAGAGTCAATAATCTATCCTTTCATCCTATCATATCTATAATATCCCCTTTTCTTCTTAGAAAGTGATTGTATTTATAATCAACCTTCTTTAAATAAAAATAAACATTTATAAACAATATTTTGGGAGTTTCAGTGTAGCTTCTCCTACTACTTCCTTCTGATTGGGGACCCTGGTAATCCTATGGGGATCCTGAGAAAATTAGGAATTATAATTAAATCTTGGCTGTAGTAGTCTGTGAGGATGAATCGTCTCAGCCAGTTGCTTTGAAGCTGATTTTGGACGTTGGGTCATCTGGGCCATAGCGTCATTGGAGACTTTGCAGGGGGTCTTGGCTAATCAAACCATATCAGCCTGGAAGCAATCCATAGATTCTCATCTTCTGTGGAAACAGAAGCAGAACCTATTTTCCAAAGCAATGTAGCCTTAGACATAAATTTTGAAGTCAAGATACCTTCAAAATATATATATTGGTTTAACTCATCAGCCTTTACAATCAAATGTCTTTCTGCAGTTAAAAATTCCAAACACAATATAATCCAGACTCTCTGTGTAATTTCCATCTTTACGTGGCTTATTTTTTATATTACTTTTACTGTCTCTTTAAAGTCTTTCTTTTTAAAAATTATCTATTTCTTTATATAACTGTCTATCCTCTTTTTCCTCTCTCAAACTTACATACATTTTTACACATAATGTAAACCATTTAGAGGTTTATTCCATCTGAATCTGCCCTTTGTGTATCTGTAATTCTTTTCTGATCATCGCAAACTACAGCATGGCTAAGATTGAAGTAACAGCCCTGGCTGCTGACTCTGCCCACTTCAGTTTCCCAATATGGCGGAGGTATGCAGGTGAGTCAAGCTTACCCTGCCAACTCTGGGGTCTATGCTCCCATCAGGTAGCATGCAGCTGGCCCACAAACCCTTTTTGTCTGTATGAATAAAAGCTAAATCTGCCATGCAGTGTGCTGCAAGGCAGATTGAGGGAGATGCTAGACTGCCATCCTAGGAGCAACATGTAATGGGATGCAGGTAAAACTACAGAACACATGGCCATACATAGATTAATAGTTATTGATTGAGTTAAACTATAAGAGCCAGCTAGCAAGAGGCCTGCCATGGGCCATACAGTTGATAATTAATATTGAGCCTCTGAATGATTATTTTATAAGTGGCTGAGGGATCATGGGGCTGGGCAGGCCCAGAGGAATATGGGACTATGGGGCCCACTGGGACCTTAGAAAAACCTTTTGACTATAGTTGAACATTAATTTGTTTCTCAGGCATTGAATTTTAGCTTTTGAGAAATCTCAGTTAAGTTTTGTACTCCATTTTTAAATTGGGTTATTTGATTTCTTGATGTCCAGTTTTGTTTTGTTTTTTTTTTTTGAGTTCTTTATGTATTTTTGTTGTTAGCTCTCTATTGGGTGTGTGATTGGTAAAGAAGTTTTTCCATTCTGTTGCCTGCTGCTTTGTATGGATGATGATTTCTTTTGTTATATGAAGCTTTTAAGTTTCACGAGGTCCCAATTATTAATTGTTGATCTTAGCACCTGTGACATTTTGTCCTATTCAGAAAGTCTTTTCTTGTGCCAACGAGTTCAAGACTATTTCCCACTGAATAGGAATGACCCCCACATGCTCAAATATGTGAATGCTTAGTCACTAGGAAGTGGCACTATTTGACAGGGATTAGGGGGTGTGGCCTTGTTGAAGTATATGTGGCCTTGTGGGAGGATGTATGCCACTGAGATGGGATGGGCTTTGGGGTTTTAAATGCTCCAGCCAGGTCCCATGTCTCACTCTCTCTCTCTCTTCCTGTTGCCTGCCAGTCTGGATGTAGAACTCTCAGCTACCTCTCCAGCACCGTGTGTGCCTGTATGCCACCATGCTCTTCACCATAATGATAATAGACTAAACATGTAAAACTGTAAGCCAAAGCCAATTAAATGTTTTCTTTTATAAGAATTTACCATGGTTGTGGTATCTTTTCACAGCAATAGAACTTCGACTAAGACACCCACCTTCTCTTCTGTCAGATTCAGAGTGCCTGGCCTTATGTCGAGGTCCTTGATCCTTCAGAGGTGATGAATATGGATCTATTTTGATTCTTCTACATGCAGCCATCTTATCTAACCCTCACAATTTGTTGAAAATGCTGTCTTTTTTCCCCCAGTATTTTCCATGTGTATTTCTGGCTTTCTTGTTAAAAATCAGGTGTCTTTAGGTTTGTGAACTTATGGCTGGGTCTTCAACTTTATTCCATTGATCAACATGTCTGATTTTATGCCAATGCTATGCTTATTTTTATTATTACCATAGCTCTAACTGGAGATCAGTGATGGTGATGCCTACAGCAGCTTTTTTTTTTTTAATATTCAGGATTATTTTTGTATTCTAATTTTTTCTTTCCACATCAAGTCCTTTCAATTTTTGAAAAGAATTGTGGTGAGTTTTAAATGTGTGTAATTACAGACATGGAAACATGTATACACAAATGCAAGCACATTGCATGCTCTCTCTCTCTCTCTCTTCTCTCTCTCTCTCTCTCTCTCTCTCTCTCTCTCTCTCTCTCTCTTTCTCTCTCTCTCTCACACACAAACTCATACAGATACAACAATAAGAAAAATAAATATAACACAAACCTAGTCCAAGACAAAGTAAAATAGGTAGCATACAGGGCCAAGGAACTGCCAAGAATTCAAACTATACCACAAAGTCTTCATCTTAAATATGTCATTAATTACATTTTGGTTTATATAATAGAATAAAACTTTGTTTAAAATTTTGAGTGTTAGATGAGAAAATAAAATTATTCAACCATATATTGCCTCTAAGAGTCACACTTTAAATAACAGCATATAGAAAGACAAGAAAATTCACTAAACTGTTATATGATACAAACCTACCAGCATAAATTTGCATCTATACTAATAACACATAGGGCAATCTTAAAGGCAAAACTTTCAAAGTGCAAAGTATTTCAGAACAGTGAAAGGTGTATTTCTCCTTGAAACATTACAAAAATTCTCCTCCTCTAAACAAAAACTTAAAAGAAGAAATAGTGAGAAATGTTAGCCCAAATTAATACCTGAAAGATGAAGTGAATGTGAAATGATTTCTCAAGATAGGTATTTTAATAACAAGATTGGCAATTTGGAACAATTTACATATAGCTATCATTGACTACTATGACTGCAGATTATATAACTATTGTAAGTAAGCAAAGAACTTTATAAAAATGGAAAATATTATGAGTTACAGGAAATGCACAAATCAGAAAGAGTTATTAAATCTTGCAGAATATATTCTCCAAAGAAGTATAATTAAGGCAGCAAAAAGGTATCTCTTAAATTTTGGGTATTCAGTTTATTTCTAGATAATTGTCAGTATTTGGCCTATGGCACATCTGTGGAGCATTTTCGTGACATGGTGCACTGTAGGTGATAACATTCCTAGGCAGGGTCCCTGGGCTGTACAGACTGTGAAAGGTGTGAGAATGGAAATAGGGTGAGATATAGGAAAATTACAGGTCTTGATGCTTGCAGGATGAAGCTAAATCTAAACAAATAAAATTCTAATCTGAAAAAAAATCAGTGTTTCATACCAATGTACTAATTTTTCAATTCTAGAATTAGAAAAGTGACAATACGACACCTAGGAACTCTTAGAGAATAGTATAAATAAGAGCAGACAGTCATTTAGACAATAAGCTTACAATAAACTGCAGTTCAATTTAGTTGAAGAAGTTGATTATTAATTAATTAATTTATTTATTTATTTATAAGATCAGACAGTCATTTAGACAATAAGCTTACAATAAACTGCAGTTCAATTTAGTTGAAGAAGTTGATTATTAATTAATTTATTTATTTATTTATAAGATCAGTCATTTAGACAATAAGCTTACAATAAACTGCAGTTCAATTTAGTTGAAAAAGTTGATTATTTATTTATTTATTGTTTGTTTGTTTGTTTGAGACAGGGTTTCTCTGTGTAGCTTTGCGCCTTTCCTGGAACTCACTTTGTAGACCAGGCTGGCCTCGAACTCACAGAGATCCACTTGCCTCTGCCTCTCGAGTGCTGGGATTAAAGGCGTGCGCCACCACCCCCCAGTGAAAAAGTTGATTATTTAATCATTCCTAGTAATAGAAAAAGTAGAAAAGAAATCATAGTAGTATTAAAAAGATAGTCTTACAATTCTGTGTAAACTGAAAAAAAATACTTAAAATATATTTAAAAATTTATTAGCACAAAAATTTCCCCAAATTGCCACAGTTTATCAAATCTCTGGTCCAGAAAAGTTAAAATCCCTATAGTCTTCCAGGAATTAAATAAATTAAATCTGAAGTTCATATATTAGGCATAAAATAGTCTCATCAGCTGCATCTCCTTCATACTTATTCTTCCTGGTGACAGGAAATGGAGGTGTGATTTCTAACCCCTTCTAATATAGTAGAAACAGATGCACACACACTAGGAAAAAATTCCACACAAGAGGATTTCAAAATGCTAATACATGCATGAAAGCCACAAATCATGAATAATGAAATTAGTATAAATAAAAGCTGTGTTATAAAAGTAGTTAAAGCAAAATTTGTTGGATTGTAACAAGATCTGAACTCTTCTGATACCTTATGAAAAATACAACTTCAGAAAATTTTATTTTTGGCTTCTTGAGGTTATAATTTGCCTAGGCAATGATCTACTCTTGCTCTGAATATACAGCCAGATGTATATCACAGTGTTATAAAAACTGTTCATAACTGAATTTTTTGAAGCCCATGCACAGCAGCAGGGGGGATTGGATACAGCTGCAATTAAACAAAGAATTTCAGGCTTGTGTTAGAATATGAACAAGAATCACACTGAGGAAAGGAAGAGATAATGAGTGCTGTTCTCTGCTTCCTGTTTGCAGATCCAGTTGTGAACTGTTGGCTGCTGCTCCATGCCTGCCTGCCTGCTGCCATGATCCTCCCACAATGGCCACAGACTCCTGTCCCTCAGCAACTACCACATTCATCAGGGACTTTATATCTAAGGCCTGGAAGTTCATTCTCCAAGGTGATAGTGCTGGTATGGATCCAGCTGGTGCTGCAAATCATGTGGCACAAGAATAAAAAAAGCTCAACATATTCAAGTATTCTATCTCCACTCCAACACACACTGTGCTGCGAGACCCTGCTGGTCGGAGGTTGCAGTCCACCATGGCCTGGCAGCTCTCTCCAAACTCGACAATATAGAGGACATCCCTCCTCACCCCCGCCTGCCCCAGTGGAAGGCACTCTGTTCTCTACCTGACCACATTTGGAGACTATCTCTATGGCCTAGGCCCAGGTGCCTGACTTATCCCTAGTATGACCCTTGACACAGTTCCCTGCAGAAGCTTTCCCCCTGCTGCCCATATGGTACTTAGACATTGTGCTAGGAGCTTTATAATAGGACCATGCTTCATAGATGATAACTAAGACTTCCACTAGGAGCCTTACGATTGGAGCATGCAGTTTAATGCAGATTAGGTACATAACAGGAAACTTCTCTGAGTTTGTGTATTACATGAAAATTACTGTGAAATGTGCAAATACAGAGACTTTATAATTAGAAATACAGATAATCATGACCTTGAAGATGAATGTTTCACTTGATGAAATGTTGATATTTAAGCTTAACATTGTCTTTTATTCCTAATTATAAAATATACAAGAACATAATCAAGAGTTGCTGAAGTAACCAGAGTCATATACTGAATGCACAGCTTCTGTACCTTGTCCACCAAGTTAAGCCTCTTCATCTACCTTTTCCTTCCCAACTCTCATCCTATATGGGACTCTAATATTTCTCATATACAAGAGTAACTTGAACTGAGGGGGATTACTGGGAGGGGAGCATTTCGGGGTCTGGTGCTGTGTCAGGGGAATCTCCCAGGAGTCTATGCGGATGACCCCAACATAGACTCCAGCAACAGTGGATAAGTAGCCTCAACTGGCTGTCTCCTGTGACCAGGTTAGTGCCTGGCCCAATTGTCATCAGAGAGGGATCATCCAGCAACTGATGGAGGCAGATGCAGAGACCCACAGCCAAACATTAGGTGGAGCTTTGGAATTCTGTGAAGGAGGAGGAGAAAGGAATGTAGGAGTCAGAGGGGTCAAAGACATCATGGGAAGGCTCACACAATCCTCTAACCTGGGCTCATAGGGGGCTCTCAGAGACTGGACTGGCAACCAGGGAGCCTGCATGAGACTGATGTAGGCACTTTGGATATATGTTACAGTTTGGATATATGTGACAGTCCTCCATGGGACTCCTAACAGGGGAAACAGGCACTGTCTCTGATTCTTACTGGCTTTTGGGACCCTACTTCTCATATTGGGTCGCCATGACCAGCCTTAATACATGGGGAGGTGCTTAGTCTTACTGCAACTTGATATGCCATGTTTTATTAATACTCATAGGAGACCTGCCCTTTCCTGGATGTAGACAGAAGAGGAGGAAATGGGGGGGATGGTGGAGGAAAGGGACTTGGAGGGGAGGATGGGGAGGAGGAGGCTGCATCCAGGATGTAAAATAAATAGATGAATAAAAATCTATTTTTAAATTCGTGATTAAGAGAGTTATAAGGAATAGTTCTCTTTTTTACTATCCTATTTAAACCAAATTCGATGTATTTTAAAGCTGCAGGAATAGATACTCGATAAAAATCTTGAATAATACTTGTATTACTTAGTTTGTGATTCAAATTATAAATTACTTGCATAAATCTCAAGAATCACTTTTCAAACCTTGACACATATACCAGATATGAATTCAATTAAGTAAAATGAATCATACGCAGGACAACACAAGTAAGTTAATACTTAGGAAGTGGAACCGGGTACTAGGTACTAGGATTCTTGTAAATGGTGTTAAAAGTATTTATTTTTCTAAAACCAAAAGTTAACCAGGGAGAAAGTTTAAATTGCAAATAAGGAGATTTAAGAGATTTATAAAGACAAATGTTGAGACAGAGGACAATTTGACATGGCCTAGACTTTCAAGGGAATCATTTTTTTTCCGCGGATTTCAAACAATGCCCATCAAGAGGCTGGGGCTATCAGGATAATGCTTCTCATGCTGATCAGCTTTAGGGTCTTCTACACATTGGCTCAGCTCACCTGTCAGTGCTCTGTCTGTTAGCACCACCACTTCCCAATCACTTCTTACTGAGGAGTGACTCACAAATCTGATATAATTTGCAGGGAGAGGGCCTTCATAAGAGCAACAAGAGTGCATTCCTGCAATAGCTGAAAGCCAACATTAGACAATTATCCAGAGAAACTAATGTCAAAGAACAGTCGTACCAGACCAAAGTTTTAACTACCAAAGGGAGCCCTCAAAGAGCGTTAGTGTAGATTCGCATGCTCTGACTTTTGCCATCTGGTGGTACTGAACTGTAATTGCAATCACCGGAAAAAAACACTGACAAAAATACAAATTCACCATTACTGAGAGCTCTCTTATGATCTCTAGCAAAGGATTGTAACAAACATAATTACTCTTATTTTATATCTGCCCTCATTCCTTGGTAAAATGAAAACAAAACAAGATGTACCTAAAGAGAATCCTGATGTTGACAGTATACTTTTGTGATTCCAAGGGGCCTAAAAGAAACCCGAAAGTCTGAGGCCAACCAGGTGCCATGTAACTACATCCTGGTGATGGGAGGCACTGTGTCCAAAGAGGTACATTGGATCTTTCTACATCAAGAAAACATAGGCTGAATAAGTGCTCTAACTTACTCTAGAAATAAATTGATAATATGAAAAATTGAGAATACTTTATATCAATCAAAAAATTCTCCATTATCTGAAATGTGCTCAGAAATATGATGTAAGACAATATTTTTGATTATTCAACAGAATTTCTTTTAAAAAAACCCTCTAATTAGCTCTAATTAATTAACCCTCTAATTAGTTAGCTATCTTGGTTTTATATCTTAGGAAATCATAGATTAAATGATCTTTGGTTTGACCTTATTAGCTACAGTGTAATATCATAAAAGAGCCTAGGTAGTTTGACTTCAGTAAATTAGAGATTGCCAATATCTTCTGGTGTTTTATGATTTTAAGTTTCTGTTCATGGGGCCTAATGACTATCTACAAGATAGAATGCAGCTTTGGAGCCCACAGTTTTCCTGGGATTCTTAAAAAGAATCATTGGTTAACAGGACCATCCATCAGTATTTGGAAGGAAGTCACTATATTCTTCCTATAATAGCTAAAATTTTATCATTAGTATCTATGTATCTAGGTAGTTGGGAAGAGATTGTGTGTGTCAGTATGTGGGTGTACAAAGGAAAGTGGTGAGAGAAGAAAAACAATAGAGATACGCACAATCCTGAATCAAATGCCCAGATGTACTCCAAAATGTGAATGGTACCCTACTCTAACACTCATGTGCTTGCTTCAGTATCTGAACCTGCATATACCAATATCAATGTTCTCGTTGCTGAAATGATGTTGAAAGCACTATGTATTTTTATTGGCTCAGAAGAAGAATTTAAAAGGAACAGTTGAGGAATCTGTGTGCTGGGTAATGCTCCAAGGGCTTGCCTTTTGCTTTGCCCAGGGCCTGAAGAACAGGAGATTCCCCGAGATAATGAGATCATCCATCCTGCTCACTCCAGAGATGCTTGGTTTGTGTTTCAGGTGGTAGGGGATGGTTCACAGGGATAAGAGAAGGAATGGCTGAGTGGGTTAGACATTTGCATGTGTTTCATTCAGAAATCTATAGTCTTCCTTTTTTCCTTTACTTCCTCATTTTTGCTTACATTCCAGTTAATTTCTTTTAGCTCACTGCAGAATAGGGTCTTGTATATTGTATCTATGCAATACTTCTGCTACCTTCTGAGGCCAACAGAGCACTTTTGTGGGAAATAATTCCTTTTTGCCTATTCTCTGCCTCTCATGGATCAATAATGAGAAAAATTGGCAGCTTCCATGTTTCTATTGTGTCCATATTAACATATAGTCTAATGATAAGCACATGATATGGAACTCATCCCTTGGATGCTTGAGCTTGTAGATCTTGACAAAACATAAACCAATTTCTCTCTGGACATGAGTGAAATCAGGCTTGGGAGTGGGCAAACTCTATAATCTCCAGCACAGGAAGGGATCCAACTTGCCATAAAAAGAACCTGATATTGATCATGACAATAGATATTAGAGTTTCTTAGCCCTTTGACCTGAATTGCATTGACTTTAAGGTAATAAACAATTTTACAGTTGTAAAACAGTATCTTTTATTTATGTTATATACAATACCTTTAAAATAAGTTTCCCTATTTTGGGTTACTTTGCACAATTTAGGTTGATATGTGAAGTCAAGAGTCTCAATTGGTTCACAAAAGTTCTGACCAAGATAGTATGAACTTATTCTTTTAGTTTTTTACATGCAACCATTATTTGTGTGTGGTCCTCTTTTTTTTTATTTGTTTGTTTGTTTTTATAAGAAGGAAAAAGACACAAGAAAGGAGATTAAGAATTTAGAGAAAAGAGAGAAGATGTGGTTGCAAGAAAACATTTCTGGATCTCAAGAGATGGCTCTGGGATTATGCTGCGATTACAGAGTTAATTTCCTAGAGCCCATATGGTAGCTCAGTCTGTAACTCTGCTTCCAGGGTATCTAATGCCCTCTTCTGGCCTCTGTGGGCACTGCATGCCTATGGTTCACAGATACACATTCTGGCAAGTTACTTGTACATGAAATGTACAAGTTACTTGAAATGAAATGAAGTCTTAAAAAGGAAGGAAGGGAGGGAGGGAGGGAGGGAGGGAGGGAGGGAGGGAGGGAGGGAGGGAGGGAGGAGGAGGGAGGAGAATGGAAGGGAAATAAAGGAAAGGAAAGGAAAAGAAAAAAAGAAAAGAAATTTCGTTCTGAGAAGGTCTCTGGTGAGGCTAGTTCCTCCTTCAGTTTCCAAAGCTAAGTTCTGCTGTGATTTCAGCCCTAATGTCCCCCCAGAGCTTCCTTTCTAAACCTACTTGAGAATGCAGTAGTTTGTTTTTCAGAATGATTGCATGTATTCATTACCTCTAATTATGGAAAGTTCATCGCTATTTGCAAAGTAGATTTAAGCAGAAGCTTCACTAGGATTTGGCTCCTTGTTTGGTAGAAATGGCACCTGGCTCAGGAGGATTAAGGAAAATTCTTGTTATTTCACATTTGGGGAGGAATTCAGATGCAATTCACAGTGGGTCTGTGCAAGTTTTTCTTATTTTTTTGTATGGAAAGCAAAGTATTCTCAAACTACTCATTGAATGTTTACTATTAAATACTGTGATTTCTTTTGGAGTAGTGATGACTCAGTACATTCTTAGGGAAAGATTGAGTTAGAGGAAGGAATTAGCTGACCTTCTCAATGTGAGAAATTCAATTGGTGGCACAATACATTCTCTAATTAGGGAAAATGCCAGAAAAGACTCCTAAGAGTCCTGTGTAAGTGGAAATTGTCCTCCTCTATGGATTATAAGAATCTCATTATAGAAACCATAGTAGAAACAAATGAGTCAGATGAAGTAAATTCCTTGGAAACATTTTCCTTCTTCTGGAAATTGGCCAGCCTCATGATTTATGCCTGCTACTGAAACATGTCCTCTAAGAGCCTGGGCTAGGAGGATTGATGATGTAGGATGCTGCCACCATCTTCATCAGTGGATCTGGGGCTACTCAGGAGAGGGTAATCTGAGATGGGGCCTGTTGACATTGCCTCATCAAAGAGAGAGTGGACAGAATCCTCAGACATCACCTGAGAGACCTCAGCTGCTTTGTTTCCTGCCACTAGTCTGCGAGTTGTAAGTAATGCTGACTTCATTGTCCAAGGCCTCGTCTTCTTGGCAGTTGCTAGAGTATATCGGGCACAGAAGGATAGCTGAAGGGGGATGCCATCTATGTAGCTATGGGGCAATCATCTTTCGTACTATGGAGACTTTTCAGTGGTGGAGCTGTTCTGGAAGTCACCCATGCTCCTGTAGTTAAGCCTTCACCTACACATACCCTGTACATAAGACAAATAAGCTCATTGGCTCACCAGCTAGACTTGGGTGGAATCTTGCTTTCTTCCATCACGGGTGCCCTACCTGTGGTAAGTAGATGTTTGTTTTTGAGTCTTCATAATTTTTTTTTATGAAACATCTTGGTTCATAAAGGACAGTAATTCTATTCAACCCTTCTTCTCTTTTCATCCCACATATGCCTATCATTAACTCTTGCCCCAGCTACATGGCATGGACAGGGAGAAAACAGGCCCTACACAGCTTCCTGATGACCCTTCTTTACACTCAAAGACTTGTGATGTGAGTATCACATCACCTTCACTAATGGTAGCCTTGATGAGGAAATCCAATGCTCAGTCGTCAGGGACTGCAGGATGACAGTAATGAACAGTGATACACTTTACTTCCAGAACCCTGGAAGCATCACCTGACAATGCCAAGCTCTTTGGGATGGACTCATTGCTTTAGTTTTGGAGTTTCTGCTCTCCTTCCCTGTTCCACCTCCAGCTGAGGTCTAAACTGACTTTCCCTCCTTGTCCAGCTACTGTTCTCAAAGTTTCGCTATGGATTCAATTATGAATTTACATATTACTGTAATGGAGTCTCATTTCAGGCCAGTCTTCCAGGTGATTCTGTCAACATGCTGCCATGGCATTAAAGAAATCCATTGATCCTGGCAAATGCTTGCTGTATCCTTGTTTATCATATCCACAAGGGTAGATAAGGGGAGGTTAAAGTACTTGCTGTGGTATTTATCTTTGTGCCAAACGATGGAGGCAGATTAAAAAAAAATTGCTCAGAAAATTGGGACAAAGGTTTTCTCAAAGCCAGGCATTATTACATTATTTACACTTCAAAGCCTAGGATAGAGTTCTAGGGACCTGTAAGACTGCCTGTCTATCTCAATTTACTTTCTCTGAAAACTCCCCTCATCTTGGCAAAACCTATATTTTCACCCCTGCCATGTGTGTGGCTTTAGGGGGAGGGATATCTATATTTGGGGGAGGCAGGGGACTAGAATTTGAAAAATGTTTCTGAAGAGACAGAATCAGACCAATGTTAGACAGTAGTTTAGAACTGGGGCCTAGGGGTTTTGATTATACTTTGCAGCATTTTTACTTAAAAGATCACACACAACGAGACAGAAATAATCAGGGTAATGAAGAGCCAAGGAAGTTGTTTCTCTTTCTGTGAAAGAGAAAGGGGCTGAAGACATGAATGATGAAACAGACTGGTGGTCCTATCATCACCAGAAAAAATGGTGACAGAGACTCTCTGGGTCTCTGACTATTTCTGATTCTAGATTTTGTGATATGTCTGAGATTGATGTATACGAAGTAAATATTCTTAAAATGCAATCTTGTTGCTCAAGATGATTGGATTCATTTCTTCCTCTATAACCCAGTATGTCCCAATGAAGGTTGTACCTCATCTTCAGAACTTCCTTCCTTGTGTCCCCTCTGAATTCCGACAAAGTTTACTAAGCTGTGGTCTTTGTAATGAATGCTAATTTACTTTAATTTTAATTTTAATATAAGGATATTAAAATCACTTATTAAAAGTAAATACACTTTAATTTCCTTATGGAATTTCAATACCAATTAAAATATGCCTTGCTTCTTCGTTGACATGTAATTAGCCCTCACGGAAGAAACAGTAGCAGAGATCTAATGATCGAGGTGTTCCATCCTTCATCACAGTTTAGCTGATGTTTGCCTTGAAGACAAAATACTCTTGAGGTGGGAAAACACTGTTTCTACTTCTCCCTTATTATCTATTCTGGATAAAATGTCTATTGTAGTTATACTAAACTCTTTTAAGGTTTATAACACTTGCTAAATTTCCAGAGCTGCAGAGACAACATGCAAAGAAAACAAATTCTCAAGGTTGAAGTAAATAAGCTGAGATAAATGGAAAAAGTCCTCTTGTCAAGTTGCAGAAGGGTGGAAAGAACACGTACAAAGGAAAATTTACTTGTGTGCAGGGATGCAGTTGCTCTGGACTCAAAGATGAGTCTGTGGGAGACTGGAGAATGTGTTAGACAGATAGAGGGCCGTAGACAAAAGAGCCTGTGGATGTGCACATAACTTATGCTTAAAATTATTTCTTGGTTACTTATTTAGTTCAATGTAAATGCTATAAAAACAGATGTTCTTATATTGTATTGGGGATAATATTCAAAAAAATATTTGTACATTTTCAGGATAGGCACAATTTAAATTTTTCTTTCCTGAATATTTCCAATCTGTTTTCATTAAATCCACAAATATGTAGACTATAAATACAAAGAGTAAACTATCTAATGCTCTCATTCTTGTATGGATTTGTTTTGCAACAATGAAAAAAGCTATCTACATCAGAAACTGTGTTAGTCAATGTCCTCTAGAGAAACAGAACTGATAGAAAGAATATATATATCAGGATTTTTTTTAGAATGGCTTACTGGTTTGTGGGCCAACTACTTCAACAATGACTGTCTCCTGAAGGAAAAGTCCAAGGAGCCAGTAATTACGGAAGCCATGAAGATGAATGGATTAGGTGGTCTTCAATATACAACAGAACCCAGTAAAAGTAGGCCCCAACACTAGTGAGAAAATGAACTTGCCAGCGAAAATGAGAGCAAGCAGGCAAAGAACAATGACTTCTTTCTTCTATGACATCCATACATGCCACAAGATGCATCCTAATTTTAAGATATGGCCCAAATTTATGGTGAGTCTTCTCACCTAAACTGATTCAATCAAGAAAAACCCCTCACTGGTATACCCAGACTCTTGAGTTTTAGTTATTTTCAGATGCAGTCAAATTGGTATCCAAGGGTAGCCATTATAAGTTCACCGCCTAATCAACTTGACACACAATCATATCTACTTATGTCTTACTAAATTTCCAAATAAAAGCAATAAACACATTGTACTTATGACTAATATGACATAACTATCCCTCGCACAAACACAAATTCATTATGTGTCTTAGAATAAACAGCAATGCCCCATGAGAGAAATTCTTTCAATATCTAAAAACTTAAATGGGATAACCACTGAAATTCTCCTAATTGATGTTATATTACATAATAAAAATGTGGTAAAGAAAACACAAGTAACTGCACAAACACATTCTTAACAAAATATGGCAGAAACATCCATATCAAGTATAAGCATTGTTTGTGCAACTGTTAAGGACAAAGTGTTGTCCTTTCCATGAAGGAAGTGGTACAATGTAAGTCAACCTGACACTAGGTAACTACTGGTCATTGGGGACTGGTGCCATATTGAGGGCTCAGTGTTGGTCTGTACTATTGGCAGACCTGGCACTCAGAAGCAGCTGTAGCCATATCAGTCTTTGTAAGTAAAAGTCTATGCTGCTGAGCCCATGTATAACCTCCATACTTGCCACCATGGCCACTTTGTTCATGGGCTCATCTGGCAATTACATAAATGGCTGGGAGAAAAGGCTGACTGCCCACAAAATAGGTCAGCTTATTTACTTGATTATTGAACTCTTCCTCTGCTAAAGTCACCTTTTGGTGACTTCACATAGGACAGAAGTATCTTCACAACCTTCAACTGTTTGAGAGATCTATCCACATAGTTCTTCCCCAGATGTCTTTCTCACCACTTTTCAAGTCAGATTCTTTCCAAGTCCCTGGCCATCCAGCCACTTCATTGGATATAGCCTATGAATCAGTGAACAATCACATTCAGCCATTTCCTTTAAAAAAATGTTTGACCAAATATAGTTTTCAAAATTCTGCGCAGTATGAAGATTCCCCTTCACCTATGTCTTTCATGGTTGTCTGGGTAAAGGCTTGCAATACTACAGCTGTCAACTTCTGAGTGGTGCCTGCATAATATGCAGAACTACCAGTAAATTATGTCCTAGTCATTCCTTCCTCAGTCAAATAACCACAGGTCATCTACTATGAGGCTATAGGTGCATGGTTGACAGCAGACTGTATTGTAATAGAAGTAGAAACCATAGTATTTGGGCAACTTCTTCATGTAACTTCAGGACCTGCTAAGGCCTGATCACATATGTACCACTTGCATTTGATAACAGCTTGAGTGTCCTACTTTATGGCTTAGTGGGTCAAAAAATATTCAGCTCATGATGAGAAGCTCAGGTTGCATTGTAACTTGGTGGCCCATTGTCAAACATTGTTTGTGGTGATAATCTAATTGTACTGAATTATTATTTTGATTGTATGTTAATAAATAAAGTTGTCTGGGAGTCAGAGCTATTAGAGCCATAGCAAGAGTGTGGCAGTGGTGGCACACGCCTTTAATCCCATAAGATCTCTGTGTGTTCAGGGATACAGCCAGCATTGGAGACATATGCCTTTAAGACCTAGGGGGCTGTACATTCAGACAGTGACGAGGCAGTCATGTGTTTGGGTTTACAACCAATGAGAAGGCAGAACAACATACTTTAAAAAAACAAACCGACAGGAAGTAGGTCTCTTTTCGCGAAGCTGGGACAGCAGGAGGAAGGGTGAGATTTTAGCTCTGAGCTCTGACCTCTCGGCTTTCTCTTTTACATTGTTTCTGTGTTTCTTATTTAATAAGACGGTTGGTTACTTTTACATCGTTTCTGTGTTTCTTATTTAATAAGATGGTTGGTTACATCTACAATTGTTTCCACTAATGCCCAAAAGTGGGTCAAAAGCTGCCTCTCAAAGGGAGAAAATTTGTTTGCAGATGACAGTAGAGCCTTGCTTCAAAATCTCTAAGATTTCTCCTGTGACTCACTAATAGTGACCTTCCAAGAGCTCCAAACAGGATCCCTACTTGCCTCTGATAACTCAAGTACCATCGTGTCTACTGGGCCATATGGTTCAAGTAGTAGAGTAGCATACACAGCAGCCTGGACCTGCTGAGGAGACTTCTCTGGTTCCACACCCCATCCAAAGCTATCAGCTTTCTGAAATACTTGATAATGGGCCAGAGTAACACATCCAAATGAGGAATATGCTTTCTCCAGAATCCAAATATGTCAACAAAACATTGTGCTTTCTTGGTGGTGGGAAAGGCCAGATGCAATAATCTATCCTTAACGTTTGAAGGAATATCTCTGCATTCCCTGTACCACTAGCATCCTAAAAATCTCATCAAGGTAGAAGGCCCTGAAGCATGGTTGGGTTTACTTCCTATTTTCTGATTTGTATATGTGTTAGAAGTCCAAAGTAGTTGCTCCCCCATGCTCACTTGATCCAATCAACATAATATCATCAATATAGTGGACTGTTGTGATATTTTGTGGAAGAGACAGATGATCAAGATCTCTTTAAATTAAGTTATGATACAGAGCTGAGGAAGTAACATATATTTAAGGCAAAACTTTAAAGGTAAACTACTTCCCTTGATAATTGAAAGCAAATTCTTTCTGCTTAGTAGTCCTTAGGTGCAGGTACTAAGAAAAGTGCATTTGCTAAACTAATAGGTACACACAATATATCAGGAGATATATTAATTTCCTCAAGTAAGGACACCACATCTGGCATAGCAACTGCAATTGGAGTCTCTACTTGATTGAGCTTTTGATAGTCAACTCCTGTCTTTCTCTTTGGTCCATCTATCTGGCACTGGCCAGGTACAAGAGTTAAAGGTAGATGTAGTGGAGACTACTAGTCCTATATCTTTCAAGTTCCTGATGGTGGCACTCATTTCTGTAGTTCCTCCTGGGATGTGATATTGTCTTTCAATTCACTATTTTTTCCTGATAGAGGCAACTCCAATGACTTCCATTGACTTTTCCAATCATAATAGTCATCACCCCACAGGTCAGGGAACCAATATGAGAATTCTGCCGACTTCTAAGTATATCTATCCCAGTTATAAATTCTGGCACTGGGGAAATAAATACAGGATAAGTTTGGGGACCCACAGGACCTACTGTGAGTTGGACTTCAGTCAAAACTCCATTCATCACCTGGCCTACATTAACCAAAAAGCCACAGTGTTTCTTTGGATTTCCTAGAATCAGCATCAGTTCAGAACCAAAATCCCATAGATCCCAGAAAGTTTGATTCTTCTCACTCCTGAGTATAGTTACCCTTGTACAAGGCCATTGGTCCCTCTGGGGAAAGGTGGGATTAAAAGAAAACTAACAGCAAAACTCTTCCTCAGGAGGACCTGGCCTTCCCTTAGTTCAAGGGGTTTGGGGTCTGTAAAGTAGTTCAAATCTGGACATTTGTTCATGGTCAAGGGGTCAAGATTCCCTATTGCTCTAATCCAAAGTGGTCTCCCTTTCATCCTTTCATTTGTTTTAGGTTTTTTTTATATTTATTTATTTAGTTATTTTTGCTTGTACAGATTAAACAAATATGCAGTGAGTTTCTTACCTATTTCATGCCTGGGAACACCATGGCTGACTAGCCAGTACCAAAGTTTCATGGGAGTCATGCTACCATGACTTTGCTGCCTATATGGGTTAGATTGTTTTGGACATTGTTTTGCATGTGTTGCCCATTATGGTAAGTACAATCACCTTGCCCTTGGTGATTTGGTGTTGCCACCAAGCCCCTGCCTGTTCAGGACCCAATTAAACCCATCACATTTTTTTTTTAAATTTTCTATCACATTTAGTTCATACACCTGAGGACCAGTGTCTGTGACCCTAAGGTCTGGCACAAGGAAAGGGGGCTACAATAAAGTTAAAGAACCCATTTGTCATTTTACAGGATTAGTGATGGATATAGCTTCTGGATCTTCTTCCCAATTTAAATGATTCAATCAAGAAAAATCCCTCACAGGTGTATTCAGCTACTTAGGTTTTAGTTAATTCCAGATGTAGTCAAGTTGACAACCAAGAATAACCATCATAGTAACTTAGTATTGGTTACTATAAAAATCAAATTGTGTTTTGTTATTTAATTGCTCTTTCTTTGTTGTATACCCGGTAACTAATAAAATTAGAATGGTTTGTGAAGATTATAAGTGACCCTGCCTAGAAAGAAAATACCAGTACACCAATATCTCAGCTGAGAAATGTCCTTACTTTACAGTTGTTAATTATATTTCACACTTTACCAGCTTACTTATGTTATCAGAGAGAACCAAAAATGGAGTGTGAGATCAAACATTCAATTTGGGAAAAGTCAGATGTCTCTTACAAATCTCAGGTTAGAAGCTTTGTTTGTCATGCTGGTGTCTCTTGGAGCTGATGCACAAAAGGTCTTGTCCATCTTAATGGCCTCATATTTTCCAATCTTTAGAAAAAAAAAACATACTAGCATGCTAAACTGGGGACACCATGTGTCATACACTTAAATACTCAGTAGATTACAACTAACCAACATTTCTAAGACTTCTTGTTTAATGTATGCTAAATAAGTGGTTTTGTACACTGTATAACATGCAGCTAAATATTATTAGCGCAGCTCTTAAATGTTATCAGAGACATTCCTTAGTACAGTGGATGACCATTAACTCAGTAACCCACCCTGGGTAAAGCACAAGGGAAAACTGTCTGTGGAGCGCTCAACCTTCAGTGGGTCATTTATGTCATACCTCTTCCCCACAGGGCTCAGGGACCATTGAGTAAGAGACACCAGAAAGAGCCAGAACTAGGGGAGGACTGAAGCAAAACAGTGTCCTCTCTATAAGACATGGGCACTGCATTCATGAACTTACAGTGATTGTGGTTGCTTGCATAAGATATGAGTGAGATCAAGTCAGTCCACATTCCAGTGAGGAATGGAGTTCATGAGCTCCCACCAACAGCTAAGAAACTGTCCTACAGTAGTTGACTTCTAGGGAAGAGAGAGTAATTTTTCTTCAAGACTGTGCCTCCAGTATATGGCCCCACAGCTAGGAATATATGGGTAGCAGATATTGTACTGGGTGGTTATAAAAAAAAAAGAAGGGAGGATATAAACTTTGGAGGAGTTTGAAGAGTGGGGAGGTGGACTTAAGAGGAACTAGGGGGAAGAATATGGTAAAATACATTGTGTGCATATACAAAATTCTCAATGAATTAATTAAAATATTGTATGTAGAAAAACAAAAATGAAATGGGCCAATTTCAAGTTGGAATTTTAAGTCCAGGGAAACCAGAAAGGATACTATACCAGGCAGGATTCAATTTGAGTAAAAAGATTAGTAGGCAATATCTATTAAGAGATGTATTTCAAGGAATTCACCTACATGGTTGTAAGTTCCAATCTTTCAAGTTTAAAGTCTATAGGACTCAAACACTTCCAAACACAGAATGAGGTTGTTGACATGGGTTAGGGATTCTAACTACATATGAATTTTTACCTCTTCAAGGATGTCTCAGTTCTACCTTTTATTTAAAACTTAAAAATTTATATATACATACATACATACATACATACATACATACGTGTGTGTGTGTGTGTGTGTGTGTGTGTGTGTGTGTGTGTACATGTGTACTTATATGCCGTGGCACATGTGTGGAGCTCAGAAGTGTACTTGGGGGAATTGGTTCTCTTCTTCCACCATGAAGGTCCCAGGAATTGATCTCAAGTCTTCAGGTTTTATGGCAAGTGTCTTTATCTACTGAGCCATCTGACCAGCATCTCAACTCCTTTTTTTAAGGCCATTTGACTGAGCTCAAGCTTATTCTTTCTTGAGTTCAATTTATTACAAAAAAATCATCATATGAGTATATATCAGTATATTTTATATATAATTAGACTACTGTTGGAATGAATGGATGGAAATTCTAGCGTAGCCAATTTCATGTACACACACTCCAAAACTGAAATAAAGAAAACCATTACAGATGTACAGGAAACAGTTAAGCCTAGGTGACTGAATGCCAAGTGCCATCTCACATTCCTCAGTGATATGCCATGAGTCTATCATGACAATTGTAGATCAAGTTAAAGAGACAGTCTTTCATTTAGATACTCATGAAATGCATGAAAAACTATATAAAGTTTCCATGGGGGTGAGAACCTCCTCAAAGATGCATAATCTGCACTTTGAAAATAAGAACTTCTGTTTTGGCTTCTTGGAGATGAACATATTCTCTCTTTTGATTAATCTAACAGCAGGTGGTCATTATCCTGCCCAAATGTCCTATTTCACTGACATTATCTCTAAATGATGATCCAGAGGTAGACCTGAGAATGAGTTCTAAACTGACACTTTTCTCCGTACCTTTCAGAGACCTTGAAAATTTTATTGGAGGATGTCAGCAGGGATCAATGAAAGCATTTTCTATTATATTACATTTGAACCCAGAGAGAAGAGAAGGGAGAATAAACTAACTCATGATAAATAGCATGTGCAAGGGCTCTAGTCGTAATTTAAAATGGTTGTTTTCCAATAAACTTATGGGTTAGTGTTTTATTGGTCAAGAGGGTATATCATTCTTTATATACAAAAAGATGACATTTATTCCTGGTGATAATAAATTCTATCATTTTAAATATTCATGTGGCCAAATGATCTGAATTCATTTTAGAAAATCAACTCAGTAGATAAAAGTGACTTGAAGCCAGTGTTTATTGTTATCATCTGAGATTGGATTGACATTTTGGAAGTTGAAGAATCTGGTTGCTCAAAGACTGTTGGCTGTTTTCTGTATGATTACTATTTCTCATGATTTGTACAAAATAATGTATTTCAATATGTATAGTATTTCTATATATAGACAACAATGGATTCTAAAATCTGCACAGTCTACACAATTTCCATTTTAATTTAAAACAAGCTTCTGTATGGTGTTATTTCTCTTTTGTTTTGTTTCCTTTTCATATTTTCTAACTATAAAGCAACAAAAAAACAATTCCAGAGACGTATTAACTGCCCTTTGTTACTCATCTTCTACACACTGTGTTGAGAAATTCACAATCTTGTCTGATTTTTGTTTGCATTATGGTGAAAACCATCCTCTGTTTATCAAAACTAAGAGTTAAATCAGTTAAATATGTGGCTTAGGATAATGTATATTCCTTCAACTTGCAAATTTTCTTTAATTTGAATATCCCAGTCCAAATTTTTATTTTTCTATACTATTTTCTCTTACCTAACCCATGTACTTAATTTGAGACTTGACAACATTTAAAAGGTATAATTTCCAAAAGACTAGTGATTCTCAAAGCATGAAGTCTTATGAAGTCATCATTTTCAGGTAGATATCAATCTGTGGAAACTGTATTCTCATTTAAAGGGAAATATCAGTAATACAGTCACTAGAAACCTGCTCAATTCTGACTGAGTGTTTTGGTATGGAAGGTTTCATTAAAATGAAATGAAATTTGCTCTTACACTATACATGTATTTAGAATCAAGTGATGTCTATGCAAATTAATTGCACAATTAAGATTGTAGGGCAAATGTTTAGCTTGTTTCCTAGGACTGGCTGATTTAGAGCACCAGAGAAGGACCATTAACATATAAACGATTGCTCTGCTCTTTTGAAAGAGGCCTACTTATTTATTATTCATTCATTAAGGCCAAGATCAAAGAATTCTGCTTGATAATGATTTGTTAACCTTCTTCAAGTTTCTATATTTACTTTAAAATCATTAACCTGAACTCTTTAAAAAATATTATATAAGTACTTGAGTTTCATACTAATCATGATTGTTCCTTCTAAGTGGTTCTAATCAGTGATGATGTTCTATGCTTAGGTGATATGCAATGTTTATCTCTTTAGTTTCTATCTCTAAAACATCTAATAAGAAATGAAATGACCACTGTTCATTTTGGTCAGTTTTGCCTAGTGATATATGTCTTTATAATTGCAATGACCCTGAAGCCATTGACAGATATTATAATCCAATGTACCATTATTATTCTGTCAGACTGCCATAAAGCTCATGTAAACAGGATCCAGCACACATACAAGAGTTTCAAAATATGGTACAATAAGCTCATCTCAAAAGTGCACATTAACACTAAAAAAAACAAATCCATTATTATGTCAAAATTCTCATTTATCCCAAACTTGATTGCATTTTGAAATTCCACACTCGTAGTACTTCAAAAGACTGTCAGTTCTCATGGCAAAGGAATGGGCAAATACCAAAAAAGGAAGATTCTGGTAGAGAGATGACATAGTGAGAACACATTACCATGAAATACTACACCCTTACTAATCACTTAGATTCCATCTATGTAGAAGTGTATCTTAGTTTTGATTCTATGGTTTTGAATTTCTTTCATGCTCAAGTGTAAACCACAACGTTATAGATGGAATCTACTCAGAATAGATGAAAATTATTTTAACGTAATAAGATGGGGAAATACTGAAGCTAAATTTGTACAAAAATACAAGGTTGATATTAGTCCATAATATAAATTGGCAAGAAGCTGAAGAGGCTTCATGAGAAGAGCTCAGAAAGGACAGGGGGAACAAAACTGAACAGAATATTTAATGTCTTGTAAATATAGACGTCAACATAGTTTTCTATTTTTCTCTGATTCTTATCTTTTGCAGATGCAAAGCAACCCATATACCAAGGAAAAGGCTAAGTAAAACATCAAATATTGCAGTTCCCCATGGCCAAAAGGAACCATCTATAAATCCAGGGTTTTCAGGCTAAAGTTTGGTTCAGATGAAGATTGGATATGTCCAGTGTTAATTCCTTATGTTGATGATACAATATCACCATCTCAGGAATAAAAAGAATATGCTTTCCGTTGGGTGGAAGAGTCAGTTCTCATGTCTCCTGTAAAAACTGACAAGGATGTAGGAATGGTGCTGGCCTAGCACACTGGCAGTAGTAGATTCTTTCCTGAGGTCTATGACTTAATTGACCCCAGGTAGTACTTGGGTCCCCTGTACCAAATAGAATTAGCCTCCTATTGAGTGGGCTTCCTAAGATGAGAGTTGTAAATGTCCCCTGTTAGTACTGAAATAAGGATGTGAAGCCGGCTTGGAAGACTGTCTGGGTCTACATAATAACAGAACCTATGTCTGTGTCCTAGATGTTACTGAGTTGATGCCTACTTTGAACATCGTTTATGCAGAGGAAGAATGGAGACTTATCTGGGAAGGACAGCAGCCCCTTGGACAAAGAGTTCCCCAGCAGCACAAAACTTTCAAGATGCTGATCTGGAATAGGATGGTAATAACCCCTAAGACCAAGCTCAGATGTGTACTTAAGAATCTAATTACTCAGGGCATTCAAAATCTATACCAAGGTCATAAAATATTGTCAAGGCTTTTGCAATCTAACAGGAAAAGGATGAAACTCTCTCTGATTTTCAACAAATTCTCAGAAATTAAATGCAAAAATATTTGGGACTAAAACCACATGACCCAAAATGCCAAAGCTTCCTGAAGGTCCACTTTGTAAATAAGTGTTGGCCTCATATTGCCAAGAAATTATAAAAAATAGTTTGCTGAAATGAAAGTGTTATTGAGGAGGGTTTGTGAGAGGGAAAGAAGACAAAAGGCTAACATTATGGATTCTATAGGAGCAGAGATAATAAAAAGGAGATTAGACTGTGATTCCTCTAGGAAGAGATGGGAAAGGCTCCTAGACATTCAGAGAGATAGAAAGTCCATATAGATAAGAAATCCAAAAATTGATAGGTGACTAGAACACTAAAAGAGAGTGCCAAGAATAGAAAAGGGAGAGAAAAAGATAATCCCTCTTAAGAAATTTGGTGAGAATTAGAAGAGTCAGGTTTTTTATTTTTATCATCGAGATTCTAACATAATAACTTTTCTCCATGATCTTTCGTCTCTCCAAACTTATTCATATGTCCTTTCCTTCTCTCCTTCTAATTCACAGCCTCTACTTTCCCCACTAATTGTTGTTACACATGTGCAGTTCAGTCTGTATAGTGTTACTTTTATGTGTGTTTTCAGGGCTGACTGTGTGGCACTGGACAAGGAACTGATATGCTCTTCCTTGGGGAAGACCACTTCTCCTGCACTCAGCTTTCCTCGTTTGCATATAGTTCTTTATGTAGGGTTGAACCTGAAGGAAGACCTTGCAAAGCAGGGGCTCCCTCTCGGACCCTGGATTAGTCACAAACCATACCTACACGCCTGTTTTCACAGAGAGATCCTTTATTAAGAGGAGAAGACAAGTTAAAGTGGCTGCTTTCTGACTCGGGCAGAAAATAGCAGCAAACGACTTTGCAGGTGTAATTTTTAAGAGGAGAAAAAAAGGAGATCTGTGTTACAATGGGCTAGGATGGGATGGTATATTTTGATTGGGCATGTTAATTAGGTGAGCCAAAGGAAGCTTTTGATTGCTGGGCTTTAATACTTTGATAGCTGGACCTTAGTAGTCAGCCTCAGGAGGAGGAAGTGGCCAATAAGGGAATGGACCTTGGTGGCTAACTTTAGGAATGTAATCTAATGGTCTTAAGCAAGGCAGAGGGAAAGGGGGAGAAGGGCAAGGCCTGCCAGGGCCACATGCTCCGGTGGGCTAGAGTCCCTTCTGAAAGCGCTGTGGGTTTTTCCTTGTCTAGTTTGGAATATCTACCAGTGTCACTGTGTTCAGCTCACTTTGTGTAATCATGCTAGTGAGACTTGATGGATGCAGCTTCGGGTATTACTAGTAGACACAACTCACAGCAAACTCCCTGATCCTCTGGCTCTTACACGATTTCTGCCCCTCTCTTCTACAATGTTTCTTGAGCCTTAGGTGTGGAAGTATTTTGTAGATGTATCCATTGGGAGTAGGCTCCACAAGTTTAAATTTTGATGGGTTGTAGTTTTCTGTAGTGGTCTGTTTTTTAACTAAATCTCAATTATTTGATTTTACCAGTAAAGACTTGGGAGCTCGATGCTGGGGTGAAAGCCTGCCAGCTCAGAGAGGCAGAGCAAGCACCCAGCTGACCTTCCTCCTCTGAAACAATCCCAGAAAAAAAAAGAGACCTTTCTCCTATGCTATCTCAACTAAATCCCTCAAACTCAACGTCCCTCCTACTTCATGTGTGTCTCTTTACCCATCCTCCTGACTCCTTCTTACTCTCTATGGTTTTTTACTAGCCTATGGGTGACTTTATTTAATTCTGTTTACAGTATTCAAGCAGAAAGCTCTTGGATTAAAGGTGTGTGCTAGGGCTGAGCCACACCACAGGTTTTTCCAGTAAATAAGGCAATCTCTGGGTTCACAGTGTGGTCCAATATCCTGCAACATTCCTCTTCTTCTAAATTAAAAGGAAAGGTTTAAACTTGAACACGCTAAAACTATTTACAATAATGAAGTCATTGTAACTTTTCTGCAATGTCCAGCCCGGTTGCATTCGGGAGTTTTAGGATTAAGTGTTTTTTAGTTCAAAGTTATGTAAAACGTTCCTATCAGTCTCATATGAACTCAGCAATTTGAGTGTCCTGCGCAGTTTCTAGTCCAAAGCTGATCTTTGGGTGGTGTTTGGCAGCTTAGTGGCAATCCTAGCTAGGTAGAACAACACAGCAGTCAACCAAAAGGTGTCAGCTATTTGAGCAGAATATCAGGTGGTTGTCTGGTGGGAGGGAGCAGCTGCTTGGGCAGATGATGGCATGGGTGTTGGCACTAGTGTGAGGCTCTGAGCTGGGATTTCAGGCTGTTCAGCTGGAGGTAGGTGATACCACTTGGCCAATTTCTTCTTTTTTCTTGGGACATTTTCTCTTGATAATTTGTTCATTTTCTTCGGATGTTTCACTTGTCCAGTGGTCTCCAGATGCCTTAGTTGGATGCTTTTATTCTCCTGGAAAGATAAAGGCAAAACCCTGCCCCAACCCTAACTCTAGGGTGTTCCCTTTTTTGGCAGGTTATATCTTTCCTGGGACAAAATGTTTTTCAGGCAACAGAAAAAGGATTATCTTTCAATTAACATTCTTTTGAAAATTTGAAACTAAATATACATTAGTATGTGTGGATAAATATACCCATATTCCCCTTTCTCTTTACGTATAAATTCGAGGTTTAGTGTATTTATTTTTATATTACAAAGGACATTCACTTTGAATTTCAGCCTGCCTTTTGCAAGTGGCTTTTAAATTTAAATCACTGTAATTCTTATGTACCTGCCTCTGCCTCCCAAGTGCTAGGATTAAAGGTGTGAACCACCTTCTGTTTATGGATTCCTTATAATAGTTATTCATATAAGGCTATCCTGGTTTAAGTTGATTCTTCATTTCTCCTTATTTTTTAGTTAGGGATAAAATTTTTTGAAAGTATAATCTATCATTTTTGCTGATTTATTCTGAATTTATTCCTGGGCAAATTTTAATATTCTAGTCTTAATTAAATGTGATGCCAACTTGTTCACCATTTTGTTATTTTCAGGTGTTTTGTCTGTCTTCCTGTGTGAGCTACATACAATTTGATGTCTTTGCTAAGTGTTTCTAGCTTTTACCATTTCCATTCATGCCTCCCATGACCAGATATCTTTGCCATTTATCTGACAGTTAGTGGTTTTCCATTTGTTGATGATATAGCTGTACCATTGCACACACACCATGAATTGGAGAAGATATATATTTTCCTTTTGCTTTCCTAGTTGTTTGTCTTATAACCTATAGTGCTGTGCTGATTTTGTGGTTCCTTCCTCAGGATTGGCCATTACATCCCCTGGTCTATACATTGCCACTTTCTATTTAGTTTTGGTTCCATCAGTGGTTGATGAACCATTGGTAAACCATGTTTTAGCCAAATGTGACCATTTTGTTGGTCCCCATTGTGCAATGGTGGCATTTCTTAGAGAGAAATGAGTGGTTTAGGGATGGAGATTATGGGCAATAGAGCTATTTCCTCATTGTGGGACAGCACAGACCCCTTTGCTACCACATCTTGGTCATGAAGTAATTCAGATAGGTACCAGTTCCACTCTAATACCTTTCCATCCATGGCTAAGCCTGTGAAGGTCTCTGCCTTTGAACAGATCCAATCCATTCTTTGTAAGGGTGCCATTATGACCCCAGGGTGGTGGGCAATAACTGAGTAGAAAGTTCTCCATGCCTCATAAATGTCCAGATGTGTTTCTCAAAGAGAGACTATTTGTTCTCTGTATCTCTGTATATGGAAAGTGTTTGCAATAGAAGCCAACAGGCAAATGTTGGTGGACTCCATTTTGCTTTATGAAGAGTCCACAGTTGCCAATTCATCAATAAATATGGCATCCATGACTAGGGTATTGTCATTGGTCAGGGTTGTATTCATGGAGAGGAGCTTACCAGCAGTTAAAAAAAAGTTGCTCTTTGTATCTGTCCCCATTGGAAATTAACTGCCTTTCTAATAACTCTGTAGAGAGTTTTTATAATAACCTGTAAATATGGTATATGATTTTTCTAGTGTAAAAACATACCAATTAAGATCTGTGTCTGAGTTTTGTCCCTGGGTGATAAGATTAAAGGCATGCACTACCATCACCTTGTTCGCTGTAATACTAGAATTTAGGAAACAACTAATTTATAGAGATCTGCTTGTTTCTGCTGGGATTAAAGGCATGTGCTATTACCACCCTGCTCATATATTTTATCTTAGATCTAAATCATCCCAAATCTTAGAGATTTAGAAACAAGTTTGAAATGTGGTAGTAACCTTTTGAATTTACTTAAAACGTTTTAAATCTAACTGTATTTTTAATACCAAACTATTGATGTAACCAACCGTTTTATTAAATAAGAAACACAGAAATAATGCAAAAGAGAAAGCCGAGAGGTCAGAGCTCAGAGCCAAAATCTCACCCTTCCGCCTGCGGTGTCCCAGCTTCCCGAATGAGTGCTCTATTTCCTATCTGTTCATCTATTTAAAGAGACAGAACAAGCCACAGCTATCTCACCTCACCAGTTCCTCAGCTGGTCCTGTTTCCTCAGACTGGAAGCTTCTGTGTCCTCATCCCAATAGCTCTCAGCTGAACTGTGTTGCTCCAAAGCCTGAAAGCTTAACCAGCCAAATGCTTCTAGTTTCTGGTCCTCATGCCTTATATATCTTTTTGCTTTCTACCACCACTCCCTGGGATTAAAGGCTGGCTTTCTGGGATTAAAGGCATGTGCCACCACCGCCACACTCTTGCAATGGCTCTAATAGCTCTGACCCCCGGGCAACTTTATTTATTAACATACAATCAAAATCACATTTCATTATAATTAGATTACCACCACACCAAACAACAAAAATATCTATTTTATTTAGGAAGAAAGTTCAAAAGCTGATGTCCAAGATGGTGTGGGCCACATGACAATCTAAAGTCTAACATTATAACCTGGAGTTAAGACATGTGGTTAAAGAAAACCCATTTTTCATTTCATGCCAGTAAGGTAAGTGTGTCTTTGGTCAATTATCAATTCAAACATATTATTATTTTTAATTTGTTTCATGCCTGATCAAATGAAAGGCATTTGCTAGTCTTTATAAGTTAGTTTGGACTGAATGACCAAGCTGTTTGATGCAATATCACCTCTCCTTACTCAGGTCTCTTCTGTTCAAATTTAGTCTTTATCAATCTTGATGGTATCCACAGCTTTTCTTCTCTTGAGGAAAGAAAGACAAAACCTCTTCCCCAATGTAACACATATCCCAGTTTCCATTCTGAGGTCAACACATTTTAAAAATATACACGATGATTTAATTTAGTAGTTTTTTTTCTATCCAATGTCTCTCAACAGGTGCTGTTCCTTTCTCATTAACACTGAAAAAAATTAAAGTTAATAAAGCACTGTGTAATCTATTTCTTGGGGCCTGTATTACTCCTTTCTGTTTATTAAGCATATATTTCAAAATGCAATCAGATATTTTTATAATTGCTTCTCCTGTAGGACTATGTGATATACCTGAATATACTTTATGATATAATATGCAAAAAAACTGTTTCATGCTGGAGCATTGTCAGTCTTAATTTGTACAGATATCCCCATAATTGTCATAACTTCTAATAAATCTGTAATTACAAAATCAGCCTTTTCTGAACATAAAGCCATTTCCCATTGAAATACTGAATATGTGCCTATGTTATGGTACACATACATTAATTTTCCAAACTCTGAAAAATGAAACATTTCCATTTGCCACATTTCATTTCTTTGGGTGCCTTTTGAGTTATTTCCTGCAGGTAATGAAGTTTGGTTATACAAAGAACAAGACATTTTCTTATAATTTCCTTGACTTGTTGCCAAGTGATAGAAAAATCTTTCTTCAAACCTTTGCTGTTAACAGGCTGTTTCTTATGAAATTCTGAGGCTTCTAGCTTATTTCTTATTAATAGCCAATCAATGTCATCATTACCTTGTGATAGAAGGCCTGGTAGACCCATATGGTATCTGATGCATGTTATATACAATGAATAACTTCTATTTCTGATTATTTATTGTAGTTGAATATAGAGTGAAGTTAATTCTGAATCATCCAGAATAAGTCCAGTGTTTTTAATATGTAAAACAGTTCTTTCTTCACATTAAGGGTCAGTAACTATATTAAGAGATTCAGGAAAACCTAATAATACCATAAGAATGGCATGCAACTTTGATTTTTTAACAGAATCTTAAGGGCTTTGAGCAACTTTACTTATTTTTTCCTGACTTATAAACCTCCTTTTCCAAATTATTTGCATCAGTATACAATATAGGGGCTCTAGAAATTGGTGTCCCTTTTACTATATGAAGAGGAATCCAATTAGTTCCTTTATAAAATCTAAAGAGACTTTTATAAGCTGAAATCTCTGGCTTTGGGCATATTTGTTAATCTTTGCCCCCCAAATTACTGCAAGCTCTTTGCCAATGTTCATTTTCTGTCCAAATGAGGCAATTTCAGCATTAGTAAAAGGTATCACAATTTTTTTTTTTTGCAGGATCTATTCCTGCTAATTGATGAAGTTTCATTTTTCCCTTCAGAATCAATTCAGAAAATTTTCTACATAATTCTTTAATTTTTACTCTTTTTATGTGATAAAAATATCCATTCTAAGACATTATCTTCTCTATGCATAAGAATTCCTGTGGAAGAATGAGTAAAAAGCAAAATAACTAAAATACAATTTAAAATAGTTTCCAACTCTCAGGCTTCTGAGACCAGGGGTTTGAGGGAGTAGAGAGAGGTAAACTGGGCATAAAATTCCAAATAGGGGGAGGTTCCCTCAAACTTGCAGCAGGAAAGAAGCTTGGAGGTTACAAATCTATGTGCAAGTAATTTTAACATACTGTAATATGCTATGTACATAATATGGATTCAACTCCCATTTAGGGAAATGCAATCAGGTTAGGAGGACAGAGATATGGAGAGAGAGAGATAGAAACAGAGACAGAGAGAAACACAGATGCACAGAGAGAATTGTTGAGAGGTATATAAATTGAGGTTTATTTTTAGTAAAAAAGTTTAAAAAATTCAGTGTTTTAGCTGGGCAGTGATAGCACACATCTTTAATTCCAGCACTCAGAAGGCAGAGGCAGGTGGGTCTCTGTGAGTTTGAGGCCAGCCTTGTCTACAGAGTGAGTTCCAGGAAAGGCACAAAGCAACACAGAGAAACCCTGTCTCAAAAAAATAAAAAAGAAATCAAAAGAAAATTCAATGTCTTAGATAATGGTGTGTAGCACAAATTCTAATTGGTCTTAATAGTAAAAACCCAGTGTCAGATATAAGAGTAAATGCTGAAAGATCAGAGAAGCAGAGCAGCCAGACACAGCCACCACCTCTTACCTCACCAACTCCTCCACCTTCAGGGTTTAGTTCATTTCTTCACCTGCCTTATCACTTCCTGTCTCTGCCCAGCCATATTACTTCCTGTTTCCTCCTCTCAAGTACTGGGATTAAAGGTGTGAGATCTCAAGTGCTGGGATCAAAGGTGTGTACCACCACTGCCTGGCTCTGTTTCTCTTTTAGACTAGATCAATCTTGTGTGGCTTTGAACTTACAGAGATCCATCTGCCTCTGCCTCTTGAGTGCTGGGATTAAAGGTGTGTGCCACCATTGCCTGGCCTCTGGCTAACGAGTGGCTTAACTCTGCACTATGATCTTCAGGCAAGCATTATTTGTTAGATCACAAACAAAATATCACTACAAAGGTGAATTTTTTTCAATAAAATAAAGAATTAAAGATTGGGACACAGACTCAATCATAGTAAGATGCATGCTGAACCTGTTTCAGGATAAGACACCTAGGGAAATGTGACTTGTCAGAGTTATGGCTGTTCCTGACCTTACAAATTGGATCACCTAAATGTCTTTCTTTTTCAGGATGGACAGTGAATTATCTACTGTCTCACATGAGGGTATCAATTCTTTCCTCCAGTGGAGGATCTTGGAGCCTGTATGCATGTCATGAAAATATCAAAAGATAAAGGGGTAAATATCAATTACTCCATATCCAAGGTTTCTGAGCTGATATATAGTAGTACTAGGGACAGAGAAACACTCAAGTCTACCATCTGTCATAGGACCATGGCCTTTACTCTTGGCCCAATTCTCTTCCTTGGCAAAACTAATTCTTGGTCTAAATGGTCCATACCTGGGTCCCTTGATTCCCATGGTTATGTGGACTTTATAAGAATCTGAAGGAATTTCAAATCCTTTAAAGCTAAGAACCAAATATCATTGGTATTTGAATTAGCTTACTTCTAGCCGTCAAAAATAAATAAAAATGTAGATTGGATTAATTATACCTATTATAATCAAGAGAATACATTGCTATTTCTAAATGTTATATCAGCTAATATATCCTATGATGAAGAGAATCTAGAAATTTTTAGACCAGTTTGAAAGATCAAAATATGAAAATGAAAATAATGAGAAGAGTAAGAGGATGGGACTATAAGATATAAAATCTGACATTTATTTTTAAGAAAACATATTTTGAGTCAGCTTAGGTCCAGTTATATATAAACAGAAAACACTGGACCCTTACCGGCAGTCTAATTACTGCTCCTCAAAGAAAAAGTGTGCCAGTCTTACCACCCCTTCCACTCAAACTAGAAGTTCAGGATAGAAAATTACGGAGTCAAGTTTGCTCAATGACCTACAGACATGACAAGGTCATGTGCCTGGTAGATTTTAAAATCAACATGATAAGACACATAGAGATGAACCTACACACAGATTTCGTTGAGTAAAAGACAAATGTAAGCAGCAACAGTAAAGATAAAAACTAGTTAATAGGTAAGGGTGTACCTTCCTAATTACTTAGCTGATGAAGAAAGGGTGTACCTTCCTAATTACTTAGCTGTGTTAGAATTTTTTTTTTTTGTTTTTTCGAGACAGGGTTTCTCTGTGTACCTTTCCTGGGACTCAGTTGGTAGCCCAGGCTGGCCTTGAACTCACAGAGATCTGCCTGGCTCTGCCTCCCAAGTGCTGGGATTAAAGGCGTGCACCACCACCGGCCCGGCAAGAATTTTAAAATAGAAAAAATAAATAAATAAAAAAACAGTTTCCCAGGCTCAATCACTCAATCAGCACACAAGTTATTCTGGGCTGATGCTTTGCATTGCAAGGTCATCAAACAAATAACCCAGCTTTCACTGCTGTGAGTCTCTAGTGCTCTGATTAGGGAGTGACTTTTCTGCTGACCAACCAGCACCATTTTACTATCACATGTTCCTCACAATTTAGAAGAAGAAAATTTTTACAAAGACATTAAGGTGTATAAATATTAAGGAAAAGCACTGCTAAGTTAGATATCAAAATTATTTTTTTTAAAAACTAAACAAAGAAGGAAGAAATAAAAGCACAAAGTACCAACTATATATGAAAAAAATTATACCCAAAATTTGTGAAGAATTTGTAAAATTCAATAAGGACACAGGCAGAAAATTTAAATAAACTAGTAAAAGTTTTGTTGAACAAGACACATAAAGAAGGTGAACAGATAGAACACAAAAGATAATCAACCACCAACAAATTAGTATCACAATGGAATACAATTACACACCTGCCAGAATGTGTGAGATCATAGTGAAATATTGATGATGGTGTAGACTATCTACAACATACCTGGCTGGTGGGAATATAAACATATAGCCGTTTAGAGAAACAGGTTAGCAGTTTATAGTGTTAGGAATACATATTTTTATCACATGCAGCATATGATTCTATATTCCTAAATATTTATTAAGAGAAATGAAAACACATGCTTACACAGAAATGTATATAGCAACACTGTGCATGTGTGTACTGTTATGTTATACACATTTTTATGTGGCTGTGTATGTGTGCATATGTGAGTCTGTGCACATATATGTGCACACATGTGGAGATCAGAGGTAGACTTTTGGCATGCAGTGTTTTCCTCTCTGGCTTTCCATCTCATGTTCTCCCCCTTTCATTAATCTTGAATTCTCTGTATGAGAGTAAAAATATATATACCTATAGACTACTCATCATAATTTCCTTTTGACCTATGTTTCTTTGCTATAATTTTTCTATGTTCACTCTTTGACAATTTCATGCATATACATCATGGAATTTTGGTCACTTTAGCCACCATTACCCCCTCTCATCTCTTCCATCTTCTGTTGACACCCAACCCCCTCCTATATTCATGACTTTTCCTGTTTTCTTTTTTGTGACCCAATGAGTTAACTATGGTTGCTTGCATGCACATGAGTTGGAGTTAATTATTAGATTATCAACAACAACTTATTAGTGGCTAGACAACTGACATCCTCTCTATCAGGAACCACTAACTGCTCCTAGTCTTTCCATGGAGAATAGTAGTCTCATGAACCTCTGACCCTTGCATGAGGAGAGGATGATAGGGAAGTCCTGTACAAGTATTATGCAGGAAATCACAGTTGCAATGTGTTCATGAGTACAATGTCCATGTCATGTCCAAAAGATACCTTTACACAGGATTAATTCCCATGCCCTTGCTGTTAAATTCTTTCTTCTTCCGCTTAGAAGATGTTCCTTGAGCCTTCTTGGGGTTGATAGAGACATTCCACTTAGGGAGAGCACCCATAATAACATATTTTTAGCATCTTGGTTAGTCATGAATTTCTGTAATGACTGCTAGTCTCTACAAAAGAAGTTTCTCTAATAAAACTTGAGTATGATATTCTGTGGGTATGACCTTAATATTTAAAAGAAAGCTCTACATCATGTCCAGTTAGAAAATCAACAGCAATAATGTAATATGAACAGACATTGGGGTTAAAGGATGTGACAGAGTAAAAAAAAAATGATATTGGGAATACTATGGATGAGAAATAACAGGAATGCTAATCAGATAAGGACAGGGTTTAGAGTCAGTCTCAATAGGTTGGCTGCCTCCCATAAGTCCCCTTATCAGCAAGGCATTATTGCTTTTTAATATATTCTTCCAATGCAGCTAATTACAACAAACTAAATTATAAGTAAAGATGGCTTCTCAAAAGTTCTCCCATTTCAGGATGGAGGCCCCTAGCATGCCTCATGAACAAGGAGTTAAACATGAGTTAACAGAGCTATAACTTAGTAGCTGCAATGGGAGTTAGCATCATAGTAAGACTGCCAACTGGCCACACAAACATGAGAGCTACTACAGCATTGTTTTCTTTACTGGCTAGCAGACACAACCAAGGTCTAACACAGGCAAAACCTACAAGGTCATAGAGACTAGCACTGTGGTCCTGGCTAACAACCACCAGATAAGAGCAATGGCTATAAAGTTATGTCAGAGACATATAGGAAGGGGTTTCAAAGTACAACCACTCCTCCAAATATATGAGCAGCTTGGGAACAGTGTATGTTCATCTCCTTTGTTGGATTTGGTTGACATACATGGAACATGTGGGGACCTCACTGGCTTCACCTGTGACTTGCTTAGAGCAATAATCAATCTCAATAAAACCAACACAGTCTCTGCATAGCTTTTGTCAGAATTCTTATAAAAAGTCCCCAGGCTGTTAGGGTCCACAGATGTTTTACATCTTTACACAGCAAGGCTGCATAAGGGGAGGGACTGACCACATGCATGGTTTCCAGGTGTTTGGAAGGGGCTGCACTTGCCTGTGCCATGCAGTATGCTTTGATCTAGCAAGGGGGAGGTCTTTTGCTCCACCCCTTGGCATTCCTTTAAAAGCCTTTTTGCAGAGACAGAAGGGGCTGGTGGGTTTTGACCCAAGCCCTCCTGAGGCTATCCTATGTTTCTGTCTGTTTGTCTCTCCTCTATATTTCTATCTATTTCTCACTTCTCCCTGCTCAAGAGTACCCTGGGGGAGAAGTGGGAGCAGGTCCCCCACAGATGGCATCAGGAACAGGGACCAGGGACTTGGCGAAAGGCTGGAGAAGGTCTCATGGGGAGCAGTTGGGCATGCCTGGTTCTGTAGTATAATGTAGGTGAGGGTATTTTATTCTTGGGAGTGAAAGCGAGGTGGCAGAATGCTGAAGTTGGAAAGTGAGGCTGCAGCGTATATTTCTCTCTATCTAGATTTCTCTCTCTCTTAACTTATCTCTATAAAAGTTAAGGAAGGTAGAATATAGGAACATAGTGTGAGGAAAATTTTTGAATAAGAGTGGAATTTCCTTAGTGTTAAAATGGGACATAAAAATAGTAAGCAAATCTTTGAAGAGTCACTTGTAGAAAAAAATAGGATAAGATAAGCAACAAGACAGAGGGACTATGTCCTTGACTTCCTTCTATGGGACTATGAACACAAACTGGGAAAAATCATAGAAAAAGGAATCTATCAAGCCAGAGGGGGAAAAATGGGGAGAAAACGATTCCTGTGGGAAGCTTTTGGCCTGTGAACAGTTTAATTCTAAGTCTCAAGTGGCAGGGGAAAGAATTTTCTCTGAGGCCAATGCAGATGAAATAAAACTTTTCACTCTGCTGCCACTGCCACTGTATAGAAACATTGTAACATCAGAATTAGTTTCCATTTGGCCATGAAACCAAAAGTTTAGAGAACAGAAGTCTTGGGAAAACTTGGTGGTCTTTCTTCCTCAAAAACTGAAAGCTTTCTTGGGAAACACTTAGCAACCTCTCTCTCTAAAAATCTAAAAAGCTTTTTAGGTCTTTGTCTCTCAGATTTTCTCTTTCTATAAGGACAAAAAAAAATTAAATTCACCTGGAATTAACATCGATGGGAAAATCACCTGAGGAAAAAGACCTCTTGAAACAAGGCAAATCCTCCCTGCTAGTCTCTCTTTCAAATTAGTATTAGAAAAACAGAGGCCATGGTTCCCTGCCTCTAGAGCCTAGGCAGAAAGTGGAGCAGGGACTGCCTTCCCCAAGGTGAAACCACAACAGAGGTAGGGAGGGTCTACTGGATTGGGGGTACCAGTGGAGGCTTTGAAATCCTCCCTGCAATGAGGGAGGCAGAGCTTGAGTTCCCAAAAAGTCTCTTTGAAAAGGCTGAAAATACCTTTTGCTACTTTCATTTTCTTTCACTGACCCTATAAGGTGAAGGAGTCAGCAAGCCCTGAGGGGTTTTTGCTTCTGGTACCAAAAAAAAAAAAAAAAAAACCAGTCTGAGTGCAGGCAGGCAGGCTTGACTGGCTCCAGGAACAGTAGTAAGTGAAAGATCTAATTGGAGAGGTACACCTGTTAAATAGTGGTGTAGGCATCCTAATGAAAGCGTAGGGAAGAAAAAAATATCTCCTGTTTGAAAAAGCAAAAACAGAAAAACTAACCCTATATAGGGAACTGGAAGTTTGCTCCTGGGTATGAAAGGCATTATGGAAAATGTAGTTTGTAGTAGCGTGCCAATATAGAGAAAGGCATCCTGGAAAATGAAGTCTGAAACATAGTGATGATATAGAGAAAGACACTAGGGGAAATAAAGTTTTTTTCAGCTCAAAATGGTAGTATTGGCCCCAAAACTGTTTTTTTTTTTTCAGTTGAAAATTTTGTTTCTTTCATAAGCACCGCTAGAAAACTTGGCTTTACATCCTGAAAAACAAGAAATAGGTGACCAAAAGCTTGTGTTTCAGGAGACAGTTAAAATACTAATACTGTTGGTCAACAAGCCATTTTGAAACCCTTAAAACAAAGATAAGTAATTCATACACTGGGAAATTGCTTTAAGCATGGGAATATTTTACTGACAAACAAAAACAAAAAACTTGGGTTGTGTTATGAGATACTAGAAAGGACAAATGAGAATAATCAAAAGTTCTGCAATGAGTGATTCCGTTGCAAATCTAATAGGGGAACAAGGAAATATGTATTCAGAAAAGAACGACTACATTGTAAATGGGGATCCAACTCCAGCAAATCTAGCTATCTTACATAATAGAGTCACTTTACTCAAAGGTTCTCTATAAGAAAACAACTCTAAAATAGAATGCACTGATGATTGTGAGAATAGAAAAAAAAAGGCCAAGTATCAAAGGTTGAAAACTTACATTTGCAGTCTAAGCTGAATGATTCATAATCAGAGTGTATCACAGCTGCTAATAAAAATAACATCAGGGGTTGAGAAGCTAATGAATGAAGTGAAAATAATAAATCATGAAATTGTTCTTCCTCAGAGTAAGCTAATGAAGGATGTGTTTCATGAAACAACATCTATGTTCTTGATTCTTTTGAACAGTAGCATTTTTGGTGAACAAATAACCTTGCTGAAAAATATTGGGCTAGTAAAAATCTATCAGAAATATCAGTGTTTTAAAAAGAACTCATGGTAAATACAGCTTTAAAATATTAAGAGGAGGGAAATTTGTACCTCAGAAACTTGCTGGTAGCCTTTTCTAAAGAAAGAAGGAATATTGGTTCCAATGACATTCCTCCAGAAGAACTGGAGTAAAAGAGCAGTGGAACCAATGTTCCTGATACTGAGGTTTCATCTTGCAATCTGGGGATAGTAGAAGAATAAGGAGACCTCCAGACTGCTGAGGAGTTTGGGTAAAGGGACCGCCCCTAGTTAGAAACTATCTGCCACTGAGTGCATTTCTGCCAGTTCTGGAATGGCTGAGAGAGCCTGGTGGAAAAGGTGACTTTGGGGAAGTGGCATTGTCCCAAGTGTTGCAGCCCACTAGTGGCCAGTGTTACAACTCCAGAGCAACAGCACTCACTAAATCCCAGGGTTGAGGGAGCCATTGGTGAATTAGGCTCTGTTTCCAACTGTCAGGGGAACTTTAAGGATGTTATCAAGACTGACTGTGAACTTCAGAAGTGAGGCAGTTTTGAGCTCACCTACAATTTTAACTGTGGTGATTCTCAATTCATATACTCTGTCTTGTTGGAAGATAATGTAAATAGTTCTGTTAAAAATCATTTCTAAATGTGTAATAAAGTTTGTAAAGTGGTCCTATAGAGTTTCCTTTTGAATCAAGCTTATAAAAAAGGTAAATATGTATAGTGGTAGTAGTTCAGTTAAGAAATTTCTTGTAGATGTTTGCTAAGGTTTATAACGAAATCCTGTAGAATGTAAGTTTATGTATAGTGATGTAGGTTTGTAAGAATTGTAAGTATATATAGTAAACAGTTATGCTAGTTGTAAATATGTATAGCAATGTTCATACTAGAATTACATTGATATTAATGAACCAGGATTTGGTGAAGCAAAGGGAATCTAAGTTTGATGCAGTTTATTTGATGTGGTTTGCACCAAGAATTTATTGATTTAAAAAAAAAAAAGGTTTGGCACAGCTAAGGCTGAAAAGAATGATTTCATCTTTATCATCTTCTACTCCTTTATTGGGAGGTGTGGTAGCCATGGAGATTGCTGTGTATGGTTTTAAGCTCAATAGGAATCTTGGCCAGGGCTGAGTTAAGCTCAGTACCCCCTGTTGCCAGAGGCTGAGCGTCAAAGACAGGCAATGTTTTTTTTTTTTTGCTAGCTTCCCAACCTAAGCCAGAGGGCACTTGATGGAAAGTGTACCTCCAAGATGGATAAAGGTTGTCTGAGGGGCCTGAGGGGTTTTTTAAAAAATTAAGAAGAGGGAATTGTTGGGGTCCAAAGAGGTTTCCTAGTGAGATGTGAGCTTGCTTTATATAGCAGGGATGCATAAGGGAATGGATTGACCACATGCATGATTACCAGGTGTTTGGAAGGGTCTGCACTTGACTGTGCCTTATGGTATACTTAGATCTAGTAAGGGAGAGTTATTTTGCTCTACCCCTTGGCATTCCTTTAAAAACCCTTTAGCAGAGACAAATGGGGCCGGTGGGTTTCGACCCAAGCCCTCCCAAGGCTATCCTATATTCCTATCAGTCTCTCTCTCCTCTATATTTCTATCTAAATATTTCTCACATCTCCCTACTCAAGAGTGCCCTAGGGGAAAAAGTGGGAGCAGTTCCCCCACACCAGACAAACAACTTAACCAGTTATTTCTTCATTGGAGCTCCCTTCAGAGCTTGGCTTGATTTCCAGATCTCTGATTTCAGTCATAGAATCTTTCTTTTTAAAAGCTTTTTTTCTATAATGACAAAACGTTTTAAAAACTCATCTTTTGTCAATAGAATTCAGTCTTTGAATTTGTAAGATAAGGACCTACAGACATGGATTCCTGAATTATGCACACCTGAAATGAGAAAATCTACTTCATACTTAAATATTCTCTCACTGCCTCCTTTAGTAGTATGCTCACTTTAGGGCCCATGACCTTCCCAGCCATGGGTTCTTGGCAAGGTTTATAGAACTAGGCACAGCATAATGTACATCCTAAAGCATAGGCTACACATAGAACCACAGTGGTTGGTTACCCCATACGAGTCATGACAGCTATTACACTAGCAGGCACATCTTGCCTAGCAGGTCATTATTGTATCTGTTGGGCTACACAGCTGGGTAGAATCATTGCTGACTTAATCTCTACCTGAATCTGCCTCATTTTCATGGGACAGGCTCTCTTCCCAACTCTGGGGTTAACTGGTTAGGCTTGGATGGCTAGTCAGTAAGCTCCAGGGATCAATCTATTACTATAAGGATTGACAGAGGTTATTTATATAGGTATTAGAGATCTGAACACAGCTCTTTGTATTTGTTTGGAAAGTACTCTACCTTCTGAGACATCCTCTGTACTCTCTAGTATGATTCATAATCTATGATGAAATGAACTCAACTGTCCACCAATGAATAAATATATTATACCCCCCCATTATCCACATATAAGTATAGTCTGTCCCCAGGGGATGCTTGACACTGTGAAGAGCCATATTGGGGACCTTGGATGAGCTCAATATTGGAACTCTATCCTAGAATATGCAAGGTTCTAGCTTGGATATCCAGAATTGCAAAACAATCATATTTAAGAATAGACATAAGAAGTCAGACTGTAGTGGCATACCTCTTTAATACCAGCACTCAGGAAATAGAGGCAGAGGCAGGTGGATTTCTGTGAGTTCAAGGCTAGTCTTGTCTACAAGCAAGTTCCAGGACAGCCAGAGCGGTTATACAGAGGAACCTTGTCTTGGAAAAAAAAGAATAGACATAGGATCATAGGACTACTAAGAGAGCTCCACTGCACTAGATTCCAACTGGTCTGTGTACCACTTGTGACGGTCACTATGACTAGAGTTCTGCAAGCTCTCCTAACTTTTTATTCACAGTACGCGTGTGGTCAGTATAAATGAGAGGCTCCTTAGCATTTTTCTGGCTGAGGAGCAGTGGGGAGATGAGCTGAGGAAAGGTCAAGTAGGGCTACATCAACACAGTTAATGACAAATTTAATAGAGACTTCTGGTCTCCCTCTCTGTTTCATGGTGCTGACTGAGCCCAGTTCCTCTGCACACTTTCTCTGTGACCTCATAGAGAAGTTCAGCCACTTAACAGAAGGCACAAGGCCAGAGCAGAGAGATCCAAATTCCACAATGCAAGTGAATCCCGTGTTCGGCTCTGAGGGGGTAGTGAAAAGCAGAGTGAATCAGCTCCTATGTAGAGAATAGTTAGAGCAGCTGTCATTGCTTCTCTTGACTTAACTGAGATGTGAGGTTGCCTTGTATGTCTAAAAATACCATATGGAGAAGTGGAAAGAAAAAGTAAATACTTTAGAACTATGAAACAGCTATAGTGACAATAGGTTAACAATGTGCAGAGTGTTATACACCTTATATGTTGATAAAATGTCAATGTATATGTGAGTGTGTATATATGTGTGTGTGTACATGTGCATGCATGTGTGGAGGCCAGGGAACATGTTTAGGTATTGTTTCTCTGGAGCTATCTGCATTGGTCTTCTTTAGACAAGGTCTCTGATGGGGACCTGGGACTCACTGATTGGGTTTGGTTGATGGACCAGTGGACCCTTGGAATCTTCCTACTGTGATAAAAAAAAAAAAACATGTGCCACATGCCTACCCCCCTTTTTTAAAAATCAGTTTAGATGAATTATTCTTTTATTTTTGAGATTATATTATAATTATACCATTTCTCTTTTTCATGTCCTCCCCACAAACATTGCCATATACCTTTCATTGCTCTCTTTCAAAACCATGGTTCCTTTTTTCCACTAATTGTTTTTACATGTATACATGTACATGTATAACTCATTGTTTTTTATATGTTCATATCTCTCTCTCTCTCTCTCTCTCTCTCTCCCTCCCTCTCCCTCCCTCTCTCTCTCCTCTGTCTCTGTCTCTGTCTCTGTCTCTGTCTCTGTCTCTCTCTCTGTCTCTCTCTCTCTCGTGTGTGTGTGTGTGTGTGTGTGTGTGTGTGTGTGTGTGTGTGCTCCTTGTGTGTGAGTACCCTGAGGATCAATGATGATATTAGATACCCAGGAGCTAGAGATACAGGTGTTAGTGAGCTGTCCAATTCGAGTGCTGGGAACAAGACTTAGTAGCTCTGGAAGAGCAGTCAGCACTCAGAATCCCTGAGCCATATCCCCAGCCTTAATGAAGCTTTTCATGAGGGTTCTGACTTCATACTTACAAAGTGAAGCACTTCACTGACTAGGGTCTCTCCCTGGAGCCTTGTTTCATAATTTGTAAAGAAATCCTTATAATACATCCATGCAGTTTTTGTTTTTAAAAGTTATTGACTATGTTTTGTGGGGAAGAGAAGTGATAAAGTGATTTGTTAAAAGTAGTTAATGAACCAATTTGGGGTTAAATCTATGTGTTTCATGTACTGATTGCCACAATTACTATAACCATTACTAAGATGATAATTGTACCCCTATTCACAGAGGACCGAACAAATAATTGTCTAAGTGACACAGGCCATGAGTCAGATCACCAGCACCTAAAAAATGTTGAAGTGAAAATATGAAGTAACATCAATGTTCATTTCCCTATTCATTGAAACCATACTCTGAGCTGGCAAAACCTACTAAGAGAAGCAAAGTTTGGTCATATGTGTTGTGTAGATGATGCTCATGTTAGACAGTTAGGGAACATGGTTTAAAGGAATAAGATGGTGCTTCTCAAATATTCTGCTTTCATTAAATCAAATTGAGAGAATCAGGAGCATGCAAATGACACAATCTCATATGTATTGCCATGCTTACCCATTAAGCCACTATACACAGTCTTGCAAATCAGCCAAGATGGCAGACACTGTCTGCAGTGTTTCTCTGCTAGCTTATGTGTGAGAAATACTAATTTAAATATAGAATTCATTTTGTAGGTCTTAAAGTATGTTCCACAAAGACCACTCTAACTATGCCTGGACCTAAAACCAGTAAGTAGAAGTTTCATGAATTTATCATTCTCTATCTCAGGTAATCAAGTGTTCTCAAAGCAAGTAGTAGACCATGAATACAAACTTCCTGAATTTCCTAAGGGAAACTAATATTTGAAACTACTAGTGAGGTGAGAATGGTGAGTACAAACTTTGGAGAATAAATCTATAATCAATATTTAGAGAGTACCTGGTGTGGGATGGAAGGCTTTGGGAGACACTGCCAGCCACCACCATGACAAGCAGCATGTGAAGATGCCAGTAAGCAACGAGCCACGTGGCAAGGTATAGAGTTATAGAAATGGATTAATTTAAGATGTAAGAACTAGATAGCTAGAAGCCTGAGCCATTAGGCCAAACAGTTTAAGTAATATAAGTGCCTGTGTGTTTATTTTATAAGTGGGCTATTGGACTGCCAGGGTGTGGTGGGACCTGGAGAGAAAAATCTTCAGCTACAAATGGCGCCCAACATTTTGGCAAGAGTTTCCACCTAAAACCTCAGTAAAAAGATTCTAAAATGGAGCTAAAAACAGTTCCTCTTTCAAGTTAGTGGCAGCCTGCATGTTTGAGCTGCTATGGCGGGTTCCTAGTGTGTGCGCTTGACCTGCAGTATGGCAGGAATGAGGCCTTTGCAAGTGGCACATAAAGCTGCGCAGTGGATTTAGCCTTTGCTAGTACAAAACAAAAAGAGGTTTCTGGGCTACATGCTGCTTTGATATAAGCATAGACACACTATTTCTGAGAGTAGATGGCTCCCAGAGCTGGCAGAAAATGTACCACCGCCATGTTGGGAAGCTGAGGTGGGCAGAGCCAGCAAACACAGTGCCGTTTCAGTCTTAGAATGCTACAGTTTAAAACAATAACTTCACAATAACACTGATTCAGATGGAATAGTTTACAATATATGTAAAAATGTGCATAGGCTTAAAAGAGAGAAAAAATAAATATATACAGTTATATAAACAAATAGACACTTTTTAAAAATAAAGTCTTTAAAAAAAGTAAGGGTAATAAGCCACATAAAGATGGCTATCACACAGAGAATCTGGATTATGTTGTCTTTGATATTAGTAACTGAAGAAAAACAGTTGATTGTAAAAGCTGTTGAGTTATGCCAAAACGTATACTTTAAAGGTACCTTGACTTCAAAATTTGGATGTAAGGATATGTTGCTTTGGAAAGGAGGCTCTGCTTTTGTTTCCACAGAAAGCCAGAGGCTATGGATTTGTTCCAGATTAAGATACATCAGGTTTGACCAGCCAAGACCACCTAAAAGGTCTCCAATGACACCATGGCCCAGATGATCCAACATCCAAAACCATTTCAAGGCAACTGGCTCAGACGATACACCCTCATGGACTACTCCATAATCCTAAAATTTTCTTTGTGTCCCCATAAGATACAGTGCCCCCCTCCAGCAGGAAGTAGCAAAAGAAGCTATGCCCAAATTCCCAAATATACCAAGCTGGCTTTGGAGATGTGTAACAGTTAAAACCTTCCTTTAAAAAAAAAAAAAAAAAAGAAAGAAAAGGGGAAGTGCTGTGGGATGGTCTGTATGTCAAATGTGTTGCTCTGATTGTTCAATAAATAAAGCACTGATTGGCCAGTGGCCAGGCAGGAAGTATGGGCGGGACTAACAGAGAGGAGAACTGAGAGAACAGGAAGGCAGAGGGAGACACTGCCAGCCACCACCATGACAAACAGCATGTGAAGATGCCGGTAAGCCATGAGCCACATGGCAAGGTATATATTTATAGAAATGGATTAATTTAAGATGTAAGAACTAGAGAGCTAGAAGCCTGAGTCATTAGGCCAAACAGTTTAAGTAATATAAGTGTCTGTGTGTTTATTTTATAAGTGGGCTATCGGACTGCGGGGGCGTGGTGGGACCTGGAGAGAAAATTCTTCAGCTACAAGTACCAATACCAAATATTTCCTGGCTTTGAATATTAAAATTTGGAAGAATCCATGTACAGGGGAGCGACAATCCATCTTTGTGTTTTTCATGACAGAGTAGGGCACTTCTGAGTAGGATTTTGAAAGTTTTCAATATCCAAAGTATATCAGTTTTCTGTTATTTTATCAACATACTCAGAGCAGTTAACTAAAAAAAAAAAATTAAAGGATTACTGGGCTCATGTTTCTGTAGGTTACAGTTTAAGGCCAGATAGCTCTGTTATGTTAGGCTTTGGAAAAGGGTAGTCCAACATTAAAGGAGCAATTCAATTGTGGTGTCCAAACTTATTACTGTTCAGAAACAGGAAAACATCCCCAAAAGTTTCATTAAAGACACACCTCTAATGGCCTATGGACTTCTCAATTGAATCCCTTTCTCGGGTGTTCTATGTCCTCCCAACACTACCATTAAAAGCTATAAAATTTGGGAACAACAATTTCAGCACATAGACTTTTGGAGAATATTTAACTAAAGCATTGTACTAGACATTGGCAAAGCTTAAAACAGGGTAAAGAAAACAAATGGACACATTAGCCTAGGTACTTTAGACTTCTAAATAATCCAGAGAATGAAAGAAAAAGTCTAATTAAGGCATTTCTCATGGAAGTTTTACATTATGTGTTTGGTTTCATACTCTCCCATGTACTTAAATATTTTTGCCACTTATTAAAATAATTTATTTTGTATTTTATAATACAAATTAGACTTTGGACTGATGTTGACAATTATAGCTATTTTCTACTACTAAACAATTATTAGAAAGAAAAGGTTATAAGGCAAATTAATATGTAGTCATTTTAGGTACATTTTCAAGGTCAAGCAGAGATATATTTTAGATAGACAGGTTATCTTCAAACCCTTCATAGATCTACAGAATATGGCATTTAAAATGTTTTAGTAACATAGATTTTTTTTTTTACTTTTTTTTTTTTATGGCTATGAGACATGTCGGCTCCTGGCAGCACCAATCTACTTCAAAGGGGATATGGGCATTGAAGAAACTACATATGGAGTTAACCTCCATTGTGGCAAATGTTAATCACTGGGCAACAAAGTGCCCTCGCATAGACTGCTGTCAGTATGCTATCTAAAATAGACAAACAAGACAGAAAACAAAGGACTACTGATTCTTGCCAGGGCAAATGGGGTTGCAGCTTTGGCAACAGGTGTCCTCTGAGGCCAGAACAATATGGCACCATCACTGAAGTGGCTTTGCAATCCAGAAAAGGTATAGTGCCCCTTTCTTCAAAGGCAGCTGAACAGGCAGTGGGCCTATGGCTTCTGGTGTGCAGTGGAACAGTAGCTCAAACAGTTATTCTTGAAAGAGAAACTAGGCTGATAGAGTCTAACCTTTCAGTGGTAGACTGGAATTTAATAAAAGAGATGAAGCCACCCACAAGCCAAGAAGAATGGGATGTGGAGAAGAATAGGATGCTGAGATAAAGCCACCCACAAGCCGAGAAGAATGGGAAGCTGAATTCCAAAAACACCAGCAATTTCCAGAATTTAAAATTCTGAATCATGATAAGACACTGGCAGAATTCAAGTTTATCTGGTTCATGGAATACTTGCACTGAATGTAAGGTCAAGCTGTGGGCCTTGCATACATCCTACTTCACAAATGAGTCTGTCAGATACACTAAGCCTGTAGGCTGAAGATGATGCCCCAATGTGCAGAGAAAACGTAGGTGACTGTCCAGGCTGCTGGCTGTTTCTGTCAACTCACATTTTTTTAGAAGTCACTTTTTTGCACTTCCTATTTTACTAGGGAATATTATTTCCTTCTTGGGTCTCTGAGGGAGTTGAAGATTAGATAGTTGTAGTAACAATTTTCCTTGTTGAGAAATTCAGAAAAGAACCTCACCAAGAGGTGTTAAATGTAAAAGTTTAAAAGACATGGTAAGATAGTTTTCTGTTGGTCATACAAGATAGGATAGAAAGTGAATTAGGTACATTTTGGACTCACCAAAATAGGATAGATAATTGAATATTTTCTCTGAATTGTCAATGCAAATGGACTAGACATTGTTGATGTATTTATTGCTTGTATATATTGTATATAGTTATTGTACTTATTGTATATAGTTTTCCTTATATTTGTTATAACCTTTTTAATTTTTATTGGACAAAAAAGGGGAAATGTGGTGATATTTTATTTGTATGTTAATAAATAAAGTTTGCCTGGAGATTAGAGGAAATAGCAAGCCATTTTAAGTAAACACAAAAGTCAGGCAGTGGTAGCACATGCCCTTAATTCTATCACTTAGCAGGTAGGGGCTCTGTGTGTTCAAGGCCACACTAGGGAACAAAGCCAAGTGTGGTGACACATGCCTTCAATTCCAGTACCAACCATAGAGACCTGGAGGTCTGTACAGACAGGCAGTGACAAGGAAGTGAGGTAGCTGGGCTAAGAGCCAATGAGAGGGCAGAAAAGCAAGGCATATAAAGGCATGGGTAGACAGGAAATAGCTTGCATTTGGAAGCTGCAGAGCTGGTGAGGTAAGGTTGCCTAGTGGCTATTCCTGTTACCCTGATCTCTAAGGCTTTCACCCCTATATTTGGCTCCATGTTTTTTAAATAGATAATTTAGAAATTCATCTACAATCATATTACCTCCCTTCATGCTCCTCTTTCCTCCTCACTCCCTAACCTGTACCCAAACCTACTCCAACTCTCTTGTTCTGGTTGTAGCTTCAAGTACAACATTTCTTCCCTCCACACTGTGTGATGACTGCCTTAGTCAGGGCCAAGTATTCCTCTAAGCATCTGGTCCCAGTTTGTGGTCTAAATAATGACAGCTGATTCCCAGGACACATGCTGAATCTAGTAGCTACCCAGTGTTCCTCACTCCCCAATCTCTTTGTGTTAGCCATAGATATCTAGCAACACTCTCTGCCTGGAAACCCAGTGGCCACATCAGGTGGGAATTGGGTATGCGATTTTTACTCTCCCTTCAGTTCACTATTAGATTCCTCTTGGTTCATCCCCAGCATTGTAGTAGACTGCTTGCAAGAGCGTACTCTCCCATCTTACCTCCATTTCCTGGAGAGCACCACTCAACCTTATGGCAGACCCAAATTTCCTGCTTCCTGTGTACCCTCCCAGCCCTGTTCTAGCTCATCCCATTACTTTGTGTCAGCTCTCATAACTAGAAACAATTTCAACCCAGGACCCCTAATGTCACATCTGGCAGGGACTCAGGTAGGTGACTCATATTATGCTTCCTGTCTTTCATTACAATCTCAGCATTCTCAACCCCAGCCAGGTAAGAACCTGCTTACAGGTGTCCCTACTTCCACCTCAAATTCATTCACTGGCAATCCAATTCTTGATTCAGAACTAGCTGTTTTATCCTTGTCTCTCCATATAATTATTTTTTACTTTGCTGCCATCTACATACAGAATCCCTTCTTCCCACCAAAATTCCAATACCCCATGTATCCCACCTCTATTTGTGAACGGGATACCCTTAGCTCTTTTTTAATGTCCCTCTTTGCCTTTTCTCCTACCCTACCTCCACTCTTCTCTGCTACTCATTGAACTGCACAAACGCATTTTTCTACCAGGCCATTATCAACTTCTGCATGTCTCTAAGATCCAGAGATGGCAACAGAAACCAACAAATGGAATATATCTACCCAACAAAGACAAGAGCAGATATTAACACCTAGAATCACAACTATCCCAACACCAGATGCCTAGATGTTAACACACAAACACAATAATTAATAAACAAGATGATATGTCTCTACCGGAACCTGGTACTGATAAAAGCAATATATCTGAAGCACAAGACAAGAACTTGAAAATAGCTATTATGAATATGTTCAAGGACCTAAAAGAGGATATAAATAAACCTCTTAATGAAGTCTGTGAATACACAGACACTGGAAGGAAATAGAGAAACACTTCATGATTTTCCCCAGTCTCATCCCCTGCTATAGGAGGTTGATTGCAGGATCCAGCCCTTTCTGGATATCAATACAACAGAAACAAGAGAAAGTTTACTAAATCTTGGAACTGACAAATGCACTACTATGTGAAAGCTGGGTCAAGACAGAAATGAAATACTTTTACAATTAGGAGTAAATTAATACAAAAACATAGCCAAATATATGAGAAATAATAAAGGTAGTTCTAAGAGACAAGTTCATGGCTCTAAGTGCCCATATTAAGAAAGAAAAAAAGGAAGAAGAAAGAAGGAAAAAAGGAGGAGGAGGAGGAGAAGAAGAAGATCTCATAGGGATCACATATTAGTAACACAGCATACCTGAAAGCTCTAGAAGAAAAAGAAGAAAAACACTTATAAGGAGTAGATGTAGATGAATTTCTAAACAGTCTTAATAAATAAGAAATACAGAGCCAAATACAGAGTTAATAGCTAAAGAGATCAGAGCAAGAGCCACAACTAACTTTATCTTACCACCAGAAGTAGCTTCCCCAGAGAGAGAGTTTCTTCCTGTCTGACTTGTCTTTTTATTGCTTTTCTGTTCTGTCTTCTCATTGGCTCTAAAACCAACCATATGACTTCCTTGTCACTGCCTGTCTATACAGACCTCCAGGTCTCTATGGTTGGTACTGGGGTTAAAGGTTCATGTCACCATCCTTGGCTGTGTCCTTGACCACACAGAGACTCTGTCTGCCATGTGATCGGATGAAGAGCATGTGCTACCACCCCCGGACTTCTGCTTAATGGCTCGCTTTTACCTCTGATCTCCAGGCAACTTTATTTATTAACATATAAATCAAATCACATTTCAGCACAAGTAAAATATCACCATAAGTAGATGTCAAGAAATAACTAACTTCAGCACTGGAATCAGAAACAAAGAAATAAGTAAACAAAATTTAAAAAAAAACAATAAAACGAAGAGCTGGTTCTTTGAGAAAATCAATAGGATTGATTGAACTCTTAGCCAAATTAACTAAAAGATGGAGAGAAAAGATATAAATTAATAAAATCTGAGATGAAAGGAGGGACATGACAACAGACATCAAGGAAATCTGAGAATCATAAGCACATACTCCAAAAATCTGCATTCCACAAAAAGAAGAAAATTTCAAAGAACTGGATAAATGTATGGCTTACTAATTTAAGGATCATTAAGCAATTTAAACAGACCTATAACCTCTAGTGAAACAGACTAGTAATTTAGTCTCCTTATCAAAGAAAGGCTAGGACCAGATAGATTCAGATCAGAATTCTACCAGGTTTTTGAAAAAGAATTAATGCTAATCCTCCTCAAATTATCCCACCAAATAGAAACAAAAGTAGCATTGTCTAATTCATTTTAGGAGTCACAATTACCATGATACCTAAACCACATAAAGACCCAATAAAGACAGAAAATTAAGAGATCAATTTCCCTTATGAACATAGATGCAAAAATTCTCAATAAAATGCATTCAAACTGAATCCAAGAACACTTAAAAAATATCATCCACCATGATCAAGTAGGCTTCATCTGAAAGGTGCAGAGATGGTTTAACATACATAAACTGAAAACTGTAACCCACCATATAAACAGGCTGAAATAAAACACACACGCAAAATGACTTTCAGCATCCGTTCATGTGTAGAGATATAAGTGATATAAGTGAATAACTCAACACAATGAAAGTGATTTACAGCAAGCCTACAGTCAACATTAGCCTAAACAGAGGTAACCTCAACACATCTCCACTAAAGTCAGGAACAAGGCAAAGTTGTCCACACTTTCCATACCTATTCAACATAACACTTGAAGTCCAAGCTAGAGCAATAAGACAATTGATGGAGATCAAGAGGATACAAATAGGAAAGGATTAAGTCAAAATATCTTTATTTACAGATGATCTAATTTATACATAAATGACCCTAAAAATTCCACTGGGAAACTTCCTCAGCTGATAAACACCTTCAGAAAAGTAGCAGGATACAAAGTTAACACTCAAAATCAGTAACCTTCCTATACTTAAATGACAAATGGCCTGAGAAAGAAGTCGGGAAATGACAACTTTTATAATAGCCTCAGTGTGTGCATACACACACACACACACACACACACACACACACACACACACACACAGTGTCTAACCAAGTAAGTGAAAGACATGTATTAAAAAAATTAAAGATATTGAAGAAAGAAATAGAAGAACATATGAGATGATAGAAATGTCTCCCATGTTCATGGATCAGTAAGATTAATATAGTAAAAATGGCCATCCTACCAAAAGCAATCTACAGATTCAACACCCTCCCCTCTGAAATTCTAACACAATTATTTACAGAAATTGGAAAAACAATTTTCAGCTTCATATAGAAACCCACAAAAAACAACACCTAAAACAATCCTGACTAATAAAAGGGCTCCTGGTGGTATCGTCATCCCTGATATTAAGTTGCACTACAGAACCATAGTAATAAAAACAGCATGATATTGGCATAAAAACAGACATATTGACCCAAAGAATTGAATTGAAGACCTAGACATAAATTCACACTCCTAAGGGCACTGCATTTTTGACAAATAAGCCAGAAATGCACAGTGAATAAAATAAAGTATCTTCAACAGGATTGTTTTAGGTGTCTTGGGTTTTTTGTACGTTTAGGGATAGTAACATGCCTATCAAGGGCTTAAAAGTTAACATCTACATAGTAAGAGCATGCATGCCGTACTTGTCATTTCGGGTTTGGATTACCTCATTCAGGATTATTTTTTCTAGCTCCATCCATTTACCTTAGAATTTCATGTTTTATTTTGTTTTTTTTTAACAGCCGGGTAATAGTCCATTGTGTAAATGTACTGTATTTTCCTGATCCTTTGATCTATTGTTCCTTTGATCTATTTCATTGTGTGTGTGTTTGTGTGTGTGTTTGTGTGTGTGTGTTTGTGTGTGTGTGTGTGTGAACACATATATGAAAGAAATCTAAATAGAAACATGAATTACAGAGGAGACAAAGCCCCAAACTAGATCTTTCTCACCTCTAGTGCCAGGATTGGGTTAGATCTAATTTAGTTGTTAGCAAAGGTGTTCCCACAGAAATGCTTAAACAACTTGTGTTATTGCTATGACAATGGTAGCTCACCACAAACTGATGGTGAGGTCGAGCTCTGAAGACAATGCCTATATATCTCATTGAACATGGAGAAGTTGAGCCTACCTATGGACCTCACCCCCACTGGATAGTGTTCTTGGTGCTGAAAGACACTCTGCCTTCTACTAGAAGAGAAAGCTAAACATTAACCCCGCTACAAACCCCTTCATACCCAATGGTTACCTGGCCTCGTGCTACACCAGTAATAGTAACAAATGACTGCATGTATGGCCCACTCCATGAGATGGAACCTATGCCTTAGATGGCTCAGGTGACTGAGACTAGCTAGGTCAGGGACCTTTGGGAAAACCATACTACTGTTATACTAAAGGAACATAGCAATAAAATGACTCCTAAGGACATTCTTCTACACTCATAGATCAGTGTCTTGCTCAGCCATCATCATAGAAGCTTCTTCTTGCAGTAGATATGAACTAATATAGAGACCCATAACTGGACAATGTGAAAAGAGCGGAAGACCTTAGGAAATTTAATCCTAAATGGGATATCTCCACCAGCCATCCCCAATGACCCCCAAGGCCCAGTGAGCTATGTGGAAGAGGAAACAGAAAGATTGAAGAGCCAGTGGGGATGGATGACACAAAAGAAATATATCCACATAGGAAATCACTAATCCACATATGAAATCCCAAGAGTCTGTAGCAGCATGCATAGGGCCTGCATGGCTACAAACAGATGGGGTCCCAACACTGAGAGAGGAAATGGACAAGAGCTCCCATCCTTGGCCCAGAGGTATCTCCAGTTAACAACAGGTTGCCATGGGAAAATTAGTTTTCTCCAAGGGTGCCTTTCTAGGCATACAAACCCCACTTAGGAGAGCCTACAAGTCCAGCAGGTGATTGCCAACACAAAACCAGCTCAATGGTATTTTTGGAGATGCTTTTTCTCACTTTTTCATCAGGACTACCAGCCCACAAATAATGACAGAGACTTATTATTATTATAAAAGCTTGACCTTAACTTCAGCTTTTTCCTAACTAGTTCTGATAACTTAAATTAACCCATATGTACATGTATATATATATTAGTTTTTCAAGACAGGGTTTCTCTGTGTAGCTTTGCACCTTTCCTGGAACTCGCTTTGGAGACCAGGCTGGCCTCAAACTTACAGAGATCAGCATGCCTCTGCCTCCCGAGTGCTGGGATTAAAGGTATGTGCCACCACCACCCCGGCTTAACCCATATATTTTAATCTACATTCTTTCAGGAGACTCATTTCTCTACTGCCCATTCTGTTCCTTCTGTATCTGGCTGGTGACTCCACCTCTCTTCCTCCCAGAGTCCTCTTTTTCTCCGGAAGTCTCACCTAACCTCTTCCTGCCTTGCTATTGGCTGTTCAGCTTTTTATTACACCAGTCACAGTGACACATCTTCACACAGCGTACAAATAATCCCACAACAGTCTCATAAACTTTGACACTTAAAAAGAAATGTTACTCCTCTTATAGTTATCTATAATGGTTTCTGAATAGTCTTTCACTTTTTTGGGGGAGGGGGTGTTTGGGTGTCTCTGCATGTGTGTTTTTCCTGTGCTTCTTTTTTTCTCTTATTCTCTGTGTGTTTGCTTTGCTTTTTTCTGGTTTGTTTGTTTTTTTTAGTGAGAGAGAGAAAAAAGGCATGGGGTTGGATGATAAGGAGGTGGGGAGAATCTGGAAGGAGATGAGGAAGGAGGACCTGTGATCAGCTGTATGTATGAAGAAAATAATTTTCAATAAAATAATGAACAAATAAACAAACAAACAAATTTGGCCTTACAGGTGAATACTTTCCAGGATCTGGCTCAAGCAGATGTAGTGCATGGTGAGAAGAGTTTGATACCATTGTGGCAGGAGGAATATTCTGACCTTGTCAGAAGAGTCAGAATAAGATGTATATTTCACAAGCCTGCCTGGTTTAAATACAGACTTTTTAACATTACTAAAATGTAATTATGTGAACTACCGTATTTACTATTTTTCTTCAGTCTCTGTTTTGAGTCCTTGGAGTTGAATGAGACCTCATTAACTCATTAGACTTCCACATATCTGCTGTGGGATTAGTCTGTATATCAAATTGCTCTCATTGGTCAATAAATAAAACACTGATTGGCCAGTGGCCAGGCAGGAAATATAGGCGGGACTAACAGAGAGGAGAATTGAGAGAATTCTGGGAAGTGGAAGGCTGAGGAAGGAGACACTGCCAGCTGCCTCCATGACAAGCAGCATGTGAGGATGCCGGTAAGTCACGAGCCACAGGGCAAGGTATAGATTTATGGAAATGGATTAATTTAAGCTATAAGAACAGTTAGCAAGAAGCCTGCCACAGCCATACAGTTTGTGAGCAATATAAGTCTCTGTGTTTACTTGGTTGGGTCTGAGCAGCTGTGGGACTGGTGGGTGACAGAGATTTGTACTGTCTGTGGGCAAGGCAGGAAAACTCTAGCTACACATATCTATTAACCTCTCAGAAATCACATCTCTGTGGTCACTAGAGGAAACTTGTTCTAAATGAACTGAAGGATATTCTCATTTTATTCCATCCTATTCTTTGAATCTCATATCTGAGGATCAGAGAATATTTTACATTTTCTTACCTTTATATTTTGGATGGAGTTTTATTTTGCATAATTCTGCACTAAGGTACAAAATTTGTCAATCGCAGTAGAAGAAATTCTGAAAGATGATTAAAAAAGAATGAGCATTCTGTGCCATGAATGCATTCATGGATTCAAAACACCAAAAGTAGATTGCAAATAGGTTTCATTTTCAGTTTTTCACATAAAGAATGTTTTGTTCATGTGCTCTAATTTTAGCAATTTAAAACTCCAATGTTCACCTGTTTTCTACATTATTACGTGGAATAGTTTCACTGATTAATTCACTCTACCTGCTACCATCATTGAATAACCTTAAAAGCTATAAAAGGAGGAAAATTATGTAATTGGTGCACTGTCCTGGTTGATGGATACATATATTCATCTGTTATGCCTGAATTAGCTACTGTTTTTAAAAATAACATCTATTTATATTTAGTTAAGTGTTTATATACAAAAACGATTGGTATCAGGCATTCCAGATGTTTTATCATTTTCTTTTCTTTTCTTTTTTTTCAAGACAGGGTTTCTCCATGTAGTTTTGGTACCTGTCCTGGATCTCACTCTGTAGACCAGACTGGCCTCGAACTCACAGAGATCTCACTGGCTCTGCCTCCCAAGTGCTGGGATTAAAGGTGTGTGCCACCACCAACCAGCCAGATGACCTATCTTGACATGAGTCTGAGAACACTTTCTTTTTTATTTTGTATCTGATTTTAGTTAAAAACTGAAAGAAAATAATTGATGTGCTTCCCTCAAAAGTGAAAATTAATATTACCTCTGGTTCTCCTAGATGCTGAAGAACAAATATCAGAGTGAAGGATTAGTTATTTGTATAGGAAGTGTAGAACAACAATAAAGAATAGTAATATATGATGTTATTTGCATAGTAGTAATAAGGAAGGATTACAAACTTCTGAGAAAAATAAAATGATAGGCTTAACATTTGAAATGCAATTATAGGCAAAAAAAAAAAAAAAGCCGCAGAAATCAAATTGGCTTTTTTGGGGGTTGTTATCTAAACACATAATTTGGGAGTCTGATACATTCTTTGAGTTTGAAAGAGTCATTAAGGAATCATTCATCTACAAGAAATAGCAAGAAAGCAATGAATCCACATGCTTATAAAAGTTTTATTTTAGGAAATATTCAGAGATACAATATATCCAATTTAAAATGAGGGATGCAAAGAGGCAGGAAAGCTATTTCATCTTAATTTAGTAAACATTTCCTTTTTGAAATAGAAACAAAACTCCAAGATAGGAAATTTCAAAGAACTTTACTTTCAAATACATAAATCTGTTAAACTTCACAAGAACTACAGGGCTGTTGAAAAGAATATTGTATACGAGAAAACTCTGGTTTTCTTTTCTCTGCATTGGGTAAGAGTATGTGTCCACTGCACAAGAATATGTGTTCAAGAAAATAAGAAGACAGATTTACTCAAAACTTAAATACAATATGAAATAATATAACTTGTGTGCAGGTTCAAAGGCAGTGCTTTGTCATTCAAATACCTTTGTTCTGATGAGAATAATTTTTCAGCTATCTGACTTTGGACATTTTATAATATAAGAAACATAATTTGTTCTTTTGATTTTTTAAGATTTATTTATTTTTGCTTGATGTGTGTAATTTGTTCTGCATTTATGTTTTTCCCTTGGAGGCCAGAAGAGGGTTCTGGGAATCAGGCCCAGGTCCTCTGTAAGAACAACAATTTCTTCTGAACAACTGAGGAATCTCTCCAGGCCCTCTTCAGAATTGTAAATCAGATTCTAGAGAAATCTTATGGACTTCTACTATTTTTACCACTGAAGACATATTGATCCATTCTGATAATGACTCATAGATTGACCCCTTCTCTATCCCAACCTGCCAGGATTCCAAGCAGTTGTCTGGCACTCTCTGCTTCAGAGAAAGAATAAATAAACCATACAGGGAGAGAATAAGTTCCTACTGCTTTTTGACAATGGCTGGATCAGGGCTGGATTGATAGCTCACCAAGCATGTCATTTGACCTGGTCCAGCCATATCAGGGTTCATGCAGGCAATGTGGAGAACCAGGCATGAAAAAGAAATAAGAGATAACAAAAGAGAAGAGTCAAAAGCTGGGGTCTGGAGGGCTAGGGATGACTGATGACCCAGGCCAGTAAGTGTATTAACAGTGAAGCTCTTTATACCCGTCAAGTGGGAAAGAAGAAACCAAGTCAGTATAATGAATCCCATGGCTGAATCATAGGGAACTCAGACTATCTCAAGATCCTCTTTAGCAAGGTACATTCTGGGTAGCAGGGGACAAAACATTTACATCTCAGTGTCTGGAACGTTTGGGTACAGAGATAGTGGGGAATTTCAAGTATCAATTCCTGTACTACAGTCCTCTGCCAAGGTCCAGAAGCCAGTCCATAGCTGGCCTTTCCTGGCATGACCCTGGGTAGATAAGGTGAGCCCATATCCTGTCTACAGGGCTTCTGGGGAGTCTCCAACCAGTCTAGCATCAAACAGCTATCTTTGGAACAAACTGTACTCAGATAGAAAAAAAAAAATTATTTTCATTCATTTGGTTTTAATGAAGCCAGTTGGTGGTGGCATGTGCCTTTAATCCCAGCACTCAGGAGGCAGAGGCAGGCGGATCTTTGTGAGTTTGAGGCCAGCCTGGTTTCCAAAGTGAGTTCCTGGAAAGGCGCAAAGCTACACAGAGAAACTCTGTCTCAAAAAAAATAAAAATAAAAAATAAAAAAGAGAAATGACTGAATTTGTGACATTTGATAAAAGCTGGAAGCCCTGTAAAAATGACTCTGAGTTTAAATTTTGAGACACAGATTGGAGATCATAGGGATGGCCTGGAAGGCTCATCAGGTATGTGTGGTGATATATTATTTGTCATATAGGAAATAAAGCTTGCCTGAAGAGCAGAGGATGGAGCCAGTCACTAGATTAAACATAGAGGCCAGGCTTTGGTCGCACATACCTTTAATCCTAGCACTTGGGAGTTAGAGGCAGAGATTCGTCTGGATCTCTGTGAGTTCAAGGCCAACATAGACCATATGAGATTAATACAGTCTAAAAGAGAAACAGCCAGGCAGTGGTGGCACACATCATTAATCCCAGCACTAGGAAGGTTGAGATAGGAAGTGAAGTGGCTGGGCAGAGAAAGGCATATAAGACGTGAGGAGACAGGAACTAGAGCCCTTTTGACTGATGACTCAGAGGCATTCAGCCTGAGGATTTGTGGAGATAGGATCTTTTTTTTTTTTTTTTTTTTTTTTTTTTTTTTTTTTTTTTCTGAGGAATTGGTGAGGTGAGAAGTGGCTGTGGCTTGTTTCCTCTGACCTTTTAGCTTTCACCCTAATATCGGGCTCTGAGTTTTTATTATAAGACCATTTAAGATTCATGCAACAGGTATGCAATACACAGCAGAATCCTTCCTACTACTTATTTTTGCGAGTACTAAATGATGAACATGTCATCATTCGGTTGGTGCACGTATTGAAAAAAATCATTATTCCTTCATAAGCAGAACCTTTTATTTTATTAGAGCTATTGTATGTGAAATCTGATTCTGGGAACAGAATCTGTAAGGAAGGCAATCTAAATGCTATCATCCTTGTATTACAAAGAAACAAACAAACAAAAAAAAAACCTAACAAAACTGGGTAGACGGTATAAGTTGCTTAGTCCATCCAGCGACTCCAAGGCGCTAAGATTCACCCTTCTCACTGGGATCCCTATTATCTCCTCCAGGCCTATCTCAGGGTGAATCCTGGGAGGTCCATGATGTTCGTTCTCAATTGTGAGCTGTCAGGACTCAGTGTAAAGAGCTGGAACTCATGTCTTCAACTCCTGTCTCCTGTGATACCTGCTCTTAGCCTCCTTGCATTTGCTCTTGACTTTGCTTTCATGACATCTTAGGCTTCATGATCCTGTACCTAGTAGGAACATTTGTGTCTTATGTCTTTATGTCCTTCGACTGCCATCATACATGTGTATTTTCTTAAGATCAATTTTAGTGTCTTAAGCACCACGTGAATTTGGGGTGATGGAGGACTGAGGAGATGGTTCAGGTGGTACAGTGCTTACAGAGAAATGTGAAGGCCTGAGTTCGGTCTCTGTCTTAGTGTTCTATTGCTGTGAAGAGACACCATGACCATGACAAGTGTTATAAGAGAAAGCATCTAATTGGGACTAGCTAGCAGTTTCAGAGGTTTAGTCCATTATCTTCATTGTGGGACACATGGTGGCATGCAGGCAGACACAGTGTAGAGAAGTAGTTGGGAGTTCTACATCTCAATCCATAAGAAGCAGGAAGAGAGAGAGAGACACTGGGCCTGGCTTGAGCTTGGGAAACCCGAAGTCCATCCCGATCGATGTACTTCTTCCAACAAGACCACACCTCCTAATTCCTCTCAAGTAGTACCACTCTCTGATGACCAAGCATGCATATACATGATGCTATCCAGGCTGTTCTTATTCAAATCACATACTCCCCATCACACAGAAAAAAGGAAGACCCTTGGATTTCAGTGGGCAACAAACCCGGTGAGTACTTATACTTGGTAAGTTCCAGATAAGTGAGATACCTTGTCTCTGAAAGCCAAACAAAAAGCAAACAAACAAAACTCTAGAAAGATGGATGGTGCTTGGGGAACATTACCTGAAATTTGTCTTTTGTTATCTGCATATATGTGCATACATGTCTGCCCATACACATGAACAACACAACGCCCCTCCTCGCTAAAAATAATCAAAACCCAGAAATTCAGTGTGGGAAGTAGACCTTTCTATCTGGACTGATATCACAGCAGCCAGACAATGTGCTCGGTGGGGATTCTAGGGAGAACACTTTATCTTTCTCATCTCCTGCTCATGCATCTTATGTAGCCATATTTCACCCATTCCTGCTACAATGGCTACTCTGTTACCTTCTCTTCTACAACTGTCAGATTTTCTGCCTCTCTCATAAAACTCTTGGATCATATTTCAAACTCAAAGGAGTATCTCCAGTTCAAAATCCTTAGCTTTATCATATTGCTGGGATTGCGATCTATCTTCATTTGGTTCCATTATTTATCTTGTAGTTCCTGCTTCAGCTTCCCTGTCCTCTTGAATGACCGTGGGGGAGTATTCCTTCTGCTATCACCCTTAGAGGGTGCCTGTTTTTGTTTTTCCCCTAAATCAGAGTAACCTTCACTGACCACAAAATTCCTTAAAATGTTTAGTGAATAGCCTTACCAGGATGGATTTTCCTTTGATTGCATGGCTATTTAGTCTGAAAATTTGTTACATAGATGAGTTTGACATGGAAATAATCCTGATTGCCAAAAATATATGTTGAACGTTTTAGAGTTCATTTTTAAAATATGGAAAATCCATTTACATTTTGTTCACTTTGTTTCCAGTCTTGGGGATTGAACCAAGTGCTTCATTTATGCTAGGCAATCATGGTTTCACTGCTCCTCACCTCTACCCAAACTTCTACTTTACTTACGGATTTTCTACTCTTCATGGAAAATCTCCATGGACAGGAACTGCCACTTATGTTTATTTCATAACTTTGTAATCCTTCTCTGTTTTATTCTATTCTGGTTTCTATCCTCAGTCTTAACTGATACTACTCTCATTTGGATGTCAATAGCTAAGGTCACCATACAAATTATCACTGAGTATTCTTGACACAGTAAAGTATATCAAGCAATAATTTCCCTGCATTATACTAACTATTCTAGGGCATAATCTTTAGACTGGAACTATTGAAGAAACTCCAAAGACCATGGTTATTCTATCAGAAGTCTTCACAGTGAAAATTTAAGTATGTTTGTGTGACATAACATCTTACTAACCTTTTAATACTGCTTAAATCATCCTTCTTTCCCAGCACTCTTCTCATTCTGCCTTACTAATGCCTTCCTTATTATTTTTTCCTACTGTAGGAAAGTCCATTTTTGGTCTATGATAGGCTATCTTTCCTGATTTGTCCATATATTTAGTCCTTCACTATATGACAACTATATTCTTTCTTCTAGTTGAGACCGCTGTTATTATGTTCTAGATTAAAATATTCAAGAATAGTTTTATATTTCTCCTTAGATATTCTCAGGACTATCCTCTTCCCAATAGTCCACAAAAGTCTTCCTTTTCCAACATATTACTGTAGCACAGAAAATGGTATCACCAATTTAGAAACTCCTTTATGGCAAAGGTTATATCTGTATAAACCATTGTTGCTTTTGCTATATCAGCTCAGCCATTTGGTCACAGTCAACCTCCATAGATATCTATAAACTGAAAATAAAAGCAATTATAGTACTTCTTTATGACTGGTAATATTAGAGATTTTAGGTCATTGGTTTTACAACTTCCCATATTTTCCAAAAAAAGGTGTACTCCTTCTAAAACAGCTCAGAATTATAACTAGTTTTTAAAATACTCTCTAAACTGTAATATTTGTGTCATTTTTCATATGGAACTTCTTTGGACTGATCCAAATTTTTACAGCACTACAAATTTTAGCTTTTTTATTTAAAAATCTTTCCAAGTGCCAGGTTTCCTAAAAGAACTTTGATTGGAGGATAGTAGAACTTTCTCTTCACCTGTTTAGACTATCTCATTTGAACAGTAATTGTATATACATGCATGCTTATGTTGTGTATAAATATGTGAGTTGTAGAGATGTTTGCTTAATCCATTGGTGTTTTAGTTTTAGTATCATGCCTTATAAATGACTAAAGACATTGCATTAATATTTTTAAATGGACTTTAGAAAAACAAAAATATTTTATAATAATATTATCCATTTCATATCTACTTATTTTTGGTTTTTGTTTTTTGAGACAGGGTTTCTCTGTATAGCTTTGGAGACTTTCCCTTTAAAGCCTCCATATAGTAGAAAATTATACCTATAAATCTAGAGCCCCATCCAGGCCACAATTTTACTGAACTTCTGTCTTTACTTTTAAAACTGTTTGAAAAGATTCATAAATGCCAATGGAAAGAATGCATACAAAGACAAAGAGAGGTAGAATTCATTAAAAATTTTGCCAAGAATCAGAAATTATACTGTGGGCTTCAGATGCATTGTCTAATTTAAATTCAATCCTGCCACATCCCTGTGAAGTAAATGCTACAGTTAACTTTTTTAAACATCATTTTTGGGGAAAGAAATAGGAATAATACATGGCAGATGAGTCACATGTACAAAACTGAAATGCAAGCATTGTTAGGAGAGCGTCACACCAAAGAACAATTTCATCTTGAATACAAAGAAAAGAAAAATAGCTGGGGGAATCCACCATAGACTCAAAGAATAGTACAAGAATTAAATCCTTAAGAAATATTACAAGGGTGAAAAATTATTCTACTAACGGGTATTTTGTCAAACTTACATAAAGAGTCAGAAGAGATATTAGCAAAGACAGGGAAATTAAAGGACTGTCATTAATTTATAAAGAGGAATGTTAATTAAAACCTGAAAGGAATCGCAGAGAAATTACTTCTTTTATTTATTTCAAGAAATCTTTTGAACTGCTAATGAGAACACTTGGATTATCTCAGATAATTGCCTCAGTATTTATTGTATCAGATTATTATTTCTAAAGTTAAGGAAAGTCAAAGAAATTAGCTGCAAATGAAACAAAAAGAGAACAAAATAGTATAAAATTTGGTATACAAGAAAAAGTGATTAAGTTTAGACCAGGGTAAATAAGTTAGACCAAGGTAAAAGATAGGATAAAAGTTACGGGTTTTCAAAAATATCTAGAATTGAACAATTACAATGGCTTTTAAATAGTTGCCATGGCACAGTCCATGCTAGTTTCCCATTAGATGATCAGTGTATTTTCAAAAACTTCTAGGAGGAATAGAAGGAACAGAAGGAGCAGGAGGAACAGGAACAGAAGGAGTAGTAGTAGTAGTAGTAGTAGTAGTAGTAGTAGTAGTAGTAGTACCAGGAGGAGGAGGAGGAGGAGGAGGAGGAGGAGGAGGAGGAGGAGGAATATCGATTAAAAAAAGTGCCTGCATAATACAGGAAATTTGTTACTATTGTTTTACTAATATAATACCAAAGAGCCAGCTAGAGGGAAGAAATTGAGGGTGGATTTGGTCATATTTCACTATATACATATATGCAATTATCAAAGAATGCATAAAATAGAAAAGTACAATGGGTAGCCCTCATGCAAAGTGATCTTTGTTCAGAAGTTTAAAAGTTTCTATCAGCCAAAAATATCTAAGCCGCCTTAAAAGTCAGCAGATGCCCAGTGGAGTCATCTGTTCCTTCTTCTTCACCCTTCTCTCTACTCCTGTGCTTACTGTAGACTTTAACATCTGGCAACAAAAAAAAAACAAGTGAGCCAATTATCTTGAGCACATTTCTCATCTTTAAATAGTGGGTAAGTGGAGACAGAAAATAAGAAAGAATATGTATTATTCCAATCTTAGATGGCCTTTTAATAAAAAACCGAGAGCCAGATATCAGGGTGAAAGCTGAAAGATCAGGAAAGCAGAACAGCCAGCCACTAGTTCTTACCTCTACGAAATCCTCAGCCTAAAGAGAGAGTGAGTTCCTGTTTCCTCACGCTTTATATACCTTTCTCTGCCCTGTCATATTACTTCCTGGGATTAAAGGTGTGTGTGTGTGCTTCCCAAGCAAAGGCATGAGATCTCAAGGGCTGGAATTAATAAAGGTGTGTGTCAACACTGCCTGGATCTGTGTCTAATCTAGTGGCTGGCTCTGTCCTCTAATCCTCAGGCAAGTTTATTAGGGTACCACATTTGTGTTTTACAGTTCTTCTGTCTCTCACATACCTGGGGAGCAAGGGACTAGGAAATATCCCTTTGAGAATTCACACAGCAATCACCATAAACACATGAAGCTGTTGGGATCTGTATATAATAATTGGTCATCTGTGACGCAAAGGTATCACTCAACACAAATGGCAGAAATACAAAACATACAAATCAAAGCACAAAGTGGTTCTGAGATCAATTCAGATGCACAGAAGTCAGCACACATTGCTATGAATAGCTCTCCCTCTAATGGAGAGTATATTCATATAGGTTAAAAGTAACTTCAAACTAAGGTAAAGAAAATAGGCTGAGTCATGTGTTTGGGCAGTCTTATGGGATATTTGTGCTTGATATATTGTGCATGCCAATAAACTTATCTGGGGGTCAGAGAACAGAACAGCCACTATATTAAACATAGAGGTTAGGCAGTGGTAGCACACACCTTTAATCCTAGCATTCTGGAGGCATAGATCCATCCAGATCTCTGTTCATTCAAGGCCATACTGCAAATAGCCAGGCATGATAAAACACATCTTTAATCCCAGGAAGTGATGGTAGGAAGCAGAAAGGTATACAGGCCCAAGGACCAGAAACTAGAGGCTTTTAAGCTTTTGGGTTTTCAGCAACAGTTCACCTGAGATCCATTTGGATGAGGACTCAGAGGCTTCCAGTTTGAGGAAGCAGGATCAGCTGAGAAGTTATCGAGGTGAAGTTAGCTGTGGCTTGTTCTGCTTCTCTGATCTTTCAGAATTTACCCCCAATATCTGCCTCCGGGCTTGTTTTTATTAATGAGACCTTTTAAGATTCGTGTTACAGATATTCTTTTATAAGACTCCAGGGATTTCTTGGAAAACTACTTTGTATTTTTTATATGCATGAAGAAATACCTTTCCAAGAAACAGGTTGGAATAAAAGAAAACCAAACTGTTGTGGCTTCTGCCTGACACAGCTGTTAACCCTTTCCTTGGGAAAATGACACAGGGTTATATGGGTCCTGGCAGTCTAAACAGTTAATATTAAATATTCAAATGAGTTAAAGTCTGCTTGAGAAGCTACAAAGACCTTTTAGAGGAATGAAGAAGAGAAGTGACAGGAAGTCTGTCTAGCAGAATATTTAAATACTAGAAAACTTGAAAGCATATCAAAATATATGAATAATCCATGAAGAATTTTTTTTGTGGAATAGGCAAGGCCAGTCTTTTGGAGGTTCTTCTTTTGTGTAGACCTCTTTGATTCTTCCTCTCAGATATATATATTCTCCTATATTCATAAGAATATGTACTACAGTTTGTCTTCAGTTTAACAAGCAAGGTTCTTGAGAGTATTCTTAGACATTCTTCAAATCTTTCCTACAAAAGTAATGTATCCTTTAAGTTTCTTCTCTCTAGATCAAACACTAGACATCCATTTACTTGTTCTTTAAATAAGCCATTGTCCATTGGAGATAATTATCTCTTATAACTTTCTATGATAGAACTTTCTTCTGTAATAGATGACTGCATAAATTGATCCCTATATGCCTGAGATAAAAAATGGTGATTTATGATCCCCTATGTTTGTCATCACAGACCAACTGCCTTTAATTAATACAATTAGTTAGTATAATATAATTAATATAGTCTTAGGATATATATTAATATATATAGAAGGTCGCTTTGCTAAAGTTTTACTTGGAGATATTAAATTGTTCTAAGATAAACATAACACAGGATTTACCACTTCAGCCATTTGAATGTGTGTGGATTATTAATATTAAATGTATCTACATCTGTGCTGTATCCTTTATCACATCAATTTCCAGAATATTTTAAATCTTCCCAAACAGAACGTCTTGCACCCACTAAGTGACCACTACTCTTTAGCTCTACTTGCTTGTCCCTGAAAACTACCATTTACTTTCTGTTTCTGAATTTTACTTCTCTGTGCATCATGTATCTGTGTAAGCACGTAGCATTTGTATTTTGGAATTGGTTTATTTTAGTAAGCACAATATCTTAAAGGTTTATTCATGTTGGAATGTGAAAATGTTTTATTGTGTTTTAAGACAGATAAATAATCTCCCAGTGTATGAATGTACTTCATATTTCCTTTCTGGCACTCTATAAACTCTATAAAATTCATTTGAATTTCTTTTACATTTTTGCTATTATGAATAATACTCATGGAAACATGTGGGTGGCTCAGATTCCCAAACATCTGTTGAGTCTTTATTTTTACTTCTCAACATATATGGAGAATTGGCTCTGCAAGATGAGACAGTTATGTATGTTTTATTTAGAACCTTCCACATAGTTTAACACAGTGGTTACTCCCATCAACATTCCTAAAAGTGAACTATGTTTAACAATACTATTCCTAAAAGTGAACTATGTTTAACAATAGAAATGAGGACTATAAGACCCTTGCAGCAAGAAACTACAGAACACTTCTTGCCCAACCAAAATATTTAATAAAATTTTAATTAGCACATTACTTTATCCTAAAACTGGTTACACTTTAATTATAAAGTACTTTTCTTCTCTCTAGCAAAACAACACAACCAAAAGCAAGTTAAAGAAGAGTTTGTTTTGACTAATGGTGTCAAAGGGCTAGAAGCTGATAATGGTGGGAATGCTGGCTAGTTTTGTGTCAACTTGACACAAGTTAGTCATTTGGGAAGAGGAAACCTCAATTAAGAAAATTCCCTTATTAGAATGGCCTGTGGGAAAGCCTATGGTATATTTTCCTGATTGATGCCCAGTCTACTGTGAGCAGTGCCACCCCTGCGATCATGGTTCCTGGATGCAAAAAGCCATGGGAAGCAAGCCAGTAAACATCACTCCTCCAGGACTCCCTTAAAGAGTATATCAGAACCGTTTGATATTTTGAGTTAACAACCTCTAGTTCTGGACAGCTGGGGCAGAAGAAGCAGCCATGATTAACAGAGATCAGTGTCTTTGAGATAAAATCTTCTGGAGTATCCTCAGGGTCAGCACACAGAAGCTGTGATCCAGAGGGTCCAAGGCTGGCAGCTCAGCTGAATAATGTATAAGATTAAGCCAGGTGGTACTGGTTTTGAAGGCATGAAGGGGTCATCAGGTGGCAGGGTCAGAGTCCCAAAGAAAGATGAAGAGAGGCTATTCATGAAGTTGCAGACCAGTTGCAGAGATCCTGGAATTTTGGAGATGCCTGTTCAAAGGAACAACCAAGGATAGCAGAAGCTGTGGAGGGTAGCTGTCCCAAACCTAGGAGACAAGCTGCTTGTGCTATGAATAGCAGATCCAGAAAAGTATGACTGTCCACGATGGCATGGTGACAGGAGCAGGAGGCCGAAAGATCACATCTCAACTGCATAAAGAAGCATGGAGAACTAACTGGAAGTGGGATGAGGCAGTAAATTCTCAAAACCTTCCTCCAGTGATGGTCAGGGATTTAGAAAGAGCATGATTAGAGAACGGGTGTGACACCTGGGAAGATGATTTTGCATGAATTCCTAATGGTCTTAATAAAAATCCCAGAGCCAGATATTGGGGTAAATGCTGAAAGATCAGAGGAAACAAAGGAACAAGCCACAGCCACTTCTCACCTCTCCAACTCCATGAATCCTCCGACTGAATGCCTGAGTCCTCAGCGGAAAAGGCTTTAGGTTCCTTCTCCTCAAGCCTTATATGCTTTTCTCTGCCCAGCCATTTCACTTTCTTCCTAGTGCTGGGATTAATGGCATGTATGCTTCCCAAATACTGATAACAAAGGCATGAGATCTCAAGTGCTGGGATTAAAGGTGTGTGCAACCATTGTTTGGCTCTGTTTCTCTCCTAGACTGAATCAATCTCATATCATCCAGGGTGGCTTTGAACTCACAGAGATCCAGATGGATATCTGACTCCCAAGTACTAGAATTAGAGGTGTGTGCCACCACTGCCTGGCCTCTATGTTTAAGCTAGTGTCTGGCTCTGCCCTCTGATCCTCAGGCAAACTTTGTTTGATACACAATATATCGCCACAATATATGTGGACACATATCTCCAAATGGGTAAAGGACGTGAAAATACACACACACCATGTGAATGCTTTTCAAAAGTGACTTAAGCAGAGGAAGGATTAAATAATCAAATAAGATGATCCAATCTGCAGTCAACCTCTTTTTCTAGCCCTTCTTACCTTTGTCCAGTTGGCCATTGAACAAAGCGGCCATGGTGGCAGTGATGGAGGGGTTATGCATGGATTTGACAACATAGACTTTCACTCACCAAGACTGACCTGGATACGGCTGCTTTTGAGTGCCATATCTGTCAGCAGCAGATGCCAAGCACCAACTGATGGTAATCATAAAGTGAGTGACCCTTATGTTGACTACATTGAGCCACTTCTATTACAGAAAGGGCAGCACTTTGTCCTTACTGGAATTGATGCTTATTTTGTTTATGACGTTTCATTTCCTGCACATAATGCTTCTGCCTAAACTTCTATCAATAAATTATAGAACATCCTACCCTGGATCATGGTATTCCACACAGCATCACTTCTGATCAAAGAACTCACAGCCAAAAAGTGCAGCAGTGGGCCCATGGTCTGGTATCCACTGGTGGTATCATGGTCCATTCCACCCATTCAGTTTCACAGAATGATGGAATGGCCACTTAAGGATACAGTTACAGTGTCCTTTAAAAAGCAACAGTCTGGACCAGGGGAGATACAGAAGGCTGTATATGTTTTGAATCAACATCCACTATATGGTGCTTTCTCCTATGGCCATGTCTCAAGGTCCAAGAATCAAGGGTTGGCAGTGGGAATGGTACCACTCACTATGACTCCTTGTGACCCCCTAATTGATCTCTTCTCATTATTGTATTCTCTGATGACTCAGAAGTCTTGATGTTTATTTTTGCCAGGACAGATGTTGTACAATCATCAGCCATGAAGATATCAGTCACATCTTCACAGAAAGAATGAAGGAAGACCTGCTGAGGTTCTTGCTAAGAGTGGGCAAAATACAGAATGGGTAGTAGAGGAAGGTAAATACCAGCTCAAGTCACATGACTAGTTTCAGAAATGAGACTTGCCAAGCATGTTTCTGTCCTACCCTATTATTTTAAGTACATATTGGTGCACATATACACATTTATTAAGTAGAAAATTGCATTTTCTTTCCCTTATTTCTTTAGAATGTAATGTAGCATCATTTGAGAGCATATCATTGGTTAAATACTCTAAATCTATATTATCATATTTAACTTATTAAACACTAAAAGATGAACCATCCCTGAAGATATATTTATATATTATATATACATATATGGATATATATATATACATATACATATACATAATATATATATATATACATATATATATATTCATTTATAGCTGTATGTATGTGCATTAGTGATGCCATGTTAGGCAGAATTGTGAACCTATTCATTTTTTTTCTGGAAATAAAGCCTGATATAAGGATATGTGATTGGAAGTCAAGTTGACAAAGGGTGGATTTCTAATGGCTAACCTTGGTTATCAATGTGCCTGGATCTGCAATGAACTAAAATGCAAGTCACTCAGCACTCTAGTGGGGGGCTTTCTTGATCAGATTATTTGAAGTTCGAAGTCCTATCTAAATGTGGGCAGTACCTTCTGCTGGCAGACCAGATAAAGGGACTTGGAAACAAATGACATACTTGCCTCTTGTGTGTTTCCCTTCACTTTCACTGGCAAGTTGATCTACTGTGTGGTTGCATGTTCATCCACCAATAATAGAATGAACAAGGACTGAAGACCAGAGGCACTCCAGGAATTCAGTGCCAAGGACTGTGGCGATGTTCATCCCAGTGAACTATGCAACTATCATGTTCTTAGCCTCTCCAATGTGAGATACCTATTGTTGGGCTGCCCAGGCCCTATTGTGTAAGCTAACCTAATAAAACCAATAATACACACATATACATATATGTGTACACACACACACACACACACACACACACATTCTATCAGTTATATTTCTCTAGAGAACTCTAATGCAATCTTTAATCCTTTTGGTACTCATAACTATCTATTATAAAAGATATATGTATCCCCATGTTCTTTTGGGTTTTTTTTTTTTTTGACTGAAAAAGAAATATTAGGACAATGGAAAATATACTTCATTGATTTAGAATGATCTTAACCTCAATGACTTCTTCAAAAACAAGACCAGCCATGAAGATGTATTTGAAGATGCTTTATCACAAATGCCTCCAAGTTGAAAACATTAGAGGACAAGAACAGTGTGGGTGGAGAGAAAAGCTAAACATGGACACATTCTCAGTTGTATAATCCTGTAGGGTAGTAACTTGAGACTTCTTTTGCCTTTGTTTATGGAGTAGAATTTTTGTCTGGGTTGGAGGTGAGTTTGATCAATTTTCAGAGGTGTCTCTATTTAGAGGAGTGGTTTTCAACCTTCCTAATGCTGTGACCCTTTAATAAAGTTTCTTATGTTGTGGTGACCCTCAACCATAAAATTATTTTCATTGCTACTTCATACCTGTAATTTTGTAATGTAAAAATATTTGATATGCCATCCCTGTGTGGTTGCAACCCACAGGCTGAGAACCACTGATCTCCAGGAAAGAGTTTGAACTATTTAGCTGCCATGTGTAAGGTAGAATCTGACTTTCCATTTCTCCTGTGCAGGAGTGTAAATCACGTTCTGGAAGCTTGGGACAGTGCTGTAATAAGACAGTGTAGATATAAGCAGCTGTGATTCAGCACAAACTGGGGGTGTGCAGAAAAAAAATGTACAAAGATGTAATAAGATATAACAAAGTACTACCATAGATGTTAAAAGATCTTAGGTACCCTGAGCGTAGGAACAGACCAGCCAGAGCAGATGATGGGTGCTGGGGGAGAATAGTCCCTTACTGTGAATAAAGTAAATAAAGAATTTTGTATCAAAACTTTATTTATTAAACAAAAAATGCACCATTGGAATAACATTTCTATAAAAAATGAATATGAGACTGCTCTACAGTGATTACAAAACCCCCTTTTCCTCATGTAGTAGTATACAAGTTCATGTGTAGAAACAGTCATCGTTTTTAAACCGTAAGCAAGCTTCCTTTCTCATAGAACAACATTTACACTTAAATATTGCAATCACTACTCTAATTTGGTTAACAATGCTAGAGGCTGACAATTCCAAGAAACTCTTTGTAGGCTCAAAACACCTTTTTATTTAAAAAAAGCTGTTTTGTAACAACAAAGAGTTTCTTTTTTCCACTAAGGCTAGTTAAAGCTGTAGTGTACCCATTTCTACCAAATAAACATGTCACTATCACACTAACAAGTTGAGTTGCAAAGCCCTTTGAGAAAATGAATAGCATCGATCTGTGAGATGCTATCCGTGTTATTTTAGGTTTGGTGTTATCTTCTTTGAAGCCCTAAGAAGGGAGAGGGTGGTAATGGTGGAACTTCAGTGAAGGCTTTGCCTGGCCTGGACATTTCCTCATGCTCAGCAGTGGACAGTCCATTTCTAAAGCGGTCCCTCTGAGATACAAAACACTGCAGCTTTAACAGCCATGCCTAGATCCCAACCATATCTCCCTTTGTATCATAAATTATCCAAAAAGAAGCCACTTCTAAATAATAAATTAAATATTACTTATAAAAAGTACCCCTCATACCCACCCACCCTTCCCCCAAACAAGCTGACAATTCACAAAGTTCAGAATTGTCAGGTTTACCCTACAATAATAAAAAACACATTTTTCCTCCTCTCCAACATTCCTTTCTTGCATCTGAAAATACACATCGAACACACAGTGAGATCCCTTGGCCCATGCCTCTGTATTTACGATTTCTTGTACAGTTTTGCTGTTGCTCTCCTGTCAACAACAAGAACCACCACAACAAAATCATAAGATGGTAATGCACAAAGCTGAGAGCAAGAGAAAAACGCCCTTCAGAGTGTTGCTGGAAGTCTTCCTGGGAAAAGCTACCCAATGGCAGAAGGGGTGGGCCACATCAGAAGTTATACTCATTTGCTGATATGGGCCTAGTATTGTCTCCTATATAACCTCATTGACAAGAAATAGAGCATTTCTTTTGCAAATCAAATCTTTCTGGAAGCAGTTTTTTGATTAACAAGGTAGACTGAGGCATGAGGACATGTACTTTCAGTTAGATGGGGTGTCACACAAAACATTTATCTGTGATTTTTTTCAAAGTTTCCAATCTACTTTAAAAATGGGGACTAAAGTACAAAGCTCTTATGAATAATATTAAAATGATCTTTGAAAGTCATTAGATAAATACAAATTTGAGGAGAACATTGCTTTAACTTTGATTTTGGAAAAGGGAGTTTGTGTTTGAGCATGTGGTGGATGTTGCAGATCCTTAGAGCCCTGGGCTCTGTATTCTTCAAATCATGGTAAGTAGGTATACCCAGGCCACGATACTAAATTTGGCCTTGGGGATAGACTGTGATTACATAAAGAGAACTAGCCAAGAAAGGGAGAATATATACATATTCTCTGTATTACTGCTCTCCATCTTTTCAAAGTTAATATTACTTTTATTTTCTTCAAATTCATCTAAGACTTGGGGCTTTTCCATTTTCCTTTGTCTCACTGACTGGAAATGAGCATTTCAAAACCTCTAGAACTATAGGCTTTGGACAAAATTTTATGTAAAATGTCAGGCAGCCTTTTAAGTAATCTTTGGTTGGACTCACAGTTCACCTATCATGTCTGAGACACTGTGTTCCATTGGTGGGTAGCTTTAAGATGCTTATTTGAACAAAGTCTGGAGAAGGATCCAGGGAAGAGGAAAGGATCAACATCATCTCACAGCACAAACTCCAGGGGCAGGGTGGGGTTGGGGGAGGGTCTCAGAATGACCTGTGCTGCAGAGGTTGTTTATTGGGAAAGCCAGTGAATGGCAAGCTTTAGCTTTAAAATGCTGTCTTCATTCTTCTTTTTTGTAAAGGCTACCTTCGCAGAGCATGAAGCACAATCCTTATTTTCAACAACCTTTATTTTTGAAGAAACCCAAACTATTATTACATCCAATCTCCAAAAGGAGTTACGTCATTAACTTGACTTCTTTATTTCTGGGTTGTTCAACTGAGTATGTATTTAATAATAGCCAAAGTTAAAGCTGTATTGTTTAAATATTCTAGAAGATTATGGGTTTATTACATGGAGACAGCTATAACCAGTTTCCCATTGAATATAAATCACTAAGAAATACTTAACTTTTGACTCGAGTGTTACAAAAATGGTTCTGTGCACACTCTGAGCTATCTCCACTTTTGTCAGTTTAGATAAATGCAGAAATTTGTGGAGGAATGAAAATAGTTTTCTTCTCAAAACGAAATAGAAAAAAAAATAGCAAAGTTCTTTAAGAGTAGGATCTCGCTTTGCACTTCAGCATAGGGTATGGAAACCCGAGTCGTCCTGCCAAATTTGATTTTCTTCCTTTTCACAGAGGATTAATTCTTGGTGCGGAGATGCCGGTTACATGGTCAGCTTTGCCTTAAGGGAGTCAAAGAGATTTAGAAGTTTAAAGGGTCCTGCATCCCGTGAGCTTGACTCAGAAGGAATCAAACTAAACTTGCTTCATACCAGCCACACCGTCTTTCTTGTTAATGGAGACAAGGGAATTAAAATGTCACCTGGAAACTGGGCAATTTTTTGCACACACGTGAATCACTGGAAGGGATTTGGGAACAAGAGTTCTGAGGAAGCCACGTTGAACTAATTGTACATTAAAATCATAGGTTAATGATACCAGTCTCCTGAGTATGATAATATGACTTACTAGAATTACTAACTGATTAATAAATTATTATATTAATTTATTGAAATTTTCAAGAGCGTGAGGCAGATATAGCTCCCACTGAAAATGGATAACATACTTTCAATGACTTTTAAAAATTACATTGCCTGAAATTATTGACTAAGCAGAAAGGCCTAGAATTTTCTGAAAATTCTAGTTCTCTTGACTGTCCAACTAGATTTTACAGAACAACATTCCATTATAACTCATTCCCTGAAATCTGAGGGTTGTAGCATACCCCACACTGAAACTTGAGTTGACTCTCATGAGTATCAAATGCTTCCAAAAAGTGGTTCCTCTTTGTGGAATCTAGAAAGAGGAGCATATTCTGGGATTTTGAGAAAGTTATGTGCACATTTTCCAGTTGATAATCATGGATTATTTTTCTCAAATATTCAATGCTATGTTAAGAAATGCTTTATTTCAGGTCAGTTGAGAGTTGTCTACCTAAGTGCCCAGACATCGAACCATTCTGTCCCATTAAATAACATCACATAGCTCTTCAAAAGTACTTCCAGAAAAATCTCAGTAAATTGAACAAGCACTCTTGTTGAAGGAAACATTTTGCAAATGGACCAGACTTTCTAATGAACCATTTGAACAAGCCCTCTCTTTGACATCAGATTTCCTTCCCGACATAAAACTGTAAAAAAATAATCTGAATTATTATTTCTGTTACAGTGCCATTTTGCTCAAAATATTTCATTCAGGGATTCATATATAATTACCCACCTAATAAAAGGAGCTATTAGGTTGTAAAGATCCTATCCTTGCCATGCTCTTTTAAAATTATGACCTACTCAAGCTTGAAATCAAAGGCAGAGCTGAAAGGAATAATTCAGCTGAAACTCTCATTGGGTTTCAAGTCACCTAACTGATAAATATGCAAACTAGCTCCCTTTTGGCGACTCGGCTGCATAAATAGGGATTAACTCCAAATACAGCTGAAAATTCATAAACTAAAAGGGAATGCACAGAATGTTCTTAATTTCAGCTAGTTTCAAGCTGTAGATAACATGGCAATAGTTTAAAATTCTAGTCCACAGTTTAAGATGCTGCTTTGAAAAATACCTACAGGAGTTATGATGTGTCAGATGTCAAATGGCACTCACCCCTCTCTCCTCCTGGACTCTGTCTTAGGCTATGGAAGGTTACCTTACCAACAGAGCCTGTGGTCAACATCCATTAATGTTGCCTTGCACAGCTCAGTGAAGATGTTATAAGTGGGAGTTATATCACTCAGGAAAAGATGCTCTTGGAAATGGTCTTTCATGCTCCTTTCCCTTCTTTTGAGCTTGCTCTCAGGAAGCCTACTATCTCCATAGTAGGATATTGGGGACACAGGATGTAGGATGCATGGAGCCGACCATTTTACCTAAGACTACTTGCCCAGGAGAAGTAGAGGGATGATGGGTGGAGGATTGTAGAATGTTTCTGGCCTAATGCCTGAAGAAGAAGCCTTAGTGAAACTCAGACAGGCCATCACAGTGTGGAATGGCACAGAAGCCACTCGAGTTGAAAAGTATCATATTACAAGCTTAAGTACACAATCACCATGTGTCTGAGAAGATTGCATATTGTATTCTCCTTCTAGAAAGGTACTGTTGTTGGCAGGATACCACCAGCTGAGGATTTTTAAGTTTCTACACTCTAGACATAAACGTTAATCATGGATGGATTTACAAACACTTGCTAAAATTGGTAAAAATTTTATACCCACTCACTAATATCTGCCACTTGTGTGAAATGAATGAGTGAGCTATAAACAAGCATTCGCTGCCTTTTGCTTGTTCAGTTGTTTACTTTTTCTGCTGCCAGGAAAACATCCAATCCTTTGGTGCTATGGAGTGAGGGAATTACCATGGATGCTTTGTAGTTTAAAAGTTGAAAATAAAAATAGTGAATTTTTTTTTCTGATTTGCTATGGCATGGTACAGGCTGGAATAATGCACTTGTATTTTGTAAGACTGGACCTACACAGAAAAGGAAAGGTATCACTGAAAGAAAATGTAGGCATTAGTGATGACACCATGGTCACTGTAGTGACAAAGACCCAGAACTATGCCGGAAACTTCAGTCTTGACTTTTCAGTGAATATGCATCTTTGCTTTTGCTCAGGGACCTCATGGCCATCCTTGTTCAATTCCTGATGTCCGTGTAGGATGGGATGCCGATTCCTTCTGAACTGCATCAGATGTTCCTTAACTGAGTGGTCCTGACGGTTGACCTGTACACTGGTTAGAGTTTATGGACACAGGTGTGCTGTTTATGGATAATTGGTATGCTGTAAAGTTCCCAGAAAATCTCAGTGCTTGGGCAATATGTGTCAAAAAGCTGAACCTGTGATGGCATTAAGTTGCTTCATTAGGCCTTCCAAGCTTGCCATTTGCTCACTCAAGTCATCCTGTTCATATACCTAAAAAGAGAACGAGAACAGTTAGTACTGTGTCTCGGTAGGCTCCTTCCATGAAGGATCCACTTTTTATTTGGCCTTTGCTTGGGCCACTGTTTATTCTTGAATTTGACATAGGTACCTATAGCCAGAACTGTGCTCAGAGTTTCTTTTAACTGGATGAACTTGTGATAGAAAATGGGCTAGCAACAAATGATTGAATACTGCTTTTCTGGGATTTTATACCTTTAATAGGGAAAAGGCTTTACAGTTAGAAATACCCCATTTTAAGTCATATTCTACCAATTGATAGCTTTATGGTAATGAACAAGTTAGTAGATTTCTCTGATATATAGTTTTCCATTTCTACAAAATGATAATGGTGTCTATTTCAAAGTTTATTCTGAGCATCCTGTGATGTACTTCCTACATGTCACAGTTTCTAGCATGTGAGTCATTTTAAACACATTAGTTCACTTTCATTTTGATAGGTTATCTATAAATAGGTATCCAAATATCAACATCACTAGTTTTATATGTTTTTTATAATATGGCATAGGCTGTAAGATTTGCATGGCAACTTGAAGGTTTCCCGACTGATGAGAAATGCATAGATCATGACTATTGATTGTGAGTAGAAACAAAGTTTATGCACAAAGCCAGAGTGCTTTGCATAGGTGTGAAATAACTCTTGCAGCATGATATGAATGTTGTACAAACTATGAGTCTGACCTGCACAACTCTTAGTGAATGCATTGCCTTTCATTCACTGTGAGAGACTTGTATGAGGTTATTTGCTAGTTCCAGGATTTCTACTTATCCAATATCCTCAGCTACTGCCCATGGAACTTTTGATTTAATAAGGAGATGGTTTAAATATTTATATACTTGCTGTTTTTAGTCAGTCTTTTTAATTGTAAAATGGGACCATCAAGCTTGCCTCAGTGATTATGTCCAACAGCTAAGGGCTGCCTGCTGGTAAGTAGTCAGTAAATAGCAACTCTCTCCCATTTTCTCCTTTCTTAAATGTAATTTTTAAAAATGAATATAGATGAATTATTCTGAATTATTCTCAACTATCCTTTTCAATCAGTTACATGATTGAAATAATGATTTGAATCATTATTTGTACTCCATGTAACCAAGAAGCATTACTTATTACCATGGTCAGAGAGAGTCCTTCCAATCCTGCTAAGCCAGTGTCCATCATCCCCAGAGACCATCAGAAGAATATGCATTATAAGATCCTCACAAAACCTTGTCATCCATGGAAGAATGTTCCAGACAAATGGGCACCTGGTATTAACCCATGATCTTCTCTTAGGTATATGAATACACTAATGCATAGTGTGGCCATATACCATTCAAAACTGATCAGGGACTGAAAAGTAGCCTATTGTTTCAGCACACTGTTTTATATAAAAAGAATGAAGTTGTAGTGAGATGATTACTTGATCAATCATTCTCCAATTCCCTTTCTTCCTTCCTTCCTTCTTTCCTTCCCCTCCCTCCCCCTCTCTTTCTTTCTTTCTATCTTTTTTATTTTCTTCTTCCCCCTCCCTTGCTCTCTCGTCCCCTTCCTCCCTTTATTCCTTCCTTTCTTTTTCTGGTTTTTTTTTTTTTTGGATATAGGGTCTCACTATGTACTCAGGATGGTCTGGAACTCTCTATGCAGGCCAGGTTGGCCTCAAACTAACAGAGTTCCATCCACCTTTGCCTTTTCAGAGCTGGGATTAAAGATGTGTGACAGCACACCTGGTTCTTGGTCACCATTTTCAAGTATGCTCTTTTGGTTGTCTGGTTTATTTATCTGAATTTAGCTATTGGATTCATGAATACAGTTAGTCAAAATTCAAAAGTATTTCACATATAAGACACATATCTAATTCTGAATGCATAATGTAAAAGCAAAAGGAAAAATACTTTAATGATAGTTGTCTCATATTTATCAAGTATTAATATAATACTTGGAAAATATTGGATTAAACACAAGACAGCATTAAATTATAAATTATCATTTTTTATGCTTTTAATATGGCTCCTAGAAAATTTAACATTATTCAGAGGGTCAGATTATTATTTTATAGGAAGATATTGATCTAAATTTGCCTCATTTCTGCTTTTCTTTTCATTTAATTCTTATGGCTTTTAATACTATGTCCTTTGCTTTCACTATTTTCAATCAACCTTAAGGATAAAACAGGCCATTTGACATCATTCATTTGACATCAGAGTTAGAAATTCTAATATAAGAAACATTTTGTAAATTTAGTATTTTGACCTAATTTGGCAAATGACCATAAAGCATGTGACTAGACATATATTGAAATAGATAGTTGTATTCTGAAGAGAGGGCAGTAAGGGCCTTTATTTGTAATCTTATAGGTATATAAAGCAGATAATGTCCTTCTGACACACATTCAGACAAAAACACACATTACTGATTTCCTTGCTTGTTATGTGGTTATATTGCTTTATGGTGTTTAAAATTTTTGATTCATGAAAATATATAATTTGTTATTCAAATGAAATAATCTTTTTATCTTGACAATCTAATTTCTGATGAAAATATTTTCTCTGTGGAAATTGAGAGCTGCCTGACTTATCAGGGACTGATTGTACTCACTCCTTTCATCCTTGGATATCATTGAAGATTTATCATTGTAATATTTGTACACTCAGTGTAAGTCACAGTTTATGTATGAAGTAACAGAAACTAGTTGACAGTGGAAAAAATTCTTTTTCACAGTCTGTGCTTGAAAAAATATTTAGTGAGATAGAAATCTAATCATTTTTTTTTCATGTTTTCCCCTTTCCGTTTCCTGGTAGTCAAGGTATCTGATACGTTAATTCTATAAATTTCTTTGAACTGTTTCCTCTTGAAAACTGTTCAGAAGTTACACTAACATTCCAAACAGATGCCTTGAGGCAGTCTCCTTCTAATCTCTATCATAGTGCAGTTTTGATAGAAAAATTATTTGTTTTCCTCTCAAAATTTCTGTTTCTCCTTTACCATTGATTTTTTCCTTGAGTTTTCTAATTTATTCATATTTGACTTCTCTCCTTAGAACAGAAAATTTCTGTTCTTTAACTAATGAAACTTTCCTTTTTATTTTCTAACTGTGTTTTTTATTAGTTTTCAAACTAGCATATTTACAAAAGGTTTTTTCATATAACCTTCCTTTGGCTGGCCCTCACCTTTCCCTCTCTACTCCTCAATCTTCCAATCCCCATGACCATGCTCAACACCTAGAGAAATGCCCCACTTCATGTGACTTCATTATCCTCTCCTACTCATTTTTCATCTTGGTTTGGAAGATTGGAGGTTTCTATAGAGTGTTTTTAGGCAGTCTTCCATTTTGTTAAGTCTTTTAGTACTCCTTGGTTTCTGTTGTCCAGCTCCCTTCATGCTTGAATATTTCTGCTCCTAGTATTCCCCTTCTCTGCTATTTTTCTTCTCTTGAACAATCACATTCATTTATTCATTTTGCATTTTCATCCCATTTCTATATATTTTGCTGTTTTATGGATTTAGAAACAATAACAACTTCAGAAAATTCCTTAGAATATAGCTTTCAGTTAACTATCAGTTCAATGATGAGCACATAGTTTTGTTTCTAGGATTTCAAGATATTTTATAGTAATCACAGGGCGTGTGTGTGTGTGTGTGTGTGTGTGTGTGTGTGTGTTTAGGCTCTTACATGCACAGACACTTATGGATATACACACATGTATGAAAACATGTTTATATATGATTATATGAACTCATAGACTAGTTAATCTTCTTGCATCTAAGGTTGCCCTTAAGTATAAACACATCTTTAATTTAAATGAGTCCCTGGTATATATGCTCGCCCCCCCCCCCCCGCCGTAATGTTTTTCTCATCACATTCAAGTAAAGACAAGGTGGGACGACAATGGCCTGATGTGATGATGAGTGCTCTAGATCACATGGTACAGCATGGCTCTAAACATTGGCTCTTACACTGGCTGGATCCTCTGTTGGCTTGTGACTCTCTTCAGATACTTCAGGGGCTGTTGGCACAGACACAGGAAGCAAAGGGGACCTTGCCTTTCCAGCCAATCCAAGAGAGGCTGTTTTAACGTGAGTCTTGGGAAGAGTAGGTCCTGGAATAGAAAATACAGGGTGATGAAAGTAATGTATAGAACATCCAAGGAATAATGTCTGTCATATAAACCGAATCCAGTAGGCTGGCCTTGACTTTAGCATGTTCCTCATTCTGTGTGTAGTGATGGATCCTGACACGCAGAGCAGGCTCATTTTATTTCCCCTGAATGGAAGACAGATTGTGAGAAGGCCTTGTCGGATGAAGTGCTACGAGTCATAACTAATTTTAAGTGGATTCCAAATCAGGCAGGGAGTTCCAGACTTCTCATTACAATCTACAGATTATCAGGTGAGCTCATTATCTGCCAGCCTCTGGTTCAGGTTATTAAGAACTGTACAATAACTCCTAAATAAGCTCTAAGTTATATAAGAGATAAGGATGTGTGAGCTTAGGAGAAATGGCTGCTTGGTCTGTAAGGAAATACCAGATATTTTAGTAAAAGAAAGTCTTGTATGACTAACCTGAGAGAATTGTATTATTATCTATTGAACAAAAGTGAAGTATTTTTTCCAGACCAAAATAAATTGTCAACAGAATACATTTTAATATTCATCAAAAACATGCAAGAAATTATTAAGTCTGTTAAAGGACAGTTTTTATTAAATAATTAATTGCTTTTTATTTAGTTTAAAATTTACCTTAAAAATTCCACTTAACTTACAGCAGTATTTATTTCTGCTTCATTGCTATCAACTCGTGATAAATGTTTATACAGATTTATTGAGTTGGCTAGCACATCTCCAAAAAACTAAAGAGTCACATCTTCTTAGCACCGAAACCAAGAGCTTTAGCACAAAAGTTATCGGGTGTCAGAGAAGCCACAGTCATGAAGTTTCATCGGCATGGGGCCTGTCCATGGAGGACACCAATAGACATGCTAAGGAGGAAGGCAACAAGCTCCTGAGATAGACAACTTTGTAAGGATTGCTGAGAGTGGGAGACACAGTCTTCTCCAGGGAAGAGCATGCCAACTGCGTATCCAGTCCTAAATGGTCAGCCCCGAAAAGCTATACATGTAAGTAACATTCTACACATTAAGAAGGTTGTATTTTTATATTGAGGATACACATTCACACACATGCACATACTCACATACAATCACACACATATATCAATGGGGGTACATGGCAGAGATTGGAGGGACAGAGGGAAAGGAGAAAATGATGTAATTATATTATAATCTCAAAAACCAGACAAACTTAAAATAAAAACTTAAAAAAAAAAGGTATAAAAGCTTGCCTCTGCTCCATTCTACCACAAATAATGACACTTTAGTTATTTGTTCTACTGATCTTAGTGGGGTATTATAGTCTTTGAAAACAGACTCCTATTTTAATAAACTTACCAGAGTTAGCTCATTAACTGGGTTAATGCATCTGTGACCAGAAAAAAAGGATCATTTTATTTGAAACAATGTAAATACTCAAATAAATGATCTGCTAAAAGTCACTATGAAGGATAAATTTGAATATGAATCTATTTTCCTTTGTCATGACCCAACATGCAGTCCCTTTCCAATTTCTTTTTATTACTAAACATCAATATCTAAGTGTGTAACTAGACACAGAAACCCTGCATATTCTGCTGTTGCTGGTTATGCAATCTCTTGATTCTCTAAACCTATCCTGGCTTGTTTATCTGTAGAATGGTAATGATAATAGTGATTATTAAATGAGATTACATATTTGAAGTGGTTGAGGACTGGGGAGATGCTCAGTCTACAAAGTTCTTGCCTTTTAAGCATGAGTTTCTGAGTTCCAGTTCCAGTACACATGTAAACAGTATGGTTGATATAGGATGCACTTGAGGCCCAGCACAAATGTAAACAGAATGGTTGAGAGTGCACTTAAGCCATAGAACACATATAAACAGTATGGTTGATTGAGAATGCACTTGTAATTCCAATGTGTGTGTGTGTGTGTGTGTGTGTGTGTGTGTGTGTGTGTGTGTATACATGCATGTGGAAGCCAGAGCAGAATGTCAGTTATCATTCACTCATCAGACATAGTTCACCTTTTCTAAGCAAGTTGGAGGCTGAGATATGAAGGGAGCGTAAGTTCAAAGCCAACTTGATTACATAGCATTGTTCTGTCTCAAGCAACATGTACCCTACCCCCTCTCCTCAGGTACATACACAGAAAGTCTAAGAATTATGCCATCAAAATATGAAACAAACAAACAAATAAAAAGACAAAAATAAATTAACAAAAAGCCCAAGCAAACTAATGACAGTTCCAAAAAAAGTTCATTGTTGAACTGAAGAATGAATGTTTCTGTTGAATTTCTGTTTGAGTTACCTTCTCTGAATTGTGCTCATTTATCCTCCTAGAAATGTTTCCAGGTTCTGGGTAAATCTGAGTTCAGCTTTTTTTCTCACAAAAGCAGTACCCTCACCATGCAGGATCACCTTTAATACCTTCCTACTTCAGCAGAGCAAAAGCATCCTAATGACTCTTCTCTCTGTGGACTTACTTGTGCATATTTATCTGTTTTTAATCTAACCTTCCTAGATGATGGAAACAGATTTCCTTTTATTTTTAAGGTTTTCCAAATGTTTTAAATAAACTTAAACTAAGTCTGTGAACTTTACCAAATACATGTGATATGCTCAGTACACATCAAAAAGCAGTTCTCTTTAATGTAGGTATTTACAAAGAAAATGTAAATGTGTATCTGAGAAATGAAAGGGCATTGGCGTAGATTATCATGAAGGAAATTATAGCAGGGCTGTTTCTTGTTTTGTAAGAGAAAACATATAAAATAAATATTCTTTTAGAATTTACTAGACTTGTTCATATGATCCTTAATATTTATCTTAGTACATTTTTGACAGTTTCATATGTAGAAAGAATGTGATGCTTAGGCACAGTTTACCATTATCACTACAGCAATCCTCTCAGATACATTTATTTTCTCCCTAACATATGGGCAGATGCTTCATGTACTATACTCCATTTGCCATATTAATACATTACACTACAACACAGGTATGCTTAACGACTACCTTAATTCAATCTCATTAAAAAATGAAGATCATTATGGTAAGTGATTGTCTCTAGTGATGAGGTGACAATCATTTGTTCTTCCAGAATGTACTGAATGCTATGCAATGACAAGACACTATGAGCTTTCCACCAGGGTTCTCAAAAATTCTTGGATCCAGACCAAAGGGAGGATGTCAGTTGGAACACACTTCCTTTTCTGAAATACTATGCACAGCATCACAAATGTTTGGAACTCTGGAACCTCAGTGGGGCCTGGATCCCATCCAGTGACCTTCTTTATTTGTTTTGCTGAAAGGAACCTGAGGTCCTTGGAAACAGAGACACTGAGGGAGAACTAATCTCCACAAAATTTATATAGGCAACAAATGTGAGCAGTCCTCTAGAGATTACTATTGGCAGTATTTGACTGTGCAATTGGTGGCCTTAAATGCTGTTTCTTTCCATATGATGAAGAAAAAGGGAATTTGCCAGGAGGGGTTTATTAACAGTCAATTAGAAAATGCTGGTGTCAAAACTGTTCTTTAGTAGGGAGGGAATGTTGTAAATCAGAGATTTCTATGAGAACTTTTGTGCTGAGAAGCTGATCCTATTCTCCCGAGTGTGCATTAATTCTGCGCTTATGCTCCAGCTCTATTTGCACAGATTTAGTGTTTTCTTCTTTGAACCTCAGCTATTTGAAGTTAGACACCAGAAGCCCGAGTCCCCAAAAGCTCACCAACACTGGACTTTACCCTTTACTTAAGTATTTGAAGCTCACTGAGCAATTGTTTTCTGATTTGATTTTCTAGTTTATATCCCCAGTATTCTATGGGACTACAAGTCAGAAGTAATTCTTTACTGTGTATCTTTCAACTTACCAGTCGCCTTCCCCAAGGGCAACATTCTGACCCCATCTTCGGCAGCACTGGAACCAAGCATACGTCTTTATATAAAATAACTAGTCTTGTGGCATGTACCATTTTGAAGTGAAAAAGGAGTGCAGCCTTCTGGCATTAGTGAGTGGAGCCTGGGGACTTCACTTAAATGGAAGACATTTCAGAGAGCCACCCTGCTGCCTCTCACTCGCTGATGTACTGCTACCTTAGAGAGCACTGTTAGTCTGAGTTCACCCCTCCACGGCGAGACTTCCTAGATTTCACTTGCAGAAAGGGCTTTGGCATACTTCTTAAACACTGCCTGGCCTTTTCTATATTGCCCTTGGGTTATTTGCACAAAATAGTCAACAGCGACCTTCAGAGTACTTTTTGCAAGGTTAAATTCAAAGTCTTACTATTTGTTATGGGATGTTGGCCAAGGATCTTGCTCAGTCTCCTGTTCACCCTCTGCAAAGCAGGTTTCATTACAAAGGTAATATAATGCTAATCTCTGTTTTGCAGATCTAGAAATGCATCTGTAGGATAGACAAGCTCATCTAAAAAGCAAAGATGGGAGATCAATCCCACAAGGTGCAAGAGCCAGGCACAGCTGTAAAATTCTTTGGTGTGTTATAGTCCGGGTAGCCACATGTGATTCCTGACAATACCGCTGACAAAATGTTATAATAGCCTGTCCTGTAAATGTAAAAGGCATTTTGGGGGCTCTTGGGATATTGGCAAATTTTCACACTCCATCTTGCCCAAGCAGCCCATCTTCTGTACAACTTGATAGATAAAAACTGTTATATGAGATTGAGACAGAAAGGCTCAAGAAGCTTTTGAGCTGGCTATGATCCTTGTAGAGGAAGCTAAACAACTATGTGTCCCAATACCACAGTGTCCTTTCCTGTTAAAAGTGACCAGGAGCGCAGAAGGCTATCGCTGGGGGCTATGGCAAGAACAATCGGTTCTAATCGGGTTTTGGTCTCAGTCATGGAAAGGAGCAGAAGCTCTGTGCACAGCACTAGACTAGAAACTGGTATCAGAATACAAAGCATTGCAACAGGTAGAGTCCTCAGCTGTTTCTCCCTCAGGGACTGTAAAAACAGCTTACCCAGCTTATCCAAAAAGGGCCTAGATTGAAGAGCTTCTGCCCAAACCCCTTTCCAGTTTAGCACAGAATCAAACTCTACAAAGGTGTCATGCATACTTACAGCCATGATGTGTGCTGTCTACAAGGCCCATCACTAATGCCATGTAGGCTGTCTTAGAATCGGATGCTCCCGAGCATCCCCCAGTTATTGAACCAACAGCTAAGTCAGATAAAGTGCTGGAAGGGATATCATCTATTCCCTGTAGATGCCTGGCACAGAGATGGTACTAGAAGGCACACCAAACAAAAATGTAGGCTGTACAAATACAAAGGGTCACAGATGTCATGCGCCTGGAAAAAGTAGCCAACACACTGAGTTAGGAGCAGTGTGGATTGCAATAACTCATTAGACTTGGCCTGTGACAATCTATGTTGACAGTTAGGCTCTATTTAGAATCCTCAGTTCATAGATGGCCCAGTGGGGAAAAGAGGATTGACAGATGCTGAGTTGGCCCCTGTGGGGACAAATATGAAAAGAAATATATAATAGAGTTTCAATTTTAATCAGAACTCCTGGTAGTTTTCCATGTGGCAGAACACAGCCCATTAAGCCTCCCCGGAAATCAGGAAGCATACTTTTTAAAGTATGGGCCATTTCCCCTCAGCTACCCTTGGAAGTTGCCAACTAGGTCCATATAAAGTCTTGTAATAGAAGAACCAATATGGGTTGGGAAATATCTAAGGCTGTTGGCATTGATGCTAAATATGATACTTTGCATGCTGCCAAAACATGTGAGGATTATTCCCCATTAGGACATCAATAAATGGAAGCCCTGATTGGACACATATATATATAGATCAACCTATACCATGAAAAATTATCAGGTAGACTTAATAGGGCCTATGCTCACCAATAAGAGATACAAATATGGCTGATACAAATTCCCCTGCATGGACACTGCCACAGGCCTCTAATAAGCATTTCTGTGCAAGAGAGCAACATGGGATATCAACATTAACGGTTTCACCCAACTCAGTGTTACACATGAGTGTCCACAAAGAATCAATAGTGACAGAGGTAGGATGTTCATTAACATTGAGATACAGAATGGGATGAAGATAACAAGGTGTGATGGTACATCCACCTATCTTACAATTCTACTGGATGTGGGTTAATTGAAAGGAAAAACAGGGTGTTAAAAACAACATCTAAAGAGTCTAAATACAAAAGGTACCCTGTATGCATGGGAAAGGAAACCCTCAGAAGTCATAAGACTAGTGGATGAAAATCCCAGTGTCAAGGGTGGACTACCTCTCTTATGAAGTTTTTGGCCAGGGAAGCCCCTGAGGCCCCACAGGTCATAAAGACTACTGCTAATGCTGTTGGTTGTATGCCAGATTTAGAAAGAAAGACCCTTTTGCTGAAGATATACCAAGTGAACACTTTGACTGCAGGGCATGAGAAATAAAGCTGGAACTGAACGGGAAACTCCCACCTTGCTAACTGGCTTTTACAGTACCAAGGGGTGAAGGGGGGGAGGCAGGCTGCTGGTGATGGTGGAGCAACTGTCCCCAACATTCCAACTCGACTATGGGCACGGTGTGCTAAAATATTGACGTGCCAGGCAGGATGTGCCTGCTTATTGCTCAGCTGTCATGGATAAGACCAACAGTCTTCAGATTGTATTTAAGGCCCACTCCACGAGAGGGAGCTCACAACTGGTATGGTAAGAACAAAAATAGGGCTGGGGAGATCATAGGGCCAAACGGGAAAGAAGCATCTATGATTTTACTAGATGGATGTCAAACTGCCCTTTAAACATTTGTGTTTATTCCTGTGGATCAACACTGATACCAGCCTCAACTCAAACAAGGGTGAAACTCTTAAGAGCAAGTGATTGCTAGGGGAATGCAGTGGCATAATTTTTAGCCATAGATGGACATCTTTAGCCATCCTTTCTAATGCTCAGAGATCATTGCACAAGAGGGGGCTGAAAGAATGTAAGGGAAAGGAAGGAGTGGAGTGTTGTGTAATAACTTCCTCAGAGGGAGAAAAACATTTCATTCCGCAGGCAAGCCCTTTAACACAAAAGGCAAACAAGTCAAAATACATTCTATAGTCCCTGAAACTGACAGGACTCACCAGCCCCCACCCCAGTAAACAACACAGAATGCAGAGGGTCACTCTCAAAGAAGCCGAGCTGCATAGAATACTTCCATCTTTCATAGGAGCCAAGCTGTAAAGATGTTTCTAGAGCAGATTTCTGGAAGAAGCAGAAACTGTCTGGATGAAGTTTAAACCAACTGATTCACTTGGAAAGGACATTTTTGAGCTGCCTGCAGGCCTTGGTGTGCTTCAGATTCCTAACTTTTGTGAGCTGCATCCATGTTGGGGTGGGCTTGGTGATGCAGCTGTCTTTGAGTCATTTCTTCTCCTGTAAGTAACCTTTACTCCACATTCCTGTAAGTAACCCTGCTAAAACTCATTGGTGCCGTGGATCTTACTCTGTATAAATAAACATTGATTGGCCAGTAGCCAGACAGGAAGTATAGGCGGGACTAACAGAGAAGAGAATTGAGGGAACAGGAAGGGAGAGGGAGAGACTGCCTGGAGCCGCCAGGACAAGAAAAATGTAAGGTACCAGTAAGCCACAAGCCACATGGCAAAGTATAGATTAATAGAAATGTGCTAAATATAAGAGTAAGATCTAGACAATGATGGGCCTGAGCTAATGGCCAAGCAGTTTAAATAATGTAAGAGTCTGAGTGTTTATTTTATAAGTGGGCTCTGGGACTGGTGAGACTTGGCGGGAGCTGGAGAGAAATTCTCCAGCTACACATTGGTTCACAAGGTTGGACTTTGGTGGTATCAGTACTTTAGTCTGTCCTGCGGATTGAGTAGACATGTGTTATGTCTCCCTAGGGAAAGAAGAGGTTAAGAACCTGGAAAAACCTGGCCCAGACTCACAAACCACAGTTAACATTTTTGACAAACCAAAGAAGGCTGTGAACTACTCTCCTAAAGCATTGCTGGAAACAGTAGTAAGTAGAGAACAACCCATTTCACCAGCATTGTAAACTCTTGTTTCTCAGTGTCTGGACAGGGCTCTCACTGGTTTTTCTGAATTTGGCAGATCTCAGCTGCAGCTTACAGGGACAGTTTCACGTTTATTTATTTATTTTTTGTTTTGTTTTAGAGAACAGCACTTACCTTGATAATTAGCATATGCATGAACAATTTCAGTGAAGCTTCTATGGATTACTTCAGAGCAATGTGTCAAAGCAAAATAAAAGATAAATATAAAAGAAATCCATCCATGACCCCGAGCTGCTAATGTAATATAATCTTCACCTCTAGTCAACATCCTCTGAGCTCTGTTCCAAACATAAGGAGTGACTTTCAGAATGTGATTGGGAAAATGTGTCTCACTTTGGGAGAAAGAAATAAACACGCATGTAGGTGACAATAAGTGAGAGAAAGAACATCCCTGGGGTTGCAGAAATTGGAAAATTCTTATGCTTGCATTTAGTCATGGATGGATCAGAGAATTCCCAACCTGAAATAACTAGCTGATGGACAAAATAAAGGAGTTTGAATTCACTGTATTATTTTCTCCAAGTCAATGAACTATATGTGATATATAAAATGAAGTCCTGATAAATGCTCACCCACGCTTAAAAGGATTCACAGCTTTTGCTATACAACACATACCTAGGATCGTCAACTAAAAAGTCAAGGGATTTGGGCTCATGTTTAAAAAGATTTGAGCACATGGTCACTACATTTTATTGTTTGCAAGCCTGTACCGAAGGAGTATATCATGATGGGAATGGGTGGCAGAAAGTGCTTATCATATGGCAAGCCCAATGCAAAGAGAGGGACAGGGATAGGCAGGGACTCAGGAGCCCCGGATATCCTTCCAGGGTATGCTCTCAACTGACCTAACTTCCTTTCGGGCAGTTCTGCCTCTTAAATATTCCACCAGTTCCCAGTAGTGCTCCATTCAAACAAGGAAGATGCTAAAACAGGCATCTTTTGGGGGACAGGTATCCATGTTATAACAGTGACATTAATTAGTCACATCTATCATAGTTAAGTGATTTGCTCTCTAAATTGTTACCTATAAAAATGATAAGAGAGGCTAATACAGCTGTCCTGCCTGCATTTCATTTTCATTCTCTTCTTAACAGTTTGGTGGTTTAAAATTTATTTTATTTCTATTTCCTTTGTTTATGAATACATTGAATTTACTTAAATCTACTCTTCCACTTTCAACTCTTCCCCAGGCCCCTCCCCAAACCCAAGCCATGCCAATTTAACTTTCTATTTAATGTCTTAACTCTCTTTGAGATTTTGGAAGAATCAGTCAAGCATGGTGACTTGTACCTCTATACCCCAGTACTTGCGAGGCCAAGACAGGAAGCCTACTGCCCACTCAAGGCCATCTAGACTACTATACATTGGACTCTGACTCAGTAAACAAAAAACAAAAATAAAACAAAATTAGAAAACCTTGATTAACACTTTGATAAAAATGTATCCAAAAGAGATTTTTCCTTATTTTATAATATTTAATTAATAAGTGGTAACAATTTGCCCTTAAACCAGTGGTTGATAGAAAAAATATCTTTTTAAAAAATTATTAATGAAAACCACAATAGACTGCTGGCAATGGTCGAGAGACAGCCCGAACTGACCTACTCTGGTGATAGGATGGCCAAACACCCTAATTGTTGTGCTAGAAACCCCATCGAATGACTGAGGGAACTGGATGCAGAGATCCATGGCTAGGCCCCGGGGGGAGCTCGGGGAGTCCAATTGGCGAGAAAGAGGAGGGTTTATATGAGCGAGAATTGTTGAGACCAAGGTTGGATAAAGCACAGGGACAAATAGCCAAACGAATGGAAACACATGAACTATGAACCAATGGCTGAGGGGCCCCCAACTGGATCAGGCCCTCTGAATAGGTGAGAAAGTTGATTGGCTTGATCTGTTTGGGAGGCATCCAGGCAGTGGGACCAGGTCCTGGGCTCAATGCATGAGTTGGCTGTTTGAAACCTGGGGCTTATGCAGGGATGCTTGGCTCAGCCTGAGAGGAGGGGACTGGACCTCCCTGGACTGATTCTACCAGGTTGATCTCAATCCTCGGGGGAGTCTTTGCCCTGGAGGGGATGGGAATGGGGGGTGGGCTGGGGGGAAGGGAAGGGAAGGGGGAAGAACAAGGGAATCCGTGGCTGATATGTAGAATTAAATTATATTGTAAAATAAAATAAAATTAAATTAAAAAAAAGAAAATCAGAAACACTGAAAAAAACATAAAACCTAAAACAGCACCTTAGCTTGCTTTTGCTTTTTATAATTCAAACTATAAGTTGTTTAAATAAAATAATGCAGCATTAAATTTCTATGGGTCTAAAGGATCCATGGTTAATTGAAATGTTTCAATTTGCAAATGCTTCGGTTGAAGCCACTGCACAATTTTCTGTGCCTGGGGTGCACGTGGGAGAATCACTTCAGGAGACCCTCGGTGCAACACCGGAAGCTACTATGTTAAATAAATGCTTTTACATGGTTATACAACTAATTAAGTGAGCATCACTTAGATTCTAATGTTGTTGCCTCAGCAGGACCCACTAAGCAGGGAAACACAAATGATGTTGGAGCTTTGCGATGGGCCAGCAGTGTGCATCGGGGGGAAGACGAACAGCCTCAGCAGGCATTTACTGTTCTAAGCTTTATTTCCACAGTACAGTTATTAAACATTTCATTTGCTCATTAGGTACATAATATATGACTGCCAGGTGCGGCCTCCTGCTAGCATCTCCTTGCACAAGTTACTCCCAACTACAGTACTTTCTGTGTTGAGAAACACCAGAGCAGGCTGCAGCAGGGAGGAATGCATTATGTAGACTCACCTGGGGCAGATCAGAGGCTGAGGTGCATCCTGGGTCTGATCTTCAATTTAAACTTTCATGGTCTTACTTGCCTTCTCCTATAGCCAGCTCTAGTTTTCATTCCTTTATTTTTATGAATAAAACTGAAAGACAATTGACTGACCTTGGTCTCTCACCTGTTCTACAGTAGCAACTGAAATGGCCTCTCACGGTCTAGTTTTGATATGAAAGTTATTCGGATATACACTTATTTTTAAGTAGTCAGTCTGCTCATGTCATCTGGGGATGATGAAAGGTTTGTAAAGTCACCTGTACTTCTCATATGGGACGAGTTTTGGTGCTATGGGAGAAATGCAAACTATGTATGGGAAACTCTATATTCTCATTTTTTATATTTTATGTTCACAGAATATTAAAAATAAAGTGAGTTAGCTCTCTTTACTTGTATACAACACTCCTAAGAGTTCCTTATAAGTGGCCTAGTTTCAAACATGCATGTTTTTGCATTGATCATAAGGCATTCTAATTTACAACATACAGGAGCAGATTTCATTTTAAGAGTAATGAGCATTGATGTGACACCTTTAGTAAGAACAGGCTTGTTCTCCTCCTACATTCCCATTTCTCTTCAGTGAGGTGAAAAGTAGAATGTCTGCCTGCTGGGGACATGCTAACACAGGGTCTTGCCTCTCTACCCATATATACTCTCCTAAGTAAAAGTGGCTACACTGAGTCACAGATACGATGGCTATCACATGTTAAGACTGATATAATAAACAGCACTGCTCAAGCTCTTAAATCTGCATGTGATTGACATAGAAAACTCCAACTGCACAGACTGCATTTAGTAAGCAACTAGGAAAGGCCTGACTCCAGTAAAGCAAGCCAATGGTCACATGGTTAAATAAAGGAAAGAGGCTTCCTAGTTGTTCCTATCTAGTTGCTTGAGAGGGCCATAGACTGATGGGATCTGGATATTCATTTGGTCACCAGTACCTAATCTCTATTGTGTCTATGTGCTAGAACCCTAGGTGCTGCCAATTTTTCTTAGATGTACACCAACTATGATACCCCATGCTTCCTTGAAATAGACTTCCAAAGCACACTATATTGTGTTGTCTTGGAGACAAGAAAACCAAAGTTCAAAGAAGACAAGGGAATGCTTAAGTCCTCTCAGCTAGTGTCAGAGTTCATGGATTTATACTATTAAGATGTATGTTCTTTCATCGATAAAAATAATCTAAAATATCACAAAGAATATGTGACCAACATTCAGAGTGAACGAACCAGGCAATCTTTGGTCTGTGAAGGAGAGGATAAGAATGCAGCAGCAGAAAAGACATCAGCATGCTGTTAGCAATTCACAGGGGTAACAGTCAGAAGAAAGAACAGCAATAAATACTAAGGATTTCTGTTCTCCTCTGTCTTCTGTCCCTGGGAATGTGACCAAAGACCCAGCACATGATAGAATGGTGCTCTACCACTGAAGTCCTGCAAACTCCCCCTTTTCTTTCTTTATTCCTGCTAAATTTGTTCCCTTCTAACAGAGGAAATAATATTTATGTAACATCACACCATCAGAGAAATGAAAAATTCTAAAGGCTAAATAAAATATAGTATTTGTGAGCTTGTCTTAGTTTGAAAAATGCACATGAAAAAATGTCTCCACATACTTTTCTTTAATTGTATCATTTCTTCCCTTTTATGAACTTCTCCCCATTCCTAACACCCTTTCTGTGGAATAAATCCTCTTGTACACTGTATTTATTATGTTCATTGGTTAATAAAAAGTTGACAGGCCAGTAGCCAGGCAGAAAGTACAGGCAGGACAGTCAGACACAGGGACTCTTGGAGGAGGAAGGGCAGAGTCAGAGGAGTCATCATCCAGAAGGAGGAGAAAGAGATAAACACGCTATGCTAATAAAGGTACCACCAAGTGGCAGAGCATAAGTAAGGAATATGGGTTAACTTAAAATCTAAGAGCTAGTTAGTAATACGCCTGAGCTATTGGCTGAGCATTTATAAGTACTAAGCCTCTGAGCAGTTACTTGGGAACAGGAAGGCAGGAGAGAAATGTCTGACTACACACCCACATGATTTCCCACTCCCTTTCTGCACACTAAAAATGCAAAAACTAAGAGCCTTATTTTCTTCCCCATGACAGAAAAATGATTATCAACCAATGACAAATAAATCATGGCTTTCTAAGTGCCTTGATTTGTTTGAATTTTAATGATAATTGATAGAAAGGTAATATTAGCAACTGAAAGGTGTTCTGTTGCCATTTCATCTGCCTATTTCAGGGATGCTATGCCTCCTAAAGCAGCTCTCAAGTATGGTGGTAATGTTTTATTTTCTAGCTCCCTTTCCCTCTGGCTGAACAGCAAACTCATAATCTAGTAAGTGATTTAATTATTCTCCTGAGGTTACAGTAAGCATCTAATAAAACATCTAGTAGTCTTAATGAAAACATACTCTTTCATGGTTAGTCTATGGTGTAACTTCCCACCTTTGCATATTGGAATCTAAGTACCAAATTTATTAGGCAAATTAGGGGCCATTTAATAGTAACTGAAAAACAACAACAACAACAACAACAAAAAACTAAAACATGGGTTTCCAAAAAAGCAGAGGAAAGAAAGTGGCCAATCTAACTGGAAACATCAGTCTAAGTATGGTCCCAGGTGACTTTGAAGTGTAGGGATCCTATATATGAAAAGTGTTTATTTTTCATTTTGTAGTGGATAAGAGAAAAGTTTATGAGAATTTTAAAGATTTTAAAGGAGCTAGGCTCATTAAACAGCCCTTGCACTAAGTTTACACTGGGAGATAATGACTAAGCAGAGGAGGGGAGGAGGTCCTCAAGGACGGATCACCATGTAATGCTGCTGTGTACTTGGGATTTGCCAAGTACCTAACTCACTGAGAGCAGGGTCGACCCTGGGCTTTGATGGAAGACTTCCCAGCAATAAAATGGAGGTGGACAAAGGCAAAAAGAAACTGATGAAGCTGCAGAATGTTCATACCAGCAATTATCCTTGCTTCTCCATTGAGAGGTTTCATAGAATGCATCTCAAAGAAATCAGCAAAGATATTGAGAAACAGATTTACCTGAGCAGTTCTATGATACTTTTCTGAGGTTCCCAGTTAAAAGTCACAAATATCAGACAATTAAAATAGCAATAGAAACTCACAGTCTTACAGTGGTGTTTTTAAGGGCACATGATCAGTAGTCGGGTATAAAGATGATCATTTCACAGTCTGTCCATTACTTTCTTTAAGGGGTCTGCTTTGACTTCCTGGGAGTTTATCGTTTTCAACAATGTCACCTCAAGATTTACCTCAGTTAGTTTAAGAAATATTCTGAATCATTTGATATGATAGGGACATTTCTTCTGCTCAACTAAATTCTTTAATTTTTTCTTTCAAATTCTGTTTATCCTATTTGCAACAAGAAGCAAAAAATTTACTTAATAATTTATAGCCATTCTGATTATTTATTTTGTGCTTCTGTTAGGAAAATTGTCAATTTTATTCTTAATGAAACATCTTTCTTTAATAATCTAATTTTTGTCTGTATTCTAGTGAAACTTCAGAGATATCACATTCCCAATTCATAAATAACACTCTAATGGTACCAACATTATTGAATAAAGTATTTTAAAATCCAGAACCACATAGACATCCATATTTCAGCTTCCAACAACTTAATTAATTGGATACTGGATATAAATGTAATTGCAGTACTAACATCCATAATAGCACACACTAGATTATGCTTCTGGTAAATATTTCATATGCAGTTTAAGATCATAAATTTTACCTTTTAAAATTTACATTATTGTGTGTACACTAAAACTACTTTCCTTTCTAAAGGAAAACAGATGACCTTAAGGCCTGGGTTTTGTTGTAAACTCTAGACTTACAAGATCTTGATTCCTTGACATTGTGAAAGAATTGATTTTAATTTGTTCTGTTATTCAATGGAAGTCAGCAAAGAACACATGTGCACACACATACAAACACACACTTTCTAATGGGTATATATCACAACTATGTTTAGACTGTCACTACAATATCACACTGTGGTATTACCACTTTAACTCAACTGCATCTAATTTTTATATGTGCATTTCTTTGATTGACTGAAGCACAGCATACATATTATTTTCAGAGGAGACTAAAATTCTCATTGAACCTCTATTCATCAATAATGTTTAGTTATATATTTTTAAAAGATTTTCAGTATGAAAGTCAAAAATTACCATCTTTTGAACCCCAATGATCATTATAAAAATAGCTGTTATAAGCTTTGCTTTTATCAACATTGAATAACTATTCCCTTAGGGATGGATGGTAAACATTTGCATGTTACAACTCTCTCAGCCACTTGGCTTTTGCCCTTCCTAAACTATTGGAGCATATGTGTATATATGAGTATAGACACACACACACACACACACACACACACACACACACACACACACACACACACGCGTCAGAAATATCCTTATAAATATACAGTCTAGTAAGTACCATCCCTGTAAATTTCTTCATAGAATGTAATGGCATGATCTTTCCTTAGTTCTCTGAGTCACAGTATTTTTGAAATCAGATTACTTCTTACAACAATATATCTTTAGTTTAATTTCTTTTATTTTTTGAGGTTATAATATAATCACATCCTCTCTATTTTCTCTTTCTTCCCTTCAAACTTTCATGTATACCCCTTCTTGCTCTAATTAAGATTTATGGCTTTTTTCATTAATAGTTATTATAAGAACATACATGTTTATATACATATATATTCCTAAATGTAACCTCTTTGGTCTACATAATGTTATTTATATGTGTGTTTTCAGGGCTGACCATTTTCCCCAAAATATTGTGCACCCTAATCCTTAATAAACTTATCTGAGGTCGGAGAACAGAACAGCCACTAGATATAGAGGCCAGAAAATAGTGGTACATACGCCTTTAATCCTAGCATTCCAGAGGCAGAGATCTGCCTGGATCTCTAAGTTCAAGGCTACACTGAAACAGCCAGACATGGTAACAAGAGCCTTTAATCCCAGGAAGTGATGGCAGAAAGCAGAAAGTTATATAAGGCGTGAAGACCAGAAACTAGAAGCATTTGACTGGTTAAACTTTTAGGCTTTTGAGTAACAATTCAGCTGAGACCCATTTGGATGAGGACTCAGAGACTTCCAGTGTGAAGAAACAGGATCAGCTAAGGAACTGGCGAGGTGAGGTGGCTGTGGTTTGTTCTGCTTCTCTGATCTTCCAGCATTCATCCCAATACCTGGCTCCAGGTTTGTTTTTATTAATAAGACTATCTAAGTTTCATGCTACAACCATTTGAATTGGGCAACCAGTTGGTGTTCTCTTTTCTGAAGAAGACTACTTCTTTCATTCTCAGCATCCCTTAGTTGCCTGTAGTTCTTTGTGTAGGGTTGAAATCTTATAGATTTCCCCCAGTTCATGTCTATGGTTGTCCTTGTTCAGTTCATGCTTAGGCAATAATGTTTTTGAAACATTATGGGTGCACCTTCTAAAATTACTAGGAAAAACAGTCTTACATAAAACTCTCTGCTCCTCTAGCTATTACAATATTTCTACCCCATCTTCTACCATGTCCCCCAAGTTTTAGGCTCAGGAGTTATTTTGTAGATGTATCCATTGGGATTGGGATCCACAGCTCTACGTTTTGATTGGTTGTGGTTTTCTATAATGGTCTCTGTCTATTGAGTTTTGTAAAGTTGTTAAGGATTTTACTTCCCTCCTAAAAGTGATGAATTAAGTCATTGTACATTCCAGGGGCAATAGTATCATATATGCTTGCAAAACTGTTCAGGGTTGAAGTGAATTTGCAAATTTAAATGCTAAGAAGTAGTGAACCTTACATGTTATAAAATATCTAGGGGTGGAAGATGGCTCAGTTGTTAAAACACTTGCCATACAAACAAGAGGAGTGAAATTCATATGCCCAGAATTTATATCTATGTTGGATGGACACAGTGACTTGTCTATAATTCCAGGTGGAGCAGGTGATCACAAGCAAGCTGGCTAGAGAGACTAGCCATATTGGTGAGCTCTGATTTCTACCTAGCAACCCTACCTCAAAATCAAAAGGTAAGAAATGATTGAGGAATATTTGTGACTACAACCTTGGGCCTCCACAAGCATACTTACACATACACACATGTAATCACACCTGCATATGTATCCACACATATTTGAATGGTACATAAAATGCATACTAACCTCATATGCTTATATATGAAAAGATACTTTAATGGCTAGTATCAAATTTATAAGGATATCAGTGTTATGAGCATTTCATATATTTTTAAATTTGTTTAATGTTTCATTAGCATATATCAATTATACATAGTGAAGCATTATGTCATTGTCATACATGTATGTAAATGCACTTTGTTATCTTGTCTCCAGTCAATTACCTTCCTAACTAGCTTCTTTTCTACACTTTTATGTTTTTTGCCTGTGTGTGTATGTGTGTGACCCTATTATCAGAACATGCTTCCTCCTCCCTTAGCAATCATTAACTTCCAAGAACTCCTCAGAGTTTGGTAGAGCCCATGAAGTCCCTTCCCAGTTAATGAGAGGATATGGGCAGGCCTAATATTGTTCAGGTCCTATTCAGGTAATTACAACTGATGAGAGTTCAAGAGTGCAATGGCCATGTTAATCTTAGAAGAACACGTTCTACAATATTCCATCTCATCCTCTAGCTCTTACATTCTTTCTGCACCTTCTTCGGTGCTATACCCTGAGGCCTGAAGGGAATGATATAGATATCTCATTAATAATAAGTCATTGGCTCCCACAACTTCGAGCAGTTACAAGTCTTTGCAGTTACCTATGGCCACTGTAAAACAAAATTTCATCTGTTCAAAGCTGATAATAATGCTAACCTCTGTAGTAATTTGGAGGGTAATTTGGCAGACACGTCATAACTACTTAACAAAACAACTGTAGTAGGATCCACAGAGGCTAGGTTTCCTAGCACCTATGATTTCCCCAGCCATGGAGGAATCAATGACCAAATTCACAGTAACAGATATGAATCTCTGGTTTAGGAATGAGCATCCAATCCAATTATAATGTAATTGGTTATCACAATACTTTTTCCTGGCCACTATTGCAACAGTGCACATCTTGCCTGTCAATCATGAATGTTCACAGGCCACAGGTGACCGTTGACTACTTGTCCCCTCCAGCAGCTTGCATAACACTCTCTGATATTATGAGGGCTGGTCATTAAAAAAGATGCTTCTAGCTTAGTTCCTGATAAATGCTGCATAACTTCTGGTCAGAGCATGTAGTACTTTTGGCAATAGAGTCTTAGCATCTAGTAAACAGCAATGGCAGTTTTCTGAACTATTTTGAGAGCCTCAGATGCTTTCCAGAGGAAAGCTCATAGGGAGGAAATTCACCCAAGATGCTGGTATTTTCCTGTAATCAAGTATGGCTTCAGGGAATAGCTTTATCTACCTGAATTCTAACTCCTTTTTAAATGTTTAATTTTGAATTAGCTTACCATTTATCAGATTCCCCTGCGACTCTTCATACAACTTTAGTTTGGGTAGATATTTTTATAATTAAATTTGTAAGAAATCTCCAAATGACAGTATCTTTGCTTGAAGGATATTTATAACAGTTGTTTTCTTGAAATGCTTCTCTATTTTGGTTTCGGGAAAATTATAGTTTTATCTCTAGGACTTCTTTTTGTTCTACCACAAAAATGGAGATTTGTACTAAATCTGTTTTGAAACTTTGCTTTTTCCTTCGGGTTCTTTTCCTGGGAGTTGGCATCTAATTTAGTTACTTTATGCTGAAATGCTCACTTTCTGAAGATGATTCTCTGTGTTACCACTTCAGCCATGACTGCCCCATGAGTGCTACATCTCTCCCTATACACAGACCATTTCCTTCTGGATGCTCATATATCCTCTTCATCCTCAAATTTCTTCCTTCTCACAAGGTAACTTTTCCCAGTACTTCTTTCTTTCTATTTGTTTGAAAAATCCTTGAAGATACAGGGTTAAAACAACGGTCACTTGGGACTCACTGTCCTCATTCGTCCCATCTAATTATTCACTTACTCAACGGCTTCTGCTTCTGAAAGTCAACTTTTGCAAATGTCTCTTATTCTCTCCCTCTTTGCCCTTCAAATGCATGGCACATTTTCTATATCATTCTTGGTTTACTATTTGACCTTTCTTAACAGCTCAGTTGTTATATATCACACTCTGCATTTTCCAGCATATAAACTTACTATTACCCTGGGACTCACATTCTGAAGTCAGATCATTTTACCTATAAACTTTGAAATGCCATTGCTGGACCTTCCTGATACAGTTTTGTGACCCTATAGCATTCTAAGGCTAGGGATTCACATTGACATCATGCAGAATGAGATTAGGTTTTGCCACTGCTTTTTAGTGACTGTGACCTCAGAGGTGACAGTTTATGCTCTCAGAGCTCTAGGTTCCCATCAGGCGGAAATGCGTGGCTTACTTTACAGTTGCTGTGCAATATAAAGGCGTGGATGGCAAGTGTCTAGGGGCAAGCTTCTGGGTGTGTATAGCTAATAGAGAATTCATTATGAATAAGCATGCATAGCTTAAAAAATTATTTCTATTTTGTCCTGAGCTACCAGAAATGTAATTTACTCAGACGGGATTCTCTAAAAGGCCTGGCTGATTGAGATTTCATTCTTTCTTGTTTGGATTGCAAGTAATTGTCAAAGAAAAATTTCAACTCATCATTTTAGTAGCAGCCAAAGAGAAGACCAATTAAAGTCTCCATGTAGGGAGTTACTAATGAGGCAGTATGTCTCTATATGATGCTTAGTAAACTCTTCACTATTCAGCATATCTTCACCCTTGGAATTCCCGAATATTTCTTTATATAGAATAGAAGCCAATTTTTGGTTTAGAAATGAGTTCATCTATCTTTAGATTTGTTTTTACATATACATAGATACTTATTTTAACATTCAAATAAGAAAACACAATCTGTACATACTGGAAAAGAAAACCTCAAACAAAAGTTTCAAAAAGTAAAGCCCAATGAATATGTGACCAATTTGTCTTCAAATAAAAGCTGAGCAAAATTTAAGGAAGTTTGGTTGTTGTCTTTGTACTAAGAAAGCAGAAGCTAGAATATTGTGGATTATCAGACACATTACCAAGAAAACATTACAATATTTGGGGTACTATATATGCACATTTACACATATGTAATAAATCTTGAATATAGATTTGTGACATGTGAGTTTGCTACCTACTGTTCCTTGAACTTCAATTTCTATATATTATAACATAATGATGCAGAAAAAAGACTTTTGCTTAAGATATGCTTGGGTGCAGACCCTTGTTCTGACAGTTACATATGGTGTGATATTGGATATACTTCTTACATCTTTTTTTGAGCCAGTGTTTCCTCATTGATTCACTGGGAGAAATATTTTTCATTTATGCTTCTCTGGTGAGTGAATAAGAACATGAACTTACAGTGATGTGTTCCATGATGACAATTATCAGTCAGGGAGTCTGAAGATCCCGTTGACATTGTTGGAGTCCATGAATATTTTCATGTTAGTATCTTGTGGGATTTAGTATATTTTATACATTGTTATAATATTAAACAATATTGAGACTATATGTTTCTTTAGTATTAAATGTCAGTTTTATAAGATGTTCCATAGGAAAAAAAATGTTTCTTTAGGATGATACTACATACAAAACGAGTGAAGCATTAAAATCTGAGCTTTGAGGCAAGGAAGGATTAGAGCTGATATTCACTGTTTGTTACTTATAGGTGAAGGAGGAAGGATTGGTAGGGATACTATCTGTACAGTGGTCATGATCTCTGACTGACATGAGTCAGATTCCCTAAAATGAATCCTATGTATAATCATATGAGTCCCAGCACTCACAGATACTCCTTTACACAGGATTCCTTGAAGTTAAAAATCATCAAGAGAGTTTAGAAAATTCCCCTTTTTAGCATTTTCAAGCTATAATTCCCATGACTCACTACTGGTTCTCCTTGGCCTGGAGTTTTTACATACACATGCTCCCTTATTTTCAGCTGCTTTGAGTGCAGAACCTAATGCTTTCTGAACTCAGAATCTGAAGCAGGTAAAAGGGGTAAAAGGTGTTCTAAATGTGACAACTGGTTGGCAGAGGAGGAATGGGAAAGAGAGGAAGAAGAAAGGAAGGGAGAAAAGATTTTCTTTCTTAAGCAGTTATTAGAGAAACAGTATTTTAAAAAAAGATCTTTCTCCCAACCTCTTTTTATCAAAAGCCTTCTTGAACACATATTTACTTCTTATGTGTATTCTCTATTCAATAATTAATTATGATAATATCTTAAGGGAAATTATGTAATTTAACTTCCTTATTACTCACATAAACATTATTTTTAATTACCTCCTGTTTGTTGTGATTTTTATTATTACTCTTTATAGGTTTACTCACTCTCATTATTGCCAGAAAAAAAATCTGAGTTAGTTTACAGGTTACATATGATATTCACCAGGTATGATATTGAGTAAATTGGAAAATTTTATTGAACCTTGAGTCACTGTGCATGTAAATCAGTTGGTCTTATGTGAAGAGCTCTTCACTGTACCATGGGAACATGGGAAATCTAGGAGACCTTATGGTCACCTCCTAAATGACAAGGAACTTCCCAGATTTCCAAAGGAGCTCATCTTCCTGTAGAAAGTTTTAAATCTTAATTATCAGTCTTTAGTTAGACAATTTCAGAACTAGAACTTCTTAAGCATATTTATGCATATTAAACAAACTAATGCTTTCATGAGGTACTGGATTTTTTGAGGTTTCTTTGGAAAATTAGAGCTTTAATTTTGCATTGTATCTTTTGAGCAGAGAGAAAAGTGCTCAGCTGTTGACCCTAGGCTATGAAAGGTATCTTAGTTGTAAGAGTATTTGAACAAGTCTTAAAAGACAAAATTAAATCCACATAAATAGTTACAAAAACCACAGCAAAGAAAAACAGGTCCTTGCTGTGGATATTGCTCTATATGCTGTGAATGTGTTGCTCCTATTTGGTTGATAAATAAAATGCTGACTGGCCAGTAGCCAGGCAGGAAGTTTAGTATAGGCAGGATAAGCGGAGAGGAGAATTCTGAGGACAGGAAGGCTGAGTCAGGAGTCTCCAGCCAGACACAGAGGAAGCAAGATGTGAAGGCAGAACTGGGAAAAGGTGCCAAGCCACGTGACTAAACATAAAGAAGAATTATGACTTAATTTAAGTGTAAGATGTAGCTAGCAAGAACCCTGAGCCATTAGGCCAAACAGTTTTAATATAAGCATCTCTATGTTTATTTGGGTCTGAGCAACTGTGGGCCTGGGCAGGACTGAAGAAAACTCAAGCTACAGACCCTGGTGATGATATTCTACAACTGAGCTTAAATAGGGTATGATGAACAAGAAAGGAAAAATGATCCCTAACCTGTTGCACATAATGAACAATGCGATATTCTAAGAAAACTATTAATAAAGTAGAAATTTATATATCTATGAACCTGTGGGTGCAAACACATGTGTGTGCACAGACACACAAACACAGGAGGAGGGGGAGAGAAAGAGAGAAAGAAAGTAAATTTAATTTCAAGTGAGTTGCTAAGCATACTAGTCCTTCCACAAACCTCAGGTTAAGAGCACATGATCTGTTCTAAAATAAAGCTGCTTCAAAGTATAGACAACAGAGGTGCAGCTGTCACATCACCTAGAGTCCCTTTAGAACCTCAAAATGTTGGATTCTTCTCCAGAGCCACTGAATTGGAACCTGTATTTGAAGAAGATTTGCCAGTGATTCCCCAACACATGAAAATTGAGACTCATTGCTACAGAAAAAAAAATATCTATAATGAATAGAATTAAAATTGTGTGTCAAATCACAAATATTCTAATATCATAGTAACAGGTTATGTTTTTAAAAATTAGAAGACAAATGTCTAGGTAATATTTTATACATGTTCAATCTAAAACACCCTTTTTGTTCCATTTCTTAATCACTGACTTTACTCCTCCTTTCTTAACCTCTCTGCCTTACTATTTTTACTGCAGAGGAATAGCGAAGATGAAATTTGATCTGGGATTGAGAGAGTCTTGTAACATTAAATAAATTAGGTTGGTTCCCTATAGGACCATTTTGGGGACATGCAACGCTTACAAAGCCAGGAAAACAGATATGTTCCTATCAGATTTGCTACAGTGCAGGAGATAAGGCCTTATTGGAACCTACACTGTTGCAACAGAGGCTACTTTCCTAGCTGTTGGATGGAGTTATGGTTTGACACTAAGTCCTGCTCCAATGGATGAGACCTTGCATCACTATAAAGCCAAGCAACCATGTGCAGAAGACTTTGTATTCCATTCACTATTTTGTGTTCCATTTGGTGATCCATGTCATTTATGACCATTATATCCTGAAAATATATGTAGAAGAGTGTGACATTTCACAAATTACATCATGTTTGACCAGACAGCGAGTTATTAAAATACTATTTTATGCCCCCCTTTCATGTGATTCTCTTTCTGTAGGTGTTGAAAATGTAAAGGAGCCCATTGTATAAAGTGATAGAGTCTCCATGTTATAACAGATCAGAAGTTCCTAAATTAAATATTATCATTTTATAAACATAATTCATGTTTATATATTTTGGTTCCCTAAAATTGTGCAATAATGCCTTTCCAGGTTAGATTTTATTTTATCTAGTTATGGTGGGGAATTGAAGCAAAATGGAGGTAAATGACACATTCAGTAACCTCGGTAGTCAGCAGGGGCACTGGACCTCAGTGCAGGGCTTTTGTTTGTTTTGTTTTTGCCAGTGAGTGCTTTTATTTAAATTTTGCTCATGATGGATAAGAGATTTGGGAGAATAGATCAACTTCCCTCACTCTTCATGTGGCCACACTGTCCTGCTGTGTTTCCTACACCAAGAAAGGTGTCAGCTCAGGCTTGTTTCCATAGCACAGCTTATTTCTGCTGTAAACCAACTCAAGGGCACAGCTAAAGATAAAACCAACACAAAGTATAATTTTACGTGAAACAATGAGGGGAACTAAGGGTTAAGCCTGAAACCCTTGATTTCAGAGCATACTTGGTTAGCACATTATTGTGCTTTGAAAAATGCTTGCCTTATTAGGAAGTCATTACTTGCTGATTGTGTAAATATAAAGGTGTATACAACTTACCAAATAAACGAATCAGAGGTGTGAAAGAAAGAAAGAATTTAAGACAGCAATTTAGAAAAGACATTGAAAAGGGCAGTCATTCCAATCTCATTATTTCTATAAGCTGGCATGTACAATCATGTTGTAATATGCCTCTCATTTGAAATCAGTGGTTTGCTTATCATGGTAGTTCACACACACACACACACACAAAAAAATGTTAGAATCCTCTTTGCTACAAAAGATAAAGGCATTGTCCTCCAAAAGCCTTGGCATTCCAGTGAATGAGATTCTGGTAACAAGAACATCAATCCTCCTGGATGTGTAAGTTGGAAGTGAATGTTCACAAATTTACAAGATGTCTACCATGTAATACATTGTCTACACGGTCCTGCCAGCTAGAAAAATGCTATAAATTATCATCGGATCTGTCACTATTTTTTACTATACTATAGGCCTTATCTTTACAGTTTACTTGGAGTTAAATTCAATTTATCTCAACACAGACCCATTTTATTTATTTTCAGAGTTAGTTTTTTCACAACATGTGTTCAACAACCCATTAATAGGAGGCTAATGTGAAAACATTTCTCAACATTTCCCACACTTTCAAAGAAAGTTCTGGAATCTAATATGAATTAATGAAATAAAAAAAACGTTTCAACTCCTTATGCAACTGTGATTGCAGACAGTGATGCTTAGAATTCTTTTAAAGAATTTATGATTTAATTTTATTTTCTCTCTCTCTCTCTTTCTGTGTGTGTGTGTGTGTGTGTGTGTGTGTGTGTGTGTGTGTGTGTGATATCTGTGTGAGTGGATGTCATGTGTGCAAGTGCCTATAGAGGTAAGAAGTGGACACTAGATTGCTTGGGACTGGAGTTTGGGTAATTGTGAGCATCAAGTGCTCTGAAATGCTGAGCTAGCTTTGCATTCTCTAACTTTTGGAATCTTTAATCAAATTAAAACCATACTTTTACTCTTTCCCAAATCAAAGAAAAAGGAATCCAAGGAGAATGATAAATTTTATTTCTGCAGTACCTAAGCCTGTAGAATTTCATAGTTCTAGTCTTAACAAATGTTATCTGATTTCACACAGGAGTAAAGTAGGAGTCAGAGGAGAAACATGAATTCCTCAGCAGGCACAGCAGAGTTCACCAGTTGCCATGCATTGGCACTTTCTCATGTTTCAATACAATGGACCCTGCTCCTCTGCATTGCACTACACAGGGACCATGGCATGTCTATTTATTTTCATGAAACTAAACTAGTCAATAGAAGTTTTAGGCCACGGGGCTTCAAATTGTTGTTTCCAATCTGTATTAAGATTTGAGGCACTTGTAGCATAGAACGTAGCGTAGAACATAACATAGTTTGGATGATTTTTCATTTTATGATCAAACAGTCACAAATTTGGAAATTGCTTCATTTTTAATGTGCCTTTATCATTAAAAATATCCAATTATTCTTTAACTCTCAAATTGCTTTACTTTACCTTAAATAATTGGATTGAAATTGATGAACTGTATTCAAATACTGGGCACCCTTAATGTTTTAGTCTAACTAACTAAACAGGTAATTGAATATTCATTGAATGTAAGGGTTTGGATGAAGATCCCAAGAATAATAACAGAGTATTTTGGAAAGGTTACAGGGTGTTCCACTCCACTGGTGATTGATTATAGTGGTTTCTCAGTTAAATATGAATGTATTAGTGATGGCCTTTACGAATTACAAATGATTATAATATTTAAAGTTTATCCATTCTCCCTATGTTGATATTTACAAAAGCATTTTGATTTCCAAGATATTTTACAAAGAATAATACAATGTTTTCATCAGAACTTAAGCATGTGACCTACCAAGTTCATTAGATCTGCAGAAGAATTGTTTGCTTTGAAGGTAACGGCAACATACTCTTTACTTCCACCATTCTCTGTCACCAAAGAAACTACGAAGTCTCCAATAAAATCCAAGGACAACCCTCCTAAGTGACACATTTTAAGTTATCCTATTCATGAAATCAACCGCGTTTTGAACACGGACTTCTTTAATTGTCTCTTATTATTTAGATGGCATTTTGCTATCTTAACCTTGTACTTTAATCATAATAAGTGGACTATTTACTTCAAGTTCACATGTAATATTATTGATAAACATATTTCTCTTCTTTTTTAACTGAGAAAATTTGATCAAAGGGACTCAAAGTTTGACTCAGCTACCATTTCCTTATCCTCGCCAAATAATTTTGGTAATCCTGCATAGCTTTGCTCATCATGCACTGCTGTCATGCTCTCTCACCCACGGTATGTATAATATTCCCATGCCTTAACTTCACTTTCCATTCACTTCCTTCTGGAAATCTCCATTTTCCTTGCTGGACTTTAAAGCTCTGGCCATCAGCGGTGCTGACAGCAACAGATGCGAGGGGTTGGCTTCCTGCCCTACTGCAGAGGATGACTGGCGTTTGGAACAGGTGAGGTTCTGACAGATGGCTGTGGTTTCAGAGTTCTTTGGAAAGTTAGTATTGTATTATTGTTACAACTTCCTTCTTCTGTCTAATACCTGCATGGGTGCTAAAAAGTTACTCCGGAGCTGGCGAGAGGGGTTGCTCTGTGAGCTCTGTGCAAGGCTGGGGACCCGAGTTTTAATCCCAGGATCCCACAGAAAGGTGGAGGAGGTAACTCACTTCACAAAAGCTATGCGCACAACAAATAAACATTATAACCCACTTCACAACCTAATGCACAGACATACACCCCCACGTACCACATGATACCACATGCATAAACACAATGATAAATGAATAAATTATAAAAATCATTACTCAAAAACTAATCCCAATTTTTCCATAGGAAATATTTCTGAAAGTAACAAAAGAAAAAAAGAAGAGAGAAAGAAAGAAAATCCATGTTTCTTGTCAATGTTATTATTCTTTTGAATTTTTGGATCCTGGTTTCAAACTTAATTGTTCATCATGAGAAACATTAACTTTTTCAAGTCTCCATTTTATCATCAATATATGAGGTATCAGTCATTTGGCTTGCCATTAAATCTCCTCTGGAACTGATATTCCTGCTTTAAGGACAGTTAACAGAACTCTTTCCTAGTTACATGTCAGAACACCATTTTACAGGAAATTAGTGTTTTCTATAATAAACACCAGGTAGGTTACAGGGTGAAAAATATTAGCTACAGCTAAGCAAAGTTGTCTCATTACATTTTACTAAAGTATAATTTGGGATGATTCGATTATAACACATCAAATTTCATCTATAAAACTCAATCTATTACAAGTGAGAACAGGAAGATCTTAAGATGCTTGTGAAAAGAACAGATGAGATTTGATGTGAAAGGAGATGTATTTGATAGGAGGTGGTGTAATTCTCCTCCCTATAGTTGGTGCTGGTGTTGGCTCCAATAACACCAAGTCAACACATCCCTATCATTTAGTTGTGGGAGTTATCTACCTTCTGTGACTGACCCTAACAGCAATGGCTTTATGATATCTGTTAAAGGACATTTGATCTCCCACAGCCTCTGCCTGTGACTGATTCTAGCAGAATGGAACATTCAGGTGACTCTTTAATTAACGTTCTCAGTGGTGGTCTGAGAGTGGGGTGCTGGAATCAATTGTAGTAATTTATAAAAATCACTTTGCTGGCCACCTTGTTTCATAGCATATTTACTGAAATGAGGCTTGACAAAAAGATGGTGTTACAAAGGGAATACATGACTTCCCAAGCAGTCATAAAATATAAATTACATGCCTTTTCTGTCTACTGTCATCCATACATACTTACACCTTGTCCTCAGTCCACAGACAAATTGAAACACATGCCACAATGTGCAAGGGGAAAATCAAACTCAATTTTGCTATACAACGAAGTGATCTCTGGTTTTGTCATGTCCACTGATGTATTGATCACTCAAAGATTGAAAATATCAGGATGCACTGGGCCTTAATATAGATATATAGGTGAAAGAGTGATAGGATTCTTTTTGCTTCACAAAGATGCAAGAGCTGCTCAGGAGGCTCATGTTATAATGGTGCAACATTGCAAACATCAGTATTTGAGAAGAGACATGCTCTTTGCCTGTAGAATGATAGTCCCACAGGGCAAATGGGCTCCTGTTCCAAACTCATTTAAAGTACTGCTGGTCCTTTTACAGCTAGGAAGAATTTCAGGAGGGAAACCACACAAGAGTACATGAAACACACACACACACACACACACACACACACACACACACACATACACACACACACACACACACACACACACACACACACACACACACACACGATATCCTATCTTGGCTCTCTTTATAATTTATGTCAAATTTAAAATGCAATAAGCCTAACACTACATCAAACATTCTCTGTCTAACCTGAGAGGGGACTAAGTCAAATGGCTAATATATCCACATCTATGATTTTCAAGGTACAGTGGCTGCTCTGTGGAATTTGTAAAGCCAGTGCAGTTATTCACCCCCATGATATGAAACTGGTGCAGAATCATTTTATCACAAGATGAAGACGAAATTTCAAAAAACACCACAAAGACCCTGGAGTCTACTAAGCTAAATCACTAACTCAATGGGTGGCGGGTGGGGAGGGGGAAAATGAAGGAATGAATCTATGCTTGCAGGTAGCAGAATTCCAGTCATTATGACAACAGAATGCCTTTCTAATTACCACCTACCCCAGCAATACCGCGAAACGCTCTGGGATCCCAGGGAGATTGTTACTCCATGATATGGATTGCCTTATTCCTCATATGTAAAGCTGTTGCAAGCACAGCTCTGCACATCTCAGTGGGAGGCAAATTGAGGCTGGGACCCTTAACACTGCTCATGAAAAACCACAGGCAGAAATCCTATTGAGGGGAAGAGCTCCTTCACTGATGCTAATCACAAAGCTTTCAAAGCAGAGGAACTTCTCATTTAGCATAATCTTTAAAAATTAGAGCAATGCCTCCCATTACCATATTCTAAAGTAATTATGTGCAGTAAGTAAAGACAAATTCATTACTAATTACACAGTCTTTTATTGTGAAATCCAGAGCAAAATTATTTGAGGTATTTTCTTTTCCAAGCTGACAACAGCATGACTTCACTTCATCAATCAGTTTGACTAAAGTAATGATTTTCTTGGAATTAAAATTTGTTGAAAGCGCTAAGTATTTCATCTTTTGGGCTAAGAAGCATGTAGTTAATGTCACTACTAATACATTTGTCAGTCTGCTAATTTTCTTTTTCTATTAGAATAAGTAAACAGCAACCCTTTTAAAAAGCATACTATCTACCATGTGTCAGGAGCAACGTAGGGAGACTTATTTGAAAACCATGAGGTGAGGCATTATGAAATGCACAGGAATCACAGGCAGACAATGAAGGAGAAATATAAAAGGGAATGACATTTAATAATTCCAAAGTGATGGGAGAGTGCATCTCACAAAAGCAAAAAAAGAGAGGATAGCATTTAGAGGCAAATTATGAAAAAAAAAAAATCAAACCAAGAACTCAAACCAGAGGGGCCAGAAAATATGAAAGAAAAGACGGTTTCTGACAAAGAGTTAAAACAAAAGGGGAGCAATAGTCAAACAATAGAAGGCTGCTAGAGGACAATGGAGATCGAAGCAATGGCGCCTCCCTTGTATGGCTTCCACCAGTCAGCAGCCCCTCAGATATGTTCGTTATTGGATGGAATATGGTCAGGGACAGTACAAGCAACTGATTCTATTCCTAAGGACATACTGCAATCACTTACGCTCCATTGTGTCAGAATCTACTTCAGGTAGCCTTGGTAATATTTTAATGAGGTGAAAATAATGCCTGATAAGAAGTATCAGCTCTCTGCTCTATGTGTCCCACCCAACACAAACATTCTTGTTGATAATATTGATATTTCCGTGCTCCAGATTGCAGCAGGATCTCCACATTCCATGACCTGAATCAAATGTCACTTCTACATAGAGTTTTCTTTCTTTCAATTAAAATGAATAGCATTCAAAAATTATTTTTGCTCTTAAAAATAAAATCTATTACTTGGAAAAAAACCCTTTTCTTCTGTCATAGTTTAGATTTGAATGGTGGTGCTCTTTGGTGTTGATAGCACTCTAAGAGGTGGTGTCCAGTGGGGGTCTTTAAGCTATTGGGGGCATACACTCAAAGGGGACTAGAAGACCCTAGTCTCTTCCTCCTCTCTCTCTTTGGCTTCCTAGCAATGAGATGAGTTGTTTGCTCTGCCTCATGTTCCTACCATGATATGATGCCATACCAGAGGCTCAATAAACCACAAACTGGAACCTTCAAATCAAGGGCCCACATAAACCTTTTCTGTTATGTTGAGTGATAGAGAGATGGCATTCATGACCGGCACAAGCCAAGAAAACAATAAAACGTACCATTGCAGTTTAGTTTTATGATGTTGTAGAATTGGTCATCATTGGTATATAATATTGAACTACTTTGTTTTCCTTATTAAAATGTGGATGAAAATGACATATAGCGATATAGTACTAAACACATAACTATTTAGGATACTTAATTTTTTTCTTTTTATAATTTTGGAATATTTGATAGAATTCTTCTTATATCTGTTTTTCTCATTAAATAAGTTGGATATAAACTGCGAGGCACAGAGATCCTCAAATTTTAGAATCTATGTTTTCTGGTGTTAAAAGGAATAGGTGAAGTTGTATTACTTACCAGACATAAAGACTGAAATAAGTTGCTAAAACTATCTGTCAGTTCCCTGGTTGCTTTTTAATTATCAGTAACAAACATGACCACAGTGGGCAGGCAATCCACAATGAAATACATATCTAGGCCTTCTCAAGTTCCCCTCTGCACTTAAGTAGAGCTATAATTGATGATAATAGTGCCTTGATAAGTGGCATGGCTACTTACCCGACTGAGACAGAAGTGGTGTGTAAGGGACTTTTGGTTCTATTGCACTCATTGGTGGAGGTAGCAAAGGGTTGGCAAAGCTGCGGAGTGGATGAGTTGGTCGGACACACGCTGTGGGGATAGTTCTGCTGGGTGCCTCCTCGCTGCTGGGGTGTTCAGGCTGAGCTGGGGGCAGCATGGGCTGTTGTTGGGTGGTTGGTCCTTCACTCACAGCTGTAGTGGAGATGAATCCAGGTGTTATTCAAGATCAAGTTTATTTCCTGCACATTTCCAGTGTCAGTCCAGGGAGAAAAGCTGGTATCTGCTTATCTCTTTTCCATATTATGGACATTCTTATTCTTCAGCTTTTTTTGTATGTATGCAAAACAATCAGTTCATCACTTTTCAATGGCAGGAACAGGTGCAATAGAACTGGGTATGTCTTATAAATACAGTGATACAATATATTCACACTAACTATAGTGCATGAACTGTCTGAACCCTGTAATCGTAAGTGATGAAGCAAGAAAAAAAGACTTATTTCTCCTTTTCTAAGTAGTAATGCCAATGAAATTCAACATACCAAACTCAGTTATAGCTGCACTATTATCTACCAGCCAATATGCCACTCTCCTGCTATTTAAACATGCCATGTCAACTGTCAAATGATAGTTACAGGGTGCTCAGAGGCATTGCAGAAAAAAATGATACAAATAATAGCCACTATCATTATCTTCCATAACAAAATAGAAGCACATTGAGCTAAAAGTTATATGAGACATGACTCCACTAGAGCAAGTTGCCTGAATACAGAATTATGATTTTTTTCCTCTTTGGTAGCAAACCTTGTAATTTTCAGGCAGATTACTGTAGTTGAAGAGGTCTCACATAGTCATTTGAGACAGCCTTGGGGTATCTGGACAGCTTTGTATATTTGATTGCACCTTTTCCCCTGGGGAACACAGCAGAGCGAAACTAAAACATTTTCAAGGCTTTTTCTGTTGCTAAAGACAGGGTGACTCAGCTTTATATGTTCATTCATATTCAAAGCCAAAAGGTCTAAGTTACACTACAGATGAAAAGAGCTACCTAATAGATGTAAGTGCTGTTGACTCTATGCAAGTATTTCTAGTTAATTATTTCTTAGGAAAATTGTTTTAGGCAAAATGTGAAAAATATTCATTGGTGTGATAATATCTCACTTTGGAAGGATAATTTCAAACATGGAATTATTTCAAGATAATAAGTTGAGGAGATAGTTTTGAGATGACCCTGAGAAGCTCACTATGGGCAAAGGGCAGAGGAGTTGAAAAAGAAGTTGGTGATGCTGAAGGAGTAGACGTGAAAGATAAAAAGATTAAGGTATCTTATGAAAAATATGCAGTAGTGAGGTATCTTGCAGATATGTTTCTATCCATCCTTTTTGGTTCAGATGGGGTCAGTGGTCCCCTGGATGAGAGAGCAGCCTGTGGGACTCACCCTTTGGAGGTGGAGAATGAGGATGCAGTTGACTGAGGAAGTGATAGCAGTCAGAACTCAAAATCAGACAGGGACTTTGTTAGTCTTCAAACAAGGAACCATAAGTAAGACAGCTAACTATGAATATTCCATGTGGGTCTCACAAGAAACTAAAATGCTTGCGTGATCACACGAGGAGAGGAATGTCTTTGTATTTGTGTTTGAACAGATTCTGCCCCAGGATGGTTGAATGTTTAATTTTATAGAATGAGGAAATATTAGGTTTTAATTTTGGACTTCCATTTAATCTGAAAAAGAATGTGACCGAAGGCTGATTTTTCAAAACACAGATTTAATGATTTATTTCTACACCTGGGCATTTTTGTTCCTTAGCTTCAGCATAGTGGCTGAGTTGTTCCCTCACACCTGGTCCTTTGAAGAAGGTAGGTGTCCTTGTTTGCATGCATGTCCTTCACACCACGGGTCCCAAAGGAATTCATTAACTGCTAGATTGCAGGAAATGACTACTACACTCCAGGCTCTTTCAAAATTGTCTTCAGGGATGATTCACAGGATGGAGAAAGTTATTCAATCCAAGCAGTTTATGACTTCATAGGGATGGGAATTCTTGGGAATATTGCCTTTCATTTGACTGACAGTCTCTGGTCCTATGTGAACTGTGAGTCTCACAAATGCGGTTCCTGAGGTTGATTCTCTCTGATCCCTTTTTATTTACACTGACTGGTTTTTAGTAATTGGGCCATACTATAATACCAATTTATGAGTACAGGAAAGAGATCTCACATTCTTTTCTTAGGAATTTGCTTTAGGTAATTCTCTCTATGGAAGATGTACTTCAACTAATCCTTATCTTGTTCCTAGAACTCCCGCAGCATTGAAGAAATGATAGAATGTTTTAATGTCTACTTTACTTTTATTTCTCTTTCATTCCTTTGGGTTTTTTTTTTTGTCTTCTATTTTGGGCATGAACAGTTCATGATACAATATTATTATAATCTTGAGCTTAATAAAATTTACAGACATCTTAATGCCTTGAAATTCAGTCTCTCATTATGACAAAACCTTTGTATGACATGTGAACATATGGATTGTAACGATTTAATTAAAGTATTGAGTGTAAGGTCCAAAAAAATGTGGGACAAGTGGCTAACTGAGGTGCCTACTAACATATCAAAGTGCATGCTGGCCTCCTGGCTCAGCCAGTACCTGTTGTTTCCCCTACTTTCTCTCTCTCATCCCACCCACTACCTTAAACTTCCCTAGCTTATGGGCTTCCCTGCCTGTGGGTTCTCATTCCTATATAACCCTGCCACTTCAGCCATGCACTCTCCGGTCCTCTCTCTTGGTTCTCCTCCCTTACCCTCTCCCCGCCCCTACTCTCATGGCTCCTCCCATTCTGCTGGCCCTACAGCAGTCTTCTCTCTCTGCTCTGGACTTTTCTGGATGCTTCTGGCTGTACTCTCCCTCATATCTACAATAAAAACCTTCCCTTCAACCATACCGTGAAGCAAGTCACGTACGTCCTCACTTTATTCATGGAGGACACTCCTGGCCATGTTCTTCTCATGCCACTTCTTTTCACTTGTTACAATGAGAACTAAAATTCTCTTTATTCCAAGTTCTCTATCTCTAGCCTTCCAGCTGTCCAGAAAGATTCCCACTGGGATCACATGATGTGACCGTATCTAAGTGGACCATATACCCTTCGTCTTGTATATCCTTAATAACACATAGGACCACAATGTGAAGCCTGAGTTATGAGTAAGAAGCTCCACACTTGGAAATTAATAGAAGGTAATCCATCAGCGACAAATTTTGTTTTGTTTAAAACCCATACAGTGTAGGAAGGTTTTATAGGGAATTCATAATTCTTGCATTTTAATGGAATGCTTTCCGAGTTGGCTGACATTTAAAGCAGCAAAGATCCTCAAATAAACAGCATAGCAATCACTCTAGCAGAGAAATGCTGCATCTTCCATGTGCCTGTTTGGCCAGTTCAGACACCAGCTCCAGGACACCTACGTGAAATAAATTGGCTCAGTGACATGGCATTTATCTGTACTAAGAGCTCTGAAAGCAAAGACAAGCTCCTTTCACCCACAGAATACAGCCTCCCTGCAATTCAGAGAAGAGTGAGAAGCAAATGGATGTCGGCAAGGCACTCATTTTCAAATGATGAAATAGTCAGAATTCATTGTACAAATAGCATACAATTACACAGTGGAGTCAAATCTCAAGGTACTTTATAATAATTAATGTCAACATACAAAATACTTGCTACAGAATAACTGGCAGAAATACTGCAAAAATGGAAATGAGGATTTTTCTTCTATCTGAAAATTGCTACGGTTGATAGAAATACAACCCACCAACAGCACGAAGCAGACCCTGAGACATGAACATCTCCTCTAGGAACCTATTCATTAATCTTAGAAGAACAACATTATGAACTACCCCTCAGTAACCTGGTTCCTCATAGCCTGGGCTGTTCAAAGGACAGACACCCCCAGAATAATAAATGAACTCTTCCACTGTGCTCCTGATTTTATCTGGGACAAATTCCAGTTGGCAATTTCCAGTTTGTGGGAGAAATGGATCAGAAGAACAGCATGGGTAAATCTGAGAAGCACTATGGTAATGACAGAATGGGAACCTCTTAACTCCTCTTCCATGGCTTGTTTAATGGATGAGAGAAGGTGAGACATTGCTTTGTTATAGTTTGCAGAAATGAAGTTCCAAGGCTACATGTTTAGAAGATCTTCAAAGAACAGTTCTGATTGCCTGGGGCAGCAACTTTTTTGTGGGCTATGAGAAGAGTGGAGCTGCAGTTACACAGGTGGCGTTAGTTCTCCATTGTTCAGGAAATGTATGGAATGCAAAGGTCTCTAGTGTGCTTCCCCTGTCCTCACAGTTGCAGAGAATTCCGGTTTTGTTTATGACTTCCAGCTTTGTGGCATGGCTTTAGCATTTCCTGGCTTAAGAATCTCCAGGTCTTTGAGATAATTTTGGAGAAGAGCAGTCTTTACCCTTGGCCACATTACTTTTGTTTCTTTCTCTATACCTGTATCTGGTCCTAAAGGACACAAATAAGACATCTTTACTCAGAGCCATGGTGTGCTTTCTGCTTGAGAGAGAACAGGGGTGTTTAGTGTTCTCCATGGCATGTAGAAACCAACACCAAAGAGCTGGACATTAACTACCATTGACAGTGATCCAGAGACTATTTTGTTTGCTAAAAAAGAGAACATTTATTCATTCCTTTTCTCTTCTAGGCAATTGCTTGAAGCACATTAGATGCTATTTCTTTTGCATAGCATATATTTTGTTGAAAAGTACTTGCTGAATGAATGAACATATATACATTTTAAGCAATCTAGAAATCTAGGCCAGGGATAGAATATTCGTTGCCTTGTAACTGGGATGAAGTTCAAAAATTATACAGTATTTTTCAAAGAAAGCATTGTTTACATAATGATACACAATTGTTTTGTTAAATATCTTCTATTATAATGTAGGATTACTTTCATTTGCTAAATCATATTGCTCAAAGACTACCAAAGCAAAAATCTACTAAAAAGTGGAAATCTTTTGATTGATTAACTAGCTTTTAATGTACTTCATTATTTGGAGTTTACAGAAAAATTGATGGAAGGTACAGAAAATTTCCATATAGCCCCTGTATTCACGCTTCCTCATTATCAAATAGAGTCTGCAAGAGCAAGTTTCTTTTAATCATATATAAAAATAAAACAAAACCAAACAAACAAACAAAAAAATTCTTAATACCAGCATATTTCCTTTCCCTTGAAATTTAGCTTTTGAATAATTTCTCCTAGGATCCAATTAGAGACAATTCCACATGCTACACTGACTCAGAAGGAAAAAAAAAGAGAGAAGGGGGCAGAGGAGATGAATACATTTATAGACTATGCTTAGAAAAACTGGAAAGGAAATGAAGGCAACAGTTACTAAAAAGGAATGATTTCTAATAAGCAAAGCACTGAGCCATGCTGTGTCGACCCTGCCAGAAGGACCAGAGCAAAGTCACCCTACAGATTCCTCCTCTTCAGTGCCCCTTTAAAGTCCTAAGATCAGAGAAAATGAAAAGGGTGTGGGAGAATCAACAAATGAAGGGAGTTCCGTTCAGGAGCAAAGAAGGGATTTGTGGAAGTGTTTTGAGTAGACTCCCATGTGTAGTTGTTTGAGACCCAGAAATTTCTAGGTGTTGGACTTCCCACATGCTTCTCATTTCCCTTCCTTTCTGGTGATTTTGGAGTTTCTTTTCTCCCCTGAGATTTAGCACACAACTCTATTCTGTAGATGTGATGTGCAGTGAGAAAAGGGAAATGAATCTAATTCTCGCCTGGCAGATTTTTGATGCCTTTTAATTCTAACCTTGCTACATTTGGGCGATTTATGATTTCTTAGGGCTGCCCCTGTTGAGTTGGGAAAAAATATAGCTTACCTCACGAACATATTTTATTGCTGTGCTATCATATCTGTTACTAAACGTCCTCTTGCACATGAGCTGCTGAGTCACCTGTTCCTAACTAAGAGATGAAAGCCATAAAATCGACTTAAAGATGCTGTGCTCAAAGGGAGGGGGGAGCAAATGGCACAGAAGAAATTACCAGGGTCTACATGAAAGCTGCAGTCTCCCTTCACTCTTGTTCCCCTTCTACTACATGACCTTTTTTTATGCTAGGACCCACGCTGCCCCCAATAGTTGAAAGTTGAAAAAGTAATACTTTGGCAATTAAAGAATGCTAAGGACTCATCAAGTATTTGTTCACTGGGACTCAGTAGAGATATTTCAATTTAAATGACAGATACTAGATAAAAAGTAAAATGCACTGGAAAACACCACTTGATTTATAACTTCCTGGTTAGCAGGGTATTGTTTTTAAAACATCTACTGTACCATTGTGTAATGGGACCATGTATACTTTCTTGCCCACCAGATATATTTTTTTTCTGTGGAGTCTGCTGTGGAAAGGGCAGGTTGCTAGGATCCAATGGGTAAGGAAAATTCTTGTAGCAGGGTCACCCCTAATCAATCTTTCCAAAGAATAAGAATATCAAAAGGACTCCCAGAGGAGATATTGTTAGTGCTAATTATTTTTTCACAATAAAGCAAAAAGAAAATGCATTACACTGACTTCTTCCTGCTCCAAAACCTCGATCCACAGACAGTGTTGGGAATGGTACCGGCCGGAGAGTGAACTGAGGATGGGGGTATCCACAGGTGGGAGATGGGAGGATTCCAGGATACTGGGCACTTTCGAGTGTTGGCACAGGGATGGCACTGACGACAGCTGCAAAAGAACATTAGTTATTAAAAACGCCCTATGTCTCCACCTAGCCCACATCAAAGGAAATGGATACATTTTCAAAATTTCAAGTCATCAAGCCAATGTATATTCTCCATGGCCTCACTGACAGGCTCTTAATTCTTCTTATAAACTTCCTTCTTGCATAGGAAAGAAATTTTACTTTTAAAAAACCCTATTGTGGTACATGTTCCAGTTTGAAACTTCATGTTTCTGAGAAAATAATAAAGTTACAATAAAGGTGACTCATTACTCCAGTCTTTGTATTCCAGGTTTTTTTTTTTTTTTGTCTTTCTTCTAAGGAGAAAGACAGAACAAGAAGTATTAGGCTATGACAAAGGGAATATATGGTATACAGTGGGTCTAGGAGGTGTTGGGAACTGTGATTTAATCCTGTAAATGAATGTACTGCTGTCAAGAGGCAAACTGCAAAGATAAACACAAGTACACTCTCAGTATCCATAACCAGGGTTTATCTTTAAATATAATCCTTCTAAACCTCAAAGTGGTCCAGATGGAGTGCACACTATTTAAAGGTAACCTAATATTACCTGTGAATACTAACAGTATGTTGATACAGGCTGAAACCCACAGAAAAACACTTGTTCAATGTTTTTGATATCTAGACAGTTTTGCTCAATTTCATTATTCAAAGGTTATTAATCTATATTATTTTATGAGATGTTTGTTACAATTTTAGTCAACCTTAATTTTATGTTATTTGATATTTGCCTTATAAAATGACGAGTATTCTTTGTCTCTTGTTACCAAAACATGGACTTTGAGTTAGCTATTGGAATGTTAGTTTGGGTAGTATAGTCTATGATATCAAAGTTACCTTTCTTTCATAAGTAATTACTGACATTCTAATGTCGTCTCTGGGTTCGATGTGTGTATGTTTTGCACATTTCACAAAGGAAAACCCCTTTTAAAAATTATATTCTTCACTTTATTAATAGCATCACTATCTTGGAAACAATTTTTTAGTAAACTACTGTACCACTAAACAGAAATAGTTTTCAGGTATATTTGTAGTTTATTATTTTTGGTACAGTTTCACAGTGGTGTGTCTTCTAGAAGGTGCAAGCTTAAAGAAGTTGTATTTTAACAATTTTTGACACACAGTCAGGAAGTTTTTACAAATGAAGTCAGACTTCATTTAGATGTGAGGGAAAGACTACTGAAAAAGGCTGAGTGCATTTCACAGAGAGCATTTTTCATGTATTTTTGGAGGAGCTCAAATTTCAGCGAGTAAACAAACATTAACTATATCTAAGACTATCCCTCCACATATATGCAGTTATATGTAGGTTAATCATAGATCAGTGTTTAGATTAATATAAGGAAAACATTGGAATATAATTTGCATCATAAGTATTATTCAAATACACACACACACGGACACACATGAAACTGGTGTGTAAAATAACCCCATTTATGTCATTAGTAATGACATTCCAACAAAACCTTAACTTTCCTCATAGCAGCGCAGAAACCCTAACTGAAATGCTGACTCCACCCAGAAGGGGTACAAAAACAAAAACAAACAAAATGTAACAGTTAAAATCTAAAGTAAGGGGAATAGCAAGTATAAAATAAAATCTCAATTTATAGCTCTTTTATGCTGCAAAGGGGGATGATCAATAAAAGACTGTCAACTAGAGAAATTAGTGATGTTTGCATATGATTCTCTGGGAACAGAAAATTGTAGATACTACTTTGAGGACACAGCTGAAGGATATGAACCCTTGCTAAAGAGACAGCCTGCCCATGCATTTCCTAGAAGGATGATAGCAAATAGCAAATCAATGGCGATTTTACACAGAAATGTAAATTGTACCAAAATACTTAAAACGATAAATTTGGAATGTAGATGGAGGTGCATACTTTTTCTAAATTACCTTAGAAAATGCTTGAAAGTGAATTTGAGAAATGACAAAATGTACCAATAAAGTTATCCTACACATAGCAAGTTTTGATTATACCAAACAAACAGGCAGACAGATCTGGAAAAAAGGCAAACTTTTAAAATGACAAAAACTTTCAACAAAGAGCAAAATTAAATCCAAAGATTACATGTACATTAAAAAAAGAAAATTATAATTTTTCTATCTTTGTCTCTTACAATGCACAGTAATATCATAAGCCTAATTTTTTCTGTTGATCAATAAAAAGAAGTTTCTAGATTATTTGTGTTTTTGATATTTGAAATCATTGGAGAATTTTGAGGTCATTGGTTGTATTATTTCATGTTCCGGAATGAATAGTTACTATAGTAATATTTCTAATAATAACACCAGTAAAAACATAATGAAAGCACTTGTGAAAAACAGACATAAAGTAGTATAAAATCTGTTTTTTCATGCAGCTAAAAATCTTAGTGTATGAAATAGTTAATTTAGTTCTTTTTAAAATCTATTTTATTGATCAAACAACCACTGGCCAGGCATTAAGGTTGATAGATGGCTGATAGTTAATTTACACTGACATTTTTTACTCACATTACTGTCATAATGAACATTTCCTTAGATAGAGACAATACCCATCCCATCAACTGTGCCTATCTTTTTACCAATATTTTAAACTATTATAACCAACACTAGCAAAGATTTTATGAGCCAATATTCAACATTCCGGTTTGGAAAAAGTGATTCATAAGGATCTTCTGGAATAAGAGCAAATAGATGTGGACAAAGACATAAAAAATCAAGAAGGCATTGAATCTTCATAGAGGAACGGAAACAACCAAAGAGACTGAAATTATGTTCCAACCTCCAGTCAGTCCTTCATGGCTGAACAAAATTTGTGTTTCATTTAGACTACTGACTATGGTACAAAGGTATTACAAACAATAGCATTTTTGACAGATAATACATTTTTTGTGTGTTTTTGCATGTCAAAAATGCTTATTGTCTTATTTCCTGGTGAAGATTAAGACATTCAGTCATTGACAACTTTGGTTTTAAGGTATTTTGATCTCTGATTCATTTTTTTATTTAAAAATATTAAGCTTTATTGTACTCTGTATGTGTGTGCATATGTGCATATGTTTGATGATTGTTAGTGCTCACAAGGCCATAGAGTCCAATTCCCCTTCAGATGTAGTTACAGGCTTTTGTGAGTCACACAATGTATGTGTTGGGAACTGAACTTGGGTCCTTCAAAAGAGCAGTACAAGCTTGGACTACTGATCTGTCTCACCAGCCTCTATGGTTGATTCTTGAAGGGGCCAGAAGTTGTTGACATTCACCTGTAAGACAACTGGTACAAAAATAATCATCCTCGTGGGGACCTGGAGATCCACATACGTAGTGTTGGAAAGGAAGGTGAGATTGGAGAACCCTGAGCTCAAAGCCAGTCTGGACTGTAGCATGAGATCAAAACCATCCTAGGCAACTTAGTGAAACCTTGTTTCAAAAACATGAATACAGGACTTGAACATATCCTTCCATGGCGGTGTGCTTGTCTAGCATGCAAAAATCCCTGGGTTAAATCCTCAGTGGGTTTGGGGTATATGTGTGTGGAGACGATCATATGAACCTAAATTAAGTTGAATAAAATGTTATTTACCACTGTTTCTCTTATTATTTTACAGCAAGACATCAGTTTTCAGAGACAGGAGCATTTATGCACTTGCACACACATATGAATGCATACACTCACACACACACCCTCACACGTGAGTTTTTTCAGCATTCACTACACTGCTGTGTTTATGTACAGCAGCTCAAAGAGCAATACTATCTTTCAGTTTCAATACATCTCTGCTCGGTGGCCAAATATGACTAGAAGTCTCTTCCGACACGGCTTGCTGGCAATTGAATTTATATCTGACACTGATGCACGGAGAGTTTTGAAGCAGAAATTCCCTTGCCAAATGCACAGCTCCATGAACAGGCACTGTGGCATTTGGAAACGTTTACAGCCATCTTTAAAACGTTATCACTAAGTGCAACCTACAGGAACTCTAATGTAGGCACTCAAATTTAATGTTGTAAGTTTTGAGGACTAAATCCTCTCTAGATACTTCTCAACATGAGACATGATGGTATTGAGAGATTTGTTTAAGGAGGAGAGAAGAGAAACATAATGGTCAAAATAACAAATTTGAGTGAGAGCGCTTCAATGTAACGATTTCTCATGCTGCCTCTTTCTCTGGTAACGTTTCTGCAATGGCTAGACATAATTTGGAACACTGGAACATTTAGTATGGATTACCATTGCTAAAAATATTCGTACCTATTTCAGCTGTTCAGATATTCATTGATAAGAAAGTTTCACAGATGTATTAATTACTAATGTATATTACATGTGTATGTATTAATGTAGATTTATGTATATTGTGTAGGTGTCTCTTTTGATTCACATTTGACCCTGAAGGGCTTATTAGCCTGTAAGATTTTGAGAGCAGAAGAAAAAGTTGTTTCCCCACTGGAGGAGAAACTTCAGAACTATCACGATGAAGACCCTGTTTTTATCTCTCGGTGCCTGGCTCACTCCTGTGCCCTTTAGACACACTTCCCCAAATAACATGGGCTATAGAGCTGCTGGTTACTGTCTGCCACAGCAAGTTTTGAGATGGATTAGCATCATAGGATATTCATTATTAGAATGTAATCTAAGACCTCCCACTACCTCCCACAACCTTTATGTTTTTCTATTAGGAATTTCAACTGAGGTCTTTTTTGATGATATATGGCTATAAAAAGGCACAGATGTCTAACAGTTGTCAATATATGGATATACAATCAGATGAGGATTAATGTCTAGAAAACATAAATAACCATAAAAATAACACACCAAAACATAAATAAATAGATAAATAGATAAATAAATAAATAAATAAATAAATAAATAAATAAATAAATAAATAAATAAAAAGCTTCCCAATTTGTTTTAAATATCCCAGAAGCTGGGTTATTTATCCTCCTATAAACAACTCCTTCACAGTCTACTTGTGTAGAACCAGACCTTTAGTGATGTGGTAGCTAGACCCAATAGGAATCCATTTTGGAAGATCTTATTTTTTCTTTCTTGTAGCTGTATTTCACTTTCAATAGTTTCTTCAATTTAATGTTAGTGAATTCGGCAGCCAAGTGATGATGGCAATGGGAAGTCGAGTCTTGGTAAATGTTCTTGTAAACCAAGATACAGCAAGTAGCCCCTAAGCTATCTTTTTTTTTTTTTTTTTTTTTTTTTTTTTTTTTTTTTTTTTTTTTTTTTTTTTTTTGGTTTTTCGAGACAGGGTTTCTCTGTGTAGCTTTGCGCCTTTCCTGGAACTCACTTGGTAGCCCAGGCTGGCCTCGAACTCACAGAGATCCGCCTGGCTCTGCCTCCCGAGTGCTGGGATTAAAGGCGTGCGCCACCACTGCCCGGCTCCCCCTAAGCTATCTTAAAAGAAAACTGTAGGACCCTCAATTTTGTCTCTTTTTGCTAGGCCCTACACTGTATTTCTGAGCTAACTTTTTATATTAAAGCTTGTTTTGTACTGTATTCCTTTTCTCAAATACTTACAAGGAAAGAGAAAAATATTAAAAAATCAAGAGGATTTTGTCCAACAAATTGTCTTATACTAAACAGAGTTTTATTATTGATGTGGTCTTACAGACAATCTGTTGTTCACACCTTAGATGGTCTTATTAATAAAAAAAAACAAAAACAAAAAAAACCCACCAGAGCCAGATATTGAGGTGAAAGCTGAAAGATCAGAGAAGCAGAGCAAGCCACAGCTACCACCTATTACCTCACCAACTTCATGAATCCTCAGACTGAAATCCTCTGAGTCCTCACCCAAAAGGGTCTCAGCTGAACTGCTTTAGTTCCTGTTTCCTCATGCCTTATATATCTTTCTCCCCCTGCTGTCACTTCCTGGGATTAAAGGCATGTGTGTTTCCCAGTACTGGGATTAAGGGTGTGGGCCACCACTGCCTGGCCTCTATGTCGAATCTAGTGGCTGTCTCTGTCCTCTGATCCTCTGGCAAGTTTTATTGAGGCACACAATATATCAACACATGTATCTGCTTCAAACCAAATTCTTAAATCCTAGTCGGTTCTACTCCTAATGTTTGGAGAAGAAAGTGAGTTGGCAATGGCCACACATATAGCCATACCCCACTGGGAATACAGTTTTAGAAATGTAAAGTAAAGCACTTCCACCAGCCAAAGGAAGCTGCTTACCTCTTCTCCCTTTCTTGATCCCAGTCTGTATCAAAGATTACTGGTGTTAGGGTTCAGAAAGTCTGCTCCAGTCTTACCTCTAAAGGTTAATCCAATCAATTTCCACAGTCTCACAGCACTCACTCTCACCAGTATTATTTCACCGATACCCCATTTTCTCCTCCCATCTCTATATTAACAGTCTGATTGCGGGAATAGCTAGCAGATGATGCTTCTTAATACTGTAAACTTATAGGAAAATCATACCTAATCCTTCTAATTTGTTGCTGTAATTACTTCCATGGCAGTAAAAAATGACATTTGGTATGTCACAGGGATAAAAGTTCACAGACTTGCCATGCTTTAAGTGGCCTCTCAGCTTCCTGTTCCAGCAGCCTACTGCCAAGCCTTGCTTGCCATTGCCTACCCTCTCTCTAGAACCGTAAGCAAAAAAATCAACTTTTTCTTCCATTGGTCACTTTTGGCAATGCTATTTTATAATAACAAATTATAACTAATAAATATGGTAAAAATGTGAAGGAAAAATAAAAATAATCTTAGAAAAATAAGATTTCCTAAGCAGAACTGCAACTGTTTTGATATATGTCTAGAAATTGGAATAATGCTATAGGTTTGGTTTATCTAAAGTTTGGTAACAGAGTTTAGACCTGAATAAATCCAAGCAAATGCAAAGAGGCCATCAGTAAATTCATGTACTGTACTGAAAGTATTCACAGCTCTGCCAAGTTCTGAATTACAAATTTTAACATTATAAGGTTATCTAATATCTTTGTCAATCACAATAGATGGAAATAGAATATTTTATTTATCAGATGCTTATGAATTATTCTGAAATTGACTATGGCCACATATTGAAGTAATTTTCTTTTGTTGGATATAATTTCACCAATGTAGAAGTTACAAGCAATAAGTAATAATTCAATGTGACAGTATTTAAAAGAATATATATATATCCTATTGTGTCATTATTTCTTAGGGCAGTATGAGCTACATATGGAAAAACTGGGGCATGCCAAGCACAGTGATTTATGACTTTCTGAAGTTAAATGCCTAGTCATCCAGAGCAAGAAAGAGAACATCAGCCCAAGCCTTTTCAACATTCCTTACAGTCACTCATAAACTCCCTTCAACACTGACTGCCCTTGCGAGGTCTATGACCATACATAACTTTATTTGTTTTTACACTTTACATAGGAGGAACCATACAGATCTATTAGGTTTCTCTTTTACAACATAATGTCTTTGAAATGCTCCATATAGTCTTATCACTTAGTGTATTTATTTTATGGTTGCATGTTATTGTGTGAGCAAATATACTATAGTACATTCATTCACAGTAACAGAGATGTATTACAACTGTATATCATCTTTGGTAAGCGTATTATGTACTTATATAAAAGTAGAATGTATCCTAGAATGGAATAATTGGACCAGGATATCCTAATAAAACCTTACTATTTAGTAGACTGAATCTAGATACATGAAATATTAGAAAATTAAAATAATAATGGCAAAATCACAAAAGTCATTGTGGTGGGTCCTATTAATGTGGACTAAAATACTACAAATAAGACAAGATTTATATTTGGCAGAGAGAAACTCAAAACTAGGTGATAGCGTGAAGCACACACCAATAAAAAAAAATGAGTATCAGATTGGCACCAGCCTTAATTCCCATGATTATAAACCTGATGATACTTTCAAAAACTATTTAAAACAAAGAAAGAAAAATTTCAAAAGGGGTGGAGAATGCCAAGCATGAAAGGCATCTTTATCTATGAAGAAGCAATACACGCTAGAGATTCAGAGTGTGTGTAGAGGCCCTCAGGCACTCCAAGGCTGTTTCTTCTGTGTGCAGCCAGGACATTCTTAGTCCATTTTGATACTGTGAGAATTGAATGAAATCATAATTAGCAAGGTTTCAGCATGTCAACGACAATCAAAAGTTATCAATATTTACTAATTTCATTTTATTTATCTTCCCTTTAAACCCCATTTCTTTATAGTAAGAAACAATTCCAACTACCTTTAGTACACTGGAACCTTTGTCAGATGATCTCTCTATTCCCAATAAAAAATGAGCCGTCAAACACACTATTGGAGGCCCATGGACTGTAGACTAGTGGCAGTGAAGCCCCCAGGGGACTGGACTAGGCACTCTGGATACAGAAGATAGTTGTTTGTCTCGAACTGTTTGGGGAACACCCAGGCAGGGGGATCCAGATCCATCCCTGCTGTGGGATGGTCTGTATGTCAAATTGCTGTGATTGGTCAATAAATAAAACACTGATTGGCCAGTGGCCAGGCAGGAAGTAGGTGGGACAAGGAGAGAGGAGAATTCTGGGAAGCAGAAGGCTGAGGCAGAGAGAGACACTGCAGCGGCCGCCATGACCAGCAGCATGTAAAGATGCCGGTAAGCCACCAGCCATGTGGCAAGGTATAGATTTATAGAAATGGGTTAATTTAAGATATAAGAACAGTTAACAAGAAGCCTGCCACTGCCATACAGTTTGTAAGCAATATAAGTCTCTGTGTTTACTTGGTTGGGTCTGAGTGGCTGTGGGACTGTCGGGTGACAAAGATTTGTCCTGACTGTGGGCAAGGCAGGAAAACTCTAGCTACACATCCCTGGTGCATGGGCAGGCTTTTGGGAATCCGGTACCTGTGGTGTGGTGCTTTGTGCAGCCTTGGTGCAGTGAGAAGGGGCTTGTACCTGCCTAGGCTCAGTGTGCCGGGCTATGCTGACTCCCCATGGGAGACCTTGATTTGGGGGATGTGGGTATGTGGGGTGGCTTGGGAGGGAAGGCTGGGAGGAGGGAGGTGGTGGGATCTATGGGTGGTATGTAGAGTGAGTAGAAAATTTCTTAATAAAGAAAAAAAATGAGCCCTCAAACACACATCTGATGCAAATACAAAGGGGACTTTTTTTTAATTCATGTATATCATTCATTTATTTGACAAATATTTAGTGGGCAACCATTTTTGCAAGGTACTAAGCTATACAATACGTGGATATGAAGATGAATTAGCTACATTGCCTCCCTATCATGAAATAATTCACAAACTGTTAAAGAAAATTTTGACTTGCCTCTCTAAGCATGTATGGAAGTACTCTATGTACTAAATACCACAAAGTGTTCTGAACACTGTTATATCAATAGGAAAGTGTGAGCCATCATTTCTAGATGAAGTAATTTGAAAGGCATTTATCACATCATATCTGCTCTGGTGTTTGAAAGCTTTGTCGGGTGTAGCTCTCTATCAAGTTATTCTAAAAGCACAGAGGAAAGTGATGTATTTATGGGGACACAATCAGTCATCTATTACAGGAATTCTGTCACGGTCCACTAGCCAATTGAGAGGAGTGCTTTGGCCCAAGAGGTGGGGTTTTCATTGGGGATAGAGTTAACCAAGGAAGAGGCAGGCCTTTTTTTGGAGAACAACCAAGCAATGCTGGTGTAATGGGTGGCTTGTGACTCGGTTCAGATTCCCCATTTGTTCTTTAATATTTGTGCATGGATTCTGTTTGTTAATAAATGGTAAAAAAAAAAAAAATCACTTGCTAAGTCATCCTTAGCAAGGGCTGAAGGTCTAGCAGTGAGAAACCAGCTTTGATCTAATACATGGATGCGTTTGTAATATTGTTTTTGGTTGTTTCGTTTGTTCGCTAGTTTGATGAAAAATCAATGGGATATGAGAAGTTGTTGGAGAGAGCACTGACATATGGTCCTAATGGCCTCCAAAACATTCTGAAGCACGGCTATGTTTTTAGAAGTAACAGGTTCAGATGGAAGTTCCCTACTAGCAAAACAGTAATTAGATCCTCAGAAACAAGGCAGCTAAGTACAGTACTGCTCTGTGTCGTGCAAGGTATGTAAGAAAGGAGACAGTAGCTTTGTGGAGCAGTGCAGCTAGGAGAATAATAACAACTAGAACACTGACATCGGAATTCTGTCCTAATTCTGACTCTAATTACTAACTGTGTGAGCTAGCTACTTAATCTCTCTGATCCTTCATGCTCTCATCAGTTCATTAGGCATAACGATAATACCCAGGGGCAAATTTTTTATATTCATTGGAAAGACAATAAATATGATATTATATATTAAATAATTATTATATATAATTAAATTTTATATATATATATAAAGAAATTGTATTAGAACATAAGAGAGGGTGTTGAGAGTAACAGACACACAGAAAAATGAGAAAGGGAGAGAGAGAGAGAGAGAGAGAGAGAGAGAGAGAGAGAGAGAGAGAGAAGAAAGTTAATTCATTCGAAGAGAACAACACGTTTTTAGTATGTACCTTCACCTAGCTCCTAAGATGGTACATGCTGCTGCCCAAGCCACAGAAAGAAGGGTTACATGCTGTAGTGCATTTACAAGTAGTTACGTGTGCAAAGGCGGTGTTAGAGATCAGTACAGAAGTTTGGCCACATGGAGCTTTGTGTAACATGGTAGTATTGTCGTTTTACTTGCATCCAGGAGTAAGTTGAGAGAGCACAGCTGTTGGAATACTGTTGCTAGTTAACTCACCACAAGATGAACAGCTAAAGTAGACAGATAAATTTTAAGCATATTGTAGTAGTCTATATAAAGTGATAGAAGGAGCTTAAAGTCAATGAAATATAGGTGGGAAGAAAAGGTTAAGTCAGACCAAAAAATGAATGGAGGAACTACATATAGGGTGTACTGAAATACTGGACTTGGAATGTGAGAAAGTCAGAGTAAGGAAGCAAATTGTCTAGAGCAACCTCTTGGTGGTGAAGAACTTGTGCTTCACACACATGAGGACAAGAGATTGGAACATAAAACACACATAATAGTCCTGGTGTTCAACAAACACCTGTAACTCCATATTTGAAGCATCTAGTGCCACTTTCTGGCCTCGGTGCATGTACACACACAGAGGCAGATACACACATAAGTAAATTTGAAAAAAAAAATCTAAAATGAAATAGAAGCATGGAACTACTATCCGGTGAGAATAAATAATGGAAAGTGATGTCATTTCTGGAAACCAGGAAAAAAAAAATACTGTTCCACAAACATTTCTACATATGAAAGGAGATTATGGAAAACTGAAACCACAGATTTGATCACAGACAAGGTACCTAGATAATTTGAGGAAGCTGAGCGAACAGTTGATAAGAAAGCTCATGTGGATTCTGGGAAGAAATGATGGTGGAGATAAAATTTAGGATCATCAGCATTTCCGTCACTTATGGCCATAGACATAAGTGGTTACTGTATTAGATAGAGGCAATTGCCCTCAGCAGGAGCCCAAGCTCTCTCTGAGTGTTAAAATCAGGTAGAAGAGGAAGAATGGTGTGAAGGAACAGTGAATGGGAAGGAGGAGGGAAACTAGATGGTTTAATACATTCAAGGGAGAAAACATCTCTCTGCCTCTGTCTCTGTCTCTTTCTGCCTCTGTCTCTGTGTTTATGTTTCTCTCTCTCCCTCCCTCTCTTTGTATGCATGTCTTCTCTCTGTCTCTCTGTGTGTATCCTCCCTCCCTCTCTCTCTCTCTCTCTCTCTCTCTGTGTGTGTGTGTGTGTGTGTGTGTGTGTGTGTGTGTGTGTTGCTCTCTGTCTCTTTCTGCCCCCACCCCCAAGGCATACAGGAATTTCAGCTACATTCAGCTGAGAGTTGACTATTTGATGTGACAGCATAGATATATTGGCAACCTTGGCCACTGTGGTGGTTTAAATTAGAAATATCCTCCAAAGACTCAGGCATTTGAACACTGGGTCCCCAGTTGGTGGTGCTATTTGGGGAGTTTAACGGGTCTGTCTTGCTGGAGGAAGCATGTCACTAAGGGCAGGCTTTGAGGCTTCCCAACTGTAGGATGAATCCTAAAAGGTCTTATTAATAAAAACAAACCCAGAGCCAGGTATTGAGGTGAACGCTGAAAGATCAGAGAAACAGAATAAGCCACAGCCAACCTCACCTTGTCAACTTTGCTGCTGATCCTGTTTCCTCAGACTGAAAACCTCTGAGCTACTTCCCAGTTCTCGTGCCTTACATACATTTCTACTTCCTGCCATCATTTCCTTGGATTAAAGGCATGTGTCACCATGCCTGGTTGTTTCCAATGTGGCTTTAAACTCACAGAGAAATGGATCTCTGTCTCTGGAATGCTAGGATTAAAGGTGTGAGTGCTACCACAGCCCACCCTCTATGTTTAACATAGTGGCTGTTCTTTTCTCTGACTCCCAGTTTCTTGGGGTGCACAATATATCAACCACACACATCTTCTTTCTAGTTCCAGTTTGCTCTCTGCTTTGTGTGTGTCAATGGAGAAGGGATCTTTCAGCTTTCTACTGTGACCACCTGGCGCGATGCCTCTCTGGCCATTCTGGACTCCCAAATAAACTCTTCATTCTATAAATTGCTTCTTTCCATGGTGTTTGATCACAACAAAAGAAAAGTAACAATACAGCTACTATGGTTTCAGTAAAGAAAAAGTATGAAAACTGAATTAAAGCAAGCATCAGGAAAAAGAATATAAATACACTTTATATTTTCTGTGCAAGTAAGTACTGGAGTTTTGGTTGGTGGGAAAACTATCCCAAGTGATTGTTTTAAAATAGGGGTTAGGACAGAATGTAAAGTTTACATGCCTACTGCAATGGACAGCAAGGAAGAAAATTGATGGGGGAGCGTGGGAAAGAGGTAAGTCCAGGATTGATTCACACATGTTAGCAACATGATCCTCATTCAGTAACACAAGCACACCAACTGGATTTGTTTTAACAATGAGAGTACCATTTTCTCAACACTTCTCTTTCTGGGTTGACATAAGAACAAAGATGATGGGGCTGATAACTATTACTACTATCCTTAGGTTTTGGTATTGGTGATTGAAGCCAAACCTCTATGGCTGTTAGGCAAACACTCTGAATGGCACCCCTAACTAAGGAAATATTATTTCAAGACTGGTGAGAAGATATTGGACTCTGAAAAATCAGACTGTGGGACATTCATCTTATTGCATGAAATAACAAATAACTGATGAAATGCAGAAGCATTTCCAGATGAATGCTAACCTCAAACTTGTGTTCAAACACACCTAGAAGGCAACTGAGCCTGGTTCTCCAGACACATTCAACTGAGAGGGACTGGGTGGGTTACAAATCAGTGGGATTATTCATTTCACTACGTTTTTGTTGTTGTTGTTGTTGTTTCTTTTCAGTTGATGTTTTTTGTTTGTTTCTTTTCAAGTGACTAATGGTGGGAAGGAGGAGCAACGCAGATAAGGTAGAACCGTGAGGACATATGGGAGATGGGTTACAGAGGGATTATGGAAGAGTTAATGAATTGGCAGTCTCATATGCATGGAGGAACTGTTGGCAAGGGACAATAAAATAAGTGAGCAAAAAAGTATTCCTAAGGAGTGAGAAGGAAGGATGATGGAAACTGACAGCATGCATTGGTTTCGTGTGACATGGAACTGATGAATTGAGGTGGGAAGGAGCCAATATCATTTCAGGTACCATAAAGAACTAACAGTTCAGGGCATCAGATGGATTATCTTCATGAATAGTGTAATTACCAAGATTGATCATGGAGGTAATTGGAAAGGAAGTGATCCCTAGACGCTAATTTCTTCAGTGAATGTAGGAGGGAGACCGAAGCCTCCAACAAGGAGGGCTGCTAAGTGAATGTCTGAGATAACATTTGATTTAATAGGGCTAGGTTGTGTAATCATGAAAACTGGACCATCTAAAGTAGAAAAAATTAAGCCATGATGATGATGATGATAGAATCAGATCCATAATACCAATGGACATTTCAGGTTTTTAAAACAGAAATTCATATTATTATAACTAATTTCTTGAATTGTAGCCATCTGTTTGCTAACACCAATGATATAGAGATATAATTACACAGTAATGACCATGACTGATAAGTATAAATGATATGGCTTGCATCATTCTTCAATTATTCTTTTTCACCTATAAAAACCACAAAAAGGTAATTATTTCTGATGATTTGATATTTATAGAAACAAGGCAAATGGAGACTATCTTTCTTTTTTTCTTTTTTTACCATTTGTAATCAAATACTGACCAGGATTGTTGGACTGGGCCTCCATGGGAATCATGAGCTTTGCCCTGGTGGCCCGGCGTGCTGCAAGGGACCTCTCCAGAGTGGACATGGAGCTCCCTGCTTCCTCGGTATCTTGACCTAAAAATAAAATAAATTAATGACTATAAGAGTAATAGTAATAATTTCCAAAGAAATATATCTTCCTCTAAGTAAAAATTTCCCATGTGTAAACTATTTGATTTTATACTTAAAAGACTCTACTCCACCACAAAATCTCTTAGATTTGATAAACATTTTCATCAAAGTAGCATGATGTATCAGCAAGATTAAAAATAAGAAGAACAAAGCTGGAGATGTCACAACACATGACCTCAAAGTATACCCCAGAGGCAGCTGCAAACATTATGTAGTAGGTGGTACTAGCAGAAAAATAAATATGTAGAATAGAATGCAGGACCCAGAAATAAACTCACTAAGTTATAGCCACATAACTCTCAACAAAAGTGCCAAGCACATGTGTTGAGGGAAAAAGTGTACATACAAAAATTATTAATTCTGGGAAATACTTAAAAAGTATCTTCCCTCTGTGAACATGTGATATTTAAAAATTCAAAAAGAAAGAAAGAAAGAAAGAAAGAAAAGCAATATGGGGCTGAAAAATATTTAAAAGTAAAACATTACCAAATTTAGCAATGGACATACATACATTTATATAATTAATTTATTAATTCATAATTAGTTCATAGTCATGTCAGCAAAATCTATGCCAGACATGTTGCCACTACACTCCTGAAACCTAGAAACAAAGACAACATTTTTCAAAGCAGTGAGAAGAAAGCAATCTAATCCATGTACTGTGGTGCGATACTTTAAGTGGCTGTGGATTTCCCATCATGAACCAGAGAGGCCAAAGTAATGTTCCAGTTTTCAGATGCTGAAAGATGTAAGTGACAAAACTTTCAAGTCTCAAATGAGCTGGTGATGCAGAAATTATCCATAGTGCACCACCAATAAAATGTGCTCCAAGAGTAATTGTTAAGTCAGGTTATTTTCTGATAAAATAAAATGCAAGGGATTTCTTTCTAGCACTTTAATTCTGGTGGAATGGCAGCTCATTTCCTATAAATCATAAAAGGAATCTTCAATAATTGGAAGCAAAATAAACAACAAGAGCTATACAAAAAAATAAATAATTATTTCTTCCTGTTTATTATTTAAAGTAGTACTTAATAAGTGGAAACAAAAACTAGAACAGTATCTACTATGTGTATTAATTCTCAGAAATAAATAAATAAAAGAAAAAAAGGTAATTTAGATCCAGCTATGTAAATATTTCAGTTTTTAGATAAACCATTCAACGTTGGTGGGTGCCTCTGGTCTTCTATTCCTGATTCTGTAGTTACATTTTAATTCTAGGAATTAAGCTGTTTAGAATGACAATTGATTATTGAGAATTTTACCAAAATATTTTCCATTACAATTTTTGAATCATGGATTTTTTTTCTGTATTTTGTATGGTGTTAGCCTTCCTCCACTATAATAAATACCCCAATTAACTAAGAAAGAGAAAAAATTATTTGTGTCTTATACCTTTGGAGTTTGAGTCCATAATTAATTTCCCTGTTGCTTTTAGACTGCGGAGAGGCAGAACATCATTTCTGAAGCAGCTGGTTAAGTAAAACCACTTCCCTCAGAGATGGAAGCCAAAGAAAGAGAGGAAGAGCCTAGAATCCAACTTTCCCTGAGAAAATACTCTCTAATGAACAAAGACTGTCTTCTAGGCCACACCTCCTAACTTCCTACCACTTCCCAAGAGCAACATCTATGAGGACAGAGCATGCACTAGGGCTTTGGAGCAGCAGTAATCCAGGCCAGACTAAGAAACAACATCTGGTGTCTTTCTAAGGGGAGTACGTGATATTATTCTCCATTGGTCCAAACAGAGTTGGGAAATTTATATAAAACCTTCAGTTGACATGTAGAAAATTAAAAACAAATAAGTTAAGTACTAAAAGATGATTTTCAATGAGTTGAGTGTTTTTTTTTTAAGTTGAATATCCAAATGCCACAATGTTGGAATATACTTTTCTATGCATGGGATATGGAAATTAAGGACTAACCCTCGGGATTTCCAGGTGAGAGATGTACTGGGTTTCATGTTTAGAATGCAAATTCTATGTGTAAACATGAAAGTCAATAGATTCTAACCTTTGTCTTTCTTTCTCTTTTGTAAAGTTTTATGTCAAGGGAAGTTTGAGACCCATTATGTGGCAAAGAGAGTCATCATTGCATTGAGACTTCTACCATATTAGCCACTATAAATTATACTACTAGGACACTCTACCTGTGTGGTTGGGGAAGAAGAGGTTATATTTAAGGCAGTTAAGTGTATAAGTGTTACAAAGGATGGAAGAAATTAGGAAAAGCAAAGGGAACCTTTTATTTGATGAAAAATATTTTATATTAATTCAGCTAATATTTAATCCACTTCTCTTTCTGTGGCTGAAATATAAATATTGAACATGATTTTTGAGTTTATTCAGAATTAATTTCATGCAGAGAGAAGTTAACCCTTTCTATAAAACTACTAAATAAATTTATTGAAATTTGGTAATTAAAGCATGGATTTGAAGGTTGGAGGTTTTTTAATCATAGATGACCAGTATCAACTATATCAACCGCATTAATAACTATGTAACCTACAATACTGTATACCCCACAATCCCAACTATGTAACCTACAGTACTGGTTATATGAACTAGAGCAGTTGTTCTCAACCTATGGGTCATGACCCCTTTGGTGGTCACATATCAGACATCCTGCATATCAGATGTTTACAACACACTCATAATAAGCAAAATAATAGTTCTGAAGTAGCAAGGATATTATTTTATGGCTGTGGGCCACCACAACATGAGGAACTATACTAAAGGGTCGTAGTTTTATGAAGGCTGGGTACCACTGAACTATATCAGTGACTATGTAACCTACAGTACTGTCTATGTGACCTAAAGTGCTCACTATGTAAACTATAGTACTAACCATGTGAACTACAATAGGGACTATCTAACCTACAGTGCTGACCATGTAAACTACAGCAGTGACTATATAACCTACTGACTCTGTAAACTACAGTACTGACCATAGAAACTACAGTACTATGTAACCTACAGTACTAACTATGAAGCCACAGAGATGACTAAGTAACTTATACTACAAACTACAGTGTTGACCATGAAAACTCTAGTGATGACCATTGAACCTATAGTGCTGACCATGAAAACTATAGCACTGACCACTGAACCTATAGGACTGGCCATGAAAACTATAGCACTGACCATTGAACCTATAGTGCTGACCATGAAAACTAGAGCACTGACCATTGAACCTACAGGACTGGACATGAAACCTATAGTACTGACCATTGAACCTACAGGACTGGACATGAAACCTATAGCACTGACCACTGAACCTATAGGACTGGCCATGAAAACTATAGTTCTGACCATTGAACCTAAAGTACTGACCATTGAACCTATAGCACTGACTATTGAACCTATAGGACTGGCCATGAAAACTATAGTATTGACCACTGAACCCACAGTACTGACCACTTAACCCATAGTACTGATCCTTGAACATATAGGACTGGCCATGATAAAAAAAAAACCTACAGTACTGACTGTGTAACCTATACTACTGATTACATAACCCAATGTACTGACAGTATAACCTATGGTACTTACTATGTCAACTACAGTACTGAATGTGAAACCACAGTACTGACTACATGACCTATTTGTATGACATAACCTACTATATTAACTATAAAACCCAAAGCTTGTGGCTTAAGTTGCTCCATTTATTTTATGAGGAGAATAACACTTATCTCAAAGTATATTGTAGGGATTCTGTGAGATAATGTATGAAAATGACAGACATAGTACTTGACAGAGTAATCTTTCTTTACATAGCTTTTGCCTCTTCAGAAACTTTATCATGAATACAGGACATGGTGGCACAGACCTTTTCTCCCAGTACTCAGGAGGTAGAAAAAATAGGACCCTTGCCTGCATTGGGACTTTGAGGCAAGCTTGGCGTACTTGAGACCCAATGCTAAAAAAAAAATAAAGGAAAGAAAGAAATGTGAAGTTCCTTTCCCTGTAAGCAATGCTGTCCTCATGTTGAGGACAAATAGACACAAGTGTCCTCTCATTCCAAAGCAAACAGTCACCACTGGGGTCAAGCCTCCCTTAGTACTTATTGAGAGACGTAAAGCTAGTCTAACTGCTTCAAAGGTCAGTATAGAAAGAAAAATGGGGGTAAATGGCATGCTGGAAGTCTTGAAAAGTCTTCTGAAGACAGTGTCAACCCCCTCCACTGGGAGGCAAAGACATTCTCCTGTCCCTGGTGCCCAATCCAGAATTAAGCTGCAAGATGCAACCTCTGAAAAGAATTGAAGTTCCTGCAAGAAATTTGTTTTCCTTTCATTCTGCAGAAGGAGGGAAGCTGTCTCTAGCAGTGGCCTTGCTGACCTATCATGTGTCTGTCAAAAACAGAGGTAGAGGTAGCAGATGAGACAATGACCACAGAAGTGTAAGATCTTTTATGGCTGGTCTTGACAAGGATGTTGGAGCTTCTTGGAGATTGAGTGGGTATACAGAATGTTACTCAGGCTTGATTCCTCTTGCTGAAACTGCGTTAAGTACTTTTACACAGCAAAGGAACCGTGAGTTTGCATGGAGAGCTCTGAGCTGATTTTTAATAGCATAAACTTGGAGGAATTCCTCAAGTGTGGGTGAAGAACTCATACTTGTGCAACAGGAAAAATGCAGCTTAGGGGTGTTATTTAGGAGCCCCCACAGACAAAAGCAGTGAAGAATTCTGGGGTCCTTTTGACTCTTCTTTTCTTCTTCATGGCATCTCTTTTCTCTCATGTGCCCCAAAGAATGGAAAGCAAGGGCTCTGTGGGTTGGTTCTTAACTGTGACTCAAAGGTCCATGTATTAGAGACTTGGCTGCCAGCTGGTGGGGCTAATGGGATATGTGAGAACATTTAGATGGAAGTTAGATGGTTGGGAACATTAGAGGGGTGTTTTTGTTTGTTTTTTACTCTTTTGGGGGCCCACTACCGAGCTCCCAAGGAAACACACACGGAGGCTTATTATTACTTATGAATGCCTGGCCTTATTTTGGCTTGTTTCTTGTCAGCTTTCCTTAACTTATCCCAACTTCCTTTTGCCTCTGGACTTTTCCTTTTCTGTTCCTGCATACCTTTGTTTCTTACTCAATGGCTTTCTGGGTGGCTGAGTGGCTGGGTCCTGGAGTTGTCCTCCTCCTTCTCTGACTCCTAGCTCTTTTTCTTTTCCAGCTTTCTCATATCTATATCTATATCTATATCTATATCTATATCTATATCTATATCTATATCTATATCTATATCTATATCTATATCTATATCTATATCTATATCTATATCTATCTATCTACCTATCTATCTATCTATCTATCTATCTATCTATCTATCTATCTATCTATCTATCTATCTATCTACCTATTCTCCCTGCCTGCTGGTCCCACCTATCCTTTTTCCTGCCTTGCTATTGGCCAGTTCCTTATTAGACCACCAGGCATTTTACACAGTAACAGAGCTTCATAGAGTTGAACAAATGCAACATAAGCAAAAGTAACACACCTTAACATCGTATTCTACAGAGGGGTTCTTGGGAAGCCACTCTCTTCTTTTGTTGGTTTGCTTTATCTTTGTGTCCAGAATCCTCTGCCATGCATTTCCACCATGATTGATTGACAGTGTTATCATGGGCCCAAAGCAATAGGGCCAGGCTAACAGGGACTGAAAGTCCTGAAACTGTAAGCCACGATGTAAACTGTCAACCTTTCCTCTTTACAGCTAAATTATTCAGGTATTTTTTATATGTTAATGGAAACTTGACTAAGAAACAGGGAAATGCATGAAGGTGATTCTAAGACAGACCATGACCCTTCTGCCCCATTTTAGCATTCCAATCTGCTTGAAGGTCCTAGAAGATTGAAAGAACAGATTATGAACCCAGTCTCCATATCCAAAAGTCTAGTTAGCAATGAGGAAAGAGAACCTTTACATTCTAGATCATAGTTATCAATATGGCTAGGTTGCCCTTGAATCTGCTCATGATGACCTTTAAAGACTAGGAGAGGAATATTTAACACGTGCTTGAAAAATCAGTGACTAAAAATCCTTGTTTTAGAAATCTTGAAATAACAAAGCCCAGTAAACCATTTGCACATTTTCTTGACTAAGATATTTCGTTTAGTTTTAAAACAGAGGCTTCCCATTTAGAAAGGAGATCTGGGGCTTTTCTAGTGCTCATCTTCTGTGCTATTGTCCTTCTGGTAAACATTCAGATAATACGATGACCTCCAGAAAACAATGTATTTTAGAACCAGTTTATTGAATTCTTAGTGATCCCTGGATATCATTTATTATGCTCTAGTCTACTGAACAATTGGCATTTCTTCATTTAGCTCTGTATATCAATAGCTTTGAAATGACTTTGTCCAGTGAGAGATCATATAATAATGTGACTGGAGATGACAGTTGGTCTCCATGGTAATGAATGCCAAAATAACGGTATTTTTTCATTCTTCAGGTGCTCTTAATGTTATTTTTTTCCAAACAATGAATCAATAGCAAATTTAGAATCATCTTTTAATAACCCACCGAGATTGAGAAGTGGAAAATGTATGGCTAGCCTCAAACTTTATTTCCTTAACAACACTTGTGTGAGAATATCATTACCTGAATGCGAGGCGCTTTTGCTTCCCATCTGGGTTTCTGACTGGCTGTGGCTAACTGGTGTGAGGTCTTGGCAGCTTTGGATAGGGGAGTCCCTTCCTGCAGGGTCAGTTCCTGAAGGCTTCTCAATATTTTTCATTTCCATTTCTTCATGATGTATCCAAAGGTCAGGAGGTCGGAGGTCCTTTTGACTACCCTTCCTCTTGCTCACACTGTGGGTGGCCCGTTTCCTGTACAACAAAGTGAGAGAGCAGGTGTGAGTGCTTCTATCCAATGGTGCCTCCTCTCTTTCCTTTGTCAGTTCACGTTGGAAGTAGAGAAAAGAAAACAAAAGGACTCCCAGGAGGAATCAGATGAAACCCCAAAATTGGCAGGCTTGTCTTGGCTGTCTTTTCTCTTCACCCCCCTGAGCCTCAGCACATTTCTAGGAGATGCTGAGCTGAATCCCTAGGGTCCCAGCAGCCTGCCAGAAGCCATTCTCCAGCTTCAGCAGCTGGAGATTCATGCACAAGGTGACAATGGGTTAGAGGGAGCCATATGCTAATCTTTGGAGGTAGGCATAAGGTACCTGACTGCAACATCTGTTTCAGAGACAAATGAAGGAGTAGCTTTGAAAGGGCAGATAGAAATAAAAAGGCCAGAATTTGTGCCAACAGCTGAGATTGGAGCTTAGAAGAAAGTCTATGCCTCGGCTTTATAATTTAATGTGCAACTGGGATGCTTGCTATTTGAAAACAAAAGGCTGCATGAGGACATTCCTAGGTGAATAAAACACTTTCCCTTGGAGTCATGTCTGCATCCAAACCTGGTAAGAGTTGCCTTTTGAAATTAGAAGAGAAAGAAAGATCCTTTTACTGGAAACATGTTTTGAATCTCCCTTATTTACTTCAGTAAGATTTTTAACTACCCAATTTTTTTTCAGTGATAATCACATCTTGAGGTTACCGACACTCAAATGCTCTCCGTGTACAAAGTAAAGTAGCATAGTGCTGATACACTAACCATTTGCATCAGCAGCAATCCACAAACCATGGCTCACAGGCCAGATCTGCCCCAACCTGTCTTGCAATAAAGTTTTATTGCGATGTGGGGGCCTTCGTATGCCCGTGCACTGCAGTGATGGGACTGAGGAGCTGTGTTGGAAACTATATGCTGAAAAATCTTAAACTGGGCCTATTGTTAACCCCAGAACTATTTTCAACTATGTTTTCTAATTTCATAAATGTTAATCTCTACCTGAAATTTTAATCTTTAAAAACATAATATAAGACAGAATGCAAATAGCTAAAAATCTGCTTTGAACAGAAGCCCTTAAAAGCCTTTAAAGAATATGTACTTTCTACTTTTTTCATTTACAAAGTGACTGCTTTATTAAGGATATAGCTTGAATATTTATTGAGTGTCAAAGACAAGGTAATCTTGTGTGTGTGTGTGTGTGTGTGTGTGTGTGTGTGTGTGTGTGTGTACATGGAGGCCAGAAGTCAACCTTTGGTGTTATTCATCCAGAACAGTCTATCTTATTTTTGAATCAGGGTCCTAGGAATCACCAATTGGACTAGGTTAGCTTGCCAACAAGCCCCAGGGATCTGTCCATCTCCACACTACTGGAGCTTGAACTGCGATGCCTGAGTTTTACAAATACATTAGGGATCCAACTCAGTCCTCATGTCCACCCAGTACAAGCACTTTACTGAATGAGGCATTTCCCCCCAGGCCCCAAACAAGCTAATCTTAATGAAAAAACTATAACCTCTACAAAACCATTGGGAATGACTTTGCCTTTCCAATTACCGACATAGAAGCTTTACAAATATTTTCCAATTAATATTCAGGGGTATAATTTGTTGAAATTTCCCAGCATTCTTTTCTGTCTTTCTGAAGTATACTGATGAGAACAGGAGACAAAGAGCTCCAGACTTACTAGCTGCTGTGTGGTTTAGTAGAGAATAGCGTGTGCTGACTGCTCTCCTACCCTCTCAACAGCTTTGTGGTTGGTATCATGACAGCAGCCCTACATTGTCCCTGACCATGGTTGAACCAAAGTCTTAGGTAGTTTTCTGGTATCAAAGACAATGATCACTGGCCTTCATGATATGAATCCACTTTCCTACACTTCACTTGTCCTCCTCAACATATCTACAACAGACCTATATGTGTTCTACCCCTAGTGACAGAATAGATGATTTTCTCATTGGTAAATAGATCACTGTGTGGTCTCTCTTTCTTTCAGACTTCAGCATCCCCATGATTGTCTCTAGAGAAGCACAGTTCCCACACACAGAATGACACCATGTGCTTCCTCAGGATAACTCGACATTTAAATAGTCCATTGAAAAAATCCTGATGAAAACTTTTTAGTGGGGTCAGAGAGATGGCTCAGTTGTTCAAAGCGCTTGCCGATCTTCCACAGGACCCAGGTTTGATTTCCAATACTCTAGTCAGGGTAGCACACAATGATCTATAACTCGTTTCAGGGCAACTGATATGCTCTCTTGCCTCCCTTGATACATGTACACACACACACACACACACACACAGAGAGAGAGAGAGAGAGAGAGAGAGAGAGAGAGAGAGAGAGAGAGAGAGAGAGAGAGCTTAAAATTAAAACTTAACAACATTTCTTATTTTTGTGGACATCAAGGTGAGATGGGTAAGCCTGTAATTCCAGCATTTGGGAGGCTGAGGCAAAAAGGCAGGTTGAGTCTCAGGGCTACTCAGTGAGTGGTAGGTCAGCATCCTCTACAACTGAGACCTTTTCTCAGAAAAACAAACAGATATACAACACACACACACACACACACACACACACACACACACACACACACTTTTTTTTTCTGTATGAAACCAATAATAAACCCAGAATTCTTGTTGCCTCATGCTTAAATGTATGCCTTGTTCAGTCATCCATTTATTTCCATTACTCTGAGGCCAGGCATCCCAGGGGTCCCATAAATTTAAAAAGTTCCAGCATGGGGAAAGGCAGCAGCTTTCTGTTGGCTGTGAATCATAAACTTAACTGGCAGGAGGAAGTCATGATTCCTGGTCAATGCAGACAGCTTTGCTGATTTTTCTAAAATGTATTTTATAATTTAATTTAATTTTACATATCAGCCACAGATTCTCCTGTCCTCCCTCATTCAGCCACCCCCACCCCCACCCGCGCTCACCCCCGATTCCCATCTCCTCCAGGGCAAGGACCCCCCTGGGGATTCAATCCAGGCAGGTCCAGTCCCCTCTTCCCTTCGCCCAGGCTGAGCAAAGTGTCCCTGCATAGGCCCCAGGTTCCAAACAGCCAGCTCATGCACTAAGGACAGGTTCCATTGCCTAGGGGCCTCCTTCTTCTCTAGGCTGCTCTCAGCTGACCAGTGAGATGCTGGGGAGATCCTGCAGGTCTCTAAACAGGTTCATTTGCTGTTTGTGTTTGGTCTGTTACTATTCTGTGGTGATATTGTGTTCCCCAATATATCGTGCACCCTAATAAATTTATTTGGGGTCAGAGAACAGAACAGCCACAAGTCAGACATAGAGGCCAGAAAATGGTGGCACTCACACCTTTAATCCTAGCCTTCTGGAGGCAAAGATCCATCCAGATCTCTGTGAGTTCAAAGCCACCCTGGAAATACCAGGCATGGTGACTCATGCCTTTAATCCCAGGAAGTGATGGCAGAAAGCAGAAAGGTATATGAGGCGTGAAAAACAGGAACTAGGCTGGTTAAGCTTTTAGGCTTTTGAGCAACAGTTCAGCTGAGATTCATTCTGAATGAGGACTCAGAGGCTTCGAGTCTGAGGAAACAGGATTGGCTGAGGAATTGGCAAGGTGAGGGGGCTGTGGCTTATTCTGTCTCTCTGATCTTTCCGTGTTCACCCCAATACCTGGCTCTGGGTTTGTTGCATTAATAAGACCTTCTAAGGTTCGTGCTACACCAGTCACCACTCCTCTTCTCACAATGTCTGCTTTTCAAGAGAGGAGCCTTCTGCTCAACAACATTCCCCTCCAGCTCTTCCACGTGCACTGTGGCAGGTGTGCAATAAACCCAGCAGGTGCTCATAACTAACGCTTCTGAAATTTGTCTTCAAACTCCACAAAGGGCAGCTGTCATCCTGACCTTCTGCCCATCTGCTGTGTCCCTAGCTTAATGGCTGAAACTGTGGCAGAACTCAGCTCTCTAGTTTCTGCAGGAGAACCTTCACGACACGTAGGCAGATGGACCTCGCGACGACTTTCCAAAGTGTGGCCCAGGAGCAGAGCTAGAGGAGGTACTACCTGGGACCTTGTCAGGATTACTGAACCAGAGGCCCTATGTGTGTTTTAACAAGCAAATCTAACACATGTAAAATACTGCCAGGTGATTTATTTAGTTTGTTTGCTCATATTTTAAACATGATGCTCCTATAAAGTAAAGAAATACCACACATTGAACCCTTGCTCACAATGCAAAACTATCATTTCCCACAGTTATAGCACCTTCTTTCAAAAAACACCTTTAAAATGGGAGCTATGTCTTCCTACCACAGGCACTCTCAAAGACAAAATGCACAACTCCCCTGAGCCCTCTGCTTTGGCCCAGTCGTGCTCAGTAAAGCATTTCTATCATGATGGAGTCCTGGGCTTTGTTTGATTATTTTCTGTCCGCCATACTTTTGGAGTCCCGGTTACTTAAATATGCTTATTCTTCATTGATCCCTTCATTTTTCTCTTCTACAGAGAGCCCTCCTAACCACTATAAGTCAGTGAAATCTTAGACTAGTGAACTTCCTTCCTTCTTTTTATGCCTCTCATGTAGGCATTGGGGGTCAGGTGCTGTACTGAGCTGTCAGGCTATTTCTCTGCCATAATATAATTCCTCCAGCAATGCAGGGCAAACTTCCCTTTGCGCTTCTTCAGCATTATCTAATGTTTTACAACAATAAGTCACTCACGTATTTAATGAGAATTTGTGGAATAAGAAACATATGTCAAGAAGCATGGTAAGTACTACAAATATGAAGATAGGCAAAATATTCGAAGCATGATAAATGAGTGAAAAGTATCATGACTCTGGGAATTTCTGTTTTGTTGGATTAAGAAGATTGTACCAGAATATAGTAGACAGCAAGGCTGAAAAAGCAGAGGGTTCAAATCACTGGAGGTCTTGCCTCCTACAGAAATATCCTGAATCTGATCATGAAATCAGTGGGTAATTTTAGAGTTTTTTTAGTTCAAGAGTTAATGTTTATCACATTCATTATTTATAGGAAGCCAAACCACACAAGTGTCATACATGCAATGATAACAGAAACATACAAAAAAGAACTCTTCATTCTTGTTATTTGAGAGTTCCTTCATGCCTTCCTTAACATTCAAGCTGCTCCTTAACATAACCTATTATTCGAAGTAAACCTTCTTCATTTTTGATGATCATGTTCGGGGCTATGAGTGGTTTAGAGGCAACAGAGATTGAGCATTTGTTTTATGTATGACTGCATCCAATCAAGTTCTAATGTACTGCTGTCCTCTCCTAGATGCTTTGTCACATTATAATAAATCATTCAGGCCCTACTATGTGCTAAACATTCATTTTGTTTAAGTTTTACACCAGAGTCAGACGAATAAGCAGTCATATATTAATTCCCTAGTTAAAGGCATGCTCAAGGTCCAGTGGATTGTGCAGCAGGATGCTTCACCACCTGTTTAGAGAGAACATCAGGAAGGAAGGGCTGTTGTATGAGTGAAGACACAGCATAGGCTGTGCAGGAAAAGGAGGGTGGAAAGTAACTAGAGTCCCCTTCTTTCTCCATCCACTGTGGTGATTATTTTTCCTTGACTAGTAGCTGTTAACCTTGTATTAGAAACTCAGAGGATGTCAATGCCTGACTATATCTGTGTTTTTAAGGCCAAGTTAATTGATCTTCAAACCCTAAGAAGTTGCCAGTGAAACTCCTTGTGAGGTGAAGATGAAAAAAAAAAAAACAATTAAAATATTAAAGAGAAGAAGAATCACCGTTTCCTACAGATGTTAAAAGACAGTTGATACCATTTGATATTTAGTTGATCTTCAGTAGTGAAAACAATCATTTTTGTCTAGATTTGAATATATGCTGTTCTTTAAAACTTGCTACACACATTAAATTTCATACAAGGCTCAGCCAACAACTGTTTATATATGGGGAAGGAGTTTTATTTCCTTATTTTAATTTAATGTAGTAAGACAAGATTGTTATCTTTTCTAATAACTGCCCTATGAATGTAATAACCTCGTGTTCTGAATTTCCAGGATAGGCTCAACATTAACTTTTTAATCTTTATTAAGTACATACAGATTCTAACTCAAAAGTATGTGATTTCTATGTTTACAAGAAAAATAATTCTTTACTTTCAATAAAACTCAATTCTTCTATATTACAATGTTCTATTGTAATCTTGCTAACTGAAAATATATGTGGTGATTCTCCTCCAAGTATGAAAACTCTAATTAACAAAACTAGGCAAAATGTATCTATTTTTCATTAATCTAAAGCTATGTGCTGCAGTGTGATTTTGTAATTTACAAGTATTCCATTTGGGATTGCTGTGCTTTAGGCTGGACTGGATTATGGAAACATTTGTATTGGTTCTAAGGCTGAAGACACTGATGCTCAAGGATGAAGGACCTGCCAACATAGGACAAATCTAAATAAAAAGTACCATCTGCACCACCAGCAGGAGAATTTAGATGGAAATATTGTTCGACTATTTTATATGATAAAGCTTAAGTGCTGTGGGATGTCTTTCTGTACACTGTGAACATGTGTTGTTCTGATTAGTTGATAATAAATAAAGCCATTTGGTCTATGGCAAGTCACGTTATAGCTAGGCGGGAAATTGAAGAGAGAGACAGGAAGAAGAAAGGCAGAGAGGGGAGATACCAGCCTGTTGCCCAAGGAACAACATGCCAGCAGACTGGTAAGCCATGGAATAGGTGGCAAAACATAAATTAATAGAAATGTGTTAATTTAAGTTATAAGAGCTAGCTAGCAAGAGGCCTCCCATATGTTATGCAGTTGGTAATTAATATAAGCCTCTGAGTAACTATTTTATAAGCGGTTGTGGGACCCAGAAATAATTACAAGGAAAAAATCCTTTATTCTTTCCCTTAACATACACCCTAAAATATAATTATATTACTATAGCTCTGTAGCAGAGCTTGATATCAGGGATGGTGATACCTCTGGAAGTTGTTTTATTGTACAGGATATTTTTAGTTGTTCTGGAGTTCTGTTTTTCCATATGAAGTTGAGTATTGTTCTTTCAGGATCTGTAAAGAATTGTGTTGCACTTTTGATCTGTAAATTGCTTTTGGTAGGATGATTATTTTCATTATGTTAATCCTACTGATGAATGAGCATAGACAATCTTTCCATGTTCTGATTATCTTCTCCAACTTCTTTCTTCAAAGACTTGGAAGTTCTTGCCATACAGGTCTTTCACTTGCTGGTTTAGAGTTACCCAAAGATATTTACATCATTTGTGGCTATTGTGAAGAGTGTTGTTTCCACGATTTCTTTCTCAACCCCTTTATTATTCATATATAAAAAGGCTACTGGTTTTGTTTTGTTCTGTTTTGTTTTGTTTTTGAGTTAATGTTATATCCAACCACTTCGCTAAAGGTCTTGGAGAGATCAGGGATACAAGAAACATATCTAAATATAATAAAAGCAATATACAGCAAGCTGACAGCCAATATCAAATTAAATGGAGAGAAATTCAAAGCAAGGCCACTAAAACCAGGAACAAGACAAGGCTGTCAACTCTCTACATACCTCTTCAATATAGTACTTGAAGTTCTAGCTACAGCAGTAAGACAACAAAAGCAGATCAACAGGATACAAATTGGAAAGGAAGAACTCAAACTCTTTTTCTATTTGCAGATGACATGATAGTATGCATAAGCAACCACAAAAATTCTACCAAGGAACTCCTACAGCTGATAAACATGTTTAGTGGATCTGTAGCCTGAACAGGCTGATCACTTCCTGGGTCAGATTAGTGACTACTCCAACTGTCATTAGAGAGCCTTCATCCAGTAACTGCTGGAAAAAGATGCAGAGACCCACAGCCAAACATTAGGCTGAGATCAAAGATTCCTGATGAAGAGAGGAAGAAAGGTTTGTAGGAGCCAGAGGGGTCAAGGACACCACAAGAAAACTCACAGAAATAACTAACCTGGCTCATAAGAACTCAAAGAGTCTGAACCAACAACCAGGGAACCTGTATAGGAGTGACCTAAGACCTTGACATATATATGACAATTGTGTAGCTTGGTCTACTTACAGGACTCATAACAGTGGGAACAGGGCCTGTCCCTAATGCTTTGGCTGGCTCTTGGGAACCTGTTCCTCATACTAGATTGCCTTACTCAGCCTGAATAAAAGGGGAGGTGCTTAGTCTTACCACAACTTGATATGCCATGTTTTGTTATACCCATGGTTGGCCTGACCCTTTCTGAACAGAAACAGAGGAGGAATGGATTGATGGGAGGAGATGGAGGAGAAGGGAGGAAGGAAATATAAGGAAAGAAGAGAGGGGAAACTACAGTTGGGATGTGAAATAAATAAATAAGTTTAAAAAATCCATAACAAAAACCCAATTATATATATATATAATTTATATATATATAAAATTTATATATATACTATATATATTTGAAATTAAAATTACATGATTATTTCTAGTTCCTTCTATATACCCTTGCCTTGCTCTCTCTAAAACTCATAAATTCTTTTACTTTAATTATATATATATGTATGTGTGTGTTATATGTATATATGTATACATAAGTATATATGTGTATGTATATATGTACATGCATATATATGTATATGTGTATATTCATATATATATATATATATATATATATATATATCCCTGAAATCTAAACACAACCTGATCAATTAATATATTATTTTTAAACTGTATTTATTGGTGAGTGTCTGCACATGCATGTGTGCTATAGAGTACGTGTGGAGGTCAGAGGACACTTTTGGGAGTGAGCTCTCTCCTTCAGCCACATGGACTCTTGGGATTGTATTCAGGTACTCAGTTTTGGAAGCAGGTACTTTTATGCACTGAGCCATCTTGCCAAGGCTTTACAAGGTATTTTATCAGAGAATAAAGCGAAGGTCAGTGGATCTGTCACTGATGACATCAGAGGAAGTGTGAAATTACAAGTATTGAGAGACTTTGTGTGTCAGATAATGAAAAACCAAAGTTTGATTTCTTCAGGTCATTCACAGGATCGTGTCTTTGTCTCCTCATTCTCTGTTTTCATTTACTAGCCATTTTTTGGGCACACTCTCTATCTTTGCCCAATAAAAATTTCAAACTCTTAGTATTCCAAAGGCCTTCTTGTGAGTTTCAAGGTGATATAAGTACTGCTCTCAGTAGACTGACAAGTTTTAGTTTGACTCCCTTAGAGACCAGACATTTTCCCCGTAGAGAGACAATATACACCCAGGAACGTAGTTCACAAGTCAGTATGACCACAAAATAATGAGGGAAACAAGCAGAACTGAAACTCCAAACCCACTACAGATAGTGTCATTAAATTAAATATTCTTCATGAGTGCGCCATTTTTTGTTTGTTTTTTTGAGACAGGGTTTCTCTGTGTAGTTTTGGTGCCTTTCCTGGATCTTGCTCTGTAGACCAGGCTGGCCTCAAACTCACAGAGATCCGCCTGCCTCTGCCTCCCGCGTGCCACTGCTGCCCAGCTCCAATGTTTTTAACAGTTGCTGAATATTTAACACCTGTTTCCTCTCCCCTTCATGAGAATTCTCAGCTCTGCCTCAGATACCTTGATGATACAGCATGCCAAGTCTGAACAACCCTTCATAACACCAGACCAGGAGGATTTTCAAGGTTTGACTGCCATGATTTGCCCATGGTTCATTTCAATGGAAACACAGATTGTGGCTGGTCCCCAAGGTAACCGGTTTGACTTGTGTGGAGACCACAAAAAAGATGAATGTGTTTATTTCACGCATATTTGTGGTCTTGGTTTCCCTGTCATGAAAGTGAACTCATGAAGCTTTCAAAGTAGGGCTGCCTCTTGTCTTCTGCCTTGTCACATCACCTCTCTTCTACACTTATTGACTTGTTCTGCTTCATCACCTTGCATATAGCCACAGCAGGTGACCATCACCACAAGTTAACACACACAGTGCTATGCTCTTGGACTGCCAGAATATTGAATCCAAAATAAACCTATATTCTTTATTATAGCTGCAGGTACTTTATTTTAATGGCAGTCTAAGACATTCACTAAACTAATTAGTTCTTGTTCCTGACCTTTATTAAGTGTTCTGAACTCTGAGAGACCATTGCTTCTCTCAGTGTTCACATCTGAGACTGACTTTGTTAAGCTCATTTTCCATCAGCTCTCTTCTTTCAGGTGATGGACTGGCTCACCAGTAATTACCAGGTCCAAACAGTATACCCCATGACTGCAGCTGGATATAAATTAAATTCCCAGGCTGTCTCTGGGTTTCTCTGGTGCTTTCCTCAGGATGCACTCCTCACCTGTTCCATTTCCACACAGAGTGCTGGGGGATACAATAGAGACCATCAATAGAGCTGTCCGGTGTATGAGAGAGTGAGAGAAAGACCAGGCGTGAGATGGGGAAAAGGGAGTTGCTAGAGAATCTTTCTTGACAATGAATGGAGAGAATAGCTGTCATGCCAGCCACTTCCAGCCTAGCCTCAGGCACAAACCTGAGGCCAAGAACAAAGCAAAAGGAACTGGAACAAAAGGCATTGAAGCCAATGAGAGAGTGAGTGCAGCTGAAAATACACATCAGAGTGAATTTGATAAACACTGGAAAGTCAAATGGCCAGAGGACTGTGGCGCCTTCCGGAACCTGCAAAGGCAGGCAAATGTCTTGGTCCTGAGGCATTGCAGGAGGCATGGGTTCTGTTCAAATCATATTCCATTCTAAACTCTGTATGTGATGCAACCTTCTGTATACAGTAAAATCAAGAACTGTAAAATATGAAAATAGTTTGAAGCCATTAATGATGTTATTTCCTGACATTTAAACATTTAAACAGGAAATAGGAACCTTTTCAAATTGCTGGACTCTTCTTTCTTTTCTAATGCCTAAGGGCTAAGCATTCTGTACATTTGTAATGACATTGAGTTTGATATGCTATATTTAGTCATCCATTCAACAAGCATTGATTACCTGCCTGCAGGACTCCCTGTCAAATGTGATAAATAAGCACCGAGGAGGAACAATATCTCCAACTGTCTAGAAGCAATTACAGAGATGGCTAGAGCAGATGCATGGTGGAGTCCCTCTCTGAGGGCTATTTACAGAAGAATCTGCCCCTGAGAGGTAAAAGGAAACAGAAATAGAAACGCAAGACTGTCTCGGGGGGGGTGGGGGGGGCTGTTGTGCTGTGAAATCTGCAAGTCTAGCTGCAACTTAATTCTAGGGTTACAATGGACAAAAGTGGGTCTAGTCAGGATCAAGCAATAAGGGACGCATCATGGTAAGTTACGAAAAAACAGAGAGAGAGGGGAGAGAGAGAGAGAGGGAGAGAGAGAGGGAGAGAGGGAGAGCGCCATCAAGAATATAGTCAAAGAAGGAAGAGACTCTCTTTCTCTTGGAGTCGGTTGCTACTCACTTTCTCTGCTGAGCTGAAGAGCGCCGGGTACAAATCACAGCAACAATCACCACCACCAACACTGTGAGGATGCCGACGGTGACCACGGTTATCACAAGCAGGTTGCTGTTCTTCTGAGGCGTGACACTGCCGTGCGGGGGGTGCATTTGTCCAATGGGTGGTTCTGGGGGAAAAACAAGTATACAGGATTCAGGTGTAGGGAGAGGTTGTCACCACTGCTCATCAGACTGTAAGGAAGGTGAAGAGTTCTTACTGTTATGGTCTGATAAAGAGTGAAAACAAAATGAACCAAGTGAAATTAAACATGCAAATTTGGACAGGGAAAATCATTTAAAATGGTCCAAAGTAGATACAATGTAAATATCAATTAACTAAAAAATGGTGATATATCCATTTAATAGAATACTACCCAACCATTAAAAAAAAAAATGAAGTTCTGACTCATGCTACAACATAGAGGCTAAGGGAAATCAATTAAAGGCTGGATAGTGCTTCATTACACTTTTATAAAATGTCTGGAGTAGGTAAATCAATGAAAGTAGAATACATTTCAGTGTTGACCAATGGATAGAAAGAATGGCCAGTAGGAAAGGGCAGACAGTGGTACTGAGCTGCCTTTCCAATTCATAGAATTGTTCTAAACTAGTGATTGTACTAGCAGAACCCGTTGACTATACTAAAAACACCCAACTTGGATCAATTCCAAAGGTCAATTTATAGCAGCGTTATAACCTGATTAACAAGCTAAGATATATAACACTGAGAAAAAAATCCATGGAGTCTGCTTTGTGTTGGTCAACTACTGCTAGGTGTGGAGCCTGCCCCAGAGTATGGTTGATGAATTCAGTGACACTCCATTGCAGAAAACTGGTTTTCGGTATCTATCAATTGAAAATAATTTCTTGGTCACTTTGTGTCTGCTTCCCCTTCTCAGTTCTGGGATTTTTTTTTTTCTGGTTGTAAGGTCTGTGTGTCCTGTTAGATAGAGTCTCTGTGAGCTCATATGTGTATCAGTTCCACTGTATCTGGAAGGCATTTTTGCATCTTCCCTTTGGCATTAAAATATCTGTTGGGAACATTGTTGAGTTTCTACTAACAATTTACCAATCTCAGAATAATCACTGAACAGATACATATAGGATTTTATATCACATTATTTTGAGTAGTTGATAATGTGATTGCATTCTGAGGAAAAAAACATTGTTTTTTTTTTTTTCATTTGGTATCCGATATATGTTAATTTAAAAGAAAAATTTAAAAAACCAACAATTCTGAGTATTTATTTATTTAATTTTGATTTTTTGAGACAGGGTTTCCCTGTGTAGTTTTGGAGCCTTTCCTGGATCTTGCTCTGTAGATCAGGCTGGCCTCGAACTCACAGAGATCCACCTGCCTCTGCCTCTGGAGTGCTGGGATTAAAGGTGTGCACTGCCACCGCCCGGCCAATTCTGAGTATCTATAAATAAATTAATAATTTCATTTCTTTATTAATAAAAAGTAATCAATGTACTGAAACATGTCAAATTTGACATTGTTTCAAAATTGTGGTAAATAGAATTACATTTTAGAGGATTTATAGATCTTTTGGTCAAATTTGTTAAACTGAGTTTTCAAATCCCAGGCAGAGCTACCATCAAAGGTAATTGGTGATTCTTGGTGAGTATAGCAAGAGGGAATTGAAGCAATTTTCTTGGTGGTTGTCATTCAAACAGAAATAAAGCACAAATTATGTTTTGAGAAGTTGAAGCATGTTCAGCATTAAGAAAGAATGTGGAGTATAATCTAAAAATTAAATGCATCATAAAATTGAAGTAGTATCATATTGCAAATATTTAGCTTTGATTCTACCTGACATACAAAAATATTTAGGAAGCCTTTTCAGCATCTACAATTTCATTAAGGCTTTCAACTATGAGAGAATTCATGAACTATAGCACTATTTTTGTTTGCTTGCTTGTTTTGTTTTTTTTTAGTTGAAATCCAAAAGTGAATTTTTAAAAGGGTGCCATGAAAAGAAAAGAACATAAATAATTAGCAGAGTCTAAATTTATTTGCAACTGCCTGAGTATCCTGACAATAAGCTATTATTCTATTACTATGCTTTGAAGGATGAACCCAGCTAATGTTGAGAGAGCCAGAATAGCCCCATAATTCTGTCAGTCTAAGGAAGATGTATGCAATTTCATTATGTGAGAGGTTTAAGAACAAAACAACTGAACAAATTTTTGTCAATGCAGACTTCTGTTAAGGGTGAGATGCAGGTACAGACTTGGCTTTCTGGGACCCAACTTGCATATTTAATTGAGAAAAACCACCCCCTTCCAAAAACCTTAAAACATTACTAGGCCTTTGACTGGGAATCTTAGTTTTCAAAGGCCTTTGCTGAATTGTTCATAATAGCCAGGGCTTATGTCAGATCACATATTCACCATAATTCTTCTGCTAGCAAAATAGTAGAGGAAAGAGATTAAGGTTTTCTTTCACCATCCACGTGTCTACGGGGTTCCAGTTCACTTTAATCAGTCAGTGTAATAATTTGTGTCTCCAGTAGTGAATCTAGACATATTGCAGGTACATCATCAGTCTCACTCACTTAGCATAATATTTCTAAAACATCATGAAGTGATGGAGAAAACTGAGGAAGGATAATGCCAACAGTTCCTATGAACTGGTTGGAAGCCACTGAATGTCATTATCTGTTTTGTCTCCATGAATTTACCCTGTGAGGTATTGTTCATCAGGTTAAATTTAATTATAATTTTAGCCTCACTAGGAATCTTATTCAGTTAAAAAATGCATGTAGTGGCATGCACTTCTCCAAATCACTGTCCTATTCTTCGTTTGAGGACTAACTCCTTTACATAGGAAAATTCTATTGATTGACATATTCATGTCAGTAGTTTGCGGCTTCGACAAGTTCAAGCACTTACACAAAACTTTTAAGTTTGATCCACACTGGGATTGCAACATTTAAGAAGTGAAAATGCAAGCTTTTGAGTGTAATTTTGAATAATTTCTTATTGCTTATGCATATAGGTTAAGAAGCATATATGCACTGAAACTGAAATCTCTTGTAAAGAATTTACTTATGTTGGATTCTTAGGCAAATGTGAACAAATTACAATTTTAGTTGCTAAATCTAACACTATTCAAGACTGCATCCTTTAGGACATATAGCTTCCGAGAGGAGACAATTTTGCCTGTGGTTTACACTTACTCTGCCATTAACATTTACATCCAATATTACTGCTTAGCAATACTAAAAGCTATGAGGGGATAATTACTCCTTTTCCATTATCCGTATGGTTTCCTTCTTTAATTTTCTGGAATTCTGTACTTCAGAAAGTACTATCCTGTGGTCATACTCATAACTGGGAATGGATTCCTATTCAAATGACTTCATAAAATTGATATTTCAAAATAGGTGTGTTAGGATGATTTTAAAGTGTATTATTTACTAGAATGTATGAATGCATGTATGCATATATATGTACTGTATGTATATGTGTGTATGCAAGGGAGCATGTATTTGTAAGTCAGAATACCAACAATGAATATTATTTCTCTCTTTTCATTATGTGGTATAGGGATCGAATTCAGGTCATCAGGATTGGCAGCAAGCACCTTTATACACTCAGGCATCTTTCTAGCTCTACAGAATGATTCTAAGAGGGAATATTGATTTCTTAAGAGAACTCTAGAACTAGAACCTCTCTTTCATATATATATATATATACATATATACACATATATAAATTCATATATATAATTTCCTCACACAATTAAAGCAACCTTTAAAAAATATCAACTTCTGCCTACTCATGAATTTTTTTCACCATCTCACCTTGGTAGTTTAATCTTCTGTTATTTCCACCTGGATAATTCTTCACATTGGGTTTTTGTTCCTGAAGTAATACAGTTTTAAACCTGTGTCTACAGTTTATTACTAGAACTATATACTCAGTGGAGTCTTAGTAGCATTTCTTCAGCTACAAAATATATTTATTTATATTTTATGTATGTGTAGGGTGTGTATAAGAATATCTGTGTGCCACATGCACATAGTACCCAAGGACGTCAGGAGATGATGTAGAATCCCCTGGAACTGGAGCTATAAACAGTTGTTATTTGTCACAAAGGTGCTTGGAATTAAATTCTGATCTCTGCAAGAGTTGCTAGTATTCTTAACTACTGGGCCATTTCTCTATCCCATTAATAACACTTCTGGAATGATGTTTTAAAAGCAGGAAGTGAGCCTGGTATAACATTAAGGTTTAAGACAAACTTTGAATGGGAGTAACTTAATGAAACTGGCAACATTTGGTGGACAGAATTATTAATATCTAAGTTTACTGTACAAGAGAAACCACTGTTTTCAGTTCCAAAACATGCCTTTCACATTAATGCTGTGTACTCTGGCCTTGGGTTGACCAAAGCCTGACTGAGCTAGGCATTGACTTCTCAAGGACTACAGAAATGAGGGGACGAACATGTGAGAAAAAAACATGAAGATCTGGGCCTCCTGGAGGAAGCATCCTGGATTTAACCTTACTTAGACCTAGCTGGAAAAATGTGTTCAGGACATCCTCTAAGGTCTGAATATCTTGACACACCAAGGTAAAGCATGTGTTGAAATCTAAGCTCTAGCTTAGATTGATTCCATGCTGAGGACTCTGGATGTGGTAATGTGATGGAGGTGGAACCTTAATGAACTGAATCTGTGTCCACATTAGAGAAGCCAAGAGAACCCAGTTACCATTTCCACCAAGGGAGGACACAGAATACACCATATTTGAAGTAAAGAAGGTCTTCTCATAAGCACAACCTACTATGACCTTGGCCTTGAACTGTCTTTCCAACCTTTGGAATAACTGTGAACAACAAGTTCATGTTGTTTACAAATTACCCAATGTAAAGCATTTTGTGATAATAACAGGAATGGATAGAAAATGTAAGTCAAAGTAAATTTATTTGTCTATTAAGTAAAGGGCATTAATAGTAGAGGAAGTTATAGGGGGATTAAAAAGTTATTAAGGGACTCTATCATTTGCTGTTTGACAGTGGCCTAAGCATCTGGTTGTATAAACACACACACACACACACACACACACACACACACACACACACACACACACACCACACACACACACACACACACACACACACACACACACACACACACACACAGTGTGCAAACTAATATACTGATACCTCTTGGAAAATTATGCATTTGATTATACTAGCATACAATAGAAAGTAATCACTTAATTTTTCTATTTATTCTAATTTCACAACCAGAAAACAAATTAAATAACAATTTTGTCTTCCCATCTGGATCTTTTATTAGGAGACTATCCAAATGGAAATGTATCTGTTCATTAATCAAATCTCTCATGCAATCCTCCTAAAGTGGTTAAATAATTTTGTTAGTTATAAAATAAAACACTGTACAGCAGTGAAGAAAAATGAGTGAGAACTATTTTAAATACATGGATAAGTCTTAACAAATTTAAAGTTAATGAGAAATTATAGCAGGATCCACAGAGGACTTAGGGTAATAGATATTTTTCATAAAATTATAAAAACGTGCAATAATATAATATTTCTTTACATAGTCCTGTGTAGGAAACATCAAACTGAAAAGTACATAAAAAAACTGCAAACAGACAGAAAGCTTGTGATGATGCAGACACATCCCAGAGCTTTCAAATGTATGCTCAACAGAAGCATCTTAGAGATTATTATATGTTGATACATAATAATACAGATATCATTATATTTTGAATATGGAATTGCTTTTAGTAAGCCAAACCAAGAAAGAGCAACATGTTTTCCAATGATAAGCATGATACATTAGTCCCTTGATTAGAGTTAATTTATGCTTTCAAAGATTCTGTTTCAGCCAAACTGTGGCCAGCTTCTGGAGAGTGGCTTTCAGTCCGCTCCATGTTCATTACCTGGTATTTCTTCTATGTGGTCCCCGAAAAGCCACAGTTATATGGAAAAGTTTCACTGGAGGAAGCAAGAAAACTGCCTAAACTTGAGAGTACAAAGGACAGCTAATAATAAAATATTATGGGATTTAAAGAGTAAATATACCTTTTGAGCTAAAAGTAACTTATCAAACATAGTTGGCTTTGAGCTAATTGCTAGCTATCATCTCTCTCCATAGAAAAAGCTGTTGTGAACATTTGAAATACATGATCACATTTCAAAATGTGTTTAAGAAACCTTGTGCTGGTTAGATTTTTGTCAACTTGACACAAAAGGGGGTTGTCTGGGAAGAGGGGACCTTGATTGAGAAAATGCTCCATTACACTGGGCAAGTCCGTGGGTCATTTTCTTGATTAATAAATGATATGGTAGGGTGCAGCCTACTGTGCGTGATGCCACTCCTTGGCAAATGGTTCTGGGCTGTATAAGAAAGTAAGTGAAGTAATCGACAAGGAGTAAAACACTAAGCAGTGTCTTCCATAGCCTCTGCTTCAGTTCCTGCCCCCAGGTTCCTACCTTGAGTTCCTACCCTTATTTTCCTTGATGATGGACTATAAACTTAATCTGAAATAAACCCTTTTATCCCTACATTGTTTTGGTCAATGTTTTCTCACCATATTCGAAAGCAAACTAGGGAAGATCTATATCATTTATGGATTGCCCAGTACTGGAACCTGTCTAATTATTTTTCATGCACCTGCCACCTCTAATTGCCATCATTTCCGGGTAGTATGTGTGAAGTTTGCTAATAGCATCATTTTTCTGTCACCACAGTAAAACCTTAAGTCCACAGTCCTTGCCCTTGTCAATAGAAAATTTATTTTGGATACTGTAGAATTAACTGTGTAATTACTGTATCCAATCCAATAGAACTCAATTTATATACTTACCATTGAGAGTGCTTCTATCAATCAAGTTAGTATCAACTGGCCAATAACCTCCATCTCCATGACGACCTGTGCATATCAGCAAATTAGAATGTTAGTGGATATAGCTCAGAGAACTACAAACAAAACAAAATGAAATAGCAAAGAAAAATTCTAAGTATACAATGAATGATGGGAATTATTTGGGCCAGTTCTATAGATTTTATTTTTCCAATAGGTAAGAAAAATCTGTCATTCTTATACTAGTGAAATTCAGTTCTCTGGGATGCAATCTCCTTGTTTTCTTTCTTTTTTTTCTCCCTCTCAATATTTATAATATAGTACCAAGAAACAAATACAAAAGGCCCACAATTGCCATACTAAATGGTTTTCTCCCAAAGACTTCAGAACAAAGATGACCTGGATCGTGGCTCCTAGATCCAGCCAGCATTTGTTATCTTCTACCTGTCACATATTTTTACCAAGTTCCCATTGCTGTTTTACCAAGCCAAGACTGGTTTCATTTTAAATGTGGCTTTGAGTACTTGCTAGTATTGTTATATGCCAAGTAAGGTGCCTGAGAATAAATACTAGATAGAGAACAAAGAATATGATCAAGACCCCCACCCACATAGTCTATATATTAGTTGCTAACACACAGAAAAAGAAGGCTCCATCACTATAATATTGCCGGGAACTCTGCCTCCCACAGGTGTGAAACAGATGTGAACATCGCGTTTAAAATAATAGAGTCACAAATTAATTTAAAATAACCTATATGATAATGAAAAGTTAGCTAATGATACAGTATTACAGATGACCCTTTATTCTATCTGTAAATATAGGGAACTGTAATTATTTGATTAGTTTTGATCTTTAGAATGTCTTGGTGGACCACTCATAGAAAAACATTAGAGACTTGACTCTATAGAAATATGTTCCAGCATATAGCATTTGTTTCTGAAGTAATTCTTGTTAGGACAATGACTAAGGCATTGGCCACAGTAACAGGTGATTTTCTTAGGTTCCATTGGTAGGTAATATGTTCCTTTAACTTTCTGACTTACAAGTCAGCCTTGTGACATTCCTTTGCATACCTGACTTTTTTTTTCAATGACGCTCTCTAAGGACTTCATTGTTTTATTTGCGAAAGAGTAGTGGAGAAGCAACTTACTATTCTGTTCACTGACTCTGAGCAGAATTTTTAAAATTCTTTGGATATTAGTTCTCAGTTGAAGTCACCATGGACACCAGGCTTCCAATAAGCAATGAAAGAAATTAATTCAACTACAGTGAATCATGCTTTTCACAAAAAAAAATGGCATGTGTAAACCCCACTGGGCTTTGACTGTGAGTGTGAAAGGAAATAGAAATTAGGGGGAGGTTTCTATTTGTATGTAGTAGGGAAGCTGGGGGTTCGCTTGTAAAAAAAAACAATATAAATGAGAAAACACTGTGGACATTTTGGTGGGCTAACTACATCAGTGGACAGTCTTAACCTTTCCCCAGTATACCCAGCTTATGTAACAAAGACATCTGAAGTTTCAAAGAACACAGGAGAAGCTTTGCCCATAGCACATTGTGGGATCAGTGTTGGAAGAAATGAATTGAAACAGAAGTTCTGTATGAATATTACGAATTTTTTTTTGCAGCAACTGAAAGTGCTGGATTGCAAAGCAGTCAGCCAAAAGACATGCTAACAACCTAATCACTTAGGCCAGTAACAGCAATAAATGACTCCTGTAGGGAGTAATCCTATATTGGCTGGAAATTAGGTAGATAGCCTGGGGAGGATTTTCCTTTTTCTCCAGCCTCCTGACAAATGTCTTTTTAATGAAGTTTCTAACTCTCTTTGCTCATTTGTGGGAGGATGTAAAAACAAGTGCACAAGCACATCCATGTATTACTCAGACAGGAAGCCATATGGGTCTGCAACCCCTTGGATTTACCAGGCTATCAATTACATTGAGAATACAGTAAGTAGAAAATACCTCTGGTATCATGTGGGCCAGAATGCTGAACTAGATAAAGGCATTGTGTAAGTGCTTCAAAATAGCCTGGGCCTTAAAACGTGGACACTTTATACCCAAAATTAAGTGTGTTGATATGGCTAGCTTTTTGTTGTTTTTCACTAGATTGATATAACAAAATAAAATTAAGTAACTCTTAATGAACCCATCAGAAAGTCTCTTTTGGAAAGCGTGATATAATCAACGAGGAAGATTGGATTTATGGTAATTTAGGTATCTTGTAGTAGTTCATCGGGAAAGCACAAAACTCATTTCCAGGATATTGATGAACCTAAGATACCTTGATCTAAAGACAACGGAATTGAGCTTTAATTTTGTGCTAAGTTTCCTCTCTCTGAAAGATGCTTTTAAGCTCATAGGAGGCTTTCCTGATCTGCAAGTAATAAATAACTACTACTAATAGTAATAGAAATGGCAACAAAATATGCCTCTACCACTGTCAGGCAAGTCCTAGGAAGCTAACAAATGAGAAGACACTAGAGAGCTTAAGGAAACGATAGTAATGATGCTGTTGCCAGGAAGGCCACTACATGTTTGAGGAAGTACTGCTCTAGAAAGATACTTAATTTGTTCAGTTAACTTGGTGGATTTCATAAGCATTGATTCACAGAAATAGAGGTGAAGTTAGAATTTGGAGGATCATTTGCATGGAAGTCAGTCAACGTAAATATTCCAACTACTGCCTTATCCCAAAGGTCTCAGCTTCATTAAAGGAGAATTAAATGGCAATAATTTATTCAACATTTATTGAATGCTTGCTACACAAAGGGCATATTCTTAGAGTCTCAGGGAAGGGGGAATATAAAAAGATGCATTGGCATTGTGTTCTGTGATGGCAGCTAGCATTGGTTCATTATGTCTAAAGCTTAAATAATCCTATTCATAGTTAATAACAACCAGCTATTGGTAGTTTGTAATTCACTCTGGGTTTAATGGTTTAAGCATGACAATCCATCCATTTCTATACAACACTGACAGATTTTCCTAAAAATGTTTTTCATTTATCTAGTATCATTATAAGGAATACCTGAAAAATTGTGATATTGTAATGGTATCACATTAAAGTTTTAATGATTAAAATGTATGAATCCTCAAATTCTTTTTATGTCATATGCTAAATCTCCAAAATTTAAAAGTTTGTGAGGATCCCAGAGTAAATTTAAAAATAAGCTCAAGTCTGTGACCTCCCTGACATTTGCTCCAGGGATTGAAGATGAGAAGGGCAGAAGTCTTATGGCTGCCTTTGGGGAGTATGCAAATTAGCTTCTGCTTTATGCTCCTCCCAGTGCCACAGGTGATGAGCTCTCACTACTGGATGAGAGACTGCTGTCAATTAAGATGCTTTTCAATGCATTACTGAATACTGTGCATTCTACTTTATTGCATTTTTACAGTTTTTCCTTGTGATTTTGTTCTCAGAGGCCACATAAAATATTGCTTCTATATTTTTATTGTGGTATAGTATGTGTATGTGCATATGTGCATATCCATGTGTCTTTTTATGTGTGTAAAATGAACTTATATTAATGTTTATATTAATGTTTATTTTATGTCCTTACTTGAAGCACAGATGGACACTATTTCCCATGATAAATAATTTTCCAGCACCTAGGAAAGATGAATTATGTTGGAGTTTTGGTGCTAGGGTCTACTTTTTTCTGTGGACATTTATAATTTCAAGAAGGGGAGTGGGACATTAATGTGCAGAGGCCATTTAGGAAGTTGGATGTGGTAACTGTAATCTCATCTTTAATCCATCTTCTCTGAATGGGGATTCAGAGGGTCCACACTATCAATCCCCAGAGAAATACATATGGGCCATAATCTAAATCAAATGGGCAGACTGGTCATCGAACAAATACTTGGTGCACAACCTCCCAAGGATGCAGAGCACGGAGTTATCTTCCCGATCTTAGAATTGGTTTTCTGAGAATAATTCCGGGGGTAATGATGAAAATTGCATCGACTTTCTGTCTTGTACACCAATGGAAAAAGAAGATCCATTAATGCCACCTGAATACAATTTTGCTGTCCAGCACACAGATCACATTGAGATATATTTAAAACAGATGATTTGTCAGCGGCGAGATATGTGTGTAAGAGATCAATTCATCATGCAGTTGATAATACTGCTGACTTTGGGCAAAGATATCAGGACATCAAAACCCAGGAAACAGAACAATAACGAACAGCCAAGAGTTTTTCAAATACATATTAATAGAATGTAGCTGCTCACTTGTTCCTAAGGTCCAATGCACCATGTTTAAATAAACATAAAAGAAATCACCGGGTGAAGGAAAACATTAGTGCTTCAGATGCAAGAGCAGCTAAAGTTCTCATCCGTATGAAATTTAGTGCTGAGTAAATCCGCAGTCTTTTCCCTTCTTCAAAACCTTTGGTTGAATTTGCCTCCTGTAGGTATTCTGAGAGCAATAATTTGCCAAGTTGGGGAGGGGGTGTGGGGAAATGACTGAGTTGCCTGGAGTGAGAAAAGCAATGTGTGCATCCCTCTCCATGCATTTTAATAATAAAAGTTCAGCTTTTTTTCTATTCTAATTTTTGTCTGCACACCATTTAATGTGAATAGGATTGACGCTTCTTGCTAAGGAGAAAATAAATTTATAAGAATCCTTAGAAATCAAACTAGAAATTAAGATTAGAATTTCATGTATAAATGAGACAAGTACTGTGACCAGATAGCTATGGAAAACAGTGTGCTGTGAGAACGAAAGGAAGGACTAATTTTGTGGTACTTGTTAGCCATGGTATCCTGTACATAGGGAATTTATGTGGATGATTCTTTTATCCTAAATGCTTGCTCTTGGTGGACATCTCAATTTAATTCTTAGTATTGACATCCTCAGGCAAATGCATAGTTTGACATCCTCATGGGGGATGGTTTGCTGAGGAACTGCCTAAGGTAGGACAAAAAAACATACAAATAATACATTTTTTTCTATGACCAGTAAATAAAATCAGCACTGTCAGACTTTTCTGAACTACTAAATATGGAGATGACAGGTGCCAGTCAATGAAACACTTTAATGTGAACATCTTACTTCACTAATTAAATATGTAAATGGAAATATATAATTTATATGTCATAGTACAATATATAATATAAATATTCATGCATTTATTTATAAACATTCTATCAATTCTGAGCCTCCCATTCTTGACACTGAACTAAAGAAAGTGGGCAATAATTAAAAAGGGACCGAATGCCGGGTGGTGGTGGCGCACACCTTTAATCCCAGCACTCGGGAGGCAGAGCCAGGCGGATCTCTGTGAGTTCAAGGCTAGCCTGGGCTACCAAGTGAGTCCCAGGAAAGGTGAAAAGCTACAAAGAGAAACCCTGTCTCAAAAAAAACAAAAACAAGATTAAAAAAAATGTAAAAAGGGACCAAAGAACCCAAACAAACAAATAATATCTTGAATCCCAACTAAGCAGTTGACTTTCTCCTTCAAGATTCCAAGTAGAGAAAACTCATAATTTCTGAATTTTATGACCCATTATGAAAATTGCTACCTGACCCTGATGGTCTATATTACAATCAACCTTATTTTTAAAGCCCAGTACTTTACTAGCTGTTGTAATTATTATTAACATAAATTTAGATGTAGCACTGAATTAACAATTCAGTTATTAATAGAACAGAAGCCAACTATCTGTTCATGGGGTGGAGGTTGGTGGTACTGTCTGAAGTTGTTTATTTCCCCTGGTCTCTCCTTATGTCTTTTTGTCTCTAGCACATCTGACACAATGGCCATCAAGAAGGATCTCAGAAATCACTTTTAGATTCAGCCCTGTCTTTACCAAACTCTAAAGCATCATTCTTTCTTTTTTTTTCAATATATAAGGGTTTTCCTGGATGACAGAGCCTTCCTAGAAGCTCATTTACCAGACACTGATACTATGGATGATGAGGCACAGCCTTTTGTAGTTCATAAAATAGAAACTGCTCTCAAAGTCCACAGAATGACTCTGATAGCCTCTCACCAGAGTGCTGTACAAGATTATCCCAAACTCGGGTTGAAAAGTGCCTGTGCTTAGGTGAAGCCCTAAGTCATACAGGGAAAGGAGAGAAGAGACAGAGTTCATTCTTCTCCAAGGGAAAACTGCTGAATGAAGACATTAAACTATATACGTCCTGCTGGTGGATATAAAGAATGAGTCTGTTGGAATTCCCTCCAACACACACACACACACACACACACACACACACACACACACACACACACACACACACACACACCACACACACTTCTACTCATGCATCCAGTAGAAAAGTTTTGTTGTGTTGTGTAGCAGTTTCCTTGGATATTTAACCATTCCACACTGCGGGTAAGCTCCTCAAGACAAAAAGGAAATTACTAAAAACAGTTGTTGGAAGTCTCTGAAACTGACTGATTTCACTAGGCTCATCCTTCTTCTCAAGAGAACAGATAAACAGAAAACTGTTGAGACCCCCTCTAAGACAAGCCAAGACTGATACAAACTCAGCTGCCTGCAGGAAGCAGGGACCAGAGACAGAAGAAACAAGGGTCTGTCTGGAAGGGGCTCAGATCCACCAAGTCACCCCCAAAAGACAATCTCTCACCTACTGAGCGGGCTGCAGGCTGTGCAGCGTGCTCATCTCACGTCCCAGCTTCTGTGAGCTGCCACCCATTCTGGAGTGGGCTGCTGTGGGATGGTCTTTCTGTACACTGTGAAAAAGGGTTGCTCTCATTGGTTGACAAATAAAGCTGTTTTGGCCTATGACCAGGCAGAATAAGTCTGGCCAAGAAAGCCAATCAGAGATACAGGGAGCAGAAGGGTGGAGTCATGGCAGGGGCCAGCCAGCCAGCCAGCTGCTGAAGAAGCAAGACATGTAGAAAATGAGGTAAGAGGCCATGAACCATGTGACAAAGCATAGATAACAAATATGGGTTAATTTAAATGTTAGAGCTAGCTAGTAATAAGCCTGAGCCATCAGCCAAACAGTTGTAATTAATTTAAGCCTCAGAATGATTATTTAAAAGCAGCTGTGGAGGCTGGGCCCCTGGTGGAGCACTGGGAGTCTAATTAGTGAGAAAGAAGAGGGTTTATATGAGCGAGAATTGTTGAAGCCAAGGTTGGATAAAGCACAGGGACAAATAACCAAATGAATGGAAGCACAGGATCTATGAACCAAAGGCTGAGGGGCCCCCAACTGGATCAGGCCCTCTGAATGGGTGAGACAGTCATTTGGCTTGATCTATTTGGGAGGCAGCTGTGCGTTGGTGCTGGGTCCTGGGCTCGTTGCATGAGTTGGCTGTTTGAATCCTGGGACTTATGCAGGGACGCTTGGCTCGGTCTGGGAGGGGGCGACTGGACCTGCTTGGACTGAATCTACCAGGTCGATCCCGGCCCTCGGGGGAGACCTTGATCTGGAGGAGGTGGGAATGGGGGGTGGGCTGGGAGGAGGGGGAGGGGGCGAGAGGGGGAGAACAGGGGAATCTGTGGCTATTATGTTGAACTGAATGATGTTGTAAAATAAAATTAAAAAAAAAAAAAGCAGCTGTGGAACGGGCAGGGAACTCTATTTACATATGGCTCTCCAACATGCTGCCCATACATCCACAGAAAGCCTGAGAAAGCTTAAAAACAAAAGGTTCTAGAACACGTAAATGGAGCCCAAAATAGCTTCCTCCTTGTGTCTCTTAGGTGGGCCTTCATACAGAGAGGCCCTGGTGTGCATGCTTGAGCTACATCTTGGCAGATTCCTGCTGCAGTACACAGAGCCATCTCCAAGTCACACAGCACATTGCATGGCACTTTTAGCTTTTGCTCGTACAGATAAAAAGGGTTAAGAAACACAGTAAAACCCAATTCAGACAGAAAGACCTCTAAATGGGTCATGATGTGTTTAAAAGACGTGCTTAGGCTTGAGAGAGAAAAGAGAAAATATACATACAGCCTTAAATTAAAAACAGATTTAAAATAATAAAATAAAGTCTTTAGAAAGGGGAGTAAAGTAATATATAGAAAATGAGCCATATGAGAATGGAAAATATACAGAGTCTGGATTATGTATGTTGTGTTTTCTTTGGTTTTTGACTGTTAACAAGCTAACTGCTAAGAGACATTTGATTGTGGTGACTGCTAAGTTAAACTAACCTATATCTTTTAAAAATATCTTGACTTTAAAATTTGAGTCTGGCGCTGTGTGGTTTTGAGAAAGAGGTTTTGCTTTTTTTTCCACAGAAGGTGAGAGTCTATTAATTCATTCTTGGTTGGAAGAGATCAGGTTTGATTGAGGAAGATTCACTGAAAATCCTGACTACAGACATGGAAAAATAAACCCAAAGTAACTACAAGACACATGATGTATACTTTACCTGCTCAAACACAAAATAAAAAATTATATTTGGCTGGCTCGAGTACAATACATAGTTTATATTTATATTAACTCAGATATATTTGTTAGGTTTAAAAGTTTATATATTTTCAGAACAAGGAGAACAAATACCAATAAAAACAGATGGCCCAGATGATCCAATGTTTCAATATCTCTGTTATAATTTCCTTTGAGTTTTGTATCCAAAATAGCTTCAAGGCTGCTGGCTGAAATGGACCAGCCATACAAAACACCCAAGTTGGGACTTGACCATACTCTAAATTTTCTCAGGGTCCCCATAAGTTTACAAGTGACCCCAATCAACAGAAAGTAGTCTAGAGAAGTACTCCCAAATTTTCAAAATATTGTTTATGAATGTTTGTTTTCATTTAAGGGGGTTGGCTATAAATTATTAACAGTCATAGTCAATTTCTTTCTAAAGAAGAAAGGAGGCTATAATATAGAAATGACAGGGAATAGGGTAGATTATTATGGGAAAAAGGGTAGATTATTGAATCTACTTTAATTGAAAAAATAACTGTTATTCTCAAAACATTTTACAGTGATATAGATTTTAGTTTATTGATACAAATTTAAGTCAATTTTGTTAAACTCTATGTATATTTCTACTCTTGTTTAAGGCATTATGTTTATGTAGCTCATTTAAAATGTAATATCTAATTAAAAACACAGATTAATACTCATCTATAATAGTCAAACATATAGCCATATTAATTAGGTTTTCTAGGTATACATAGATATATTTCAATTAGATCAGTAATCTTCAAACACTCCAAAGACCTACAGTGGACACAGATTGAGAGAAAGGTCAGTTAGCTTAATTCTGAAAGATATAGAAAAATATTCCTTATATAGTCTATCTAAAAGTTTCCTTCGAGTTTATCTTGGGGGAGACAGAGACCCATTTAGGGAATTTTGCACACATTCTATCTATTTGAGAAAGATTATGCTAATTAACTATGAAGAGATTTGAAGAAGCTGTTGCAATAAGTAGGGTGAGAATAATGTTAGCTACGGATCTGTAAAACAGACCATTTTACATATGAGTAGATTATGGCTTAGAAAGATTAATTTACTCAGGATCACATTCTTAAGTAGCCGAGTCTGCTTAACTCTGGAGATGGTTTTTCCACAATGAATTGATAAGTACAAGAAAAAATGAGGATGGGGAGAAATACACTAGATCATACCCAAGAGTTAATCGTGGCATAATTGTATGAGCACTTAGGAATCTGTGATATGAGACACATCACCTGTATCTCAATAGGACTTACAAAACAAGGTAAGCTTTGGGAGGAAAATCAAATAGTTTTGTTGACCATACTTAGCACTGGGGAAAGTAATGTCACTTTAGAAAGGGCATAACAGAACCTAGCATGGTGGTCCATATCTGTGATCCCAGTATAGGAGAGGGAGAGCTTGCGTTGGTTACTCTGTGTCTCAGGGTAAAAACCAAAGTCAATCAAACAACAACAACAAAGAAAACAACAATAGCATGAATGCAAAACATGACTTCAAAAGAGGACAAAATAGCCTATGAAAATGTAGGGACATGACTAACATTGAGGTAACCAGCCTACACCAGATCATCTTTTCCTTGTCTTGTCCCTATACCCTCAAGGAAGAAAAAAGCTCAGCATGACCAGCCAAAGGTAAATGCAGTTTATATAGCTGTGGGTGCAAGGAAACATGCTGATTGTTGGTGGCTAATGCAAGGAGTCTTTGATGTGATGAAAATAAGGAACACTCTATAACATCTACATTAGAGTAGAGACAAATTAGAAAGGCCTTTTTACAAGTTCATCTTTCTACCATAATACACTGATTTGCTTATGGTTCCTTGGTTGCACCCTGAACCCATCTTATACTTATAATAATTTGCTCATCTTCTGGATTCCTGATCACCCATTCCCAAGATTTCCTTAAATAGAACTCTACTCATCATTTTCCATTAAAGATCTATTTATGCATTAGAGTCCAGTCTGTTTTAAGAAATCCTTTTCTGTACTCTAGCCCACTATGATTTTCAATCTGAAATTCTGAAATATCCATTTTAGTGACAACATCTGATTTGTCCCTTAGAGTTTCCACATTGTTCTGGTAGTTTCTATAACACAAATTTTCTGTAATGCAGATTACTTATAAATGGATCCAAACAATGTTTTTCCTCAACTGTTTCCATTTCTAGTCTCATGCAAGATTCACTACTATTAATAAATAAATTATCAGAAGTGAGTCCAATTCTTCTAACAATGTTTTTCCACAGTTTTCAATCATTCACTGGTACCCATTAGTTTCGATTTTTTTTTTCTATTCAACATTACAAATGCTAGAGTTATTTAAGTCTATAAATTTTTCTGCTAACAACAAAGAATGAACAGAGATCAAAGAAAAAAGGGCTTAGAATCTTTCAAAGGTGACTATGTTTCTTTTTCTTTCTTTCTTTTTTTCTTTCAGTTTTTCGAGACAGGATTTCTCTGTGTAGTTTTGGTGCCTGTCCTGGATCTCGCTCTGTAGACCAGGATGGCCTCAAACTAACAGAGATCTGCCTGGCTCTGTCTCCTGAGTGCTGGGATTAAAGGTATGTGCCACCACCTCCCGGCTTGTTTTCTTATTTTTACAATTATCTATTGTTTTTGTAGGTGATTGTTGAATTTGTTTTTTAGATAGAAATATACCCTTACATTTTATTCATCTCCTTCCTGAGACCAGTAGCATATAGACCATCTTCCACCATTAAGTTTTCTGATCTACACTTTTTAATTTGAAAGCTTTTGTTTTCTAGATGACTCCACTTTCCTGGACATTGTGTCATTATTTAACTCAAAATACATTTATTTAATAACTATAATATTAGTGACAAGGAAAATGGCATAAATGAAATGAGTATAACCAGTATCCTACATAGAAAGAATTTACAATCTGACCACTAAGCTAGGAATTAATAACCGTAAATGATTAGGAATGGGAATGTAGTGACACACAAGTTGGGTATTGTGGAAACCAACAGGAAGAAAAGACAAGAAAGGTAATGAAAGATACTGAAATACATAGAATGGGGAAGGTGAGATCTGAAGGAAGAAGGATTTGGATTTACTATTTTGAGAAAGGGAGAAAATACTGCTCAGATTGACAGAATGGAACCAGTTATAGCAAATACCTAGTCTTTAGTGATAAACCAAATAACCAAGTATATGGAGGAATATCCTTGCCGTTAGGTTAGAAAATACAACTTTTGCTCTCATGGCCAGCATTCTAGTGCCAAATGACTGAGTCTACTCTGCAACCATTCCATAAACATGTGTCCATATAGCCACAGATAAGTATAGTCTTTGCCCCTCCTGAAGGAAATTTCTCTTAAAATAGACAAGAGACCACTATAAAACAACAGCTACAGCCAAAGTGTAGAACTTTGGAGCCAACTCCTAACAGATATCTCTCCCAAACACTCCTGCACCTAAGATCATATAACACTGCTAAGGAGGGGGTGAAGATCGTAAGAGCCAAGGAAAAGGAGTTTGCTGTGAAATTGTGCCTCTTAATACCACCAGAAGCAACAGCCTTAAAGTCACACAAACATGACTTCCCACACATGAGCTGAACAAGAATGACACCAATGGACATTACAAGCTGGATGAGAAACAGCCCACAAGGTCTCAACCTTTGATAAAGAACCAGGCAAATGAGGAAAGTTGGGAGTGGGAGAGGTGGTCTTCCCCAGGGAAGAGCATATAAAATCAACTGATTGTTCAGTGCCTACGAGTCAGTCCTGAAAACACACATACAGGTAATATATAGACTGAAAAAGTTGTATTTAGGAATGTGCCTGTATATACATATAAACATTTGTGTGCAGTAACTATTAGTGGGGAAAAAAGGCTATGAATTTGAAGGTGTGTGGGAAAGGTTTATGGGAGGATTTTGAGGGAAAAAAGGGAAGGGAGAAATGTAATTTTATTTTTTAAATGAGTACATAAATAAATAAATTTATTACTTGTGGGGAAAACAAACAAACAATACTGGAGATACAAAATGCAGAACTGAGAGAAGCAGGCTAATTCAGAGCCAGGAAGAGGTCTCTCAAGAAGAACGAAGGGGGGTGGTATGTAGAGTGAGTAGAAAATTTCTTAATAAAGAAAAGTGAAAAAAAAAAAGAACAAAGGGAGTTAGCAGTGAAATAGCTCTATCACAGAACTAACCTGTGCCTGATATATTGTTTAAGATCCTCTAAACCAAAAAGTGTGTCTTGCACTCTAAGAAGTTTAAAAATCTACATGGATCAAGTAAATCCCTCTGGACAGTGACTATGTTTCTTTCTTTCTTTCCAAGTTACCTATTAAAACATAAAGAGTCCTGGGAGGCTGACTGAGGCAGCTTCTTGATGGCTTGCTAGGAACATGACAGGCACTTAACACTCTATTAGAAGTTCATTACTCATTTTCCACCTCTACTTTTTCCACTACTCATAATTTAGAGAATTGCCAAAATTTCAACCAGAGAAATACACAGGTGACAGTAGCATTTTTCAAGTGGGTGCAGCAAGTGGTTGAATAATAAACTGGATTGAAACTATTCACAATGATAGAGGAGCAAGAGGCTTTAATTTTCAATTAAACTGCTCTCATCAGAAGGTGTGAAAGGTTTCAGTTTTTCAAACAGAAGCCTGGCTGTGGCAATCTGAGCCCTACAATGTCTGTATGCCATTAACTAAATTCAAAGCTTGACTGCACTGCCTTGAGAACCCTACTTCCTTGGAATTTGAAACAATTAAGATCCCGCTTATACCTCAGATTAAAACAGCCAAGGTGCAAAATGGCAGGTGTAGTGTCAAGAACTTTGCAGCAACACTCTTATTGAGGAAAACTAAGTCTTTAAAGTGAGATGAGCTCATGGTGATGCCACTAGATTTAATGTTTGTGATAACAAAGTTAGATTCAATGAATTGAATACATTTCCAAAAATTATATAGCAGTGTTGAGCAAAGATTCCTAGGTAACATGGGTATGTATTTGTATCTAACTACATATACCCTGTGAACATCTGTATAAGACTTAGATCCTCTTTATCTGTTTTTATCTGACTATAAGTTTGCCACGAGAATTAAATTGGCTAACACAAGTGAAGAACATAGACAGTGGTTGATGCACAATGGCAAAGTTATTCATATTTTTGATAGGCAAAGTTGCTATTCCCAAGGTTTTTACAATTCTAATTCCAGTATAAAAATCTGGGAATCTTAAAGATAATTTGCACCACACTCAACATTTTATAGGTGAAGATACTGAGAGAAGTTAGTTCTCAATCCCACAGTCATACAGCAGGTCCCAGCGCTGAGATTTAAGGGATTTGATTCCATTCCAACACTCTCAGAGCACACAGTAAGTGACTACTGCCCGGCAAACCCAGAGACTTATCAATAATTGTTAAGGTTCTGAGGGGATTCATCTTTCTTTCCTTAAAGTGGAACTCAGTTCACATGGTCATCCTTTCTCTGAATCTGCAAACTAGCTTACAAATCTTTACTTCTCTATACTGAGTGTCTCAGGCCAACCCCCTCCAAGGCATGGAGAATCAGAGACACTTGAAAGTCCTGGAGTGAGCACATTCTTTGTAGTCCATCTAGATAAGTTCCTACACTCTATAAATTGCTCTGATATTGCACCCATTCTACCATCACACTGGGTAGGCATGGACATACACATGAAATCATAATCAGACCAATTTTCATAAATAGTCATCTCTGTGTGGAGCATGTATTTTCAGCCACATAGAATCGCTATTGAAAATGGTCAGTACAGCCCTCAAATGTATTCATAAGAAGCTCTAAGGTTTTACTACTATTTCAAAAAAACCAAAATTCCCATGTTTATAGCAGCAAAGTACTGTAAACTGTGGAGTCAGAGAGAAATATTTGACTTCCACCATTGTCAACAGTGATTTGGGGCAATACACTTGTTTTTTTGGTCTATAAACTAGAAAGACAATTAATGAAGGAATGAAAGAAATTTCTGTTTGAATGTTAGTACAAGACTTTGTGAGTACTTATCATGACACACACTGACAGAGACTATTGGGATCCAGCCCCTAATAGTCTCTTTTCCAGGTTCCGGGGAAGAATCTATCAATCACTTGACAATCTATTCTTAAGGTCAGCAAATCAATCTATGCACGCAAAGCTCTTTGGTCCATTTGCTTTAATTCCACCGTGTCTCTTGCTTTACAGTTATATATCCAAAAAACTCACAATCCTTCCCTCCACCCAGGTCACCCAGCCTGAATTTCCTCAGGCAGTGATTGTCTGATATCAGGATCAAAAGGAGGGGTAATAAGAATCACAAAGAGGGGCAATAATTGTTAATTACCATTTGCAACCCAAAAGGGAAGTGACTAATGAATTAACTAAAGGCTAAATACGGGTAATATGTAAGAAGAGGGATCTTATGTGCACAACTATAATCTTAAATGTGTTTGGTAAAAAATGTTAAAAATCTGTAAGTTGCTAGGTCAATGGGAGAAAATAAAACTGCCTTCCTTTTTCCTGTGGCTCCAAGCTATCTGCTGTTTTTCTACAGGGTGGGGGAAAGTGTACTTAGTCGTTAGTGTACATCTAGATGCCTCTGGTGATAGCTAAAGGGAGATCTGGAACTACAGGTAAGATTTGGGAAAGGAGGAAGTTAAGCTTAAATGACACATATGCCAGGCCTTCTCAAATGGGTAGTCTGGATGCTTAAATCTGTTCTTAGAGAATGCAGAGGTATCTCTGATGAGGTACTTTCCTCTGTCTGGGGATGGACCTGGCTGGATGCTGCCAATGACGATAATTACAGGGAGGCTTGAACTGGGGGTTCTGGCTGAGAATACCTGTTAGTGCACAGGTTATCTAAATATTCCTAGAAGTGGTTAGGTAAGGAGTTAGAGGTCTAAAGTTAGTAAGGCTGTAAGAAGGAAGGGTCTGAGCAAAATTGTATAAAGCTATTACTTAATGTCCACCTGACCTAGGCGGTATCACCTTGTGGAATTTACCTTAGGTCAGGAGACTTGTATGTGGGCTGCTATCACTGTTAGTCCTTGAAAGTTGGGCGCCCACCTGGGTGGTGTCTCCTGTAGTCCCAGAACATGGCTAAGGGAGATATGTGATTCCAGAGAAAGCCTTTCCTGAGGCTGTTCTCCAAATACCTGGAATGTGTAGGTCCAGAGAGTGATCAGACCACACTGTTAGCCCTTCTTAGGGAAAAGTCAATTGGGAAAACTATAAAGTCACACTTGATTTTCATAACAGAATACGGCTGATATATAACAAGTCAAGTAATAACAAAAACTCCATGGAATTTGGCTTCCTCTGGAGGAATTCCCTGATCCCTCCATAATCAGTTGAGCTCTTATGATATATACCTGTGGCCCACAGCAACACACCCACACAGAGATGCAGTATGGCTCCTGTCTATCCTCTGCAAACACTTAACACAGTCGGTCTGTGTGAGTACTTGCCTTTCTGTCTCCAAGAAACTTAATCACTAAAAACCCAGAATTACTTCCAAACATAAATAAGCTTCAGATTATTTATTGCTTGAATGATGATATTAATGGTATTTTATTTTAGTACAAAGTCTAGTACTCATGTTCAAATAGAAATTTCTTTCATATACTGATGTTGTAGTACAGATTGCAACTACATTCAGGTATACTTGGAAACAAGGCTAAGTAAAGTCATAAATAGAGAGAATTGATTCAATAGTACCTATGTCATTTTAAGAGGAGACCTCAGGAACTCTCTTCTGTCAAGCGGAGACATGAGGAACACCATTAACAAACAAGGCAGACAGTCCTCACCAGGACTCAGCTGTTCTGGACCTTCATCTGGGGCTTCTATCTCAACGCTAAAGTACACACATTTTGGTTGTTTAATTTACCTGACTTATGGTCCTGGCAGCCCAAGATAATTTAAGTAGTAGAATTAGCATAATTCCTGTGTTTCTAGCCTCATAGACTCAAATTTGTGGGAACCCATGAACAAGATTATTCCAGATGGACAGTCATTTGCTTTGTTCTTAATACTTACTGATATAAAAAAAGACGGTCCATATTAGAAAAATACCAGCACCATAAAACTTTAGATGCTATAAATTTACAGACTGATATGTTTATGGGTCCTGCATGTGAACATGAAGAAAGTACATACTGAATGGATTTGAGTTTGATAACAGAGCTTCTGGAACATAGTTTTTATGGATTTGTTTCTATAGGCGAATTATTTAGAGTCTCTAAGCTTCAGATTATTTATTGGTAAAATGGGGATAATAATAGTATCAGTCTCCGTTGTGTTATGAGTTAAATGAATCAGTCACCAGTGTTTCACTGGGTCCAATTAAGCATTACACACATCTCAAAGAGATGCACTATGGCTCTCGTTTATCCTTTGCACACACTTCACAGGGGTTGTGTGACTACCTCCTATGAAACGTAAATCACTAAAACCTCAGAATTATTTTCACACAAATTGGCAACTTGGACATGAAAATTCCTGGAAATAACTAGGAAATGAAATTTGTGAGGAGCACAGGAAAAGTACAAAGCAGATCAAGAATGGAGAGAAGAACACACAGGTTACAACCCACTGACATGCAAGTGTTGTGAATTCTATGTTGCTTATCATTTCTACTATTCTTACTACTACTTAGAAGAAAGCAATTCCCCTGCTCCCAACTCATTCTTACTTTGAGGTTTTTGTTTTGTTTTGTTTTGTTTTTAATTTATGTTCTTCATAGCAGATGTTTGTTAGGTTCCAAGAACAAGTAACTGTGACAAGAAGCTGCCAAGGTACTTTTAAAAACAATCAAGGCTTTTCTTATGTTTTCTCTTACAATTCAATTTCTTGTTTCTTTATTTTGGATTTAGGATTCATATTGCCAGGGAAACTCTGATTTAAACTGCCAAACTTTCTCTGAGTGAATTTTGTTTTATTAATTCTTTGATAATTCCATTTGTATTTGATCTTATTTACCTCCTGCTTCTCTCCCTAATTCTTCCAGACCTGTGTCCACTGCTCCACCCCACCAATTTTCAATCCTTTCCCTTTTAAATAGCCCTTCAATTAGAATTTGTGTTGCTCATATACTTGTAACTGTGGTGCCATCCACTGGGATGTGGTTCACCTATAAGGGGCCACACTCTTAAAGAGAACTGACACTTTCATCTCTAAAAGCCACCAATAACTCCTCAGTTGGGGTGGGCTGAGCTGATCCAGTCTCCATGCTAGAATGTTGTCAGGCTTAGCATTTTATCTCATCAAAAACTCAGTTCCTCTTACAAATGTAACAGAAGAAAAAAAGGCAACTAGTGAGTATGATAAAAAATATATTCAACTCAATTGATTTTTGCTTTTAATGGGAGAAGTTAGAACAGTTTTTTTTTTCTGTCATTATTTCCATTGCTTTTAAAGGTCTGTCTGTAATCTGGGATGTTTCTCACATGCTTAGTTATCAACATAAGTGACTGATGTTGTTTATAACAAGCTTTTAGTGTCCAACAGATTTTATGTAAGCATCTGAAGATATTACCACCACTAACTTAGCAGTTACCAGACCTTGACTTTAATGAGTGATTGGAATAAATACGACATAAAATGTTGAGCTTTTCTGCTTGACCAACCACCTGCCTGATGTGTCTGAAAAGGCACCAAGCAGCATATGTGGAAAAATCATTCTAAGTAATATTTAATGACACATAAACACTTGATTAAGTATATCTATGGACTCACCTGGGACAATAATGCTTGGGGTCCCTTTTCTTCTAGAAACTGACCTTATTTCACTGAATTTGTGAGAATCTGAGTCAGGCTTACAGACAGATAGAGGCAATATGATCAGAAAGGAAGGGGAATTGTTTATTTATTTAAATAACAAAATACGTGTCAGCTAGTTTAACACATATGAAGCAAAGGATGAGGTCTGTATCTCAGTGGATAGACTTGTCTTTTGTTGATATGAGGTCCTAGGATCAATCTCCAGCACCAGAAATTTTAAAAAAAAATGTAGTAATATTAAGTCAAAAAGCTAACTAAAAACTAATTACAGAACAATACAACTTAGAGTCTAAGAAGAGTGGGAGATTCAATGCTTTATCATGCAATGGCTAATGTAAAGGCTAGTTGAAGAACTCAATAAATTTCTGCTACTTTTGTTATTTCACACACACACACACACACACACACACACACACACACACACACACACAGAGTTCCAATATAATTACAATTATATTTAAGAGCTCATAGTATATGGGTGTTCCAAATTTTCTTCAGAGAAGAACATTATGTGAGACCATTTTAATTATCTTATAACTGAAATAATTAGATAGCTTCTAAATAATTGTTCTGGGTTTATATTTTGTCAGTTCTAGTACTTCATTTCTTAGGGAAATATATGATAAGTGATATTACTCATGAATAATATTATTAAAGATGTTCATCTCTGATAAGTATGGCTCTTATCAAAATCTTTCCCCAGTGGAAGAAATTAGGAACAGCCACATACATTCATGGAAATCTTGACTTTGGGTAGATATTTCTAGAGTGTCATTTCTGTAATACCAGTCACATTGTGTTAAATAGAAATGTTCCACAATAATCCAGAAAAACAAAACAACAAAAACTAAATGCAGCATTCTTAGGCAAAAACACTAATCAGGATGGGTGTCATCTACCACTAGTTCCAGCAGCACACAGATAGTCAATATCTGTTCAAAAGTGCTGCCATCAGGAAGAACATTTTCATTCAATCTCACAACTTGTTGCTTGGGAGCCTCAAAGTGAGCTGGTCATGCTGATTGTCCATTCCCATGTGCAAAGACAGAGACAAATTACTGTTGGCCCAGAAAGCACAAATACATACAACGGGATACAGTTTCAGGGACTCCAAAACTATCCCTGAAAAGAATGCATTCCCCCCTCCCTACCCCCAAGAAACTCATCAACTCTCCATTTTTTACTTAGAATTCTTTTAAATGTCTTTGGTGTAAAGATAATGGAATACTAATTTATCAATCAGTCTACAAATTATGTTAATAGGAAATGCTTCTCTACTTTTGAGCTGAAGGATAATTTGTATTTATCCTTATTTTTTTTTTCATTGTGTGAAACCATTCCTGGTTTGAAATCAGCTTTAAGTAGTGAGGGAGAATGAGAAGATCCTGGGCTTCCAAATGAACAGCAGCAATAATGCCCTAAAAAAGTTAACTCAACTTGGTTTTTATTAAAGGAATTCCATTGCAGAGGAGAAGCACACATGATTTATGTAGCACAGCAGAACTTTAATCCACAGCTCAGAAAAGGGTGCAAGAGCAGCTTGAAAATTATGCCGAGCTTAATTATACTTAATGTGAATTATTCAGAAGTGCAGACAGAGACTAAAAATTTATTTCATACAAAGAAGCTTGACATTTTAATTGGTCCTTCAGAATAGAGACAAAACAATTTCCTCTCAAGAAAATTTACATCTTCCCTATCAGACCCACAGCCTCAGCCAAGCAGAACTTCATTAACAAGATTAATCATGCCAGTGTCTGCTCTATCAGGTGGATGGCCCAGGTGAAAGCAGGAATACAAAGGAATGATTGACACTTTCAATAGATACAACTGCTTTAAAGATGCAAAAAACAATAGACTGTTACACTGTACCTTGGTCATTAGCCATTTTGTCAGGGTGTTCCACTGTGGAGAGAAAAATAAATTGTTATTAGAGTGTAGAGTTTCTTATGATAAAGTTGGCTTATCAAGTCCAAAATTTTGTCAGTATTTCTTTTGGATAATCAGCCAGAGGCAGCAAACCCCTAAAAATAATGTTTTTGCTAAATAAATATTTTCTAAAATCTAGTTGCCATGTTTTTCTAAACATAGATTTATTTTGTAATTTTAATTAAAATAGGATTGATAGTAAAATAAGTGGAAAGGATTGCCAAATCATATATTTTTAAGTAAGCTACAGGAGGTACTTATTTTATAATTTATTTTTTAAAACAAAAGGATGTAGAGTCTAAGTCTTAGACAATTCTTAATGAACTAGGCAAAGCACTGGGACATATTCAGTGGGATAACTACCATCAGGGGGAGAACCACTGTGATTAGGATAACTGTGATGACTGATCTCACACCAGGTGAAGCTGACTCTTGATTTATTCACAACTGCAAAAGAGGTTATGATTAATCAAGGGTCACAAATTCCTTTTTAAATGTAAAAGTATCTCTAAACTTCTGAAAATCTGCCTTCTTTCCCTTAAACAGATGAAATTAAACACTAAATCAATACTATCTCAGTTCTAAAAGGAATCTTAAGGAATTTTTGGTCACTCTTCACTTTTGCAATTCTCCATCAATTATAACTATTTTATGTGTACATTAACTTGAGTTTTGTGTCTTTTGGGCATATTTAACTAACTTGTACTCAAAAGTTGACTTGCTTCTTGTATATGTTTCATTGAAACTTAGAGAGCCAGATATTATGCAGAAATACACAATGAGGCATTCATTTGTTTTGGGTACCATTCTTGTTGCAAGTCAATTACTGTTGTTTGAAAAAAATAACAAACTAAAGTGAATATAGAGAGTTGACAGACAGCTGGGGATTTTTGACAGGCCATTGCATTAAATATAGTCTGCAGAGTGAACAACAAGATTTTTTTTGTTTCCCCTTTTTCTTTTTCTTTTTTTTTTTAGAGAAAGTCTCTCTGCAGACCTAGCTGTCCTGGAACTCACAATATAGGCCATGCTGGCCTCGAATTCGCTAATATCCTCTTGTCTCTGCCTCCTGAGTGCTGAGATTAAAGGCTTGCACCACCTCACCCCAGTGAGACTGAGCAAAATTTTTAACAAACGTCTGTAGCCTGTTAAAAATTATGCTGAGTTGTCAGAACCAGTATGTCAGGCTTCTAGCAATAAAGGTTGCAGAATACTTCAGGGACACAAGTAGGTACACAATCTGAAGAAGTGTACAAATTTGGGAATCAACACAGTACACATTCGTGAAGCTGTTCTAATCAGCATTTTATGTCTAACGTAAAGATGTGTTTAATGAGAGTCTGTGGAATAATGTCAAAAAGGAACAAAAAGAAAGACAAAGACAAGAATGCCAAGTTCATTTTTTCTCCATACTTTCATTGTTCCTTCAAATTCTTAATTGTATTGCGTTCATTGTCTGAAGTCCAAGATTTTTTTTTTTTTTTTTTTTTTTTTTTTTTTTTTTTTTTTTGGTTTTTTCGAGACAGGGTTTCTTTGTGTAGCTTTGCGCCTTTCCGGGAACTCACTTGGTAGACCAGGCTGGCCTCGAACTCACAGAGATCCGCCTGCCTCTGCCTCCAAGTGCTGGGATTAAAGGCGTGTGCCACCACCGCCCGGCTACCAAGATATTTTTAGTAAGTGGTGAATAAATATACTGTCTTCAGATTTGGTTTTCTGTTAGTAAAGTAACATTGGACATACTGTGAAAAAAAAATTCAAGCTATAAAAAAATGGTTACTAGCTGGGTGTGGTGGCATACACTGTTAGTCCCAGCACTTAAGGGGTAGAGGCAGCCAGCTCTCTGGGAGATCAATGCCAACTTTCAGTCCAGCAAAAAAAGAGAAGACTTTGTCTCAAAATAAAAAATTATTGTACATTATCTTCCAACAGAGACCAAATGGATTCTAATAGTTACTTTTTTATCAAAGTCTTGTCATTTGTGATTTGAATTTGTAATTGTTCATGCCATGTGACCAAAACCACCATGTGTTTTGTGACGATACAATTTGAATACTAAGCCACTTTCCCATTTTCTGACACATAACTTTCAGTGAATTTTATTTCTGGACTGGGGAGAGTCATATTTTAAAATACCAATTAAGGATGCCAGGAGACTAGATCATGGTCTACTGAGAATTGATCACTGAACCCTCTGCTCCTTTGGGTGTACGAAATGATGCTCTCCCACTCTACAAAGTTTCTGTCGTCTACTATTTTAGGAGCACCCTTCCTCCCTAGGGTATCACAAATATAATTGTTATTTTTGGCTGTCAACTTGACTATATCTGGAACTAACTAAAACCCAAGTGCCTGGGTATACCTGTGAGGGATTTTTGTTAATTTAATCATTTGAGGTGAGAAGACCCACCCTAAATTTGAATCCTTTAAGTTGGGAAGCTCCAGTTTAAATTTAGGCCACACCTTCTGGATGTAGCCTATGTAAAGGACCTGGAAGGAGAAAGTGCTTGCTCTTTGCCTGTTTGCCCTCACTTTCCCTGTCAAGTTTATTCCTTCACTGGAATTAAAACCACCTTCTTCAGGATTCTGGCATATGCTGAAGACCAGCTGAGACATCCGGGCTTTGTGGACTGAACAACTCCTGGATTTTTGGACTTTCCAGTGGGAGACAGCCATTGCTGAAATAGTTGGAGCATTACTTGTAAACCTCTCCAATAAATCCTATATATTACACCATATATAAAAATTATTATATATTTAAATTAATCTTAGAAATCACACAATAAACATATATGTGTGAATTATTATATATAATGTATTATTATATATAATATAGTCTTTTAGTTGTTTCTATAATTAATACTAATAAAATAAGTGAACACATCAATGAAAATTTCACTGAAGGCAATACACACAGAAACATACATCTTGCAATGTTTTGAAAGTATGGAAGTGTCTAAATAGAAGTCTGTGAAGGATGTGTAGAAGGGTGGTCAGAATTTACATATTCCTGTGTATTGAAAAAATCAAGTGAATCATTATTTTAATTAAAATTTCAAATAAATAATTAGACATATCACAAACATGTGCATATATGCTTTTTAATTATAAATGTTCCTATAATTCATCAGTGACTACTACCAAATCTCCTAAACCCCTCTGGCTGGCTGCTACCAGCAAAAGGCAAACTTAAATCTTGAGTACAAAATGCTGCTGCTTTGGGCAAAGCCTGAATATGGAGGAATGAGGCTTGGGGATACCTGCCTGGGGTGTGATTTTCAATGAAACATTTACCCATTAGCCAGTAGACTACAGGGATTTCCCTTAGCTTCAGGAAAACATCTGAACCTCTCTCTGTGTCAAACAAGGTCACATGCTGATGAGCAAAGGCCTTCTGCCTTTAAGCAGCTTTGGAAAGAGAAAATCTTCAGTCAGAGCAATTCCATGATTTTTGTATTTGGTATAACTGGGGTTCACTGAGATATCAAATCTTTTATGACAGATAATTTATTGGCCTTAAAACATTCCTCACTTAAAGTGACATAGAAAATATTTTGCAGAACTCAGGTTTTATTAAAGGTAGGCAGTATCAGGTTTTTTGTTTTGTTTTGTTTTGTTTTTTTGTTTTTTTTTTGTTTGTTTTTTGGTGTGTGTGTGTGTGTAATTTAAAATTTCTCCAAGACATGAAAAGATTATTTTACCATGTGAGCAAACTTTATTCACAAAATTGCTATTAAGCACAACATCAAATCAGTACATTAGACCTAATTCTTGTAGATCATTATAAAAGAAAATTTGGAACTTGTCTCCAGCTTAGAAAATGACTTTATAGATGATTCTAGGAGAGTTAAAGAAAACAGTAACAAGTGAAATGTTAACTTCATTAAATAACCTGTAGGATGGCTATCAATGCGGGCCAGTATATCCTGAGGCAGCTCATCAATCTACCGTATAAAACATTCAGATTCTTTAAATCACCATAAACCCTCCCTGACATCGCTTGGCTGGCATGCATTGTGAGCATGAAATTAATTTGGCACCCACCTATAGATAAAATTTAGGCATTTGCAAAACATTGTCTAGTTACATTCTATGCTTCTACGAAATGAACAACTGGCTGTCTTTCAATTGCTCATGAAGTAAAACCTGACTTAGACATGAGGTTCTCAAAACCTGGACAAAAAAAAACTAGCTTATTTCATCCTCACCTCCCTCCTCAGTCCTCCTATGACATGAAGAACTGTCACACAGGCTTAGGATGAATGCTTGCTTGTGTATTTTTGGCAAATTTTCAGGTAAGCTGCTAACGAAATGCAGCTTTTGAATAGCTTACTCATGAGAATTCAAAAGCCCACTATGTATTCGCATAGCTTCCTAAAGCATTGAGGAGCCGACTGTGCAGTTATTCTAAGACCCTTCTTTAAGAACAGCAAAGAAGTGGGTAGAATTATCAATCATGAGGGGCCCTTTATTGTCTCACTTGTTTGTGATCATGCACTAATTTTTCTGGAGGACATATATACGTAATGTAGTCACACATTTAAGACCCTAGCTATCTATCCTTGTACAAATCAGTGAAGACAGAACAGTAAATATACATCTGAAAATATCAGCTATGGGAAGAAAATTATTTTCCATCATTGACTGAGACTTTTGCAGTCATTTCATCTTGTACAAAAATATTATTAGACTCAAAAAGAGTAAGGTTCTTTTATGTAGTCAGTATTTGAACTCAGTATTTTCTATAAGGACAACTATCTTTAAATTGAGCACACACACACACACACACACACACACACACACACACACATTCTTACAAGAATGTGGGATTTCATTTAACCATCATCTTAAACTTCTTTTGTTTTGTTTTGTGTTCTCAACATGCCAATCACATTTATCTTTTTAAAATTTGTTTGCTTACCTTATTAAAGTTTTCTTTAATACATAAGAGTAATCATTATTAAAAGGAAATAAAGTCTCCAATTTTAGGCCACATACATAATTCAATACATGTACATTTCTATTTAATTATTTTAAAAGGTCTAAGGATTCACTGTATCTCAAATAAAAATGGTATACATAAAATCAATGCAAAATGCTGGAAGGCTATAAATAAAAAGTCAAATTAAATATGTCTGCTGGTGTTGATGGCAGAAAAATGTGATAAAACCATAGATCTTCCTTTGACATATTGACTTTGAGTTTAAAAGTCATATTTCAATTTATTTTGAATAGTCACTGAAGGTATTTTTTTTTTTTTTGCCAAAAAAAATATAGTGTAGGTTTGCTTGTTTGGTTTTTTCCTAACACAGACTATGGAGTTACTCTATGACTATCCCCAGAGAAAAAGAAAAAGATGATGAGAAATAGTTCAAACCTTTTAAAGTCCTGAAGAGGATGGGATCAGAAAGGGGCCCCACTCCTTTTGCATTCCGTGCTTGAATTCGAAAGTAGTACATGGTGTCCAGGTTGAGATCCATTATCTGATGGGTCAGTCGATCACCACTTATAGTTTCCATAATCCAGTCGTCTATTGGTATATTCTTGTCCAAGGTATAAAACAAGATGTAAGCTGTATAAATAGACAAATGCAATTCTGTTTGGTATACAGAACACATGTTGCAGTTCTCCTTTCGATAACACATTTCTCAAATATAATTTGTAATAATTATTATGTGTCCACAATCTATAAACCACAGCATCCAGTATAGCAAGCAATGACTTTTCAATATTGTAAGAATTAGATAATAATTGTTTCAATGCACAGAATCAGAACATGGAGTAGGCCATTAGAAATAAAATGTATCTGTCATATTTAAAATTTGGTGCTTTAGCTATCTATAAATTCTGATTGCTTTTCTCTAATATGTAAACATTATGATAAATGTAAAACTGTGATAACATGCCTGCATAATACTCATGGCAATCTAATTATGAAAATAAGTAATATTTATTTTGGCTGTGCTCAAATAATAAAGATATATTGGGAAGTATAAAATTCTGTATGTATTTAGAATATTATAAAAATGAAGAGTAATATTTTATTTTTGTAGTGACCTTGGGAAGTTAGCAGGGCCTGTGTGGCACTCCTCTCACAAATAATGAAGTCAGATGGAAAAATGCCTGGATTGAGATTCTCTAAGCCATATAATCTAGCATTATTTCTCCTGTTCCAGCTTAGGCAGGCAAATAAATATCACTGAACTATAAAGTTGGCTGTTATCTCAAATATTAGTACCTATCATTGGAGAACTTTAATTTTATGTTTTGGGAGTATGCTACTAGAATGGTAACAGTGCACTCATTTATGACAGTCTAATTTGAATTTGCACTGAAAATCAGCCTTATGAAATATGCATCTCTGAACATTAGTCTTAGCCAACTTAGGTGCTATCTCTTATTTAAAAGCATCAATAATTTACATATTACATTGTCAGATGAAATTGTATGGGGCTAATCGTGTATATTTTTGTTATATAAATATGGTGTTGTCCTTCACTTCTGCCAAAATTCCGGAAATAATATTTACCTTACATACCACACTGTTTGTAAGTCTAGTAATTCTTCATAAAACCGTTTCTTTTATGTAATTTTCATTGTTTATATTAATCATACACTGTACTGTGTTACATAAGAATATGAAAATCACTTTCTAAAAGCAATATGCTTCCCTTTTGAAAGGCTTTCCTTTTGAGTCCCTCTTGCCCCTATCTCGACTAGGAACTGTCACTGTTAGGTATGTGCCATGCTTAATTCACGGTTCTCAGACTGAGTTTCACCTACCTTCAGAAGTATTCATGCACCATATGTGTACTCTCAGCACAAATCTTCACTGTAGGAAGACTGTTGCCTGTGCAGCCCCATTCTTTCTCTTTGTTATTCACGCCAATCTACCTTCCCTTACTTTCTGTATCCAAACTGATCCCAGCAGTCAAAGTCCTGTTCAGGTATTTCTGATACATCAAAGTCGTCCTTGGCCATAAGCTTTCTTTCCTGTAAGCTTTGTGTTTTTAATAAACTAGGACAACACCTATGGTTTATATCACTCATTATACTGTCTAACAGAACTTTCTTGGATGTTTGGAGCTCTGTGCTTTCTGGGTTCTAAAGTTGGAATTTCTTCCCTGTTGATCTGTAAATTTAAGCTAACTTACAATATCCAACATCCAGAAGCAATTTTTTTTCTTTAAAAAAGAGACTAATTATGAAAACTTATTTTTTTGTGTGTGTGTTAATTCTCACCTTTCCTCTTTATTTGTATTCTTTCAAACCTGCCCGCCATAGAAATTACCTGGAAGGTGAGTATACATTATAAAAATGACCACAGGGCAGGACTTTTTCAGTTAATAGTTCAGTGAGCCATCTCTGGTGGATGCAATTACTCCTATTATCTGGTCTTCATACTTTTGTCTGATGCTGTCCTCCTGAGCTATGATGAGTTTTAAATCTTGCTTCTTACCAACATCATTAGTTGATGTGTCAGAATATCCTGTAACATTAAGTCAGGTAAGATTATGATCTCTGTTTTGTCAGCAGATTCCATGGATCTTTTCTTCTAGTGTTTTTTGATGAAGTGACTGGCCAAGAGGAGTAACCAGGAGGCAGAAAGTGAGAGTCAAATCTGGCCATCAATAAGTAACCAAAACCCCCTCTCAATCATGCATGTTGATAAGCAAAAATATTGCCAATCACATAAAAACTTAGACTTTAGCTAGGCTGGTATATTGATTATACCTTCCTTCATAAGATAACTTAAAGCAAAGGGCTTAATCAAAGTATGAAGATATTCTAGACACACAGAAACTGTGACTACATTCATATTTTGGTTTTGGCCACTAATATATAGTAATAATATTGCCAGGAATATATAGAGTTAGGATAACCTCTACAATCTGTACCCCAAATTATTTCTGTGATCAAGCAATATCAGAAGCAAATGCTTGGGTGATCTGTGGGATTTTCATATTTTTTGACATCTGCTTCAATATCATGAAAGTCTGATCATCGTGAGAGTTTGGTAGAAGGTGGAAGGCATGTCATAATAAAGAACAGCACAGAATATGAACATGCTATATGAGTCTTCTCCAAACATTAAGGTTGGGTGGATTTCAAAATGTCATTGTATAAAAGTGTTTTCATGGATATTGTTCATTTATGGTTAATTCCCCATGATAACAATTATAAAATATCCTCATATTTATGGTACAAATTAATTTCCCCAGGAAACCATATCTATTGAAAAGAATGCAGTGACGCTGGCAACTTTTCTTTCTTTCTTTTTTTAAATTATATCTGTGTCTTGTCCCTCCACCAAAAAAATGAAAAGAAAAATAAATTTTTTTTTACATTAAGAGCCACGTCTTCTAGTATGTTTTCATTCCTCGGGAATCTTACTAATAATCAGTATTGAAACTTATTGATTGAATGAGTTTCTGTAGCATAGAAGTTTCATTTTGGATGAATGACTTGTTTTGGTTTTGTTTGTTTTTTTTCTAAGACAGAGTTTCTCTGTGTAATAGCCCTAGCTGTCCTGGAATTCACTATGTAAACCAGGCTGGCCTCAAACTCTCAGAGATCCAGCTACCTCTGCCTCCCAAGTACCGGGATTAAAGGCATGCACCACCACCTTCTGGTGATTAATGACTTTTAATGAAATTAACATTTTCTGTGTTGTTGTAAGGGTATGATGCATATGAAACCTTGAAAATTATTCTCCCACCCAGGACACTATGCTTCTTTATGGTTTTTCTTCATTTTATTTTTAGAGGAAAACAATATATTTGCATTCACTGTGATTTATCTAAATAAGTTATTTATTGAAGATTTAAAACTGTATTGATGAGCTAAAAGCTCATCATGTGTCAGGTTCTGACAACTCAAAATTGTTATTGCACCAGTCCTCATTATTTACAGTGACACCAAAGAATTTCATTTTTTTTCAATTTGATGATTAAAAATTTTCAAACTTCAGTTGAAAGATATCATTATCCAACCCTAAAAACTGGTCTTAAAGAAAGCTCCCAGATTCATCTAAGTGTGCCAGATTTGGGTATGTTCTGAAGGTACTGAATGGATCTAAAGTTTTAAATTACAGAATTTCACAACCACACAATCTCCTTTGAAAACCTGTGCATCTATTACCACTGGCTGTCTTTTGCCCTTGCTATCATCTTATTCTTTTACTTGTCAGAACTGACCAAAACAGTAAAGTTTCATGTGAAGTGACAGTTTGGAGGCTCCTCTGGGATTATTGGTACAACCAGGAGCTCTGCTCTTGAAATCACATTTATCTAATATGCATAACATGTAACATCACGTGCAATCATCCCTTCTTCTCTTCACACAAATAGGCATTTGGAATTCAAGAAGCAAGGTGTCAGAATTTGTTCAATTACCCCTCTATATTTTTTTTACATCTTTCTCCATTTATTCACTCAAGCATTAACAGAGAATAAAATGATCCGCACTCTGGAAAACTGGACTTAAGCAGTAGTTGGGACAACGGTTCAAAAATGGAAGAAAGGTAATAGACGATTACACAATCCAAGAGATTTTCAGGCAGAGGAATTGGTTATAGTAGCTCAAGGTGCAGAAAATAGAATCTACCTCCCACAGAGGATAGACTGTTATGTACTGGGTAGACCAAGGTATATCATATGATCTCTGCCAAACAGTAGCTCGACCCAGTCAGGACCTTCCATCTTCAGCATGTTCAAGTAGGCAAGCATGGTAATTGTGCACTCAGGTGTAAAGATAAGGCATGTGACTTTAGATGAATTACCACAAAAAGTTAAAAATCTCACAATTTCACATAAGAACAACAGGAATATGTGATCAGTTACCATTGTATCAGTTTTAGCAGGATTCCAAGTATATTTTAACTTCTTACTCTGTTTTGAACATTTTTTTAAAAGCGGGTCTAAATTCCCTGCATTTGATGAGCTCATGATCAGATTATCCTGGTACTGCTGTTATCTGAGTTATCATCTCAGCATTAATTAATTAATTAATTAATTAATTAATTAATTATTGCTCATATCATCTTTTTGAAGTATTTAGATTCACAATGGAGCCAGAAACATCATGAGTGAAGGTAACCAGACCCCTAAATACAAATATTGCAAGTTTTCACCTATATTTAGATTTTGGCTTTTAAGCTTTAGATACATATACACTTAAATATGAAAAACCACATAGGTTATGTAGCTATTACGGAATGATGGGAGGAGGGGATCTTTCAAGGAAAGGGAAAGATACCATTTACTTCTGTTGTAGAACATAGAGAAACTGAGCCTCTGCCCAACTAGAAGATCCAGCTCAACTGAATAATGTTCACAGTGCTTAAGGTTACTTTCTACATAACAGGAAAAGAAAAATAATCATCAGTATAACACAGATCCTTGTGTCATCTTTTTAGGATTTTGGTACTTTAAATATGTGTGTGTGTGTGTGTGTGTGTGTGTGTGTGTGTGTGTGTGTGTGTATTTAAAGCAGGAAAAGGAGACTCATTCAATGTGATAATATTGGGAAGATGGACCCCAAACCAGACATGCCTCCAAAGTTCCCAGCATAGGGTAAGTTTTAAATATAAGATGAGCTAGAATTCTAGCATCTAGAATGTGGGCTAGAATTCTAATTTTTACACTGGAAAAGCAAAATTAATGTTTTCCTTTTCAGAGCTGAAAACACATTCTGTTGTTTACTTTGACAAGATGAAGATTTATTTGAGTAAGAGTAAAGAATGTACTAGTGGAAAATGTGACTCATTTTATCCTTTATCAAACAGTTTCCATCATACCTTGTTTTCATTTAGAAAGTTTCTATATTTTCCTCTTAAAATATTATCTATTTTTGACATATGCTTATAAATAATTGTTTATAATGAAATAAAACATAAATAAATCAAAAGCTACAAACTTACTGAAACAGAATCAATGAAAGTAGACCAGACCACTGAGAAATGAGAATAAAAGAAAATTGGAATGTACCAGCCTGATTTTTCAAAGGCTGGGCACACTGACAACTGAACACATATTCTCGTGGGGGAGGGATTTTATACTTCTGTTTTGCTATATCTTTGTCAGGTTATATGAAAATTCTGTTTGCTCCTACAATAAGAGCCATTTCATAAACAAAACAAATCTTCTACTTAAATTTCAACCACATGTATAAGCTTGATGTTACCTTTTCATTTTGAAAAATTCACAACATACCATATAAAGTGAGTTTGCCATCTGAAACTGCAAGTTCCTTGTTCATTTGTACCACAAAAGACTCAGTCATTCTATTAATTTATAGTACTGACATGTACCTCTTGTATATACATATAGAAGAATAAAGAGAGAGTTGAAAATTCCTAACCCAATGGTTCTACTTCATTGGGCTATAATGTGCACATTTAGAGTTGTGTAGTGTTTTTTTATAATAAGTTAATTCTATGGAGATATCTATTAAAAACCCAAATTGATCATTTGAATGCAAACTCTCTAATAGAACTCCATTATGTTTTTTTTATATATACTAAATTAACATCATAGGCTTCTAATGGATGTTTTAATTAGGCATTTTTGTTATCAGCAATATTTGGTAAAATAAAATCTGTCACTGTGAAATATTCATTATGTTCAATTTCTGTCAGTCAATATTAAGTATTTTCTGAACCTTATTATTTAATAATGAAGCTAAAAGCTAAAAGAGAAGTGAAAAAAATCCCAAGACAAACCTCCTTCACGTGTTGCACAAAAATACAAGGCCATCAGCAATCCTTTATATTACGTAATTGTCAAGCAATCAGCTGCCTTTCGGTCATTTATATTCACAGACATAAGAAGGTTGTCTTAACGGTCCATAGGATAAAACATAAAATGCCTATCCTGAATGAAACGTAATTGTTTCACCCAGAAACTGAAGGCGAATATTTACGTGTGCACCTGTAGGAGTCCTAAGAGAGCAATACCCTCAGTGGGGGACAAGAGGAGCCAATCAGAGAAGAAGAGGAAGTGGAGCGACATGCTGAGACAGAAACTCCACACCAAGAGCAATTGCAACGTAAGCAGAGTAAGCAGCAAAGGCCAAGGTGGGGCCAGGCTGGGAAAGGAAGCTGGATGCTTACCAGTAATTTTCCCATTGGCTTCCAAGGGAGGCTGCCAGCTCACAATGACAGCGCGAGGCTTCCCCTCTCGAGTAATGACTGTCAAATCCTTGGGAGCAGAAGTCGGGGCTGTGAGATGAGACAGAGACAAGGTCTGGTCATTGGTTGTGGGAAGAAAGAAAAGACACCGATGGGCGTTTTGTCATGACACTAGGAATCAGGATCTATCACTAGGTCTATCGTGTTTATTTTGCCTTTTACAATTTATTACAAGTATTTGAAGGACAGAAGTGAAGGCATCGAATTGGTAGTTTACCATGGAAGTTCAGCGCCTTCCAAAGGTGTGAGTATAGACAGGAAATAGGGACCTGAAGAATGCAACTGGTGTTTTAAGTGAGCTCACACCCATGTCTGTATGTACGGAACTGTATGCTTAATGAACTGAAAACTGCATAGCTTCCATTAAGGAATCTATTACAACTGTAGGTTATAACTGAAAAAAAAAATGACCTACCAAATTCCATGAAAAAAAAAAGAGAGATGAAAACATACAAACAATAACCAGAACAAAACTCCATAAAAACCACGTCAGATCTTTCAGCTTAAAAAAACGAAGTAGGTATTTTCACAGTGAGAATGGATTTTGAGAAACAAAAGTAGGAAAGGGCAAATAATATATGAGAGCCTTTCATTAATCGGGCTTGAAATAAGATAGCAAAACATCCTGCCCTCTTCAGTTCGATTTCTTCTACACGTTGTGCAAAATAAAATGTAAATATATTCTAAAGATGGAACCAAATGTGCCCAGCCAATCCAACATCTCCCAGACCTCTGTCGGTCTGTTTATTACCCTTCTGAAGACAGTTTTTCTTCTAAGCAGCTAGCAATGTTCCAAGTCCATTATCTACAGTCTCTTTGTTATCATTAGTTTGACACAGGCAGATTTAGAGCTATCTTTTCTCTCTATCTATGTTCTGCTAGAACTTTCTTGTTTCCAAATAGGACTCCAGGGAATAAGATAAATAGAACTAGATCTCTATTTGAACCCATCTTCATTCTATTCTCCTTGGTACTTCCGAATGTCACATAGGGTAAGTCAGTACATTAGCTACACTCCACTTCCAGAATATCTTCCTATGTATTTGTAGATACGAACTAAATGAGAAAGACACAAATCATTCCTATCTGTCACATTTTTTCCCTCAAAGGCCACTGGGATTATAGTTAATCCAAAGTTAAGCTGATTTTGATATGTTGTCAATCACTTAATTTATTTAAGTTTCCAAAGAAAAAAAGGGGAAGACAGTGACCCAAAGGAGGAGAAAAAAGGAAGCTAAGAAAAAAGAAGAGGGATTGGATGAGATGGAGGAGAAGAAAGCATACGTCAGGGGGTATTGGACGAATAGCATAGATTCATAGCAAAATATCAAAGAGGTAATGACATCTTACAAAAGGATTATTTTCTCAAAGAATTCATTCAAGATATTTCATAGCCCATTAATATAAAGATTAGATACAGTCAGAAATCGATTTAGATATTATACAAATCATATAAGAGAAATTTTAAATTATGAGGATAATAAAGAGATCTTAACTTGTCAGAATAACCACTTTCTTACCTGTGTTAAAATTCAAATTGATATTTATTTAGAAAACTGACAAAGGGTAATGGTGAGGTTACTTCACCAGTCAGCTCTGGTGTTTAAAAAAGGTTAAAAAAATTCTGCATTTTTTTTTGCTATAATAAATACATAGTAATGTTCTGAGAAGTTGGTTACTCAAAACACTCAGCTAATTTATCTGTTTCAGGTATGTGTGGGTTTATTTTGTTGTTCTTAAGCTGTGTGAATAATGAATAGAAATTTTGGTATTGCACTTGTTGGCTCACATTTAATATTTCCCTATGAGCTGCAAATGTCCCCCCAATATCTGGGGAAGAAGTGGGCTTAATGACTCCTATAATCAGCACTAGTACCAAATGATTGCCCCCAGGCTGTGACTAGGTATTTCTTCTTTTGGGAAACTTCTCCTTATTTTTCCAGAGGGAATTTATAGTTTGGGCTGTTTCCTATCATTTTAATATGTCCCAAATCTGGTGACCATATTTTTTATGTTACTTCATGGTTCTCAGTCTTGTTTTCTTTTTCTTTTTTAATGATTGTTATTCTCTCTAAAATAGAGACTATCCTTTTCATCTTTTATGCCTACTACCTATCACAGTGTCTAGAAGTTACAAAAGAACCCAGTATGTCCACTGAGCAATACCCTACCATATCCGTGGCTCTCAAACACTGCCCCTGCCAGATTACAATTTTTTTTTTCATTAAGTGTATAAACAGAGGGAAACCTTTTAGACTTAGAAGATTACAGACATGGAAATTACATTAAGCTTTTGTTATTTGGATACCCAATATTATTTTGCACATCTTCCTTTCAGATAAACATATGGAATTTTCTTTTGGAGGAAAAGACTGTCTCTGGGCCATACAAGCTTCATGGCTACATATTAATTGATAGAAACAAGGAAGACAAGCAGGCTCAAAACACAAGGGTGATAGCACTTTGTGGGCAGCTATAGTTTCATAGAGCTGTGACTGGCTCCTTCCCGGCACCATTCCTGTTATTTGTATTTTAATTAAGGTAACCAGAATAAAATAAAAGATTGTCCATCTGCACAGAACGAACTGTTTTAATTTAAAATTTTGCCAACCACCATTGCTTAGGTTTACTATGAACCACCTCAGCTTATAGCAACAAAGCCATGGAGTCTATATCTTATTTCAGAATTAAAGCAAATCCTCAAGTTATTTCATCCACCTCATTTCTTCCTCATAGTTACAGAATCTACAGACACTTGTGAATTGCTTCTTACTTCTCATCATCACCCAGGGATCTCATCCACATGCTATTTACACCTCTGTGCAGATCATTATCTGATTTGACAATCACTCTTTCTGCTAACCACAGGTCTCAAACTTATTATCTTTTTGTCTACATTGAGACTTTCCATTGGTGTCTCTATAAGGGGAGGTAGTTGATGAGAAATCTGTAGGATGCATTTTGCAAGTCAGATGCTGGTGTGCATTTTATGTTTATAAATGAAAAAATGGATGAATTTCCTTGCTTTAAGGTGAAATTTACTATTCTTTCAGTCAAATCATATCATTTTTGCTTTTTTGATTTTTTTTATTTTGCTAGTTTATGTTTGATTCTATTCCTGTCCTTTGGTGTTAAAAAGAAAAAGAGGTGTATTTTTTGGTCCTCATAGTATATAATTCACTTGGATTATCCTAATATTCCTTATAAACTGTAGATATTGGCATCCAAGTCAGAATTAATAGAGTGAAGCTTAATAATGTGTAATCAGTAAGCTAAAAGAAAGGATGTTAAAATGAGGCTATCTAGAAAGATTTTTCCAGACAGCAGTATCTACAAAATGTAGAGCTCTAAAAATTAAGGCAATAATCATGAATTAAAGTTGCAATATCAAGGGACAAATTCCAGTGAAAAAACAAATTTTGCTCACTTGAGGAGAGCTTTATTGGCATAACTAATTAAATTTTGAAAATGTCTAGTGTAGTTCACACCAAAATATAAATGTGAAACCAATAAAAATAGATACTATTAGGGCTGCAGAGGTGACTACGTGGCTAGGAGTGTACATGGTACTCTTGCAGAAGAATGGGTTTGTTTCTTGTACCAAGGTCATATAGCTTCAGGAGGTCTGACACACTCTTCTGGCCATTGTTGGCACCTGCACTCATGTGCACATACCCAAACACAGACACACAACATAAAAATAACAAAAAGCAAAATAAAATATGTTTTAAAAGACATTCTTTAGAAGTTGGGCTTTGGTAAACCATAATGCCAAATGTGGAAATGTTTTAAACTATGGATTTCTAATCCCTAGAAAATTTGACTTCTGAATTTTACATTGACTTGCATTGATCTAGATCCAAGCTCTTTCAAAGTGCATGAAGGTTTTCCATTATGTGACCCTATTTCCAATATGACCAGGACCACCTGGAAACATTTCCTATTCCAGCTGTCTTTGTTACAATAAATATCCAGGAAGCCAAATTTGTAATTTTTAAGTTTTGCCTCAAAATTTCCAATATCTATTAGAAGTGTTATTCAAATCCACCCTTATATAAGATAGAGTTCAGTAACTAGATTCCTGTCGTTTATTTAAACTCATTAAAGAGTATTCATATTCAGGTCCTGTGAGTTAATGTTCTAAATAACTCATTCTAAAAAAATCAGTGATTAAAAGTACAACCAGATTGGGTAATCTATTGGTTATCCCTTGTTCTTGTCTATGGGAATGGAATGATACTAGCTATAGAAATGCTATGAACTGTACAGGATATATTATTTCATGCAAGACAAGGTATAATTTTGAACCCATTCTAATTCTGCCTCAATTTCCACAGAATTTGTGAACACGGCTACCTAGGCCAAGCATCAGCCTTTAAAGCCAGCGTCTCTTCACATACCAGCTTCGTAGGTGGTGGCATGGGCCGTCATGCTCCACGTGCTTGATCTTCTGTTCTTTGTCACCATGACTGAGAACTCATACATTGTGTTGGGCTTGAGGCCTGTCGCTGTGTAGCTGAGAGATGCTGTGTCTTCTGACTATACAAACCAGAAACAAGCAAAGAAATATAAAGAATGAACTGTCAATTCAGTAAATCAAGACACGTAAAACAACTATCAAATAAGTCAGCCAAAAGTAGACTCAGTTCAAAATAGCAGAAGAGCTACATCTACTTCTGTGCCAGCCAGCATACAGTGGCTGGTCATGCATTTGAGACTTACTGATAAAAATCATGCAGTGCTTTGTTCAAAAGGGAAGCCAACTGGATAAGTCCCCTGAGCCTGCCCATAAGCACAGGCAGAGGACAAATTCTTTTCTCAACTCTATTTCAAGATACTTTCTAGTCAGACCTGAATTAAATTCATATCTTTTTCATTGAAATACGTTTTTTTGGGGGGGTTAATATATATTTTCTGTTGATCATCATCATTTCCCACTGCAAATAATTCAATTAATAGCATTATAATGATTATGATGTTTAAAAATTAAGACCTAGTTTCAAAGTTTGAGTGCTTCCAAATATCTACTGATCAAGCAGAGCAAGAGTGTGTCTACGTCATATGGTGCTCTCCTTTTATGGATGCTTCACATATATAGAAACATGTACAGAAAGAACGGCAATTGATCAGAAAAGGAGCCACAAACTGGATAAATATTAAAGAATGAATTTGCACTGTGGAATGTTGTATTTGGCTTTTGAGTCCATTTGTTGCCTTATAAGTGAGTTTAATAATTTTCATAAAAAATAAATAAGTTGTGTCTTTCTCGCTTGCTCAATGAGTAAAAATTATAATAAAGAAAAAGCATGCTAGTCTCACAGGTAAAGCCTATTTTCCCCATGACCTGGCTCATTTTAAACTATGTAAATCTCTTAGAAACATCAACTTGTACATGGCACTTATGCCTTTGTCTTTTCCCAAACTAAATACTTCCTATTGCTTCTATATTTGAATATATATTGAGTATTTACACCTGGAAAAAAATCAAAGCCTTTTCCCATTGGTTGATAATATAGATATCTCCTTCTTACTATTGTAGTATGGCAAAAAATTATTAAATTGTACATCTGTCACAGGTTAGGCCATAGTTATGAAAATTCTACATATTTTTAATAACAAATAAAAATTAAAATAAACTAATAACATTTTGATGGTGTACCCATCCATCCTATTAAGTTGAAGATCTCAGAAACATTTATTAGAATACTTTCTCTAGGTACACATAGAAAGCTATTGCTATAATTAATTGTTAAATCTAAAAATACTTTGGAAAATCATATCCAGTTGCATTTGTGTACAGGATAGCTGGGTAATAACTCTCTGAGGTCCCATCCTCTTTTTTGTAAGTTTCAGCTAATATGACAGACTTTATATCATCATTTATTGCGTGAAATATGTGAAGTAAAACAGTACCTGGCCCAGAGCAAGTGTTAATAAATGCTATCTATAATACATTATACATTATTTCATGTCATTTTTCATTACATTAGCTATATTAAATTCCATATTGAGTTCTATCATGATGAAAGAGACTGAGTCTTGCATAACTGCCGTATTCTATTATATTCACAACACATCTGCTAAGCACTAGGCTACTGCCAGGAATTATATTTTGAGCGGAAACTCATGTAAAACAGTATGTGATTAAACAATTGTAGAAAAAATTAAACAAAGTTCATACTTTTTATAAGAAAATCAATATAAGGTTTTGAACAATCCAAATATTATTTTCAGAATTATTGTCCAATTTGAGAAAAATGATACTCAGTGAGAGGACAAAATATAGTAAAAGAAGCTCTTGAATCCATATTATGTGACTCCAAAAGTTCTGTATGTCCTATAAAGAATATGTCTTGCTTATCTTATACAACTATTATGGAACAAAAGATTGAGTTTAGATATGAACATTATTTTAAAAGCATAAATTACAAACCAAGTCATCTATTACTAATAACTTTAAAATTTATGATACATCAGAGAAGGCCCAGTTAAAATATTTTGCTTAGTACTCATATTCTTTGTGAGTCTGAATAATTCCATCTCTTCTCTACTAATAATTTAACTGAAATTATTTGCCTCAAGATATCTTGGATCTTGTCACTCAAATGATGCTGAAGAACATAATGAAAAAATTTTAAAAATATTATTTCACATTCTGGCATAGTCCCCATAGTCATGCTGCAAAATGAATATATCTACAAAGTAGAGTAATTATGAACATAACAATTTTAAAGTGGGAAACAAAGTCCTTTCTGAAAGTAAACTCAAAACTGACCGATCTATATGTAGATACTTTTTAATACTCTCATGTATTCTCTTTGCTTTCTTTCCAGATAATGTTGTCTGTATTTATGGTTCTACTGGGTCTGAAATTTAATGCTGTAAGGAGATAGATAAGGTACTTATATCTTTTATCAATGATATTGTCTGGACTGCCTTAGAAGTTTTCCCCTAATACCTGGTCTATGAGGGCAGCAATATCAAACAAAACTGTGGGGCTTTTAAAATTATGTTTTTTATTATTTCAACTAAAAATTGACTATCATAAACCACAAAATTCTGACCACTTAAAAGATGTAAGATACTAAAGCAATTCTAGCATGACTACACATAGACAGAGGCAGAGTAATGAAACCAGTGTGATTTTGCTCTATCTTCAGCTTTGGGGCCAGAAAAATCCCCAGACAGGTGCATCTCCCAAACCTCCATTGTCTTGAGGCCAGATTAAGGAATACAGTAGTTCAGTGAGAGAAAGGGAGCTAAATTCTTTTTAATGGTTATTTCTGGAGAGTGGCAAGAACAGTGATAAAAAGTGAGTATGAGGAAACCAAAGAGCTAGGGTTAACCTATTGGATCCCTTAGTTTATATTCTTCTTCATCTTATTTTACAGAAGGCCTCATACTGTAGCCCAGACTTGCCTCAAATTCTTGCTGATCCTCCTGCTTTGGTCCCTGAGTGCTGAGATTATTTTGTTAAACTTTCTTCTTCATTTCCTGTTATCATATAAACTATTAACTTTCAGCTTTGTTACCTTACATAAACCATTTATGGATTTTTTTCCCAAGTACACATCTATTAAGATGGATGCATAAAGCATTCCAAGTTATATAATTTAAGTAAGCAGAATAAAAACTTTATTTAGAACAAATGATCTAGAACTGTTACATACAGAATAGGTGCTTGCTGATCTTTCTAATGTGTTGAAACTGTGTACCACTTAAACATGTCAATGTGGTCTTGTGTTTAGAAGGCAATGTGCCTTTCTTTGTTAATAACTGTTAGAATTGCTGAGTTTGTTCAGGAGAGATGAAAAAGCAAAATCACAGTCTCTTATATTCACTAAGGATCTCTGGGACAAGTATGAAATGATTTGGAAAGTGGTAAATGAACAGGAGGCGGATATAACTCTGGTTAATTTAAGGGATTTTCAAAGCTAAATAAGGAAATCAATGTTAATGGCTTATAATACATTCCTAGGATGTTATAAATTATCTTTACATCATTTATTCCCTGTTATATTCTAAGTGGGTGTGTGGTATTAATCAATGGTAATCTAGATTCTAAATAAAAAGAATCATATCATAATCTATTCAGGCGATTTTCTTGGAGCCCTGTTATTTCCAATGGGAAATGGCTTTCCTCTTCACAGAAGCAAATGTCTGGTGCAAAAAGCATCTGGTGGGACTGAAACATAATTTTGCAGCTCTTGATATTTTCTTACCTTGCCTTTTGTTGATTTCTAAAGGCATAATTTTTCTTAACTAATTTTAGATATCCCATTATTAAAATGCCTTGTTTTAGTATGTGAAAGTCACTGTAGAAAAGTAGTTTGTGACAGGCCAGGAAACATTGAAAACAACACATCAAACATATGAAAGATAATCTTAAATTTCATGCAATCAGTTTGACTTTCACCTTGTACTTGGCACTGGTAGAAAAGCTGGTCCTCCACCGGACAGTGTAAAGTCGCACATCAGATGTTTTTTGGTTCTTCGGGACAGAGTTGTCTGCCCAGCTGACCCTCACAGCCTCATGGGTAAGAGCCACAGCCTGTACACCTACTGGTGGGAGCATGGGGGTGGAGACATCTGGGCCCGAGGTGGGGAAATCATCAAGCAAAGGATAATAATCAACTGGGTCAGTGGGATCTGGGTTAAAAACCCACCAAATGAAACAAACAAATAAATGTGCAAACAAAGAGTTAAAATAAATACCAGTGATAACACATCACAATGAGTTAAATGCATGGTAATAACGATGAAAGGGAACATGAGAAGAACAGAAAAAAATGCAATTAATTAAATCATAAAATATAATAAGAACAGTATTGCTATGTTAAAAATAACAGTTTTTTTTATATTTATTTCTAAGTAGATTATATTTCTTAAAATCCCATCTTGTTTGAATGTTGCACATTATTTCTTACAAGGTTTTGTATACTAATTTATCAGATTCATGATTTATCAATGATTTGAAATAACAATAAAAATATTTCTGGTTATTTTTTTTCTGAAATGGAAAGAAATCCTATTGGATACCTTAATTTTCTTATCTCTGACTTTATTTGTGCTCCTTTTACTATTGTCTAGATTATATCTCTACAAATGCTGTTCAGTCAACACACAGAATACAATGAAAGAACCTTGATATACATTGGTTTTTCTATCAATGCATAAAACCAGAGCAAACAGATATGCATGGTCACAAGGGTCAATAGACTTCTGATGCACTAGAATTTGGTGTGAGATAACAACTAGTAAGCAGGTTTTCTGAGATTGTAGTATTAAACTGAAAGTGCTCGTCTTTCTGTGTTCACACGCACAGGTTGGTTCCATTTTCAGTCCAGTCAGGCATTCCTATATTACATTCCTGATTCTAAAACTGCAAGTTCAGTGGAAAGAATGTGCATCAATGGATAGGAAGACAAATTAACAACCTTCAGAGTGATGAGATTTCCACTAAGATATGCACGTGCTTTGATCAATAACACGATTGGATCTGAAGAGTGATGTGTGATTTTACAAAATTCTTCAAAACCCTTTTACTTACATTATGCTGGGATGACCACAATCTCAGAAGCTTACTTTGTGGCAATAATAATCACTCCATTTTGAGACATTCAAATTTATAGATAAAAGGTTTAAAAACTGACCTTTATATGACACAGTAAAGAATCTCACTAACAAAAAATTTGAAGCTGACAGTACAACTCTAAGACTGGACATTTGATGTCATTTAAGGGAATGAGATCAGATAAAATGTAGAGGAGTGTCAGCAGCAGCTTATCCAGTTTATTTTTTTTAATAACCAGGTTCAAAGCTGAGTGGTTGTTGGCTGTTCTGTCGATGACTGCCTCTTTTCCTTGAATTTCAAATTCTCATCCTCTATTCATCACTGTGCTTTCCAATGAATTATTTAGCATGTTACTGGTCTGTGGTTTTGGAGAAAATATTTTAAAAACTGAAGACAGAAACAGAACAAAAGGAGAGGAGAGAGAGAGAGAGACAGACAGATGGAGAGAGAAGACAGAGAAAGAGAGAGAGAGAGAGAGAGAGAGAGAGAGAGAGAGAGAGAGAGAGAGAGAGAGAGAGAGAGAGAGAGATCTGGGATTAAAATTTAATGACAGAACCCAGGCTTTCTGTATTTCTTCTGATGTCTCTGTTTATTAAGGGCTCCTTTAAAGCCAAATGAATCCTTGCCATGATGAGGAGAGAGCAGAGGATGCTGCCGCCTCGACAAGGATTGCAATCCTAGAGCATGTTTGTTTAACAAGAGAAGATGTTTTTGCCTAACTCAAGCAAGTACTGCCTGTCACATTTCTATTCTTGCCTGACTTTGAGAGAAGAATTTTATGCATAGAGGAAGAGTATTCCAATGTATGAACTACTTTTGACTTATCCACGTCATGGGTTACCACCTATATTACTACTTTGTTTCATTTAGTTCATATAAACAGTTTCTCTCACATGCATCATTTATAATGATTTTAAGTCAAGTGATCCTGTATTAGGAAATGATAATAGTCAATCCTACTAGTTATGATTTTAGAAAATAAAGTTGTTCATAGCTATTATTTATTTATCATTATTTATTTATCATTACAGAATGATCCTACTGTATTTGAAGCAATAGTTGTGATCATATCTGTTGTGATTTATCTATGGACCTAATGCAATCCAGAAAATTCTGTCAATGGCCAAATTTTATTTCCTATCGTAGTGAATAAAATTTTTTATCATTATCCATGATAATCCCTCTAGAATTTTGTTGCATAATATAATAACAATATGTTCTATGGCTTTTTATCAATTTAAACTACATAAATATTTAAACATTTATTCATTTTTATGGCAGCCAATATCAATCATTCAGTGGCCCTAAGAGCTCAATGCCCACTATAAGGGACAGAGCAGAGATACTAAATTTCCAGCAGAGCAGAGCATTCTAGGAGGCAGCGAGCAATAATGTGAAAACATGCTACACATATTGCAAGTGTTCTTTTATTCTCTAATCAGGAATTTCTTGAGTAATTGGGTGTAAGCATCCTTTTGCTATTACACAGTTCTTCTTCAATATTTTTTACTTTGTGAGGATGCCTTATATGCTCTTGAATTTCAGAGGTACATGAAGATTTGCATGTTTATGTGAGCATTTATGTATTATATATAATATGCATATATTACATACATGTAATTTTACTGAAGAAGAAACCGTTCCTAACATAGCTTGGAAATCTCAATTTTTAGTCATTACACTCATTTAAAATTAGGTTTAAAATTAATAGCTTTCAACTGGATTATACTTCACTTAAACCTTACTAAAATGGTTGAGAGAATAAATAAATTCAAAGAATGTACTTCATTAACTCCTGATTATTCTTTGCCCTTTTCCTTCTCCTGATGGAAAACAACTTGTTCTTACAACAATAAGAGATAAAGAGCTTGAAGGCAGGAGAGAGAATTTTCTCATGTGGGGCTAAGCTGGAAGTTTCGGTAGCTGGAACCAATATTCCCAGTCTGAGAAAAGACTCCAGAACTCACCAAAGGCTACCAGCACATGCATTTAGGATGCTCCAGGGCTTGATGGTTATGTTAGCCTGATGCTTTCATTGCCTTAGATATATTTTGTGTTTACTTTTTGCTGGTTTTTTTCCAAGACTTCTCATGGGAATATTTTGCAACAACTCAAAGACAGAGAATGTTTTTTTACATGACAATATGACACATTTATTGATAGGAGATTCTCTCAGAGCCTTAGCCTTTGATTCCATTTATTTGCCCTTTGTTCTCCATGTTGTGTGAAAGCATAAAAATAATTCTACTTCCAGGAAAATGCATATTCTTTATTGTGAAAAGGCTGCTTCACACATTCCTTTGCAGCCCAATCCTGGCTTTTCTTTCAATAAGAAATTTCGTGACACAATTTCCCACTTTAGGATCACTTCATTTCTCAGATCCATTAGAATCAGAGCTATAACATGAAAATAAAACCCGTGTTATGGATCACTGGTGTTTGAGAAAACACCACGGCAATGCCATATGCTAGGAATTAAAAATTGACAGCAAATGCTACGGGGAAAGTCATGAATACCACAGACACTTCCTTCTGCACATTCTCCCTTCAGTTTTTCTGAACTCTGCCCTTTCACTACACTTACGTTCTTCTGGAAAACTATCTTTCATGCTTATACCCAGTAGTCTCTCCATGAAATTTAATTTTTGTATTAATAAGAGAAAAGCTTTGATAGACTGGCTTTGATGGAATTTTGTGTCACTTGATCATAGCTCAGTATGGGCTAGACAATGAGAAACTGCTTAGTTTCTTTATCAGGTACAGGAAGGAGATGACATACATAAGGCCAACCAAGGGAATCCCAGGTTTACCCTGCTATTTCCCAGGGAGCCTCACTTTTAGGACCATCGGAGAGAAAGAGAGAGTAAAAAATTCCAAATGCTCACCTATTATTCTGTATCTTAGTTTCACTTCTAGAACTCAATGCACATCGTTTTCCTAACTATGAAGGTGATACTTTTGTTAGCAAACAGTTTCCATGGTGATGCTTACTCTCTTTACGTATTCACAAACACCTTTGGTGGCATAACAAAAGATATTGTCTCAAATGAAAGCTAACAATTTTGTTTTTGTTTTGTTTGTTTGTCTTTGTATTGGGGGGGTAGGGGGAGGATGTCAGACTTTGGAAACAATAGTCAACATTCAATGATTCTGAAATAACCATTTTTTCAGAGAATCTGAATAACAGTAAGTGATAACATCTTTGGAAACTATCTAAAACACAAACCATTCTCAGCATAGTGAATGGCAACTGTGGGCTTGAAAAACAAACTATATAAACTTCATGTATTATTAAACATCTAGGTAGTACTAACATTTATTCTTCAGCCAGTGATGCGTCCTCATCTGGAATTCATACTCTAGTAATTTTTCTCTCTGATGCTTGGTATTAAGTCTGAAGCTTGCCCTCTTGAGGCCTGTATTCTAATTAAAGTGAATATTTATGGACAATCAAATGAAGTTGGAAGGATGTAGTTTTCTGGGGATATAGGAGATAGGCACAAAGTATTAATTGAAGACATATAACTTTTTTTATGTCCATGTTTTAGACACATTGGTGGGAGCAATATTGTTAGGAACAAGATGGACATGTGATTTTTCTGGGTAATCACATACTCTGATTTTGAATAAGCACAGTATTATTAACGAAACAGCCTTCATCAGTGACTTTTGGTCTTGCTTGCTGTTTTCCATTCTTGAGACAATGAGCCTTGGAATCAACCAGTCCCTTTTGTGTTTACTGCCAGATGACCTATACCCCAGTTTAGGCTTCATCTTTGTGACTTGGACTAATCGAATCAACCTCAAGATGCCAGCTCACTTAGCCTTGTCACCTATCTAAAGGTTCATGTTGAGAGAAACAAATGTCCATTGGCTATTTAGAGCCTAGATCACAAACCTCCTGCTCAAATGGCAGTGTCTGGGACAAACTGGTTAACAGAATGAAGAATCATATCAGGGAACCAAACTATGAAACTTCTAAGATGATTGTGAAGGCAAGGGCTGAATTCTCTAAATATACACTCTAATGTATAGAATAAATCCTTCCCACTCATTTGGGGAACCAAATGATCAAAAGATAATGTGTATATATGCTTGCATATATTCATGAAAATTTCATGTATTTTCTTTTAATATTTTTCCTCTTTTGTATTTTGCATTCTTTTTTTTTAAAAAAATGTTTTCCTTCTCACAATCATCCAAGCACTGACCACCTTGTCACAAGAGGATTGACGATAGGTACATACCTGTTATGGAGCGTGTGGTGGCACTTTCATAGAGAGGGACACCTTCTCCTGCATTGTTGAAAGCTTTTAAGGAGATTACATAATGAGAACTTGACTCTGAAAACAGAAACAAATTGGACATGTGAATTAATGTATTGAAATGCCTATGGTGAACATTTCCTGAAAACAAATTTAATATAATGTTTAAAATAAATTGATATTTGAAAATGAGTGGGTTGCGTTCTGGGAACTACCAGATCTAATGGAGATAGAGACTTCCCATCTTCCTGAATCATCATCTGATCAGTGAATACATAAGTAGATGGGGAAACAACAGCATTAAACAGTGTATACAGGATAGGTGATGATGTTGGTCCTCCAACTCTAAAACACAGGGTTTTGTGACATATCATCTGTGAGTCCAATAACCCAAGTGTCAGCGATGTCTGTGCCAGTCAAACCAAAAGTGGGCATCATACTGGAAATGAGAACAATCCTAAGGAACTGGGACATATTAGCTTAGGGAACAAACACTAGCACTTAGAACTGACCAGTATAGTTTTGCTTCATGACAAAACCAATTATAGTTAAATTATGTCAACTTGACACAAACTTAAGGCACCTGAGAAGAATTTCATCTGAATAACTGCCGGTGTCAGGTTGTCCTGTGATAATGTCTGTGAGAGATTGCCTTTATTGATGATTGATGTGCAGGTAGTCAGGCTATTGTGGGAAGCAATGCACAGTCCAGGCAAGTGAAACTAGGTTGTACAAAAAGATAGTTGATCATGAACCAGAGAATCAGCTGGCAAATGGCATTCCTACATGGTTTAGCTGCAAGTTCCTGCTTCAGTTCCTACCCTGACTTTCCTCAACGATGGACTGTGACCTGGAAGTATACATTGAAATAAATCCTCCCTACAGATGCCTTTGTTCATGGTATTCATCATAGCAACAGAATGAAAATATAACAGGACCTGAGTGGGAGCCACACTTCCTAGTTCACAGATGCAGATGGAGGAGTGATTGTTACAAATGAAGGGTAAATAGATGAACAAACTCAACACAAAGAATAGAAAACCAAATCAAGGTAGAAAGTAAGAGTTACTCAGAATGGTGTGGAAGAAGGTATCAAATATGAAAGTTGGTGAGTGAGACACTAAAATACACGGTGGAGTCCTTAAAGAAGAAAATTGCAAATGACACAATAAATACAAAGGGATACATTGCTGTTCATTGACTTAATCTTTTGAGAATGTAAATAAAAGTAATATATGATTTTTCAGGGCAGAATTAGACCATTATCAATTTTTATTTTAGTAATAGCTTATGAGACAGAATTACAGTAATTTGTTTTTTTATTCTAGATAAGAAAATACAACTAAAGTATTTTCTGTTTAGTCAAAATTAATTATAAATATAAAGGATGAGAACAGTCAAACTATCATTTTTTTCCAAACAACCATTGCATTTCATTTTATTGACCACCAGAAATAATAGAAAATGAGTTTTAGGCATCCAAAATTACTAAAGGAAACTATGATCTAAAAGCTAACTTCAGAATAATAAAGTCAATGACCTAAAACTAAGTGTTAGGAGAGACTTTATTCTGTAAAGGCTTATGCTATGATACTATAATGATCAGAAAATCAGTTGATCACAATGGTAGTATATATACAGCAGTCAACTGAGGGATTATCATGATGGTGGAACTTCTGTTATTGCCATTGTAAGGCGAGCATAATATAGATAAACCAGTGAACAAGTGTGAGAATTACAATTCTACATCCACTGTGCTATTTTAAGCAAGAGTCTTGGTAGAGATTGCAGGACACATAGACTTAACACATAGTAATTAAGGTCCAAAGTTCCCAAACTTGAATTAGAAAAAATGTTCAAAATAAAAAAAAAAGTGTTGTATCTCTCATAGTTCTATAAACTTAAGAAGTCAAGAAGCATTGACTTGATTGTACAAAGCATCCTTAGTGTATAAGCTGCAGCTGTATAAAATGAAGTTACCAACGACTGTAATTGGCAAAAGCTTTTGTAGAACTGGGGATCTTAAGTTTGAAGATGGAAACATGACAACTGAGTTTGGACCATCCTGACTTACTAGAAAGGAAGAAACCAGCCATTGAGAACAGCAATCTCCTGTCAACAGATTCAAGGATTATTATTTTTTGAAAGATTTATCTATTTATTATGTTTACAGTGCTCTGTCTGCATGTATGCCTGCAGGCCAGAAGAGGGCACCCGATCTCATTGTGGATGGTTGTGAGCCATGTGTTGCTGGGAATTGAACTCAGGTCAGGACCTCTGGAAAAGAAGCCAGTGCTCTTAACCTCTGAACCATCTCTCTAGCCCCTCAAGGATTATTGCATAGAAGGTTCTATTGATCACTAAGGACACTCATACTCTAATGAACTTCAGTGGATCAACTCCCTGAAATATATATGAACATACTAATTTATAGAGATATTTTAAAGAATAAAAGCAGTTGGTCAGTTCTGAGATTGACAGATAATCACATTACTATCCGAGAAAATGGTAAGCAAATTAGCATTTTTCATGATATTTCTAAACAAACTTTGTTCAAGTGTGACCAAATAGCATGAGGATCACTTTAAACATTCCTGAAAGAAAAAACTGAATGAGAGAAATGGAATATTGTCACTCTATCATCTCAACGAATAAATTAATCTATGCATTAAATATTCACAACTGCTCAGAGAAACAACCATGCACTAAGTGTCTCAGATGAAAGTCATCATTGCTCTCTAAAGTTATACTGCAGGGACTGTAGTGGTATTGTGTTCCCCAAAATATTGTGCACCCTAATAAACTTATCTGGGGTCAGAGAACGGGACAGCCACAATATTAAACATGGAGGTTAGGCAGTGGTAGCACACGCCTTTAATCTTAGCATTCCAGAGGCAGAAATACCTCTGGATCTCTGTGAGTTCAAGGCCACATTGGAAACAACCAGGCATGGTGACATATGCCTTTAATCCCAAGAAGTGAGCCTTTAATTCCAGGGAGTGATGGCAGAAAGAGAAAGATATAAGGCGTGAAGACCAGAAACTAGAAGCATTTGGCTGGTTAAGCTTTTAGGTTTTTGAGCAGCAGTTCAGCTGAGATTCCTTTTGGATGAGGACTCAGAGGCATCCAGTCTGAGGAAACAGGATCAGCTGAAGATCCGGCAAGGTGAGGTAGCTGTGGCTTGTTCTGCTTCTCTGATCTTCCAGCATTCACCCCAGTACCTGTTCCAAGTTTGTTTTTATTAATAAGAAAACTTTTAAGATTCCTGCTACAAGGGACTAACCTATAGCTTCCAGAACACAACAAACAGAAAAGAGAAACATGCTGAACCCAGTTGAAAGTACACATGTGTTGTATGTGTTTTTTTTTTTGTTAAAGTATTTATATAACAATAACGGGGCTTTCAAATGAGCAAGTCCATATTTAATGGTTTTTGAAAATTTGTTAGGTTGGTTTTTCTTCATGAAGTTTGAACGTAATTTAAGCATATTATGTTAATGACAACGACATTCAAAATAACAATGTCTCCCAAACCACAATTTAGCAAGAAAACTGAAATAAGTTCATATCTCATGCAGGTTTTCAACTTCCATGTGATGAATTGCTTCTACTTGAACACAGAAACATGTGTGTGTGTGTGTGTGTGTGTGTGTGTGTGTGTGTGTGTGTTCTCATGCGTGCATGCACGTTTATGCACACATGTATGTTTATTGTCAAAGTAGTTTACTTTTAAGGAAGTAATCAATAATCAAATGTCAAGTGTTCTTTGAGATTCAAGACTGGTTGTAAAACATGAACTTCTCTTATTAGCTTAGTAAGTTAATTCTGAAGAGGTGAAAAAATACTACATAAAATTAAGCAATAAAATACACAGTATGCTCCCTGAATGCCATTTGAGATTAGAGGCCTGAAATGTTCATGAAGGATCAGGCCATCTGTGAAGGGGTTTCAGCAGATATTTACTCTGAATTAGGGCTTGTGGAAGAAGGAGGGGTCTAAGTAGAGGTCATAGAAAGTAAAAATATTTCAAGGAAATGCTGAAAACACACTTAGGTAAGGTAGAAAAACACTTACTATGACAATGACCCATTCTAGTTATGACAGTGACTACTAGATCTAATTTCTTATTTCAGACAGATGATTCATCTATATACATCAAGACAAAAACATTTATATTTGGTATTACCCTAATGAAATAGGAAATGGCTTTTTCGTGGTTAAAATTTAATTTAGTTCAACCTCATAACCTATACATTTGCATTTATCTAGATATTTATTAAGGGTGTGACAATGAGACCAGGATTTTTTTATTCACTTATGCAGGATCTAGGCTACTTGCTTGCCTTAAGTTGCTTGTAGATTTGTTTCCTTTTGTTTAATGATTGTGAACAAGGGAGAGAAAGCTAAACTCAGTTACTGCATGAGAGATGAGAAGGTGAATGGATTTCTAGGAGCTGAAGATGAACTATTATTCAGTTTGAGGATACTATTAGTCCAAATAAGGTGGTGTCAGCAAGTCAAATTCTCTGGAAACCTAGACATTTGTGTGAAAATGACACCCTGTAAATATTTGTAAAGAATTTAGATAAACTAATCAATTCGTGCTGGCAAATAGATCCTTGTGAATCTAGACCTACTATGGATGGTGAGTGTACTTTTTTAGTTCTTTATGTGAAGCCTCTGTCTACAAGCATCCTCCTCCCAGATACTGGAAGGGGCTATGAATCTCTAAGAAGTCCGGCTACTTGGGGCAGTCAATCTGGGCATGCCAGGGAAAAGGATTCTCTTGTTTTCTCTCCGATCCTGACTGGAAGTGTAATCACTTATTTCTATAAATATCACCAACATTACCATCTGCACTCTGAGATCCAGCTTTGGGGCTAGCTTACACATTATGCTTTTGTTCACATTCTGGACATACAGAGGAAACAATAGGCTTTTCCCCCTTCTACATTATGTCTGCTCTTCTACTGACGGTGCCTGCACAAGGAAGATAAACTTGTTAATCGTTTGTTGGCAAACTTATGGAAAGCGCAGAACGTTTTAATATCTCCTTATGTGTGGATGGAAGGAAATTCTTTGAATGTATCTTGAGCTCAAGATGCTGTCAGAGTGCCCTGAGAATCTAGAATGTTCTCCCCCACAATTTGCAAGAAATTCATTTTTTTCATCAGTTTACCGCTAGAGGGCAATGTGGAACTATTTTCCTGCACATGCTCAGAGCTTTTAACATTTAAAATCAGTAAATGAGAAAAGAATGGCCTAGAATCAGTGCCACTATGGAAGCATCAAATGAGTTAAACACATTTACTATTATCATAATGAATTCCAAATGAATTAATCATTAATTATGGTCAGCCTCCATTGTTCAGGAATATGCTTAATGACAATTATGACAATAAATTTATTTTTGGGTACTTGCTGAAATGTTGCAGAGACATAAGCTTGACAAATGTATCAATTGTCTCTGCAAATAAAGTGTGGCAGTTTTCTCATTTGAATTTAATATGATTTAATCATACAGGAGGGATTTGGATCTTGGTAGATTTCCCTGGGAATTATTTTTGGTCATAGATATTCTGTGGGAGTCCACATATTTCACAGTATTGAACAGAATTTTTTGTTTTTAATCTTTGGTCAAGGTTTCTTTTGCAACAGTTAGATTTTGTATTTAGGAAGCTAAAGAAATAATAACTCTGGGCATGCACAAATAAATGACTCAGCCCATTATTGCTTGAGTGTCATGAAGGGGGGAGATAAATGCACATTTATTGATTATAGGGTTGTAAAAGGCAAGAGTATGGTTATCAGAAGAAGTCTTGGTGTCCTTCCCAAGAGACATGGGAGGTAAGAGACTCATTATTCTAAGAGCCTGTGTTAATCCTTCTCGGGAGGTTAGAGATGAATGTTGCTCTCTGGGAATCAGGGAGTGAATTGAGAAACCTTAGGGGTGGACTGAGATGCTATGCTTGGTAACAAATGCCAGTGTGAAGAACTTCATTATTTTTAATTAATATTTTGTGTGAATTAAATGCCAGTGGCATGTGCCAGATTGACAGCCCAGAGTCTTTTATTCATTACAGATTATGTACTTCACTCAGTGGCCCTATCCATGCCAAGTGCTTGTCGGGGCCCAGGATCCATGTTCTTCCATCTTTTCCATTCTCTGTCAACACTGCCAACAATTCAATTAGAGAAAATTAGAATGCTAGCTGTTTCCTAATGCAAACACCTGCTTCTTGCAAAAGACCAGGACTACCACAACCACAGAATGGAGGCTGCTCCACTGGATCATTGTGGGACACAAAGTGTTCCTGGATATACCTCTGATGCTCCTGGACATAAACTTTTTAATTAAGTGTAATGGGTGGAGAGTAAATACAACTGGCAGCATTGATCTCTAAAAAGGACAAGCAATTCATACTTGAGGAAGATTCAATTCATATAATACACTCAATTCAACTTCATTACATATACTCCTTTGCAAATTTAATTAATATCTAACCTAAATCATTCTTTAACAAAGACTTCTTTTTCTTTTCTGGAAACACTATACAATTGAAGGTCAGTTTACAACATGATTTGTTCACTAGCCATTCTTATAGATACTAACTACTATAGTCTCTATGAGGAATTATTTAAGATTAAGGTGTAAAATTATGCTATATTTTATTTAATTACTTAAGGTCTACTATCAATAAGAAAATCAGGTGAAAGAAAGAATTGTTTCGGTGCCCAGTAGATAGCACTTTGTTAGATCAATACATGGGAGACATAGAAAAGCTGTAAATGTGTATTATACTCAGATACTGCTCAGTGAGAATTTAACCGTGAATGGGGAAGACTGAAATGTGAATATTCAAGAGGAAAAAACAAGGATAGCTGATGTCTTAGTTTTCCTTTTCTATGAACTAACAAGAACAAATGATTTACATTGTAGGATAAGGAAATCTGGGTTACATGTCGAATCTGCATTTATAGCAGGGTAAGATTGATGATTGCTTTTTACATCTGGTAGCCCACCTAGCACCTTCCAGCACTGTGAAAGCTGGCCAGCAGGAATCCAGCTTCTGGGTCAGAACCAGGTTGATTGCTCCACTGTCTATTATTCAAGTATGTGGGTTTTCAGCAGTAGAGTCTTACCACCACGTTCTGTAGAGTAACCAAAAGCAATGGCAATGGTCTGTAGAGTACATACACTCCAAAACAAGTGATGTATTTCTGGCACTGGATTTTTCATTTGCTAGCTTTGGTAGGTGTGTGTGTGTGTGTGTGTGTGTGTGTGTGTGTGTGTGTGTGTGTGTGTGTGAATGTGTGAAGCTTCCACACTAGTAGGTTTCCATATAACTTTTTCAAAATTTGTTAGTCTGATAACTCTTAAATGACGAAGCTGTGTTGGAAATAGAAAAAAAATAAGCACAAAATGTTTGGAGCTAGTGAGGTCTTGTATGAATGGTAGAAATTTTATGGACTCCTTGGATGATCAAATGCTGAGGTAGATGAGTGCAATAAGCAAGTGCAGGTGAGGTTCTTAGCGGTGTGCCATCTTTCCTGTTAGCACTAAAACTTAAAGACGAAGGTAACAGTCCCCTTCTTTGTCTCTTTCAAATTCTTCTCTAAGTATTAACTGATTTATTGGGTGGCTGATTGGGTCCTTTATTAACTATATTCTTAATTTTACATAATCTTAACTTTAATCTAGTGTGTAACGTGTACTGCTTATAAGATACTTTAATTGGCTCATAGTATTGTATATTTATATGGAGGATATGATATTTCAACACATGTATATATTGAGAATATTCAAAGTAGGAGCAAATATCTAGCCTCTTGTATCATTTATAGCAGAAACATTTAAAATCACACAAGGTATATAACCATTTTATTGTTTATTGCACAGTCATGTTACTGTGAAAATGTCAGACATTGTTTTTCTTTTCTAAGTATAACTTAACCAGTGGAAGAAGGGGAAACTTGACCAATTGGCAAGAAGTATTTCTTAAATGGATGACTAATTATCTTCTTTTTAAAGGTCAATGGTAAAATGTCTAATTCCAAGGATCAGCCTCTTAGCCTTTTGTTCTCTGTGGTTTTTGGTTCTTGTATATTTTGTTGCTCTTGTTGTTAAATAAGAGATGGTAAATATAAGAAAATCTCAAACTGTGCTTTACTACTGAAAGATGCAGTCTAGGAAAATTAGAAAAGATGTTGAAGGTATGTATATTTCAGAGGCTCCTGTGGTTGTATGGAAAAATATCATAAGGGCCTGACTTGAGGCAGAACAGGATGAATAAAATAAGAATGAATATTGTAACATACTTTATAGACATATTTGACGGGATTGTGAGGAAAGCAAAAAGACAGAGAATGATCCCCAGTTCTGACTTCTGATGGTAATCTGAAAGAAACAATGGCTGGACTAGGAAGACAAAATGGGGGTAAAAGAAGACAATAGAAGAAATTTCAGTTTCTCCAAAAAGCATCACAGGTAAAAATGGCTGACCCTCTGGAACATGAATTTAGTACAGGAATGTATATGAATAAATTGGGGGCAGAATAATTGACATTTTGAGACACAAGGAAAAAGTGCATTTACTGAAGATACCTTTCTATATATATTCATCTCTGATTTCTCTGATGGATAATTTAGTCATCTTGGGTTTCTGTAGAACCAGTCTGGAGACAAGTTTCTTATAGCCGTTGTATGTGACCAGTTTTTTTTTGTGTGCAGCATAATTTAATTTTTATAACATAATTATAATTTTGGTAATTTAAGAAAAATGAATGCTTTCATGTTTACTGTGTCATGCTATTAATAAACAAATTGCCACCAATCATCTCGAGAATGTTATGAGTAAGTGTGAATATATAGTGGAGGGAAGGTTCATGTTTATTTTAGTAATGGAGATCATGACATTTCATTCTGATCATCCAAGTCAGAGGAGATAATAGTAGGACCCAATAGCTGTGCGTACTCAATGGTGTTCTTTTGTAGGACTAGATGTTTTGAGCTTCTCTCTGAACTACATTGGAAAACAGAGTGATCATCCCTCAGCCATTTACCTGTGCTTTGGCAGAGAGCCCTGGGAGTCAGGAATGAATATGAGGAAATGCTCAGATTACCCTGCACTGTACACAGCTTACAAATGCTACTCTCGGTGAAATGCTTTCTCATCAAAACTGTGCATAAGGAAATTAGGTAGACATGGTATAACAAATGATACAGGATTTCTTCATAATTATTATTGAGTAATAACTCAAAAAGGTTGAATTAAATATAAAATAAGGTGAGAAGATTGGATGAACACCTATGGACTGACCTAATGAGAAGTACAAATATATATATGGTGAATTAAAGTAAATGAATCATTAAAATTATTTTAAAAAGTCAGTTAAATTGACTCTCAGCACACAAACAAAACAATAAAATGTGTTCAGAACAAAAAACAAAAACAAAAACAAAAACAAAACAACAACAACAAAAAAACCATCAAAGAAGCAGCATGGGTTTTTATAGAACCCAGTGCTTCCTTGTTTCCTTCACACTTCTGTTCTTTCTTAGTTTATTTGTGTCATTCTCTTTGTTAATCCCCTTACCCATTCTTTTGGGATTTTAGAAGAAAGACTATAACAGGAAGTAGACAACTATAGGAAACAGAAGGCAGAGAGAGAGAGAGAGAGAGAGAGAGAGAGAGAGAGAGAGAGAGAGAGAGAGAGAGAGAGAGAGAGAGAGAGAGAGAGAAACATGAACACAGAATGACCTGGAATAATGACAGATGTTAACCTAATAGCTGGAGTCTAATTTAGGCCAGTTGCTGAGGCAGATGTTGACCTCTGAAGGGCTTTATTATACTTGTCTTTGCTAGAATGCTAAAAAGCCCATTGTGGTCCCTCATTCCAGAAATAAAACAAGCCAACAACAACAACAACAAAAAACCCATACAACTCACTGTCCACTGTCATGGACTCAGAACCAGGTTGCCCTACTTTGTAGGCAGCCATGACTTACTTCAGCATAAAGACTGAGACATCAGTATCAAGATGTCCCATTGTGATTTGTCCTTAGTCGTAATATGGAGGCTGCATAAACAGGTCAACGTCACATAAATATTATTTATTTTCCCCAAACTTCATGGCATCTTGATATACATTACAATAACTACCATTTAAAATAGATCTTGCCTTGTACAAAACAGACACCCAAGATTCTCTGTTTGTGCACATGTGAATATACATATGGCTTTTGAACTAGTTTGATCTATCCTTGTTTTCACTTGAAAATTATTTTTGTTTTGTGAATGCTAACCACTTAGTATGCCAAATGTTTACACTCAAATAACATCCAATTTCTAATACATTTTTTTGTGCCTGTTCTTTTATTGTAGAGTTACTCTTGTTTTCTCTATTATTCACAGGCAAATGCTCACTTAAGCCATTGATGAACTACCAACGACATTACAGTTTAGTATTTGCTGACATTTGGTAAACACACCACCATGTGATGGTATGATGTAAATGTCTGGTACATGTTCAATCCATTGTGATATCACTACCCACTTACAGCATTTGAGAATAATGAAAGAATAGTGTTTTTTTTTTCATTCATTTGTTTGTGTATATTTTGTCCATGAGGATTGAATTCAGCCCTTGCTCATGGGAGAAAAAATGTTCTACCACTCAGCCACAGGCTAGTTTCAATTTCATTCAAATTTAATGATTTTAAATAGGTACATATATACAGTGGCTTTCATGTTATCCTACACAATTACATAGAATCTCTTGTCCTCCATCCTTCCAGTATGTTGCCATAGTTTCTAAGTTGCATGTAGAAAGCACCAATGATAGACTAAGATGATGAAATATAGGTGTTCATGAAGTTATTTCTACATTTTCTCTTCAGATTAAAAGTAACTAATTACATCTACATGCAATGGTCTTCTGAAAAATGTTAACATTTAGTAGGCTGTACACTTATATCACACTTGGAAATAAGAAAAAGAAGGCAATGGCTTAATATATGATTTAGTTTCATTTATACAACCTAATTATTTCTATTGTTGTAGCAAAAAGTTTGGACCCAAATGATGACATTTTTATCTATGCCCAATTTTCAAATCCTTGCTCTTAATTTGTTTCAGTATATACTCCAATCAGAAAAATATGGATATATGGAAAAAATCATTTGTTAATAATGGGAATCACATATTAATATTTCCCTGGTGGTTATAAAATTAAACTTATTTTAATGCTGGGCTTTAATAAAACTTGGCAAAATGGAGTTGGAATAATTATGTAAGAAAAAGAGACCTGCTGAAAACAATAACTATCAATGACAAATGGGATAAGGAATTCACTTGAAAACTTGATCACGAATAAATAGACCTACTGATACAAGCTTTCCAAAACTAACTCAGTATGTTAAATACATACTTGGATTATTGGGGAGAATTGAAAGGGCAGATATTTAGTTACACAAAACTAAGTTACTAAATTAAATTAAATTAAAACTAAGTTACTAAATGAAAGGGGCTTAACATGAGTAAACCAAGAAGAAAATAAGTGTGAGCATTAGTGTCAATAGTCAGTAGGTCACTAGGTAAAATTCATGGAGAAGATATGCTGCCAACATGAAGACAGAAGAAAAGCCAAAAGCATACAAGATGAACATTGAAACTGAAAGATATTAAAATACTCAACAAAAATACTGAACCACAAGATTGTCTTACATTGGTTAAGATCTTTAATAGCTGTATGTTTGGAAGTTTTTATTAGATGATGAAAGCAACAGAAATGGCTTATCCAGTTGTGGGGAAATAAAAATCTATATTGTTTAGTGCTGTTGAAAGTCGCCACTTGTTATTGAAATATATTCTTAGCAAACATGTTTCAGTTATGCACCATTTTAATGTGCTTTCCCCCCTTTATGTTTAGGTTTGTTTGTTTTACTAATGACTTAATACTTGTTATTTATTGGATAACATGGCAATGAAGGGACACACAAAGAAAATTCTGGTTCTTTTCTCAGATGAGTTTAAAATAAAGTCTAAAGCATTGGAGCCAGCTTCCAAAATCAACAATCCATTTGGCCCAGGAGCTGCTAAAGGATACACAGCAAAGGGAATGAAAGGCTTGAAGATGACAAGTATAGCAGCCAGATTTGGGGAGTAGACTACGACCAATTGAGAACAACCATCAAAGTCGATCCCCTTACAGTCCTATGAGAAATTTTTGAACAACTCAATGTGAAAAATTCAACAGTTGTTTGGGATTTGAAGCAAATCATAGAATTGAAAAGGGTCTGTGGGTAGGCTTCATGAGCTGATCTCCAAAGTGAACTGTCACTTGGACTGGTCTTCATCCCTTACTCTACGCAACAACAAGGAATCTTTTTCTATCAGATTGTGATGTAAAACCAAAACCTGGCAAAAACAGATGCAAAAAGGAGAATTTAAAAATGATTAAAATATCAGCAATATCATATATGATGCTGATAAGATAAAGGAAGTCATCAAGATTATTACTTTAATTCATACAGATAAAAATTAACATTTTTTTCCTAATCAAAATGTTTTCCAAAATATGCATAGATTAAAACTATATCAATGCAGAGAGGTGAAAAGATACTTTGTAGTTAAGGACAATGGCTCCCTTCCAGAGAAACTATGTTCAAATCCCAGCACCCACCTTGTGGCTAACATCCACCAGTAACTCCAGCCTGGAGATCTGAGCACTCCTCTGTCTTCTGTGGGCATCAGGCACACACATGGTGCAGAGACATGTATACAGGTAGAACATTCGTACACATAAAATAAAATAGTTTGAGAAACGATCTGAAGGTAATAAAAGCCATATGTAAATAATGACTGGAAAATTTCCTACTCAACTGTGAAAAGCTGAAAGATTTCTATAACATTGATAGGAGGCAACAATGCTCACTTATAATAAAAGTGTTAGGAAGAAAGAAATTAAAAATTAAAAATCACAAAAGGAGAAGTAGAATTAACATTTCTGTTACATGGCATGACCTTGCATGTATTAAATGACAAAGAGTTTGCAAAAAGCAAAAAAAAAAAAAAAAAAAAAAAAAACCCATCTCGTGGAGTTAGTAAAGGATTTCAACAAAATTGAAACATACACTTAACAGGGAGGCCTTTTGCTCTCTGAGGAGTGGATGGGGGTGGGATTCGAAAAGATGGTGGGGCAGGAGAAAGTGAGAGAGGGGGAATTGGGATTGGTATTTAAAATGAAAAAAAAAACATTTTCTTTCAAAAAAGACTAAAAAAGAAAAAAATTGGTTGTATTTCTACATATTATAAATGAAAAAAAAAATGTGTTTGAGGCCAGCCTCATATACAGCTAGTTCTAGGACAGCCAGAGATGTCACATAAAGAAACCCTGCCTTGAAAAAAAAACAAAACAAAACAAGTGAAAATTTTGTAAACAAAAATATATAAGCAATTCCACTTACAAAAGCATCAAAACTATGAAATACTAAGAGATTAACTAAGGTGATAAAAGATTTATACAAAGTACAAACAACTGAAGAAGGAGATTGAATAAGGTAAATATAAATGGAAATACTTCTCAGTTTTATTAATTGGCAACTATATTCTTAAGATGTCAATACTATCAAAGTGATGTATAGGTTCAGTGAAATCCCCATCAAAAGTCCAGTGATCTATTTGTAAAATAGGAAGATAATGGTTAAATGCACGTGTGATATCAGAGGATCTTGAATACCCCTGAAATCTTATGAAAGATGGTAAGCTGGAAGTGTCATGCATTCTAGTTTGTAAAGTTGTTATAAAACTGTAGTAACAAAACTAGTGTGGTGACTCTTAAACTCACACAAACAGACCAATGTGCTAGAGTTCACAGCCCAGAAATAAACCTGCACATGGGAGGGCAATTGATTTTTAACAAAAGTATCATGAGAGGTCAATAAGGAAATGACAGGCTCAATGAAGTGTGGCAGGGTAGTTGGATGCAAGAGAATCAAGTTGGTCTTAGGTTAAATAACATACAATAATTAACCCAGCTTGGATCAGAACCTTAATTGTAAACCTGAACCAAAGGCTAATAGAGGGAAATATAAAACAAAAGCTACATGACATTAGTCAGTCATGATATTCTGGGCATGATGTCAGGTACAAAGTCAACCAAAGGAAAGGTAGGCAAGCAGGAAGAAAATAATTTTAACTATAGATCAGGAGAAAATATCAAGAGATATAAAGCAAAACAATACAGTAGTATTGAGGAAAGCCCTACATTTTTATATCTGATAAAAGACTAATATCCAGAGATTCAACCACAAGATATGAATGATTCAAAGATATAAAATTGCTTCAATATTTTTCTTCAGAGTATACATAAAAAATGAGAATAGTGTGTTATAAACTGCTTAGAATTACTAATAACTAGAGAATTTCAAATCCTAACTCTAAGAAAAACAATGTGGTAAATTTATACTTTATGGTTAATATTTTAAGAAATAATAAGTGTTCACAAACAGCAGCAAAACTGGCTTCTACCTTTGTCAGTAATGTGAAGCAGAATATCTGTGATAGAAAACCGGGTAGTGCTACAAAAACAACCTAAAAAGTAATTATTATATGATTGAGAAACTCCACTTATGACTATACACCCCACAGAGAAGAGCAGAGGTTCAAATATACATGTGTATCCACGTTTTTACAGCATTATTTCCAGTAGCTAAAGCTTGGAGAATCATCTCAACATCAAAAGGTAAGAAAAGACTGACATATGGTGCCATGTGAGTGACTGTTAAAGATGCCATATTTCTAAAATTAGACATAAAAACAAAACTATATTGTTTAATTTAAATGATAGTTCATTTTGGAAGTTAAGCATTTCATCAGGGAGAAGCAGAGAAATGGAATAAAAGTTGAAAGGTGAAGCGGAAAGAGGGATAGAGAAGGGCCCGGAAATGTATAACAAACACAGTTTGAATGGGAAGAGTCCTGAGGGAGTATGAACACAGTATGGTAATATAAATATAAGCACTAATTATGTATTTAAAATAACTACAGGAGATGGATTTGGAGGCTTACACTAAGTAAAAGGTATTTCAGAATATGGAAATGCCAATTATCCTCATGGAATTATTGAACATTGTGTTTAAATGTATTGGTTAAGATACAGTACCCACAAACATAACTAATGTGTGTCCATGAAAAGTTAGAGTTACTTAAGGAAAAAGCAGATGAAGCTGAGGACTTTAGGGAAATGACAGTGGTGTGAATCGGTGTGGTGGTTTCTACAGTGAGTGAAGAGAGGGGACATGAGTGGAGTGATGGTTGGGACAGCAGCAGCGACAGTATTCAATAAGTACAGTGCTCATCTTACAAGACAGAGTTGTGGAGGATGTGCAGGGTGATTGAACATCATGAGGAACATCTTTAAAACACTGGGTGTGCACTTATAAGATGTATTGTTTTGGGTACCCTAAAAATTGGGTAATTTATAGGATTAATCTAAATTCTGTTTCTAGATTTAGTAAAATATCCAAACTATTTGTGCACTTCTAATACTCAAGATTGAATAAAAGGGTTAGAAAAGGCCAGAGTAAGAACCTGCTTCTTCAAGGGAATGCTTTAATTGTTTTGTTGTTTTTCAATAATTCTGTTTTATTGTGTGTTATATGAAATAAGAAGGCAATACACAGAGGCAAAGTTTTATTTTGTTTATCCTTTGTAAGCCTATGCTGCAGATAATACTACATTGTGATTATGGAATAATTTGGCTCAAAGTAAAAATAAGAAAATAGGGAAGTAGAATTAAAGAGATATATTTGAATAATAAAATAGCAATTTCTAAGCTGCATCAAAATGTATTTTTCATTGATGACCCTTATAGCATGTGTCCATTTCAGGATCCAAGAAAACAAATAAAGGGTGAATTTAGATTACCACAAATGTGTGTGTGTGTGTGTGTGTGTGTGTGTGTGTGTGTGTGTGTGTGTGTTAAGGTAAAAAACTATAATAACAAAGAAGAAACAAATAAACACCACCCCTGGAGCTGTAAAGCTGTAATGGACCAGAATTGAAAGTATTGCAGTTTGCTGTCCATACCTCGTTGTGTGGTACTGCTGTTATCTGAGGCTTCCTTAGTGGGTCATGGCCCTAATCATCGCCATGCTGGGTAGGGAGGAGACATGACTTGAAGTATTAGGTATCCTATGTGGGTGTGGGAGGGACTGAGACAGCACTATTTCCCCAGCACTTAGTAACAGATACCCACCCCTGTCCAGAGGCTGTTACCTCTTCTTTCACTTGGGTGGTTGTGTCTTGCTGAAAATCAGGTGGGTGGTTTATTAGCATTATTGATTAAAGGGGAAACCAGAAAAGTCCATCCAGACTATTCTTTCCATAAAGACAGTTACCAGGATGTTTCAAGACAGTGTCAACTGCCGACACATAGTATTTTCAGCTGAGGACCCCTATTACTCAGGACGTAGGACCCATTTTTCTTTCTTTCATTTTTGCAAACATTCCCAGTACCTATCACAGTCCCCGGCATACAGTGAACACATAGGAACTGTTTACTCGCTTAATGAAAAATACTCTGGCTAAATAGAGTAAATTAAAAGTAAAAAAAAAAAATACTCCAAAAAATAAAATACTTTCAAGGTCCAACAGTCTATTGCTGAGAGTCAGGATACAACACGTATGATTCTGTAGTTTCTCTCTAAGTGATTTGTCCTCAAGAAAGCTCCCATGATGAAACAAGCCATCTGCCTCAGAGAACTTCCTGCTCAGTAAACTGGAATATAAAATCGGTAATGACTAGAGCTTTGTCAGCAAAGCATTTGTTGTATTTCTTTTGTGGAATGTGAAAAATACTCATGTCGGTCTCATAAATTTCCTGAGCAATCACCCACTGTTCGCTCAGCCTTTTGGATGTCAGGGAAGTCTGTGGTTGACTGATTCTCAAATGAATAATTCTAACAAGAAGGCTCATTTCCAGTGTGCTGCACTTTTGCTTATGATTAGAAATAGTAAGGTTAACTCTTGATTAATGGCTGTTTTAGCAGTGCTCAGTACTAGAACACTCACATATACCCAGTCTCATCCTTTACCCATTAGCCATAGCAGTTTCTCAACTGATTCTTTCCTAAACCATTAAATCTAGTAATGGACTAACAGGGCCTGCCATTATGGGTTTTTGTATTACTGCTCACTCAGGGAAATAAAAGCGTTTTTACTTTTGCTTATTTGTTTTTCTTTGCTTTTTATTTATCCTTGAAAATAGAACTCAGAGTTTGTTGAATGTTTAACAGGGTAATTTTTAAAAATAGGGTGTTGTAGCGAACATCTATATAATGTGTTTTTGCTTTCTATATTTTTTAAAGAAAATATATGCACAAGTGTAGGTATGAGGAAGACAAACTTTAAGAGTTCAAAGACTAGGCACAGTATTTATAATCTTTAAAGTTAGAATATTGTTTACGTAGGAAAAGAAGAAAAGCAAGACATTATAACATCACTGATGTGTGTCAAAAGAAGAGTTAGAACATAATTTAGGGAAAAATATTAAAATATTTCACACAAATCACATTCTCTATTACTTTAACTATGTAAAAAGAGTTCATGAATTGCGTTTTGTCGTATGTCAGGCTTAATAACAGAAAAACCCTAAGTATTCTTTCTCTTACATTCTCTACTTCCTACTTCATTAAAAAAAAACATGGACATTACCTGTTCAAATGTTGCAGGACAAAGTCAACATTGTTTAGTCAAATTTGAACCTTTGTTTTCCTGAGAAAATAGGGATAGTTTCTCTTTAATTATGAATAAAAAAATCAATTATAAAGATGTGCCAAGTGATTTTACATGATTTAGTCTCTTTAATTTTTGCACAAGCCTTAAATCTAGAGATGGCTTTAGTGGGTGAAAGAATCAGCCAACAAGTCTGCCCTGAATCCCAGGACTCTGCATAAAGGTCAAGTATTTGTAGTCTCCTGTGTTCCTGTAGTCAGATGTAGGCAGAGGCAGGACAGTCTCTGGAACTTCTTGGGCCATTTACACTGGTGTGCATAACACAGAAAGGGCCTTGTCTCAAACAAGGTGGAAGAGCAAGGGCTGCCACCTGAAGGCTGTTCTCTGACCTCCATGTGTAGGCCATGTCACACACATGCCCAGACCTACTTATAGGAACAAGCACATACTCACACAATGTGCATAGACTTCAAGTTCTTACCATTATGTCCAGTTTGGCAGTGTGGACATAGAGAGCAAGGGACTGCTACATGTCAATGGTTTCCCAGTTAATGAAAGAAGGAATCAGTTCTGTGAAATGCTCTGAGTTCAAGCCCATCCCTCTTTGTATTCAACTGCCACTATCAGAATTACTGATGTCTTTGGTACTTACTACATCTTGGTTGAGTGACTGATTTTTCACCATTAAACTCCAAACACATTCACATCACAATAATCATCTGATTAGCTATATATTTGTGTATCCAAGTCATTCTATGTTAATGAAATATAATGTTAATGATCCTGAACAATGTATTTATTGCAGGGTTTTTTTTTTTTACTTGTGACATGTATGTTTTAGGTAATGAGAGCTAACATGTTCACTGATTCTCAGGGAAGCATGGTAGACTACACCTAGAAAAGAACCTTTAACTTTTAGAGAAAATAAATTCTATTTGCTACAGGTTTTCATACATTCATTTCTTCTGGAATCAATACATTTTTAGAATTGAATACTGTGGTGGTATTGTGTTCCCCAAAATATTGTGTATCCTAATAAATTTATCTGGGGTCAGAGAACAGACAGCCACTAGATACAGAGGCTAGAAAATGGTGGCACTCACACCTTTAATCCTAGCATTCCAGAAATAGAAATCCCTCTGGATCTCTGTGAATTCAAGGCCACATTGGAAAGAGCCAGGCATGGTGACACATGCTTTTAATCCCAGGGAGTGAGCCTTTAATCTCAGGGAGTGATGGTAGAAAGCAGAAAGGTATATAAGGCGTGAGGACCAGGAACTAGAAGCATTTGGCCTGGTTAAGCATTTGGCATGGTTAAGCATTCAAGCTGGTTAAGCTTCAGGCTTTTAAGCAGCAGTTCAGCTGAGACCCATTCTGGATGAGGACTCAGGAGCCTCCAGTCTGAGGAAACAAGACCAGCTGAGGATCCAGGGAGGTGAGGTAGCTGTGGCTTGTTTTGTCTCTCTGATCTTCCAGCGTTTACCCCAATAACTGGCCTTGGGTTTGATTTTATTAATAAGAACTTTTAAGATTCATGCTACAGAATACAAATAACACAATTCTTTATGTTATGGGCAATTCTAGAGAACTGAAGTTGAGCTGAAGAGAAAAGAAAAATCATAGATGAAGGGAAAGGGTATAGAAGCATGAAAAAAGAGGTTCAAAGTGTCCCCACAGGCATGTGTGTTTGTTTACTCATAGAAGAGGAGGGGGTCTGGGAGGGAGAAAGGGTAATAGGGAGAGAAAGAGGGAAGGCGAGACAAGGCATTAGTCTCCTTGATTTTCCAGATAATAACTACATGAATGAATACATTGTCTTTTATTGTCACAAACCATCAAGAGGATAGTTAAAACTTGCTGACATGAAATCTAGAAAATAGTGTGCTTACTCAAACTTACCACTTGCACAGTTCTAGTGATATTTTTATATCACTAATGAAAGAACTTTTCAGTTGCTCAGTTCTGATGAAGAAATGATTCAAATTTTGCAAATGACTAGAATTTGAAAAGGATTACGTTCATTAGCTAGATATTAAAACTGTAGTGAACTTTCGTAAGTCAACACACAGCCTTGTGGGGTGTGGACACTGATCAAAGGCACTTTGGTGTCCTGCAGATTGTTTCTTGGTCTATCATAGTCTAGCTAAACACGTGGCACCCGTCACTCAAGACTTTTTAGACTCAGTTTCACTTTCTGTTAGTGCTGTTATGTTTTCTACACTATGGCATCAATCTGAGCACAACTCTAGCATTATTTTGGAAATGGAATAAAGATATATATATGTATGTATATATATGATAGATTAGATGATAGCACACAGTAAGATTCTATTTATTATCGCAGTTACGGGCTATCTAAGCTTTCTCTTGTTTATACTGACTGTCTTTTCTGGAATGTAGTACTCAGCAGTGTAAAAAATAACATATGCTTGCTTTATTAAACATCAACATTATACAATGTGTAGTGGCTTGGATGAGAAAGGCCCCCATTTGTGGTGATATTTTATTTGCTCTATTAAGTAAAACGTATCTTGGGATCAGAGGACAGAGCTAGTAACTAAATTAGACATAGAGGCCAGACAGACAGTTGTGGCACACACCCTTAATCCTATCCCTTGGGAGGCAGAGATCCAGATCTCTGCGAGTTCAAAGCCACACTGGGAACAGAGCCAGGAGTGGTGGCACACGCCTTTCATCCTGGCACTTGAGATCTCATGGGTTTGGTTGGGAAGGACACACGCCTTTAATCCCAGGAAGTGATGGCAGGTAGCAGAAAGGTATATAAGGCATAAGGACCAGGAACTAGAGGCTTTTAAGCAGTTCAGCTGAGACCCTCAGGAATGAGTACTCAGAGGCTCTCAATCTGAGGATTTGTGGAAACAGAATCGGCAGAGGAGTTAGCAAGGTGAGGTTGGTTGTGGCTTGTTCTGTTTCTCTGATCTTTCAGCTTTCACCCCAATATCTGGCTCCAGGTTTTTGTTTTTGTTTTAATAAGATCGTTTGGTAATTTGTGTTACATTCATTGGCTCGTGTATTGGAATACTTGGTTCGTAGTTGGTAGAACCATTTGGGAAAGATTAGGAGGTCACTGGGGTGTGGGCCTTGATATTCAAAAGTCCATGAAGCCCCCAGTTATAGCTCTCTCTGTCTGTCTCTGTCTGTCTCTGTCTCTGTCTCTGTCTCTGTCTCTGTCTCTGTCTCTGTCTCTCTCTCTCTCTCTCTCTCTCTCTCTCTCTCTCTGCCTTATGCTGTGCTTTGTGGATTAAGATGTAAGCTCCCAGCTATAATGGCAGCACAATGCCTTTCTGTCTTCCTGCTGCAATACTCCCTGACAAGATTTTCATGGGTTCTGTAACACTCTGAAGCCATGATCCTCAAAATAAATGCCTTCTTTCATAAGTTGCCTTGGTCATGGTGTTTTATCTCAGTGATAGAAAAGTAACTAAATTATGAGATGATTCCCTTTATTATCTCTATAAAACTTAAAAGTACAAGATGATTCACAAAAATAAAAGTTTACTAGTCACATTTTGAAAGTGTGTTTAAGAAGATATTTAAGAAGATTTTTTAAGAAGATGTTTAAGAAGATATTCAGCAATCAGAAATCAGAATAAAACAAGACAAAAAACTATCAACCTTAAAACGAAATTTTATCAAAACTTTTGTTTTTTTTGAGAAGGAAGAAAGTGGATGAGGAGTGAGAACAGGGTGAGTGTAGGAATATAAAGAGTATTTGGAAGAAGTTGAAGAAGGGCAAAGAATATGATTAAAATCTATTGCTTGGAAAAAATATAAATAAAAAGAGAAAAAGCAGATATTGTTTCCTGAAATTAAATGATATTGTTTATAAAAGAACTTCATCTTCTTGACAATGTCTGTGTCTTTCCTTCACATTCCTTGTAAGGCTAGAAGAGCTGGTTATGCTCTCTTGACAGACTGAGGAAGCTTGGATGGACATCAGGCTGAAGGAACCCAACTAATGCAAGACAACTCACAAACTCACAAAATCCTGGCTCTGCATCTCAAACCATCAAGAAAGTACCAAGAAAAAAAAATATTCCCCCTCCATCGTTTCTCAGAGTTACACATGACTGGTAACTATACAAGCTTTTTATACTTATTTCACACCATTCTGATTCCTGTGTCTCATTTATGTATGTTATCTCTCAATTGTGATCAAAATGATCATCTCTATTGCTTTAGTGTAAATTAGCACCTAAATAATGAATTATTATTCATAACTATGAAATATTATATCAGAAAAAGACACTAATATAGATAGGGGTAGGGTTAATTATAAAATGAAAATTGTTATGTTTCTTTTCTAGACCTACAAAATCTCCTTTCCGTAGTATAGTTCTGCTCTATACTATTAGAGTACTTCCTAATTTCTGTTAAAACATGACTAATTGGTATGCAAGCCTTGTGAATTACACTGCCATGAGGATACATCCTTTTTACTCTGCTGGGTAAAATTCTTGGCTCTCTGCATTGCTTCAAACTTTTGTTTACTTTGCTCTAATTGAGCTTTACTCTTAGGGCAACAGTCTCTGCAGAGCATCCATTGTGTTTCTTTCAAGCTTTTTTTTTTTTTTTTCTATTTCTTGTTAGAAAACAAAAAACCTTTAACATTACAATAAGGCTGGTGTGGGGGATTTCTTGTTCATTTCCTGGAATTAATCTGCTGGGATTTAAGAGATGAAGTTGACTGATTGGAGCAGAATACTTCTAGATGACTGAGGCAACACTTCTTTTGATTGCCTTAAATCCTTGTTCCTGTAATCTCAACAAGAAGATACCATCATGTTTTACTACTCCGATGCTGTTGTACAATCAAACTGTGAGTTCTTTTAGAATGTGTGACAGTTTTATATTTATTGTGCATGCTGCCTTAGTAAGTGGGTGATGCTTGACTCAGAAATTCAGTTTTAAAAGTTGAAGAGATTGAGAGAAAAAATGAGTTACTATTGCAAGTAACGTTTAGCTATTGTGACAAACAATGGAAATAACAGAGGTTATTCTCTTGCAGCTCAGAGGATCAAATGTCTACAATCAGGGCACTAGATGTCCCACAGGCTCCAGCATGGTGATATTTTATTTGTACTGAAATGTGATTTTATTTGTATGTTAATAAATAAAGTTGCCTGGGGGTCAGAGCTATTACCAAGCCATAGGGAAAGCTGGGCGGTGGCAGTGCACGCCTTTAATCCCAGCACTTGGTAGGCAGAGCTAGGTAGATCTCTGTGTGTTCAAGGATACAGCCAGCATTGGAGACACACGCCTTTAATCTCAATACCAACCATAGAAGACCTGGAGGTCTGTACAGACAGGCAGTGACTAGGAGGTCATGTGGTTGGGTTTATAACCAATGAGACGGCAGAACAGAAACTCTATTAAAAAAAGACAGACACAGGAAGTAGGTCTCTTCGGAGAGGTAGGACCACCGTGATGGTGAAGGGTAAGGCTTTTAGCTCTTAGCTATTGCTCTGACCTCTTGCCTTTTATCTCTGTATTGGCTCTGTGTTTCTTATTTAATAAGATGGTTGGTTACTTCTACACTCCAGGGAAGAATACTTCTCACTTTCTTTGGCAGCTGATGATATCAGTGTTCTCTGCCACTGTATCACTCCAGAGTCCACATTGTCATCACCACACCTTTTTCTGTTGCCTTGCTTTTGTGTGGCTCCCCAAGGATACATTCATGTAATTTATAAACCACTGGGTAATGTAGTGTGATCCTGATAAACATCCTTAACACAAGTGAAGACTCTCTGAAAGAAGTCATATTAACAGGGTTTAAAAGCTAAGGGATCTTAGCGATTCTGACAGGTGTAAGGTGGTATCTCAGAGTCGTTTTGATTTGCATTTCCCTGATGATTAGGGATGTTGAGCAATTCCTTAAATGTTTTTCAGCCATTTGAGTTTCCTCTGTTGAGAATTCTCTGTTTAGTTCTAAGCCCATTTCTTAATTGGACTGTTGGGCATTTTGATGTCTAATTTCTTGAGTTTTTTATATATTCTGGATATCAGTCCTCTGTCAGATGTGGGGTTGGTGAAGACCTTTTCCCATTCTGTAGGCTGTTGCTTTGCCTTGTTGACCGTTTCCTTTGCTCTACAAAAGCTTCTCAGTTTCAAGAGGTCCCATTGATTGATTGTTTGTCTCAGTGTCTGTGCTACTGGTGTTATATTTAGGAAGTGATCTTCTATGCCAATGCGTTCAAGATTACTTCCTAATTTCTCTTCTAGCAGGTTTAGAGTAGCTGGATTTATGTTGAGGTCTTTGATCCACTTGGACTGTTTGTGCACGGTGACAGATATGGATCTATTTGCAGCCTTCTACACGTTGATATCCAGTTATGCCATTTGTTGAAGATGCTTTCTTTCTTTCCATTGTACAGTTTTGGCTTCTTTGTCAAAAATTGTATGTTCATAGGTGTGCAGATTAATGTCAGGGTCTTCAATTCGATTCCATTGGTCCACATGCCAGTTTTCATGCCAGTATCAAGCTGTTTTTATTACTGTAGCTCTATTGTAGAGCTTGAGGTCAGGGATCGTGATGCATCCAGAGGTTGTTTTATTGAACAGGATTCTTTTGGCTATACTGGGTTTTTTGTTTTTCCATATGAAGTTGAGTATTATTCTTTCCAGGTCTGTGAAGAATTGTGTTGGTATTTTGATGGGGATTGCATTGAATCTGTAGATTGCTTTTGGTAAGATTGCCATTTTTACTATGTTAATCCTGCCTATCCATGAGCATGGGAGATCTTTCCATTTCCTGACATCTTCAATTTCTTTTTTCAGGGACTTAAAGTTCTTGTCATATAGGTCCTTTACTTGCTTGGTTAGTGTTACCCCAAGGACAGCTTATGCTGGAGAGGATGTGGAGCAAGAGGAAATCTCCTCCACTGCTGGTGGGAATGCAAGCTCGAACAACCACTTTGGAAATCAATATGGTGCTTTCTTAGAAAATTGGGAGTCAATCTCCCCAAGATCCAGCTATACCACTCTTAGGCATATACCCAAGGAATGCTCAATCATACCACAAGGGCATTTGCTCAGCTATTTTCATATCAGCATTGTTTGTAATAGCCAGAACCTGGAAACAACCTAGATGCCCTTCAACTGAAGAATGGATAAATAAAATGTGGTACATATACACAATGGAATACTACTCAGCAGAGAAAAACAATGACATCATGAGGTTTGCAGGCAAATGGATGGATCTAGAAAAAATCATCCTGAGCGAGGTAACCCAGACTCAGAAAGATAAACATGGTATGTACTCACTCATAGGAGGATACTAGATGTAAAACAAAGATGACTAGACTGCTACTCACAACTCCAGGGAGGCTACCTAGAAAAAAGGACCCCAAAAAAGACACGGGGATTCCCCAATGACAGAGAAATGGATAAGATCTACATGAACAACCTGGATGTGAGTGGGGGTAATGAAGGGCAAGGGTCAAGGGAAAGAGAGCTTAGGGGAGCGGGAGATCCCAGCTGGATCAAGAACAAAGCGGGAGAACAAGAGAAAAGAGACCATGATAAATGAAGACCACATGAGAATAGGAAGAAGCAAAGTGCTAGAGAGGTCCACAGAAATCCACAAAGATACTTCCACAATAGACTACCGGCAATGGTCAAGAGACAGCTGGAACTGACCTACTCTAATTGTCATGCTAGAAACCTCATCCAATGACTGAGGGAACCGGATGCAGAGATCCATGGCCAGGCCCCAGGTAGAACTCCAGGAGTCCAATTGGCGAGAAAGAGGAGGGTTTGTATGAATGAGAATTGTTGAGACCAAGGTTGGAAAAAGCACAGGGACAAATAGTCAAACGAATGGAAACACATGAACTTTGAACCAGTAGCTGAGGAGCCCCCAACTGGATCAGGCCCCTTGGATAAGTGAGACAGCTGATTAGCTTCATCTGTTTGGGAGGTACCCAGGCAGTGGGACCCAGACCTGTCCTCAGTGCATGTGCTAGCTGTTTGGAATGTGGAGCTTATGCAGGGACACTTTGCTCAGCCTGAGAGGAGGGGACTGGACCTGCCTGGACTGAATCTACCAAGTTGAACTCAATCCTCAGGGAAGTCTTTGCCATGGAGGAGATGGGAATGAGGGTTTGGATGGGGGAAAGGCGGGGCCGGGGGAGAATAAGGGAATCCATGGGTGATATGTAAAATTAAATTATAAAATAAAATATATTTTAAAAAAGCTAAGGGACATATCTTCATTATGTTTTAATTTCTTTTAGGGAAATTTCATTAAACATTCACCATTTGTGAATGTAGGTTTAAGTCAGTGGCAAAACTTTTGCCTATTTGCGAATTTTGAAGAAATTGATTTGTTTTAATAAATATAAAAGCAGTTCAAGCTTTTCTATTCTAACAGTATGGCATGTATCACTCTATGCCACCAGCACACAGAGTAAACTTCTCCAAAAGAAAGGAATAACATATTGATTGATAAAGATGGGAACGTCTGACTTATTATTGTTTCTAACTTCTGTTCATATAAGTTAATATGCAATGGTACTATAAATGCCATGTGATTCTTATTGTCAACCTGGCAGAATCTAAAATCACCAGGAAGACATACTGGCCTATGGGTATGCCTTGGAGGGATTATTTTGGTTACATTAACTGAGATGGGAAGGACCATCCACCAAGGATGGCACCACTCATTCCCTGATTGGAATTCTAGTCTATATAAATGGGAAAAGGAAGCTGAACAGTAGCATGCATCCACTGTTCTCTGCTTTTGTTGTGATTGGGATGTAACCAAATTCTTCAAGCTTCTGCTGTCTTGACTTCCCTGGCAAGATGAACTGTCCTATGCACTATGATTCAAAACAAATGCTCCCACCTGTCATAGTTTTGTCAGAGTATTAATTCATGGCAACAGAAAACAAAGAAAAGCTGGAATCTGCTGTTTCTGAACTATATGGACACCCTCTTATTCCAACAAGATAGTTAAATATGCAGTTTAAGGAAAAGCAACACTATTAGATGAATAGAAGTCTAAGAAATACACTTTACTTATAAGTATATTTAAGATTTAGAGTCCAAACAAGTAATAACCTCACAATGTTTATAACTGTATAAAATGGATGCATGATTTACATGACTATTCTATTTTATTAAAGAATTAATATGTTCCAAGACTGACATTGATAAGACTATTTGAGCAATAGGTTCTATTCTGTTATTGTCTTTAATTTATCAAGTTTATCTGTACTAGCCTCATAACTTGTATGTATATTGTGTTTTGCATTTGTACAGTAAAATATTGATTATTCAAACATACTTTGGTAACTAAAGGTTGTTAAAAATAATCCAAAAGAATATACTATCACCTTTACTTAAATTTTTTAAAATTCTTACCTAAAGTTTACTTACATAAAATATGTACCCCAGTCATCCTCAATAGTGATGACTATGAACCACAATTACCACTATGGCACCCTAAACGTGCAATAGTGACATTTACATCTTCACATTTACCTATAGCCTCCTCAACAATATGGAAGCTTTATCTGATACTGTAAACTTACCCAACCACCCATGACTATTGAAGTCATGAATCTCAAAGGAGAATATTCTGCTACCACTTTCCCAAACCAGGATAATTCCTCACTGCATTCTCAACATTCATCTTTATACCTACAGATAAGTGAGACCATTACAGAAATATACAACTGGCCAAAATGTTGAGAAACAACTGACCATTAGGTTATCAGCCTTAAGAAATACATCTACAGCCCAAAGCCCTACAGCTAAGATTCAGAGACTATTTCAGAAGGAGGGGCAGAAAGATTGTAAATGCCATAGGACCAGAAAACCTTTTGTAAGACTGTGTGTTCTAGATATGACAGGGAAGCTATACCCATGATCTCAACAATATGCCTGCTGAACAAGACAGGAACAATGGCAACACCATCTGACATATGAAAGAGGATGGAGAAATATCATGGTAAGATCCACCCCTACACGAAGGGTCACAGGCAATTAAAGACTCCTGGAAAGGAAAATTGGTTGTCTCTAGGGGTAAGCCTAGCCCCAAATTAATTAGATTTTCTAATACAAAGTTGTCAACCTTCAAAATGTATACACTCAAGACAAGCAACATTAAACTTACTTGGAAGATATTCATACATACACATACACCCACACCAACAGAGAGAGAGGAAGAGAGGGAGAGAGGGAGAGGAAGAGAGAGAGAGAGAGAGAGAGAGAGAGAGAGAGAGAGAGAGAGAGAGAGAGAGAGAGAGAGAGAGAATCTGAGAAGGAGGGAATAAGGGCCATTGGAGAAGCTTGAGATATTAGATGGGGGGGTGATGCAATTATACTTTAATTAAAATAAGATAACTTTAAAATTTCTTCACTAGAAAGAGAAAGAGATAGTGCAGGTAATAACACACTCTAATAATACTCTATGCCATCATGGTGTAGAGTAGTTTAACTTCTGACTCCATATTCCATTGTTTTTAAAAATTTATATTTTTAAAGTATTTAAATAGAAAACAAAAATATATTTATAAATTAATTGGACATAGTAGAGTATATCTTCAATCTGAGCAGTTAGGAGTCTGGGATAGGAGAGAAGAGAGTCCAAGCCAAATTTGGCTATAAAGCAAAGCTATTTCATAAATAATAAGCAAAGATTCAACAAAAGTTGAATTTTATAAGGAAATTGTATACATGGTTTAACTGGTTCATTCATTAGATCTTGGGTTTCCCCTTGACTGCACAGTCTTGGACATCCTATTTCACATTTGTACCATGAGAATGACTTCTACCCTGACTTTTAGCAAAAATTCTCCAGCTTGCATTTATTTTTATTAAAAAATTATTTTCTTCATTTTATATACCAACCACAGAACCCCCTCTTCCTTCCTCCTGCCCCTCCAGCCTCTCCTCCAACCTACCCCAGAATAAGGTAAAGCTTCCCATGGGGAGTCAGCAGAGCCTGGTACATTTAGTAGAAGCAGGTCCAAGCCCCTCCCACTGCCTCAAGGCTGTGCAAGTTGTCCCACCCTAGGTTTGCTTAAGAGGCCCCCTGGCAATAGGATCAGGATATATCCCTGGTCCAGCTTGCATCTTTAATAAAACTCTTCTAGCCACCTCATATCAATGTAGCATTTCAAACCACAAATGTACAAAGCACAAGATAGAGAGTAAGATAGAGAGTGGTGTTTCCTTTACTCTTTGCAAGAGATATTTTTTTTTTCTATTTAACATATATGACTTTAGGAGGCGCGAATATACCAGACAGCAGCATGGGTTACAATTTTTTTAGCACTCCCCACTGTCCTGCATATATGATGCCTTATGCTTAAAGACACCCAGCAAGTAATTTTATATAATCAGTTTGGTAAAAAATGATAAAGCCTTTGATCTTTTAGCATACTTCTTCCTCCTAGTTAAGAAATGTGCCTCCCCATGGGAGGCCTTGCCTTCATGTGGGAGCAGGTGGGGAAGGGTTAGGGGGAGGCTGAGAGATGGGAGGAGGGAAGGGGGGCTTTGGTGTATAAAATAAAAAAAATTCTTTAATAAAGAAAAGAAAGTATAAAAAAATGGTCTGCAAGTGAGGAAGCTGACCCATGTTTGCTTAATCTTGATCAAATGGTCAAAAACATCTAAAAAATCAAATAATAAAATAATAATGTACTCCTTTATTGATTTCATTCACATCTATAAAAGACAGCATTGAAATATAATACGTTGAGTATCAAAGGGCCTTTGAATTGTTAAGAAAATAGGAAAACTATATATTCTTTTTTTAAATTCATCTTACATACCAACCACAGATCCCCCTCTCACCCTCTGCCTGCTCCCCCACAGCTAAGCCTGGTACATTATGTGGAGGCATGACCAAGTGCCTCCCCAGGGGTGAGCAAGAGTCCGACCATAGGTGATGGAATCCAGAAAGCTGGCTCATGCACCAGGGATAGAGCCTGATGACACCGCCAGGGGCCCTCAAGCAGACCCAGCTACTCATTGTTTTTATTAATTAGATTTCACATTCCTTCCCTATAAAGAACGCAAAAATTAGGCAAATGTTTTAAAGTCAAGGAGACATAATAAGAACACATGTAAGAAGCATGGAAATTACTGATGTTAATGTGAGAATGGGCAATGATTTCCTGTGTAAATATACAAAAATATAAAATCATAATAAGAAAATAAGTTGGATTTCTTCTTAACAATTTTCTATAGCTTTAATATATTCACTTTCAATAGTCTTCTCTGATCACAGAGCCTAAAACAGCACTTTCTACTATTGAATTGAAAATACATTTTGAATATGAAATTTAAGGATAAATAAGTGGGAAAATCTTCCCTCCTTCTTGCTTTCTCTACCATGAAATGACTTATTTCTATTGGGCCTCTGGAGTCAGGTTTTTATATTTCAGGTAAAAAAAATCATTTTCCATAATTATTCTTATACCCCTTTCCAGTAATACAAAGCAGAATTTTGTTAACCAACACCTGTAATATACTTCATTTCAAAATAATAAAATGTCCTCTCCATGGGGCTCATTCATTTTTTATTCATGTATGTCGACTATTCTTGAGACTACTAAAGTGAACTGATTTTTCTTCTTTAAAATGTTTGCATGTCATAAACTCAGAACTTTTATATTCTATGCATGAAGGAGTTTTTTTGATGGAAGCATGCTGAGCTTAACACGTAATTTACATTGAACTCACTGAGCTTCAAATGCACTCTGGGAGTTATAAAGGTTCATTTCTCCACAGGCTAAAAGACCTGTTGCTAAGAGCACTCAAGTTAAATTTATTCCCGAAAAATGCAATATGACAGGATTCATTCTTGATGAGATTAATGGTAGATATCAAGACATAGGTATAATACACTTGGCCTCTTTACTATTTTTGAAAAGCTGAAAATGTTGGTATACTGATATAATAAAAACTGGTTTAACCATTATTTAAAGGCACCAATTTCTAATGAAATGGACTAATGTGGAATAGATTTATTCTTATATTTTAGTTTAAGAATAAGCATGTATTTAACAGTTTTGTGACATTGATTATTGAGTCAGTCATGCAAGTCTATGACTTCTGAGAGAAAATAAATTACAAGAGCTTTTTAATTCCTCATCTATGACCTGGTGTCAAGGACTGCAATAGGGAAGAAAAAGAGAAAAAAATATAAAGTATTTGGAAACCTCAATCAATGGAGTCAGTGTGTGGTGACCAATGGAACTAGGGCTTGTGGGAAGAGTACAAAGAGAAGCAGTAGACTGGAAGGCTATGGGGGTCTGTCTTCAGTCCACAACTGTACCGTTTTCAGCCACTAACTGAGAAGACTTCACAGTGCTGGTGAATAAACCACACAACAGGATCAGAAGTAAAAATTCTTAGTGCTCTCAGAATTTGAAACACATATAAGCCTAATGGGAATCAGGAAGTCACGGGAATTTGAGCAAAAATTTCAACATATGTTAATTCTCTAGCAAGGTTATTTATCCTCTTCATATTCAACACTAACCATATAATACACAAAGGAAAGGTACAGAGTGGGCTTGGTTTCCCAAGTATCTACACCCTAGAGCAAATTTAAAAATATTAAAAAACATCAAAATCTCTTAACACCCAACACACACACCCTTACAGACACACAATAAGTTTAGTGATTTTACAACATTGGGAGATCTGACAGAAAAAGAAGAAAGACAACTCATTGTGAGGATAAGTTAATAGTAAACATTTTTGAAATAATGAAGACAAAATAATTTGCAGAGAACACTAAAAGCATACATTATAATTACATTACACAGACTGAAGAATATTCAAAACTCAGTATTTTAATTAGACTATCAAACACATAGAAATGTAAAGAACAGAAACACCTTTTCCAGAAGTAATGTACAGTATGTTTAAGACTGATTAGGTTAGGTTAGGCATCCATTACCCAGTCAGAAAAGTAATGAAAACAACAAAAATCCCTACTGGCTTTAAAGACAATATGAACAACCATTCCAAATGACAGACACGTAAAAAAGACCAAACTTAAAAAAACAGTGAGATAGAAGATGAACTAGAGTAACTTAAAGGACCATATTTTTGTAACTTGAGTAATAATTTGAGAGCAAATTGTAAAGTAAAAAAATATTTGAGGAAATAATGCTCAAAATTTCCCTGCATTTGATAGAACCCATTAACTTGTGTGTATGTATTCATAGCATAGACATAAATTTAAAACAAAGGAAACATTTCTTCTAAGCAGAAAAAATGTTTTATGTATAAAGGTACAAATATGATTGAACGTCTTTTTCTCCTTCGATCTAGGCCAGTTTAGAAAATAATAGACTGATATTCTTTGTCTGTTGCCAATAAGGAATCATCTATGTATGAGGACACTAATATTTATAAGGCAGGAAAAGAGAAAACCTCTGTCTGTATAGGTATTATGTCAACATACAACAATATAATCATGTATATTAATAACAAATTAACAAATTGTTAATAACAAAGCAGATTTCAGAATAAGGATATTGTCAACAATAATGTAGGATGGCTTAATGATAGAAAATTAGCTAATTTAACAAGAAACAAGTATAATTCTAAGTAATTAAGCACCTGATACTTTAACAACTTCAAAATACCTGTCCCGGACCTAACAGAATTAAAAGGAAAAATGAATGAATTTACCGGTATAATTGTTTAAACAAAATGCCCAGGTTTTTGTGTTTTTCCCAGAGTCAGCTTTGAGTATAGCCCATGGGATAAAAATACTATACATTTATGTCTAAGCTCTAGTACTCATAAAAAAATGACTTATACTATTTAGTCAGGAACTTTAGGACTAACATCCTATATTACTACACTAGATTATATTTTTCTTGGTAAATTGGCAGGATTTAAATTTCCAGAAACACCTTGATTATTCATGCAAAAAGTGTAACTTCCCTCAGTCTGGCTGCATTTGATCTCTCATTTCTGTCTGTACCAGAAGCCAGGTCCTTATTGCAATCCCCACCCAGTACTCTAACAAACACTGTATTCCTTTAAATTAAGAACAGCTTTTATCTTTCTTTGTTTTCCTTCATTTCAAAAACTTGTGTGATACCTGCCACTGGAGAAAATGAAGAAATTGATGGTAATTTCACAGTCCTTGGCAAAAACACACTGAACAGCTGTCTATAAACACTGAACAGCAAGGAGAATTGAGGATGGGATCTGGATTGCTTTATCCCAAATAAAACACTTTCTGGAAAACTGAACAAGACATAGGAAACATTTTTTATTGCTTGAATGCTTGATCCTAAAGTTCTCAGGAAGAATGAACCACAGAGTCTTTTTGTGGTCCTGTATGGAGGGGAGAAATAATCATTTATCGCTTTGTGTAGGGAGGAGAGGGATCGGATTTCCAATGAAATATATATATAGAGAGAGAAAGCCTGTGCTCCAATGAGATGATCTTTTCTCCTCTTGTTCAATAATAGTATTCATCTTTTGTAATGGATTTTTCCAAATAGCTTTAAAAAATTCACCAGGTATAAGACAATGTATCTGCTTTGGACCTCAGAGAGTAGAGTGTGAGAAAGGAGTTACAAATAGAGTGAATGCATTATTAATGAATCACCCCGCAGCTGTCCTTAAAGACTGCCTGAAAATGCCTATACATTTAGAAGACACCTGAAAAAAAAACACATGGGAGATAATATCCATTCTTTCTGTTGTATTCAGAGCAATGATCTTGCAGCTTGATCTTTTTATAGCCCCTGTCACTCCTCCCTAGGCAAGCAGTGCTTCTGGTGAGCAAATGGAATTCTCTTCCCAGGATTTAAAATAAATATTTGACTGTATTAAAATGGGGGAGTTTATAATTTTGTCTCTTACATGAACTGAAAGTCAGTGTATTGTATTTTATTCATGCCAATTCATTTCAGTAAACCAATTTTAATAATATGCATTTTCTACTTCTGAATAAAAAACACTGAAACTCTCCACTTCTTTAAAAACTAATGGCCTACTGCTAGTCTACAACCAACATACAAAATGATAATAAAAATGGTGCCTTAATTACACATATATACTTTAATTAAAATTGGTTCCATGGTTATTATCTCAACTAAGTTACATAAATAAACTCTAGAATAGGTATATTGTTTTCTGTTCTAGAATAGACATTTGAGAAACAGACAGTTCTACAGTATGGGAGAAAAAGGCTCCTACGTCATGAATGACCACAGCTAGGAATAGAGCTAAATTATATGTTTATGCTATGCTAGACATCTTACAATCTTTTATTAAATGGTACAAAATAAAATATTTTTGAGTATTTAAAATGATTTTGATAATGTTTGGAAGTAGATAAATTTATCCACAATCTCTAAATACTTAATTTGATAGAATTTTATCACTATTGAAATAGTCAATCCAGAATTCATACTTACATCTCTAAAACACTGACTTCCAAATTCTGCTGGTGCTTACAAAATCTAGGAACTCTGATGCAAGAATGTATGACAGCAGAAAATATCCTTCTTCCTTATTTTTATAGATAGATGTTCAGAATTCACATCCCTTTGTACAATTCCATTCCATTCTATTCTATACTTATTTATTCTTTGCTTGTTTATAATATACTTCCTCAGTCACTGGTTTATAAAAACAATGTCTTCTATGATGCATCATTGAAGTGATAATAGGAATGAAAAGAATAATAACTGACACAAATATCTATTTTTATATAATTAAAACACTTTAGGAAGCAAGAGGTGTGCAATGAAATATGAAAGTTTTAATTATCTAGCCTTCTAGTTTAAGGATAATGTAGAGTTCTAAGAAACTTTTTATCCCCTTGTGTCTCTGTAGTAATAAATAGTGGTGTAAGATTCCCTGATTGTTGTGGATATCGCTGTATATAAATAAAACACTGATGGCCAGTGACCAGACAGGAAGTATAGGCGGGACAAGGAGAGAGGAGAATTGGGGAAACAGGAAGAAGGGGAGGGAGACACTGCAGCCACCACCAGGACAAGTAACATGTAAAGCCATGCGCCACGTGGCAAGGTATAGATTTATGGAAATGGATTAATTTAAGCTATAAGAACAGTTAGCAAGAAGCCTGCCATGGGCATACAGTTTACAAGTAATATAAGCGTCTTAGTGATTATTTTATATGTGGGTTGTGGGACTGCGGGGCTTGGTGGGATCTGGAGAGAAACCCTCCAGCAACACCTGATGTCATAAAGATGTGAACATTTGACACTGTTAACTATCATTGTATATTATATAATATAACCTAGAAGCTTGGAGTGGCTAGATTAATATTAAGTACAACATTAACACAAACCAAGAAATCTACAGTGTGGGGATAAATGATAAAGGGACATTTAGGATACAGAGGTAAAGTGTTATGAATTTGTAACAATTATAAGTATATTGACTTAAGAATACTTTCCAAGTTGATTTTGGTGACTAATCATAGATATCCACTGGACTATTGATCAGAAAATTTAGGTAAGATGGGGTGGTATTGTGTTCCCCAAAATATTGTGCACCCTAATAAACTTATCTGGGGTCAGAGACAGAACAGCCACTAGATACAAAGCCTAGAAAATGGTGGCACTCACACCTTTAATCTTAGCACTCCAGAGGCAGAAATCCCTATGGATCTCTGTGAGTTCAAGGCCATATTGGAAACAGCCAGGCATGGTGACACATTCCTTTAATCCCAGAAAGCGAGCCTTTAATCCCAGGGAGTGGTGGTAGAAAGCAGAAAGGTATATAAGGCATGAGGACCAGAAACTAGAATAATTTGGCTGGTTAGGCACTTGGCTGGTTAAGCTTCAGGCTTTCGAGCAGCAGTTCAGCTGAGAGCCATTGGGATGAGGACTCAGAAGCTTCCAGTCTGAGGAAACAAGAACAGCTGAGAAGTTGGCCAGGTGAGGTTAGCTGTGGCTTGTTCTGTCTCTCTGATCTTCCAGAATTCACCAATACCTGGTCTGGGTTTGATCTTATTAATAAGAACTTTTTAAAATTCATGCTACAAGTTGTTAAAGATCTGAAAATCATTTGGTGTAATTTTTAATCAACTGGCATTTATATAAAGTTTTAAAGTTGTGTAACACTTATATTCAAATTTGTGTTAACTAACAAATTTACATTATGTTAATCAATAAAATAAATCTCAATAACTTTAAAAGTATTTTATCAAAGAGTATGTTTTTTATACATGCTAAGATAAAAATAGAAATCAATAATAAAAAAACACCAGAGAAACCCTAAACTATGAAACTCTAAATAACCTAAGAAAATGCAAGATAGAGCAGAATATGCTAGAGATAACTCATTCTCAAGCCAGTGAACATTAATAAAATAGAAAATAGATAGAGACAATACAAAAGCACTCTTGACAAGTATAACCAGTAAATATAATCCAAAAATTTTACAAAGATAATAATGAATCAAATGTAATCATACAATAAAGGAATGATGACCATTTGGGACTTTATATGAAAAATTCAAGTTTAGTTCCCTTTCAAAAATGTCATATTAAAAAAAGATAACATTTTAAGAGAGGGAAAATCAATTTACAAGCATTCTAAAAATTTGTTATTAAAATTGCTTGAAAGCTAGAAAATGTGTAGCCATTCCTAAATGTCGGATAAATGACATATTTAAGAATTTTCTTCCCATTTCATGGTAAATACTGAAATTTTCCCAAGATGAGAAATTAGCCAAAGACACTTGCATCTGGCATTTCCCTTCACTCTTCAATCATCTCACTGACCATTGCAATAAAGCAGGAGAAAGAAACGAGAGGCAGAGGTCCCAGAAATAATGTGTCCAAGTGTTTCCCCTTTATATTACCTAAGTGGGAAATTTCATTGCATCTACAGAATTGACAAAATGGGGAATTAAACAGGTTTTAGGATATATAGTTAATACTAAGAAATCTGTTTATGATTTTAAATTAAATATCCAGAAAATAAATTTAAAACAGAATCCCACTTAAACTTTTTCAAAACATGTTTAAGAGTAATAAGTCTAAAGAAAACATTTACTATCTTTACAATATGAATATGTTAGAGATTTTTTTAAGTAAAGGAAAAATTTTAAAAGCAGATTTATACATTATGCATCAGTTAATTTAAAAAAATAAGGAAAATAAACATTACATATATAGTTTATTATATATTAATAACTACACATATAGAAGGAATAAGAAATAGATAAATATGTATATAGCTCTTTATAAAATAATGTAATTAAATTAAAGTTACAATGATCTCCATTATGAGTGTATATTTAACCTGGAACTACATCTCTTTAATCAAACAAGCAAAATGTCAGCCGATTAATTATAAATTTCTGATGGAAAAAATGGTTAATGAGACTGTACACATACACTAGACAAGTTATTCATTTTTATTGGGTAATATTGAATATTTTTCAAGTGATCTTATATTTTCAGCCCCAAGGCAGGTTACATGGCTCACATTATACATATTAAATAATTATTACCCATAAGCAAAATGATGTTTATAATTAATGGTTCTCCTCTAAGAGAACAGGAGGTTTTTCTGTCAATCATAAAGCAAGCAGCTGTCATATAGTCTAAAGAACAAATCCAAAACTCGAAGTTATGAGTAATATTATGCATAATTATTTAATAACTTTCCTGATATTTATTTGTAAAACTACTATGCAGTTCTTAAAATGTTTTCTTTTCTTAAAAATGGGATATGGCATGAGATGGAAGAAGTGAACCACAAAAAATATATTACATGAAAAAAATCTATTTTCAATAAAAGAAAAAAATCAAAAATGTCAATTTATCATGAGAAAAACATATATACTAGACAATTTTGTGGTTCTAATACTTTGAATATTCTATAAATATTTTTCCTAAGTGAAGCTATGAAAACTGATATGTCTACTATAATGATTAACTTGCTTGTCTATGATTGAATTTTGAGATACCTAGGAAACTGCTAAAGCATACCCCTGCTGAGTTTATGAGGTTATTTTTAGATAAGATAATGGGGGAAAGACAGGGCCTCCTTGTGGACAGAAACATCCCATCGACTGGGGGACCAGGTAGGAGGAAAGAGATAGGGAGTGAAAGTTGGTACTTTCACAAAGATGCTTGCTCCCTGCTTTCACTGTAGGAGGTTATGAGACAGCTTCTCTCTTGCCATGCCCTCCACACAATAATGTACTCAACCCCTTGAAACTATGATCAATATTATCTCCCATACGTAGTGGCTCAGGTATTTTGCCAGTTACTTAAAAAAATTGACAAATACACTAATTTTAGTGCTAAATATCAAAAATGAAGCAATTAGTAATTTCATTTTATTGTCTGTGGACATGCATAAGTCTATCATTGATATGAAAATTATAAGAAGTTAATCTTCTCATCCCCATTTAATAAAAAAATCATAACCTCAAGGTACCCTAATGAACATAAACAATATATACTTTAATTTCGTATTCATATCAACATTCATATTTTAAGAGGTAAGCTTAAAAGTATTCTGTGGTAACATTTGTGTGTGTATGTGTGTGTGCAGAGAGAGAGAAAGAGAGAGAGAGAGAGAGAGAGAGAGAGAGAGAGAGAGAGAGTTAATACATGTACGTCAGTGCCTGTGTGAGTATGTATACGTGCGTGTATGTACATCTGTCTCTATGTGTGTACATATGAATGTTCTACTCAAACAAGCTCTAAAGCACAAATTCACCAATAAATTTGAACTTTCCCTTGCTCTTTTCCTCTAGACAACGACTTTGCTGCTGAGGTGCACCTCAGCCTTCCTCTTTGTTCTTTAGAACACACCTTAAGAAGATGGTTTTCGGCTTTGGTTAATATTTAGGAAAGCTGGCCAATGTTGATGTCACAAAATGGTAACCTTCCCCTGGATTTCTAAGTTCTTGGTAATTAGAAGAATCATTATGAAAGGACATCGTGCAGTTGTGCAGCTTTCTTTCCAGCCTTGCTGGTTTTGCAGTGCATTCATTCATACAGCCGGTGGCTCGGGCACGGCCCTGCTAACTTGCCTTGTCTGGTTAGCGGAATAAAGATGCACTGTCAGAGATGGTGTATTCTGAATAATGGATAACTGAGAGTCCCCTGACACAGGTTTGACGGCCATAAAATATGAGCTTTGTGATTGCCCTTATATTCATACTCTGGAACTGACTGGGGGGATATTATTTCTAAATGCCAAGCTAACTCTAATTGTGGCCAGTTTCAGTAGGTGATTCTCTCATTAGTGTTTGGAGCAATTACAGAGAAAATGGATTGGTGCAATTTTATTTCTGCATTGATAGAATCTATTCTTACTCCTGCGTTGTAGCTATTCAGATTCAAATCAGGCCTCTCATCACAAATGTCCTGTTTGTGAGGGACACAGCAAATGACTAGAGAGCTTCCCGCCCCTAATCAAGTTTGATTTCCAATGAGGTCAATGCATTTCATTGCCAGTAATGTGGTATTAAATCAACAGGTAGCCTGAACTTCCCTTTTACTTTGTGACAATTACTTAACTTATTGGCATCCTGATGCATTATTTATCACTTTCCTCTCTTAATGATGCAATCCCTTACAATACTATAGAAAATCAGAATAAAATAAACTGAGGGTTTGTACACACACCTGACCTCACACAAGACCACAATCAAAGCACTGGATTCATGCAAAAATGAAGCCCACTGTAATAAGAGATTAGGATTGGAAAGGAAGTATAAATACATGGAGAAGAGATTTGCTGCCTTGAATGAAAATATTCCTTTTTGTCTCATTTCACAGTTATAATGACATAGCCACAATGCTTTACCTAAAGATATTGAAGGCAACCAGTTACTGTAAAGAAAAATGAACAGAAATCTCCCTTGCAGGTACCATAAATTTTTAAAATGTATTATTTTGTTTCTACAAGAATTATTAAGATCACACATTTCCTTGATGGTCAGAAAGAGAAAATGTATCCAACACATTTTGTCCTATGCATACAATGAAAGGCAAATGGTGTGGTATCTTTCATTGTAGAAAGGCAGAGCTTTCATCATAGAGTTCTCTAGATCAGAATCTCCAAATTGAAGAGAGATAAGAGAATTAGAATGTGAATGTGTATATGTGTGTGCATGTGCCTGTGTGTTTATGTGTGTGTATGTGTGAAATGACTTTTAATACATGGTACACATTGAAACAATGATCTCCAAGACCAACTTTCCAGGAAATAAAATAATTGAAAATAAACTACCTTCTTCTCTCAGTAGAATAAGCATCAATGGCTACTCACCTAATCTCTCGATGGAATAGTACCGCTGCTTGCTGTCCACACGCACCGTCTCGGCATAAGGACTTCCAACGCCATATCCAATAATATAACCTCGCACCACAATGTTTGGGTTGAGAGGAGGAGTCCAACTCATGATGATGCAGTTTGTCTGGGGTCTCACATGAAGGGAGCTTGGCTGGTCAGGGACTTGAGACTCTAGGATTCAAAGACATAGGCAAGCCTCTTTATTAAGTCAAAAGAATAGCAAATATCCCATTTAAATAAGAGAGTATGTTATTCCACACAGACTCAAAATACAAATCATTAATTCAGTCCTTCTTTACAAGTACGTACTAAATTTTTCATTTTTAATTTGTTACAAGATTTTGTGTGTGTGTGTGTGTGTGTTGTGTATACACACATGTGGATACTAGAGGTAGATACCTAGTGTCCCCCTCTATAGATTTCTACCATCTTTTTAAAGATAGTTTCTCTCACTGAACCTGCTCCTCACTCACTAGACTGGCTGACTAGTGAGCTCTGGGGACCTGCTTTTCTCCCCTGTCTCAGCAGTGGTCTTAGTGTGTACTTGAAGTCCTGGTTTTTACATTGGTGCTGGGAATCCAAACGCCAAGTCTCCATGCTTGCCTGGCTGCACTCTACTGATAGAACCATCTCTCTTGCCATATCAAAGAATTTCTTGAATTTCATCCAACATATTTTGATCATACTCTTCCCCTCCCCCAGCACTCACACTAAGAATTTCTTAAATGCTATTTCTGTAGGCATATCTAGTATTATGCATCTTAATTTTAATAACCTACTTTTCTTTCTTCATTCTTTCTTCCTTAAGTATCAATAAATTGAAAAATTAAGACAAAAAATTTAAAAAAACTATAAAACAATGAAACTTGTCCTGTCTAAGAATTATTTACTCAACTTAAACAAATATAAAAATACATTACCAATCATATTTTCAGAAAATTTTAGAGGAAACTGGATAGATTGCTCAGCTACTAGTAGCGTGTGCTGCTCCTGAAGAGGAATGTGCTTAGGTTTTCAGCATCAATGTTGGGTGACTCAGTCACCTGTAACTGACATCTTCCTCTAGCCTCCATGAGCACCTACACAAATGAGCATATATCCCATTGCCCATACAAATATATGCATACCATTTAAAAAACATAGCAAAATATTTTAACAAAATGGATTGTCAAGATGAGCAAAATGGAGTTGTGATCTGCCCTGCATGTTTCAAAACGTACTTGGCTCACTACTTGTTAACTCTGACAAAATATGTTATTTGAGGAAAGGAGACAGCACTCTGGATTGAAGACACACAGGTCCAGATGTTGGGAGAGTTTGGTTTCATACCATGTTCTATCATTCACTAGATTAATTTTCCTAATTAAATCGACATGCCAGATAGTGCTTGACTCAAGTTAAGAAAGAGCTAAGCTAAATTGTGCACTAGATTCTAGCTATGAGACTGTAAGTAAGACCTTACTTGTAGGCCTCTGTTCCCTCAGCTGTATAATGAAGGTAAAGTTGGGAACAGTTTCATAGGGTATTGAAAAGACTTAATGAGAAATAATGCATAAAAAAATCTTATTATGAGTAGTACCTAAGTTCTCAAGAGATATTGAATATTAGAAAGAATATGTCTGTAGCACTCTAACATTTTCTTTTAAAGAGACAGTATACAAAAAATAATGAATTTTACTGCTAAACTGATATGGTTGCTACATCATCTTTCTGAAATCTGACTTTATCCTTAAAATACACTGATACTTTTTAATTAGTACAGATACTTATATAGCATCTCACATGTTGGAATGTAGGTTATTATTATTATTATTATTATTATTATTTATATTGATTTAGGATTTCTATTGTTGTGATAAAATGCCATGACAAAACACAACTTGGAAAGGGAAGTGTTTATTTCAAATGATAGTCCCAAGGTTACATTCTGTTACTGAGGGTAGTCAGAGCAGGAAGAGGCCATGGAGATTACTGCTTACTGGCTTGCTTAGCTTGCGTTCTTACACATCCTAGGACCACTTGCCCAGGGGTGACACTGCCTGCAATAGGTGTGGGTGCCCTCATATCAATAATTAATCAAGAAAATGCCCTATAAGCTTATCTACCAGCAAATATTATTGGGGACATTTTCTCTCTTGTGATTTCCTCTTCTCAGATTCTATCCTGTGTTGGTTTTGACAAAAAAAAAAAGAAAAAAAAAACCCATGACAATAAAGCCATATTATCTATGATAGAATACAGAATGTAGAAATAGTAGACATACTACCTAAATTCTTGTAGTTTATAACATGAGAAAAATCTGCACATAAGAAAATATTTACAGTAAATTATGATAAATATTATGATAGTATATATATATATATATATATATATATATGTATAGGCTATGTTGAAAATCACTAAAGTACTTTGAGAAAAAAAATAAAGTGACTATTTTGACCCTGATAGTCTATTAAATGCTTAAATGTAGTTCCTTAAAATTAACAAGTTACTAAAGAAATACAGGTGATTTGAACCTCATTCAATCGTGTCCTTTATTTATCTCTATCAAAGATATTTGGATGTAGACTCATTGAATAATGTTAAATAATTTGATTACTCAAGTAACACTATATTATCTTTCCTTTGTGATTTGATATCAAAAGATAATAATCTCCCTACACACTACTTTCATTCATATTCCACTTGAGAGTTGCAGTGTATGTGGTAAAAGGAAGAATGCTCTTAAAAACTTATGACAATAGGTGCCATATACAAATCACTCCAAAAGAGACTAAGATGATACATCAACAGAATTTTCTAAAGATGGTTTCATTTTCCTAAAGATGTCCTTTTGTGAGCAAGAGGGAACAAACTATTATTTTTCTTCCATAAATAAGACTGTTATATAATATGCAAAGGCATCATTAAAAATTATGTCTCAAAATGTGGATATAAACCTTTATAGCAGAAACACACAATTTGTGAAGTATTTCTCTAAGTAAAGTAGTAAAATAGATAAAAATAGAGGGATTAATATTTTCCAAACCTGTTGGTACAGTATTGCAACTGTCTTTGGTATATGATATGTTCCATAGCACATTCTGTTTAATGTATTTTAAGTTTTGAAATAACTATTAAAACAAAACAATATGCCTAATTTTATTTCAAGAAAACTACTGAATGTTATTAATATTTTCTGTATTTATGTTGTGTGTGTATGTTTACGTTTGTGTGTATGTGTGTGTGTGTGTGTGTGTGTGTGTGTGTGTGTGTGTGTGTGAAATGGAGGCCAGATGCCTATTTGAGACTTATTCTTAATCACTGCTCCAGTTTTCTTTTGAGACGGTGTCTCTAGCTGAGCCTAGAGTCTTAACTAGATTGTTTCTCAATCTATATGTTTGGAGGATTTTGCCAACCAGTTAAGATCATAGGGATAGAAGAAACGTATATATAAAGGCAATGTTAGAACTAGGAAATCTGATCCATAATATATGGCCTCCTGATCATAATACTAGGACAGTGAATTGTCCATAATTTATAAGAGCCAATTCATACCCACCTACTCACTTAATATGACAATATCCCTATTATTCTTCAGAATGAACTTTCATTCATATATTTGACCTCATAGGTTATAAAAACATTTATTACTAAAGTGAGCTGTAAAATACGAATTCAATGATTTCTCAATAGAAAGTATGTGACATAAGCACCACTTCTAAGGATCCAATTTTGGAATTTGCTCCTCAGAAGTACTTAAAAGATTTTACAATTATCTCTAGGAAAGTGACTGCATATATATAAAACATAAAGAAGTTACCAGAATAATTATTGAGATAATATGAAAGCTCACAATACCTGAAATATTCAAATTAATGTTGACCCAGTTCTCTACCTATACCTGAATAATCATGATATGGAAGTCTGGTGCCATTCATCAGGATGTGACAGAATTTGTTTCTATAATGCATATATTATCATTGAGTAATGATTATAGGTTTCCACTAATGAATAATGTTTATAAAATTTTGGTTGTGAGCCTAGCCTTTAACAGCTGAGCCATCTCTCCAGCCCAATGTTTATAAAATTAACAATTGTGACATTTCAGTCATTACACAACATCTCTAATAGGCCAATTATAGTGTAGATAGTGTGTCAATGGAAGAAATACAAAATTAAATAAACAGAATTTAAAAGGAAATCAGGAGAACTTGCTAAATGCTTTTCTAACAGTTCAGTAAGTGATACACAAAGGACATTTCCTCTTACAGTCTAAAGTAAGTGTTAATGAAGTCTTGCAAATTTGTGAAATGGAAAGCAATGTAAACAACTGCTACAAAGACCTGCTAAGGAATGTGTTTGGTATTTGAAGAAACGAAAGAAACCTGAAGCTTGGAGGGTTAGATAGAAAATTCAAATGAGTTACCTAGTAAGAATGTCAGTATTTGCTTCAATGGAAATTTCCTCAGAAAATTAATGGAATTAGAAATGATTACACAATTATTTTCTAAATATGACTATACATATGCATATTCATATACACATATGCATGGCAAAACTGGAGGTAAAATATTCACATACCATTGTTCATTGCAGCAATATTTACATTGATTATGAGTGACCAAGAGTAGAAATAACCCCTGTGCCAATCAATGGATGAAGATGCAAAAACAATGTGACAAATCAACAGACTATCCTTTTACCTCAAGAGAGAAAAGACTTTTGAACATGCAAATATGAGTTTAGTGAATATGAAGTTAAATTTTACAGGCACCAAGGAACGGATTTCATTCCATTTATATGAATTGGAATACTCAAATTCAAAGAGCCACAAAGTAGAATTATAATTGCCGGGGGGGGGGGAGAGGGGAAGAAAGAAATGAGTTACTGTTTAATTGCTTTAGCATTCAGCTTGTTAAGAAGGCAATGTGGAGATGGACGACGGTGATAGTTGTAGAAGGAAGTCATTATCCTCAACGCAGCCAAACTGCATACTGAAGAACCGTTAAGAAGGTGAGTTTTACATTATGTCTATGTTCGCACAATTGAGATTGGTGAGGCAGACGGCTCAGGTAAAGCAACTACATTTGTTGCCAAGCCTGATTACATAAGCTTGATACCCAGACCCGGAGTGGTAGAAGGAAAATACCAACTCTCACAAGCTGTCCTCTGACCAGCACAGGTATGGCATGGCATGTGCACGCACGCATGCACACACACACACACACACACACACACACACACACACACACACACACACATCATTAGTGTAACCAAAATAGGAATGGAGGAAGGAAAAGGAGACTAAAAGTGATAGACCCAGATAACACTCTGCATTAAGCAAGAGAAGAAGGTGTTGAATGGTGTTTCCTGGCAAGGAGGTGGCACATAAACTGTGTTCTATTTTCAGCTGGATTGCTATTTTTAATGGATTGCTTTATTAAGCTTGAGGTAACATCGAGGAAGGAGCACAGAGAACAGACAAACAAAAGGCTTTAACACTTGTCTGAGTGGATGTGCTGGAGGATTTTTAGTTTAAGCAATGTAGGGAGGATCTATTGAGGTGAAGGGAAACACACAGGTTTGAATTGTGTTAAATTTGAGTGTCTGTAAGTGTGTGGAGGGAGCAGGGAAGCAACTGGACATGTAAGGCTGGTTTGCGGTAAAAGATCATACTTAGAAACACATTTATAGAGATGCAAATATAAACACACACAGAGAGAGAGAGAGAGAGAGAGAGAGAGAGAGAGAGAGAGAGAGAGAGAGAGAGAGAGAGAGAGAGAGAGAGAAGGAAGCCAGTAGGATATAGATGGTATTTAAAACAAGTGTTTAAATATATATGTACGGCATATGTGAGTAATTAATAAAAATGCAACCAGGATCATTTTATTACTGTGTTCAAAATCTGACCCTGAAAATTTCCATCCCACACTGTAACACTAGAAACTTTCAGGCCATTTGTGGTCTTTGCCTCTGCCCCCTCATCTTCCTGACCTTTTTTTTTTAATTTTGTTTTTACACCACTCCCCTTTAATCAACTCATCCCATCTCTCTGCTTCATGCTGATACTTGGCTATTCTCAAACACACCAGATACATATTAGTATCCCATAAAGTTATATGTATGGGAGAAATCTCATTCTGAAGAATAAAAGGGAACTTTCCATTTCTGTTTTATATTCAGAAGTAAGTAGGTGAGTCCTAGTTTGCTGTTCTGGATTATGGGCCATTTCTTGGCCCAGTTATTATGACGAGGAGGTCATATATTATTGATTAGAATGCCTAGTTCTAACATTGTCATGAAAGATGCCTTCCTTCTGGCCCTGTGATCTTAACTGATTGATAAAAAGCCCATTACATATCTCAGTGCAGAAAAGCAGCATGTATTTACACTTCCCTTTTTATAATGATGGAAAAGCCTTGAGGTATGCACACAGAGTAACACTTTTTAATGCAATAAAGAATAAAGAGGAGCCCCAACAGCACTGGAAAGACCAGCTGAGTACTCAGGACAATGGTGTGCTTACAGCTGTGAAGAACCCATTTCTCCGGGTACTAACTTAACCAGGGAAGCCAGCCTTCCCCAAATTATTGCTCTTTTACTTTTCCTGTAGGATTTATTACATTTTTATGCTAACAATTTAATGTAATTATTCCATTGCTTTTTATCTCATTCCCTTTTATAAATTCTCAAACTCCTGCTTCTAGAACAGTTCCTGGCACACAATGCTCCAACATATGGGTATTGAGTCTGTATTTTCTGTAGTGTTAAACACAACTGTCATTATATATAAAATTACCGCAATTTTCTTTAACTGTCTCCACAAGATAAGAATTTTAAGGGAGAAAGAGAATAATGTAGAAATGAAATCAGATGAAAATACAGTTATTGATGCTGGTTTTTTCCCTTCCTAGTAATCAGAAAGATTTGTCTCTCCTGGCACTTTTTTAATGAAAATGATCTGCTGTGTGCCGTCTGCTGTGTGTAGCACTGACAAGTAGGGTCAGGAAGTTGGTACTTTGGAAAAATACTCATTTGTTCTCCATTTAGTGTACTGCTCTTTGGGGTTCATTTTTGGTAGACTTTTGTTACAGTCCTTGATAGGCTATGGTTTAATACAGCATATTCCAAAAGGCAATCGATTTAGCCATGTTCTGTCTTCCTTAGCATGATTAATACATGCCACTGTGTTCATGCCCACTTGGCAGCACTTCATTCCACAGAGCGACATTATCTCCTTAGGCCTCTTCCACCATAAATCTTGTTTCTTCACCTTTGAACTCCACCGTATAGATTTCCTAATAATTAATTCCTATCATTTTCTTAGCTGTGATGATTTAATAGCTTTTTTTAAAATTTTATCTTGTAACTTAATTTAATTTTACGTATCAGCCACGGATTCCCTCCCCGCCCCCACCTTCCTCCCAGCCCACCCCCCATTCCCATCTCCTCCATGGCAAAGACTCCCCTGAGGATTGAGTTCAACTTGGTAGATTCAGTCCAGGCAGGTCCAGTCCCCTCCTCCCAGGCTGAGCAAAGTGTCCCTGTATAAGCCCCACGTTCCAAACAGCCAGCTCATGCACTGAGGACAGGTCCCAGTCCCACTGCCTGGGTACCTCCCAAACAGATCAAGCTAATCAACTGTCTCAATTATCTAGAGGGCCTGATCCAGTTGTGGGCTCCTCAGCCATTGGTTTAGAGTTCATGTGTTTCCATTCCTTTGGCTATTCGTCCCTGTGCTTTTTCCAACCTTGGTCTCAACAATTCTCATTCATACAAACCCTCCTCTTTCTCGCCAATTGGACTCCTGGAGCTCCACCTGGGGCCTGGCCATGGATCTCTGCATCCGGTTCCCTCAGGCATTGGATGGGGTTTCTAGCATGACCCCGCTAGGGTGTTTGGCCATCCGATGACCAGAGTAGGTCAGTTCCGGCTGTCTCTCGACCATTGCCAGCAGTCTTTTGTGGGGGTATCTTTGTGGATTTCTGTGGCCCTCTCTAGCACTTTGCTTCTTCCTTTTCTCATGTGGTCTTCATTTATCATGGTCTCTTATTCCTTGTTCTCCCTCTTGTTCTTGATCCAGATGGGATCTTCCGCTCCTCTAAGCTCTCTTTCCCTCAACCCTTGCCCTTCATTACCCCCACTCACGTCCAGGTTGTTCATGTAGATCTCATCCATTTCTCTGTCATTGGGCGATCCTTACGTCTTTCTTGGGGTCCTGTTTTCTAGGTAGCCTCCCTGGAGTTGTGAGTAGCAGTCTAGTCATCTTTGTTTTACATCTAGTATCCTCCTATGAGTGAGGACATACCATGTTTGTCTTTCTGAGTCTGGGTTACCTCACTCAGGATGATTTTTTTTCTAGATCCATCCATTTGCCTGCAAACCTCATGATGTCATTGTTTTTCTCTGCTGACTAGTATTCCATTGTGTATATGTGCCACAATTTATTTATCCATTCTTCAGTTGAAGGGCATCTAGGTTGTTTCCAGGTTCTGGCTATTACAAACAATGCTGATATGAACAATCATATCAAATGCCCCTGTGGTATAATTGAGCATTCCTTGGGTATATGCCCAAGAGTGGTATAGCTGGATCTTGGGGGAGATTAATTCCCAAAAGTTATATACCACAAAATGCACTGAGTGTTAGCCTGAATTGTGATATTTGGGAAACACTAAGTTCCTTTAGCTGTCATCCCATCATCAAACAGAAAAATTACACTCTGTTTAAAATATACTCATGTTGATCCTTCATAGTCAGGATAATTTTCTAATCTCTGTGGGTATTCCAAATGAGAAACACAATCACATATCTATAGATACAAATTAAGCTGGGCGATGGTGGCACACTCTTTTAATCCCAGCACTCGGGAGGCAGAGGCAGGCAGATCTCTGTGAGTTTGAGGCCAGCCTGGACTACAGAGTGAGTTCCAGGAAAGGTGCAAAGCTACACAGAGAAACCCTGTCTCAAAAAAAATACAAATTAAAAACCATAAATGAGAGACAAATATGTATTTGTCTTTATGGAATGGACTACATCACTCATGATTGTTGAAAAGTAGAAATATTGAGATAATTAGTATCATATTTATTGAATATCAGTGCATAATGTGTAAAATGTTAAATGAGATGATGTTTATGAAAATAGTAAGTATAGCACATACATAATTTATATCAGTAAAATTTAGTTATTAATGTAATAAGGAGCCTAACAAAAACCTACATGACTTCTAATACTAAGAAAAAAATGAATAAAGATTTGTCAGAAAAACATTCCTTTTAAACAACTACATATATGAGGAGGCCCCAGTCTTTATCAAATAGTATGCTAAATAAATTAAATGTTCTTCTACTAAAAGGGTATACAAATTGTGATTTGAAGATATACCAATGTATCTTTAAAATTCCAAGTCAAGATACTTTTCAGACAACTAGCAGCTATGTCTTAACTTTTGCCATATATTTTCAAAGAAACAAAAAGCTCACGATGCATCATGTAAGTTTATGATTTGGTATTGGGCTACATTCATAGCTATTTTAGGCAACATGAAGTGTGTGAGCTATGAATAGACATATCTATTTCCAGGGCTTTGTTTTTAATTCATAACAGAAGAGAAAGGTGATGCAGTCCTATGTTTTAGAAAAGTGTAACAAACAGAAGAATATATACATCTAGATGTAACTATTACTTTCTCAAAATAACAGTAGATATGAACAAAGAAGCAAACTGTGTGCTATTTACAATCCACATGCTTTCCCAGCTGTATTTATGTCATCACTTGTCCATCAACTGTGTAATATGGAATGGGTAAGACACCAAGAAGTTGAAGACAAAGCATGATCCTTGGTATTAGTCTATGGAGAGGAGTTTGACCTAGAGACTATGCACCTAAAAGTGTGCAGAAGATGGACAAGTTGATTTGAAAATATACTCCCTAAACTTTTTGGGCAGGCAGCCCATGAACTCCAAAAGCTTGAGACTTCTATAGCTGAGTAAGTGAAGCTGGAGCAGAAGTGAGTACCAGATTAGATAGTTGAACATCAGACAGGAGGAGATGATGAGCACAAATGAAGATGAGTTTCGACAATAAAATGATAGCATCATGTCTTTCTATGAACAATCAATTTGGCAACACTATAGTGTCTAGAGTATAAGAAGACTGAGTGGTGTCAAAGGAACAGGTGTGACATTGCTTTCAGGTGACAAATGATGACAGGCTAATAGGAAGTGTGCTGGTTTGAATGTAACTGATGGGATGGAGAAGGTAAGAATGCAGGTCATGGCTATTGCAAGGATATTGAAAAAAAAGTGAAATGGAGGTGAGGATGGGAGCAACAAGCTGGGGCTTTATGTTTGAGGAGTGGTACCTAGATGTAGTCTCGAGGCAGAGAATACAATGACTAGTTTTGTTTATTTTTTGAAACAGAAACTCATTCTCACAATTGGTATTAAAAAAAAAACAAAACAAAGCAAAACAAAAACAAGCAAATAACAAAAAATCAGTAATAGTAATATGGTCAGCTCACAGCTAGTTGTTTAAGCTTTACTCTTCTAACCTGATGTCTCAAAAGACAGAAACTATAGTAAGTTCTCTTGACTACTGCTGCTTTCTGTTATGAACTATGCCATGAATGATCTGGTCACCCATTCGACTTCTATTCTAGCCACAGAGGAGTCAACTTCACTAAACTAATGTTACAGGGAAATAAGACAATGCACAACCTATGAAAAATACTGGTCATGGCCCCAGCAACATTCGGTGAAACACCATGTGACTAAGGTGCTGACTTGATTTTACATTTCATCCTCAAATAGTCAGAAAAATGTTTCTGCCTATTATTCTCTGTTACACTGATTTAATTATGTATTCCTATGCTGGATATCATTGTATTGATTTTTAATCAGATTTTATAGCAAATGTTAATTATACTTTTGTAACTTTCTTAGAATTACTTTACATTTATTCTTCCACATAAAGTTGACTGTGACTGGAATTGCATTAATCATTGATGTGGGAAGAATTAACATTTACATAGTGCTCACATAGTCATCCAGGAATGAGTATTTTCTCTCTTTGTATATACATATATGTATTTATATTTGTGTATGTGTATATATATGTATGTTCTGTTTTCTCATATCTCATTTTATATTTTTATAAAAATGTAATATTTTTCTTTGAACACATACATCCATATCTTGTTAAATTTAGCTGTAGAGATCATATTTTAGTTTAAGTTTTTGTTTCCTTCTTTTCAATGATTAATATAATTAGTTAATGATATCATTGCTACTTAAAGGGAAATCACCTTTTGTATTTATATATAAGATACCTACTGGTTTATAAAATTTTCTAATTATTTCAAATGGTTTTAAGGTATTTTCTTGAAATTTCCAAATATTCAATAATTGTTTTTCTAAAAATAGTAATACTTTTAGAAGTGAAATGATATGTTTTTTAAAAACATATTCATTTTTCCTACTGAAATCTGTACATTTTAATACCTGAAATAGTTGTAACCTCTGCCAGCCTCTTGATTTTAAAGACACTATTTTAATTATTTCATAATTTAGCATAATACTTGCTCTTAGGTTCTTATGAAAACAATACACATTTTATAGGCTGCTTATACTCTTATTAACATGAATTTTTAAAATCATCAATGACTGTTTTACAATTTTTCTCTTTATTATTAAATATTATTATATAAGTAACACACACACACACACACACACACACACACACACACACACACACACACACACACAAGATGTGTGGGCTCTTAACAAGTTTAAAAATATGTCCGCATTTGTATCAGAGGTGACTATCCCTGCTTCCTTAATGCAAACATGACTTTATCATCCCAAGCAAACAAATGCATCATAAGAAACAGTAGTAATATTTTGTTATTCTCTCAAAATGAACTATAGGCAAAGGCTGGGGTCTAATACGTTAAAACCAATAATAACAGCACATGTCAAGTACTTGGTTGTTGTTATAGTTAATCTCTGGTGTGACTTTGAGATATATTCAATTGTTATGACTTTCTTATATGACTAGACTTAAGTTTTGAAGAGGTTAAATTACTCTTTCATGATTATACAATAATTGAAGCAGGGCTCAAACTTAATGAATCAGAATCCATACCTCTCTCTCTCTCTCTCTCTCTCTCTCTCTCTCTCTCTCTCTCTCTCTCTCTCTCTCTCTCTCTGTGTGTGTGTGTGTGTGTGTGTGTTACATAGTAATTGATCATTTCACCAAAGCAATTCATAAGGACATCAAACATTCTATGAACAAATTAAAGTTTGCTATGGCTAGGAACAGGATTCATGTACTTGGAAATTTGGACATTTTTCCAGCTCTAACTAATCTCTGTTTTCCTTTATAGACTGTTGCTCTGGGTTTCTCAATAGCCACTTGGCCAAGAACTGAATCAGACTTTCAATTTCTTAGAAAAATTAGTTTTGGTTTTCCTTACTCCAATCCTTGTACAAAATGAACTCCACTTGAATTATAGTAAGAGTCTCCGATCTTAAATTGTACTATAACAGCAGCTGAGGACTGATTTTCTAAACGTACCTGTCAAGAATCAACTTACTATCATAAATTACTCCTACCAAAAGTCCATGGAAAAATTCCATTTCTTGACATATTACTTGCATATTTCCTCTCGCATCAAGTACCACATGGACATCGAGGTAATTTCCAAGGAGTAAATATGCTTTTGCTATGGATGCAAACCCCACTCCTTACCCTAACTTATAATTGTTTACTTAGATGCATTTACGTTGTAATGACTTTAACTTTTTTAAAACTAAACTAATACAAAGCAAATACTTCTTTGGCATTTGTCAAAATGAAAATCAGTTTCATAGAGCATCATTAAGTATCCCTACTACAGTAAAGCAAACATTAAACCTGTTTGCCTGTTTGTCAGGTCCTAAAGATTTCTTTTGAAAGTCAACCTACATTTTACTTGGAGCAATATATTCTTTGCAAGTATGTTTTCTATTTACGAACATATTGGGTATCATTTTAGTATGGATTATTAGTTTGATAACACAATTTAGACATGTTCATTATGAACTCAAAACTTAAAATCCAATTCTTAATAGCTATGTATTAAACACTTTTTTCATGACTTGAAAGGTAAAACATGTGATTCTAATTTTGTGCATATTTTAATTATGTTGGGAAAATCCTCTGTATAATTTCCTGTAGTTTTTTTTTTTAGTTCTGAGACGTGTATTAAAATCTATGAATATATTGCCATTTATATAAAGAATTTAAGATTATGAAACAAACAGAAAGTAGAACTGAACATAATAATTTAAATAGTACCACCACAATAATTAGATAAAAACAGATGTTAGAACAGTCTTTAGAACAAAAATCCCATTTTCCCCATATGTCATAACAGAAGAAAGGTATCATGGCTGATGAGAAGAGTGATAAACTCATATGCCATGTGCCATCCTGGACTGCGCTCTGATTCCTAAATGTTATTTTTGAAGTAATTGGAGGTATTTGATGGAATTTTTAGTATAATCAGAATATGAAGTAAATTGGTAGTCTTTAAATTATTTAAAAAGGAAAACAAGGGCTGGAGAGATGGCTCAGAGGTTAAGAGAGCTGGCTGCTCTTCCAGAGAGAGGTCCTGAGTTCAATTCCCAGCAACCACATGGTGGCTCACAATCATCTGTAATGAGATCTGGTGCCCTCTTCTGGCCTGCAAAGTTTGAAGAACAGGCTGTAACATATATTCATATACATGATTATTTATTCATTATAATGATTATGCAACTATCTATATGTTCTAACAAACTTATATTATGTGTAAATGGGATATAGGGGATATGAATTCAGGGTGTTAGAAAGATAATCTGATAAATATTGGGAAATGAGACTATTTATTCTGTTCTCTATATTGTATCTACAACTCTTAATGACTATGGTACCTGTGAGGGGTTTAAAAACTATTCAGAGGTCATGGTATGTCTGGGTGCTTTTCCACAAATAGTTCAAAACTTCCTTAAAAGTGCTGTTTACTTCTGATGGTTGCCTCACATTCTTATTTTATTTGTTTACTTTAGAGAAAGACTCATTAGCTCAAGATTATCTTGAAATCACTCTGTAATGGAAGGATGACCTAGAGCTCCTGTTCCCCATCCATCTACCTTCAAAGTGGCAGGATTGTAGGCGTTTATCTCCATACCACATTGATTACTCAGTCCTAACAATCAAATCCAGGGTATGTTTTGTGACTGTGCGACAAGCACTCTTAACAATTTAGCTACAACTTCAGCCCCTCTATTCTCATATTGACTATAGAATTCCAGAGCAGATTCCCATCCTCTCACTCATATAATAATGCTTATGATGGTTAATTTTGATTGTACTTGGATCGAGAAACAAGTAGGGTACTGCCTTGATGGTAGGTATCTTTGTTGGCAGTGGTCTTGCCAGAGAGAAGTAGTTGATGAAAAAATGTAAAGACCTGTCTGACTGTTGGTCCCAGGGATTGGGGCCCTAGCTGGACAAAAGTGGAAAATGAAGAAATCACACTGAACATGAGCAGTAACATTTCTCTGCTTCCTGGATGTGGACACATTACTAGCTACTTCACACTTCTACCACCATGAATTCTTTGACATGCTGTATGTGCTATACGTATTTAGTACTGTATGTACTAAAACCATCATCCAAAATACATTCTTTCTCATTAAGTTTCTCCACATTAGGGATTTGTTCACAGAATTGGGGAAAGTAACAAATATGCTTGTTTTCCTTTTCCTTGATAATTAATTTCTCTTTCACGCTGTGTTTTGATACAATTTGACCACAAATAATAGTGCTAACACAGAGCTAAAAAAGAAACATAATTTTCCTTATGGTATATACATTTATTAGGTATGTTTATAATTTTTTCAATGACTCAAATATTATTAAACTCCATGGCAACTGTACTAGCTGTTGTATGTGTATGTGTATGTATGTGTGTGTATGTGTATGTTTGTGTGTACATATGTGTGAATGTCTGTGTGTGTGTGTGTGTGAGTGTCCTGCTGAGTCTCTTTAGTATTGTTCCTATGTACATGCTTTTACAGCTGATCAATTGGGATTGGATAACCATTTAAGTGGACCATCTGGTGAATTCTGATTCTCCCTTTCTCAGCAGTCTTTAATTGTTTTTGTCTCTCCATCTCAAGGTGTGATCCTGTGAAATTTTCCCCATTCACATTGACATATCAAGTGGTCTTGTCATTATTCAAGTCTTTTTTGGATAGCCATATTGTTGGGTTTAATGGGTGTAACTTTCCTGTTATATACAGAATCTTTCTGCTCCCTCTTTCAGGATATTCCTGAGTCTTAGGTATATGGGTTGTATTGTAGATGTATCAACTGTTGACTATGGCTGTAAATCTAAAAGTTCTATCTTCTTTTGGTTGGGGCATTGCTTATTTCAATCTTCATCTTCTGGCATATTCCCCCAATAGTGAATTCTTGCTGCTCTCATATAAGAACCTTAATAACTAAATATGGTCCATGATAATATGTCCATTTCAGAACCCTATATTACTTACATCTACAAATTGTCTCCTGACATAAAAATGACAGGTTTTCAGGGGATTCGTGTTCAAACATTTGAGAAATGACCTTCTTACAACATATCATAACTCATACATTTTCTACTATTCTTTGTTTTCTCCAAAATTCTCAATTTATTAAGAATCACATTGTCCTGATTAATAATTATTCTAAGGGATGTTTTATTTTATGAAATTTTTCTTAAGTAAATATCCAATTTTAATATCGAGTCTCTTCTTTGTAGATAGACTCATTCAACATAGATCTTAACCATAATTCTATGAATAAGATTGAATATATGTTCTTTCTCTATCCATGTACTCAGAGAGTGTTACACACTATGCTAATTCCAAAGCACAGAGTTGCCTTGGTGCATCATATCCCCAGTAAAATGAATGTTAAATGACTCCATCTTCATTATTATAGGTATAATTACCTATTTCCTGAGGGCAGGAAGATAGAGTAGTTCCCAGATCCCACATTTTGCTTCATATTGTCATACTTTCAGGAGTCTCTGTACTGCTGGTATTTTGCTAACCAAGCTACTCCATTTCATGGGAAATGTTTAATTTTAAATTATACCATCATTGATGATGTATGGCAATTTCCACCTGTTCCTGCCCTTTATAAAGACAGGATAAACAGATTTCCAGGCTTGGTTTCCCAAAGGACACCTCAAGAACTTCATAAAACATTTTCTCATTTTGTTATGTAAGGCATGTATATAAGAAGTTTGGATTGAATTCCAGTGATCTTGGTATTTTTTAAGCTGAATATCCGAGGTACAAAATAAATATTTCAAACTTACCAGCTACCACAAATAGCAAAATGTGATTGCCAGGGAACCTTGAACAAACAGTGAAGTTTGGGTTTATAATTACTTTAACAAAATGTCCTAATTAAAAGGACAATCCATGAGGATTCCAGTGACTCTCAAAGTTACTGTTCATTTTTCACACAGCTTAAGCCAATTAGAGAAAGAAAGAGAAGCACCAGAATCAAAGAAAGGAAGAAGAGGCAGCTGAAAAGTCAGCAAATAGTACTACCTCTGTTTAGTGGACTCAAGGTTCTGAGCCATGGTCATGAACACATCTCTCTGAGGGTCACTAGGACACTTGGGAATGGAGATGGTTACACAGCAGATATATAGCAGGAGTGCTAATATCCCAAGCCTCTTCCAGTGTAGATTTTTTTCACTGGAAAACAATACTTTCCATTTTACATGTTTTTCAAAATTATTGTTTTTCCCTTATCCATAATTTAGGAAAGATTGAAGCATTTCTATGTGGTTATTTCTTACTTGGGAATGATTTCTACTCAAAGCTCTCAACATCAGCTCTGAAAGCTTGTATAGAAGCCATTGTCATGTGATTTTATCATTTAAGCATTTACATGAATTAGTCAAAATAAAGAAAGTTTATTTCACTAAAATCTTTATAAAATAATGTATGTGTACACATGAGAGGATGTATGTGTTTGTGGGTGTGTTTAAGTGGTTTCTGGGTACTGTTTCTGTGGTCCATTCATTAACACAATTATTCCTATTTTATATTTGAATGTTGCATTGAAAAGAAAATCAAAAGGAAGTCAGTTCAAATCTATTTTTAGGACTTAATAAGAATCATCATGGATCAGTAAAATGAAAATGCATTTAGAATAACCCTACTAATTTCTTACAGTGAATGAAGCGTTTCATAAAGTAAAATTTGCCTTATTTTTTATAGCTAAATTTTCTGAAATCTCTTAGTTTCCATAATGCTTCAAATAATCTGATATCATATTCTATAACATCACTGAGTCAAGAAGTATCTGCTCCACCAGCATCCTTTTTTATTTACATTCTGTATTCACATTACTAACCTGTATTGTAAGAAAGGACAAGAATTGTTTCAGCAATTACCATCAAGATGAAATTATAGAAGAATGAAATTTATGCAAAATTGAACCATGTTAAGGTAAAGAACTGGTAAAAGAGTAACAGTCGTTGAGCTAGAGATGCCTAAGTGGTTACAAGAACCTTATTACTGTGCAGAGGACTCTGCTTTTGTTCCCACCACTGACATGGAATCACACCTCATCTGTGACTCATCTCTCTGGACATCTGATGCCCTCTGACAGTGCCCACGGGCATCAAGCACACACATGCTGCACACATATACGCCATATATGTTGACAAACTCTCAAAGAAAATAAAAATAAATAAATCTTCCAAAAGAGTAACATTCACATAAATGAGCATAAATTGTTCAGATCCAATAGTGGCTGCAGTAATATACTAAATGAATGCTTTTTAAAGAATACTTGATGGCTTTTCTGTTTAATCATACTTGTCAAAACATCCCTTTCTTAAAATACCTGCTTCTAGTACTCCTTATTTTAATGAAATAGTTTCCAATCAGTGCAACCATTATCTATGCATTGGTAGAGTTGTTCTTACCAGTTTCTTGCTTGCACTCCTCATGACTCAACACACTAGAGCTTCTTAATTACATTTCCTAATACTTGTTTCAACTGTGAAATAAGGAAAATGTAAGGAGGAACACTACATGAAGAAGAGAGAGAAACTTAGAATGTGGAAAATCTCAATAAGCATAAGCTTTTGATATGGCTCTCCTCATGAGAACTACATTCAGGTTATTGACCATAACAGAGATACGAAGATGGATTATACATAGATGGCTCAAGTATGAAAAAGAAAACATGTAATGGAGGGAAGGTTGTGTTCCAGCCAAGAAGCTGTGATTTTCTATGTTGGATCCACTTGGTATTTGATTCACTCAGAGTCAGAGAAAGAGCACGTAAGTCAAGTGCAGAGTCCTTTCCATTCTGGATATTTTATAGGAGCCCCTGCGCCTCTGCTCCATTTATTTTCACTCCTTCCAGTAAGAGATATGGCCTCTAGGTTTGGGCAAATGATCTGATCTCACTTCTTAGAATCGTTTGCCTTGAATCACTGCAGCTGTTTCATAAATTTCTACCTCCATCCACAGCTCTGGGGTCAGTGGAGGCTTTGCACTAGGCACTAGGCATGGATTCACAGATGCAGACCTTGAGTTCTAGCTATTGGTTCTTAGCTGACCTGATCAATTTAGTGAGTGATTTTAGGTTGTTATGTTTCTTTGAAGTACAGCTCATAATATTTACTTCATGGAAATGGATGACAGTATTAAAAAGGAACAGTACAAAAAACTTTGAACATTATTCCTGATGCAAATAGAAAAATTGTGTTAATGGCTTATAATTATTTAAATAAAACAGATAGTAGCACTCATAAGCCCAATTTCATTGATCTCTTTGCAAGTAGAGCTCCAGTTTTGGAGTATCAGAACCTTTCTGTGGCAGGAAGACTGTTGACTGACGTGCCCACTTAGTTGCCCCTTATTTTCTTATAGTATGGACTATTGTCCTAATCTGAGAGATTTTCTTCCATACAAAGTGATACTCTGTAGCACTTTCTAGTCTCTCTATAATGCTTTCTTTTTCTTTCTAAAAATAACAAAAAACAAAAATCTTTATTATTTTAACTGATGTGTCTGTGAATAGTTATGTGCCTCTGAATGTATATACCCACTAATGCCACAGGTATTGGATACGCCTGAGAGCTGGAGTTACAGGTGATTGTGAGGATGCCAATGTGGGTGCTGGGACATATATTCTCTGGGGAAGAGCAGCATACACTCTTAATGGTTAGCCATCTCTCTAGCCCTGCTTTTTTAGAAAGTATTTATCACTACCCTTCTCCAGCTGAATAAAATGTGTACTCCTTGAAAACAGGGACTTTATTGTTTTGCCTGAAAGAAAAACAAAACCTACTTTGTACACATAAATTCTTAATAACTATTCTCTCATCTATTAATGACATATGGAACCTTGTAAAAATTTGACTTTGTGTCAATTACATAACCCAAGTCAATATTTTAATATAGTTATTTTTATACAAACCTCTGGTTTTGGCCAAATCTATGTCAGTGTTAATCAAGTACATTTTTATGCTCTAGTGTGATCTTTCCAAAATGAAATTATAATTATAACACTCCTTTAAAAATTAGCAATATGTTTAGTATAAACGAGTTACTGATTTAAAGGAAATATTAATAGTTAAAGATTCAAAATCTGGTCAAAATTCGGTCTTGTCAGAATTAGAACCAATTGTGTACAAACTTAATCACGTGTTTTTCAGTTTTGATTAAAAAAATCAGTGCTGTAATAGTATGTTGCCTGTGCTAAAGTAAGCCCTGCATTTATTTTCTCTTTGATCCTTACACTGTTATTAATTCCAGTTTTATAGAAAATTATAATTAGTCTCATGTACTAGCTTTATTTGTGTGTGTGTTATTTTTGATAAATTGTCTCCATCTGTAGACTAGGCTAGCCTCAAACTAGCCATTCTCTTCCTGTGTTAGCCTCCCAAAGGCTGTGATCCTACTCAGTCATCAACATGATACACCTCAGTCTTTCTTCCCTCATTCATCCATCTATTCTCTTTTGGCTTATAGCATAGTGTGAAAATTCGACCCGGTTTACTCTGTAATAATCATCATTTTCTACAATTTAGCCTTTAATATCTCTTGTTACATTTGGAACATGAATAAAAAAGCCTTTTTTCCCATAGCATCTGATCCTCAGAACAGCACACCATGCTTGTCATGAAACATGTTTTTATAAATCACTCTTTGGATGGGTGATTTGCTCTGTAGGTGAAATGACACCCCAAAGCTCATTTGTCTTGATTCTCAGCTGTTTGGCAAGATTGGAGGAGCTTTAGGTCAAAGAGCCTTGCTGGAGGAATTTAGTGGCAAGGGTTGGCCTCATCCTCTTCACCCTCTGCTGCCTGTCTGTTGTTGCAACGTGCTGGCTCCTCTACACCTGCTCTCATGCCATCCTTTCTACCAGGGAATGACCTCTTAGAACTGGAAGGCAGAACAAGCCCTTCCTCCCTTAAGTTGCTTCTTGGTCGGTGTTTGGTCAAGGTAATGAGAAAGGCAACTAATACAATAGCTATAGTATCACAGGACAGTGATCATCACTGTTGTGGAAACATCATCTGCTCATTGGCTTATTAATATCACAATTGGTTTCATTAAGCCAAATCTGTAAAATTATGAGTAAAAATGACTTCTTTTGCAAAGATAAGGTTGAAAATACTGAGTGGAAAGAAAATAAAAAAGAATTCAAGTATGTTGGTGGGAATATTTGAGTATATTGGTGTGGTGGTATTGTGTCCCCTAATATATTGTGCACCCTAATAAACTTATCTGAACAGCCACTAGACAGACATAGAGGCCAGAAAACGGTGGCACACACACCTTTAATCCTATCACTTGGGAGACAGAGATCCATCTGGATCTCTGGTAGTTCAAGACCACAAGGGAAACAACCAGGCATGGTAACACACACATTTAATCCCAAGAAGTGATGGCAAGAAGCAGAAAGGTATATAAGGTGTGAGGACCAGGAACTAGAGCCTTATTAAGCTTTTAGTTTTTAACAGCAGTTCAGCTGAGAACCATTTGGATGAGGACACAGAGGCTTCCAGTTTGAGGAAACAAGATCAGCTGAGGAATTGGCAAGGTGAGGTTAGCTGTGGCTTGTTCTGCTTCTCTGATCTTTCAGAATTCACCCCAATATGTGGCTCTGGTTATTTCATTTACAAGATCTTTTAGCAATTTGTCAATTTGTCTATAATATTATAGCTGGATCAGAAAAGGAAAAAAGAAGGGTTGGGGAAGTAGTACAGAATTTTTGTTCTTTAGTTTTCCTCAGATAATTTCATCTCCAAACTTAAGAACTAAGAATTTATCATTGTCCATTATTTACTTTGTAGCCTTATATGATCAAATTTTCAACACATAACTGGAGTTTAATTTTAATTCAGTTTTTCTTGGCCTTAGTTTTGAACACTTAACTTTAAGTACATAGACTTTATTTTCCTTTAATATCTTATTTTCATTACTTATTTACTTTTTATTTTAATCTAAATTTTATGTGGCATCTATGTACTTTATAACTTGAACTGTATTTCTTATTCCTTTTACTCAATTTTCTTAATTTTTCCATTTAGCCATCATGCTTTTATATTAAGAACAATTTCTCATCTTGTGATTTTTTATGCTCTGCTTGTATTTAATTTATTATTACACACATTTTATACGAACCCCAATATGGTGATATTTTATTTATATTAAAATGTTATTTGTATGTTAATAAATAAAGTTGCCCGGGGGGTCAGAGCTATTAGCCAGCCATAGGAAAGCAGGGCAGTGGTGGCGTATGCTTGTAATCCCAGCACTTGGTAGGCAGAGCTAGGTAAGTCTCTGTGTGTTCAGGGATACAGCCAGTATTGGATACACATGATTTTAATCTCAATAAGAATCATAGAAAACCTGGAGGTCTATACAGACAGGCCGTGATGAGGCGGTCATGTGGTTGAGTTTACAACCAATGAGAAGGCAGAACAGAAACTCTATATAAAGACTTTAACACAGGAAGTAGCTCTGGTTCAGAGACGTTCAGGACCACCGCAGGAGAAAGGGTAAGGTTTTAGTTTTTAGCTCTGACCTCTTGGCTTTCTTCTTTGCATTGGCTCTATGTTTTTTATTTAATAAGACGTTTGGTTACATCTACACCCCAGTGCCTTAACTCATAATGTATCAAGGTAACTTTCAATTAAGCAAATTAAGCAGGTTTTCTTTAGCACAACAGATAGTGCCAATATCAATTCTGTTAGAAAGAAGTCAAAAATACTTATTTGCATTATGAAGAAGCATTCTTAAAAGTTCAGAGAGGATATGACATATATTGTGATTACTGTCAGAAAGTGTAGCAATTCTTATGAAGAAAACAGTTAAGGTCAATAGTTTAAAATACTGTAACAGAAAGCTATTCAAATTATACAAAATGCATGAGCACAGTAATGAATGCACACTCAATGCAACAATACTATTTAGAAACCTTATGAAGACTTTTCACAAATGGTACTTGTTTAGTTGTGCATCTGAAGATAGAGGTAAAACAAACATTCTTAGAAATGGAGTGGATTACCTTTCCCACAGGACCAATAAGCTGGGGTTACTAAGAACTAGAAAACCAAGGTCTTACCATCTAGGTCATTCTCTGGAGTCTCAGCTGTGTACCAGTTGGAAGGTGGTCCAGTGCCATTGACAGTCATGGCCGACACTTGGAAACTGTACTGACTTCCTTTCTCCAATCCTGTGAAAGAATTTTCACCAGAAACAAAATGTTACTGAACAACAAGAATTTCCAGCTGAGTTTCCAAAGCTTTAGAAAATTTATGACAATAATTGACATGTTTTAAATATTGTGATTGTTTTGGTAATTATTGTTATTTTGATTATAGGTGGAGAAATAGCATAGCAGAAATTGAAATTATATTTCATCAATTATAAATTCTTGTGTATTTTTCAAGTTTATAAAAATGTATCATTGAAAACAGCCTCAGGGTACATGTAGAATATAAAATATGAATGATGAAGAAATAATCAAAAATAACAAGAATAATTTTCCTCACTGTTCTTTGGAGCCCTGCCTATAAATCAAGAACAGTCAGTTTAAAAATTTATGCTCCCATCATTCATTCAAGGTCAATGATGATGTTTACTTTGGGCCAAGAAAGAAGAATCCAAAGTAAATGAATTTCAGTAGAAAATAAACCCAGCTTTCCGATTTGGAAGCCACTCTTCCACTGTATTTTACTTTGCACCAAATCCCACAGTAGAGAGAACTGGGTTGAATCTCAATAGTAATTTGGATGCATTGTATTATCCACAGAGATTATTTTAGAAATAACAGAAATTATAGGTAGAGTAGAGAGGCCTCACAGGATTATGAGTTTTATCGGTTTAAGATTTTAATCTAAATCCTTTTCTTTTCCCCAAGTCTCAAAGGCATTTAATAACTTGACAAATTGTTGTAAAACAAATAATTCCTGTTGCCCTGGTTTGATTGTTCCTCCAAAACTCATGTTGAATTTTAATGGTCATTTTTACAGTTAGAAGGGGCCATGATGATGTGATTAAACCATGAATCATTTGCCATCATCCATGAATTGATGTTGTTGTGGCAAAGGGATTTAGTTACATCAAAAATGAGCTCCTGGTACAAAGACAAGTTTGGCAAGATTTTCCTTTTGTACATTTGCTTGCACTTCATGGGTTGACCATCACCATATACTGGTACTATGCTCTCAGCCTTCAGAATGATGAGCCAAATCACCTACTATTATTTATTAACCACTAGTTTGTGCAATCTCATTGTAATAGTAGAGATGCATAAAATGTATTTATGTAAAACTCAGTATTTTGTCCAGTTCCCATGTGTCAATATTCTTTAAGGAACCATGCATTAGTTTTAAGACACTGAGAACTTCATGTAAATTGCCCAGATTTCAATTAGTTGGAGAGCTCTTACAGAGATCACAATGTTGTCTCAGTTTGTTTTCTATTTATCTCTCCAGTAGTACGAAACAGTACCAATATTTGGTACCAAAAACATATAAGTGAAGTAAATTTTTGAGGGATAATGCTTATATCATGTGGCAAATTCATACTGATATATTTTCACCAAAAAGATGAGTAATTTTTGTAGCAAGTTAGTTTCTAAATCTCTACTCACAGGGGGTTGAGTCACCCTGATGTTTAAGAATGGTTACATTGAAGCTTACATGCAGGTTACACATATTGGAGAAACTGTTAAATTGATCCACATAAATGTTTGGTAGAGAAGTTGTTTTCTAGAGAAGCTTCTAGTTTTATAAAATGGAGCAGAAGTCCTGCATCTTGAGATTGTTATTGGTGATTTGTCATTGCTGTCTACCCATAAAGCATATGGCAGGGCTTAGTCCTCTGAAGATTTTCATGAAATTACCCCTTGAGAAAACCAATAAAACTGAGAACAGCAGGAATGAATGAAAAGGAATTATTAGGTTAAAATACAGCATTCAACATCATCAAGGGTGTAAAAAGACATTTATGAACATGAGACTTTTGTTGTCCCTCAAGAATGCTACCCATTTGTAAGCACCATTATGGGTCATTGAGAATAGGCATCACAGATTATCTCCTATGAAATTATAGGATGAGTAAGGAAAGAGCTCCAGGACGACATGTTTACCCAAACATGGAATGTAATAATAACTTCTGTAGTGGATTTGTCTGATACAGAATTGAAATTCATCAAGAATATAATCTTCCATGTTACTTAGAGATTTAGCCACACTTCTGCTTAAAATGAAAAAGCAATGGTATCAATCATGTGTGCAACAACTGCTCTCGAGAGCCATCTGTGATCATCAGCTTTCTGTGCCAACTGGGCTGGGCTTTGGCCTTCAGCTCCTGGAGCACTAATCAAATGTTGAGAGACACACATCTTGTGATGGTGCTTCAGTCCATATGCAGTCTTATATTATGAATATTATTTAACAAACACATCAGACGAGGTCTTAAAACCAGACCTTGGATTTCTCTGGCAGAAATTCTATCCTGGGTTCTCAGCTTCTGCTTGAGAGATGAGGACTGCATTATAATGACCTCAGGCCATTCTTTGTGAAATGTATCTTCCTTTTTTTTAGCACATGAAAAAGATGGACTCCTTATTTATTTTTGCAAGAAGAATTAAATCTTGGCCAAATATTTGATACTGCAGGGCACACAGCTTCTTCCACATTTTTCAAAGTTTATTGACATTTTGATTTTATATTTTCCTTTTATTGAAAATGTTTTTTTCTCAAATAACATATCCTGATTAAAGTTTTTCTTTCCTCTATTTCTCCAGGATCCTCTAATCTACCCTCTCATTCCATCTACTCCTTTCTGACTCTCATTAGGAAACACACAGGCTTCTCAGGAATAATGATCAAGTTTTAAAGAAATATAATTCCAAATGTTCTGTTCTTATCTGGTTTAATCCTGACTGAAATGTCATTTCATAACATGAATGAAGAGTATGAATGGAGTTACTTTAAAAAAATCTGAATTCTATTTTGTTCATTCACTTCACTTTGAATCAAATGATTAAATTTCTTTTAATCACTTATCCACATTTTAAAAAAATATATTTTAAGTTCAAAGTCTATCAGAGTCATTAATCTTTGAGTAAAATAACTACAGATAGCAGTTTAGAGACACACTCACCACCCTATAACTATTTTCCTGGTGGTCTCTGGGATGTGATTGCCAGCCAGAGTACCTTCTCTGGAGAGTTCCAAGCCAGTGACAGACATAGTCTTAGTAAACCAAGATATGTGGCCCATGAGGAACAACACCAACACTTTACCTCTGGTCTTCACAATGTTTGTTCACATACATGCATGGGTAACTGCACATACCCATGTATAAGCAGACAAATACATACACACACATGCATACACATAGAGACACACAGTTTTTGTTTTGATTTTTACAATGGTTTTCTGTAATAGGCATAAACTGGGATATCTCTCAGTACAATTGTCTAGATATGTCTATTTAAATATGTATTTAATATTACATATAATTAATATCAGTGTAATATGAATACACAGGTGCATTTATTTCATTACTTAAAGGAAAGCTAGCCTGTAAGTTAAAGTTACTTCTATGTGTATATTTCTACAGTTAAAATTTGACTTCATCTATTTTAGAGTTATCCAGGTCCTTGAGCCAAAAAACTAATCTTCACTCCTTACCACCTAATAGATATCTCTGCATATCCTCCATTCTTCTTGATATTCCCAAGCCTTCTACACATCCCTCCACCTTTCCATATATCCCCCATCCTTCTGCATATCCCCCATCCTTCTCCATGCTCACACAATCACACATTCATCACCTAAGTTTGACATCATTTAATGATCACTTAAAAGTTCAGGGCACCTAAGTTTGAGATCAGTTAATGATTATTTAAAAGTTCAGAGCATAAGACTTCACTTCCAGCAGAATTAGGTTTGAATTTTTCTCTCAGTGTACAGCTGGATGACCTTCCCATTAATGGTAGGTCTCCCTTTATATTTTTCTCATTCAGGAAATGGAAATGGGCAAGTAAAAATGGTTATAAAGATTAAATTTGAAAGCATAAGATTTTTAGCATAGATCTTACCAACAAAGTTTCCTAAATGATGGTTGTTTTTCTAATGAGTGGCAAATAGTCATTATTAGTAGCAATGATCTTTCATTGAATCATATAATGGCATGAAACACAGAAGCACACCAAACATGACATCATGGAGTCTATATTGGGTACAAACCTAGGAGACACATAGACCTCCCATATGATAGTTATCTCTATGAAGAAAGAAGAGTTTCAGATGTCATGCATCATGTGAGTTCTACAATGTTTGTTGAGTTCCTAAATTACAGTCTTAATCCCCCATATGTCTGTGAGTCTGTGTATGAATCCAAATGCATTTATATAAAACTATTCTAAAGTATTGTATATCTATCTTTAGTCATCAAATTATATCATTAAAACAGATTATCCATGCCTATTGTTAATCTTCAAACTAAGAATCATTAACCACTGTAATTCCTCTCTTCTATTTTTAATTTTATACATCATATGGTAAAAGACAGTACATTGTACTCAAGCAGCATGATTTCCCTCAAGTTAGCCTTGTTATAAAATTGCTATTCTGTTTCCAGTTTTCAGCCCATAAAATACCAATGCATGTTTGTCATTATCTTTATTCTATATTGGCCATGAAATGTGAGAACACTCTTAAGTTCAATTCCAAACAACCTTTCCTGAAGATCACTCCAAAATTAAAAACATCATTTTAAAATTTAGTTGATGTAGTTTCTCACAACAATACTGAATCCTGCAATTTAAAGTCCTTGTTAGAAATATGAATTACTTTGTTAATGCAGATGTCTCATTATCATAGTAAAAAAATCATACACAACAAAACACCTGTCTAACAAATAAAGCTTTGTAAAAAAAAAAAAAACAGTTGCATTTCTACCCTTCAATTACACTGTTCAAAAAGAAAACATTAAAGCATTTCCAATTTTCTCACATCTAAATCAATACAGCCATACATGTTCCAGGCATTGAAAACATGGGGTCAAATCCTGCACATTTTATAACATTCTGGATTTATATTGAAAATCAATGACTCTACTTACTAACTATAAAGAATATCAGTTCCTAGATACATTATGGGGGAAAGCCTAAATCAGAGTAAATCTTTAAGGGTGCAGTACTTGCTGGCACCTTAAGGCTTTTGAAACCATGGTCAAAATGTCTAGAAATGTATCAAGTATTCCTGAGTACAAGTCATGAGACAGATAAGAGAAAAGGGAAAGCCCTGACAATTTGCTTTACCAATTGCTGTTATTGTTTCAAACCAAAAAGAAGGATGCATGACATTTTTGAGCTTAATAGCAGATGCAGTTACAAATCTTTTTGATCATATGTGTTTGAATTCCCAACTGTATTTAACTTATTTTGCCACAAAGATGTAATGATGTAATGGTGGAAATAGAAGCTACATTTTTGAATCTAGATTCCTTCAAACCTTTAAAAAGGCAAATTGACAGTTATAGGCTGTTCCCAATAATAAGCTAATTAATTCATATCATGGAATAATAGTGGAATAATAAGGTGGAATAGTAATGACATACTCCATGCTGATTAGATGCTCATATTAACTTACAGAATTCAGAAAAATAAAAATGTAGAGCTGGATTAAAATGCATCCTCCAATAAAATGTACTCAATACATTTTATTGGAGGATGCATTTTAAAATGATTGTGCTTGAGGGGAAAAATAACATGGATCTGTTATGGTGAGAATGTCTTTCCCAAGATTATATGTAGGAGAAATGTTAGCATCAATCCACACTTTACACAGGTCATGATGGACATAATTAGTTAAAGAACTCAGGATGAAAACATTCTGGATTTAAGATGAGCACAATAAAACTGAATAATATTTAAAATATTAACATTTGATTTTTATTTGTTTTTTTTATTCCACATGACTTTCATTAAATACAAATTATTCTATGATATGGCTGTTTGATTTTCTATTGGCTAAAATTATTTGTAATTTTAAACACTATTTCTATGAAAGTAAGACTTTAAGGAAAATTATTTTTGTTTAAAGTGATGCAGAAATAGGAACATGCCTTAGAGTAGGTCCTCCAATTTGGAAAACTGGATCTGTATTGTATCTCCTTTTTAAAATGTGTACACACAATTCATATATGCTTATATGCATGTGAACATAACACATGCACATATCATTGTCCATGAACATTCTTGTATGTTATGGCCTAAAATAGTATATGGGAGTTCATATTACTCGTGCATTTCCTGAATACAGCACTGCCACTTATGTTTATCATTGTTACTTTAATAAAAGAAAATAATCACTAATTTAACTTCTGTTTCTCTATTTGCAAACAAGATTGAACTCTTTATCATGTTTGTTAGCAATTTATCATGCTTTGGATTGAATTTCCAGTCCTTAGTATCTCCGTTTTATTCACCCTTTATTTCATGAACAACATTTGTTTCATATTTTAATGCTTTTGTGTATAGAAGAAATCCAGTGACTAGAAACTGTCAAGGACCCAAAACTTTGTATTCTGTAAAAAGTAGACTCAAACTGAAAGATCCTCCTATGTCTTTATGCCTAATATTTAATATTAGAAATATTAAAATATTTTCAGCAATACTTTTAAAAATGTGATTTTTTTTTCTCAAAGTGACCATGTCTTCTTAGGTTTTTCTAATAAGCACACAGGCCTTACTTTATCATCAATTATTTTTATTTTTCATATTATTTTTTTCATGGTTGAAGAAAATGCATCACAGCTTGAATTTTTTTTAAAAAAAGCTTGATTTTTAAAAAAACTTTATACTAGTGTGTTAAAATGTCATAACTGAATTTTAAATTCAGTACCTATCTAGAATTTTGTCCCATTTTAAAATAGGGAGTGTTATATTCTATAATCTACCTTGGAAACATTCTCACAATTGCCATAAGATTATGTAGACAAAATTCCCATAGGAATAAACTATGTTCTTCTGAAGGCAATGATTATAGGTTAAAGAATAGACAAATAATGAGTGTGTGTGCGTGCGCATGTGTGTGTGTGTGTGTGTGTGTGTGTGTGTGTGTGTGTGTGCATCTATATTAATGATATTATTTAAAAAATCGCTGGATGTCTGTACAGAGGAAAAGGAAGAATAGGTGATTAATTTCCCCACTTTCAATGATAGTTTATTCACTGGACACAGGTAGATTTATATGGAAAATCAATGAGTCCACTTACTTATTTACTACAGAGAATATCAGTTTTCATTTGCCTCTAATCATACAATCATGTGCTGTGATGCTGGGATGGTTTATCTTCATTGTCAGGTACATTTGATTTAGAATGACTTGGGAGACCTTTCTCTGAGAAAATCTTTGCAGCAGTTCCAGAAAAGTTTAGCAGATGTGCAAAGATCCACCCTGGACATAGATATCACCTTCCTATGGGTTGGAGTCTCAGACTGAAAGAACTGAACATAGCACTTGTGTGTCTCAGCTTCCTGACTGGGAACACACTGTGACCATTACCTCATGTTTCTGCTACCATAATTTTCCCTCCATGATGGACTATACCTTGAAAATATGAGCCAAAATAAACTCTTATTTTTTAAATTACTTTGTTAAATATTTTGACACGGCAACGAGAAAAGTAACTGATACAGAAAATTGGTTCCTATTAATTGGGAGATGATGTGACAAAACTTATCATATGGCATATGAGCATTTGGAATTGGTCTGTGGGAGAGATGTAGACGAGTTTAGAGCTGAAGAGTAGGAAAGCCCTTGAATATTATATACTAAGCCATTCTGGCAAGAGTGTGAATATCACCCTCTCCAATAGGCATCTCTGCCAACAGAGATGCAGTCAGTGAATTTTTTGCTTGGGAGGTTTCAGAGGGGAACAAGGACTCTATTGGGATCTGGGCTAAATGCCTTTCATGTTACATTCTGCCAAAAATCTTCCTGCTTTCTGTCCATGTCCCGAAAGACTAAAGTGAGGTCAAATTGAAAGGTAATGGATTAAACAGTTTGCTATATTAAGAGTATAACATCCAGGCTGCAAGCCTGGCTAGAAATAGAAACAGTAATTCTTAAAGAGATTGATGCCACCCAAAAAGAAACCTGCTCTTTGGAACTTGAAAAACAGTAGAGGTGTACTTAAGGCAACTCATCAGGGGTTCCATGCTGTAAAAGTGCAAGTTTGATGAAAGAGGGTGTGAATTGAGAATTATGGTAAAGGGGTTCCTGGATCAAAACAATCACTTCAGGGAGCTTAGTTGTCAAAGTAAACAGAGACTGTGATAGCTGTGGCACAAGGCATTCAGAATATATCTGCAGCTGGCAGCAGGTAGTGTTCTCCATATGGTGCAGGCTCTTCAGGCATTCTAAATATGAAAGGGACAGTGACTATAACATGGAGGTTGGAACCAAGGTTCTAGAAAGCTGCCTAGGTAAGACATAGCAGGGTTAGATGCTCTGGAAGAAAGCTTGAGCTGAGGACGAAATTCCATTGTGTTAAACTGTGAAATCGAAAGTCATTGCAGTGGAGATTGGGATGTTGCTTCTGCCAGAGACATGAGCTAAATGCTAAGGAAAGCTGAGGTTAAGGAATAGAACCAACACAAGGGGAATCACTATGTTTTTAACTTGAAGAGGAGCTGCATGTGTGGGGCTATCCAAGGACAATGGAGACCAGATGACGTCTCTAAGAGTTCCAGATGCTGGCCACAGAGCTTAACGGTTTGGTGGTTGCCTTTCTCTGTTGGATCTTACTTTGAGATGATCTTTCATTATTATGAGTCAAATGATTCTTGTTGTAACAAAAATGATTATTTTTATAATTATGTATAAGAAGTACATTTTGATGTACTAAATATGAATGCAAATGTTGGGTTTTACTCATGTTTCCTTAAAATACAATGAGTAATTTCATTTTTCCATATTAAGTGTTCAAAAAGTGCTATGGTAAAAGAGAAATTGTTAATACTAAAACACACACACACACACACACAGAGAGAGAGAGAGAGAAAGAGAGAGAGAGTCAGACAGACAGACAGAGACGGAGACAGAGACAGAGACAGAGAGACAGAGACAGAGAAGAATGCCAACAACTCATTGGCATTTTTGCAATAAACATGACAAAGAACAAACATTGTTTGTATTTATTATTTAAGTGGATGTTATATCCTAAGGGATAAAATACCTAATAAACAAAAATATGAGTAAAGAAGATATTAGTAAGTTAAAAGTCCATGGCAGTAGCTTGTAAATCATTACTATTTTTTTTTTACAAGAGCTCATAGATAAGATTGTTTTGTGTCTTAGAAGAGACTGGGCTTTGGGCCTTTGAACAATGTTAGACTCATTACAGTTTTGAGGATTTTACAAAAGAACTAAACTTATTTTCTATTATTAGATGTTCTGAAGTTGTTGAGGACCAAGTGTGGGAATAATTATAGTTTCAAAATTATGTATTTAGGTGTCAAGATGACAAGAAGTGGATCTTGTGTGTGTCTTTAGGGGTATGTGTATATAGGTGTGGCCATCCATGTGTGCATGGTGTACATGTGTGTATTTAGGCAAGAAGTTTACATCAGGTATCCTTCTTGTTAATCTGTAAGGTTTTTTGTTTTTTTTTTGAGAAAGAGTCTCTAACTTATCCAGAACTAATTAATTGATTATACTGGCTGGCCACTGAACTCCAGGGAGCCTAATTATGCTCACTCCTACTGCCTTGGTGCTGGGATTATGGGTGGCATGCCTCCTCATCTGACCTAGTATTTTTATGTGAGTGCTACTCATCAAATCTTGAGTTTTTGTACTTGTACACAAAGCCTTTTACCTACTGAGCCAGGAGTCGAATTTGGATAATTAATCTTCATTGTTAACACGACTGGACTTGGAACCATTCAGAAGACACATCTCTGGAAATGTCTTTGAGGAAATTACCAGGCAGGAAGGCAACCCTACCAAGAACATAGATGGTTCCTTTACAAGCCCTTGGGCCCCAGACAAGAAAAATAGAAAGTGAGTGGATTACCAGCATATAGTTTTTCCTCTCCTTGTGACTGTGGGCACATGGTCTCTTTGATATGGTGCACTATACCAGTGGTTCTCCACCTCCCAAATACTGTGACCCTTTAACACAGTTCCTTGTGTTGTGCTGACTCTGACAATAAAATTATTTCATCGCTACTTCATAACAGTAATTTTGCTACCGGTATGAATAGTAATGTAAATATCTGATATTCAGGAGATCCCACAGGTTGAGACCACTGCACTGTACTCTTCAGCAATGAACCAAAAGAAGTCCCTTCTTAAGTTGTTTTTGTCAGCCACTGTCACAGCATTGAGAAAAGGAATGCATACACGTGTCATCCCTAATTTGCTCAGTATCTGCTTTGAGTAACTGTGATGTAATATTACACTATACTTTGAGCAGTTGCAGTGTACCATTATACTATGCTTTTTGCTCAAGGCCATCAATAAGGCTCAATCAGTGATTAGGCCTACAAAACTCTGAGTCTTGCTATCTCCATCACATAAAGTGATGATGGACAAGAAAAGTTTCAATTAGCACTCATCAAAAGCCCTGGTTTGCAGGAACTTGCCTTGAGCAATGCAGTAGTCAACCACTTAGCCAATTACAGTCAAGAAAAGCTGCACATTCTTTATCAAGCTACTGACTGTGGGACAGAGTCATTTCGTATGATCTCCCAGAAACATTCCATCAAGTGTTGCAAGCTTTGTATTTGTCCCAAAGTCATCACCAGCAAACTCAATAACATATCACCATTTTTTTAAGTATCTCCCCGTCCCTCCCTCTCTTCACTTAAAACTCATTCTTGTATTCCTGAGCACACAGCTTCCCTGGGATGCCTGTAGAAGACTTTCCTAAGTCTGTTTACTAGGAACCTAGATTAACATACACCAAGATTCTAAAACTATAAGAAAATACATTGTTTTTCATTTTATAAAACAAAAAATTCTCACTGGCAGCAGTGGTGCCCACCTTTAATCCTAGCACTCGGGAGGCTGATGCAGGCAGATCTCTGTGAATTTGAAGCCAGCCTGGTCTACAAAGCTATTTCCAGGACAAGCTCCAAAGCCACATAGAGAAACCCTGTCTTGAAAAAAAAAATAAATTATCTTTATGAAAATTGGATCCAGTTTTCATAAACATTAACCTCCTTTGATCTCCATGAATATGTATACAAAAGTAGATTTACTTATGTATTTATAGAGAGTGCAATAATCTCCCTCTTCACTCCATCTTCTTCTCATTTTCCACTTTATTTTGACATTTGTGGTAGGGAGGGGGATCAATGTGAGTAAAATACAGAGCCACTTCATTAGAAGTTTTTTAAAGTTGTTAAGTAGAAAGTTAAAAGTTGTTAGGCAATAAGAGATACTGAATCAGCAATTCTGAGAGAGTAACAGAAAAAAATCCTATGATGCACTTATTAAGATGATGATACAGGAGGAAAATGGGTAGTGAAGGTATTACAGAGCATATAAAGTTAAAAATATAAAGGTTATTCTTGTTCAGGCCAATAAATGTCACCTGCCAGGAAAAAAAAGTCGATGTTCCTTTGAAGTGAGAGTATATTTTATTCCTAAAGCATTTAATTCGTCAAAAGCTTGCCAGACTGCACTGTGTGAACACTGACCTGTGAACAGGTACCAGAGGTTATTCGGCTCCAGTGTTTCCATCTCGCCCCTACGGGTAGTCTTTCTGTGTCGAATTTTATAGCCAGTAATAAATCCATTTTGTGTTCCTGATGGGGGAGGAAGCCAGCTTACTTTTATACTCTGTAAAATAAAAAAAAATGTAAATTAAGACATCGAAGAGAGAAGGACAACTGAGCGGGGTCAGAGAACCAACCCAAGCACAAGTCTGAATAAAACAGAGAGGCAAGTATTGTAAGGCATGGCTTCCAAATTAAATCCTTTCCTATAATCTGACAGCATTCATAACGGCTTTATTTTAGTAAAAATGCATACAATTTCTTTGACTGATGACATGCAATATCATGTCTTCCTTGCAAGCACCATTAAAATGATAATAAAGGATTTTAAATAGTAAAAGCCATTAAAGGGAAGGAATAGGATATACCAGATGAGAGACAGCAATATGTTGGAGTAAATTGGAGGCAAAGGAGAAAACAAGGCCTAAGAACATTTTTTTTAACATGTTAATGAAAACCAAGCTAATTTCCATTTAAAAATCATCTAATTCTAGGACTTTCTGCTTCCATTACAACTTGAACATGGTACTAAGGCAGATTCCTGAAACAGGAGATGACCTGGAAAGCTTAAATATGAGTTGAACTGCAGCTTCTTACATCAAGTGAACTAGTCCACTGCCTCTCACTGACTGGAGTAGCTGAGAGCTCAGTGCTCAGAGTTCTTGAATACAAAGGTCACAGATTCAGATAAGAGGCACACCAGTGAGCAGAAATGGAAGGGGTTATCAGGTCCATGATGTGAGGTGTCCACATTTTCTTTTCTCATCCAGTACCCAGGGAGACTTAAGTTAACTAAGGACAATATCAAATAAATCTTCATGACAGAAAATGAAGAACTTTGAACAAGGGCAAAGGACCCCAGCCTGAGTCCCCAACAGTGAAGCCATAAGTTAACAAGTCCCACCCAGGGACCAGAGTTTGCCCTTTGCAAGTTAGCATTTAGAACATCATTTTAATATAAACTGATAATTTCATATGACTTAATATCAAGCAAAGTCTTTGACACACACACACACACACACACACCCATAAAGAAGGAAGTAGTCCTGTTTTCCAGGTAGCCTCCCTGGTGATGTGAGTAGCAGTCCAGTCATCCTTGTTCTACATCTAGTATCCTCCTATGAGTGAGTACATACCATATTTGTCTTTCTGAGTCTGGGTTACCTCACTCAGGATGATTTTTTTCTAGATCCATCCATTTGCCTGCAAACTTCATGATGTCAAAAGACACGGGGATCGCCCAATGATGGAGAAATGGCTGAGATCTACATGAACAGCCTGGACATGAGTGGGAGTAATGAAGGGCAAGGGTCGAGGGAAAGAGAGCCTGTGGGAGCGGGAGATCCCAGCTGGATCAAGAACACAGAGGGAGAACAAGGAATGGGAGACCATGATAAATGAAGACCACATGAGAAAAGGAAGAAACAAAGTGCTAGAGAGGCCCACAGAAATCCACAAAGATACCCCCACAATAGACAGCTGGCAATGATCGAGAGACAGCTGGAACTGACCTACTCTGGTGATGGGATGGCCAAATATCCTAATAGTCGTGCTAGAAACCCCATCCAACGACTGAGTGATCTGGATGCAGAGATCCACAGCTAGGCCCCGGTTGGAGCTCCAGGAGTCCAATTAGCGAGAAAGAGGGGGGGTGGTTATGAGCTAGAATTGTTAAAACCAAGGTTGGATAAAGCACAGGGACAAATAGCCAAATGAATGGAAACACATGAACTATGAACCAAAGGCTGAGGGGCCCCCAACTGGATCAGGCCCTCTGAATAGGTGAGACAGCTGATTGGCTTGATCTGTTTGGGAGGCATCTAGGCAGTGTTACCAGGTCCTGTGCTCATTGCTTGAGTTAGCTGTTTGAAACCTGGGGCTTATGCAGGGACGCTTGGCTCAGTCTGAGAGGAAGGGACTGCACCTGCCTGGACTGAGTCTACCAGGTTGATCTCAGTCCTTGGGGGAGGCTTTGCCCTGGAGGACATGGGAATGGGGAGTGGGCTGGGGGGAATGGGAGGGGGGGAGAAGAGGGGAGAACAAGGGAATCCATGGCTGATATGTAGAACTGAATGGTATTGTAAAATAAAATAAAAGGAAAACAAAAGAAGGAAGTAGTACATAATAAGTACTGATTGATCTGAAAGAAACAATAATACTATACATAAAAGAGGTCTGGAAAATATAAAATTGTACACCAAAAATCTAAGAGATAATAACTAAGCCTGAAAAATATGACAGTAAAAATGAAAAGTTGCTGTGGATATCATTCTATATAAATAAAACACTGATGGCCAGTGACCAGGCAGGAAGTAGGTGGGACAAGGAGAGAGGAGAATTCTGGGAAGCGGAAGGCTGGAGAGAGACACTGCAGCCACCGCCAGGACAAGCAGCATGTAAAGACTCTGGTAAGCCACCAGCCACGTGGCAAGGTATAGATTTATAGAAATGGGTTAATTTAAGATAAAAGAACAGTTAACAAGAAGCCTGCCACGGCCATACAGTTTATAAGTGATATAAGCGTCTGAGTGATTATTTTATAAGTGGATTGTGGGACTGCGGGGCTTGGGGAACCTGGAGAGAAGCCCTCCAGCAACAAAAAGTTCCATAGATATATTAGAAAATACTTATTTCAAAAGAAAGAAGGGAAAAGACTGTAGTGAATTGGAGAGAGAGAATAAGAAACTATTCTTTATATAACTATCACCTCCAACATCTAAACGGTACATTGAGAGGATATAAAGACAACAGGGTATGAGGTAGAAAATTAGCAAAAAAATTAAAAAAAAATAGTAAATTCAGTTACTTCATCTTTCCTATAACTGAGCCTTGAAGAAGTGGAAGAATTTGGGACTATCTTAAAAAGAACCACGGAATACTGAATAAAACAAATTAAAATGTAGTATCACACTAAAATTGGTAGCTGTATTAGATCCTTATGAGAGGTAGCTGGGTATAACAGTTTCCAGAATGAGGGGTGTAGGAGACATGTCATATCAAATAGATCCAGAAAAAGAATGACATCAGCATTCTCAAAAAATATTTGAAGTTATAAAATAGTGCAGTGTAACTGAGAAAATTCTAGGTGGGAAATGTCAGTGTAGCACTCTATGTCATAAGATACATAAGCAAAAGGAAGGTATAAGGCAGGTAGGCACGGTAATGCATGCTCCTGTAGGGGAAGCATGTGGGTATTTCCAATGTGCATGGCTTCAGAGACACTTCTTTGTGTCCCCTTTATCAGAAGGCTGGTGAGAGCATGTTCTGGGAAAACATAATTCCCATGAAAGAGACTTGAAATCCAGATAATCTGAAGCAGAAACTTGGAAGTCTCAGGAAGACAGGAAGAAAGAAGTAGGAAATTCACAAAAGTGGAGTGACCACTTTATCTGGAGAGGGGAGGTATGGGTGTGGGATCAATAGAGAACAGCAAGGGTGCCTAGAAGAGCCACTTGGAAACATATTACATATCCTTTAGATGCACATGTAATATTAATATCTCGATTATGTCACTTGGGGTAAAAATATTCTCCCCAAGAGCCATGGACTAGCAACAAAACCCCAGTGCTAGGCATGGGGAACCTCCCTTCAAGTAATTAGTTAGAGGAGTCCAAGAGATCTCCAAAATATTTGAGTTTTTACTGTTGTCCTTGTGTGAAGTGTAAAGGCAACAGACAGTGCAGACATAGCACTTGGGGAAATCCAGTTGGAACTGCCCTGGAAACCTCCTCCTTGAGGACTAGCTCTCATATCAGTTGAGGGTGCTATACAAGCTGCCAAGGGAGAAAGACAGTTAAAAGCCTTACCAAACTACAATAATGTTACCAAACTAGACTAGGAAGGTATCACTAATAACGCAATTGCAGCACTTACATCCTAGGGGTAACCCACCAGCCACCTGATTGGACTTAAAGCCCACTTAATAGGAGGAAAATTATGCACCGTACTGTAAGCCAATTGAACTACCTGTGGCTGGTGAGAACCTTTTACTGGAATGTTCCTCGTCCAGTATTACCAATTACCAACTGCATCCTAAATACCCATCATTATATTTCTAGATAGGTATAGTTATTACTCCTTCTGCTGGATAGTTTCATGTCAACTTGATATAAACTAAAGTCATCTGAGAAGTGGGAACCTCAATTAAGAAAATGCCTCTACAAGATCAGGCTTTAAGCAAGCCTGTAGAGCATTTTTTAACTAGTGATAATAAGGGAGGCTAGTTCATTGTGAGTGGTGCCATCCCTGGGCTGGTGGTACTGGGGTCTATAGGAAAACAGGCTTAGCAAGTCATAAAGAACAAACCAATAAACAGCACCCCTCCATGACCTCTGCATCAGCTCCTGCCTCCAGGTTTCTGCCCTGTTTGAGTTCTTGTCCTGGATTCCTTCACGGATGGTTAAGCCAAATAAACCCTTTCCTCTCCAACTTTATTTTGTTCAAAGTGTTCCATCACAGCAATAGTAACCCTAACTAAGGCACCCCTCATCAATGAAGTTTCTTTTTATAGTGGATGTTGACCATTACAGAAACTATAATTGGCAAAACTGTAGATACTAACCGTGGGGTGCCCAGCCTGAACTAACACTTCTACAAAGTTTACACCTAAAGCTCAGGAAACATTGCAGAAGAAAGGCAGAAAAACTGTAGGACCCTAAGCACAAGGACATGTACAGGGAGATAGTGCCTTCTATGTATGACGGTGAACCGGACCTGAATTCTTGGTGGGGGAGGACGCATGAAGGCTATCTTAGAGTCAGCTGATGAAAACATGTCCATGTTTTCTCTTTACTATTACTTTGTCTCTACTTACAATAAAACCATTTTTGGGTGTTGTGGTGCTGTGGATGCATGTAATTCCTCATACTAGACAAGTGTATAACCAGTGAGCAATAGTCCTACCTCAATTCTTATGGGTATTTTGTTTGTTTGCTTTGGTTTATAATCTGAGTCATTTCTACCACTAACATCCACCCTGTCTCATACTCTACTGTCAACTTCTCTAGATCTTTTTCCCATAAAACCTTTTGCCAGCTACCCAGTAGCCACCTTTTCTGCTCTTTGGGGGAATTCACATATTGCCTTAGTTCTACTTTTTCTAATCAAATGAAAGTTCTCAGGCTTATCTTCAGTGTGCTAAGTCATAATCCTATGTTCCTATCTTGAAGTTATTTTTGTTGTTCCACACTGCCTGTACCCCAAACCCATCCCCAGCAATCTAAAACTTTGTCATTGGTATGAATAATTCATGCTTTTAAGACTAGTCCCAAGATTATACATGTGTTTGCCATCACATTTTCATTAATCTTTTCATTTTACATCTATTTCTAACCACCATCTCATCTAGAACATATTTCACTGGAGTTACCGAATGAATGAAAGAAACATTTAAACAAAAAACAAATCAACTGTCTACAATATAGAGAATCAGACAAGTGCAGGATAAGAAAGGTAAAAAAACGCAAAGTTAAAAGTAATTTTTATGGGTTTAGGAACAAATTTTGAGTGTGCTTGGCTTCAAAGCAACCAAGGGTTAAAAAAAAGTAAACAGGTAGAGAAATTCTTAAAATATAAAATTATCATCTTTAGTCAAGATAAGATGGCAGAGGTTACCAGGGTTGGAGTTCAGGGAATAACACCTCATGTCTTGCCCTGCTGAGTGTTTTTCCCAACTCCACTTCTCTGTAAACACAGTTTCCCATTGGCTACCAGCCTGCAAATAATGACACAGAGCCTTATTAATTATGAAAGGTTGGCCTTAGCTTAGGCTTGTTTTTTAACTGGCTCTTATAACCTAAATTAACCCTTTTCTATTTATCTACATTCTGTCAGTACCGCCTGTCCACCATGTCTCCTGGGAGTCCTTTCTCTTACTTAGATTTCTCCTCCTACTTCCTTTCTTTGCCCGGAAGGTCCACCTATACTTACTGCCTCACTGTGCAGCTTTTTATTACCCCAATCACCACAATATACTTCACATAGTATACAAATATCCCACAACACTCACTCCCCCACCCCCACCACATTCTGAATTGCAGGAAACAGCTTTCTCTGGCACCCTCTTGTATTTAATGGTCTGAACAAATCCCCTGGAAGGTTGGCTACAGGAAAAAGGACACTACAGATAGCAAATGCCAAGGTAGACTGCCCAACTGATGTCCAGTCTTTTATCCCATGGGTTTTTACTTACAGATCATTGACTCTTCTTTTGAAACTCTCAACAAACCCCATTGGGTTCTCCCCTGTGAAGAGTGCCTGTCAGTATTAACTACCTACCTGGTTCGTGTTTGAGTCTCATGGTTTGTGTAACTACCATTTGCTTGTACTTTAATAAATTTGTGTGCCTTCATGCCTTCAAAAAAGAAAATACTAATTTGATATTAAGTTTGATATGTTAAGTCACCACATTCCAAATGAGTATATGCTGAATTATTCCATTTCTATTTTAATCTAAGGATAGGAAACAATAACATAAAAATAAAAAAGAATAGTTGCAGAAGCAGTGACACTTTGGGGTTGATTACACATGAGTACAAGACAACTTTGAGGGGTGATGCAAGTTTTCTGGAGACCAATTTCATGGTTGTTACACTGGTGAAAGCAAGATTAGAATTATTTCACAGATTATTGGACTTTGTTATATGTATGTTGGTGGTATTTAACATTTCAAAAATAATAACATGCGGTGTTCTTACAACATTTAAATTATTTTAAAATAAACATTAAAAACGTTCTTTGGTGGCAATAAAAATAAATGTCCAGGCTTTACAAAGGAGCCAGACCAAAAAATCAAGGAATACATTCCTGAGTCTGGCTCACAATCCAGAGTCTTTCCTTTCCTTTGGTCATGGGGCAAGGTTAGACAAATGCAGGATAGTACTCTCTAGGCAGAGAGATATCCATGATCATTTTCCCACCTACAAAATAGGTGCTCTAAAATAATTGAATTCTTGTTTGATTGGTTGTTTTTGTGAGACAGGGTTTGTCTTATAACAGCTCTGGCTGTCCTGGAACTTGCTTTGTAGACCATGCTGACCTTGACTCACAGAGATTTGCCTGCATCCTAAGTGCTGTGATGAAAGTTATGTGCCTCCCGCAACCGAGCAATTTAATTCTTTTATACAAGGAGATAAAGTCATGTAAAGGTGCATTTTTTTGCTAACTATTCTGACAATTATAACATGTGCCAAACAGTATATTTTTCACTATTCATCATATTTATTTTCTATAAACCTTGTGAAACCTTAATTCTCAATGCAGAAACATTGCTCTTACAGAAAATAGTAATTTGGATCCCTTCCAGCCTCTTATTACAAAACACATGTCAACTTGTCCATAACATGGCCTTCTCGTGGTTTTCCTTTAAAATACCTTATTTAATATTATTGGTTAGTATTGAGTTTTAATACCCAACCTAGCTTACTTAGCTCCTATTCTCCACAAGGCATGTCACCATCTTCTTGTAGTTAGTAATACTGAACACATGCTAGTACTACAAATCAGAGACACTAAAAACAATAAAATTTGCAATAGAAACAGATAATGGGAATAAAAGTCCAAGTTAAAGAAAAAAGACACTCTTCCTATGTGAGATTTAAAGGAAGAAGACAGGATAGAAGATGATAATTTTTTTTTAATGTTCTGCCCAAGACCACTAAAGGACCATGAATAGTAAAATTGTGATTACTTTAGTGAGTATTCATTTCTCGCTAAAGATATAGACATTGCAAATAGTGAGGATCAATTATAGTTTTACAAATATATTATTTACAGTTGAAATATATAAATCATTCGTGTACAGTTTAAATATAATGTATTATACAAACTACTCTTTATATCACTTGAACAACTTATTTATGATGTTAGAATGTTAGGAGAACATGGAATTACTGAGATTATTGGCCCTCACATATACACTAATATGACAGGTTATTCCCATTATTCTTAATATTTGTTAATAGCATATTTAAGCTACTATAGACATACCAATGGTCCACACTCTACATGTATGAATTTATAGTCCTGCTAATTCTGTGAATTACAGTTCATTTTTTGCCTTTTGCTCTGTCATATAAACTACAACACAAGGTGGTTAAGTAACTTCAAATCATGTATCCTGTAATTGATGAGACAGTTTTGAAGCTGAAATACTGTGATTCTAAAACTGGTGTTTCATTACAATTTAATACTGCCTCTCAAAGGAGGTTCACAAAGTTAAGAATCTAGTTCATTTAGTCATTACTCATTGACAATATATCCATGGGAATAAGCAAAACTCAAATCATGGCTTCCCTATTCTGACAGAAGAAAGAGACATAAACTATGAAAGGCAGAGTGCCAAGAACTAGAGAGGAATGTCTTAGTGGCACAAGAAACAAAGATTAGTTCTTGTCTCATATGGTAAAGAAACACTTTACCACAAGTTCATCCTTCAAGTTTGAACAGATCTTTACAGAGGGGGTCGAAAAGATATTTAAAGATAAATACCTTTATCTTTAGGGAAATAAGATGGTGAATATGTTATAACAATCTAAAGCAACTTCAGATCATGTAATATCTGATGGTTTGTGCACATGGTATATTTTGGAAGACAAAATGTGAAAGATATGTTTGAAAAAACTAAATTTCACAGATAATGCTAAAAAGACATGAACTTGGATCAGATTTCACATTGGGAATTTGACTAAGTTCATTGGTAGATAAGTCAATGAAAAATATAAAAGTTTCCTTTTTCTTTTTTTTCTCTTGGTCTCCCAAATTTTTCATAGCCTTCAATACATACATTCTCACCCAGCTACTCCAGCCCCTACCCCTCACAATACATTTTTATATGTATGGATTTTTTTTCCAAAAGTGTTTCAGATTCTAGCAAAAAAAAAAATCTAGAATTAACAAAATACAGGTTCATATTTATGGTCACCCTAAAAGACTTCAGTGAATGTTTACCCTGAGTTTATCATGTGGCAATGCTGAAAGATTTTCTAACTGTTAAGTGTTCTTGCTTTACCCCTGTAGAATCACAGGGCCCTTTCTTACTGGCAATTTAGTCACCTAAATTCTCCCACTAAGATTATTGAAAAGAACAAAGAGGGCTGTGGAGATGTCTCGGGGGACAAAGTGTTTGTCTTGCAAGCATAAAAGATTAAAGTTTGGATCCCTATCACGCATGCACATGATGGGTGGACATGACAGTCTATCTGAAATTCCGTCTTATAGAAGGTGAAAGGGGAACTCCAGAATAAGATGGTAAGGTAGATTAGCTATACCAGTGCCTTTGGTGGTAAAGAGTTACAATTAATTTACTTAAAATGGTCTACTTAACTATATTCCCAAACTAACTGGGATAGTCTTGTCTAAATCAATGACATGGGTTTTTTTTTGTTTCATGGGAATTGTTTGTTAGCGGTTTATTTTCTTTTCAGTCTACATGCATGTGAGTAGTGCATGTGAAAATAAGAGAAATAACTGATAAGCCCACCATCAAAGTTGTCTCAGAAGCAACATGTCTTAAGTTTCTATTCCTTTTCAAGTTTCTAATTTTAAATCCACATCTCACAACAGACTAATGATTTGAGTTTTTTCTATAGTAAGATGTGGCTCATATGCTAGCTACAGAATCCCACTGCTCACAAGCACAACCAGAACCTTCACTGTCAATGAGTGATTCTAAAAGTGGAATATATTGGAAAGGAAGAAAAGAGACAAAATAAATGATGTTGAGAATATGGATTTATTCTTTGTTGGACCAAAAAATAGCACTTTTTTTTCTACTACAAAATGACAGGGGCACCAAGAGAGATGAATTAGCAAAAAAACACATTAGGAACTACTTTTCTTTCAAATACGTTTGCTGAGCATCTTACTCACATGGAGTACAATCTTCATTTTTTATTTTAGCAAATAGAAACTTCATGTCTGAGTAGTGAGAAGGCATAGAGAAAGAGAAAACAAAAATAACACATAAAAATAAAGATAATCAATACATGTTTTAGAAGTGAATTTAAAAGGATTGGGTAATTTTTCTGAATTTCTCTAGTAAAAGGAAAGATAATAATTTAAAAGCTCATGTGTCAGACATAAGCAACTCAGTAGATTATAATAATCCACTGAAGTAAAATTGTCTGATAAACAACACACTTAAAAAGCCACCAGAATCCATAGCAATTGGAGAAATGCAAATTAAATCTATGTTAAGATTGCATCCTAGCCCAGTCAAAATGATTATGATCAAGGAAACAACTGAAAACAAACAATGGCAAGCATGCATGGAGAGAGAAACTTTCATGCATTGTTGGTAGTATTACAGACTACTTCAGTCACTCTGGAGATAAGTGTATAGAATTTTAAAATTATAAAAGTAGATCTACCATATATAACCATAGTTATACCACTTCTTGGCACATACTCAAAATCCTACTCCCCAGGTACCTGCTCAGCTACATTCATTGTTGCTGTATTCACTATACCTCAGAAATGGAAACAACCTAGATGCCTTTCATCTGAAGAATATATAATAAAAATGTACTGACTATATACAATATAATTCTATTCAGTTGCAAATAAAAATGGAATTAGGAAATTTGAAGGTATATGGTAGTATAAAATATTGTACTGAATGAGATACGACAAAACCAGGAAGACAAACTGCATGCTCTCTCTTATTTGTGGCTTCCACCTCTGAAACTTTATGAATGAGCACATAACCTGAAGCAACTGCAGAATACAAGAAAGGGCAAGAAAGAAAAAGGGACTGTGGTGGAGGAGGTCTAGAGAGGGGGATTTTAGGACACAAGTGATCTGAAAGAGGAAATGTATGAACTTTAACTCAGGGATGAGGACAGGCTAATACAGAAAGAGGAGGAGATGGCATGAAGAACATTACTGGTATTTCAATGATAGGGAAACTACACACACACACACACACACACACACACACACACACACACACACACACACACACACACTGTACTTGGTTACCTCCCAGAATGTTATTGACAGCATACTGTTAGGATGCTATTGACACCATTCACAAGCTATAAGGAGTGGAGGAATTGAGCTGTAACTGACCTGGGAGCCTCCTCCCACAGGACAAGCTCTCATAATATCTGAAGGTGTTTGTAAGTTACCAAGGGAGAAAAGCAATCAATAGTCCTACATACCCCGCTGTAAAACCTATGAACCATAACTCCAGTGATCTCAACAAGGTATCTCCAGTGTTGTAATCCTGATGTTATATCTTTGGCATAACATCTGTCTAATAGAATTTAAAGCATATTCAGTATGAGGGAATTCATGCCTGGTACTGTAAAACTAGCTAACTACTTGTAGCTGGAGAGGTCACAGACTCTATTTGAGAACATACTGCTGCAATTTTCATAAACTGGTACAATTTCTAATTATATAAGTATAATATGTATCCTGAATACTTCTTCTCACACCTTAGTGTCTCTCACCTCTCATCAAACAAGCTTCTTTTTGCAGTAGATGAAGATTATTACAGAAATCTACAGGTCAAAATGCAGAGAACAACTACCAAGGGCAACTTCCTAACTTTTCATTTAGAATAAATTATATCAATAATAAAATCATAATCAGGAATGCAATTTCTTTTTCCTGATGCTATGATAAAATGCTGTAATAAAGGCAGCTTTGAGAAGGATATGGATCACTTCTGCTCACAGTCATAGCAGCAGTAGCTTGAGGCAGCTAGCCACAGCAAAGAAGGAAAAAGCAAATGATGTCTGTATTCTAGTGTTCAGCTTATACTCTTTGTTTGTACAGTTAAAGATCTCCTGCTCAGGGAATGGCTCACCAACAGTTAAGATGGATCTTACAATATCAATTAACATAATTATGACAATTCTAGAGAGACATTCTAAGGGGTTGATCTTAATCCAGGGAACTTTTTACTGTGTTCCTGGAAGTTAGCAGCAAATACCAATGATCACACATGACATATCAATTGCATGAAGACAGTATTTAACATTTAACTTTCATAATTTATCTTAGCATTTGCTATAGTTTTTATAGATGTTGAAAACATCTACTTGAATTTTGAACAAGACTAAGTCTACTAACAAGTATATTTTAAGCTCAATTATGAGTATACCTTTGTTAACAGCATCTAAACCTGTTCTTCCTTTTAATAAACTACATAAAGCCTATAAATTTAATGGAATCTTTATATAAGCCTATAAACTTTTGGTGCTAAGTATGAATTTGATAAAATGTCAATAGAACATCACTATAGCATATATATGTATGTATAAATACATATATATTTCTTGCTGCTGTATGCAATTTCAGTGATTTATTTATTATTATTATAAATATATAATCTCTTCTGAATAAATTATGTTAAAATACTGAGTTGCATATCAAAATTTATATTTGTGAATTTTTGTGAGCAACTATTATTCAAAGTGACAAGAAAGGAAGTTGGTAAGCACATTCAAAGTAAAGCTATTGCACACTGCAGTCTGTCACTACTACATAGTTTGTAAAAACTGTGAATGATTACATATAAAGTGATATTTGATTTTAACTAAGATTTTTAATCATCTTTTAATTAATATAAGAAACACTGCTCTGTTTTATAAAAAAATAAAAACCTATGATGATCTTATGTAGTGACTGACATAATAGGACCACATATTATTTGGTCCTACATATGTTTATGTCCAGCTTTATAAATCGAGAAAGTGACACATTTTCCTAGAGATTAAACTTGGTTTTGCTCACTCCATAAAAAAATTATTTTTCCTCTTATGTGAGAAGCCAAGGCAAACTGAGGTTAGATAATGTTGTTCCTGGCAGTAGTGGGTATTAAACACAGTTTGCAGTGCAATGAAAATAATACCTCTAAAGTAGTTGTTTGTCAGAAAGTTCTCAGATTCCCCCTATTGTTTGCAATGAAAGCTCTTGTCCACCTTTTGATTGTCCATCTGAACTAAAGCAGAGTTAGTTAAAGCACAGACCAAAGTGCTATAGATACCACACTACTTCGGTTGCAAAATACAGAGAAACAAGCCCAGACCTCAGCTGCATGCTTTCTGCCTGCTAACTTTCAGTGTGCTGGAACACACAGTGCAGGCACTGAGAGAAAAAGGGCATCAACTCTTTGTCAGCTGTGAGCCCTATGAACTACACAGCCAACCATGCAGTAAGATATGCCTGTCGTCACAATTGAGGCAGGAATGCTGTGGGAACAACCAGCCACCATCACATTGGATTTGAGGAAGGAACCCATGAGGGTACTAGAACCCTGGTCAACAACCCCTTTCAGAAGAGAACTTAGGCCAAAGATGGCAACTTAGCATCATTGTTTAACTAAATTGACTTACTATTAACCCCCTTCAAATTATATTAATTAACACAGGCAAAAGTTACTCTCACCCTTAACAAGAGAAGCCTCTCTGCAATGAATTTAGGTGAATGTAAAAACTTATGGCTGCCAAGATGCTCAAAATGAATGATAGTTTTGGCCCATCACACAGCGCGACATTCATATCACCCACTTTAAGGCTCAGAGAATATTGTAGAAGGAACAGGAAGAATGGAAGAGCTGGAGGACAAGAAGGATGATGAAAGACCAGCCTCTAGGCATGACACAACCACAGCTACCATGAAGGCACAGTAGATGTCAATAATTAACCTTGAACCTCCACCTGACTGGCCCCCAAAATGATCGAAGGTAGGAGAATGGCTTATGAGGACCCACCCTTACTGATGACCCATTGGCTACAGATGGATTCTGGGAGAGGGAGTCACTGTTTTCTATTATGTAGTACTGGTGAGGCCACCAGGCTCCAGTGAATAGCACCAAACCCACATTTACACAGACAGCATTGGTTAAGCTCAGTGGGTCACAAAACAAAAGGAACAGGCAAGGATGTAAGAAAGAGATCAACTGAGAATGGGTGGAAGACAGACAAGGATGGGCTTGAGGTAGTTAAGAGAAAGCGGAAGATGAGAGTAATGAGTATGAATATAAATGTAAGAAATTGTCAGAGAACAAATTAGGTTTAAAAGTAACATTTAAAACACTGTTATTTATAAGCTGGGTGGTGGTGGCGCACACCTTTAATCCCAGCACTTGGGGGGCAGAGGCAGGCAGATCTCTGTGAGTTCAAGGCCAGCCTGGTCTACAAAGCGAGTTCCAGAAAAGGCACAAAAGCTACACAGAGAAACGCTGTCTCAAAAAACCAAAACAAACAAAAAAATACTGTTATTTATAAGGTAAGCCTGGACATCTATAGGAGCTTCAAAAATGATCAAATTAATTGAATTCTGGTCTCAAACTTGCACATTTACTCAGTATAATAAACCCTCAAAATCCATTTAATGATTAATAACAATTTTATGTAAAGTCAAATGCTAGGCACAGGTATAAAGAATCATAGCTGGGAGCTTCTTCTTAATTTGGATATCTTGTGCCTAGAAAATACTACTAGATCCTCTGCTCTGAAATATTATTTAGAAAAAGAGAGCATGTTAAAAAAACATTCATTAATTATAGTAATACCAATGAGCAGGAGATATTCTATTCTACCTTGAGGTTTTAAGAACTTGTTAAGTAGTAATGGGAATCATTTGCTTAAAGCATCATTGTATGCTACAGGTTCATATCTGCATCTGTCCTGTGGTTGAAAGGGCTTAGAAAAGCTATGTATTGCAAAGTATAAAGCTTGGCTTCTGTTTTAATTCTACTTTACAAAACCCATTGGTAAGTATGTGCTTCTTTTGACACATACAACAGTGAAAATCAGAGCAGGTTTTCAAATACTGAGTCACCAAGATATGTTCTTTCATGTTTGGCTTTTGCAGACCTAAAAAATGAGTGAATAAGAAGCTGGATTTCTTTTATAAAATCTTAATCTGATCACAACAACTAGATCACAAATTTTCAAAAACAGCGTTGCTTTGCCAAACAAAAGCCATTCACTGAAATACATGAAGGGATATTTCAATTCAGGCTCATTTTGCCATGGTCTGACTGGTGGTACAGTGATATTTAACTGATTCCCAAATGCTGTTTGACAGAAAGGAACATGTATAGCTCCATTTCTGGGAAGAAAAAAATCAATTAATCTTTCCTACCACCTAAGCTGTCTTCAAAAATAACATAATTATCCCAACACTTGTAAACTAATGAAGGATATGACCGTGAATACAAAATATAGTACAAGGGAGAGAGAGCAATGCAAAGAACAAATAACAAAGAAGTAGGGCTCAAATGAACGTATCTCCTTCCTGCTTTGAGTTAGTGGACTTACAATAGCATTTTCCATGTAATATTTTGCTATTCATAGTCTAGTAGCCAGGCCTGCTTTCTTCTGAGTCCCAAAATGGGAAACATAATTTTAGGAAGTATTCACATTTTGACAAAATTCCATTACAATAAAGCAATTTTGTTGCTCTCCAGAGTTCATGATATAGTGATCTGATGTGTGATGCATTTTAGGATTTGTCTGTATCAATAGATTTTATTCTGCACTGCTTAAGTCATTGCCTACAAGTGAGCCACAGGTTTGGGAAGCCTCACTGACTCTTGGAGATCACTCATTCTTTTTCAGTCTATTAATTTCTACCAAATGAGGCCACTAAAAGCCATAAAATAGTCTTGGTATCAGAGAAATGCAAGAAAAGTGGAAAGGCCCATCAAGTTAGTTCTATGTAAAACTATACCTTTCAATGGCACAAAAATACAGGATATATTTAATTTAAGATAAAAAACTTTGTATTTGTTTATTTCTTGTTCCCTTCTGTAATTTTGTTATATAACAACCAAGTTATTATTTGAGTAGTCAGATAAATGATATCACTTTAAGATACAGATTTTACAAGATGGTAGAAATCATATGTGGAACAGAAAAAAAAAGCAATACTGATTATTTAACTTATTATATATACCCATTTATTAAGAATAACCATGATGAATTAAAAATACTAGAAGCACACACCAAAATGAGCATGTCATCACAACTCAGGCTTTTAAAGCAAACATTAGTTGCCTAGTGCTTGACCAGGGATAGATACTATAATTTTTATACTTTATACTCCAATATGTTCTTTAAGTAATAAACTAGAACCTTTAAAATTATTATCATAATTTCTAGCTGGTGTTTGATAGAAAATATAATTGCCAACCAGTCTTCTCCTATATTGAATGATGCCCCTTTGGCTTTTGTGTCTAATATATTTAGACATGGCAAATATTTAGAAATGAACACATACAGTGAGGTCAATATTGAAAAGGGAAATAAGAGCGTATTATAAAACAATTTTCTCTTTAAAAACAGTACAAGTGGCTATTTAACAGAGGGATATCTTCAAGCAAACCATCAAATTAGTCCCTAAGTAATTAATCTCAGAAACCAGCAGGCTTCCCATCGGAGAGCAGCCATCTCAAAGACAAGACTTAACCATGTAATTACATGGGACATTACAATGTATTTATGAGGTCATTTGTTACAATGTACAGTAATTACAGAGTACTTACATAGCTATTTATGTCTCATAAAATGAAGTGAGACTAAATATTTTAATTGTGTGGAGAAATATGGGAAAATATTTGAGTTTAAAATGTCACGTAAGATTACAGGTCAGATTCACATAATTCATCTTCACGGCTCAGCGCCTGCAGAACCACCAGTGTGATAGCATTCTTTCGTTAGAGATGGAGGGAGGAGACATTTTGATAAATATGCCTTCTGAGGATGTAATAAATGGAATTGTTCTCTCCAATTTTCATCTTCAGGTAATGCCAGCAGACATCTGGCTCTAGGTATAATTTACTATGGGCACCTTATATCCAAACCATAAATATCCAAATGTCAATAGAGCCACTGGATTAAAAACAATGCCATATACAGTACTTTCATAAAAAGGCACATGGTCCAACCATACAGAAAGTAAAACAGTTGTCTATGCTTTCCATGGCAAGTTAGTATTTGCTTAAATGTTCACAGGCCCAACACTCAATTACACAAGCCAAAATGCATTTTTGTTTCTTACATAAGTGGATGCTTTCTTCAAAGTTTTGGAGGATGCATTGTTGAGTTTCTTTTTTTTTTTTTCTAAACCTCTTAATGTCATTTTGGTCTATAACTGGATGTTCTTTCTTAGGCTATGAGATGAGTCCTACAGCCAACTCAATATGCTTTTGATCCTTATTACAGGGGCATATATACAGGCACCAGTATATGCTTGATCTAGGAATCCCAAGATTGTGTTGTGTACTTTATGCTGTGATTTGTAATTATTATTTTGATTTTTTTTCACATAAAATTCAGCTGCACAGTCCATGATGGCCTGGAATTCACAAAGTTCCTGCCTCAGTCTACCTAATGCAAATACCATGGGTTGGTGCCACCATGTCTAGATTACATTGCTGATTTTAAAATTAAAAACAAACAAACTAATCATAAAGCTTCCTCTGCACTAATGCCTCACTGTCTTTGGATACACAGTGCAAACCTTGCTGTTATCATGAGTTATCCATTATGCATCTGAAGTTTTTGCTGTGCTCCAGAAAGAATGGTACTCAAAGAGAATCATATTTACTTAAAGCACTTTGCTGGAAGAATGTAGTCTTTACCCCTATGTTAGATTCTGACACTGTGGGATAAATAGCTTAATTATGTCCCCTAAACTCGCTAGAAAAAGAACAGCAACAACAACATATGTTTTGTTTCACTTTGAAAAGAAAATCTCTTTTTATGTTGAGAATTAATGACATACTCATCATGAAATATAAATCATATTATCCAGAATCTACTCCTTGTTTATTCTATTTTTGTGGTCTAATAGTTAGAAAAAAAGTAACAACTTTTAGCTGTGATAGGATAGGTAAAATGTGTCTTTCTAAGATCTAACCTGTCTCGCAAATTTCAAATGACTCAAGAAATTCCATTTATTTTGAAAGAATACATGTCGAATCATGTTTGTAATGTGGATATGATAACCACCTAACTGCTATGAATATATGACCTAGTTAATGTCTCTGAAGGCTAACCAATTATTGGTTAATGATACCCATTGCAGAATCCTGGAAAAATGGAAGTACTATCAGTGTTTAGTGGCTGCCACCTTCCTATAAAGTACCAGAATTGCCAAATCCAGACTCATAGTACCTAGAGACATGTCTATATATAATGTTACAGCTATAATGCAAATAAGTCCTTTCAAATTCACATACTCAACCAATAGCCACTTGGATCACTTATGATTCATGGTCTCAATTTTATTCATATTTGCAGAAGGAGTTGGTCCAGCTCCTTCTATGTTCAGCAAATTGACTGAGTGTAGTTGGGAGTTTGTTCTTCATAATTAATTCCAACTTAAAAACAGCAAGATGTAGTTTACTGTTGAAAAACAAGAGCAACTATCAATACTTCAATCAGCATTTCAATTAAATCTGCAATCATAATGCATCTAATTGATTAACAATTACCAGCACCTGTAGTTGGCTATAATTTTAATTACTGATTACATTATGGCTGATTGCTTAAAATGATATTTGTATGAGCACTGATAGAAAAGAATAAAACAATTCTAAAATAATTTATCAATAAAATTGAGATCAATGCCAGTTCGAAAAAATAGGAGATATCTTTAATTTTAGCAATGTCAATGAATTGTTCTCTAAAACATAACATAAAGAGATGTTACATAGTGATCATTTTAATCCAACTAACCTTTCTTTTTCTGAAATATGTGGAACTAAATGAGTATACAGCAGAACAAACATTAGAAAGAGAGTCCTGAACATTAAATAAAAATACACTCATTCTTTTTATACTTAAAAATTCATGTTAATCTTATTAGGTGCAGAAAAAGTCTTTGACAAAATCTAACAGCCCTTCATGATAAAAGTCCTGGAAAGAATAAGGATTCAAGGGACGTACCTAAACACTAAAAGGTTGTTTACAGCAAGCCTATAGCCTACAACAAATTAAATGGAGAGAAACTCAAAGCAATTCAACTAACATCAGGAACAAGACAAGGTTGCCCACTCTCTCCACACCAGTTTAATATAGTACTTGAAGTCTTAGCTAGAGCAATAAGACAACTGAAGAAGATCAAGGGTATGAAAAATTGGAAAGGAAGAAGTTAAATTATCTTTATCTGCAGATGATATGATAGTATACATATGTGACCCTAAAAATTTCAGCAGATAATTCCTAAAGCTAATAAACACTTTCTGTAAAGTAACTGGATACAAAATTAACTCACAAACATCAGTAACCCTCCTGTATACAAAAGACAAACAGACTGAGAAAGAAGTCAGGAAAACAATAACTTTCACAATAGCCAAAAATAATATAAAATATCTTAGAGTGACTTTAAGCATATGGAAGACTTCTGTGTAAAAATCCTCAGACAATGAAGAAAGAAATTGAAAAATATATCTTAAGATGGAAAGATCTCCCATGTTCATGAATCAATAGAATTAATATAGTAAAATGGTAATCTTATCAAAAACAATCTATAGATTCAGTGCAGTCTCCATTAAAACTCCGACAGAATTCTACACAAAGCTTGAAGGCAATTCTCAGCTTCACATGGAAAAACAAAACAAACAAACAAAACAAAACTGGATAGCTAAAAGAATCCTGAATAATCAAAAAGAACTATTGGAGGTCCTACCATTCTTAATTTCAAGTTGCATTACAGAACAATAGTAATGAAAACTAGATGGTATTTTATAAAAACAAACATGTTGAGAAAGAAAGTTGAAGTGAAGACCCAGACAAAAGTCCACATACCTGATATTTGATAAGGAAGCCAGAAAAAAGACAACATCTTCAACAAAAGTTGCTGGTTTTAAACTGCATGCCTACATGTAGAAGAATGCATATAGATCCATACGTATCATCCTGCACGAAATCTTAAGTCCAAATGCATCAAATACCTCAACATAAAACAAGATACACTGAACCTAATAGAAAATAAAATGGGGAATAGCCTTTAACTATTGTCATGGGAGACTTCCTGAACAGAACCCCGATAGCTCAGGCACTAAAATCTACAATTAATAAATGGGACCTCATGAAAATGAACAGCTTCTGTAAGGCAAAGTACGCCGTCATTCAGACAAAGCAGCAGTGTACAGAGTGGGAAATGATTTTTACCAACTCAATATCTGATAGAGGCCTAATATCCAAAATATATAATAGACTCATGAAACTATATATCCAAAAAAATACAAAAATCCACTTAAAAGTGGGATCCAGGTTTAAACAGAGAATTGTCAATAGAGGAAACTCAAATGGCTGAAGAAAACTTAAAGAAATATTCAACATCTGTAGCCATCAGGAAAATGCAAATCAAAACTGCTTTGAAATTCCATCTTACAACTATCAGAAATGCTAAGATGAATAACACAAATGATAGCTCATGCTGATGAGGATGTGGAATAAGGGGAGCACATATCCATTTCTGGTGGGAGCACAAATTTGCAAAGTCACTATATTAAATCAGTATGATGGCTCCTCAACTTCACCCTACCACAAGAACACTAGCTCAACGATTTTCACTCTTGCTCTATTTATAATAGGCAGGAGCTGGAACCAACCTATACATCTCTTAACAAAAGAATGAATAAGAAAAATGTTGTACATTTATACAATGAGTATTACCCAGCTCTTTTTTAAAAATGACATCATTAAACTTGCAGTCAAATGGATGGAACCAGAGTAAATCATCTTGAGTGAGGCAACCCAAACTCAGAAAGATAAATATGATATATATTCACTTTAATGTACATATTAGCCATTAAATAAATTATAACCACCTACAGTCTTAAGCCCAAAGAAGTTAGTTTAGGTAAAGAGAAAGGGATTTTGGGTTAGGCACATGAATATCATTGGGAGGGTGAAATAGAATAGATTTTATGAGTAGACTGGAGGCAGGTGGGGAAAGGGAGGGAAAGTAGGGTTGAAGGAGAGAATGCAGGAGGAGATATAGCTGTAATTGAGGGGCAATTTGAGGGATGATATAGAAGTACAATGGAAATTTCCTAAAGTATATGAAGGCAAAGCTAATGAGGTCTCCTGATACGGAGGATACAGAGTCCCAACTAGCCATATCTTGTCACCAAATGAGGCTTCTAGTAGTGAGAGTAGGTTGTATTCAGTTGACTTATTGGCCAAGAGGGTCCCAAGGAAATCCCAATCAAACCAGGCTGTTGCAAAGAAGGTGCATTGCTCTCCACAAACTGACAGTGAGGCCCCATTGACAAGGAAAACACCCACAAAACTTTACCCCTACATTACCACTTCTTTGTTGTGGTAAGGTACTCTGCAGGCTACCAAATGAGAAACATAAACACTAACCCAGCCACAGAACCTTTGATATATAATCTATCCTTTCTAGAAGATATGCTAGAACAATGGCGGCATAGAACTTGTGGGAATGAATAACCAACCACTTTCTGCTTTGAATTAAGGCCTGCTCCATAAAGCCACACCCAACACTACTTGGGTGACCAAGAAACAGAGGTTAGCCCAGAGACCTAGGGTAAAACCAAACTCCACTGGTCTAAAAAAAATCAGTGAAATGATTACTAATGATATTCTGCTATACTCATAGATCAGCACCTTATTCAGTCATCATCAGAGAAGCCTCCTGTGGCAGTAGATGGGAATAGATGTAAGGATGCACAGCCACACATTACACAGAGAGAGAGACAGAGAGAGTCTGAATAGGCTGTCTCCATCGAATCCCTCCCATCAAAGCTCAGTGAACTCCATAAAAGGGGAGGAGGAGAAAGAATTTAAGAGCAAGAGGGAACAGCGGTCTTTAGAACAACAAGGCCCTCTGAATCAACTAAGCAAAGCTCATATGAACTCACAGAGACTAAAACAGCAGGCACAGAGCCTGCATGGATCTGCACCAGGTCCTCTGGGTGTATATTATAGCTTTCATCTACTATTTTTATGAGACTTCTGAGTCTGTAAATGGAGTGGGTTCCTGATTCTGGTGCCTGTTTGGAGGGTTTTTTCCTTTTGTTGGGTTGCCTTGTCCAGCCTCAGTGTGATGGATTTTGCTTTATCTTATTATACTTTGTCGTGTTTGATTATCACTTAGAAGCCTGTTCTTTTCTAGTGAGAGACAGAAAGGGGGTGGTCCCAAGGGGCAGGGAGGGTGGGAAGAATCTTGGAGGAGTAGAGGAAGGGAAAGATGTAGTCAGGATATATTGTATGAGAAAAGTATCTAATTTCGATAAAAGGAAAAAAATATTCACGTCTTAAAAACGGTTTGAGTTGTGGAGATAGCTCAGTTGGTACAAACTTGCTGTAGAAGCATGGGGAACTGAGGTCAAATTCCCATCACCCACATAACATTTGGATGCAATTACAGCATCTGCAAGGCCAGCAATGGAGAGAGGAGACAGGTTGATTCCGGGAGCTGGCAAGCTGGCCTAGCCAGTTAGTAAGTTTCAGATTCACTGAGAAATACTGTTTCAAAGTGCCTGAGGTAGAATGGTACAGGAACATAGTCAATGTTTGCGTCTTGCCTACACACAAACACACACACACACACACACACACACACACACACACACACACACGAGATACAAATGTACAAATGTTTGCTTATTCTTTATTCCCCATGTGCCAGATTAATTAATATTCAGTGTTTAAAAAACATTGTTTCATTTTGAAGCATAATAAGAATTTAAGAGCAATTTTTTCCAGAAAAAAAATTTTAGAACAGAAAGTAAAATGCAATCTAATATATGTGAAACTAAGCCATCATTCCAAATGTCTTAGTGCAAAAACTACTCCATTTCCAATTTATTACTGTGAGAGAATGTTTACAACAGTTTAGGATGACATCTACATCCTGGGAAATATAACTCTTCAAAAGTTCAAAAACTTTACTCAGTTCTGCTCGTTACAGTATTTTCCCCTGAGGAATGTAAACCACAAGAACCCATTATGTAACATTCTATATTATCTTTGTGATGAATGAAGTAATATTTATATATTTGGCTTGACTTTCACATACTCTGACAGTTTGATATTAATTTGTAATTTGAAACTCTTCGTTACTCAATGTGTCTAGAATCAACACAACCATAATGCTAAACCACACCACACCACCCTTACTAGGATGCTTATGATAAGTCAATAATAATACAGAAGAGGATGTAGAAAAATTGGAATCAGTACATTTATGGAAAGCAAAAATGGAGCAGCTTCTTTGGAAGTTAGTTTAGTAATGACTGAAAATATTTAACATAGAATTTATCACAAATAAGAAATTCTTTCCAAATCGCATACATTAGATAATAGACAACACAGGACTATGCAAAGTATATGCAAAATTGTTATTAGTATCATGGTTCAGAGTAGAAAAAAAGAAATGAAATATGGCAAAGGTTAATCATTTGATGAACAGGAAAAATGTATCTAAACAATGAAATAACATTTAGGCAAGACAAGGAACCGAATATTCATACATGCTGTTTTGTAAATGAACTTTGAAATGTCAGTTAGTCACAGGCAACACACACTACAGAACTCCATTTAAATGGAGTATAATGAATTAAGAAGTCTATAGAGAGAAAAACAAATTGAAAACTCTAGGGAGAAGAGAGGTGCTATTGAGGGATACAGTATCTTTTTAAAATATGATGTAAGTTTTATGATTAATATAGCCATGGTTGCACAATTTTAAGCGAATGTCATGTATCATGCAGAAGTCAAGGTAGAGTGAAGGGCTGAAGCATCTGCAGATGGCTGAGTTGTTGACTAGCTCTAACAAAACCCACGCACAGAGCTTGGCCACTGTGACTCCACTTCCTTTCAGATTCGTGTTAAACAGAACATCAAGGGGGAATGCGCACAGCAAGCAGAAACATTTGAAGACTCACCCACAGGCACATATCTGAAAGCAGGCATGAAATTACGTATATTTTGGAAAAATACGATTGTACATTTGTATTTGTGTGGTGGTATTATGTTCCCCAAAATATTGTGTACCTTAATAAACTTATCTGGGGTCAGAGAACAGAAAAGCCACTAGTTAGGCAGTGATAGCACACGCCTTTAATCCTGGCATTCCAGAGATAGAAATCCCTCTGGATCTCTGTGAGTTCAAGGCCACATTGGAAATAGCCAAGCATGGTGACACACGCCTTTAATCCCAGAAAGCCAGCCTTTAATCCCAGGGAGTGGTGGTAGAAAGCAGAAAGATATATAAGGCGTGAGGACCAGAAACTAGAAGCATTTGGCTGGTTAAGCATTTGGCTGGTTAAGCTTTCAGGCTTTTAAGCAGCAGTTCAGCTGAGAGCCATTGGGATGAGGACACAGAAGCTTCCAGTCTGAGGAAACAGGACCAGCTGAGGAACTGGCAAGATGAGATAGCTGTGGCTTGTTCTGTCTCTCTGATCTACCATCATTGACCCCAATAACTGGCCTCGGGTTTGATTTTATTAAGTACTTTTAAGATTCCTGCTACATATTTTTTTTTTTTTTAAGGCCAGGAAAATAGAAGTAAGGATATGCTTAGTGATTTTATAGGTTGCAGACTTTTCTTCCAATGTCAATTCCCAGTTATTTGTTTGATCATGTGCTGTAATTTTTTTGGAACTTAAGCTAATAAACTCTTGCTGCCTTATATAATAGGGTTCTTAATGTCAATAATATCTTAAGTTTATAGTTCATTTTAATGAAGTTATATGTATTAATACAGATGAGTCATAATGGAGGTTTATTTTCCTTTACTCAAACTTTACTTCAAACAGCAGTTTATGCTTTCTTTGTTAGCAATATATCCATTAGTAATACACCTTGGAGACATTTCAGATGATTTTAGCTGACATGCGCAATGAGGAAAATAGTGGAGACATCACTGGAGATGGCAATAGCTCTTGCACACTATGACAAAAGCTTGACAAAAATATGCAAGGGGCTAAAAACATGAATATACTTCTGAAAGAGAATGATTTCCTAAATACGGGTGACGTAATTTACAGTATAGGTTTCAATTTCATAACTTTTACTAGGGAGAGCCAAGAGCCTGAGGAATACAAATGGGTGTGAGGAAGGAATAACAAAAGTAAGACATGGAAATGTATAGGTTCTGAGCCCAAGATTTTGGCAGGTCAACTAATTGTGATGTGGAGATGGATCTTGTGGAGCAGGTGGGCCTACAGTGTTGGCACACTATGAAAGCTCTTGTAAAATCAAGCTGCGTAAAGGGCAAGCAGGGAGCAATCACACCATGAATCCTGTTTGTTTTGATAAAATCTGAGATTGAAAATACATGCACATTCCTATATACACTTATTAGTTACAAATGCTAGTCTTTAATTTTCCTTCATATATCCTAAATGGTCAAAATACGCTGATCGTTTCATTGTGGTTTAAAGGCAGGCTAGAGGACCACTGGAGTATGCATAATTCAGAAGCTTTCTTTTGATATTTTACTTTTAACTTCTCATTTGTATATATTATCTGTTAGCTTTACTTTCTAAATTGGATGAAATGAAACCATGCTTAAATAATATTATCCAACTCAGTAGCTCCTTTCTTTATTGATCTTTTAATTAAACATTCACTGGAAAGGGGAAAAAAGGAAAGAAATAAGAGACATAAAAGAAAGAACACAACTTCTTAACTGTATTAGTCAGAATTCATTTGCTTATAACCAAACAGTTCAGCAAGCTTTGCATCTACCAAAAGCCAGTACACAGGTAAATATTTTAATTGTGTATACTTGAGAAATACCTTGTGAATAATTATTGTGGGAGACTAGTATGTTATGCTCCAAGCCTTATGATTCATAAGATATATTGATTTTTTTGAATGAAAGTATTTTACATTTCTTGGATGCCTGTGGGTCCACTATGAAAATATTCACTTTGTAATAATTAGGTCAGTGCTGATGCGCAGATTCTATCCTTTGTATTCACTTCTGATCATTAGTGAGTTGTGCAGACCATACAATCAGGCTGCTAAGTATTACTGGGAAAGGCAAGTGACCAGAAGTCATCAGCAAACATTCTGTACACATCGATTTTCTGTTTAGGATTAATGACTGGGGTCATTCAGAGCAGGCCTTTAAATTTTGTACCCGGTGGCATTTGTTTAATTAGAAGTCTCTTTTGCTCCCTGCACACATTCAATAACATGAGGTTCAGAACTATGGCTGTGTATCTGATATCTTAATTTAGAGTTAAGACTACATCCCTTGTTTTCACTTTATTGGTTCCTATCTCCAAACAAAGAATATTTTAATCATTAATCTTTAAGGGAAGGATAGGAGGAAGGATGTGAAGTGATGTTAAACATGCATAAATTTGAATGTTCCAATCTTATATCAGATAAATAGGCTGCAAAGATATTACATGGCTTTTTCTCTATGGTCTCTTAGGCTGTACTTATTTTGCAAATGAGGACATAAAGGCAAGATGCTCTTAACCCGCTGGGTTATGAATTATACAAACCATTTAATTTTATAAATATTCCCTTTATAATTCTTTTTCTAACCATAATTCCTATCATTCCACTTTGTGTTAGCTTTACTGGGGGGCAGGGAGGAGATATGTTAAGGATAAGAAAGGAAATTAAATCCAAATATTTGGTCCTAGTCCTCTGGATTGGCCTAGTCAGCTGTGGTAAAGAGGAGGACAGGTCAGGTTTCATCCACTTCATTTATGTGCCCCTCATCTTAAAACACAGCATCATAAAGAGGAAAAAAAATATTATGTCTAAGCTGACTTTAATATTCCCAAGCTACTGAGATGGCTCAGTACTAGTTCTATACCCTTTAGGACTGCATGTGACCAGGTGAAAATATGCTAGTCTACCGGACAGGGGAGTGAAAACACAATCAGAAACTGAACATCTGGGAAGAAGGCATGCTTCTGAGGGTGTGGTGTCCTTGAAAGTGGAACCCTTATCTGCTGGGATCCCTTGGTATTAGCTAATGAGACATGTGTGTACATTTAATCATGTTTTTATATTTGGTGTGCTCTTGCTTCTCAAGGCAAGGTCTTGCTATGTAGATCAGGCTAGCCTGGAACTCTTGAGTGATGGGATTAAAGGCATAATATAACACCATACTCCAATGAACCTTGCTTTTAAACTAAGAATTAAAAACAAACACAACATTCTTAAACCAAAACTCAAAAATGAAGAATATACACCCAGAAAGCAAAAACATATAAACAACAATAATAGAATAGTTTACAGAATTCTTGTAAGAATTATATAAATTAATGATTACCAAAATGCAGTGTACTGTAGGTGTTACCTAAGGAAATTGCTTCCTTCCTCCTAGAAGTATTTCTGAAAAAGGTGGTAAGCAAATCCTCAATCAAGGTTTAGACAGCTGTCATTTTCAAGTCATTTAAATAACAGTTTTCCAACTGCTTTTCATTCCCCCCAGCTAGTAGTCTATAATATTTCACACTTACACTTTGTTTATTAATGAATTGGTCTGCCACTAATAAGAATTAAGGCTTTTAGGGTTATACTGTAAATATTAGTATAGTTATTTCCGTGCTAAATGTCAAAAATCCCACCCCCATCTCTCACTTTTACAATAGTTGGGTTCTATATTTACTTTCTTATGCATGTTCATGCTTATCAAAAAAAATGATGTAATATCCACAAAACCGGACGTTGTAATGAGATAAATTGAGATTAAAATTACATAATTCATTGCAGGGTCTTTGATACAATGTTTTTAATCTAACTCAATGTATTTACATCTGAACTACTATCAATCAATAGGCATATAGAGTTACAATGTTGTTTAATTATGCTACTCTAATGTAGTTTTCAGAGCTTCTTCTATTTAAATAAAACTGACCTTAAAAACTGAAATTAAGAGCTTCAGCAAGAAATTGTAAAGTGATACTTACAAAGCATGGAAGATCATGAAAACATAGTTAAAAAGTGAAATTTCTAGCATTGTTTATAAATACACAATGGTGTCACATAGTGTTTTATTGGCTTGCAGAATGTCAAGAATCCTTGTCAGTCATCCCTAATGATTTGAGAAAACCTAACGTGGTATAGTGTCTCAAGTTTTCTGGGTGGGCCTTCTGTGAAAAGAAATATCACATGTCCCTATCTGCTCTATAAAAGGACATACAAATATCAAATTATGATATTATCAGCCTGATACATCAGAGCACATGAAATGGTCAGTGATCATCTGGCTTTGACCTACAAGCACGATGATTTCACATGTGACACTCTAATGGGAATGCTTTGATTCCTTACCTAATCTAATGTCTTCATTATGTAAAGGAGGGGTAGGAAGCTTTGGGAATTTGCAGATGGTTAGGTAAGCTGTTTTGAAACATCATGTTTGATTCTTCATAATTTATAGATTCTGATACAAAATTGACATTTTCCAACATGTTAAGAAATGTTAATTTTCAGAAAGGAACATGTTTCATAGCAGAGAAAACCTGTCAAGCAGAAATAAAGGTGACCCAGAGCTCAGTAAGTAAATAAAATAGAAGCTCAGAAGAGTCCTCATGGGGTCAGAGGCAAGTTTCTCATCCCGCTCAGGTATCTCTACCATTGAAATCGGGGGAAAAAAAAATATCCAGTGAAGCCAGGAGCAAAGTTTGCTGTTGCCACATCGAATGATTTGTAGATGACATTGTGAAGTTTTGTTTTTACCATACTTTTCTAAGCTAGCAACAGGGACCCAGGCAAAACCTAAGGAAACCTCTGGGATACAAGGAGTAGTGAAACTCTAGGCTACTAAAAACTAAACGAGTATTAGGAAAGGAATAAATATAAGCAAAGGTGTATTAGCAAAGAGAAGAAATGCCAACAGCAGATTGCATGTGACTAGCAGTTGTAAAGCCCTTGCATTTTCTATTCATTCATTAAATGAATTAAAAGTCAATATGATTTTAAAATGATCTATGGGCCTTAAAATTAATCTAGATTTTGACTGTAACTTCAACATTCAGCTGTGAGTTTGCAGATTCACATCCTGTACTTTCCTGAGTTTTATTTTCCCAACCATGAAATGAGAGCAACAATACCAACCAGTTCTGTTGTGAGGACTAAAGGAGACAATGGCTATGAAGCATCCATAAGTGCCTGGGACAGGACACGAAATGCTGAATAAAATGGAGATCCGGAGCCAGGTGGTGGTGGTACACGCCATAATCCTAGCACTCAGGAGGCAGAGCCAGGAGGAACTCTGTGAATTCAAGGCCAGCCTGGGCTACAGAATAAGTTCTAGAAAAGGTGCCAAAGCTACACAGAGAAACCCTGTCTTGAAAAAAAAATTGGAGATCCTGCTCATCACTGTTGACTCATCACTTTCACAGTGCTGATAGGTATTATTCAGGCTGCCGGGAAGAAGATGTCTACAGTCTTACACAGCTGTGAACCTTACAGACTGCAGCATCAGTCTGCCTAGCAAAATGCACCTATTTGTTCACTAGTAAAGTAATTGCTATGTTGTTAACCGACCACTTTGTGATTGGTTTGTGAATGGTTAAGCAGTACAAAGAAATAGCAGAAAGAATAGAGGCAAAATGGAATAGTCTGATTAATTTAAAAATACTCATTGTGTGCATGGGTGCAGATGTGTGTGTGTGTGTGTGTGTGTGTGTGTGTGTGTGTGTGTGTGTGTGTGTGATGTGAGTTTGTGGGTGTGTGAAGGTCACAGAATAACTGTGTAGTGTTGCCTTTCCTTTTGCCTTAGTGAGGATGTCAGGACTGAATTCAAGTCTTCAGGCTGTGCAGCAAAAACCTTTTTCCACAAAGCCATCTCTCCAGCCTAAGTCTGCTTTATCTTCTTCACATTAGTGTACAAACAATAAATATTAACAATGTAGCAACTTAAGAAGTAAGCTGCTATGATAGCCTTTATAATAAAGTTCATAACTGGACACAATAGTTATAAATAACACAGTTGGTGAAATTCACATTCCCCACAACTAAGAGCCAAGAGTACAAACTTTCCAAGAGGGTCCTACCCTATTAGCCGATATTACTTCCAATCTAAAAGAAAGGATTTTTTTCCTTTCTATATAAAAAAAAATCTAGTCTTTTCTAGAAAGTGAGAATAGTGTTTGTCTCTAGGATCATACAACTGTCAAATGTGAACAAAGGGTCCATGAGCCAAATTACTGAGATACTGCAATACAGGTATCATAATAAATATTGACATGCTTGAACTTCTTCAGTGGTTGTATTAACACATTCTATGGTCAGCCATATAATTGAAAATTCAATTTTCCTGTCATTTATTAATATGAATCTACTCATAAAATACTCATCTTCTACAGTCAAAAGCAAGACCAGTCTAAATTCCCTGAAGTTTCAACGAAGGGGTCGGTTAGCTGTTTACCAAGGGATGGCAACTGAGTGAAGTTATGGGAGACAGGGCTGCTAACCAACGCTAAAACAGCTTCTCACTAACCTGTAAGCTGAGAACTCCTCAGTCTCCCCTCCATCCTCCTTTTCCAAGTAGTAGTCCACTGAAGCCATCTCTCCATCAGGATGAACTACACAGTGTGTTATCATACTTATCAGTACAGTAAGAAGTTGCACTGTGAAAATACCAGATACTTTTGCTGGGCAAGAATGTGAATTAAAAAGAATTGAAGTGAGGGGTGAGTACTACACTTACCTTTGGAAATAAAGATTGCTTTTAGAATGCAGTTGGGAATCATACTTGTCTAGTAAACTGACGGTAGTAAGTTCTCTCTTCTAAGATTGCTGACCTTAGTAACCCAGAATAGCCGGCTAGGTGTCTAGTCTCAGGCATGATTTCCCCTTGTTAAGCAGGCCTTAAGTCTAATTAGACAGCTCTTGTTTACCAGCAAAGGCTGAATGTCACCCTATTGTATCTTTAGGGATGTGTTGCTATCTCATTCATTGTTGTTGTTCATAAACTTCACAGCTGCAGAGGGCTATTGATTACTTTGTTCCCTTGGCAGCCTACATGAAACTTTCTGATAGTCTGACAGCTAAAACACAGGAAGGAAGTTTTCAGATTAGATCCAGCTTGAAATTTTTCAGGTCCTGTGTCTGAAGTGTGTGGTGTAATATAAGGACTCACCTTCAGCCTCTGAGAGGCAACCAAGGACAGCAGCAATAGCCTATATTATATGTGGAGTTGCTTAAACTATGCCAACCCAAAGGTGAAAGTTTTTAACTAATAAAAGAAATGTTAAACTTGAGAAATAAAAATAATTAAATAAGAAATAGCCACATTCCTCATTCTTTTTAAAAACAAGATATTGAAATGAAAATTCCTATCATAGTCTGACTTAGTGACAAGGAAAATGCATAGCAATTAAAATGTTGTCATTACAATATGTCAAAAAAAATCCCACCAAAAATATTAAAGCCGATAATAATATACTGTGCTAAAACATGCTATTGCCTTTTTCTCTACTTTTTCTCTAGAACCTTAAATGGAAACTTGAGGGGCAAACATTGACATCACATGAACGATCATCATAGCTGGCGGCTGTATAATTGAGCATAAGAAATAGCATTGCCCTGGCTATGGAGATGACAGCATGTCTGCTGGTCACTTCACTGCAGCGAGGCACAGTGTAGCTGGGGCTGACGATAGAGGGTTGTATTCTTCCACTTGATTAAAAGGATCACATGGATTATAGTCTACGGACAGAGGAAAGATTTCCCTGGGCAAGGAGCTTGGATTGTCTGCTCCATTGTGTTATCATGACAGCCAGCAAAGGGGAGTCGAGGTGGGGGCAGGCAAGGGATTCTTCCACAGCTCTGTCAGAAATTGAATGAGACAAACTCATTCCATGAGATTCTCTAATTTTTGTCAAAATTATATCTGCTGTCAAGTCAGCTCTGGGAGCGTTGAAGTTGGAGTGAATGTGACAGTGCTAGATGAATGTGCAGGTTGCACTCCCATTTGCCAAGCAAATATGGCAAGTGAATAGAATAACAAGGACCAGCAGAGTAAACCTGGTCACCCCATAGACAAAGCAAATGGAGCATCGAGATTGATGAACAAGGTTACTAACCAGTAGTCTCGGAGTGCATGCCCTGGCCCAGTGGCAAATAGGCTTGCAATTCTATTCCTGGCTAAAGTTTATTGCTGACATTTAAGCTGGACAATAAGTTTTTCAGCAACTCAGCCTGTCATTTACAGTGAAATGTACCTGGTGAAATGATTCATTTAGAGTTTCCAGGGCTCCAAATTGCTACTTCAAAAAGGACATACAGCTTAGCCAAATCCCACTGTAAGTACTTCAGATACAGACAGACACAGTCCAAATCCCCAGAAGACTGAGTGAAGTTGGATTTCTGGCCATCCCCTTTTCTCAAATTCAGTTTTCGACTTGGTTTCCTAAATTTCCCAGACAAGTAGGTCTCAATTGGCTTAATTTAAAGGGAAAAACACAGACCTGTCTCCCTCATCTCTAACACCCTCACAGGCTTACAAGAGATTCTGAAATGCCTCGAATACTGTTTGTGGAAATACAGAAAAGTGTGATGTTAATTTTAGAAAGCTATTTTCATTTCTGTTTATGTGTTGTAATAATTATGTTTGTCTTTGAATGCTTATATCATAAAAACATTTATCTTTATTCCGTATGTATGGGTATTCTGCCTACTTCTACGACTATACACCATGTGCGTGTAGGGCCTGCATAGGACAGAAGAAGACATTAGATCCTTTGAAACTGTAGTTCCTGGAGGTTGTGAGCCATCATATAAGTGCTAGAATCAAATCCAGGTAATCTGCAAGAGCCGCAAAAACATATAACTTCTACATCATCTTCCCAGGACCTAAACCACTTTCAGTGCAGTTATACTATCATGTTCCAATTCCTCTTTGTCTCTGGCACAAATGAATAAGTTAATATTTATAATACCCTTTCTAGGTACATAGCTTTTACTCAGTTTCTATGGCTGAATGTATCATCAATTTCTGTATACCAAATATATGGCCCTGGTCTCAATAATTACCCAAATCCCAAATGTAACCTCCTTGTCTTGGTTCCTTGCGTATACAGTATACAGATCTATACTAGCCCTAGTATAACACCATCAGCAATTTTGGTGCTTTATTCTTCCATGTTTCTTTGCATTCAATCAGGTCTGTTAAGTTTTATTTTCTTGGGTGTATTCCAGACGCATATCCTTCTACTAACATAGTCAATGCAAAATGTCGGCTGCTTCCACAGACTTGAGTTACACCAACAAACTCCAGCAGTTCTGTAATTCTATGTGATAATATGACAATATGGGTATTATACGTTCACTGACAACCAAAGGCAAGAGGAAAATTAGAGTCACTTAGCATTGTTATTATTCTCTAGTCAGTCCAGAACCAAATTATTGTTTCCTACTCTTGTTTTGTTTTATTCAGTTTTTGAATTAAAATATAATTACATCATTTCCTCTCTTCTCTTTCCTCCCCGCTTCCCCTCCCTTGAGCACTCTCAAATTTGTGACCTCCTTTTCCTTGTTGTTACGTACAAAACTATAAATACAACCCGGTAATTCCATTTAATGTTGCTGGTATGTACATGATTTCAGAGCTGACCATTTGGTATTGAATAACCAATTAGGGGGCTCATCGCTGGGGAAGATTATTTCTCCTTCTCTCAGAGTTCTTTAGCTGCCTGTAATTCTGAGTAGGGCCCCATTAGATTTTCCCATATCTATATTAACTTGTTTATTGGTATTGAGCTTGTTCAGGTCTTATTTAGTTAGTCAAGTTTTTGAGGAACTATGGCTGAGGTTTTCCTGTAATTTCTAAGAGTCATTTTTGTTTTGTTTGAGAAAGAGTTTCAATTATGTATCCCAATTTGTCCTTGAACTTACTATGTGACTCGTCTAAGACTAGTGCAAGAATTATTCTTCCTCAGCCTGCTATGTCAATAATTAAAGGTATAGATCACCACAGCCAGCCAGATTGCTGTATATCAACTCTATTAATACAAAACAAGAGATATAGGATGGACTCAAATTCATTGTGGTCCTTAAAAAGATATAGCTTGATACTGAAAATACTTCAAACTAGAAAATAAGAAGTGTACGTTAATTTTATTTTTCAAGATGGGTTATAAATATCAGTTAATATTATAGGATGATGTACTTTATTGCATTTCTACTAATTAAGGGTCCCCAACTTAGTGAAGTACCAGTTTCATTTTATATTTTATATCCTGTAGTTTTGTAAGTCATTCCTTTGTAAATGAGAAGAAAATGTCAGAGTTTATAGTTTATTACAAAAAGGATAATAAGTATTTTTATTATTCTCTTCCCAATCTTATTATAGATTTTCTACATTAAAGGACAGATAAATACCAACCTTGACATCTTCTGAGTTGTTATTAATTAATGAGATAGATAAATGCATCAATTGCAACTCACATTTTTCAGTGTGTTTGAGTCTTTAGGAAAAAGACATGATTTGAAAGTTGCAGGAACAACTTTTCTCCTATGGCTTTTACAGTGAAGACACAATGGTCTGAGGCTCTGTAGGAGACAAGAGTCAAGGAGATGGTGGTGGGGGTTCAGGAGGAAATCAGAAAGTGGTAGTTGGGTCTCACGGGATCCTAGTGAGGTTATGACTTATGCTTCTGGCTCCGAGAACCCACACTGAATAACAAGGATCTATGTTGTTCGACAATCACAACACAAGCTTCTCATTTCTGAATGAAATTGGGAACATCATTTCAAAGCAATTTCTTCTCATGTATTGAGAATCTTATCAAAGGAATGTTAAATGTAACTCAGCCATCCACAAAACTTGCAATAATATCTTTTCCCACAACAAAAACACAGAATCAAAGGAGAATGGCATCCAAGCCTCTTGGTAAACTTTACTGAAACTATACATGGAAAGCTTTTCTTCTGTTATTCACTTTCTCTTCCTTGTTACCATATATTCTTCAAAGTGCTGTATATTTTTTGAAGCCAATCTGTCCCTACCCTACATCCATCCCTACTTAAAAGTAAGACTTGCTTTTCTTTCTTTGTTCTTACAAAACAATGGACTGTGAATAAAACCAGATTTAAAAAAATACTATTGTAGTATAAAGTATAACTTCTGATGACAGACATGAATATCATTCAGCCAACCTTATGGTGAACTATGTGGAACACAAAGGCCCCCCAATATATTTTATACCAAGCTTTACATTTTGTGTAGGGACACAAAACTGTTGACTGACACGGGACATTATTTCAAAAACACTGAGAAGCAGTGCAGACATAGATTGAGATAATGCTCTCAGAGGCAATGGAAGAGTAAGCATTGATTTAGCAAGGTAAGATAAAGCATTTCTGAATAAGCAATGCTTTTTGTATTTGAGAGTTTCAGGGTAATACGGAGCAGATGCAAGGAAGAATGGCTTTTGGAGGACAGTTGTTCCAGTGTGAAGACACAGCAAGATAAGAGACACCAAAATAGTACTAGAAAATATATACATGACAATGAACATTTCAGATACCCATATATATATATATATGAGATTTATATATATGAAATAGTAGATAAGCAAAGAAAGAAGAAAATGAACCCAATGTAGGAAGAAATGGAGCTGTTTCCTCAGGCAACAAGTCGATTAAGTCAAAGGAACAAGGAAAGAGATCAATAACAAATCTAAGACCTGATGATTTACCCAACCAGTTCTATCATGTAAGAACTTGTGTTTCAAAGAATCGTAAAGGTCTATGTGCCACTTAGCTTTCCATAATAATTTCTTACATGCCCCTTGTCTAATTAACATCTCATTAATATATAGTCCATTAAAAATTGATCTCTAGGCATTGAAAATTATCCTGGCTAGTTCATAATACACATGGCTGAATGTTTCAGTTTTAACCCAAGATTGCGATTACACGTGTCAGAAAAGCCAAACACCTGTTACTTCTGCTACCACACATAGCCATCATCCAATCTGACAGCAGACATGAGAAAATGCTAAAGAAGAGGGAGGTGAATAGTGTGATATCCCCTGTGTTCTCCACACTTCTATCTAGTAGCACATATGTTGACAGCATATTGTAATCAATCCCTCTATGATCTGCAAAAATAACATTTCCCACATAACTCCATGATGAAAAAATACTTTAAGAGGTAGAATTATTACTTGACAAAGGCAAGCTGTATGATGTAGGAGCAATCACAGGTAGGCCCTGAACATATTGCATGATTGATAGTGCATGTTATGATCAGCAGAATTGATAGGCGCCCTGGTACACAATGCCTTTTACTAGGACATAAAAGAGTTTCAACTTACAAACAAGAATGTATGTATCTGTACTTTACTTAAAATTAAATAAATGTCTCATAGTGTCTTTGAAAAAGTGAAAAAGTACAGCACAGCTTTGCTCTGTCTTTCCTGGCTTTTCATGCTCATACTGTTTTTAATATTAAGAAAAAGAACTTTCAAATGTATCTTTCTGCTTGCTGATGATGCCTCCTTACTCTGCACCTATTAATTAACTCTTTTCCTCGGGCTTGCCTGGGGTCCTATTGATTTCTTCCTGCTGCATGGTATTATGAGTAAAAGAAATGCTTTTTTATCTGTGGAGTTTGGATGCTGGCGTCTGGCTGAAGTGCCAAGGCCACAATGACATGTACATTAAAAAAGGTAATTTGCTTATACAAGTAGAGAGAAACACTATTGACTTGGAAAGCTTCATACTGAACTGAATGGTGTTTCCCAAAGATAACAAAAAGTGATATGATTAGGGAATTCAACTAACGGCAATGAGCAGGTAATATGTAGAAAAACAATACTTTCAATAGCACAGAAACCAAGCAAAGAGAAGTAAACATAAAACTTGATTGCAGCTCCCAGGCAATGCCATGAAATTGAATATTTAATGTTAAGGCTGAACTTGGTGCCAAAGAAGTTCTTGACCAAGGACTGTAAATTCAATAGCACATTTTTTTTTCAAAATTATTTTAGTGACATTTTATCTAACTATCTCATACTCTGCTCATCTTACTAATCAGCTTCTCTTTAACATAAGTCATTTACTACACACTCTCACATACACATCCATACCACACACACATATCCGCATACACACATCCCTACCACACACACACATACATCCACACACCGCATACACATACAAACATAGACACATCCACATCCATACACCATATACACATACATAACATATACACACAAACACACACACACAATACACACATGCACACCACACACATACATACACACCACATACATACATCCACATCCCCCCACATACACACAATACATATACATACCACACAAACACACACACACACACACACACTCTCACAAACAAATACATATCATGATGAATCATTCAACCATTGGATATATTTGTACAGAGAATCCTGTTAAACCACAATGGTAAGAGCACAAAAGTACCTACTTACCAACTAAAAGGAAATTCTGAGATTCATCTACAATTTCATTTCATGACCACAGAATCATAAAGTTATTATTATTCATAAGAGCATGTACTTTTTGGCTCTGTGGAACTAAATGAAATTGTGATATCTTAAATATAATCATAACATCACTGCATTTAATTCACAAGTCTGCAGCATTTGTCTGTATGTGGCTGATCTTGGTGCTTTTTAAAATGCAGGAATAATCAAGCTAAATTATTTCCACTTAGTAATGGATCATTATCCCTGCTTTACTATTTGCTACTGATGTATAATCAAGGTTTCGATCTAATCAATAATTGTGTTTTTTTCTGACTAGGTTAATTTGTATTTCTATGTTTTTGTTGAATCTTTTATTTATTTCTATATAAGGATTCATTCCCTGAGAATAACACATTTGTGTGCGTGTGTGTGCAGCTTCTTGGAAACAAAGGAAGCATAACTGTTTGAAGTTGTTTCTTCTATAAAAATATTCAGAATTAACTATTCTTGTTTCAACTCACAACAAAGTTCTAAACATACTTAAATTAAAAATGCTCTTAATATTTCAAATAACATATAAAATAATATTATAGTTATTAGAGATATTTGGCCTAGAGTAAGCATACTATAAACATACATAAATAAATAAAGGAGTAAATTAATGAGTGATTTATACTAAAAATAAAATAAAATCTCAAACATGAGTAAGCATAAATAGGCCCACTATGAAGTCATCCTACAAATGGAAACCATTTTGTAGTGCTAATTAGAAAAAAAGATGGATACATCTTTCAGTAAAAGATCCTGATAAAGAGCAAACTTTATAATGTTTCCTTGCAATATACTGTGTTCCCAAAGTATTTAGTTTATTTCCTAATTTTTAAGCTAGCATGAAAATTGTAGATTTTTTTATCATGGCATCTTCATACACACATGTCATCCAATTATGCTTTACATTTTTGCCCTCCCTTGTATTCTTTCTTCTCAGATAAGCTGTCCTTCTGTGTCCAAACATTTTATTAATTAATCTCATATTGTCTCATGTTGGTTAATAGTAGGAATATGGTTTGAGGATGTCGTGCAAAGTGAGTTCATAAGTGTGCAAATACCATAGGGTATATTTACACAAACTGAAACAGGTGACACAATTTTATAGAACTACAGTTGTCTACATGTCTACCGTTGCCTGAAATGTCACTGTGATACATGCAACTGTAGGGTTTCTTATGGTGGTATGGAAAGTAAGGTGGATAATAAGTACTCTTCTCAGAACTCTATTGATCTAAAGCTAAAGGTCTCAGCATCTGACTACCTCCACTAATCAAGCTTGCACTGCAGAGGACTCAGCATGCCAAGGTAGTTGCTTCCCCAGTTTAACCATTTGTGTAAGCACACTAACGAGTTGATTCTGCCAAAATGCTATCTCCTGGCTTCATAATTGAAGAACTGGTTACTCAGATGCATTCACTGTAATTAGAACATCTTATCACAACACAGCAAAGCAAGAGAAACTGGTGTGAAGCTAATGGAGTGCACACAGATGGCCTATCCCTAAAAGAAGCTTTGAGTAGAAATAAGTTGCGCATCTGCTAACTGTAAAACAGGCAAGGAGACAACACACTTAATGATCCTCTGCTACCACAAAAGATAGAAACTCGGGCTGTGCAGGGAAGAAATATTGGTGGCACCCACAAAGAGGGTGGACAATGAACCTAGGCAATTAACATTCATGTTCCTCTCTGAGCTGGACTTACCAACCTTATGCTAATATATAGGATGCAGCAAAGTTGATTGTGACAAGAAAACTATGGCTCATGTCTTAAGTTGTCCTGTCTTACTCTCAAGGAAGTTATCCACCATGTTACAAGATGTACTGTGGAAATGTCTGTACTATGAGGAAATGAAGCCCCCCTGAGTCGTAGAGGACATAGTACGTGTGGCATGAAGTACCAAGAGAATTAAACAACTAATTACATAAAAAACAATATAACAATGCTATTTGCTTGTAATGGAAATGAAATCCCAAAGAGCTTTTCCTTGATTATTGAAAAACATGAATGACATCTTAGCAACATGACAGTTCACTTTTGCAGAATTTGAGATCACAAATAAAGTATTGTTAAAAATTGATAATGGTTGTCTATGTGCGGTGTGATATTTGGGGATGATTACATTTTTCTACATCATGAAGTTATAAAGCAAACCTAGGAAGTAGCTATTTGAAAATTCTGTCTTCTAATTGTTTTAGGTTAAAGTCTAAATCCTTAAACCTCAGAGATCAAGTTGACAGCCATCTCTTTAAATATGCCTCTAAGACAGCCATTTCAATGACAAGACCTGTCAAAATTTAAGGATTGAGGCCATATAACTAGTCACATGTAATTAGGGTATAATTTTAAACAGTCTTCCAATGTTTTATATATATATTTAATGCTTTAGCCCTCCCTAAATTAAAAGGACAAAGAATGACAAAATTTTCAAGTTGGCAGCCCTTTAACATATTTAAAATACACAGACTGTCATCCTTAAATCATCTTTCAACAACTGTTAAATAATCTAAAATGTTTGAACCAAAGCACGCAAAAGCAAGTATTTTTATGGGCAGAAATCTTTTAAATCTAGTGGGAAAACTACCAATATCTGACATCTGTCCTAAGAAATAAAAGGCCAAGTAAATATGTAGCAAAATTTGCACCCATTTTTTGACTTCTCGGACATGCTAGAATGAATGAGGCTGCCGTTGAGAACTTAGAGCATTACTACACCTTCCCCTCCTTGCCAGTGGTAAATAGTGTAATGGATTTGTACTCATGGAAGAGAACTGATTCTTGAGGGAATTTATACCATTGCCTTTAAAGGCAGGATATGCACATGAAACTCTCAACTTTGAAAATGAAAGAATAATTTATATTTGTGTGTTACTAAAATGTAATGGCAAAGACGAAAATCTGATATTTCTGTGAAAACCATAGCTTATTATTTTGTAGCATATATGTAAAAGGGTCCATTTTCATTTCATCAATCTGACCAAAGAAACTAACGTTAATATGCAGATGCACACACGCATGAAAGCACATAAAGGGAGAGAGAGGGAGGTCTCTATCAGGACAATATGAAATCAGATATTTTTGTGAACATTAAACATGAGTAAAACTTCTCCGGAGATCCATTCTATCTGTCCCCAGTGAACAGTATTCTTTCATCTAAACTCACATATGTCTAGTGTGAACAACCTGCCCCCTGCACTCTGTGAAGCGCAATTGCGCAAAGGTGATATTTGGAACCTTGTCTCCCTCTCTACTCATCTCTCCGTATTCCCTTGCAGCCCTGCCCTCTGGCCATCCTGGCCCTCTGCTCTTCAGCCAACTTAGAGAGGTAGCATCTGTGCCTCCGCTCAGGTTGTCGTCATTAACACTGAAAGAGGACAGAGCAGAAGCAAGGCTTCCTGAAATCAATGTGACAGCCCTGAGATTCACTTATAAAAACCCTGCCATTTTAAACTTAGGAGAGCTCAGAGGTTGGACAGAGATATGAATTTTGTCATTTTTTTAAGGCCACATAACGAAGAGAAGAAAGAAAGGGAGAATGAGAATGGCAGGGCAAACGGGAAAATTGAAGGCTGAGAAATCTTGATTGGACACATTCTCGAGGACTAACTGAATATGTAAAAAGACATTTGTAAGTCAATATTTTCCTGGGTGAAAAGAAGAAAAAATATCCCTTAGATAATCAAATGTACCTAAACAGTGATAATTCTTGATATTAAATTTTATTAATATTGAAAAGACACGCTTTTCATCCTTCCCAAATGTATTTGAGGTTAATTTAGACTTAGTATATTCATTACATGTTCTGTTTACTTAAGTCTCTGTAAATAAGGCTTGTTTTAATTTGAGATGCTCACATTGTTTAATGTGATGTTTCAAGGTACAGAAAGAAGGTCTCCCCAGTGAAGAAAAAAAATCCCTCTGAAACAGAGCCCAAAACAGCACTTAATACTAATCTTGTCTCTCACTAAATTTACCTCGGAGACATTCTACAAACTCATTTTTGCTACCTGTGTTCAAGTGGAAATCAAATATTACAGATACAATGGAAGAACTCGGCTATCTCCAAAGTAATAATTTTGCAATAAGGTGTGCACACTGGGAAAGCTTTGAGTGTTTTAAAGTGCTTATTTTTTTATACCTGCAAAGTAATTATACCCACAGTTATAAAGGAATCCTTTTCTGCTGTAACCAAGCTGTACCAGATTTGAATAGTATTGAATATAATGCTATGGAAGTCTGCTTCTTACAGCACCATATCCACAGGAGGACCGAATGTAAAGCACCGTGCTTCTCTCATTAGGAGCATTTAATTTATGCTTTGAAATATAAGATTCCAAAAGCCGCAGTTCAGAATACAGTAAAAAGTCTTATTTAAATAACAAATTCAGTGTAAGAAGAAATCAACAGCCTTGGAACCCAGTCTATAACTCTTGTATGAGGAAACTCTGCAGTTGTGAGTGGTGAAAAATGTAGCAGAATTCAGTGCCTCCCCAGGTGGGCAGATGTTTGGAGTGTTAACTCTACCACTCCTTGCTGAAACACTCAACTTTAGAATATTAAAAGTAAAATTAATACATGGTCAAATAAGGACACCAAAACAAAGTTGGCTTAGAAGAAAAATTTGAAAAAAGTGGCAGCATCATTAGCCAGTAGTGAAATATAAAATAAACCCATATTGATATGTATTTTATGTTATAGTTACAAAATGCACATAATTAAACACAAAATATAATAACAAAGACTGATAAGGATGAGGAGATATTAAAAGTCTCACCTACAACTGATAAGATTAAAATAGTGTGTCAGCCTTGGAAAATGAAAGGTTAAGTGGAATGACAAAATGACCTTGTATTAGTTAGGGTTATTGATTGCAGGAAGAAATAGGAGCAATGTCAAAGACAGAAAGGAGCCCAGGAAGGAAAATTTCATAGTACATCAACAAGGCTAAAGAAAGAGCAGAGAAAGCATGGCAAGAAGCCAGAAGTTGAGAGATGTGAAGTGCGGGATAGTTCAGTGGGTTCCTTTGAGGAATCTGGTATCAAAGCTAACACCATAAAAAAAAATGGAATTTTTGGAATAGGAGCCAGTCTTGGAGAAATTTCAGAGTTGAAATTCCATGCTTTGTAGAGTGAATTCTAATTAGTCTTAATAATAAAAACCCAGAGTCAGATATCAGAGTGAAAGCTGGAAGATCAGAGTAGCAGAGCAGCCAGCCACTAGAAAGACTTCTTACCTCTAGGAATTCTCAGACTGAAAGGGCCAAGCTCCTGTCTGTCTCTATCCCATCTTATCACTTCCTTTGTCCACCCAGCCATATCACTTCCTGTCCGTGCCTCCCAAGTGCTGGGATTAAAGGCGTGTGCCACCACTGCCTGGTCTCTAGTGGCTAGCTCTACACTTTGGTCTCTAGGCAAGCTTTATTTGTTAGAGCACAAAGAAAATATCACCGCAATGCTTTCATGTATTGGTTTGAAGTTTAAACCCTACATGGCCCTCAGTAATCTAGACTATAGGTGGTTTAATCATCTCTGCATATCCAGCTAGGACATTATTGTGTGTGTGTGTGTGTGTGTGTGTGTGTGTGTGTGTGTGTGTAATGAGTTTATTACTAGAGTTATTCTACATGTGAATATTGCCTTTTATTCTCTATCAACAATTGAAAGACAATGAACTATGTTAATCTTGAATAGGCTAAGACTCGGGGAAACAAATGTGGTCAGTAGTAAGAAATGTGAGTGGGGTTAGGGAGTGACTCAGTACGTAAAGTACTGGTTGTGCCAGCATGAGGACCTTGAATTTGATCTCCAGTAAACAAACAATGAAGTGACAGAAAAAGCTCTTGGAATCTTCCTAGGACCAAGGAGGACCCCTGGGTTTTGCTGGACTATCATTCTAGTTAAAAGAGAACACTTCAGGTCAGTGAGAGAACACTGTGTCAGAAATTAAGACAGCTTACATGAACCTGTGACTTCAATACTAAAATGCATACATGTGCACTTGCACTTATATGCATAAGACATACACATACACACACACACACACACACACACACACACACACACACACACACACCATACCATACCACACCACAGCACACAGAGAGAGAGAAGGAGACAGACAGACAGACAGGCAGAAAGATAGACAGAGACAGAGAGAGACAGAGAGAGAGAGAGAGAGAGAGAGAGAGAGAGAGAGAGAGAGAGAGAGAGAGAGAGAGAGAGAGAGAAGCAGGAAATGGTGTTTTCCAAATTCCCTACATATCATCTTTTTACCACAAGAAAAGCGGGTGCTGTCACACATCGCTATGCTCAGTATTTGATAATTGTGAGTCAACAATTCTGGGATCTTGTATAGCTCTCCAATCCATAGAACACTTGTGCCACTGAAGTTCATCTCAGACATTATTTATGCCATGGGGAATTTCACCTTTCCCCTCGAATGTTTCACGGGCTGTCATTTCTGTTAGCAATACCGAGTCTGAAATCTCAGCTCTAATGTGACCAAGGACCTGGGTTCTTGTTAAATACCAGGTGAGAAGAAAACACTCTGTTTTTCATGAACTGCCTCCTGAACATCATCCAGTCACTCATGACAGGAAGCATGCTGTATTTAGAACAAGCCCTTCCATTAATGACAGAAGTGTAGGCCTGCTGCTGTCACTGCTCACTCCTGAACACACACCAGTCATTGTGGAAGGAAGTAACAATCACCCAAGGAGCACTTGCGGGGTGAACAAACAGGCAAGAAGGCAAGAATCATGAACTGAAAGTTGTTAGTGAGATTTTTTTTTTCCTTTTTGCCGGTAAATATTACAGGATAACTCTCCAGGATCTTCTTGAAAATTCACTGCCACAGGGTATGAAATACGTTTCTCTTGTTTCCATGCCTTCATAGCCTACTGCTCTGCTCATCTTGGCTTTCTTTCTTAATCCTTATTGTATTCAGTGAGAAATGATGACAATCACGGACCTAAAAGGAGAGCCTATGACAACCCCTTTGTCATGCTGAGAAGCAGGTGGTCTTCAGCTGTAGCTGACAGACTGATAGCAGCTTTTGCAAATTCACAAGATAACTGGAGCTGCCATTGACTCTATCTAAGAGATAATAGCATCAGACAACTGATTCCATCTAAACTACAAGCAAGAGGCCTTTTTGCTCATTTTGAATATTATGTATAAAATGACTTCATTGATGAAAGTATCTTATGGAAGAATATTGCAAACCAATTTTATTACCATCAAAGTCTCCAGAATGTTTCCTTTTTTGAAAGACTTTGTGAATCTTAAGAACAAGACACATGGCCAGGGAAGCAGATAGGCTAACTTCAGATCTTCATATCTCCCTACTCTCCTCTAGATCTGATCTGCCTGTCTCATTCCCAGGTTGTAGTAGACCATCTGCTAGACCCCCGCCCCCTTTTCTGGCTCCATTTCCATGAGATCACACAGATTTTCTCCTTCAAGCTTCCTCCCAATGCATCCTGTTATCTCAGAACTAACGCTAGCAGGCACTCCCTGGAAACCCCCATTCAAGCCCATCAGAGAAGTAAATACACCAGGGAAGCTGATAGGCTAGCTTCAGATCTTCACTCTCCCTCTCAATTCCAAATCCAGCTCTCCAGTCTCATTGACAGCTCTGTAGCAGACTACATGTTAGAGCATCTTCTCCCTCTCTGGTCCCATCTACAGGGGAGTTAGCATATTTGGTGGAACACCTTGATTTTGCCCCCCCCCCCCCGCCCCGCCCCGCCACGTGTACAACCTCATCCACCACCATACTAGCCCATTCTTAAGTGTCAGCTCCCAGTACCTAGGAACGTATTTTACCTGGAAACCTCAGTAGCCACACCTGGCAGGAACTTAGAAGAATTTCCTACCAGGCAATACACAGCTGCTACACTCTCTTATAAACAACACAGGGCAACAGAAACCAAGGAACAAAACACCCAGTCAACAAAGACAGAACCAGGTATCAGTATCTAGAATTATAATCATTCCAAACTCAGATGCCTAGAGCCAGTATAAAAACACAAGCAATAACAGCCAGGACAATGTGTCCCCACTAGAGCCCAGCAACCCTACCATAACAGGGTCTGAGTATTGCAACATAGTTGAATCTCTCTCTCTCGCTCTCTCTCTCACACACACACACCCATGCACACCCACACATAGACACACACACACACACACACACACACACACACACACACACACACACACAGAGAAAGAGAGAGAGAGAGAGAGAGAGAGAGAGAGAGAGAGGAAGATTTAAAATAGTTTTTATAAACATTATAGAGGTTATTAAAGAAGAAATGAATAAATCCCATTAAAATAATATGTGAAAACACAAGCAAACATGGAAGGAAATAAACAAATAGTTCAAGAACTAAAAATGGAAATAAATTCAATTTAAAAAAAATCTTGCCGGGCGGTGGTGGCGCACGCCTTTAATCCCAGCACTCGGGAGGCAGAGCCAGGCGGATCTCTGTGAGTTCGAGGCCAGCCTGGGCTACCAAGTGAGCTCCAGGAAAGGCGCAAAGCTACACAGAGAAACCCTTTCTCGAAAAACCAAAAAAAACAAAAACAAAAAAAACAAAAAAAAAAAAAAAAAAAAAACAAAAAAAAAATCTCAACTTGAAGGAAATCTGAAATGAAAACTTTAGGAACGGGAAGTGGAACATCAGAGACAGGCTTCACCAACAAAATATGAAAGACAGGAGAGATTATCAGGCCCTGAAGACACAATAGAAGAAATGGATATCTCAGTCAAATAAAATGTTAAATCTAAAATTATCCTTGCATAAAACATCTAGGAAATATTGGTCAGTATGAAAGACCAAGTCTAAGAAGAATAGGAATAGAGGAAGAAAAAACCCAGGTCAAGGGCACAGAAAATATTTTCAACGGAATCATAGAAAATTTCTCCAACATAAAGAGAAAATGCCTTTCAATGTACAAAATCATAGAGAATATCCAACAGACTAGTTCAGACAAGAAATTCCCCTCTGCACATATTAACCAAGACCCTAATCATACAGAACAAAGAAAGAATATTTAAAGCTGCAAGGTAAAAAGACTGAGTACCATACAAAAGCAGACCTATTAGAATTACAATTGACTTATCAATGGAGTTTCTAAAAGCCAGAAGGACCTGATAGGTCTTCTAAAGACTCTAAGAGACCACAGATGCCATCACGGGCAATGATATGCAGTAAAATTTTCAATCACAATAAATAGAGAAATAAAGAAAATGAAAAGGGGAATATAATAAAAGATACCAAGGAAATCCAGAGAATCCTAAGGACATATTTTAAAAATATGTACTTGACCAAATTGGAAAATCCAAATGAAATGGACACTGTGGATATCGTTCTGCATAAATAAAATACTGATTGGCCAGTGGCCAAGCAGGAAGTAGACAGGACAAGGACAGGAGAATTCTGGGAAGAGGAAGGCTGAGTGAAGGAGACACTGCCATGACAAGCAGCATGTGAAGATGCCGGTAAGGCACAAGCGACGTGGCAAGGTATAGATTCATAGAAATGGATTAATTTAAGATGCAAGAACTAGATAGCTAGAAGCCTGAGCCATTAGGCCAAACAGTTTAAATAATATAAGCATCTTTGCGTTTATTTTATAAGTGGGCTGTCAGACTGCTGGGACTTGGTGGGAGCTGGAGAGAAATTCTCAAGTTACAAATGGATAATTGTCTAAATACATACCACTTATCTATGTTAAATCAAGAACAGATAAGCAACTTAATCATACCTGTAACACCTAGTAAAATAGAAGCCATAATTAAAAGTCTACCAATAAAATAAAGCCCAGGAAGAAATGGTTATAGCACAGAATTCTACTAGGCTTTACAAAAAGAGCTAATATCATTACTGCTTAAATAGTCAACAAAATAGAAACAGAAGGAACATTGTTCAATTTGTTTTTTAAGGCCACAGTTACTTGATACCTAAACTGTGTAAAGACCTAATGAAAAAAAATTACAGTATAGATGCAAATGATTTCAACTAAACATTGCAGAGTAAATGCAAGAACACACCAAGAATATCATCCATTATGATCAAGAATTCATTCCAGAGATGCAGGAATAGTTCAACATAAATAAGCTGATAAATGTAATCCATCATATAAACAATATGAAAGACAAAAACCATAGGATCATCTCATTAGATCTAAAAAAGGCCTTTGGAAAAAGTCACATACCCTTCGTGATAAAAGTCCTGGAGAGATCAGGGGAATAAAAAGGACATAACACAACCTAATAAAAGCATTTTACAGCAAACCCATAGCCACCATCAACTTAAATTGAGAGGAACTCAAAGCAGTTCCACTAAAATCAGGAACATGACAAGGTAATCCACTCTCTCCATACTAACCTATATAGTACTTGAAGTCTTAGCTACAGCAATAAGACAACTGGAGGAGAAAAGGGAGATACAATTTGGGAAGGAAAAAGTCAAAGTACTTGTAGATGATGTGATAATATACATAAATAACTCTAAAAATTCCACAAGGAAACTCCTACAGCTGATAAACACTTCCAGCAATGGATCTGAATCCAAAATTGACTTACAAAAATCAGTAGCATTATTTACTTATCTACAGATGACAAATGGAGTGATAAATCAGGAAAACATCACCATTCATAATAGCCTTAAATAATATAAAAATATCTTGGGGTAATTTTAATCAAGCAAGTGAAAGACTTGTAAGTAAAATCCTTAGGACACTGAAGAAAGAATAGAAAAAAAGATGGAAAAATCTCCCATGCTCATGGACTGATGGGATTAATATAGTAAAATGGCCATCCTACCAAAGCAATCTACAATCTATATATTCAATGCAATCCCCATCAAAATTCCAGCAAAAATTTTCATAGATCTTGAAAGACCAATGTTTAGCTTCATATAGGAACATGAAAAACTCCTGATAGCTATAACAATCCTGAATAATCAAAGATCACCATTCCTGATGACTTCAAATTCTACTACAGAATAATCATAAGAAAAACAGCTTGGTATTGGTACAAAAACAGACATGTCAATCAATGGAATCAAACTGAACACCCAAACATAAATCCACACACCTAGGAGTACTTTTTTTTAAATAAATAAGCCAGAAATACACATTGGAAAAAGATTCATCTTCAATAAATGGTGCTGGTCAAACTGGATGTCTGCATGTAGAAGAATCCACTTATCAATCTACTCAAAACTCAACTCCAAGTGGATCAAAGTCCTCAATATCAAACCAGATACAGTGAACTTCATAGAAGAGAAATTAGGGAATATTCCAGAACTCATTGTCATAGGCAAAAACTTCCTGAATAGAACACCAATAACACAGGCACTAAGATCAACAATTAATAAATGGGACCTCATGAAACTGAAAAGCTTTTGTAAGGCAAAGGATACTATCATTCAGACAAAGCAGCAGCCTACAGAATAGGAAGTTTTTATCAACTAACATCCTATATAGAGCTAATACCCAAAATGTATTAAGAACCCAGAAAACTAGATATCAAGAAAAAAATGGGGTAAAGATCTAAATAGAGAATTCTCAAAAGAGGAAAGTCACATGGTGAAAACCAAGAAATGTTCAACATATTTAAACACCAGGGAAATAGAAATCAAAACCACTTTGAAATTTCATACAACACTTGTCAACATGGCTAAGATAAATAAAACAAGTGACAGCTAATGCTCATGAGGATGTGGAGTAAAAGGAACACTCTTCGATTGCTGGTGGGAGAGCAAAATTATAAAGCCACTATGAAAATCAGTGTGACAGCCTCTTGGGAAGATGATAATTGAATCACTTCAAGACCCTATTCCACTTTGGGGTATATGCCCCAAGGAGGCTTCATCCTACCTCAGAAACACTTGTTCAACCATGTTTATTGCTGCTCTATTCATAATAGCCAAAAAGTGGAAACAACCTTGATGACTCCCAACAGATAAATGGATAAGGAAAATCTGGTACATGTACACAATGGAATATTACTGAGCTGTTAATAATGAAATCATGAAGTTTGTAGGTAAATTGATGAAAGTGGAAAAACATCATAGTTAGGTAACACAGACCCAGAAAGACAAATATGCTATGTATTTGCTTATAAGTGGCTCTTAGCTATTAAGTCTATATAACCCAACTGCAATTTGCAAAGCCATGGAATTTAGGCATAGGGTAGGGCATGGTAGGGGCAGGATCGATCTCCTTATGAATGGGAAATTGAATAGATATTTATGGATGGATTAGGGTTGCTAGAAAGGGCAAGTCAAGATGGGAGTGAGAGGAGAGGGGGATAAGAAAGGGAATATAGAAGAGATCACTAAATTAAGGGTCATTTGAGGCATACTGTGGAAACCTAATATGGTAGAAGCTTCCTAAAATATATACATATGTGAATTTCATCTAAATAAAAATGCCAAGTAACAGGGAAGACAGAAACCTAAATAGACATCTCTTGTTACCAAATGAAGCTTCCAGTCCCTGCATTGAGTTACATCTAATTGAGAAACTGGCTATAGGGGTCCCATGGGAGTCCCCAAATAACTCAGTCTGTTGCCATAACTACAGGTTGCTCTCCATAAACTGACTGCAATGTCCCTCTGCTGAAGGCAACATCTGAACAACTCATTGAACATGGAGAGATCAATCTGGTGCATACATAGACTCTTTACCCCTGCATTCTTCTGAAAAATTCAGAAGAGACAAATTTAAGGTTAATAATAGACACCTGTCTAACCCAGTAAATATCTGATCTCAGTCTCTCTCTCTCTCTCTCTCTCTCTCTCTCTCTCTCTCTCTCTCTCTCTCTCTCTCTCTCTCTCTCTCTCTCTCTGTGTGTGTGTGTGTTTATGTGTATGAATGTGTTAATGGTCACCAAGCAAAACCAAAATTGTGTTGTACAATTTAGTTCAATGCTTTTCTAATGAGGCCTACACTTGGGGCTTCATTATCCTTACTTACAACATAGCATTAATGGTAGCCACACCATCTTCTTCCTATCGGCTACTGCTATAAGCAAGCCCAATGTAAAGAATTTTTTTTATTGAGAGATTTTCTACTCATTTTACATACCAACCACAGCTTCCCCTGTCCTCCCTCCTCCTGCCCTCCAGCCTTCCTCCCCCAAACCCCCATTCCCACTTCCTCCAAGGTAAGGTCTCCCATGAGGAGTCAGCAGAGCCTGGTACATTCAGTTGAGGCAGGTCCAAGCCCCTCCTCCCTGCACCAAATCTGTGCAAAGTGTCTCACCATAGGCACTAGGCTCTTCCTTCAATAGCTCAGTTGGTAGAGCAGAGGACTGTAGGTTGGCATGGTAAAGAAATAATTTTATAAAATGTGTCTTACATCTTTAATCCTTAAAAAATAACGTACAATAGGTTAATAGGGGTTTTTTTTAGATTACTACAAAGGAAGAGGACTGTGCAGCAACTAGACTACTATATGCAGCCAGAAATACACTATAATTTAATTTTTTACAATATATTTTGATCATATTCTTTTCCCTCCTCCAGTTCTTTCCACATCTCCCTCAAAAATACAGTTTTAACATCACGCATTCTGAATAAAATTGAACGCATTTAAAAACACAGATATTTTAATTGTACATAGATACATACATAGGCATATATGTATGTTATATTGATTTTTATACTCTAGCCATAGCTAGTCCTCCTAGCCTCTACAATTCTCAGTGGAATTTTTTCATTCCTGAATATTCAACAATAGGGAGCCAAGAAAGCCATACATATCCATATTTGTATTCATAAAGATGTGGCAAACTCAGCATCTCATATTTGTCATCTTTTGTTACAAATGAACAACTCTACTCATTTTCTGGAAATCTCATGAAATTCATTCTAGGCAGAAATTGATTTCAATATTTTTTCGGATGGCAGAATAATGAATTTATTGACCTCTTGAAAACACTTGTGACCATTTGCCACTTTTAACTCTCCATTATGGCTCCTTAACCTCCTTAGAATTCAACACAACTAGGAGACCTCTGATCAAGGACTAACAGAGAAAGCCCAGGCAGCAAAGCCTTATTATTTGTCTTTCAGAATTTATCAGTATGTTCCGCTAGATAAAGTAGAATACCTATTGAATTATGTATCCTCTTGAGTTGTGTCATCTCTCTGGGGATCCATGTACAGTACATGTTTAAATATGTGAATAAAAATTTAGCAAACATTATGTGTTCTGAAAGTATAATAGGTCTGCAGAATCAGATAAGATTTAATGTTTTAATGTCTGGCCAGTAATTCAAGGAACAAACACTATACGTAATTTATCTACAAAAGTGGTGAAAAATAAATGTCATGCCTCCCTCCCTTTTTTAATAGCCCACTGCGTCCAGTTGATATTGTGCCCATGAACGTGGGTGTGGTGCATCCTACTGGCAGCCATACTGCTTAAGATAAAGGGCGTGAAAGTGGGAAGGGGATTTGTTAAGGGGTGGGGTAGAGCCAGAGGAGAGAGGTGGGGGAAGGTATGAACAGGATGCATGGTCTGGATTACATACATTAAAATGTCAAAGAGTAAACTCAACACATTCTTAAAGCAACAAAAGGGAAGAAAACCCCATAAAATCGTGTCAGGATATCATGAGTCTCATTAGCATGGAAGGGACTCAGATACCAGAATTTAAGAAAAGAGACTTTGGCTGTTGGCCTGCACATACAGTTACAGTTTAGGTTCTCAGGGAAGAAAAAGGGGAAGTAATAGTATGGAGTTTCTCCTCAAAATCCACAGAAGATGGATTTCAGTGACATGGATTTAATATAAAATCATCATTTACTCACTCATTTGTATAGTATCTGCATGTAATATATAAGCATATTCTTAAATTTGTTACATTATCTCTCAAGTATTTTTAATATAATGTACAGTGGAAATGCTATATTGCTCCTTTTTGAAGGTTGTGACCAAAAATGTCTGGACATGTTCAGAAAAAGACTAATTTTTTTACATGCTTGGTTTAATCTGTAGCTATGAAACCAATGAATAGAGATGTGCAGCCATAATACTCATATTGAAGGCTGTAGTCATATATAGTCCCAAAACAGTAGAAAAGAGACAATAAGCCTACCATATCAAGCTAGGATTACCTACATGATGAAAAAATGGGGAGGAGTGAAACATAATTTGCTATGTCCTTGCAAGGCTGCAAGAACTGAACTAACTGGGGAGGTGACAGGATGAAGAAAGGACAAACACTCAGACACAAAGAGGAAAGCTGGGGTTGGGTGGTATGGACTCTCAGATGGTAACGCCACTCAGAGTGTTTATTATATAGAGTAGAACATGGAGGCAGGATTTATAGTGTACAGCTGAATTGAGGAGGCAGGTTTAGCCTGCAGCATGAATCTTAAAAGTTCTTATTAATAAAATCAAACCTGAGCCAGGTTTTGGGGTGAAGTGGAAGATCAGAGAACCAAAACAAGCCACAGCTAACCTCACCTGGCCAACTTCTCTGCTGGTCTTGTTTCCTCAGACTGGATGTCCTCATCCCAATGCTGCTCAAAAGCCTGAAGCTTAACCAGCTAAAAGCTTAACCAGCCAAATGCTTTTAGTTTCTGGCCTCCACGCCTTATATATCTTTCTGTTTTTGCCTTCACTCCCTGGGATTAAAGACTCACTTTTTGGGATTAAAGGCATGTGTCACCATGCCTGGCTGTTTCCAATGTGGCCTTGAACTCACAGAGATCCAGAGGTATTTCTACCTCTGGAATGCTAGGATTAAAGGTGAGTGTCACCATTTTCTAGCCTTTGTATCTAGTGGCTGTCTGTTCTCTGACCCCAGATAAATTTATTAGGGTACACAATATTTTGGGCAACACAATACCACCACATTAGCCAACCCAGGTAGAAGCAGTCTCTATTTGGGAGCAGTCTTCAGGCCACAAATATCTGGGCAGAGAAACTACAGTGAACATTTTCTGCACACACTGTGAACACTCACTCAGCCTATGAGGGAAATATTAGCCACATTCTGGAGCCTAGACTGGGAAAGGCTTTGTGATTTCTCACTGGTCTAAGGCATTAGAGTCCTTGACATGGCCAACACCACGTCAATGAATGCATATTTGTTTGTTCACTCCCTATAATAATCTAGTTCTTTAGCCCTGTCAACTCATGTAGTCATTAGGATGTTGTTTTCCCTTGGAACAGTATAGGAGCCAGAACTCCAGGCCCCACATATACCTGGTCAGGATAGAGACAAATAGCTTGAAGAATATGCAAGAGGCTGACTGTGACTGCTTCCCAAAAAACAGCTGTTGCATATGTTGGTTGTCAACTGAGGAACACTTTCCGGCGCAGCGATGTTGGTTCTAATAGCTGCTTGTGTGTTATTTGCAGTAGAGGCATGGATCATCACACAGAGGGCAGAGCAAAGACTAAGCTGGATGTGGCTGTATCCAAGTCCCCTCTTGATTAAGAGTAGGATTAGGAAAGAAGTCCTACACATATAAAACATTATAAAGTTGGATACATGGCATTTTACCTTATTGGAAAATATTCATGTATCTTATAAAAATATTGAGAGTGAATATATACTAAAATATCCAATCATCATCCAGGAGGTGACAACTGTGTCCTATCAAAGTTAGTGAATAACTTATTCTTCCTCTCATGTTAAGTTCACGTCCTCACTCAACCCCTGCATAATGCAAAATGCTGCAGTTTTGCATGTTCCTCTGTTCTAAGCACACTCTTCCCCTCAGCCTATTGGGTGATGGATCTAAACCAACTCCAGAAAGACAAGATCATATCACTGGAATAGTCTACATACTTTGTAATATATGCAAATGTCTTTAAACATGTATTTTAAAATGTATCCAAGGAAAAGTAGAATGAAGTTTTGTTTTTCATACCTATCTTTTTGTCTCTATCATTTTCTGACACAGTAATAATTTCGACTGACCAATGAATAACTGATTTATCAGTAATTAGAAAATGTAAGTGCTAATACATTACTGGATGATGGTAGGATATAGAGTTTCTTCCATTTACTCATTAGTCTAATGACTAATGGCATTATATATATATACATGTATATGTATATATATATGTATATATATATATATATATATTTCCTTTTGTTGTTATCATACATATATATTTGGCAAGGCATCTGCTTATTTGTATATGTACAAAAGATGCCAACACTGCATTATCTTTTTAAAAATAAAAGAAAAATGAAATGATTTTATAAGTTGTCTAGATTCTCTTTATTTGAGAATATTAGGATTACATAAAATGTAAGGAGATTTTATTTGAAGTCAGACTTGGGTTATAAGAATGATTTAAACAATATCCTGGTTACTCAGTACATGAATGCAGAAATGAATAATTATGTTGATGTTTGTAATATTCACAGGAGTAGAACACTGCTAATTCTATTTGGATGAAATAGTTCTTTTCAAGAAAAGAAACATCAAAGTAAGAGAAGAATATCATAAATTTGAAAAGAAGGCCTACAAATTAAGGACAGATTTTTGTATAAGGGAATAAAAGACAATTACGGTATATCTTACTTTGCAAGAGATCTGTCTGTAGGCACTGGAGAACCCTTAAGCAGGATACTGATATAACTATAGATGTGATTTAACTACAACATAATGAATGTAGAAGTTGTGTATGTGGGGGCAGGGGTTGGTTCTTACAAAGAATCAGGGCCTGGGACTTGAGATTATCCCATAAAAGTCCAGGATGCATTCATTTATGAAACAGATACAAGGTAGGGAAGCCACAGGAGAGATTCTAGAGGACTGATGGAAGGATGAGCCAAATGAAGACACACCCTGAACATAAGTGTAACCCACTTAAAAAGAACAGAGAGGTCATAAGTGCCCTTGGGAAGAACTTAGAAAAGTGGGGCTAAAAAGTCAGATTCCGAAGACTGAAGGCTCAGAGCAGAGGCTAGAAGTAAGGCCAGAGTGTGAGGAAGTCAAAAGGATCCTTGCTTGAGTGAAAGACCAGAGAGCAAGGGGTAGGGCACATGTCTGTTAATTTGGTAGAAGGTTGGTTATAGCTCAGGGCAGATGAAATGGCCTTTGAGGAGTCATTGAAATGTGACAAGGAAAGGAAGATCAGACCTGGGCCTTAAGCAATATGGAAAGGACAAAAATCAGGGAAGAGATGGCTCCAGAAAAAAAAAAATGTGTCCTTCAGAGGCCAAGAAAGAAAATGATAATGCGTGTTGCTTCACATTCAGGTCTGTGAAACTGGAGGAGTTTGGGCCAGAGAGCAAGGCACGGTACTCCGAAGTCTTTTGAGGTGAGCTGAATCAGTTATATGCTCCCGACTGACAAATTCCTCTTCCCAGTGTGTTAACACAGTGGGGCTAAAACACCAACCATGGACTCTTCAGGGTATGGCCACTTACTTCCCAGCTCTCTTTATTTTAGTTTCTTGTTTTTAAACCAAATGCAATATTTGCAACACATTTCAATGTATTTCTTTTTGAAATTAAATATTTAAATATTCTAGCTGTTCTATCTTTAAATATTAAATAATGTCTCTTGGCCTTCTCTGTCTGTGTGTTTAACATCTCCAGAATCAAGCAGATACAGAGCAACATTATTCCAAAATGTGTCCATTTTAAACATGTAGACTTTTCTCATCAATTTGCTTAAGATTCATAGGTCTTCATGATTACAAAATATCTAGACATGATTTAACATGTATTTTTAAATATTAACCCATTTATACAAGAGATTTAGGCATCAGAAGATTCACACATACTTGGATTGTCTTATTTACTATTCCTGTTGCTGTTATAAAATACTTATTCCCGGGAAGTCCAGGCAGCAGAAACCGGAAGCAGCTAGTCACATCACACTCACAGTCAAAAAGCATCAAATGATGAACACTTGCTGTTGCATCTCCCTTGAAACATGTCAGGGTCCAAGCCACAAGATAGTGCCACCCACAGTGGGCAATATTCCCAGTGTCAATCAATGCAATAAAAATAATCCTCCACGGGCATGACAAGACACTTGTCTCCCAGGTAAGTCTTGATTCTTACCTGGGAGTGGACAATTAGCAAGATGTCTGTCTTTGAGTTTATATTGTTGTGAAGAGACACCATGACCATGGCAACTCTTATAAAGAAAACATTTAATTGAGGTGTCTCCCTTACAGTTTCAGAAGTTCAGTCCATTATCATGATGGGGAGCATGACGGCCTGCAGGCAGATGTGCTGCTGGAGCTGAGAGTGCTACATCCTGCAGGCAATGGAAAGTCAACTGACTGTCACACTGAGAGACACTTGAGCAAAAGAGACCTCGAAGCTTGCCTACACAGTGATATACTTCCTTTAACAGGGCCATATCTCCTAATAGTGCCACTCTCTTTGGGGAGCCGTTTTCTTTCAAGCTGCCACAATGTCCAAATAAGAACAGAGGTCACCTAACCCAATTACCAGTGTATCAAATCTACTTCCTGAAATGGAAATTCAACTCTACCTTATTTTTCATGAATGGAATAATTCTCTTGTAAGATGGGAACCATTAAATATGTAATTTTAAGATATGGTAATAATTTTTTAATACCGTAGACTATCGGATCTTAGAGAAAGGCTTTATTTCCAAATTCTCTCTACAGATTTTTTTGTCACTTCTCTTAAAAAACTAATTAAAATTTGAGGAAGAATCTATTTTAAAAATCTAATTTGACTTATTGCTTGTAAAAATCTGATAAAAGGCCAATTCACCTGGGGAGTATTACTTTAGCATACTCTTCATGTCTTTAGAGATTCACCATTAGTGACACTGCTTTTAACTTTCATTGAATAGTGATATGAATACTGACTACACAGACTAGCTGTGTTTTGGTCAAAATCTGCCCAAATGAATATATTCACATAACAAATTTATGTTAAATTTTGGCTACTATGGAAAACCAGAGATGTTACATTTCTCTATTATTAAATATATAAGGAAACTGGGCTATCCACTGCTTGTATTTATTTAAAATATACAGATTAATTAATTGTATTCCATATTTGTAGGATAAAGGTTTTTGTTGATGTTCTTAATTTCTATATGTCTTAATCCTTATTTCCTCCATAAAGCAGATTATAAATACCCCAAACTTGCACATTTATGTTTTTAATACGTCTTCAAAAGCCAATTATAAAGGCCAGTGAGATGACTCAGTGGATAAAAGTGCTTGTTGTACAAGTCTAATGATGTTCTTTGAATCCACAGAACTCACCAAACAACAGCAGCGAATCATGATGTGGAATGCTGCGTCTGTATTTTCTGCACGCCTATGGTAAGGTGGGTAGTGGAGCAAAAATTAGACCAGCTAGGTTGGCATTGTAGAAACAACAGGAAATACTTTGGCATAGAAAGTGGACAGAGCACCAACTTCTCAGAGTTGTCCCAACTTCTCCATGCGCACCTTACTACATTTGTGTGGGCATGTATGCAAGCATGCACATCCACAATAATAACAAGTTTTGAAAACAATGCTTAAAATGTTAATAAACAGTAACTTGATGGAACTGTTCATCCACATGCAGTGTGGCACATGCCTTGGAATGGTACCCCACCCAGTACCACATTCTCTTTTTCTTTCAATATCTAGTTATTAGACAAAATAAAATTGGTCAAATAAGATAAAATACATTTTCCTCAAATCATACAGTAGAATAGAAAATGTAGTAAGTTATCGTCAAAAATTGCATACATTCTTAAGTCTCATGAAAAATCTTAGAAGTCTATAACATACAGTAAAACATGGCATGGCTTAGCTATCCTAAAGCAAGTTAAATCCAAGAAGTCCAAGAAATTTGAATGTTGAAATTACCAAGTAAAATGAATACCAATTCCTGAAAATGGCAAATAGAAGCCAGAATAGTCAATCTACGTTTATATCTGCATGAAGTAAAACACGGAATTCAGGCAAAAATATTAAAAATAGAGAAAAAAGAAAAGGAAAGACAAGAAAAAAGAAAAAGGAAAACTATCAGTTCCCCATACCTTGCTCCTATAATGCACACTTGCCAATTTTATTGAATTATTTAAATATATCTCTATTTGTTTATTTTGTGTGTATATATATATATATATATATATACATACATATATATATATATATATATATATATATATATATATATATCAACAAACAAAGCCAAAAATAATATTATCTTTTTTGGCAAATAAGGAATGAAGGACATTTTTTCATCTTTTACAGTCAGCATGGAAAGTTAGGTGTGGTGGGATCTAAATGAAACTCTAGCAGTTGGGAGATGGAGGCAGAAGGTCCTAGACATTAAGATCAGCCTCAGTTATATATCAAGTTATAGCATAACCTGGATACAGGAGAGCCTGTATGAAAAAGACCAAATGAATGTATATGTGCATGCATGATGGAATAAATAAGTAATAAATAAAAAAGGTACATATATAGTTTCAATCATAATGGTGATTTTTGTATTAGGTTTCAGCAAACAATCTGGAATACATAACGCTCTTATTTCCTTTCTTGTCTATTTCCAGGCTTGGCTCTCCTTGAGGGAGACACTTTGTCATTTCAGTGCCAAACATAATTTCCAAAGGTACAATGCCTGAGACCATAATCTCAAATGTTGAAATTCCTCCAAAACTAAAACTCTGAGTATGTCAATTCCCTAGAATTAAATTCTCAAACATTGAAATCTTGAAACTTAAAACTGGATAAACTATAATTATCATTAGTAAAACAAAATAGAACAAAACAAAATAAAATAAAATACTATATAGGAGAGTAGAATGCTCTGGACACACACACACACACACACACACACACACACACACACACACACACACACACACAGATTTTCATGATAATTGCATCATGTTTAGGGAACCAGTATCTCTTAATTTGCAGAGCATTGTCTTGCTTATTGCTCTGGGGTTGTTTCCAGAGTATAGCACATTATACAAGTAAATGAAGTGTAGATGTGCCCTAGGTGTCGGCCAGTACCTTAAAATCAACCAGGGTCTTGGGCAGAATGCATAAGATGAACTGGTCTCTCTCTGAAGCTAAGGTAGTTTTCTTCTGGTTCCTTGAACATCAGAATGTCTGGTAGCATCAAACTCTAGGGCTTAGATCCCTATTTGGTTTTAATTTGTCAAAAGAATTACATTGTCTCTGTATTCTTTCCTTCCTTCTTTCTTTCTTGCCTGACTACTTGCCTGTCTGCCTGTCTTCCTTCCTTTCTTTCTCTTTTTTAAGTTTTTGATAAAATACCTGATGGAAACAATTTACAAAATGGGTTTACTTTTGTTCCAGTTTGGTGGTATATACCATCCTGGGTGGGAGGAAGCATCCCGGCAGGGGTAGGAATCGTGAGGTAGCCGTTTGTTAGGGTGATAATTTGTTTGTGTTCTAACAAATACAGCTTCCTTAGAGTCAGAGGGTGGAGCTAGTTACTAGTTAACCATAGAGGTCTGGAGGTCTGTACAGAGAGGAAACAGGAAGTGATAAGGCGGGCCTGAGATAGGCTCTCAACCCTTTTGGTCAGAGGATCCAGAGAGGTAAGAAATCACTGGTGGCTGCTCCTCTGCTTCTCTGATCTTGCAGGTTATTACCACAATATCTGACTCATGTTTTTTATTGATAAGACTAGTTAGGGTCACAATTCAGCTGTCATATTTTGTCTGTAGATAGGAAATAAAATTCAACAAAGGCTGGTACTCAGTTTTCTTTCTCCTTTCTGTTCAGTCCAGGAACCCAGCCCAGATAAGGATGCCTTCCAGAGTATGGTGGGTCTTTCCACTTCAATTTGACCTAATTTAGAAACCCTCACGAAACTACCAGATAGAGGATTTTAATTCCTGTTATATTGATAATCAGCCATCTCAAATGACTACATATCTACAGATACAAATCTGGACTCACGTAGTTAGTGATATGGACTTTTGCATTGTTTTCAAACGTACGTTTTACAAATATGTTGTTTCTGTTCATAGCTGTTAAACTTGTGTTGTTATACCTGAGGGTTTAAGTTTGTAAAACTAGGACTGTTATTTATACTTACTTGTTTAAAGTGGCAATTATGCTGTTTTGCTTTTAGAATGTTGTGAAATAAATCCCCTTAATATGTACATGAAGGGTTTTTTCAGTAATTTTAAATTCTTTTCCATAATCATATTTTGGGAATTTTTATCTTTAGATATATTGATCTTTCCATATTTCAGCACTTGAGATATAGTACTCAGGATTATGTCATTCAAAATCATTCCTCAAACCCAGTTTAAATCTGACTTTTTTATGGCCACAAATTAGGGGCCACTGGCCAGCAGCTAAGACACATACCAGTGGGCAGAAGGGACAGTGATTTTCCACTGTTCACCCGCAGAACAGAGAAGAACTGTCTTAAATCATACTACCAATCCTTTCCTCAAGTCTCATTGAGGAATTTATTTACAGGATCTGTGAAAGTATCCACTGACAAGATTATAGGAATCTTAAAACGGTCAGACTAATCTGGACCAATTTCTGAAATTTCCTGGGAGTCAGCATTTCCTCAGCTACCTGGGAAGTGTTCAGAAGGATAACCATGCAGTCAGCATCAAAGATCTGTTAGCAAAGACCACAGCAGGCTAGATCATGCTCAGCAAATAACATTTCATGTGTGTTTACAGAGTGTCTATTGTTGATAACTTTTTTTCATCAAGTAAATATTATAGAACATTTGCTATATTTCTGATACTCTAACAAACCAGGAAACACAAATGTATCAGCAGCAAAACAGTAAATGTGGTTAAGTATGTGTCTGGAAGTTCAGGAGATTTGAGAAAGTCAAGAAATTATCAAGTAAGAATATGGGATATTGAAGCACTCAGACTTAGATATAAATGATGAGATAAGAATTCTGTGACCATGATTATGGTCAAGACGTTTTTGAAATTCAGTAGACTTTAAAGGGGCCTTTATGGCTAAATAAGTAAACTAATAAATAAAATAAACAAAATATGACTAATTTCAAAGCAAGCAGTCGCAAGGGCCAATGTCTATGAAAAGGCCAGGTAGTCAGCTTCAAAGATCATCTTAAAAAAATTAACACCACATAACATACTTTAATTAGCTTAATAGTTACAACAAATTGACCTTGATCATCATGCCTTAAATGTATCACCCCACCACACACACATAATACAAAATAGAATGAAACAAAAACACTCCCTAACCCAACCAGACAAGTGGTCATTACATTTCACCATTTTGTCATCCAAGCCCATATCCTGCTAGGTACTAACTGCCTTTGAATATCACTTTGACTTTCCTCTATAAATTGTCAAGTTTAGGCCACTGCTATTTGGTTCTTTCTAAACACATTTGAAATAGCTGGGCTTTCTATTATTTCTGCTACTACAACATAGGAAATGCACCATGAGGTATCTTCTATTTCCAAAGATCCTAACATTCACATCGATCTCTTATTCATCATTCATAATGCACATAGAAATACCAATTTCTTTATAACCTTCCTTAATCCTGAAGCAGGTTCTGAATTCTTATAGCTGTTGCGCACAGTTGATATATAAAGGCCTTGACTACTAAATACATTTGTTCTGATGCTTTTATGACTTCTTTAACTTTAGTTTATTTGTTTTCTTCTACAATATAAATCCACATAAAATTAGGTAATGTTAGCTGAGGTATTTATCTCTGTACTCCCTTCTTTCCGCACCTCAGTTTATGCCCAAGTAACCCATTCAGGCTGTAAATATTAGGTTGAAAGGAAAGAGTAACTGAAAGCTTCTGCTTCATATACAAGTGTGCTTTTGATGCAACAGAAAGAGAGCAGATTTGCATAATTTTGTGAGAAGGATGCTAGAGCATGGCCTTTGGTCTGTTGTGGGGATAGTTGTAAGTGACAGAAAACCTCAAGGATTGATGTTTTCTGAGAGAAGAATAGAAAAATTCATGTCTGGATGAAGATCACAATGATAGCAAGCCTTGTGGAGAAGCATTCAGGATTATTAGCAACTTCTTTCTGTGTTGCTGTGGTAGAAAAGGAGGGAGGTCAGGGCCTCAGAAAGCAAGACCCATGAAGGCAAACAAAATTATTACAAATCCCCAGAATCTGTTGGTGAGGGCCTTACATACCATACACATACATCTTCTTGGTATGTAGAAGATAAAATATAGAAGACTGGAAGTTTGATAATTAGAAATAATGAATGATTGATTTTAGTCGTGATAGAAACAGAAAACATCCCATCACTTACAGTGTATAGCTATTGAGTAGAGCTTTCTACTTTAAAGCATCCTAAAGTTTGATGGGCTAATCAGTGCTTTTAGTGATCAGAGTTTGTTATTTCTAGTTTAGTGTTGGGTATGGAAGTCACTATCTTGCAAATTATCAGCCCTCAAAACCTGTGTGTGTGTGTGTGTGTGTGTGTGTGTGTGTGTGTATGGACATTATACAGACTCAACAGATTATATTTATGAATACATGTATATGCTTATAATATATTTATGCAGTAACAATTGGAGAAAGAGGCTATGAAATTGAAGGAGAGTAGGGAGGAGATCCATGGAAGGGTTTGGAAAGAGGGAAAGGAAGGAAGAAATGTGAAAAATTATAACCTCAAAAATAAAAAGAGATACATTATCATCATGAGAAATGGGTCAACTCATGGGGTATGAATTTGAACACAAATTGCTTGCCCTGACATGTCTCTGGTCTCCCCTTTACTTCTGGTGCAATGCATTGATTTCACCAACAACTACATAATGCTGTTCATGTACTAGGAACAGTCTAAGCACATTACCAGAATAAACTCACTAAATCTGTATAAAACTTTATGAAGCCCTATTTTGAGTTGTTAGTTAGGGCTGTCCAAGAGGTTCCTAAAACATACATTCTATTGCTGTTGTTCTGGTTACCAACCCAGATGTGGGAAGTAAGTCCCTATTGCTGAAGATACAATGCATCTTAGCAGTACAGGCACAAAGACTCCAGGATGGAACTGAACCAAATGGCCCCTCACTAAGAACTAGCTTTCACGGTAGCAGAAGGTAACAAAGGAGAAATGCAATGAATAGCTGTATCCAGCTATGACATGTATGAACCACATCAACACCAGCATGTCATGACAACCCTATGGGTGCAGTAGTGACCTGTATTCCTTGGCAGTGACCAACAGCTTTTGAATTGGCTTCAAGACCCACTCAACAAGAGAAATAATGTGCCTATCTTATAAACCAGTAAAATCATGTGTATTGGTGGAGAATCTACATCCAACAATTCACTAAACCAGCATAATCCCTAACAATAATCTATGAACATTTGTCCTTATACCCAGAGATAACTGGAGTCTTCACCCCTCATCATGGAATCTTATCTTTGCAGCAGAAAGAAACCATTACAGAAAAACTACAACCAGTCAACATATAGAGTTGTGGAGTCCAGTCCCAATGGATACATCTATAAATCACTTCTGCAGTTAAGGATTAGGGTTATTGCAGAAGAGGGGGCTGAAGGAGTGTAAGAGCCAGAGGATCAGGGAGCTTGCTGAGAGATTATGTTTCCTGGTAATATCGAAGCTACTCCCATAAAGTCTCACCAACAACACTACCCAAACACGAGATGAAAAAAGATAATAATATCAATGAACATGCAAAACTGGATGGGGAAAAGTCCACAAGGCTTCAACCCTGCAAAAAGAACTAAAAGCAACTGAGGAAAGCTGGGAGTGGAAGAGATGATCTTCTCTACATAAGAGCGCACCAACTGTTTGTCCAGTGCCAAATCGTCAGCACTGTAGATTAGAATTAGTGGGGCTTCACCTAACTATCTAGGAGTATACTCCCTTCTGCCCACACTTAAGCACAATGATAAAAGGTAAATAGAACTATGTATTAGCATGTCTCCAGACAATGGAAGTTGCATTGTCTAATTATCCCCACAGTTGTAGAGAAAAGAGACTGAGACTTATATGTATATATTAAAGGAATGCTTTAAGGCTGCTTAAAGCATTCCTCCTCAGTTCAATTGATGTGAATGATGAGTTGTGTGTGAGTTTCTCTGACACTTGCCCTCTGTCTCTGGACTTGCAGGTTAAAGCCCTTATTCTGTATGGTTTCCTTGAGATTTGACTGTACTATAAGTCGTAAGGAACAAGGTGCATAACTATAAAAGCTTTCTGGCTGCTATGCAAGAAGGAACATTTTTAACATGGGAATGGCATGACTAAAACCTATAGGTTTTTCTAGAGTCAAAGAGAAGCAGATGAGGAGAAAGGCCATCCTGCTTCAGTAACTGTGTCACAGAAGCTGCCATTGAAGGAAAAGTCACTCGAGCTGTCAAGAAATTGGGTCCTTATTAGGAGCGTATAGACAATTTCTGTATACAAGTATGGGTAGTCTGGGGCACCACTCTTTTTAAAGTGAATGATGATGTAGCACAGTTTGGGGAAGATATTTCGACAGTGACTACAGAGAATCATGGCAATTCAAACCTCAAGAGTTCAAGAAATCTTTGGTACTCTCCTGCTATTTTTAATAACCACGTCTTAAGGATCTCCTTGTGTATCAGACACTGAAAATCACTTCAAGTGCCTACAAGGAGAGTAGTGTTATCCTCCCAGCAGCCAGAGGATAATAAACGCGATGAAACAAGGGCCAGCCATCACTTTGCTTCTGAACCATTCACAGTGGCTTCCACTGAATCCGAGGTGGGAAACCTTGCAAACTCAGGTGCTGTCTGGAAAAAGAATAATTGGCTGGCAGACTGTTAGAAACAGAAGAAACCACAAGAAAACTCACGGCCCTTACAAATCTGAAAACTGCTAGAAAGCAGAGTTTAGGCTTGACTCTTAAGTGAGATTTTCATGGAATGTCAGTAATATACATGTAATGAATCTAAGCAGAGACAAGAGGTAAATCTGAACACAGATTTTAGCTTGTCTTTGTGAGAAAATTGAATCAAAGAAATCCTCTTTTGACAATGAAGCTAAATTTTTCAATATTTTTTTTTATGATGCAGACAAGTTTGTTATGCAGGAAGTAATTTGGATTTTAGGTGAGAAGAGAGGAATCTGTCAAGCATAATGCCTGTACAGAGCCCCAGATAGTCTTCCTATAATTTTGATGACTTACATGGGTCCTGTGGGGTAGACATGGGAATTGAATGCTCTTATGCAGATATATCATAGTGACCAATGCATGCAACAAGCCACCTTAAAGCTTAGTGACTCAAAAGAACAATGGGATTGTTCCTTGTCGTTCTGAGGTTTGACAGACTACAGCTCTATGGTTCATTTGGTTCATGTGGTACACTATATTAATTTGACATGATGGAAATATCCAAAGTATCTTCTTCACACTGTTAGTAGTTGAGATAAATCCTATCGGGGTTCAACATATTGTTCACACTTGTTCACACTTTGTGTAATATCTGATTATTTGCCTTACAGTTTGGTCATCTCACAGATCAGCAGTTGTGTTTCAAAATGGAAGGTGCCAAAGTGGGATAGAACTATACAAAAGAATTCTTCACCTCTGTCCATGAATGCAGAAATTACAAATGAGAGTCTTGTTGATATTGTTTCAACTCATATAGACTCTAGAATCATAGCTATGTTATTGATATAACCTCATAATTCAGACCACTCAGTTAATATTAAGTAATTGAGTTTGCTTTTAGGGTCTAAAAGCAAGAAATCTTATTATTTTAATAATTAAGTGAAAATGTTAATGTTCTACTCTAATGAAAGACAGGTTTGTACATCTCTAAGGCATAAATAATATTTTTCCCATTGTAAAAAAACAGTATATGGAAGACTAGAAACTATGTTACTAGACCATCCCCCCATACACACACAAAATAAATACACCAGGATCTGTCACACATACTTTGTAAAAAAATTTAAACTCTTAATCTTTAGAAAATGGTTATGAATGCTAATGCATATGATGCTATTATTACTCATATTCATTTGGTTTTAACCACCACAATAGAGCAAAGTTTCCTTTTGTATTAATCCATAAGATTCAACACTCTAGAAAAGCACCTTGCTATAAAATACAGTGATATTTCCATGACCCTGTCCATGTTTGTGGGAAAGCAGAAGGTACATTGATTGAACAAACACTGTACTTCAAATGATGTGCTAGTTGTGTTCCATATACTAACTCATTTTGTCCTAAATGCAGCTCAGAACCAGAGTAAACAATAGGCTTCCTGCTTTTCCCATTGGAAATTTCACTAAATCCAAGTCTTGTTGCTTGTTAGTTCAAACTCCTAGTTAGCTGATCTGGTAAGTCATGATGTACTAAGACTTTTCTAGGTCAATATTTAAGTCTCTATTCTTCTCTTGATCTTATGACTACCATGTTTTCTTGCTACTGTGGACAATGGACTAGAATTTGGTCTTCTTAAACCTCCTTAGTATCTTTCTATCTCTGGGCAAGTTTCAAGAAGTTTGAGTTGTTACTATTACTACAGATCTCCAGGACTGCTTCACACTTAAGATTCTGCCTCCTAGCTAAAATCAATGGTGTGATTTTCCAGGATGAATCACATACAATTGCTGAGATAGAACCCATTTAGGCATCCGTGTTCCCTCATCAGATATAACACAAAGTCGGTCCCTCTTGAGGCTCTGAAGAAAGTCGCAGACAAGTGTTTATGCCTTTCTGGCCAGCCATCTTCTTGTGAATATCTGTACTGTATTCCTAGTCCAAGCCCCTTTACCTAGATGGATTCTATTCTGGGGTCTACATGCAGATCACTAAGATCCAGATCTCCATTTGAGAGAAAGAAGACACCTTGAAGTGCTTTTCTTCTCCCTAATATGTACTAGGAACTTCTCCATTCCTAGTGCTTCCCTTTCTCATTCTCAAGTCCCAGGGTCATTGGGACAGAAAGAACTTTTGGTTCAGCCTTCTTTGGCAAGGAGACGGACTCATTGTCTCTGAAAATCCTCCTACCTTCACTGGCACTTTTTCTATGGGGAGACAGACTGGGAAGAGCAATTGATTTCTTTGAGATCATGACTGCTTGTTTTGTTTAACTTGTTTCATGGATCAGTTGTGGAGCCCCTTCAAATTCTGCAGATCTCTCCAGGTCAGCTGAACTTTGGACACCTACTCATGTTAGATACAAGACAGGATTTTCATGTCCCACCTTTATATTTCATCATACCTTTCCACCTTTCTGCTCTACAAAACCCTAACTTTCAGATATATCCCAGTGAATATAATTTCAGCTAGATAATGTATTTAAATACATACTTTTTTTTTGTAGGAGGGGCAGGGTCTAATTATGTAGTCTTGGCTAGCCTGGATCTACCACCTATTAGACTAGGTTAATTTTGACCTCATAGAGATCCACTTGCCCTCGCTTCCCAAGTGCTAAGATTAAAAGCCTAACAGACTTTCCATTTAGGTCACAGATTACCATTCCCAAAGTGATGACATTTGCAATGACTCCCTCTCTTCCTGGTGCTTTTCAATGCTTGTGCATCAAGAAATGAAGGATAATGTAATTAAGCAAGAGAAGATTGTATAAAACTAAAATAGGTGCAGTTTTTATGCCTGCTTTACTAAAAAATGAATAAACTAAAAGCATTATTTGACACACACACATACACACACACACACACACACACACAGACAACGCTACTCACAAAGCAGTTTGTGAATGCAGATATATCCTAGGAGAAAATGGAAACACTAATAATGAAAATTATCAGAGCAGTTTATATTATGCATATATCATATGCATATATGCATTACATTGTTAAAGGCTAAATAGTAGTGTTTAATGGGGCTCTAGTATAAGTCTCATCCTATAGGTGAACAAGGGGAAGGGTTAGATGGCAAGGTAACATTGAGAAAGGTCACACACAGAAAATGAAGAAGGTATATAGTGGTATTTTATTTGTACTGAAATGTGATTTTCATTGTATGTTAATAAATAAAGTTGCCCAGGGGTCAGAGCTATTAGAGCCATAGCAAGAGCATGGTGGTGGTGGTGGCGGCAGCGGCAGTGGCGGCGGCTCATGCCTTTAATCCCAGCACTTGGTAGAAGAGCTAGGTAGATCTCTATGTGTTCAGGGATACAGCCAGCATTGGATACATACGCCTTTAAGACCTGGAGGGTGGTACTTATAGGCAGTGACGAGGCAGTCATGTGTTTGGGTTTACAACCAATGAGAAGGCAGAACAGAAAGACTATTTAAAGACAGACACACAGGAAGTAGCTCTTTCGGGGAAGCTAGGAGCACTGCAGGAGGTAAGATTTTAGCTCTGAGCTCTGACCTCTCAGCTTTCTCTTTTACATTGGTTCTGTGTTTCTTATTTTAATAAGACGGTTGGTTACATCTACAAAGGTAACACTGAATTTGTTGGATAACATTCATTTAGGCCATGGATAATACAGCTTTCACTAATATAAATCAGTAAATATCAGTATAACCAATGCAGTGGTGCTGCTGCATTTCTGATTGTTTCAGAGATCTCAGAACTCTAGTGTTTATTCCTGTAATTTTAATGTATATAATTGTCTCTACTTATGGAAATCACAGAGATGATTGCTGATCAACTCTCTTCAAATGATTCAAAACAGGCAGAAATGGTCTCAGAAATGGCCCCATGGTCAGTATAAGGGGCAATCAAAGAGAGAAGCCATGTGGATTTGTTCCTTCTTTAATATTAGCAATTGTTAGTAATCATACACATTTCCCCTTTAAAAAATGTTGACAAGAGGGCTGGAGAGATGGCTCAGCCGTTAAAGGCTAGGCTCACAACCAAAAAATGTTGACAGGAAAAAAGTATAATCTTAAGATAATTATAGCTGTTATATTTTACTCCCAGAAAATCTTAGAAGCTAAAGAATACCATGGGCTTACTTTTTCTAGGGGGTATTAGGATTATAATTCTGACATTGTAAATAGCTTACCTGTTTTTTTTTTTTGTTTATTTGTTTTACTATTATAACACAGAGATAAATTGTTAGCACTGTCTCATTGCTTCACCTTATTTTTATTAAAAGGTATATTATGTTACCATTCTGCCTAGGTAGCAGTTTCAGCTGCTGAGATAAAGTTTCAGACTACAGAATCCCGTCTGAATTTAATTATTCAAAATAAATATTTTGGTGGTCTATCTGAAAGTTGGTAAATCATATTATGCTCTCTCAGTGACAAGACAAATCAATACAACTCTTTCATTTTTAGAAATAGATTTTGCTGTAAGCTCTTAAATATTTTTCTTGATAATGGCATAAAAATGCCAATCAAAAGGCCCAATGATGCAATCCATCATGGACATTGCTGTAAGTGTATTTCCATTGTTAGCTCTGCTCTGTGAACTAACCCACTGTTTACTAGACCAAGTCGCCTATCAACTGTGGCCTCCTTAATAAGGTCAAAAAGCTTAGTTCAGAGAATGTTAATGATTGAGATGAAGGCAGGTAGGTAGAGTATGCTCATCCTTGTTTGAGTTTGAAGACAGACAGAGTGATACAACAGAAAGAAACTGAAAAGTCAGTTCAGCTTTTCTTAGGGTTTTCCTTTCCTACAATTGGTTTATTCAGCTCTAAAGTGGAGAATATGTAGCAATAGATTTTTCTGCTGACTTTTATTCAAGGCTAAATAAGATTAGGTACAACATGGGATAGACAGTAAGTTCCTTTCAGTGAACATCAGTTCTGAGAATGATGAGCATTCACCTTCCAAAGGCAGATTTCCCTCCAGGCCCTGTTTTGGGCTGAGCTCTACTGTGAGCTCAGGAGTATGAGCACTTTTCAAGTTCTAGGCTATTCCACATTTGTTCCCAGTTTCTGTGACTCTAAGGAATGCAGCCATAAAATGTATGCAAGCTAAGGCCACTAATATCAATGATTTTTATGTTTTATCTTTTTTGTTTGTTTGTTGTTTGTTTTTTGTTTTTTGGGACAGGATTTCTCTGTGTAGCCCTAGCTGTCCTGAAATTCATTCTGTTTGCCAAGGCTGGCCTTGAACTCAGAGATCTGCAATTCAAATGTAGGATTAAAGATATGTGCCACCACAGCCTGACTTGTTTCCTTATGTTAAGTGGACTTGAAATATTTCACTTCTGGCTGGGTGTGGTGGCACATACCTTTAGTGTCATCACTCAATAGGAAGTGGCAGGCAGATCTATGTGAGTTTATTGCCCAGCCTTTTCTACATGTCAAAATCCAGCACAGCCAAGACTATGTAGTGGAAAGAACCTGCTCTGTTTAACTTAGGTCTGTTTTACTTTTATGAAGAATCATAATAGTGGTTTGTTGCAAGAATGATCAGTCATTCATTATTTATTTACAGATTCATTTGCATTGTAGTCATTATTTTGTTCAAAAGAAGCACAATATATAATTGAAATATTTATCCTCAATGAGTTTTGCACCACTCTACAAGCATGATTCATGTAGCTTTACCTAGACACAAACACCATATATCATCTACTTAAAATATCATGACATTAATTTAAAAAGTAGAAATCAATATGTTTTTTTTTTTTTACAAATATGTTATATTTAACTATGTGCTTAGTAAATCTAACTATGTGCTTTGTTAGCTTCCCTGAATCAAACATCAAGATATACATTATATAGATGAATAACTGGGGCTTGCTGATACGCCTGGCTCAAGAGCAACTGAGACCTCCTGTCTCTAGGAAATTAAGCAGAGGCTGAGATAAGACCAAGACATCCAGTGCCCACCCCTGGCCCTTTATGCATGCACATACACAACAAGCAAACAGATAAATAAAAATGAAAAATATCTCAGGCATAACTACACTGATAATACTTGCTGTTTTTCTATTCTCTGTCAGTAGTTCACATATGCTTAAATTGATTGTCATAGAGAATAATGGATCACAGTGCAACATAAGTAGTGATGTGCAAGCTTGGGAGAAATAAAAATGCTGTAGGATTTGTACAGGTGGAAACCTCTCATTGGAAGTGCTTGAAAATGGAAATGCTTTTAGATTAAGGGTTTTTGTTGTGTTTTATTTATTTATTTTTTCTTTACAGAGTTTGAAGTCTTTGACTATACATTATGGGATACCTTAGGGTTGGGTTACAAATCTAAGTATAAAATTCATTCACAAATCATTGTGTATATCATACACATTCCTTGAAGGCACGTTTCTATAATATTTTAATGTTCCTGAATGTTGACCCAGAACTTAATGTTGACCCACATGTAATATCTTCTTGTTGTTTGGGACATAGCACCAGTATTCAAGCAGTTTTCTACTTTTGAGAATTTTGTGTTTTGACGTTCCAGATGTTCATTCTTAATTACCTGATTACATTGTGTGAACAAGGCAAGTTGGTATTAGTGTGGGAATAAATAAGTAGACCAGTGGAAAAGAATAAAGCACAGAAATAAACAAATCTTTATTTGGTCAACTGATTTAATAAAGATACTAAATAATTCAATAAAGAATGGGACTCTCTCTAATAAATGGCGCTAGTAAGGCTATTTGTAAATATCTTGGTCCTTTATTTAGTCTATATACAAAAATTAGTGAGGATAGATTATGAAACCAACTGAAAGGACTGTCTTACACCCTACAGTAAGACACACTTTTGTAAATTCACAGGAAGAGAGGATAAGTAAAATAAAAAACAGCAACTCCAACTTCATAAGTTAGAAGCTTCCAATTATATCAAAAGATAACCTTGTCTTGTCTGAAAGCAAAGAAGAAAGTATAGAAATTTCATTTCTTCTCAACTGGGTTAAGGATCTCATTGCTTTATATGCTTTCATACTTTGTCAATCCTCCCAAAAAGAAAATGAATGATTGAAAGATAAGAATCTGTGGGCAGGAGCAGCGACTTATTCTTTTTTTCTAGGAGTTCTTTCCCCTTGCAACTCTGCTCAGACAAAAGAAAAATAATCCCAGGTACCACATGTCATTCTAAGAGGTTTAAATTTTCATTAAAGCCAGACAGCAGACGGGAATCCAAGGAAATAATGGGAATCTGTGCCCATATCCAGCAGGGATAATCATTCTTTTAATTATAAGTTACTGGGCCAAATTCAAAAAGACATGATGGGCAGGCATTAGGTAACTAAATAATAAATAGCAATTGCATTTCTTCCTTTGCATTTTAAAGGTTGAAACACTTGAGAACCTCTATTTGATATTCCCTCTACAATGTTCCCTCTGTGTCATGAAGTCATTTGAAATAATGTCATTTGATGCTGTGCACCCAATAACTTTAAATAACATCATTAGCATCAGAATAAAAAGAATGGAAATTGGCTATCTAGAGGGCATCCTTCCTCATTTGAAAAAGGTTTGTCAAACAAAAATTATGTGACTCTCCCTTTGTTACACATATTTGCCTTGTATAAATAAGGAATGAATGTATTAATAAGAAAAAAAAGGAAAAGAGGAACAGACTATTTGACTATCAAGAGCTTCAGCCTTAAATCAATCACTATGAAACAAATCATTGTGTCCTCTAGAGAGTTAGCTGTTAAAGGCAAAACCAAGCCAGTGTGTGTGTGTGTGTGTGTGTGTGTGTGTGTGCATGTGTCTGGGTCTGTGTGTATGTGTGACATGCACAAGTGTGTGCACACACACGTGTGTAGCTGTGATTTCTCTCTTCACAGAGAAGAAAAAGCAATAGTTTAGGGAGAGAAAAGGAGAATGGACTGGAGATACAACTCAAGGTTGCTCAAGGTTGCTGAGAGATTTTATTTACATACCTTTTTTTATGTGGTCTTCAAAACCAGGGGCTGAGCTGTGTTTTTGCTTAAGTTTCTTTAAGTATATTACTCTAAGCCATTGTTCTGGAGAGTAGTGGTTTGATATTATGTGCCTTTGATTTGTATAAAACATTTGGGCAGGACTTGTGTATTATTTGAGATTTCAAGAGGAATAAAAGCTGATGGGTAAGTACATTTTAACACTATAAAAATGGGAAAGAATCTACTTTCATGTCTGTGATGTGTTTTTGATTTGACAACTGAAAATATTCTCTATCAAGAGTGTTCATAATAAATATTCAGTCAGAGTTTTAATTGAGATCAGGTTTGGGTCAAGAGAAAAACCAGTTAGTGAAATAGGATGATGACTGTTCTCAACTCACTTTGCTGTGGATTCACCAGTTAATTGATGTTGAGACTTAAGGGATTCAGGTGCAATGGGAACTTGAATACCTCACTGTCATAAACTTTAAGGACACATATATAAAATGACTGGTGATGTGGTTTTAGTTGGGATGAAAATGACCTAGGTCAGAAAACTCATATCATTACATACTGCTTGTTTTTTTTTTTTCTATATGAGCAAAACATAAATTTTAATGTGAAGGAGAATGAACACTTGGATTATTTACATGAATGACATGGAGAAATATAGGTAAGAATAGAGATATTGGATTAATATCTGATTTAATGTGGAAAAAATAGAAATGTTAAAGCAATGGAAGGTATAGTGTCTTCTTTGGGGTCCTTTAGAAAATTTTCATTTCTTGTTGGTGTTTACCTCAGGCACTCAGCCAGTTTGACTTTCAGGCAATATACAGGACTGATAAAAGATAAATTAGGATGTTCTTACAAAATAAAACAAAATGAAAATATTCTTGAAGATGCTGATACAATTAGTTACATAATCACTACAGAGTTCAGTTTGAAAGAGAGTCTGAAATAAGAAAAACTGAAAAATGTGAAATGATTAGACTGAAAATATTTATAAAGATTTAAAGTCAAAGTATTATGAAGATAGTATTTATAGATATGTCACTTCTTGAGAGTGAAGATAGCAGAGCTCTGGAGAGGAAGAAGGAACATAAGGATTTTAGTGCAGCTCTTTTCAAGGCATCTTGCATGTGACAGAAGAACATTGTACGGTGCATCAAATATATCAGCCAAAAGTTGGTAGCTTATCCATTGCCTGAGATATTAGGAGTGCCATCAATCAATATTAGACTGGTGTTGCACAAGTTCATAAGAGCTCCAAGGGACCATGAGAAGGCATGGCAATGGGCTTACTGTGAGACAGTATGTCACAAAGTTCCATAGGGAGATGGTGAATGTATGATAAAGCTTGGCATAAATATAGTAAAGGACTTGGATCCTGTCAGAATCATTCTTGAACCCTTTAAGATTCTTGTAGATTAAGATAATATGTCCACTCACTCACACCATCAATGCAATTGTAGGTTATGTGAATAATAACCAAGTATTCAAATGAGGAAGGAGCCCTTAGGGCCTGTCTAAGAGTCACATGAGATCTCTAAACAGTGCAGGGGAAGATGACATATCAAGAAAGGAGCTGACAAGCACACAAGAAATATTTGTGGAAGCTAAGAATGTTTAACATGTAGAAAAGCATTGATAGAAGGAAGCGGGGCTTGACATCTTCAAGTCATCAGAGATATGCCTTCCAGTTCACACGATCTAATGTTATTTATAGCCCCTGGAGAAATCATTATGATAAAATTGCAGATGTTATAAGGGAATACATCTTTGAGCATAAATTCTGAAAGTTAGACATATATGACAAAAAACAGCTGCTGTTAGTGAAAAAAATATTCTGTCTTCAGAGTAGTTCAAATAGGAGTTTGAAGAGAGTAACGTAAAGAAATGAAAACATTGGATGTCTGACCAGAGGATCAGAATTTTTGAAGTACTTTGGCAGATGTTTTATGTATCACTAAGGGGGAAGTAAAGGTTTGGTTCCAAGGTGAAATCTCGGTTATTCTGTTTGTTTTAATTGCATGTAAGATAATGGAGATTCTAAACTGAGAAAAGTATAATGAGATAACTTCATCATGTTAGTTAGATGATCCACCTAACATTTTGAGGTTTAAAGAGCTTTCATGCATTGATCATACATTTGAAAATTTAAGTCATTAGTACACACTTAATCATTATTGTGGGGAGGTGACTTGATAATCAGTCCATCAAATATAAAACACTGAACAGAAATGCAAATGTAGCCACTGATAAAAGCACATTACTCACACCTGCTGAATAAAAAACAAACAGACAAACAAACAAACAAACAAACAAAACCACAATTCTCTGTAAATACAGGTCAAGGCTTGCTGATTGAGGATGTGTGATAAAAAGAGGATGTGGTTTCTTATTTCTTTTCTTGCTTTATTGTCTATTTCACACACTCATATAGACATATTTATATATATATATAATTTTATGTATATACGTAAAATTGCAATCATCATAAACTTCCTTAATCATGTGATTATTATAACAAATACTTTTTTAATGCACTATATAGTCACTTAAGACTTCTCATTCAAAACGCAAGTGGCATATTGAGAACGGCATTCTAAGAATGGTATAGCAGCAAAATTGTTTATATAGTTTGAAGCAAATGGGATATGACAGCATGATAGACGCTTTTCCTTTTGGCTGGAGAGCATCGGTTACCATCAATGTCAGCTTCTCATAAGACCAACATGCTACAGAATAAGAATGTTTTCTTCATGGTAACATCTGACTTCTGTGCACATCACACAGCTAAGTCGTATCCTATATTAAAGTTCTTGACATCCATGCCCTTAACATAAAGGGAAACTACTCTAAATTTAAAATTTGGGTTCTAGAAAAATTGATGTAGAAATATGTATATTGAATATTATAACAAAGTCTAACATTTTTTATAACCCAATAATTTGGATCTAAGACTGCATGATGTCTTAGACAAAAATATTTCTAGAACTCGTTGAATTGTGAATGTAATGACATTTATATCTAGAAACCAGAAAAAATAATTGACAATTACACCTTTTGTCTGGTCCTCTATATACAATCTTGATACACAAAAAATTGTTTTTTTTTTAAGTGAAGATTCCCAAAGGAAACATTTCCTGTCTTTATATATCATCAAAAGCAATAAAAAGTACAGATTAGTCTATTTTGATTATATTACTACATTATAGCTAGTTCATTTTAATTATCTAAATTTCAGGCTATTTCATTATAAAGTGTGCTATGGGATTCAGTCATCTAATTGTTAATAATATGTACATAATAATGAATTGTTGAACAAGAGAACAAATGAAATGAATGAATGAATGCATATTCAAATGACAGGCAAAAGAGTACATACACATCATGCAAAATTATATAGCTTGGGTCACATAAGAATAAACTTTATTCAGTACATAATAATAAGACATTCAAATCATTTTATTTTTACAACTAAAATAATCTGTTGCTAATGAAATTATTCATACTCATTATGAGGATATTATTAAAGGCAGGCACTAGGCAATTCTTCTACTTCACAGACAAACAAAATTATATGTTAGTGTTAAACATAAAGGTACAAGTTAGGAACAGTAGGCTGGGAAAACACCTATAAATTTATTTGCTGAAGTTAATGTGAAATGAATTTTATTATGTAAGAAGATGTGTTTATTTCACAGAAGTGCTTACCATTTACCAACACTGAAAACTGAGTAGCTATTTTTTTTTCATTAAGACAAGCCAGCTTTGGGCGATAGAGATATATGTAGGTATCTTAGTGTTCATAATCATATTCATGTAAAGGTTATTGAGGAAAGATATCTCAGAAGATGAAACAGGAGAAAAGTGGGAAGATTCTTTGTTTTTGTTTCTCAATACTAAGGATTTAGTTCAGGGATTTACACTTGGGAGACCAGAGTCTACAAAGGGTTGACATTCATCCCAAACATTCCTACTTTTATCACCACATCCAGGATGAATGTACTCGTGATATGGAACTCAGCAGTCCTGGTCATTCCTTTCTGTTGATTTTCCTTTATAATTTTATGTTTGTAAATACAATGTAACCAGTACAGTTTTATTTTCTCTAAAAAAGAAGAAGGGAAAAATAAAAAACTACAAGCAGGGGCTGGAGAGATGGCTCAGTGCTAAAAAGCACTGACTACTCTTCCAGGGGACCTGATTCAATTCCCAGCACCCACATGGCAACTCACACCTGTCTGTAATTCCAGTTCCAGGGGATCCGACGCCCTGACACAGACACATTTTCAGGCAAAACACTAATGCTCATTAAATGTTTTAAAAGCTACAAAAAAAAAAAAAACAATATAGTTATCTTGTGGTGTCTCAGAGTCTACCAAAAGAATTGAGAGAGAAGCTAACAAACTGATAATCCTCATACTCCCCCTTAGGAGTAGTGTATGAAAAGTTATTACAAACTTGATCTTCTAGGAGAAAAAGCCCCAATTTGTTGCATTTGCTGAGTTGTGTGGTATAAAATGTACCACAAGGCCAATTTCAAGCTAATAGAATGATGTCACTGAAAAAAATTGAAGACATGTGTGCTACATTACTGCCATGCAAATGTAATATAAATATCACTAAGAGAAGTGAAATTATCAAAATGTAATGATATTATGATGAAATGGTAGGTTTAACATATAAATTTGTTCAATGTCATTTCAATATGAACTTATACTTATGCAATTATTTAAAAAATATCTTTGCTTAAAGATGGACTGTGTTTCAGATGTTTCTAATAATTTAAGCTAGTTCTTAGGAACTAATACAGGATGATTACAATATAGTGTTGCCCTTATCCCAAGGAGACCAATGATTGCATTTTTGTCTTTGCATATTATACCTAGATGGGTTTTTTAACACATTAAAGATACACGAAAGCCATTGAGTTAATGAGATATACAGGAATAGGCAGAACATCTACATCTTTATTATTTGTGCTGCTTTTTGAGAACACAAATTTCTTGGATGGGGAAGCTACAGAGTCATTAGTGTGTTTGTGGGTGCAGGGAAAAGGTGTTTTTTTTTTTTTTTTTTTTAAGGTACTCTTTTAAAGGATGGGTAGGATGCTTGATGCTTGAAGTCTGACAACTTCAGTTCTGGTCATACCAGTTCTGACTTTTTCAACCTGGGTCTCTGTGCCTTACACCTCTGCTAATTCAGCTGTTGTCAACTGAAATACCAAGACAGTCCAGGTGATGAACAGTTTAAGTGTTTAATGGTTCAACCTGCATTTGAGAATCAGGTTCACTAATCCATTTGTCAAGAAACAAAACAACCTTTTGTTACATTGAAGTTAAGTGTAATGAAAAAGCACCCTGGCTTTTCTAAGAAATCGGCAGGGAACACAGAACTGCCTCCTTTATTATCGGAAATGACATCATTGATTTTTGAAGAAGTTGCTCAGTCCCAGGCATTACCATTCATCACTTTCACACTAATGGCTACTGCCATGGAAGTGTGGCCATCAAGTAATCTAGTAAGTTCCATATTAAACTGGTGGAGCTAAATAATGGTGACTGTTGTATGCATATTTGTTAAACAATAAAATGAATACGCAAATCAATAGGCACATGAAATAATTAACCCAAGAGCATATCAGCAATGATCTTTTAATAATTCATTTCCTGTTCTCTGATAAAACTTTCAGATTAAGATAAAATTTGGCCAGACAGCTGTGGCACACACCTTTAATTCCAGCACTTGGGAGGCACAGCCAGGTGGATCTCTGTGAGTTTGAGGCCAGCCTGGTCTACAGAGTGAGATCTAGGACAGGCACCAAAACAACACAGAGAAACCCTGTCTCAAAAATAAATAAATAAATAAAATTTGGAAATTTTAAAATAAAAATAGAACCTTTGATCCTTTAGGTGGCATATTATTTGATCAATATATGCCTCAGAAGTTAGGACAAGAACTCAAACAGCAGGACCCAGAAGGCAGGAGCTGATGCAAATACCATGGATGAGGCTTGCTTACTGGTTGGCTCCTTATGGCTTGCTCAGTCAGCTTTCTTATAGTACCCAGGGATACCTAACCTCAGGGTGGCACCACCTACATTGAGCTGGGCCCTCCCTCATCAATCATCAATCAAGAAAATGCATCACAGGCCAACCTGGTGGGGGAGATTTTCTCAATAGAGGTTCTCCTTTCCAAAATTACTCTGGTTTGTATCAAGTTGACATAAAACTAGACAGCACAACAAAATTAAGTAAATGTGCATCTCAGTGAAACTTAATATGGTATTCTTTGAAGTACAGAAAGAGAAAACCCAATTCATATTTTTAAAAATTTGTGAGGCATTTGTTTACACAGTAATCTCCATTGTGTGTGACCCTTCAACTTATCAATATAAAAATAAAATAGAAAATATCTCTATGATGGCTACTGCTTCAGCAAAAATGCCAAATGGTCTGTCAGGTTGATTTGTCTGAAAGCTGAGAAATGTTTAGATAGATGGAATTTGAGTTTCATTATGAAAAAGTGGCAGGTGGTAAAAAAATGACAATGGGATTTGTTACTATTTTATCCAGGAAAAATATTTAAGTATTTGTAGCAGATAGGATTAACTCTTCCTCATTGCATTCAGATTAGATACGTCTTATAATCATTGGTCCTCTGAAGTGTTGAATTATTAGATGTTATATAAATGACCTACCTCCACAAAATTTTCAGTGTATCTGAAATTTCCAATTGAAATCAGAAGATGACTTTAGAAAAAGTGTTTGAGAAAGACAATGATAATAGCCAATTCTGTCAATTTCATATGAAAGTTTTCCAATAAAAGAGTGACAGTTTAGACAACTTGGGGAAAAACTAATGAAAGCCATCAGGTTCTGGGTGGAAAGACGGCATAGAAACAAAGTAAACCTATTATTATCTCTACATCAGATGATATTGAGAATAAAGGCAGATTATTTGAAGCATAGATTCTTTATGTTTTGGTTTGTTTGGGTTTTGAGACAAGGTACTACTCGATAGCTCTGAATGACCTGCAACTCATTATGAATGCTAGATTGAAACTCCTGAAATTATAATCCAGTCTGGCCTCAAAGGCATGAGAGTCATCTTTACACTGCCTCCAAGTGCCATACTATGCTTTTTTAAGGAGATTAAAGTCAGAGGACTTGGGGAGAAGAGATATAAAACTTAAGTTTGGTTACAAAGGAAGCTAAACCTTAGGGTACTCTCATACTTAGACATGCTATTAACTGACAATGTTTCTTCTAAAGTCATCCAATCTGTGCAACCTTGGCTTAGTTTTGTCTATTATTTAAATTAATACTAGTTAATTGTAAAATATGTGCCTCACATCATGATTTGAATTTACTCTGTGTTTAGCATCTATTTCTGCATGGTTCCAGAACGATGCTGCTAGATAATTAGAGGCTTTATTTGATTGCCAGCCAACCTTGGGGGCTGAGATAAGGGCTCATTTTTGTAATTCCAATTTTTGCCTGAAACCTTTCAATAATAAATGCACTCTATAACTTTAGATTGAGAAAAAATAATTACATTTGGAAATGCCCCAAATTTTCAAGTTAGTTAACTAAAGTTTACTGAGGTATCAGCTTTGGTCTGTTGACAAATTGCAGTTCTTCCAAATTGTTGGTTTTTAGAGAGAAATACATAATTTTGAGATAGAGAATCTTCCAGATAGGTTCAGTGTGGGGACAGTGGTAAGGTAGGTGTATTCATTACTTTTCTGTTGTTGATAACAAAATATCAGACATTAAATAGATGAATTATACATTTTTATTACAGTTTCAGAAGGTTCAGTATGTCAATACTTGAGCAGAATATCATGGAGAATAGAACTTAGGGGTGGAGGGGAGCTGAAATAGAGACCAGTGCAGGGTCCATCAAGAGATAACACACTCACAAGGTTCTACCCCAGTTACCTATTTTATCCAGCTCAGTTCTACCTCCTCCTTCTAGAACTGTCAAAACTAGTGCCACCCTCTGAGGAAGGGGTACTCAAATCATGAGCCAGTGAGGGGTGTTATTTATCCCAGTCCAAGCATTGGGAATCCTCACTCTCCTTTCTTAGCACACGTGGATCGGACTCACCTTCTATTACCTACACCTTTGGGTCCCAAATACCTACAGGATGGGTAAACTGGTCTCCTAGGAGCTGATCTAATGCTCAACTTCTGCCAGGGACCTAATTCCACAGAGATTATAGACCACTTTAAGTCAAGATTTATTTATTTTTCTTTGTGTCTCTCCCCTTTAGCATGAAACTCAATACCCAGATGTAGCATTGTAAAGTAGTCAATAGCCATAGATAGCCTCAAATCAGGGTGTCATGTCCCTATGTGGTTCTGTGTATATAACAGCTTTTATAAACTTCAGGGTACTTTGGAAAGTAGGAGTAATTAAATAATTCATTGACCTTACCATTTTCTCATTAACTATCATCTTCCAGTATGCCTGTACCCAATTTTACTTTCCTAGACCATTTAAAGGCCATGATTATGATGGTTAGTTTCGGTTGTTGGCTTGATGATTACAATGCAGAACCACCTGGGATGGGAATCAGAGTGAGGACTCCCCTAGATTACATCGGACTATGGCCCTGTCTGTGAAATATTTTCTTAATTGGGTTAGTTGATGTAGGGAAACCCACTCTGAATGTCTGTCTTAAGCACTATTTCATCGGCTGGGCTTTGCACTAAATGAAACGTAGAAAGCAAGCAAGCATTCGATTGTATGCTAACCCTCTGTTCGCTGCTCTTGTCTATGGATATAATATGACTACTTTTATCATATGCCCATTGTTGTTCTCCCCCTCTATAACAGAACGTAACATGAAATCGTGAGCCCAATAAGCCCTTGCTCCCTTATGTTGCTGTGTGGGAATACTTTACTAGAGCAATAGGTAAAGAAACTAAGATGGCAAGCCTCCTTGTTTTCCAGACCTTTCAACACTCTTGACCTCTTTCCCCTCAAAGTATCCAACAGAATAAACACCAATTCTTTGCCCACACCATACCAGCAATTAAGTAGCCAGTCATGGAAAGAAGAATAAATATAATTGTAGTGTTAACTTTCACTTTAAATATTACTATAATCTTGAGTGCTCAGTCAATATTGCCCAACAGTTACAGCCACATAGAAAAGATAAATAAAGGATTGATCACTACCTTTAGATAACCACTTACCCTCTTTTCCCACCTTCAAATACTCACTACTTTCTTGTGCAAGCCATTATAGTGTGATGGCGACCTTTGCTTGGACCGGTCATCTTCCTAGATTCAAAGGAACTAGTGTCTACACTCCTCTTTGCTCTTGCTTCACGTAGCAAGACTGAACTGTGTCTCTCTTGATTTACTAGGTTTGTACCATCTTGTCTACCAATAGGATTGCATACTTACATTCTTTCAGTTTATTTTCTGCATGGTTAATTTCCCCTCTACTGTATTATTTCTAGAAATTGTAGTATGTCGCAAGTTTGTAATCAAAACAAGCAAAATGATCAAAGCAATGAAAGTTCTTTCAAATGTTTTATTCCCTTTTCGTTATCCAAAAATTTCTCTCCACTTGTAAGAAAAAAAAAAAAACCCTAAACCAACATGCACTGTTCACTCTTTAAACACTATGTCCATTTTTAGCCCCTTTCCACGGAAGTAATTTTATTGTTGTTATTTATCTATGTCCATCATCAGCCCAGGGCAGGGTTAATAGTTCCCAACTTCTGTGAAATTTATCTATTAGCTACTGTAAGCCATCTCACCTTTTTTACTCATAGTTTCTCATTCTAGATGACCAATCTCCATGTGTAAATTGTGTCAAATTTTGTCTTCCGCACATTTTCACTTGGAGCTAGTTTTATTTCCAACACTTTACTCTGAGTATGCACAAAGCCATTCCCCACACTACTGATGTGTTAGCCGCTTTGTCACCTCTTTCTACATCCTCAAAGCCACAGCCTAACACATTAGTGTCTCTAAATTTTTCACAGAACTTCTCGCTCTCTTGTGTTAATTGTTCAACTGTTTACAATTCTATTTCCCTGTACCAGATATAAATAAACTCAAGGAAATAATGATGTTTGATTGCCTTTCTGAAAAGCTTTTCCAACAAAATAAAAGCTAAGAGTTGATATTCCAGTGATTTATTTCCTAAGCAGCACTTAACGGATTCTACAGCATAAAGGAAGTGATAGTCGCATTCAGAGCACATGGCCAGCCACAGAACACCTGCTGCACTTCAGCGACTTCCACTCTTAGTTGCTCATTGAACCTGAGTCAGTAAAGTTGATTCCAATTAGTCCTATTAGTGTGTTAAATCTCACAGATAAAATACTTGCATTTTTACAGTTTAAACATATTTAATACTGCGCCAGGAGATATTTTTATATAGGTGAACATTTTACAATTTCTAAAATCGAATCACAGAGTGCTTTCACCTACTGGCGGGATTGAACCTATTCATGTTCTCTGACTAATCAACCATTCCAACTATAAGGGCAGCTTCCATGAGCTAAATTAAAATCAGAGACCTTATCACTAGATCTAGGTTCATTTAATTTAAGCCTATTATTAAACCTCCCTCTTTTAAAAAATGTATGACTTGAAGGAAATCTCATTAAATCTCATGGAAAGGCTAAAGTCAGCTCTGACTGCAGAGCCAACCAAAAATGAGAACCTTAGAAATGTATGTGATGAAGTTTAAATTACAGGTGATAAGAGAATAAAACCAAAAACTCCAATGAGAGTGATTCTCTTATATATTTTAATCTCTTTGTCAAAATCCCTGTGTACATATACTAATACATATATTAATGTATACATACTAAATAGCAAAGCACATATACAAATCTGCAAAGGGCAAAAATGTATCAATCTTACAGACACACACACACACACACACACATACACACACACACACACACACACACACGTGTGTGTGTGTGTGTGTGTGTGTGTGTGTAGTGGGTAGCCATTCCAGCTTTGATCTGGAGGTTCCAACCCCCATTGAGGCTTGGTAACTGTCACACCTACAAGGTGGGGCCAAGAGAGGACCCTGAAGATCCGAGACCCGGATGCACTGCCTCTCTTGGTTCCTGGACCCTGGACCCAGAGAACACCACCGGACTGTGCTATGTCTTTCCCAGACCCTGCAACCTACCTATCCCTTCATTTGTAAGTCATGCCACTAAATAAACCTCTCTTTTAACTATGTGGAGTGGCCTTAATAATTTCACCAATATCTGGCACTCACATGGGGCAAATTCCAAAGGCCTGGGTGGCTCCCACCCTCAGGTTCCTCCCCGACTGGCAGGCACTTGAAACTGAAGGTTACTGCCTGCAGAGTTCCTTAAAACCAGAAAAAACCTACAGGGTTCCATTCCTAAAAAGGAGCTAATCCGGTCTCAGTTCTGCGGCAAGTTTAGCCCTCACACCAACGAACCTGCTGTGAGTGGGGTGTTCACCCTCCTCCCTGAGTGCTGGCTACCCACACTAGCCCGAGGCTTCCACAGTTTCAACAATATATATGTATGAATGTATATATTTAAGTGTATGAAACGTGAATAATAAGATGCCACAAAAAGTTTTCCAAGTCCTGCTTGCACTAATCAAAAGTTCACACTGACATTGAGATTTAACCATGCCTGAAAGTCATTAAAACTTTTAGTAGATATCATAAGGAAATCTGTAGGAACTGTAAAAAACCTCTTGGATTCTACTTTCCTCAGCAGCAACTGGCTACCTCTAGTTCTTCATCTAGATTGGGCCCATTTGTAATTTCTCCTGTATACATTGTAACATCAACAATTGTCATACTGGTCTTGTTTTGACAATTATATTGTTGAAATTTCATTAGTATACTTCCTCTGTCATGCCTAGGAGACACGATCTAGTTATGTATCCTGACCTTCGGGCTCTTAAAATCTTTGTGCTCCTTAGTGGATAGTTTTCCCTAGCCTTAGGTATAAGGATTGATTTGCCCTGGATACATAGACATATATTCACATGCAAGAATGATTTATTTATGTGATACATTTATTAATTTGATTACTAAATTAAAGAAGAGATTATTAATTTGTAAGGGTTCATGGGAAGAATGTGAGAGTAGGAGAGGAAGTCAGGAGGGTATAAATTCTACAGATACACTGCTCATCAATGAACGCCTTCAAAAAATATTTTGTTCATTGTTGAAAAAACTGTGGGGTAAGGGGAACAGTCATCAATTGCTAGTAGAAGTACAAATTTTTACAGCCGCTATAGAAATCAGTATGGTGGTTCCTCAGGAAGGTGGTAATAGATTTGACTCAAGACCTGCCTATACAAGTCTCTAGCCATATACCCAAAAGATTCTACATCTACTACAGAGTTACTTGCTCAATCATGTTCCTTGCTGCTCTAGTTATAAGAGCCAGAAATTGGAAACAGCCTAGATATTCATCAATAGATGAATGGATAAAGAAAATGTGATACACTTGCACAATGGAATATTATTCAGATGTTAAAAAAATCATAAAATTCTCAGGTAAATGGGTGAAACTAGGAGAACAAACAGACACAGACCCAAAATGACAAATATGATAGGAATTCTCTTCTATGTGGATGTTGAGCTTTTAAGCCTTTGTTAGGCAAGATACAACCTGAATAACCACAGCGGTTAGGTATGGAGTAAAAAACTAAGAAGGAGTGAAGGATCACCCAAGAAAGAGGAAATAGAATATATAATTAAGGAGAAACTGGAGCCTGGGATAGGAGGATCAAATGGAGAAGTTGAGAGAACAGAGGGAATGTGAGGAAGGACAGGTAACGCTGAGGGCCATTTGAAGCGTCCTATGAGAAAGCTCGTACTGTAGAAGCTTCCAAATATATGTGTGTGTGTGTGAAAGAAATGTAAATGAAATCAAAGAACAAGGAAGACAAAGCCCAAGTGAAAACTTCAAGTGCCAAGAATGGGTTATATATAATTGGCAAAAGGGGTCTATGGAACTCCCAGACAACTAAGACTATTGCCAAAACTATTGGTTTATCTCCAGAAACTAAGGGTAAGGCCCCATTGCTGAAGAAAACACCTATATATCTCATTGAACATGGAGAAGTTGAGCTGGTACTACTTAGATCCACTCTGTGCCACCACCACCCCCACCCCCGCCTCACTGACTAATGTTCATGATACTGGAAGATATGCTACATGGCTTCTGGGAGGAAAAAGATAAACACCAAATCTGTTCTATACTGGTGATCTGCCTGAATGATACATGACGGCAGTAGTGGCACAAATGTTGTGGGAGTAACCAACCACCACCTGATAGGACTTAAGACCCACTTCATGAGATGACATCCATCCTTGACACTACTTGTGTGTCCAAAAATCTGAGAGTGGATACTTAGTGTACCTAGGAAAAAAATCAACTACTGCTGTTCTGCTAAAAGAACATAGCAATAAAATGACTCCTGAGGACATTTTGCTATACCCATAAACCAGTCTTTCTCACTCAGCCATCATCAGAGGAGCCTTCTCCTGCAGGAGATGAGAACTAGTAGAAGTACTTACAGTTGAACAATGTATAGAAACTGAGAGACCTTAGAACACTCAGTCCTAAATGGGATGTCTTCATCAAACCACTCCCCTCAGAGCTCAAGGAGCTATTCAGAACAGGAGATAGAAAGAGTGTAAGATCCAGAGGGGATGGACAACACCAAGGACACCGTGTATTCCAGGCACAACAGGATTGACAGAAGAATTAACTCACAGAGACTGTGATATTATGCCCAGGGCCTGCACCAGATCCAAACCAGAATGGGTCCCAACTCTGTGACTAGAAAGTAAACATGAACCCCATTCCCAAACAAGAAGTTATCTCCAACTGACAGCTGCTTACAAATACATAAACCACACTTGTGGGTAGAGCTCATGCCCAGTAGTACATGACCAAAGCAAAACAAACTCAATTGTGTTTTTGTAGATTTTCTTTGTCATATCCTGTTTTGTTGGACACTTTTTTTTCACTGTTCTTTTGTTTACATATTATGTTTTACAATTTTTTGTTTATATGGGTTTCATTTTTTTTGTGTGTGTATGTTTCTCTCTGTGTGTATTTTACACTTTTTAACTATTTTATTTGTTATTTCTGGCTTGTTTGCTTTTTTTTACTTGCCTGTTTTCTAAAGACAGAGAAAAAGAAAGCATGGAGTAGGATGGTTGGTGCGGTGAGGTCAGAAGGATAGGGAAGGAGATGTGGGAGCAGAAACAGAGATCATAATATAGTCTATGAATTTGCAATTAAAATTTAAAATAAAAAAGATTACTAAACTGAATATTTTCTTAACTTTGTCTGAATTAAAATGGTACAACCAAATACTAGATTTATTCCTCTATTAGTAAATGCAGATAAGAGAAATAGGCTTACTTCATGTTAGAAGAACCCTTACAAGTACTCTAATACCTACTAAATCAAATGTGCTTGTAGAAAAAAAATAGTCCTTACTTAGTGTGTATTAGTCTAGTCAAAGAACATGTGTAACCAAATGCCACCAACTGTGTTGATTCATAACATTCCTTTATACAGGTCAAGATTCTACTGGGCAGTATGGTGAGCAGAATATGTGCATAACAGCTAATAAAGTAACATACATTGGCCGACTTACCCTTGAATTAACCACTTCCAGTGAGATGTTCTGTGGCGGAGCGCCCGGTACTGAAAGGAATGAAACAAGGTGTGAAGGTTAGTTACTGCTGCCAAAGTCTTGAGAAAAGAAATTCCAGCCCACTGATAAAAAGAGAAAGTATCTTATTTCTCAGATTTCATAATGAAAATTTAGTAAGATAATGCCAGTGGGTGGCCCTTCTCAATTTTCCTGGAGAGAGGAGAAATAAACATTTGTTTATTTGTGTCTCACGGGGTGGGTCAGTTAGTTATCCATCTATGCAGCCCTCAAAATTATTTTGCAAAAGAGCACCAGCTGTGGCAGCAAATACTGCCATCTAATTACAGCTCTGTGATAACCTTGCCGGCAGAACCTATGAAAACACAGGAGAGATTTTCTAGAGTGGCTTTTAAGGATTATCATACTGTGCTTTTCAGGATCTGCATGGTTTTATGGTGGAATATATTATTGTAATAGAGACCTGGGTTGCTTAATTCCTATAATGCAATCGTTATTGTCTCCTAGAGGGTGAACAAAAGGAAATGAGACCTCACTTTTTTTTTTTTTTTTTTTAGCTATTTATAATAAAACTTGTATGTCATAGAAGCAAGCAGGTTCCCCAATAGTGTTTGGCCCATAGATTCTATTAACAAAACATAGTTAATTTTTCTTTGGGCATTTTCAAGCTATTTTATTATTTTTCCTGTATTTAAAATTTCTTAGACATTTATGGTAAAAAGAATATATACAGCTCCCTGTTGATAGTTGTAATGAAGATGTACTGTATCCGGTGTGTAAGTCTCTTGCCGTGCAAGCAATTTAAAGACAACCATTGAATGGATAGCTGTTATGTGTCCAGAAAGGTTCTAGATGTCAGGGTTGAATTGCAAATAAATAAAGCTCTTTATACACCATAGGCTCAGAAACAGAATTCAATAACCTCTTAGCTTCGTTCATTTATTAAATGTTATTTTTTCTCATGACACATTGGTGAGTGAGATACACTACTTGTACATTTTCACAACGCCCTGGGCCATTCTGTGGCCATGCTTCCTTTTCTTTCCATGTAAACTGGATGGTATCCTTAGTTTTTCACTTAATACAGCAACTGACTCTGAATTTAGTTATGCCTTATACTGATTTTTGCCTGAAAATTATTCACCATCAGGGCATGCTGTATTCCTGGCTAATTTCTGTCTTCTTGAAACTGACAACCAATTAATATGTATTGAATCAGTGACTAAATGAGAAATGAAGACCTACTTAAGGATTGGTTCCTAGATCTTTATTAGCATGATGGAAATTGCAATAATTTGTTTTGCTTTGATTTAAACTTCTTATCTTAGTACTTGGTAGAGATTGTAGCCAATGTATTCTGTGATAAAATATGAAGCGTGTGTTAATGAATTAAGTCACTAAGCAATCTTTAATAATATTCCTTTATTTAATGAACACCTCAGATATTTTAGTTAATACTATGACTTTTAACTGAGCATAAAATCCCACTTTCATGTGGCCAAATGTTTTCCAAATTTTAATGTTATATCATCAATACAGAGGATACTGTTAGGTTTATGTGCAAATTCATGAAACAGATGTTTAATTTATAGAAATTTATAGAAATGTTATGACAGTGTAATAAGTGTCATTTTAAATTCACAAGTTTAGATACAAATTTTGCATTTCCAGTGTTTAAACTGAAGTATAAGTTGAAATTTATTATATATTAATTTGTTTTGCTTAATTTGTCTGGTTGTAACTAACATACTTATGGCAGCAATTGCATTTTCAACTTTTACCTTTGCTGAAAATTAAAGTATAACATTACCTCATATAATTTCAAAAACTTCAGAAATATGTTTTATTTTAAAACCAAACTTGGGAAACTATCTCAGTTAAGGTTTGAATCTGTAGCAACTGCCAATGATGCAATTTTGGAGGAAAGACAGAGTGTGTTACATATCTTTATTTAGTTGGGAGCATGTTTGTAAGTGATGTGATATCTTCAAATGCCACTTTAAGTTATTTAAGAGTAGTTAATTTCTAGTTTCTAGTATGCCAAAAACAGACTAAGGAGATCAATAGGTATAACTACCATAATTTTAGAGGCATCAAAATTATAATGAAACTCCCAAAGTCTTTACTTTAATTGTGTTGACATATTTTGTTACTTTTCCTACAATAGAAAACTCTTACTTTCCATTAACAGCATACTGGCTATTTTGTTGCAGGCAAATGGAAAATTCTGTTCCAGTATTTCAGTTATCCGTCAACAATAGATAGGATGGCTGGGCGGTGGTGGCGCACGCCTTTAATCCCAGCACTCGGGAGGCAGAGCCAGGCGGATCTCTGTGAGTTCGAGGCCAGCCTGGGCTACCAAGTGAGCTCCAGGAAAGGCGCAAAGCTACGCAGAGAAACCCTGTCTCGAAAAACCAAAAAAAAAAAAAAAAAAAAAAAAAAAAAAAAAAAAAAAAAAAAAAAAAAACAACAACAAAAAAAAAAACAATAGATAGGATGGGATACTGAGTAGAAGTGAACACATCACATACCCCCATGCCTCTTCTTGATCTTCCATAGTTTCATAGAGAGATAAGGACATGTTTATCTTCCAAATGTTAAGATACCACCACCAACACATTATTAAACTGAACGGAGATCGTCAAATACTCCTTTCAATATGGTAGAGCCTACTGCTGTTTACACATTACGATGAGGGTAGATTAGGTTCCCAAACTTCTTAAGTCCTCAATAACTGAGGCATTTGAATTTAATCCTTGAGAAATACATGTTGTCATGTTAAAAAAAATTCATTGACTAAAGTAACTCAAGGTTGAATGTATCTCTTTTAAAAACATACTAATCTGAGATATTTTTCACCAAGTGAGAAATACTTCCATGCTAAATCCCACCTGTTTACTTCTTAGATCACATGACTTGACTCTGCTATCATTTTGTTGGTTAGTTGTTTGATTGGTTGGTTGGTTGGCTGTTTTTTTTTGTTTTGTCATTTAAGTCTGTCCCTGTGCATCTAACATGGCCCCAAACTCACTACCTTCAAATCTCCACCTCCAAAGTTCTGGAATTACAGGCACATATCACACACCCCTGTTTCTGATGTGTTCTTTTAACTTAGTTTTGTAATTTACAATGAAGTAAGCTTTATAAAAATGACAGGAAAGTAGATGATGGCTTGCCTCAGAAAGTATGCATAAATTCTAGTTATAACAATAATGAGCATAAATATATGCTTAGTTTGACCATAAAATTTTAATTTTATTTCTGCTCTTGGAGGTAGAACTGAAGAGATGTATTAGTTCATTCAGAAAAATTAATAAGGACCATTTAATGCAAGTCTTTCAAAAAATCTTTTGGGAAAAAGTACATAACTACATAGTACTAGTACTTAAAGTTAAATTATTTGAATATGTGAGAGACGTGGATCATTGCTAACCAATGGCATACTAGGGTGAAGAATTTGAATGAAAAAGTACACCTCTATCCAGAAAATATATTAAAATAATCTAAATTATAAATTTCAGCTATTATTGAAAATAGTATTTACAAGCAATTTAGCATACCTTGAAAATCATTTGGATAATGAGTTTACAAAATAAATTTCTCACATCTAATTTTGTCATATACATTTTTGTTTGTGTCAGTATAAATTATTATGGGATAGATTACTTCAACTATAACCTCAGTAAAATACAGGATGCATTTTATATATAGTTGCATATTAAATAAGTTGTCCCCAAAATGAGAAATCCTACAATTCACTTTTATATAAAAACCTTTGTAAAGTTTGGTGTGAAACTGTCTAATTAATGAAACACATTGCCCAAGTTGGTAGAAACATAGGTAGACAGAACATTATCCTCCATGTCTAATGGAATAAAAATCAGAAACACATATTGGCATACAGAACAAATACTAAACAGATATGTGTCTCATTCATTATTTTAGTGTGTGCATAGACTAGTCAATTAATTTTTACTTATAATACAAAATATCACAGGAGTTCAGTGCTGTGTGACTGAAGAAGTAGAAACAGGAAAGCATTTCACATAACTCAATCCATCTATTTGTGTGTGATACATGACCTCAACCTGAATAGCTTCGGCAGAAAAGAGAAAACATTAGATGAAGTAGATAGAAGGGAACTGGGTAATCTCAGGGTGGAAGCTAAGAGCACAGGTTTTACTGGAAATTAAAGGAAGTGAGTTGATTATAAATGTGGTTATAGATAAGGTTGGGGTGCCCACACAGAAGTCCCTCATTTCTCTTATCAGTGCATCTGATAAAGAAAATTTTGTGCTTCTCCAACAATGATATTTACTTGGGGTTATAGTTACAGAGTTCCTTTTTAAGTGACAGACATTTTTTCTAGGCACTGCAGCATTTCCAGGAGATAATTCTTGGACTAATGAATACCAGTCTATCTTTCTCACTTATGACATTTAAAATCAAAGTGGAGAATCAGGCCACAGTATTACAGTTCAGAGTTTGAATGAAATCTACATAAATTATGTAAAATATTCATTTTCATTTGTTTTTCTTTTATTTTTATAATTATAAGCTATGAAGTAATTTATTCAGCCAGTGCATATTATGTTCTGCCTTGAATAACAGAATCAGACGGTTGGGTAGAAGAATTACATTAAAATTAATACTGAAGTGGCCTAACAGTAAAACACCCTTTTGAGGAAAATTGCAAATGAGCATCACTTCTGTGTTCTTTTTGCTGTATCCTTAAAAACATGCATATCTTTCTTCATGCTATTGATATTCTGTGGAGTATCTACCTCAACACTGTCCCAGATTAAAGAATGTTAGGTCAAGAATCAGAAATTGAAGGCATTTTAATCCAAAATATCAATAATTTATAGAACTAAACATACTAACAGGGAATCCATGCTGGCTATGGCTGGCTCTTGATCTGTTTTAGTATTCATGAGAGCCATGCAATTCAACTCCTGCTTGAATCTCCACAGTCCCATTCCAAACCTTATACTAGCCTGTAACATTTATTAAATTTCCCAGGCTTTCATTATCATGTGTTCCTTTGGTTCCCAGTTTCCTCTGACACTACTTGGTTAAATCCATTATCTTCATTAAGATTGCTTTGTCCCTTTTATTTCATCTGAAAATTATGCCTAATCTTCCTTTTTTTAGGCAAGATAAAATAAAGGTGTCCATGTTCATGCTCACATCTAATATTTTAAGTGCATGTTTATTTATTTATTTATTATTTATTTATTTATTTATTATATTTATTTATTATAAGTATATTATTTATTTAGTAAAAATCCTTTGGGGATTCATTCCAATTAATTGATATATTCCATCTATTATACTTTAATCATCTGCAACATTTACAAATGATAAATGAAGGATATATACCATCTGTATCAGTCCACTCACATAACTAATATATTTGTTTTGACCATATACAGAAATGAAAAAATACATCCATAAGAATAATTATTGATCTCACAATGTAAACCACAGTATAGAGATTATCCATTAATCCATCCTGATTCTGTGTATATATTGAAATCACAAATTTAAATTTGACTGCAGTACTGTGAATAAGTTGCTTATATTTCTTAATTATGATAAAACAATGCAGATAATATTAGTTTAAAAAGCTTCAATACAGAATCAATAACACATATGGCAACCTTTTTTTTCATTTCATGACAAATATGTAAATAAAATTTCACTGTTTATCACTTACCATCAGAAAGTGTAACCACAGTTATATCGTCGGTAGATACTCCTGGCCCATAACGATTATAAGCTAAGAACCGAAGAGTATATTCTGTGAATTTTTTCAGGCCTTCCAGTTTATAAGATAGTCCATCAACCTCTATATTCTGGAGACATAAAATGCCAGAATCATTATTAAGGAAGCACATTAAAGTAGAAATGGCAGCCATTCTGTGCAATCAGTGAATTGGATGTTAGACACTTGCTCATAGAAGCAACTCTATCCCTTTAATGAATTGCTGTAAAACCATCCTTGTGTCACACACTCCCCTACTAAAGTCCAAACTACTCTGCAGACTCCGTGTTAAAACATCACCAGGCGATTTTTATAGTCATTAAGTTTCGATATGTTTAACACTGCCCAGAGTGCTGAATAGTATGGGTTATTCCACTCAAATAGAAAGGACATTCCTAGGTCTCAAATTAAATAATTCACCAAGAAATCACAGACTGCAGTTTGCTTGATGAAATATACCCACAGATACTGAAACTCTCCAACACTTTGCCAGAGATTTTGTGTCCCCCAAATGATGTGGTGTCGACTGAAACTATCGTTAGTACTTCACAGCTGCAGTGGGGAGCTACTGAAGGCAAAGGCCATTACAGAAATCCGAGCCAGTGCTTGCTAAAGGAGCTGTCATTTAGTTTTACATGATGATTTCCAGACTATCACTCTCAACATTGGGCAATATACCTCTTGACTTTTTTTTACATGAACTGCAGAAAGGCTTGTATAAAATTGGATGGGAGAATATAGCTTAAAATTAAGAGATAAGAGTGACATGGAAACAGCCAAGAAAAAAAGAATTACTGATTACATAAGATCAGTTCATCCAATGCTGTCTTTAAAAGTTACTAAGAAGTAGACTTCAAATATTTCTAGTTAAATATCTGGCAAATTTGTTTCAAATGACAATCCTGATTAGGCATTTTATAGAATCATAAAAACTATTTTATGCTTGCTGATCTTTACAAATAATATCCTTAAGACCATTTCCCTTTATCATTAACTTCTCTCTCTCTCTCTCTCTCTCTCTCTCTCTATATATATATATATATATATATATATATATATATATATATATGTTTATATATATATGTATGTATATATTTGTATCTTTCTATATAAAGTGATAATTTGAAAGAATCTCAATAGTCATGCATATGACTACTATACACATACATCATCAAATGTTATTACACTTTACTTCTTTATCCACATACTTATTTACTATTACTCTCCTGAAAAAAGCATTCATCTCACTTTAGATTTCTATTAAAATTACTATTTAAAATATAAAAACCAAATAAGGTTGGAGAGAGCAAGCTTCTAAGAGTAAGTTGGGAAAACAGTTGATCACAGTGTGAGGGTGAAGAGAAGACAGAACAGCATAAAAACCTGAGAATGGAAAGAGCTGCTTGGAAAAGGCCACTAAACACAAAGCAGATCATTCATAGGTTGAGTAATTAAAAAGATTATCTCTGGGTATAGTATATGGCTACCCATCCTGGCCCAAGCTACTATAGTCAAAACCAAAACTGGTATTCTCATCATGAACTTCACCCTATTGTCTTTTACCTCTTTCATCAACACAGTGCAATGAAATGGCTTAAAATTTCAAGCAAAACGTACTTGGAATCAACCAGTTATTCAATGATCATGTAAAAGTTGAACTGTTTCAGGATCTGGCAAGTGCCCTGACTTTGTCCCTAGAGACATCCAGGGTATAGAAGGCATGTGGCTCCTTTCTTTACTCACCTGTTCTTTTCCCGTGGACACTTCAGTGCAGAGCAATCTATAACCTTGGACTGGACCATTTGCATAGGCAGGGGGTTCCCATGTAATAAGAATTGAGGTAGGTGAGGTAGATACAGCATGCAGGTTTTCTACTGGCCCTGGAACTTGCACTGTATATAAAAGAAATTGATGAAGATAAGATATGTTGCTTTCTCAAAACAAATATGTACTCTGTATAGATAGAAAAAAATAAAGGATTCTGCACTGTTTCTAGAGTTGTATAAGACAATAATGTTAATATATAATAAAGTACAAAAATGAAACTTTTGCAATCACATAATTTTGTTTCAAGGGAAAGATTATATAAATTGAATCGCTCATTTTGTTTTATAGTTAATGTGAGAAAGAAGTAAGATTCTTAATCTAAACTCTTTTCTTTTTTTCCGGATCTGAGGACCGAACCCAGGGCCTTAGGCTTGCTAGGCAAGCACTCTACCACTGAGCTAAATCCCCAACCCTAATCTAAACTCTTAATCTAGAAATGTTTCCATTCTATTAGTAGACTTTTGCATGTATATTGCTAATATCTACAGAAGGAAAAGACAATAGCATATTTGATTATGATTCTTTATTCAAATAAACAACACACCTACGCACAATTCATCACATTGTCTTTAGGTCAGCAATTTAACGTGTAGCTGATTCTAGCTCTTTTAACTTTTTGTAAATGATTTCATTTTCAATTTACCTTTTTCATTTTCTCTAATCACCATTACTTAATCAGAAATAAATACTTTGTTTACTAATGAAATTAGATAGTACAGAACCATTATCCTTAATCAAAAACACTTCTGTTCAGTTGTATTTGAAGAGTCAGAAATTTTCAGATTTCGATGTAAGTAAAAGCCAATATTTCTCTCTAGTTTTGCATTTAATATTTTGATGGGCAAGTAGATTCACACATTTTACGATCCATGATTCACTATTATCCCCAATTGTTTTGAGATTCAAATATTTCCTGAGGTAACTGCAAAGACTTTTTTTTAACCTTACATCATCTGTCCTTGTAACCCATCCCTTCATTTATTTGAACTTTTCTTTTTTTTCTGGCATAATATTGTCCTGAATTTTCCTGATTTGGCCCACGTTTTAAAATCAGGCCCATTTCTAAATCTTTCTGGTGCTTTTTAGCAAGTAACGGTATTGAAAACAAAGGTTTTAATATGAAGTGTTTTCATTACTGCTTGAGTGTCAACTTCTCTAGGTCCTTTTGTTGAACAGTGCTGAGAAACCTGCCAATAAGCATACACACACATACACTCATGTTATGTATCTGCATATATACACATGCATGAACAGCACATATTCCCTTCGTGTTCTTTTCAGAGGTATTCCAGTCTGGTGAGCATTTGTCTATGATGGTGTTCTACTCTGTACACACAACTTAAGGGATACTGCTGTCAATCAGAGGATGTCACTGCACGTCGCTCTTTATTGTAATATAAATAGAATTGCATTTTAAGAACTCCATGGGAAAAAAAGGAAAGAAATACAATAAAACATGTCCCCTGATGCATAACTTCTTTGTCATAGATCAGCATTTTAAAGAATTGTAATAGAAATAAAAGTTACATATGCTTTTATGAGTACTTGAATATTTATATGAACAGTGGACATATTCAAGAATATTTCTTTCTGCATTACAATCTGTTACTCCTCAAATTAAAAAAGAGGAAGATGGGAGCCAACCACTAGAACTAGTGATTTGCTTAAGACATGTACTAAACATGCAATGGTTAAGATTTTGAGACAGATTTTAAGGAGCCCAGTCTTGGTTTCCCAGGGTAAATCTAGGAACCTAGGAGACTAACACATATGTAGTAGAATAGAAGAGCAAATGATTAGTTACTGCTCAGTTGTCTCACAATGGGTTGGAAGGAAATAATCCAAATGCATACTGTTTCAACATATTTTTTAAATTAGTTTTGCTTTTCACCTCACTCATTAGGTAGTAGGTGACAACTTTGCAGAAAAAAACAGAGTATTAAGAGTGAGTGCTAGACATATTCTGGGATAAGAAATGTGGCATGAGCAGTTAAGAATGACTCCTCTTGTCCAGAGTAAAGCATGCGAGAAGAGCAAACTGAGAAGTCTTTCCAGCAGGACAGGCTGTGCAGCAAAAAGAGAGGGAAGATGTATACCCATGTATCTTCATTGAAGACAATCATTAGGTTTATAGGAAGACAAAAAAATCATTAAGACTTGGGAACCAGGAAGATGAGATATGCCAAATTCATAGCCATTTCCAGCAGGTATCATAAAGAATTACATTGTAGGGTTATATACAGCTCGTGGTTGTGAATCCCTGAGAATGATATGAGGTTATTCTTCTAGATGATATTAGTGGCTGCTACTTGGTGTCATAGGATTTCCAGTGAAAATACTCAAAATACTATCTAGATTCTCCAATAATGGAAACAACTATTTTTTCAATAGGTTATGCACAAAGCTTGCTACATAGGAATTGTTTTAGAAATTTGTGTCACATGAATATTTTCAGGTAAAATTACCAATCCTATCATTAGTGAATAACCTAAAGCATTTTATGTAGTGTAGTCATTATTAGCAAATACAAGTGATTAGTTAATACAAGTGATCACAGATATCTTTAGAAACATGATGAGAATAAGGTTGGAATATGTAACTATGTGTGCATTTGAGCCTGTGTGCTTTGTAATTGATATTTATGTATTTTAAATGCTGTTGATTATGGAACATCATGTCACTAATACCCTAATTTGGACCTAGTTGCCATGGATAGTGCCAGCCCTTATCATTTATTCATCAGTTGTATTTGTCTGTGTTGCTAATGGTCATTGGATACTGTTCAGGAAAAACATAGGTATAGATTTTCAGAAGAATTCCAAGCAGATATAATAGACACCAGAAGTGCCAAAGACAATTCAGAACATTTGGTTCAAGTGCTTGACTTACTACCAGATAATGGAGAACCTTTACTTTGCTTGGTGAAGTCTCAATACTAAGGGTTTTTTTTTTGCCTTAAAATATAATTTATGGTTATATAACATGGAAAGAATTTAATTGATACTCTCATTTATTAAAATTAAAACATCATAGCCATATATACTTGAATATACTTATATATCAAAGATTAAACATAGTTTTCAATGAAATTCCAAAACTCTGATTGACATTAAAACACTGGGTTTAAGACATTCTTCTAAATAGCTCCTTCCCTCAGATCAAGACACTGGGATTCAGTTAAGTTTTAGGTGCTTATTATTCATAAAAGTTCTATAAATTTAGCTTCAAAAATTTTGTAGCATTTTCCTTTTGAATTATAGCCCTATTTATATATGTGAATAATATATTGTTTCATATGAATTATGGGTGTATATTTACATATACATGAGTATTATGCATGCAAACAATTATACTTGTATTCAGGTACTTATCTAGAAAATATGTTGAATAAAATTTATGTGGTAAAACATATGTGATATGTGCATATGAGTTGCACAGAAGAGAAAAACTAAAAGGAATTCTCACAAATGTTCAAAAACCAGTAGTAGATGTGAAATCAATACAGTTAACAGCTTCAGCCTTCCATTTCATTACATTTTAGTATGTCAGTCAAGAAACTTAATGGGTTTAACTGCTCATCACTTCCAAGATGTGTTTAATAGCCTCTACTGATCCCCTCGGACAATAATTTAGTGGCAAACTACATCTAATTTCTCTCCATCTCAGTTTGAGTTACCTATTTCTTCAAATAACGAAATGACTCCAGGATAGAGGAATAATTTATGCAAGTAACTCATCAATCAATGTCAGTCCATCCAACTACATTTTAAATTTTCAATATTGCATTTCAGTAGAAATTCTTTGTAACACCTGTGTCTAAGGACAAGTTAGATAGTTAAAGCAGTAAACGAAATATATTAGATGTCATAGTTTGCATTGAGGACAGAAATTTGTGGGTATATATGGTTATATGTTTTATATGATAACAGAGCATATTATAATAAGACCTTGTGGTATATTAACCTTGAAATGACATGTTAGTCAAATCCTTATGAGCATTTGCTTTCATGTGTGTATGCACACCACATGTGGACCTGCTACCCTTAGATGTCAGAAGAGAGTGTTCATTCTCCTGGAATTTGGAGTTACATGAGTTTGTGAGCTACCATGTAGGTGTTATGTACTAAACCTGAGTCCCCTACAAGAACAATGGATGCTCTCAACATCTAAGCCATTTCTTTAGACTCACATTCAACTTTTAATCAAAGACTAGTGTTTATAAAGTTGGTATGTTTTTATAGTGGGTACTTTTCACATTTTCAATTATGAGCATTTTAAGAGAATTGTGGTTCATATTAAGTCCAATAGCATTTTAAGTTTTATATTATGTTCTTGATCAAGAAGTCATAGAACATATGGACACCTATGGACAGTTACCTCCTCGATCCTTCCCTTTCCCTTGTCATATTTATTCAAGTATCTGCTTATGTATGATGTACTTTCCTGGATTGCCAAAGCCTAAATTGTTATTATTATTATTATTGACCCCTAATTTTCTAAAATATTGGGAGTTTCAATAATCTATCCCAAACAAGAGTATGAATCTAAAGGTTTGAAGCCAATGCTTCAGGAAGATAAAGACATGCCACAGACTAAGAACGCTGGATGAGCTAATGTCTCTCAGCCATTACACTGATGGATCACAGCAGGAGATCCAAAATGGAGACAAATGTTCGTGTCAGTGACTATGCAGTTGAACATCTGAATATTTAAAGTTTTTTTCTTTTAAATGACTGTAACGTACAATGAGTTCTAATGTTCCCAAATTGTCAATTTAACAGCTATTAATTCTGAAGGACCAAAGAAATGTCTGATTTTTAAAAAAATGAAAATAAAAAGACATTGTATGTGTTGTCATTCAAATGATGACCTATAAGTCATATACCCTCAAGTCAGGACAGAAATCCAAAGATGATTCTCTTTATCTGCTTAATAATTCAAATGTGATTTGGAGGTGAGTTTTAAAGATGATAACAGGAATCTGAGTAGTCATCTGCAGTGATCTGAATGGATTTTGCCCACCACAAAGCTTTTGTCTTGTAAGGAGAAATTTTTACTCCAATGATTTCCTAAAAGAATGTTTTACATGCAAGTCATTTCTGAAACTACTCACAGTTATTGATAATAAAGTGCATGCTTTGATTGCCTCTTTGGTTCTTTAATCCTGTATTTAACAGCTTCAGTGATGTTTATATGAAATCTGTTTCTATTCTATATGGATAAAACAACATCAAAAAGCCTACTGGCAATGTAATTATCACTATAATGAATCATGACTGAACTATACACATTTAGGAGATATGATAGTAATTTGGCAAGGAAGAAGCAAAAAAAAAAAATGTGGGATAGGCTTCTAGTAAGAAACCACAGGAGTGTTAAAGATTTTGCTTGGAGAAAACAATTATTATCCCTTCATTATGCTTTTAGTTGTAATAAGCACCTTTTGGCTAAAGCATGATACATTCATTAGTGTTGTTGTGTATATAAGTATGCATAAACAGTGTATAGATACAGATGCATAAAAATACATACAATGTGTGACATGTCTAACATATAACTTGTGTATTACTTAAGGATATACAGTTATATGTGGTTATATGTTTTATCTATATATACATATATATTATAGTTGAATATAAACAACCCTAATGAGCCACAGTAAAGTTGAAGTAGTCTAATATTTGTGTTGATTAAAAGGAGTGACCTCAGGATAAGAAACTGCTTGGAAGATACCTCCAAATTTTCACTAAAACAACCAACTATTAACATATCTTCAAGAAGCATATGAATTATATTGAATTTCACTTTTTAAAACAATGCCAAGAAATGAAAAGTATGGCAGAGATTCCTGACTCTGTGTTGGAGTTCTCAAACATGATTTTTTATTTAATAACTTTTACATAATTATTTTTGGTATGAATATTTTGTCTTCATGTCTATGCACCATGTGCATACCTAGTGCTCAAGGAAAATCGAAAAGGATATTGGATCCCCTGACAGTGGAGTTATGGAAGCTTTATGCGGCCTTGTGTGTGGTGGGAATTTAACTCAGATCCTCTGGAAGAGGAGTCAGAGCTCTTAACCCCTGAGGGACCTCACCAGTCTCCAAGATTGTAACTTATTTACACTGAGGATTTAGAAGTAAACTGTTTTTGTGATCTAGAAAAATTAAGCACAGCATTAAAAATTGAGAAGTTAAACTAAGTTTCACATAAAGTGTTTAATTTACCAAATCTCATGTGACATTTATGTCATTGGCTGCTTGAGGTTGTACAAACGTGATTATGCTTACCCTAATGCATCACCCCAGATAAGTTGGACAAGGACAAGCTGGCTTTTAGTTGTACTTTATGTTTTTATTTTTTGTGCTTTCTGAAGAATATTTTATGGTAGATATTTTCAAGAATGATATCAAAGCACAGTATAAGGATATAAAATACTTAGAGATTTATAAGAGGCTCTTATAGTAGATGGTAAGGACAGATAGCTAAACATATAGCAATTCTATAATTCAATCAATCCAGTAATTATTGTTTAGTCACCAGAGATGAGAATGTAGATTCTTTGCCAAAAACTATTATTGAAAAAACAGTTAAGATTTACATTGGTGTAAAAAATATAATGTCTAAGGAAGAAAGAAGAATTTGATGAATTAGGAAATATTAACATGAATGAATCTGATGGGTAATGTATGGCAGTGGCTTTTCTAGAACAAGCTGGTAAGGGGGAGCAGCTGTCACATCCTTAGATGAAGACTTCAGATGATCACAACTTCAAGTAAATCTAGTGAGCATAATTCCAATGGGAAGTAAATGATGACAGAAGCTCATCACATGGTCAGGACATGAGTTACTTTTTGTACTACCAATTTTAGAAAAGTGTGGTATCACTCATGAAACTCAAAGACAGCTCAAAGCACACCCACCTTTTTCTCAATATGCTTGTCTAACATTCAGTTTGATTAAGTATGACAGCCCTTGGAAAGCTGAGGCAGGAGGATTATGAGTTCAAGCCTACCCTTGGATACAATCTTTAAAAAAATCAAATATGAAAAAAATTGTCTACAAAAATGAAGTTTCAAAATAATATTCTGAAAAACTGCGAAGAACTTTAGCCATTTCAAATAGAAATAGTGAAGAGTGAACATTGACTCTTGGGTAACTGCCAAAGAACAAAAGTGTCAGGAATCAAACACCTGAGTCCTGAAGTAAAATCCTTTTTGCTATTTAATAACAGTGCGGCATGGGGCCAAGACACATATATCTATGAGCGTGACTTTTATTAGTGTCGTATATAAATAATCAAATGCAAATAATCATAGAAAGATTATAGGCTATTACACAGAAAAAAAAATCATCCCAGGTAGCCAGTAGCTAATGTCACTGCTACAGGGTTCTTGATCATTTCCTGATTTCTCTTGCCTTCCTATACAATTAGAAAAAATGTATTTTTCCTCTTCCTAATTGCAGGACTTTTAGAAGAATTTGAATGGATGTTAAATATGAGAGGAAGCCAGTTCTGTACTGAAGAAATGTCTACTGGGATATAGAAGGAATCTTTATCGGGATTATGTTTATCAATCTCACCTGGCAAAGAGACGCCCTCATAAAAGAGCAATGATTTGTCTACAATAAAAACCGAGACTTTCCATCTTCTTGTATATACCCACATAGAGTTACATTCACTGTTTTGTTTTCATAATAGGCAGAGGTCAAGTTATTGTTCCATTCCTATTGATACATCATAGGTGGAGTCTTCAGGAAGTATATTTCCTGGCCTTTTCTTGCTTCACACTGATTTGAGACTCACATATACTTCAGGATCATATTTCTGCACACAAAATCTAGGCTCTCTATAAATAGATAAGTACAGAGAAGCAGGTGTCTTCAGCTTATGCACAGCCCAGAGTGTTTCCCATGGTGATAATGTAACTAAGTCCCCACAGCCTTTCTTGATATCAGCTTGTGCTGTGGTCAGTACGGGAGGAATCGATATCTGATATTTGTAGTTTTAATAGAGCTATAAAAGACATGTATAGATTGCTCTTATAAAAGAACTTCACTGCCATTTGTTAGAAGAGAAGGAAACAACAATCTCTTCTAGACAGCTCAGAGAGCAGATTTTTCCACATAACAACGAAAAGATCCTACCCTGAAAGATACAATCTCTTTGGGGATGCAATTTATTGTTTATCTATTTCTTCCCTTTAAATGCTAAGTAACTGCCTTGGATAAACTTGTTGGTTGGGGAGGTACTATAAATTTAAGGGAAAAAATTAGAAATCTATTCTCTTAACATAAGTTTCTCAGAAGTCAGAGGTCTGGACTACCCTGATACAGCAAATGCCAGAAGGTCACATCTAATTAATATTTGATAACAAAGGCAAGTAGAAATATGTACAACCTCAGGAGTCAGAGACCCTAGGTCCAAATCAATAAACTTCACTCAGACTATGTGGACAAGGTCAAGATTTTTAAGGACTTTGAACTTGAATTACCTTATTTTGTAACATAGAGTTCATATAGGTCCTACCTTGCTGTAAAGATTAATAATGATTCATTCATAGTTCATAACAAAAATAAAATTCTTTCTAAATATTAACCAAATGTTATAGTGTGACAGGTACTATGATAGTTGATGGGGAACACAATAAAATATTTCCATAGGACCAACAGTCCAAGGAGGCAAGAGAAACAAAGAATCAGGAGCAAGAGAGTTCAAAATGGAGAGGAGTGCTAAAATTGCCAGAGGCAAACATACCAGGCTTTTTAAAGTCTGTATCTTTTCTATCCTTTAAGACTCACAAAAGAATTGATGGCTTTAGGCACTCTGTGCCCACCCTACTACACAGAGCAAATTTAAAGGGATAAATGTGGGCATTGGAAGCATAGTTGTTAAATATTCTGGAATCCAAAAGAGAGAGAAGAACAGCCTTACCCAGAATGATGTTTGTGGTGCTGAAGAGACCAAAAGATTCATGAGCATCTCCTTCAACTGATAGGAGAGGGCAGAGTAGGGAGACTGCAGTAAGGCTGCCTATGGGGCTGACGTGCAGAGCTGGTCACTTGAGTGCTGCTCTCTGAGATGAGAGGCACTGTTAACACAGAACACTGGACCAGGGTGTGTGCATTGCTGTGTAGGGTGGGTGGGAGACTATCAGAGCTTTCATCCCTTGCTATTGTTCCCAGTGCTTGGCCATGCACTCAGGGGGCTTCTACCCTTAACTATAGTCCTAGGCTAGAACATCTCTCCATCTGTCTTTCTCCTACATTTTCTTGTGCCCCAGTTTGTTAACTTCTCACCATATATCTATGAAATGGACTCACCCAAGCTGCTCAATTGTCTTTATTTATTTCCTCTGTCTATTTCCTTCTTTTTTTCTCATATACAGTCATGGCTTTTCAGGAACATCAGGTGGCCATTTCTGATGATTTTTTTAAATTTATTTTCTTTTCTGTTTCTGTCTAACTTAGAGCCTGTAAACGTCAACTTTGATAATTTTCAAGGCATTAAAAATAATTGCCCTAATTGACAGGTGAGACTGTCCCAATGGTATATTCTCTTTCCAAGAAGTGGATGTGCATATTGAAATTTTTCTTATACTTGCTTCCCTGATGCTTGGGAAGGGAAGGGGAGATTAAAAATCATTCCTAGCAGCAGCAACAATAAACATTTCAGTTACAATGAACCTGGAGAGACATCTGACCTTGAAGATCGTGAAATTAATATTCACTCTGTGATTCTGCTGACATTTATCTCCAAGAAGCACCTTTAATGCCCTTACACATACACGCATCCCAGAGAAAGACTGATAATCACACAGGGCAGAAAACCTGGCTTGTCCCATATCACCAGGAAGCATCTCAAAGGCCCTCGGTCTGTTGACTGAACCACCCTGAGGATTAAGTTTATTTTATTTTCAGTATTCAAAAGATAAGAAGTTTATTAACCACTTGGAAGATTCAGGCTTGTCCAGAGATAGCAGTGTCAGGACAGAGTTGGGCAGTAAACCACAGAGGCAGAAGAGAGGCTTCAGGTAAAACCTAACACAGTGACACACACCTACTGCTGCTCATCCAAACAGCTCCCTGTGTCCCTCAGCCATTGCTTTGCTTATATTCCCACTGATGATGAAAGTATGACATCAATTGGAAGGGCATGGTTTTAATTTGCCTTCAAAGGACACTAATCATCTTGAATAAATGTGGACTGAAGTAAAGAAAGTTCTGGTAATATGTGATATATGAATGTTAGATACAGATACCAGAAATTATTTTGGGGGGAATGGTTAGGTTCAAACTTTAGATCTCACCAACTTTGCAACTCAATTTAACGTAAGACTGGCAACCTTCCAAACTTCTCCTTAGCCTAAATTAGCCACAAGAATACACGTGTAAGCCATCTCCATGTCAAAACATATGTGATCCATAATTGCTCACATGTAGCCTAAATCATCTGGCAGTCTGTTGAAAAGGTGTAAGTGACATGTCTAAAATTTTAATATTATATATTTCATTCAGACATGATGTATCATTTCAACTATTGATAACAAAATGTAATGGCATATCTTAAATTTTTATGATATGTTTTGGCATAAAATCTGTGTTTTATAATTACAACAATCCTTAACTGAGGAAAGCCAGTATCCAAATGATTGGTGGCCACTGTGATTAGTGGCCATCATTCTGAATGAGCAATGCAGATACAGATAACTCTATTAGATCCAAACATTTGTGATGGGAATGCAGAAAGCAATTAAATAGTTCCAACAGGTAGGTAAGGACAAAAAAGAAAAATGAAGACATAAAGCAATTCATATTCCAACTTAATAGTTAATTATGTTGTTAAATTTAAATAGCAAAACTATGAGTGATCTGTCAAAAACATTATGCTATACTCAAATACTGTTTTGGCATACATCAGACAACTGGAAGTAAAATAACAATGCATTTAGGGTAATTCTAAGGTTGTTTGTAAAATACAAGTTGATTAAACAGCTGGATAATGATACAGGGATTTGATTTCATGCCAAAACTCTAGTAAAACTTAGTTATAAGAAGACCTTAGTGATAGGATAAAAAAAAAATATGTGTTCAATATGCTTCTCTAAATGTAAGTAAGCATATACCACCCAGGCTGTTGTAATTCAATAATGTCAGGTGTCAAAAATATATTATTGTTATAGATGTGATTCCTGTACCAACTTTTAGCAGTGGTGAATTGATATTTTCCTTTACCCATTCTCCAAAATTGTTACATTTGATCTTAGTTGCATAAACACAGCTCTGTGATATGAATATTATTGTAGATCAAACCCAAGTGTTAATTCTATTAATTTTGTCATATTTAATTTTCTAAAAGCTGGTACAGGAGTTGGTTTGAGCAAGAATTCTGGCTGAGAAACTGTTTTATAAAAACGGGAAATTGCCCTGGTTTAAAGTCAATAGATAGTAAGATAATGGCACATAATTGGTGTGTAAGATCATAAATCTTGGAATTGTAAAGCTACATAGGCATTGATATCTGGGAAGAAACATTGATGGGAAGATTATACGTTTATTTAAAATTTTTTATTATTTATTTAAAAAATGCACATATTGTGTTTTGATCATCCCATTTCCTCCTCTCCAGTTCCTACCCCATCCTCTTCACCATTTTCTTATCCAACTGCATGTGCTATTTTTTTTTTTCTAAAAAACCCAGTTTCCTCTTAGGTCTGCCTGTAAGCGCACAGATGTAGGACAATGTATTCTAGTATGGATAGCCTCTAAGGAGTCTCCCTGAAAACAAACAAAAACCAAAAACAAACATCACAGAAATGTGATGGCCATTCCCATCACAAAGGTTTGCCTCTGATAGAGTTACCTATATCTGCATTGCTCATTCAGAATGGTGGCCACTAATCACAGTGGCCACTGTTCACTTGGATACAGTTTTTCCTCAATTAAGGATTGTTGTAATTATAAAACACAGATTTTGTGCCAAAAATATCATTAAAATATATTCAACTCTCCTTCTCCCAGCAGTCATCAATTGCCAATAGGTCCTCAGGCAAAGCAGGACTTAAGAGTTCATTCTGCATCCATCCAGTCATGGTAACCTACAGAGTTCATAGCTGGATAAAGCTGCTGATGACTTTTTCCCCTTGGTAGTATGGCTCGCACCTTCTACTATGAATCAAGTTAGCAGGCAGGACTGAAGAGTCCAAGTCAGCCCTAGCTTGATTTTCCCATGTCCTATGATGTATATAGGTGTTGTCTTCAGTGACAGCAGTTTAACATCAAGTTCTAGAGGGTAGCCAAGAACAACAGCAATGGCCTGTCATTTTTGGTGATGGAATTTATGAGCATGCACTGAACAACAGCTTGCAAAGAGGCACTGGCCATTTTTTGTAATAGCTTATGGTATCTGAAGAGGCTTTCTCCCCCAGTATAGGCTAACTCAGTTTTATCATACGTGGGTAAGGAGTGAAAATCTGAGTGTGTGGTCTATGGCAGTACAGTCCTACCTGATAGCATCACCTGAGTCTGTATCAAGCAAACTCTATTCTTTTCCTAGTTTCATTACCAGCTTAGTTTTCAGTCCTCAATGTCCATGAAGTACAAGGCCCTACAGGTCTAAAGGAAGAGATCTCTAGAGAAAAGAACCCATCAAATGTACTCTTAAGGACATTGGAGATGTCACAACACCAGCATGTTTTGTCTGGTTTTTGTTGCTGTCATTTGTTTTGTAGTTTTTCCTGAGAGAAAAAAGTAAATGTATTTCAAAATTTAAAAGTCAACATATTAATTCATTGAAAAAAATCTTCCTGAGAGATAAAAACCGAACCTATTTAAAAATAGAAAAGACAACATATTCATTCATTAAAAATAAATGCAATTTGCTTACTCCTTGATTAAATTGCATTCAGTATTTCTAATGATTTTTGAATAGTTCTCCCCAAATCCATGTGATCTTGCAATTGTAGAATGTACCCTTCTTTGGAATAGGATCTTTGCAGATACAATTAGTATGGCTGATATGAGCCCTAAATCTAATATGAACTTTTTCATTGTTAAAAGAAGAAAAACACGCAGAGACTCAAAATTAGGGAGAATGATACGGGATGATCTTGACAGGCTGCAGACATTAGCCAAGAAATGCTTTTCCTTGCTAGAATGCACCAGCAGCCAATAAAAAGTAAGGAAAAACTTTATTCCCCTAGAACCTAGAGATGGAGTACTGACACTTGATACTTAACAGGCTCATGATGGTGAGAAACCATCTTTCTATTATTTAAGTCACCCAGTAAGTGGTGCTTTCTTAGATAGATGAGTCAGTATGATTCCTCATAAAAATAAACCAAGTGCTGGGTTGTGGTGGTATATACTTTTAATCCAAGCACTTGGGAGGCAGAGGCAGGAGGATCTATGTGAGTTCAAGTCCAGCCTAGTCTACAAAGAGAGTTCCAGGATAGCCAAAGTTATTACTCAGAGAAGCCCTTTCTTGAAAAACAAACAAACAAAACAAGAAATAAGAATCAGAAAGGGAAGGTCATATGATAGCCTAGCATGGACCCTAGGCCATTTGTTTACAATCTCATTCTAGCTTTAGGAAGAAGAGGTATAATTATGTCTAGTCTGCTTCTTAACACGGAAGAGTGTGAGTCCAGAATCTAAACATAGCACTGAAGAGCCCACCAGTTTATTGATCCATCTGTGTCTGATGTTAAGCTCTATGGACCCCAAGTTTGTCCTTTGTGAAGTTCAATATTGGCAAGCTACAATGTCAAAGTCCTTTATAGATTTAACAACATACTTGGCACTGGGTAAATATTTTGGAATCTGGATGGTCCTGAATGCATAGCTCCTCTCCTACCAGCTTGTTCTAACGTTTGAAACGGGCTCAAAGAAAAGGGATGCTGAAAGTCAGCAGCCAAATGTTTCTTGAATTCTGTACCTTCCACTTGGCCCTATTCTAGACTTCTGCATATGTGATTGTAATGCAGTGATACAACATTCAATTTGAACCTATAGATCATTGTGATTGGCATCCCATTAGAATTCTGCCTCCAGTTTAATGAACACTGGCAAAGTACACATCAGAGAGCAGGCTGGCTATCACCTAAGACTTAGGTTGGCATTGACCTAACACTTTTGGATGGGATCCTTTTAAACTCTTGGCAGCTGGAAAACTGGGCTGGAGATCTGAAACCTGCTTTTCAGTCAGTTCTCTCTTGGTATCAGCCACATCAAATTATACCTTATGAAACTGACAGCAAGGTTTTGAAAGTGAGAATTTCATATGACTGGCAAGCATTTGAACACATGTTCATAGCACTGTGTATGTAACTGCCCCACACCCATGAGGGATGTGTAAGGGTATAGATGCTTCAGTAGGTTGTGAAATAAAAAAATTCTTCATGTTTTCCAAATACTGCCTGTCTTTGAACCAATATAGAAACTAAATACTGCATTCCACTGGCCATTAGCTTGTTTGCATGTGGCATTTTATTTGCTTTCATAGTCAAATTATTAAGTTTAAGTTCACAATCCAAATGAATATGAATATATACAATATATATATATATATATATATCTGCAAACACTTAACTTACCAAGTTAAAAGTATTCATATTTGTTACTCATATACCTCTCTTCTTTTAATACACGACCTAACCTGTTTTTCTCCCTCAGTTTTCAAATTCTAATGATTCAGATATGTTCTGAAGAGCAAGACCTACAAGTAAGCCCTATTTCAATCTTTTCTACCATCCCACATCCAGCAGCATGCCTTATTCCTAACCCACAAAAGAATCTTGAGTCCTGAGAACTCTCCACTTCCACTACTATGGAAACCTAAATTATCTCCAAGATCCCATTTAATCTTGAGAACTGTATTAAGCCATACTCTCCTCCCCAGATTCCCCTCCCGGAGAAGTTAAAGCCAGATTCCAGACATCTCCAAGTAGAACCTACCACTTTCCAACCCCCGCTGCCATACTTCCTCTTTCCCTGGCACAGCCCAGACACCTTTGATTTCTTCCTCCCCAGGATACTGGCAATATTATTGGCTATGTCCAAGATTGTCTCCGGACCACTCCAGAGACATTTAAAAAAAAAAAAAAAACATCCTTGCCGGGCGTTGGTGGCGCACGCCTTTAATCCCAGCACTCGGGAGGCAGAGCCAGGCCGATCTCTGTGAGTTCGAGGCCAGCCTGGGCTACCAAGTGAGCTCCAGGAAAGGCGCAAAGTTACACAGAGAAACCCTGTCTCGAAAAAAAAAAAAAAAAACAAAAAACATCCTGTATCCAGAGAGGCTATACTTTCTCATATTATGTATATCTTCCTAATTCTGTGTGTCCTAAAGCAGTCTTGTCATTCCTTATGCTTTTAAAATTTTCTGTGTTGTCCCTCTCCATCACTGCAACACTATACAAGGATAAGTACTTGGTTGTTAATAAACTGCCAAGTGACTGGGCCCAAGATAGAGAGTGGAGAACTACACAAAAATGATTACTTGCTGTATGTATGGATGGGTGGATGGATGGCAGGCTAAGGTTCATAGAGAGTAGAAACAAGGGCTTATGCAGGCTGAAAGACATAGCCCTGATGAGTTTGCCACAAGTAGAACTTTGTGTTTCTAACTATGTAATGAAAATCTTTTTTTCTCCTTTTTTATTAAGAGATTCTCTATTCATTCTACATATCAACCACAGATTGCCCTGTCCTCCCTCCTCCCACCCCCAAGTCCTCCCCAGCAACCCCCCCCCCCATTCCCACTTCCTCCAAGGCAAGTTCTCCCATGGGGAGTCAGCAGAGCATGGCATACTCAGTCAAGGCAGGTCCAAGCCCCTCCTCCCTGCACTAAGGCTGGGCAAAGTGTCTCACCATAGGCACTAGACTCCAAAAAGCTGGCTCATGCACTAGGGACAGATCCCGGTCCCACAGCCTCCCCCCCCCCCCCCGCCCCGCGCCAAACAGTTCAAGCTAAACAACTGTCTTACTTATCCAGGGGGCCTAGATGTGGAACAAGGGATAACCAGCCTGCAAAACACAGCTCTAGGGAAGCTGGCTGGTAAGGAGGACCCTGAGAGGGATGCAGGGATTGGCCAGTGATGGAGAAATGGATGAGAGCTGTAGGAGCAGACTGGGGGTGAGGGGGGATAATGGAGGGCAAGAGTCAGGAGAAAGAGAGCTTAGGGGAGTGGGAGGTTATCGCTGAATCAGGGGCAGAGTGGGAGAGCAAGGAAAGAGATGCCATGATGAGTGAAAACACAATGGGAATAGGGAGAAGCAGAGTGCTGGGGAGGTCCCCAGGAATCCACAAAGATGACTCCACCATAGACTACTGGCAATGGTTGAATTGGTGCCTGAGCTGACCTACTCTGGTGATCGAATGGCTGAATACCCTAACCGTCATCATAGAACCCCCATTCACTGACTGATGGTAGCAGATGCACAGATCCACGGCCGGGTCCCAGGCGGAGCTCCAGGAGTCCAATTGACGGGAGAGAGGAGGGATTCTATGAGCCGGAGATATTGAGACCATAATTGGAAAAAGTGCAGAGACAACCAGTCAAACTAGTGGAAACACATGAACTGTGGACCAATAGCTGAGGAGCCCCCATGGTACTGGACTAGGCCCTCTGGATAACTAACTATAAAATGAAAATCTTAATGGAGAAATACAGGAGATGTCAAATATCTTGAAGTAGAAAAACATTTCATATTAACATGATCATATGAACAAATAGAATCAGTTGGTGGAATAGTGGAAAATTACAATAACAACGCTGAGGGCTGACAATTTGACAGAAGCAGAAAAAATATTTCAGTCATCACAACCGCCATGTGAAGGTGTACTGAGGCATTCCCTTTCCAAGTTTTCGTTTATTCCTTACAATATAGCTGAAAGATTGATATGATCTTCATTTTACATATGAAGGAGCTGACTTAGAAAATCTAACTTGCCCCAGTTACAGACTAAATGAAAGAGCCAGAATGAAAGCCTGGCTGACTTGAGACTTGTTGTGTATAAACATCTTTCACTGTTTCTGTTCAGTACACCTTCAGATCAGATTACAGATTTAAATAAGGTAACTGTGCACGATTTCTAACATCAGCAGTGGGCTCCGAGTTCCACAGCCCAACTTCCAGATGGTGAGGTGAAAAAAAAATTACTCTTGATCATTTACTTCTGGGAACTAATGGCAACATTTTAACTTTCATTTTAACACCTATGGCTATCTGGAGTAATTGTCATCACCTTAAAATCTTTCCATTTCAACCCAGGGCAATTCCCCTGGCTGTAAAATGTTCTGTGATCAGAAACTGTGTCCCCACCTAACTGATTATACCTATTTTTTTGCCCCTAACAGGGAAAATTGTGCTAAAATGGAAAGAGTTTCCAAGGCATAGGAATCACTTGTGCCCATGACTGTCTCTGCCAGACATTGCCCTCCAACATAGACACAGTAAAGTTATTAAAATAGTAAAATACAAGAATTTTAGATTTAAAGGACAATTATTCATCACATTATTGACTTGGGGGAAACATTTACAATCTACCATTTCAATAGCAGTCAGAATAAAATCCACATTTAAAAGTATTCATAGAGAAGTGATTTAAAAGCAAGCTCTATATAATTTTGATTTTCTTTTCTATCAAGTAAGTCATTTTTTATCCCAGTTCCCTCCCCCTTCTTTTTTTTTCTCCTTTCTGGCCTTCTTCTTTTCTCCCCTTCCTTCCTCAATAGGGTTCAGCTAAAGCAACAATCACCAGGGTTAAGAGGACTCCCACAGGATAGGAGATAATCTTTGCCCCTATGCATATGACAGGGGATTAACATACACTATCTGCATATAACTCACAAATGAGAGAATCACTATGTATTTCAGACTTCCCTGGAACTTGCCTTTCTCTTGCTTCATTCTTCCAAGTGCTGTGAATACAGGTATGTACTACCATGCTGGGTCCATGTTCACAAATATTGCAAAATAATTAATACTAAAAGCTAACATGCTTTGTGCATAACACTATTAATAAATTACACACTGTTTTTGTGCCAGTTCTTGGAATGCTAACTTTATGTTGAAAAGAATAAATAAATCCCACCCCCATATATGATATTCATAAATTTATTTTATAAGTTGTTGTCACCAGAAAGTGTAGCACTAATTTCTTTGATGTTTCTATTTCTGGGGTCCTTGTTTCTTTTCCAAATTCCATATTGAGATCACCCTAAAGGCAACAGTACTATGAAGTGGGGCAGTTGAGGACAACATAGGCAGCTCAGCCATCATTAGTGTCTTTTATAAGAACTGAAATGAAATAATTCAGTGACTTTCCCTCCCCCAGCCCTGCTCTTCTCCCAATCCTACACTGTGAGGGCACATTTGTTCCTTATGGAGATTGTAACCGAAAGACTTAATCTTGGGGGCAGAGACTAGATCTCAGCAGACACTGAGCCTTGATTTGGGAGTTTCTACCTTCCTGAACTATGGGAAATATTTCATTGCTCTGAAAATTACCCAGCTGCAGTTATCTTGTTTCAGCAGCAAGGACTACATACAAATTATCTTGGTTTTCTTAAAATTTTATTTTCTATCCTAAGGACTTTACAAAAGTCTTATGGCATTGATTTTTTGATAAATTGATGCATAAATGCTATATAGATGAAAGTGCTCTTGCTACAAGGAAGCACATTAATACAAATGGGCTTAGATGTGCCTTAGTATATTCTAGCAGGAGGGGCTTCTTCAAGAAGCCTAGACCCTCAAGAATGGGTATGATACCTTGACTGGTGTTTCTCTCCTCATTTACTAATGCAGTGTTCAGACTGGCACCATCTGAGAGAATGTCCTACAATCATCAAAATGTAAGTATGATTTAAAAGACAGTAGTTTAATTTTGACTTTAGCTTGATTTGATTTTTAGGTGTCACTGATAAGTTCAAGTGTGGCTGTTGTGACTAGAAAATGAATATTATTTCAGTACAGTTGAATATTTATAGACACATGGTGAGGAGGGTTACCATACTCAAAAGTACAGGTTTAGAATTTAACATAAAATATTTATTGTTGATTAGACAGAGAAAGACTGAATTTCATTGCTTTGAACTCCTTTAATAATTATAAACAGCCCACCTTTCTAAAATTACTACTAATTCTTCTATTTTTATTTGGCATCATAAAAACATATCTCCCTTAATCAATAATTAAATACAAATGGGTCTCTTATGTCACTAAGAATGTTTAGCTGTAAGGTCCCACCTATTAAAATATGTGTAGCATTGAGACTTTTGAATATATTATCAATGTCTGTTGGATTGCAAGAGACCAACTAGCCACTCTTGTGGTGATATTGTGTTCCCCAAAATATTGTGCACCCTAATAAACTTATCTGGAGTCAGAGAACAGAACAACTACCAGATATAGAGGCCAGAAAATGGTGGCATGCACGCTTTTAATCCTAGCATTCCAAAGGCGGAGATCTGTCTGGATCTCTGTAAATTCAAGGCCACACTGGAAACAGCCAGGTGTGGTAACAAGAGCCTTTAATCCCAGAAAGTGATGGCAGAAAGCAGAAAGATATTTAAGGCATGACGATCAGGAACTAGAGCCTGGTTAAGCTTTTAGGCTTTTGAGCAGCAGTTCAGCTGAGATCCTTTTGGATGAGGACTCAGAGACTTCTAGTCTGAGGAAACAGGATCATCTGAGGAATTGGCAAGGTGAGGTAGCTGTGGCTTGTTCTTCTCTGATCTTCCAGCATTCACCCCAATACCTGGCTCCAGGTTTGTTTTTATTAAGACCATTTAAGATTCATGCTACACACTCTTGTCTAATTCTTGTGTCTAGACCATCATCAACTGGATAGCCATTGACTTTGCTGTTGTAGTTATTTCAAATATTCATTCTAATCACTTTATAGTCAAGACAGTGATTATCAGAAAGCAGCTCAGATGATTAAAGAAATTATCTGGACACAACAAAAATAAAGCTGACTGACTCATAGAATCATGAAGAAATATAATTTGTATTTCTTATCTCCATCACACACAGAATACAAATCTTATTCTATTGGCATCTCTTAATCAATCAAATATTTATAAAATAACAAATTGTTATTTTATAGCCAAATTATGAAATAATATATTTTTTGATGATAAGACTTAAATTTATTTAGTGCTACAAAGAGGTGCAATAGGCAGTATTAGAGAAAAAGTCAGTAAAATATTCTGAAATGTGTGTGTGTATGTGTGTGTGTGTGTATGCTTGGAGTATGTAGTTTCTTTTTTAATTAATTAATTAATTAATTAATTTTTCTATTATCAGCTTGATACAGAATAAATTCTTATCCTAATAGTGAAATGTTTCATTGAGGCTTGCCCAGTAATTGGGTAAAACCAAAATTTATTATAAGCCACAGTCATCCTAGGGTCCCCCCTGCTATATAGCCTCCCTGGTTCTGTGGGTTGCAGAATGATTGTTCTTTGCTTTATATCTAGAATCCACTTATGAGTGAGTACATACATGTTTATCCTTCTGGGTTTGGGTTACCTCACTCAGGATGATATTTTCTAGGTCCATCCATTTACCTAATATTCTGAAATTTTAAGGACTCACTAATGTTTGTATGGGAGTAGTGAAGTATATAAAAAGATTGTTGTATAATAATCAAACTACTTCAACCGATAGCTCTTATGCAAGCCTTACCTATGGAGATGATTACAGGTGTGTGCATCACTTGTTTTCAGTGCTGGAGAGTTGGTATTCTGTTCTTATTTAATCATTGTCTTGCCAGGATTAGGAGACTGTTGTGGAATATTTAACTCTCTAAAGATGTGTTACATTTGTTTATGCTGCAGAATATTACTTTAACTGTGTGTTACATTTGCTTATGCTGCATTTGTTTAATGATGTATGGATGTGTGTTTAATTTTGTAAAGATGCGTTTTTGTTTCACTTTGCCTGCCTAAGGCACCTGATTGGTCTAATAAAAAGCTGAACCGCCAATAGGTAAGCAGGACATGGATAGGTGGGGCTGCTAAGGAGAGAACATAAGCAGGAAGAGAAATGTATAATGAGAGAAGAAGAAAGAGAACAAGAGAGAAAGAGAGGGACACACCCAGAGCCAGAAACCAGGCAGCCAAAAGTCAGACATGGAGACATCAGAGAGAGAGAGAGAGAGAGAGAGAGAGAGAGAGAGAGAGAGAGAGAGAGAGAAGGAAGGAAGGAAGGAAGGAAGGAAGGAAGGAAGGAAGGAAGGAAGGAAGGAAGGAAGGAAGGAAGGAAGGAAGGAAGAAAGGTAAAAGGCCCTGAGGCAAAGCATAGATAAAGAGCAACAGATTAAAATGAGAGCTAAGATAAGGCCAAGCATTCATAACTAATAAGAAGTCTTCATGTCATGATTTGCAAGCTGGTTTATGTCTCAAAAGAAAAAAGCATGGCAGAGGAGACTTCAGGCTAGTGAGTGATTACTAGATGTCTGACAAGACCTAGAAAAAACTCTCCTATCATTACATTTCATCGTCATAGCCTATGAACACTTAAAACAAATAATATCTAATTTTATAGACTTCAGAAAACTGAAGTGTCAACAATGTCTCTAGGATGCATGCAATGATATTCACTGACATACTTGCTGTTGTGACAATAAACTGCCATACAAGTAGAATCCTGCCATAATTAAAAAATAATACACAAAAGAGGGAAATGTAACTACAGTTCTACATCTATGTTATGCATTTTTAAGTTGCTCAATATGAGATGTGACTTTTACTACCTTTTCATATAAAGAATATAGCAGACTTAACATTGTCTACAATTCTTAACTTCAAAAGAGTTTTGCAGATAATTGTGTTGTGGTCCAGCAAACAGGATTTGTATTATAACTCAGGCCCTCAAGCCTGTATGTGGTCCATTTTAACATCCTTTATGATTAAATTGCCATAACAGCATTCTATGGGACCCCACATAATAATAATTCAAAAATTCGCCACATGTGGTATAAAAAGATTAGACATGTCTTAGCCAGGCAGGGACTTAAATCCTGCCTGATAATACTGTGGAGAAATTACACACCACAAAAGCAAGGGAGAAAGGGCAAAGGTTTAGCAAAAGGAAGATATAATCAGAGGATACACGCCTTTATAGAAACCAGGTTTTTCTATTCTAGGCTATTATTTTATAAATTCGATCTTGGACTGTTGATCTCTCTAAATGATTACTGCAGAATGCATGCACTTATAGAAACAGTTGCTGATGATTTATATTTCAGACATATTTGCATCAGGTTTTATTCATTGAAAACACAATTTTCCTAATGGAGCTGATTCCTCAAATAAAATGAAAATCTGGACATTAAATTTGTATAAAAGCGGTGCAATGTCAGTATACAATTACTACCTCACATTTGGGAAAACAGCAGTAAAAGCAGCAACTAAATGTGAACCCAGATGAGATCCGCTTTCAAAAGATAAAAATGGTTCTGCTCATGGAAAATATTGACAAAACTTCTCTTCTTGTCTCTCTCAATTCTAGCCACATAATGAAATAGAATTCTGTTCTTCCCATAAAAATACAGACTGTAGGCTTATAAATAGTGGAGATGGGAGAAGACTGGGTCTCTTGAATATGCCATCTTCCTCACTATTTGATGAGTTATTAAGTAACATTAGTGATGTTTTTTATATTGCTAGAATGTCATTTACTGCAGCATTTATTAGCCAAGGCAATGTGATTTATTTATCTTAATGTCTATAACAAATGTAGCAAGTGAGCTGTAAAGTATAAATGAGTTGAAGGGTGTAGTTCTTGTCTGCTCTCTAAAGGAAAGTCTGTATGCACAGTCTGCTGATACAGGCTGAAAGTGTTCCTATCTACCCATCTACCCAGAAAGAGATAAATGAGCCAATGACAACTCTTGGGAAACAGAGTCTTCATAGTGCAATACACAACTGCAAAGAGAGAGGTCTTTAGTCCATACTAAGAAAGAACAGAGGCTATTTAAAATGCAATGCTGTGAAGAAAGACTCACAATGAAGAGATTCCTAAGGTCAGTATTGCCCTTAATGAAAAGATATTCAAGGCTACAGTGTGCCTCGAAAGCAGCAGAAATCTCCATTTTCATTCTTTTGAGAAAAAATTCTTTACTTGTTACCATATCACTAATGAGCATCATTTGATTGGATTCTTTGTTATTTGATTCATCATAGTGTGTGCCAGCTCTTAAGTAAAATAAGTGTTTATAGAAGTCATGGTCTGATTTGTTTGTATATTCATTGTTTGTTTTGCAGATCCAGATTGAACCCATATCTTTAGGTATGCTAAGTCAGTACTCAAATACTAACTATTGTGCCAACTCTATTCTCTTCCCCCCCCCCCAAATGGGCAGGAATAAATGATACAGAAGGCATGATATTAATGCTCTTGCAATACAACATTGGTCTGAGGTGATGTGTTTAAAATTATTAAGCATTAAAAAAGGAACTGACCCATAGACAACTCTGTAAACATGTTCAAGAATAGACACACAGCCCGGTTGTGTTCCACTTAACAACTTCCTGTAACTTCTTTTGTTGGGGAGGTTTTACTTTAATATATTGTGCTGTATATTTCTTCAGGATGTTTCCAAGATTTGTAAGTACTGCTAATAAGTTGCATGCATGTTCCTTCCTGGGTGCTTTAAATGGTCTGGGATATTATTAAGTACACAGATGCTATTCAGAAATTATAATTGTACATTTTATGCCACTCTCTGCATCTTCTACATTTAAGGTTGTCTGTGGGCACACATAGTTATATATGTTAATTTCAAGTAATAAACACATTAAAATGTCACGTCAAGTGTTGCTGTTAGCAGTCATAGTCAAATATGTCTTAGTCAAAAAATATGTTTTGTTCCATGATTTCAAACCATTGGTGTTTAGGTAAAGCATAAGATAAAACAAGCAAACAACAAGAACAAAACCCAAAAAACAACTTTTTTTTTTTTTTTTTTTTTTTTTTTTGGTTTTTCGAGACAGGGTTTCTCTGTGTAGCTTTGCGCCTTTCCTGGAACTCACTTGGTAGCCCAGGCTGGCCTCGAACTCGCAGAGATCCACCTGCCTCTGCCTCCCGAGTGCTGGGATTAAAGGCGTGCGCCACCACCACCCGGCCGAAAAAACAACTTTTAAAGTAGGAAGCTTCAAAAGAATTTTTGGAGAAAAGAAAAAAAAATGGTATTCATGGTTAGAGAGCCAGGCTAACTTATTCAGGTTTATTGGAAATGTAAAATGATTATGACCAGTTAGCCTTGAACAGTATGTGAAAATAATTCTAGAAAATGTTAGGATTAAATATGAAAAAATAGATATGAATAATTTAGATATTCCATAGAACTATATTTTAAAAGGAAATAGTCAGCTGGGTGGCAGTGGTGGCACACACCTTTAATCCCAGCACTCAGAAGGCAGAGCTCTTTGAGTTTGAGGCCAGCCTGGTCTACAGAGCGAGATCCAGGAAAGGCACCAAAACTATACAGAGAAACCCTGTCTCCAAAACAAAACAAAACAAAACAAAACAAAACAAAACAAAACAAAAAAAGAAAGAAAGAAAACCAAAAAAGGAAACAGTCATGTTTAGATTTCAATATTATAATAATTTACAAGCACTTTCTACTTATAAATTTTGAGGTATTTTTATATTTAGTATGCTTGAAATGAAGTGTGTTGCATATATATTATTACGTGTGTGTGTGTGTGTGTGTGTGTGTGTGTGTGTGTGTGTGTGTGTGTACTGGGGAAAGTAGGATACTAATATATTATGTACTTATGAGTATGTATGTATTAGACTGTTAAGGTATGACATAGTAATTATTTACTCTGACTTTTAAATTTTTCATTAAGTATGGTAGAACATGTTTTATCAAATGTAGGTTTGGTTAAGTGGTTTGTTTTATTTTCCTTTACTTATTTTGTGCTGTTTGAAAAATAATTTCAAACATTGTTCAGTCTGTAGTTGAACTCGTGACCACTTTCCTGTCTCAGCTTCTTCCCAGGTTTCAGGATCATAGGCATGAACTGTCAACCCAATCATAAGTGATACTTTTTACATAATTAAACATATAGATATAGTAGATGTTTATGTATAGTTAATATATTATATATTATTATGCTTTTGACGTTACTATCTGCAATTTTGTTTTCATAAGGCAAATATTTACAATGAATATTAAGGCTTATTTACTTTTCCTTTCCCACTATGCTTTCTGTAATCATGGCTAGCAGGAAGGAAAACCCAGGGTCTTTCCAACAGTCAATCATCTATCACTACTCAGATGGTATAATCTACTCTCTCTAGCTTCATCATGATTACATCAAAGTCCCAAGAAAGTCTGCCACTTCAAAGACTGATTTTTTACCTTTACTAGCTGAAGTGGTTCTAATTTGTATGTCACCTTCTTACAAAAGCATGACAAATTATTTTTAAGTTGAACAGATTTTCAAAAAAATAAGTAAGAACCAAAATACAATAGACAGCGTTATTAATTTGAAAGGAGCTAGAATTCAGTATGCAATGCAATGTACTTTATTATAAGTACTTATTCGGTGAATTTAACTTTTAAATTACCATGTTTTCATTAAATTTAAGCTGGCAAACTGCTGGTCAGTAATTCATTCTCTAAAACAATCTGGAAAATGTGTAAGTAATGCTCAACAAGGCAGAGGAATACTTTTCTTTGGAACTCTTAAAATAGAAATCATTAAATTTTAAGTTTTTTGAGTGCTCGGCTCCTTTACTTTGTGATCACGTAGTTTAATATAGTAATTAGATTTAGAGGATGATGTAGCCAGTAGTAGCAATTGCCCATATTTCCAATGTCCTGGTTCATCTTCTGGCAGCTTCTTGAATATACTTGATGCATATTTAAGTTTTTTAATAAGTTCCTGAGATTAAAAGTTCTATTTCATTAGTTTTTTTCTTTAATATTAGCCTCCTTATAGAAAAATAACAAATATGTAGGGCGGTGTTGGTGCATGCCTTTAATCCCAGCACTTGGGAGGCAGAGCCAGGCGCATCTCTAAGAGTTCATGGACAGCCTGCTCTACAGAGTGAGATCCAGGACAGACACCAAAACTACACAAAGAAACCCTGTCTCCAAAAAAAAAAAAAGGAAAAATAACAAATATATGAAAAATTAATGGAAGAGGATGAGGATAGAATGGTATTAGATAGGATAGTCTGCTTTGTAGAAGATAAATGTGTAGGTTATGGGGATGCCTTGGGCCTTCCCAGTTTGTAATTCCCCATTATAGTTTGAATAAGGTGACTGTCTCATTAAAATGTTAGTTCACTTTTGAAAGTGCTCAAGTAAAATGTGTTGCTACAAAGATGTCCCTTCCATATTGTCACCTCAAAGTTTTCTGTGAGCAGATGCAAGTATATTATAGATGAAAATAAATGCTTTTCAAATCGCCCTTCCATTTTCATACTCACACTCAGGCTGAGTGGCCACCTTGATGGGTTGAGAACTCTCCCCCGGTCCCCACTCATTGTAGGCAACAACTCTGAAGGTGTACATGGCTTCTGGTTTCAAGTTCCCCACAGTAAGCTGAAGGGACCCAGGCTGGGTTGTGTTCAAAGCTCGCTCCCTAGGAAATCAAGTTGAAGAGAAATATTATCTTAAAATGAAAGCATTAACCCAAACTTTGTTTGGTTTACAAGGATAATGAGCAACCGGAATGGTTGCTTACTCATTTAATGTTGACCCTAGGATAAAATCCAGGAATTCCCAAGTTTGTTCTGGAAACTAAATGAAGGGAAGGGCCCACAAGAAGACACTGCAAAGTTTGAGAGAGTTCAAGCCATCAGCATTTCCATTGCAACTTGCAAGCGAAAGTCTTGTTACTTTACAGTTTGGAATCTAGTATTCCAGAGTCATGACAAGAAAAGGGCTAATAAAATAAGAAGAAATGTTTGCAGTCTACACGGGCAGACATAGTTGGCAAAATCCAGCTGAAGAGAGAAATCAAGGTCTAAATTATTCCACAAGTTAGTGGTTGTTAATATTGTCAACAATTCATTCATGGATTTTCTTTTCCTTCCTTTTTTTATGGGAAAGAAAAATGTAGACAAAAATGTATTTCTGTTTATGCATGGCATTCTGGCTCCTGTGGTTACTTTAAGTTCAGTTACAGGAAGAAATGACATTTCTCTCTTTGTTAAAAGAAATAATAATACACATATGTTCCCTTGCTTTGTTCTTCAAACTATATCTACATGTGTCTACCTATTCACTAACAAAGACCTTTCTCCTATTGGAATAGAATGGATCTACAGACAGCAATGGGATTTATCGCACACAGTAAATGAGGACAAATTCTGTGAGTGGTGACACCGACATCTAACAAGGAGAACTAGTGAAAGATTTTTAAAGGATCGTTCTAGACCTTCTGCACATGCTCACTGACCCTTAGTTCATAATTGATTATACAAAGTTTAAAAGAAATTCTGAAACTATTGGATTGTATCATACTTTTTATTGCTAGACAATGTTTTTATAACTTCTCACAGGGATTTTATGTACATGTTAATTTTGTCATTGAGTTTTATCTTTGAGACATTTAAACTGATATTTATTTTTGTCTAATTACGTATTAAATTTTTCAGCTGTTTTCTTAAGGCAAAACTTCCAAGGGCATGGATGGTGATTTCTGAACTTCTACATTCATAATAGGATCCAGTAGAGGCCAGTTAGCTCAACCTTAGATCTAAATTTCTTCCTCTTCTCCTCCTGCTCCTTCTCCTATAGTAACAACTAAAATGTCTAATTATAAACTGGGCAAATTAAAATAAATAGTTATCAAAAGAAGTGCTAATGATTGAAAATTTTTTGAAAAACTTCCCAACTTCCCTGGGCAGCAGAGAAATGCAAATCAAAATCAAAGTGTCATTGGTGCAAGTCATAATGACTATTATCAAAAAGACCAACATAATATTGAATGAATAGGAGTAGAACTAAGGTCCATATAGCCATTGCAAAAACAATATTCACAGATTTAACATATAAGTTAACTCTTCTACTTCCAAGGATATAATCAAAATACACAGACATCTGCACTCCCATATTTATTGCTGCACTCTTCACTATATCTAAGATATGACCCACCTAGATGTCCATCATGGCATACACACACACACACACACACACACACACACACGACATTATTCATCCACAAATGGAATTAAATGTGGCCATCAGAAGAGTGGTTGAAACTAGATATTATGTTTAGTAACATAAGCCAGATATAAAAAGGTAAATAGCATATGTTCTAATATGTCGTTTTAAGAAAAATAAAATTTAATCTCACTACACAATACTAGAGGTTAGGAAAGATGGAAGTAAGAGAGTTAGAGAGGAACTGGCTAAAGGTTACCAAAGTATAACACAGGAATCTAAACTCTATTGTTTTGCAGCACAGTTGTGTGACTCCTATTCATAACCTACCTGTATTTTATGAATAACCAAGAAGTGCTCAAAGCCTTATTGCTAGGCAGTTTTATTGCCAATTTGTCACAACCAAGAATATGTTGGACCTAGGGAACCTCAACTGAAGAACTGCCTTATTGGTTAGTCCTGTGGCCATGTCTGTGAGATATCGTCTTAGGGGTCTAGCCCACTGTGGGTGTGCCTAGCCCTAGGTATGTGAGACTGGGCTGTAGAAGGAAGCAAGTTGATCATGAAACAGATTGTTCCAGAAAACAAGTCAATCAGCAGAGTTTCTCCTTCGGTTCTTATTGGACTTCCCTCCAAGCTACCCGGCCTAAAAGCAGGTGAATTACATCCTTTCCTCCTCCTGTTGTTTTGGGTCATGGTGTTTATCCCTGCAACAGATAACTAAATAGCAGTACCTCTAAACACAATATAAGGAGAGAAAACTATTCATTTGCCTTTTTTGATCACTACACATTGTACAGATGTACTGAAATATCACACTATACCTCATAAATATGCATAGTTATAATGTACTAATCAAAAATGATAAAACAGGTTTAAGGAGATAAAAATGCCAACAACCTTCATTTGATCATTATACATGCATCAAATTATCATAGGGTACTCCAGAAATATGTACATTTAAAATAAAAATAATCAATGCTGAGAAAGAAAATGAAATCATCTTAATCAGATTCCATGTCCTGTGTACAGCTTGCTAAGGTGAAGCACATGGATGTGGCTGTTTTCTGTCCTATTTCCTTTTGTGACCTTTGTAGAATTTGTAACTTAGTGTTTCATGAGTCCTTAGGTATAGACAGATTTGCTTGATCGTCATTCTTTTATAGAAGCATTAAGTGAGATTTAGGGATACATTTTTCCAAAGGATTCACAGCTAGAAGAAGTGGTATGTGGTGCTCCACCCTCTTAATCTAGCATCAGGGAAACAAGGCCTCAGTTTGGGCCATGGTTACTTTTGCTGGTATACATGGTATCTTTAAGGCAAAAATGGAATGATGGGCATTTGGAAATCATTGTGAGAGTGGATTTGTCTCTCACATACTATAAATTATACAATGGTATTTGTTGTAGATCTTCAATAACATAGTTGCCAACAATGATGAGATTTGAACAATAAGTAGACTTCTTGGCTATTAGCAGGAAAAGAAAGCTTTCACTATTGATGCTATTGTTTAACTACTAAATGGCTTGGGTAAAAACAAGTATTAAATCATGTTGTTACAGCCTTTGAATAGGCTTATTCAAAGTAAAAAGTTTAAAAAATGGATGTGAGGGCCTGGAGACATGGGTAAGTGATAAAAGTACTTCCTGTTCTATTGTAGGACAAGAGGGAAAATTCCAAAACTCTTATCAAGTGTCTCACAAATGCCTAAAACTGCAGCTCCAAGTGATTCAGTGCCACTCTCTGGCCTCTATGGTTACTGGAAAACACACACACACACACACACACACACACACACACACACACACACACAAGGGAGAGAGAGAGAGACAGAGAGAGAATATGAAACAGAAAAATTACAGAAAATTCTGGATATGATCAGTTAAGAATTCCCAAGATCAAATTATGAAAATATCACTAACATGCAAAGAAAAGTGATTATTGCAGGACAGAAATATTTCATGTTCCCATAATATTCATCAACACTTGACTAGCTCTCCAAAGCAGTTGTAGTTATACATAACTGCAAGATATGGTCATTGGGGCTGGGGCTGTCCTGGGCAGCTCTTACTCTATTATTCAGGAAGCAGAGGCAGGCAGATCTCTGAGTCTGAGGTCAGTCCTGATCTACAGAGCAAGTTCCAGGCCAGTGAGGATTATATAGGGAGACCCTGTCTCAAAAAAATTAAAGTACTGGCTAATAGGGATAACTGATACTTCAATCTCACATGAAGTGTTGATAAAGCAATTTGAGAAAGCGTTTGCTGGATATTGTCTATCCAGTGCAGATAGGAATAGCTCATGCTTTCTATGCAAGCCGTTCTGAGACAGCCTGTGGATGCTCCCCTGAACAACTGCTTATGCAGCTCTGCATGGATTGGCATTTTTTCACTATAGACTTGCAAAAGTTTGTTTAGGCAGTGATTTAATTGGAAAACTTAGATTTTTCTTTAGCTTTGTTTTGTTTTGAGACAATATCTTGCTTTGTAGCACTGGCTTGCCGGAACCTCGGTACGTCTGCCAGTTGAAGTTATCTTCAACTTGTGGCAACATTCCAGCCTCTGTCTTGAATACAGGCCTGCACTTAACATTTCAATTTTATGTGTCACTTTTCAAAAACCTGCTTACCATGTCAAAGTAAAATCACAATGAAATGTCAAACAGACAATGTATGTCCGTGCTGGACTGAACCTGGGAAGGCAGCTTTTGGTTTTCTCATTTACCGGCTCCCCAGTTGCCTTGGGTGGTAAAATGGGCACTGTACACAAACAGCGTGAACGAATTAAATAATTGGATTAGTTATGCCACTGAAGAAAAATATGACATCCAGCAAGCAATATGGAATCTTTGGTTAGTGTCAGTTTCTGTTCTTATTTTAGTATGTTAGCAAAATAGTATCATAGCATCATGAGAAGTAAGTTGTATGTTGTTCAAGAAAAGAGAGTGTCTCTAAGGACTTGGAATCTCAGATCTGAGTAAGTGCTGCAGTTAGGGAGAAACAGTGTACAGACTGTGCTTGCTCTACCAACAACTGAAAGGATTGTCCATATGATTAATATTGTTCTGAAAACTAAACGAATACTTAGCAGATGGTCATAGCTAAAAGCTTCTGCTTTTAAAGATATTCTGCTAGTGAACATGGTAAGTCTCCTAAGAAGGTGGGAACTTGCCCTCAGCTCAATGCGATAGCCCTGCTGTCTAGTGACATCTGTGTTTCCTCCCAGTGTGTGTCTGGACTTTTGTTGCCAAGCTGACTTTCTGAGTCCTGTGGTCATAGTGCAGTGACATTATATTGCTAAAAGGATACAAAGGCATTGTGAGGAAATGGCATTTCCTGCCATGTCATCCCTCATAATTTTTTTAAGCTACAAACTGGAAACTGAATGTCAAGAGGCTTTTGATAACACTTTCCAGGCTTTTGTGGTTGTGAATAAACTATGGGAAATTACTTTCCAATGGTAAGTATATTCTGAGTTTGGAAAGGCAGCTTGTGTTCTGTGGGCCTGACTAATAGACCATTTTAGGGAGCTGGATCTTAGCATGTCTGTATTGGAGTAGAACTAACTAACTAACTAAGTAACTAACTAACTAACTAAACTAATGATTGCTATCTTGTCACTCTAGCAAGTGCTCCTCTGTGGATGAGCAGATATGCACAAAAGTCCTGAAAAATACAGAATGTGAGATGTGAGGTCTTTGCCCCATCACTGTATGATGGTGTTCTGTTTCTCAGCATCTATATCTCTTCTGAAGGGACCCAGGCTCCACTGACCTTCAATGAATGCTCTCCTGAGAACTGAAAATGTAGAACCCTGCACAGTTTCAGGTGCAATCTGCAACAGCAGATACACACTGTCAGACAAACTCTTCTTACTTCACTTCTGTCTCAACTCAGATGTGGGCTGTGGAGTTCATTTGGCTGAAGTTGAGGAAACAAGTAGCCTATGTCTTCTAGAATCCATCCACCATAGATTCGCTCTTAGAAACCCCTCAGAATGAAGTATGAGTCCTCATTCTTCTTGCTAGAAAGCAACAGTAGGTAACTTGCCCTCTCCATTACCAGAGGGTAACAAGGAGTTAGTTAATGAGAACACTTATTTCTTGCCTAGGCAAAGCTGCCTTGGGTTACCTTTGTAAGATTTCCTGGCAAGTTGCAGTTTCTAAATCACCCACTTTGACAAAGGGACAATAAACTTGCACCTTTGCAAACATGTCACCATAACTCAGTTTTTTAAAAAGACTATATGGGAAAAAAGTCTTCTTTATTTTTTTATTTAATTTTGAAACTGTGTCCAACTATGTTGCCTGGCCTAGCTCTTATCACTACAACCTTGCTGTCTAGATGTCTTGGTGGTTGAGATTTCAGGTGTGGGCCACCGCCCCCACCCCCCCACCCCCCCCAACCCCCCACCCCCGGCCTGTGGTGATATATTATGTACCCTAATAAAATTTGCCTGATGATCAGAGGACAGAACAAGCCACTAACTTAAACATAGAGGCCAGGTAGTGGTGGTACACACCTTTAATACTAGCACTTGGGAGGCAGAGATATATCTGGATCTCTGTCAGTTCAAAGCCACTTTGGACTATATGGGATTGACTCAGTCTAGGAGAGAAAACAGAGCCAGGCAGTGGTGGCATATGCCTTTAATCCCAGTATTTAGGAGTCACATGCCTTTAATACCAGCACTTGAGATCTCACACCTTTAATCCCAGTATTTGGGAAGCACACCCACCATTAATCCCAGCACTAAGAAGGAAATGATGGCTGAGCAAAGAAAGGTATATAAGGTGTGAGGAGACAAGAACTAAATAAAGCCTTTTCAGGCTAAGGAGTCCTAGAGGTAAGATGTGGCAGTGACTTGTTCCTTTGTTTCTCTGATTTTTCAGCATTTACTTTAATATCTGGCTCTGGGTTTTTTATTAAAAGACCATCATAGCAATTCATGCTACAATCGCCAGCTAGCGTTAAAGCAGTTGTTAAGGTAAAATGGCAAGACTGGGAACACTGGGGAAGAAAATTAAGAAAGCTTGAAGTATAGACAGGAGATGGATGAGATAACCAGAGAACAGAAGGATGCTGCTCTGGGAAAAAGAAATCATCATAGCTGGCTTTAACAGACTGGAATGGGCTCCCAATGGAGCCCCTTCTGTAGGAGTACCTGAAAGACCCTGTGGACTTTCCATCTCACCCCAGCTTTACATATAGCTACACCTTTATACAAATTCTTGTGTCTAATGAATGTGACTGTAAAAGAATGAACACTGGGTGAGGATGGACTCCAAGAAAGCCTATCCTAGGACAGGGACAGCCCTAGACTTGTTCCCAAATAGATGCAATACCAAGCCTTCTAAGTCCAGATCCTCCAGGCAGAGCTTGTCATTACCATACAGCTTTGTCCTCTCTCCTCTCTGGAAAGTGTATTTTGTGTTTGCTCAGTCACCCCAGGGCAGGGGGGACTCTTTTCCTGCACAGGTGTGAATTCTTCTCCCTCTGGAGAATAAGAATTGAGACCTCTTGGCATATTGGGAGTGCTGCGGGGGTTGATAAATGAGGAAACTCAGGAAGAGACTTCTCCCAATAACTCATATTAACTTCTAAACTCTGTTACATTTTTAGGTACAAAGCGAACAAGGTAGCATGGGAGCATGCTCAGGAAATTTGCACTGACCCTTAAGTGTGTTCCTGTTACTTTGATTACAAGTCCTCATGTCTTGAAACAGGTCCTGATGTAGTTGGTGCTTGCAAAATGAGGTTACATGCTTCCAGTGCTTTGCGGTTGCCATTGGCTTTCATAGTTATTGCTACTTTTCACTGGCACTCTGCTTCTTAACATACATCATCTGTTAATTTGTAACCACAGCCTTGTGTCCTGCCTCAATCTGTAGTTCATACAATATCTCCTCACTGCAACAACCTAGAGACCCTCACAGTGTGGTGCACCATTTTCACATTCCTCTGTGAAAAGTTGACTCGATCCATGAATCCAAACTCATTCTGCTGTCTCTCCTCTGCCTTTCTTCTCATGTTTTTTGCTTCTGATGAACCTGTAGTTACCATATTTCAACTCATATTTCCTCCTGTAGTTGGCAAAATCTTGTGTCCAGTGAAATTCAATGAGGATCCCACTGAAATGCAGTGTCTTGTTGCTGTCCCACCATCTTCTCTCCTAGTTCTAGCCACACTAAACGGTGTCTCTCTACATTGTCATTATGCTTGGTTTGTACAACCAAAGCAGCATATATGCCATGGCATTAGAATGTTTGCTAATGTCCATGTATACTTTCTGAGTACAGAGAATAGTGGGGCTGTTAAGGGTCTGTAGTTTTTAAGTGAGTACACAGCTTATTTATTGGGGAAAAAAATCAAGTGATTATGTACATGAAATCTCCACACATCTATTATTTTAGAAATTTCTAGAAATCTGTATTTAATTCCACATTCCATCCTAATCTGAAAAGGTCCTGTTTCATACTTTACTTCACTTTCCTAGAAATGGCTGTGCTATAGAAAAACCAGAGAGTGGGAGTGCTTAGAGAAGACTTTCCAGTCGAGTGTTCTAGGTTAGGAACAGAAAAAGCAATCATTTTATTATTATTATTATTATTTGCAGCTGTTGTTGTTGCTTTCTTTTGGTTTTTCTGGCATTGGGTTCGCTGGATTCAGAACTTGTGTTTTTATACTTCAGAGATAAATAGAGTTTGCAGATTAAACGATTCTGCTTTCAGAGATTTATTTGTAACTAACAATCTCTACTATATAAATATATTCTGCCTTAGCCAAGTGTGCTGGGCATGAGCCTTTAGTTATAATGGTTCAGCACAAATGCTGTCGTGAGGTGCCAAGTACCTAATTAGTTGCTTCCAGGAAGAAGAATTGCATTAATTCCTTTGTAGTGAAGAAACTATGTATTTTAATGAAAATATTTTTAGCAGCTCCTTGTTATCCACTTTATTTTCATTTTTGTTCCTTTAGTGAGTATGAGTAGTACAACAAGACCAGGTGGTTCTTGCCTGTAATGCAAGCACTGAGGTTAGAGTTTGAGACAGGAAGATAATGGGTTCAAGGCCAGTGGAGGCTACGCAGTGAGGTAGTATCAGAAAAACAGACTAAAAGCACAGCGGTGGAAATATTCCAGAACTATTATATGATGTTTTCTGGAATATGGCACAACTGACAGCAATAATAACTGCCAACCATGGGGCCTGGAGAGATGGCCCCGCATTTAATAGTACTTGCAGGTTTTACAGAAGACCCAGATCACTTCCCAAAACCCACATGGCTGGTCACAATTGTCTCTAACCGAGTTCCAGGAGAGCTGATGCTCTCCCCTGGTGTCTGCATGCAACTGATACACATGCAGCATATATATGCATGAAGACAAACATTCATACACATAAAATAAAAATAAATCTTTCCAAAAATTATATTCAAATGATGTGCTCCCTACTATCAAAGACTTTTAGAATTAATGCTATTTTTTTTTTCTGGAGGAAAAAGATTCAAGAAAAGTCACTACCGGCTACTTGGATTTAAAAAAAAAAATGAGGGTTTTATTGTTGCTGTTTTTCTTTTCTTTGTCTGTTTTCATTTTTTCAGAGCAGTTTCTATTAGATATTAGTTAAAATTTGTTTTCCTTTTCTTGAATTGTGAGAAGCACAGATCTTGTTCCAGGCTTTTAAAAACTATGTTTACTACAATCTCTGCCTTGATATTTAGTATACATCCAAGAAATGAATTCAAGAACACATGACAGGAGCAAGAACTTGAACATATTTTTGTGGGAAGAAAGATTTGTCTTTCATATTACTTAGTTTGGTTAGTTTCAGCATCTGTCCTCATGATGAAAGACCTTGGTTCTGAGTTGCTACCTCACTCTGGTTTCCGAATGAGCCTAGCTTTCCTTCTCTGCCACAGTAAGCACCCACACATTGAAGATCACTTACTGGTTTCTCTGGCTCAAGCATTTCTGAGCTACAGGTTACTCTCTTTGAAGGGAATCGTTACATCCCTACAGAATGTGGTAAATCTATTCCAAATACATCATGTTTAAAACTGAATTTAACTTTACTATTTGCAAACTTGGAAATTTCAGGCCTCTTCATCTCACAGAACTACAAAAAGCTTCTGCAGTTTGAATTACCCCTGCGAATTGGTCATGGTAGTCCCAGCAAGCAGGCAGTGGGAGACAGGGAAGGATATTAAGTTTGAAGCCTAGACTTTAGTGTGTTCTGTGTGAGTTCCAGACCAGCCAAGGATACGTAAGAAGACCTTCTTTCTAAAGAAATGAGTATAGTAAAAATAAAATAAAAAGAATACACCAACACAGTGCATTCTCCTTATCCCTCCCTTTCCCCCCTCTCTATTCTCTCCCTCTTTCTCTCCATCTCTCTCCTTCCCTCTCTATTCTCTCTCTTTCTCTCTCTCTTGCTCTTCCCCTCTCTCCTTTCCTTCTGTATTCATATGTAATCCAATTTATCTCCAATTTATAAATCCAATTTATCTCCACCATTGTCTCTGCTAACACCTTTCCTTTCAGCCAGGATCACTACTTTCTTTGACTTCTGCAAAGGCTTGCTGCAGTCCTGGTGGCTTCCATGCAGCTGACTTCTGGTCTAAATTCCACTTCCCAGTCACAGCCATCCCTGTAGGTCAAAATCTAGCCCAAGTCAAAGCCATTTTTGGTAGGACAATCCTCCAAAGACTTCCAGAAGAGCTGTGGTGTCTCTACTACTTCTAATACAGTGCTGGATGAATTTTTGAGCCATGTTCAACACATGGTGATTAAATTAAGAATGCTTGATTTACATATGGCTTTTATAGATGGCATGCTTTACTTTTCAATATACTTTACATCCATTGGAGGTATGAAATCATCCTTCTCTCAATCAATGTCCTAGAAATGGTTTTCATTAAGAAAAAGTTGGCTGCTTTACAGTTTAAGCTGAAGAGAGGAGGGCTGGCATTGCCAAGCTTTGTGTCTGGGTCACTGCTGGGCTTTGGATTATGAGGTTTGTCCTCTTTCCATCACAATGCACCCCCTTCATGGTTAATGGGCTTCATCAGCTGCAGAGTCCTCAACTCTGAAGAACGGGGGAAAATATGTAAACACCATGTTGGAAAGGTAATGCACAGTGAATTCAAAAATGAATCCTCCATGTCAATCATAAAACCTTGTCTCTAATCCTTGGCAGTGAGCACAGGTTTCTGAGGCAGCACAGAGCCATATAAAACATCAGTGCTGCACGATGGAGACCTGGCCCAGGCTTTGTTCTATTGCAAAATAGAATGTGACCTTGAACACATCTGAGGTGTCTGGGAGTCTTCTATGCTTCATTTGCAAAATGAAGATACCAGCCCTTATCTAACTACCTCACTGGGCTACTGTGAGGATTAAATTGAATGATGCTCATAGAATGTTTTAATTCTCTCATCTGAACTCCTACTGTACTTTACATGTAGCTTTTTATAGGAAATTTTGTGCATATGGTAAAGGGATCACCTTGTGTTTAAATCCTGGCTCTACTATTTACTACTATGAAAACTCCTTAGGCACTATTTCTCAGTCTTTTTGAACATGTTCCTCTGTAAAATGGAAATTATCATAACTACATTATCTGGAGATCAAATGGGATAATGCTTATGAAAGCAATAAATTCTCCTCTAAGTAACAGTCAGGAAATATCCCTGTATTTCATTTATTTTAATTTGTGAAGCCACACAATGATTTATATATGGAACTAGTTAACAAGAACAGTGTGCTTTTGTTGCCATGGGCAAAAAGCTAATGTTTCAGGTACTTTTATAAGCATCATTTAATATTCATCATGGCTTTATATACCAAATATTGTTGTCACCACATGCCTGGGAACCAAATCACATTTTTTAATGCTTAATCTTGATTATCAATTTCATGAGATTAGGAGACAAATAGAAAATTAATAAGACAATGATCTGGGTGTGTCTGTGGATATTTTTCCAGAAACAGCATGCAGGAAAGTAAAATGAAGAACTATGGTAGGACTGTCAATAAGTAAAGTCCACAGTGGAATAAAAGCACCTGGTGTTGCAGGCATATGCAAGCTACCCTCTTCTGCTAGGAGTGTGTCTACTGTTGCTGCCATCACTTGAAGACATCTGACTCCAGCTTCTTCAGCCTTTCAAAGTGGACCCGTACCAGACTCTCCTGGGAGCTTTGGTACCAGGCTGGGATAGAGCAACTATCACTGTCTGTGTTCCTCAGTGTGCAAGCAACCATTATATGATTATCCAGTCTATCATAACTCAGTAAAATAAGCAAAGAGAGAGAGAGAGAGAGAGAGAGAGAGAGAGAGAGAGAGAGATTCTACTATTAATTTCAGACTAATAACCACTCACTGATCTAAAGCAACATAGCTTATAAGGTTCTGGGAAAGAATTCAAATTTTTAACATTCAATTCTATAACCTTATAACATTTATACTTTGACTGCACTGTGACAAACTTCATAAGTAATCTCCAGAAAATTAAATAAAAGTTATAATGTTCTTTATGCATATAGGAAATATGCTAATGTCTTTAAGTCAAGACAAATGAATATACCCATCAAATTATCCACTGAGTTTGAAAATTTAGTAGAGAAAAATAGAAGAGAAATGTATGTCATGGTTCTGTGAGTATCAAGAAAGCAAACATTTCTTCCTTCTCATTGATTCACTACAAAAGAAAAGGATTGAGGAAACCTGATATGGACTCCGCCTTGCATTAAAATCTGGTCCTTTCAACTTACTAGCTACATAACAGAAATGTGGGCTTCTAGCCTTAGCTATGTAATATTTTCTTGTGGACACTACTAAGGATCACATACACACAAGATGATTGCCCAACAATCTAGTGTAGCAAGTACTTGGTAAATGCTTATTGACATTGTTGGTGCCAACTCTGTGGCCTTGGACCCAGGGATCCCTTCCTTCTCTGAGTACCAGTCTCTGAATGCTTACATAGAAGAAAGTTAGGTTATGATATCAAAAATCATTTCTAGTTCTTAAAGATTTCTAGCTACTAGTGGATATTCGGAAAACAAGTTCTTCCCTCTGAAATTTGACTTTCAGGCTTTGCAATGTATGATATTCTGTGAATTATAAGATGAAATCACCAAGAGGAGCAGGATTTAAAAAAAAATGTTAAACGCGGCACTTGCATTACTGATACTATTAACCAGTCAGACAGACTAATGACAACATTAGCTACAGTAATCTGTCTGACAGAGTTGTTGCTCATCAGGCACAAATGTTAAATCCTCTATCTTTTAAAATACTATTGTGTTCAGGAGCCAAATAAACCTGCATATACAAACAAATAGCGCTGCCAAACCTTCAGAGACATATGGCATGTATTTGCTCTAGCGAGAAGCTGAAACATACAAAATGAATTGGAATGTTGAAATCAAATTTCAATATCAATTTCTTTTTCCCAATTAAGAAAGTTTTCATTGAATAGCACTCTGTGTTTGTATCCTCCACAATTTATCTTATTGGCTAGGAGAAACTCTATCAAGAATATGACAGTGTATTTCTACCAATTTATTTTATAAGATCTAATTAGTGATCTTCTGTGCAGGGTAGAGTTCATTTTCAATCAACAGTAGGACAACCTATATGGGAGTAACAAAAAATATAGTGCAGCGGAAGGTAGTAAATGCTCCTACACTAATTCAGTCACATACACACAAAACAGGGAGATATAAAGGAAATATTGCTGAATTCTGACTTGGAAGGTGGTAGAGATTTTCATGTCATCCTTGGCATTTCAGTCAGGGCTTAAATTTAAAGCATAACTAGTGCTGCTGTGCCTTAGATATTGTCTCTGGTGTTAAGAAGAACAATCAAAAGACATAAAACAAAGAAAAGCACTCACAGGAAATCCGTGTTCCAGTAGGAGAAAGAAGCTTAAGGAAAAATATTAAAATGTATAATAGAGAGTAGACAAAGCATCCGGGCACAGTGGCAGTCGCAGATATTTGTAGGGGTGAGTTGGGAAAATTGTTTGAGCCTAGGAGTTTGTGACTACACTAGGTAACACAGCAAGATCATCTTTTCCTTGGTCTCCCCCAACCTCAGAAACCAAACCAAACCAAAATAAAAGATAAATAAATAAACTGCATGGATAAGAAAAGGTGACTGTGAGTGCAAAGGATTGGGAAATATGTTCGTGAAGAAGTGAGATTCAGCACAAAGTCGGCCGAAATTAGGGAATAATTTACATAGTTGTGGGTATGGGCTCAAGGAGATGATTCTGTGTACATTACAGCAAAGACAGGAAAGACATTGTAGGTATATTTAGGACAATTGGAAACTAATAAGAGCATTAAATGGTGGGAATAGAGAAGGTACAAGGGACTAGAACAGGAAGGGTTTAGCTAACCTGAAAGAAAAGGCAGTCAACCAAAGCTTTCAAATCAAAACAAAACAAAACACAGTATAATTCAGTTTATGACTTAAAAGATGAAGTTAGTTGTTAAAAAGACCTGACTTCCTAGAATTTTGTAATGGTATGATGGAAAGTAGCATACATAAATGAAGATGGTGTAATAGTGATAGGATTCAGTATGTGTTTTAGTAATTGACTAACTCACTTTTGAATGTATTATGCATACCAAAGCTAAAACATTATGCATCTCTTGATTTCTGTCACTAAGCTGGACACCAGATCATAACTATTTTTTTTTATTTTAAATCAAGAAACAAGTATGTGTTGATGAATACAGGTTATACTTAGATTGTACTACAGAGATTTGATTGATAACTTGGGGTAGGATATCAATAAAAAGAGATCATTTGGGATTTATTCAATAAATTTTTTACCTAGTTTGAATGAAAAATGAAAATTTTAGTTAGCTGGGTAGAAACCTGGAATTATAAGTATTTAGGTAAAAATTTTAGCTTTGAAACAAAGTAGATTTTGTTCAAAAGATACTAGTGATTGATTTCATATGAGAAATGATAAATGAGTCTAGATCACAAGTAAAAGTTGAAGCCAGAGAGAGAGAAAGATTTTTAAGGCAGTAACAGGTCCACAGAATATAAAGTCAAGACATGAGCAAAAAGATCCCCAGGGATGAGTCCTAGGGCAATTCGTATTTAAAAACTAGAGAGCTCTGGAGGGAGAAACAAAGGAAAGCATGGTAATGGTGATGACAGAGCAGCATAGCACAGGGCAGGACATGACACAAAGCAAATGAAAAGTGAGTGATACGAAAGGGGAGCTACTCAGAGGTGGCAAAACTAGCTGATGGTCAGGTGATGTGAGTAACACACATTAACTCTTCCATTTGGCCACATCAAGATCATTGGTGAACTATGATAAAAAAAAAAAAAAAAAAAAAAGGAGCTACAATAAAACACCAAGAACAAGCTCATGATTAGAAGACAGTGTGAGACATTGGAGCAAAGTTAGGTAATTTAGTAAACTATTTTGAAAGGGCACAGAACAATGTGTAGAAGGCAGAGAGGAGAGTGAACGGGGAACTTATCACAATGGAAAATACAACTCTGTGTTTATGTACTGATAAACATGTTCACCTTGATTAGGAGAAACTGATGTATAATAGAATATTTTGCACCTATATTGTAAGAATGGACAAGATCTAGTACACAGGGTTATGTTTGGCCTCATTGAAAAGTACAGATCATTTTGAAAGACCCTAACCCTTCAGGCTTACACCCCCCAAGCCCCAGGAGAATAAGCAACTAAAAAGAAAACTAGTTCCAAGGGCAACCTGACTCAGCCATATTCACACCCCTGCAATAATGTAACAATGTAAAAAGATTTCTGTTAAGAGATGTGCTCAATTGTGACTGGGATAGTTGCAAGTGTTCCAGGAAGCACCACTGTGACCTTTGTGTAAACTCCACTCCCGCCCTGATACCCCCCTTGAGGTTTGGGGAAGAATGTACATGCCGACATGACTGTACCCACTCTGTGGTCAGATCATGATCTTGTGAAACAAAATTGTATGGGAATTTTAATCTTATGGCTTTTGTGGGTTTTTCCTTTAAAAGCCCCCATGGGGCTGCAGTAAGGCGCGACTCTTGCTCTCAGGACAAGAATAGTCCATCCATACAGTCACTTCAATAAAAACCGTGTGCTGTTGCATCAACTGGACTGGAGTCTGGGTTCCTGGGGCACCCACTTGAGACCCTAGATTTTGGGGTCTAACACATTTCACATTATACTTTGCCTTAGTGAAACATACTTGCAGGATACCCTCTCCCACCACTTCTTGAACTTCAAGTTGTCCCCACCTCTAAGTACAAAGAAACTTAGCTCTGTCTGGAAGCCCCTCTCAGGTTTTTCTCCTAGGCTATCTCTATTCCTCTCTGCCACCCACTAACCTTCTGAAGCAATCCCTACCAGGTAACCGAACAGTCACCACACTTTCCTAAGAACCAGAAAGGCCAGCAGAAACAAGGGAGTAGAAAACTCATCAAACAAAACCAAGACCAGATATCAATACTTAAAATCACAATCATAGCAACCCCAGATGCCTGGACACCAGTGACAAAACCAGTGACAGCCATACTATAATCATTGTTTACCCCTTCTCTGTTCATTGGAGCCAGAGAGTGGTAACTGCCTAGATGCTCATTAATAGACAAATAGATAATGAGAACATAGTGCATTTGCAGAAGGAAATAGTATCCAGCTGTTCAAAAAAGAATGAAATTCACATATAAATGGATTGAGCAAGAAAAGAAATCACTGAGTAGGGTAATCCAGACCCAAAAAGACAAATATGATGTGTATTCTCTCATTTGTTGTGGTTGTTTGAATAAGAATGGCTCCTATACGCTCATATATTTGGATGCTGAGTCAACAGGGAGTGGCGCTATTTGAAAGGACTAGAAGGATTAAGTGGTGTGGTGTTGTTGGAGGAAGTGGGTCGCTGGGGTGGGCTTTGAGATTTCAAGAGCCCATGCCAAGCCAAAATCTTTCTTTGTCTACAGATCAGGATGTAGTTCTCAGTTACTTAGTGCTCCAGGGTCTGCCTGCATTCCACCATGTTTCCTGCCATGATGATAATGAACTAAACCTCTAAAGTTGTCATCAAGCTCCCAGTGAAATAGTTGCTTTGGGCATAGTTGATCCTCATAGCAACAAAAGAGTGACTAAAACATACATGGATTCTAGCATTTGGTAGATATGTTACAATCCATATAACCACAATGTAGGTTGTTAGGTAGCAGGCAAGGATTTTCCAAAGAAATGGAATTAGAATATACAATTATGGAGAGAAAGGAAGGAATCTAAACAGGATGATTAAATGGAGAAGGGGAGAGAAGATGTGGTAAAGAAAGGGATACAAGAGGGACAGCTAACACTAGGGGCCATATGAGGGGTTATGTGGAAACCTAATACAGTAAAAGCTTCTTGAAATATATACACAGATGAAAGAGATCTAAATGACATCATCAAACAATGAGGGAGACAAGGTTGCCCCAACAAAACATCTCTTGAACCCAGTGAACCTCCACTGTCATGAATGGGTTACATTTAATTGTGTTGTTAGGAAAAAGGACCATAGAAAACCCCAAACAACTCAGACTATGGAAAGACTATTATTTATTCTTCAGAAACTGATGGTAGGGCCCTATTGCTGAAGACAATATCTACATATTCCACTGGACACAGAGAAGTTGAGCAGGGGCATAAGTAGAGCCTTCACCACTACTGACTAATGTTCAATTTACCTTAAGGTACTTGGCACATTCCTAGAAGAGAAACAGAAACACCAACCATGTTACAATCACTTCCATCTACATTGGTGATCTGTCTCCATGATACACTGGTAAAATAACGACACAGATGTTGTGGGAGTACCCACAGTTATCTGGTTGGATTTAAGGACCACTCCATATGATAGAACCTGCAATTGACATTGCTTGGGTTTCTCAGGAGACTAAATAGCCATGGACCTAGAAGAACATCAAATAATATTCTGCTAAATGAGCATTGCAATATAATTACTCCTAATGACATTCTGCTATACCCATAGATCAGTGTCTATTCTGCTATACCCATAGATCAGTGTTCAGTTATCATCAGAGAAACTTCCTCCTGGAGGCAATGGAACCAATACACAGATCCACAGCTGAATCTCTGTGCTGAGCATGACTTGGGACTCTCAGCCCTAAATGGGAAGTCTTCATTAAACTCCTTTCTTTGGAGCTTAGTGAGCTATGTGGAAGAGTGGGCAGAGTGATTTTAAGAGCCTGTGGGGAAGGAAGACTCCAAGGAAACATGTCCTCCCAGACACAGCAAGGATAATGTACATATCACCTCAGGGATTGTGGTAGCATACATGGAGATTACACAGGTCCAAGCCAGATGGCCCAGTACTGAGAGGGAAAGAAGACAGGAGCTCCTATACCTAACCAAGAAGCTATCTCCAACAGACAACTACTTGTAAAGGGAAAGTTCATTTTCTCCAAAGGAGTCTTACTGGGTATACAAATCTTTTAAAGGAAGGCCCCATGTCCAGCAATAGATGGCCAGCAAAAAAAATAAACTCTGGTATGTTTGGAGATTTTATTTAATTAGACAAAGTACAAGCCATTTTTTCCCTAGAAATTTTTGGAAAGAAACATTATACACTTAAAGATACAACCAGCTATTTAAGGGAAACAGAAAAGTTTGTAGACCTTCATTTCTGATTTTTCAAGAAATTGTTGATTGTGAGTAAGGGAGGGCTGAGGTATTAAAATGATGAGAATAGAAGAAAAATCACTAAATGTCATTAAGAACACGTGTGGCAGGGGCCAACATAAATATCACATATTGGCTGGCAGTATTAGTAGGCAATACGAGATTCCTACCTACGAATTTAAAGTGACTCAAGTGAGCATAGCTGAACCTTTCTGCCTGCTACATTCATTTGAGAGAATGTCAGTCTTAGTACATGTTAAATTTGTCCATGTTAGTTTCAAGTAATTTGAAGTAAGAACATAGAAAGTCAAAAGAAAGCATCTTCAATTAAATGGTGCTGGCATAACTGGATATCAACATGTAGAAGACTGCAAATAAATCCTTATCTATTGCCATGCACAAAACTCAAGTCCAAGTGGATCAAATACCTCAGTATAAAACTAGTTACACTGAACCTGATAGAAGGGAAAGTAGGAAGTAGTCTTGAATGTATTGGCACAGGAGACCACTTCCTAAATATAACACCAGTAGCACAGACACTGAGAACAACAATTAATTAATGGGACCTCCTGAAACTGAGAAGCTTTTGTAAGACAAAGGACACAGTAAATGAGACAAAATGACAGCCTACAGAATGGGAAAAGATCTTCACCAATCCCACATTTGAAAAAGGACTGATCTCCAAAATATATAAAGAATTCAAGAAACTATACATCAAAATACCAAACAATCCAATTAAAAAATGGGGTCCAGATCTAAAGAGAGAATTCTCAACAGAAGAATCTCAAATGGCCTAAAGACATTTAAGAAATTGTTCAACATCCTTAATCTTCAGGGAAATGTAAATCAAAACAACTCTGAGATACCATCTTACACCTGTCAGAATGGCTAAGATCAAAAACACTGATAACAACTTAATGTTGGAGAGGATGTGGAAGAAGGGGAACACTCCTCCACTGTTGGTGGCAGTGCAAACTTGTTCAGCCATTTTGGAAAACAGTATGGCAGTTTCTCAGAAAATTAGAAATCAATCTTCCTCAAGACCCAGCTATACCACTCTTGGGCATATACCTGTGGCAAGACATAAGAATATGCTATAAGGAGTCCAGCTGTGTATTAAAGCTATACGTTGACCAGGCCAAGAGTCAGTCAAGTGGGAAGCCATCTAGCATGGTCTATTTGGTGTTACACAGTATAATATTCAGCTGTGCCTTGTTGTGAACTTCTTGTGCTCACAATTCCCACAGAATGTGTGTGAACTTTCTGCTCAGGCCAGTACTTGGGTAAGGTCAAGGAGGCAAAGCCAAATAGGGGGTAGATGCATTGCTTTGTTTCTCTTGCAAATGAAGCTCAGACCATCCCCTCTTCTTGAGGCCTGGTGGCTCTCCAGAGCAACTGACTGAGAACAAAAGAGGTTTTTACATATCAAGGTAGAAGATAGGGTGGAGCAACATTCCTGAGGAGGCAGAAAACACTTGGTGAGGGAAAGAAGAGACTGGTGTTTTCTGTAGAGGCAGAAAGAATGGTATGACCAGGGAAAAGGGAAGAACACAGAGGTTTTGTAGTTGTTGAACTCTTGTAGAGTTCATCAGAGCCAGGAGTAGAGAGCAAGTAGAGATGGAGAGTGTAGAAACAGAGGATGAAGATGAGGCTGGAAGCAAAAGAGCTTAGTTGTTAGCAGGACTATGAGAGGGCAGTAAAAGAGGACAAAGAGGAACTGAGTGTCAGGGTGGAACTGAAGCTATGTAGACAGGATTTTATCCCAGAGAAATAAAGTAGATGGACAAAGAGCTTGGTGTATCTAGATTTATTCCTGCCCTGAAGGCCTGACAGAGCTGTAGCTGTATAGATAGAATTTTGTCTTAGAGGAATAAAATTAACAGACAGAAGAGCATAGTGTACACAGATTTTTTTTTCCCTTAGATACCCCACGCTGGATGTAGCATCTTCCCTATACTCTGGGCAATCTATATATACCCAAGGAATGTTCAATCATACCACAAGGACATATGCTCAACTATGTTCATAGTAGCATTATTCATAATATCCAGAACCTGGAAACAACCTAGATGCCCCTCAACGGAAGAATGGATTAAGAAAATGTGGTACATATACACAAACCCTGCTACATATTAGCATGTGTTCACAGTAGTTACCCATGAAATTTTAACTGCCCAATAAATGAAGGGAAAGAACACTGTAGGGCAGAGAAATCACACCAGGACCAATGGTTTGTAGATCCCTGTGAAACAAATGTTTGATGCAAGAAAGCAGTTAACTAGAAAGTGGGAAGATACAGGTCTGGAGAGTGAGTCAAGGGGGTGATGTTTGAGATGGATATAATAGCGATATTATATGACAAGATTTAGGGTGCCACTATAGGAGTGAGCAATGAGAAGTTGTAGAGAATGGGTTCAGCTTGCAAGATAGGAAATATTGAAAGGAGAGTGCATGGTCAAACAGTGTTTAAAAGCAGGGGCGTGTGAACAATTTTGAAAATAATGATTTACTCAAATTGTAACAGCAGTAAAAGCAGCTTCCTAACTCCTCATTCCCTCCATTCCTTAGTTTCTGCCTTCCTTCTTTTCTTTCTTCCTCTTCCTATTTAACTCCCTTCCTTTATCTATTGAGAATTAGTTTAATTTTCTATTCCACATTGTCTCTGAGCTTGCCATTTTTCAGCCCTTCATTCTTCCTGTGGGCCATGACTAATCTATAAGAAATCCTTCACTTACTTCTCTTAGTATTCTGGAAAGGTAAAATATTTTATCTATTCTAAAGGGATCTGTTATTTGTCTATCATTTATAAAAACTGAATATGCAAAAAAATCACACAACTGATAAATGGTAGCACCATTTCCAGATCTAACCATCTGATATTGAGTACATATTTTTATCCATTGTACGTTATATATTTAAAAAAAACACCTTTGCTTATATAAAGATTAAGGTAGGAGTTCTCTAGTCAAAAAACTTCTGAAGTTTTACTCTCTCTTTCTTTACACTTTACATTTAGTTACATTTATATGTATGACTGTTCACATTTTTAAAAAAGGAGTGGGTGATCCAACCATATTTCATAATGTTAACTACATACAGTGAGGGGACTATTAGAAACTGCAGAACTATTTCCAGAGACTGAGTAAATGATGATGAAGTGACTGACAGAATAAAAAAAGGCATGGATCACTTGGGTTGAGGTAGACGTATTAGTCCTGATAAGGAACAATGTTGAGAACCAGGGAGGGGAGAGTGTTACCTGAGAATTTTTCTTGGGTAATTGAATAGATGATATTAGCCTAAATGCAGAAAAAAGAGAAATAATAGTATTTGAGGAAACAGTCAGCATAGTTTGGGAATGATGAAATTAAATTATCTCCAGGCAACCCATATAAACTCATGAAAATAATTGGGAGGATTACTGCCTCCAGTTTTCATAAATGCACACACCAAGACCTAAATTCTCCTAACACCTCATAAAGTCAGGGAGACAATCACTGCACAGGAAAGGCCGACATAAATGTCTGCCTCTTTGTTCAATGATCAGTCTTAGTAAACACATGCCCTGTGTATATATGTTTCTCTTTTTATTTTAAAGCCAGGTCAAACTTTAAAAGAAAGCAGAAACTTTAAAAGATATAATTTAATTATGTTAATAACAACAACAACAAAGCATTTGAGAAGCAGCATGAATGGAATTCTTCTGTAGTCATTCTAAAGCTCCTTAAACAATCACCTGACAATCAAAACTGTCCTAAGGGTCCTGGGGTACTTCTAAGGATTCCCACCTCACTGAAGCCACACACATGAGAAACTAGAGTACCAGGAAACAGATCTCTACTTCTCACGTCTAACTTACTCAGTATGGCCTCAAAACTGAGAAGTCTCATTTCAAAACCACAACATCCTGAAATATTCTGAGAGTAAAAGGCTTTGGAAAAACAAAACAAAACAAAACAAAACAAAACAAAACAAAACAAAACAACCACAAACAATGAATTGCAACTTTGAAAGCAGAGTTCATTCTTACCTAGCCAATTATAATATTCACCAAATAACTTTTATCACACAACACACTCTGTGCTATGACCTTTATATGTTTGATCTTAATTTAATCCTAACAGAAACCTTGTAAGGCCGCTAATATTTCTTCTTTGTTAAAGGTCAGAAAAGTCACTGTATTTTTTCAGATCATATGATGTCAGTGACTAGTCACGGTGGCTTGTAATACTTTATTCTCTTGATATCCAGATAATTCTTTCCTGTATCAGTGAAAAAAACAAAACAAACAAACAAAAAAAACGACCCAAATTATATAGTCATTTGTATCCTTGCCTTTTGTCAGGGATGCTACGTAAATGATTTTAATTGATTTTGCAAGTTATCTTGTTTTCACAAAGTAAACAAATTCATTCAGACTGGATGAGGAACAGAGTAAAGATTTCACACATTCTTCCAGGTCCTCCTCAAATTCTACATCATCAATTTCTCTCATGGATATTAAAAGTGTTGAGGGAAAAAGCTGAAGTTTTTGATGGTACCTACCTGTTGTCACCCTCTCTGGAGAAAAAGACTGTGAAGGTTTGGATGTTCCCCTTTGCTTCTGCAGGTGGACGCCAGCTCAGACGGACAAAGCGACTAGAAACCAAGACAGGGACCACATCTCTGGGAGCAGAAGGAAGGATGCTGGAGCTTGGGATGGCTAAGGAGGAACAAGAGGAGATCATCAGAAGTGCTTGTGCTATAGTGAAAATCAGGCATGAAGTCAGAGCTGAACTTAACATACATAGCCAAGAACATCAAATATGTTCTAATAAAGGCTAATAAGAGAAATAACTGCTGTGGTATGGTCTTTCTGTATGCTGTGAATATGTGTTGCTCCCATTGGTTAATAAATAAAGCTGCTTTGGTCTATGGCAAGGCAGGATAAGAGCCAGGTGGGAAATCCAAGCAGAGATATAGGGAGATGAAGGGTGGAGTCAGGGCAGACACCATCCAGCTGCCCAAGGAGCAAGATGCCAGTAGACCGGTATAACACCATGGCCACGTGGCAAAATATAGATTAATAGAAATGGGTTAGTTTAAGATTTAAGAGCTAGCTTGCAATAAGCCTGAGCCACAGACCAAATAGTTTGTAATTAATATTAAGCCTTAGAGTGATTATTTTATAAAAACAGCTGCTGCTCAGTTGGTACCAGGCAGGACTGAGAAAATTCAGTCTACAAATAACATCTGAAATGGAATCAAGGCTAGATTAGATTTTCTAGGCCTTTGAAGCAGTGACTTATCAACAACACATATGATTTTATTGTATGATATGCAGTTTTTATTATTCCTGAAATCCATGATAAAAATAAAAAAAATAGCAGGGAAAGACATTGAGTAATACAATTTTTTTAATGTTTAAAAAAGTCATTGTGTGTGTGTATGTGTGTGTGTGTTTGATATGTATGCACAGGCAAGCATATACCACTGCACACAGATCAGAAAAAGCTATGCGGTAGGGTCTCTCCATCTACCTTAACAAAGCCCTGATAATGTGAATCTTTAATATATATGTAATTTCTGTATAGGATTTGCTTTAGAAGTATGGAGTCAATACAATATTATTTAAACATATTATATTTCTTATGAGATCAAGTGATGGAATATTTTGAACAAGAGACATATTGGCAATATGATGGTAGAACAAATTATTGTATATAATTAATAATGTTTCCTGGAATCCTTTCTGGAATGAGGCAAGGGTTGAGTAAGTAAATGAATAAATGAGTAAATAGACAAAAAAAAAAAAAAAAAATCACGTGTCTATATTTGAAGTAAAACATACAATTCGGAATGTTTATTTAAAACAAGATGTTTATATAAAAAATTAAAATAGTTACAATTTTGTCAAAGTGAATCAATTAGCTTTTTTGAGGAGTTGAAACAGAAGGGAAGGGCCATAGTCTCACAGGGATGTAACAAATGCTGTTGATTGTTTTGTTTATGGTTTTCATTATTTCAGGAGATGCGATTATGTATAATTATCATAAATAGGGAAGTCACCTGATGTCAGGCAAATACACGATTTCTTCTGTCAAAGAAAAGTTATAATTCTCTTAATTACTGATTTCATAGGTGAAAGGTGATTGACAACAGAAAAGACACAGAACAAACAGTTGTACACAAACTGACAGAGACTGTAAGGTTCTCTTTTAGCATTAACCCAATGAGAGGCCAACATTCTACACAAATACTACAGGAAAACAAGCAGCAGTGACAAAACCTTATTCACTCAGAGGGTCCTTATACTGTTTTTGATACAACTTGGAGTAACCTATTTATATAATTATAGAGGACCAAAAATATTTAAAAGCAACAAATTAAGAGCTTACGGTCAATGTGAAACCAAGTGATCAACACCTCCCCATCTCTAGCCTCAGGTCACCATAGTTACATCTCTTTGCACTCAACTTTATTGAATGTGTGTTCATTATAGTTTCCTCTCTAGTTCTACCTTAGGGGGATTGATTTTACAATATATTACATGGAAGAACACAGAAAGATGGATAGTTTATAATATTGTGTTCTATATTGTAAACTATGAAAGTGTACATTTGATATGTCACATTTAACAAATGAGTGAGGTGATAGATTTGTAATTAGCTTGGTATCACCATGCCACACTCTGTGTGTTTCTTAATTAGGGTTACTTTTGCTATGATGAAAAACCATGACCAAAAGCAAGATGTGGAGGACAGCGTTTATTTGGCTTATACTTCCACATCACTGGTCATCATCAAAGGAAGTCAGTGCAGGAACTCAAACAACAAAGGAACTTGGGTGCAGGAACTGATGCAGAGGTCCTGGAGGGTGCTGCTTACTGGTTTGCACTCAAGGCCTGCTCATTCTAATTTCTTATAGAACCCATGACTTCCAGCCCGGAGGAGACCATCCACAAAGGCTGGCCCTTCCTACATCAGTCGTTAATTAAGACAATGTCCCACAGGCTTGCCTACATCCTGATTTTTTAGAGGCATTTTCTTAATTGAGGCTCCTCCCTGTCAGATGACTTGCACTTGTGTCAAGTTGACATATAGCCATCCAGCATAGTGCATATACCAAAATATCACAGTGTACTCCATAAGTGTACAGGGATAGTTTTCAATGAAATGCAATACTGTTAATATGTAGTTTTCAATTGAAATGGGACTACCTAAAGACTGAAGTAGTTGCCATGAATAATCTGCAAGGAGAGACAAAAAGAAATCCTTTAAGGCATAAAGATATACAATTGTGCTTTACTTTAGAGTGTCCCTGAACTTAAGACAGAAATTAGTAACTGCTGCTCATAGGAAGTGCTCTGCAGCACTTAGAGTTGGAAAAACAGATTTGCAGATATTTGAGTCACTTATAAATTCCAACGTCATTCTTCTCCTAATTATGGTGTGCCTGTAAATGCATAATTCATCTTTGGTGGATGTTTTGTCTTTTGTTCAGCTTCCTGAATCAAGACAATGTTTCATCTTGACAGATGATTTCTAGCTTCAAACTACAAACAACACAGTTGCCTCTACACAACCATTTTAGGCAATAAGAAATAGTTTATTCTAGAGCAATTTTGAGTGACCATGTTCCATGTTTTAACATGAAAGCAGTTCCACGAAGTTTTATAATTTTATAGAAAAAAGAAATGAATAAATCAAGGCAAATTTAACATACACTGATGAGAAGATCAGAGAGTTGGTTATAGCAAGATGGGGGAAGCTTTTCTATAGGCCCAAGATGTTCTCTAATGATATTCTTAGCTTTTGGATTGATGGTAGTCTGCAGTCTGCTAAGTTAATAGATTTTTAAAGGTTTCTATCTATTACTACTACCAGGATGTTAGTGCAGACACAGAAGTGGGCAAGGAATGTCTGTTCCTGAAGGTCAGATATAGCCCAAGATCAGGTAACTGGCATCTTGGACCTGCAACATTCCAACCTCTCCACAGTACTGAAAGTCTAGTCAGCCAGCCAGTTTCAACAGACACAGTTTTTATTCACAGTTCACACTGTTGGCTAAGCACCACATTCTGTGTCTGTGGGGTCCATGTATTATTTATTAAATATTATCAGGTTCCTCATTGCTGGGAAGGCTTCTTCCTGAGATCTGATGTAGATGAAGCTGAGCTGTGAGGAGGACAGCAGTTATGCCCCAGGAGACAGGAATAACTGGTAAGGACCATTAACACAGAAACTCCTGGTGCACTCGCTCCTTGAAAAGTCACTTTCTTCACCATTTAAATATTACTAAGCTAGTTCAATGAATACTAATAACTGTAAATCCAGGGGAAAGTACATAGTTGATCTTTTCAAAAACATGTAAAATTTGGTTATTTTAGATGTTTGTTCCACCTGTAATCTTCACTCCATTAAGCCAACCTGTGTTCTTGATTACTTAATTTTAGGTATATAAATCTACATCACATGTAAATATTTCATAATATAAGAGGGTATTAAAAGAACAGATCTGGATCATAATGGCTAATGTTTACACTATCTTTGAACTGACTTTTTCAGACTCTTTTCTCTAATTCTCTGATTGCATTCACTTCGTGCAGGAATTGGCTGAGTCAGTATTCCTGCTGTGGACTAAACTGGTTATCTGTGAAAGAAATCCTTTCAACTGTGGAGAAGAAGAAGATTCTTCACTTTTCAATGATTTGAGAAAGATTTTCCATTTTCCATGTGAAATTCTTATCTGTCACATAAAGATGTAGAGATTTTAGAGAATGGGAGGCAGTTTTTGAGTTATTTCTGGTTCCGTGGATCCTTTGTTTTGTTTACTTTTATATATATATATATATATATATATATATATATATATATATATATATATATTCTTTTTTTTTTCCTAGAGGTCTAGAGTATTTACAACAAATAGAAGACTGGCTGCAAGTTGGATTGTTAGAGCAGAATTGGGAGAAGAGAAAAGCCTGACATCTGATACACAGTATCTCTCCTGAGAGCAAAGAGAGGGAAAGATTCACAAAAATCTCCCTGATTTCAGCATAACAGATGCTTTAAAGCAGCACAGGGGATCCAGATTCTCTCCATCTTCTCAGCTTGCTTCTACTCCTAGACCACTCTTCTGGTTGTTCCTCATGTCAGATATGTACCACCTGTGAGTCAAAGCGTACATCTCATCTATGCCCAACTTTCCTGTTTGCTGCATTTAGGATTTTCCCATTGCACAAATCACACACAGATGCTCACTGTTGTGCTCACTCTGACGTGTTTATCCCTGCCCTATGCCTGCTCAGCAGATCCATCACAAGTGTCTCCTAGCGACTACAGCTTCCTGTAATTCACCTTCCTCCAGCACATACTCTGTGCTGCATCTCAAATAAGCTTAGACAAATACACACTTGGTCATATGACTCTTCTGCTTATTTGTCCTCGATATCTTCTCTTTATCCCAGGGCAAATTTCAAATTTCACAGTCAGTTTGCTGTTTTAGCTCATGCTTACCATTTGCCTTGGTTAGGCTTCCTCTACCAAAGTAAAAAAAAAAAAAAAAAAAAAAGCTTAAGAATGTATACATTGTTATGGAAGAAATCACTGGAATACCAGTGTGGAAGAGGTCACAAAGCAAAACAGGGCAGAGAGGGCGTGCTTAAAGAATGACATATGTGTGACCTAGCTTCTTAACTGTGGCTTGTGACTGCAGTGGGGTCACCTATTTGAATGCAGGAGCAGTAAAATATTGGGAAAGAGTAAAAGCTTTCAGAAAGCACAATGGTCAAAATTGAAGTTAAAGTCAAGAGTGTAATGAATCTGAGGTGTTTCTGACTGCAAATTGCCCTGGCTGCAAATAGTGACTTGACTGCATCCTTTAATTCTGTACATACAACTTATGCACTTCGCCTTGTGCGTGGGAACATGCCATGCAGGTCCAATGAAAACCGCCCAAAGTAACCTCATTTCAGACTTGAAACTATTGGATATTAAGAAAACAAGGGTTCCCCTGAACTTGCAGAGTTTTAGCAAGCTCTTAAAATAATAGTTTAATTGTGGAAAATAAGGACAATGTTTCCCTGCAGGTTATCACTTAACATTTAACTATCAATTTAATATATTTTAGATTTTATTGGGCTAGTGGGTTTTTTTTAATTCCTTCTTGAATTGCTGACTTGAGTTTCATTTACAAAATGAATTTGCCTTGATATTAGGATAGAAATTTCAACAATTTCTGAAATGACCTTAAACTTCTGCCCCTTTGTACTACCTACTTATTCAAAGTGGCATTCTCAATACTGGTAACTATAAAATCAAATCACAAATCTCCTCTAAAAAAGGACTCTCTATATTCTACAGTATTTATTAGTCAGTAAAGATGTAATTCTTTATGTAAATATAAACAACTGTATCCAAATCATTAGTATACAGACTTGATTTCATGTATAATAAATGGTAATTTACATGCACACTAGGATTTTTAATATAGAGTCCTTTATAATTCATGATCAGTAACTTGGTATATCATGTGTGTGTGTGTATCAAGGGTCACATAAAATACATACATACATATAAATTTATATATATATATATATATATATATATATATATATATATATATATAATTTCTAGGGTGGAAAAAGGGACATCAATGAGAAAAATGAAGTCCTGACTGACTGAATTAAGCATACTATTAACCTCAGCACTCAGGATGCCAAGGTAGCACGACGACAAATCTGTGGTTAAACTGGGCTGTGCAGTGAAGCTCTGTTACCAAATGAAAACCAAAGAATGAATTATTGAGATGATGTTAATTGTGGGAAATTCAACCGTCATCCCATGGGAGATTCTGTAACTCTAATGATTCAAGGAAGAAATATGAGTGCTTAGCATCTTTCTGTTCCTTTCCTGCATTTAAGTGAAGAAGATTCTGGCAAGCATTTTTTATTTTATTTTCTTGTTCAATGGAAACATGTACCCTGTGTCCAGGAAAATGTCTTTGGGTTAATAAGTCTTACAGATACACTCAACACAGACAGTGCTCATTGTCTATAACTGTATGTGTAACATTTGATCTAGGTATAGAGGAGAAATATAGACATCAGATGGATCCATTGTCCTTGTGGATGGTATAGGAACTCCTGGCTTTTTTGATGTTTATATCCAGCCCTTTTAACTCATCTTCATCCTCTGGCAATGTCCAATGTGGTTCAAGTAATCCCCACTCTTCAACAGCTGATAGTATCATCTGCATACTTCCCTGTAGGTACTTAATCTATGGGAAAAGCACCCCAAAGAGTTTGTAAAACATGAAACAAGCAATTACTTTCATCATAAGAAGAATGTCTAAAAGTAAATAATGAATAATTCTAGTTAAAAGTAGATTTAAGCCTGAGAACTAATTAAGAAATATGTGTTCAAATAAAAACTAAGCAAAAAACAAGCCTGTCCTAATGGTTTTAAAGTAGTCAGTATTGCAGGACAGCCAGAAACCACACTCTCGATGACTGTCCATAAGGGTGGACAAGCACCACCCTTTCAGAATTCAATTTGGTAAAAATGCTTTCCACTTAAAACTATTCCTACCATTGAGTTGGACATTCCAACTTCAGTGAATTGAGAACTTAAAAACTAACAAATGATTTCTTCCTCAGGAAATCTATTATAGACAGCACACAACTCAAAACAGACCAACTCTGTATTTATCAATTTAAAGAACATGAGTTTATTACTAGATACTTTCTTTTTACAAATGTGATTAATGATGGTTTCGAAAACTTCTATGAAGTTTTTCAGGAAGTTATAAAAATACATTTCAAGAAACTATGAATGAAGTTTTCAAATCTTTTTCCTCCCAAGAAAACTCGCTCCTACATGACATCATATTCAAAATTAAGCTGGGTTTCTGCTCATCCCAAGCACACCAGTGAGAAGTGCAGCATGAGCGTGCTCACGGACAGATGTTCTTTTCTCCCCTGCCTTCAGGAGCTGCTTCTTAGTCAGTTGGGCCAGACTTATAGGGTACAGACAAATCTGGGAATAGCATGATTCACAGAATTTTTACCCCTCTGTTTAAATGGTTATCATATGAAAAAAGAAGGATATCTTTTTTAAAAAAAAAAAAAACAAAGCAATAGCTTCTTATATTGTATAAGGGAATTAATATGGCCCATGCTAATCCTCTGTGCTTTCTTTCAACGGTAACTTCTCTTCAAATAAGGTCTCAATAAAGAACCAATCAGAACCTCTTTTCATTGCTCTTAGAGGTCTAATCTCCTGCCTGGCCCTAATCTCTCTGGCCCATTACTGTTTCCATGGTTACAGTTTCTTTATCTGTTGTCAAGAGAGGAAGAAGTGAATTTGCCATACTCTAACAGCATAGTCTTCTGCTTTTAGGAATACTTAAAAAAATACCAGAGTAGCAAAATTTAGATGGTGAGGGTGATTTCTAAAATTAATTATAACTCCCCCAAATGCTTTTGAAATAAAATATAGTATTTTATTATATCTAAAACATTAGTATGTTATTGAGTTAATTTTTCCATAAAGTCATAGTCTTCTGAGATACCAAAGTATTTATTCTTTTATAAATTTAATATATAGTGTTTGTGTCATTTCATTTTGTTCTGAGAACATTAATAGTATACTACCTTCATTCCCTACTTATAATATAAAAGTTAAAATAAATTTCTAATAGAAAAAAATTTAAGTTACATAAACTTCTAACAAAATATTAATTTCACTGTTTCATTTTCCATGTTATTCACTAAGATATGATAATTATGTCTACCAATTAGATGCTTTATTAGCTGTTGGATTACATTGCCCTAAAGACATAATAAAAATAAAATATATGTAGGCATTATTAGTGAAGTAAGAGGGAGATTCCATTGCTCCAAGAATATTTTTTTCTGTTTAAATATTTTTTCTTTCTTTTTTCTGTTGGTAGACAACAGACCAAAGTATGTTTTGTTTAAGTGGAAAAGTAGATAAAAATGAAATGTTCAAAGTTAATAAAACAATTTGAATAAATTTGTACACAAAAGAAACTTGTCTATGTGATTTTCAAAACATAATTTGTTTTATAAAGTTTTCTAATGTTCTCAGAAGTCAAAAAACTGTAGCATTTATTAGGAAATTTGAAAAAAAAAGAAATGTGGATTTTTTAAAATAGTGTCTTAAATCTTTCCTTCTAAATAATGAAATAAAAGTATACTTCAACTATCTCATTAAATCTTAATCGTGGGGCTAAGGACATGGCTTGGTGAAGAGAACCTGCAGAGCAAGTATGGGGTGGGGGTAACCTTGCATTCCCAGCACCCACCTATAAAGTTGGGCAAGCCTATAATCCAAATATTGGTAGAAACATGTGACTTCTGATGGCTTGTTGCCCAACTAGTCTAATCAATTATATTGTTATATATATGTTCCGTGAGGGACTCAGTGTAATAGCCAAACCCATATAGACAATATCTAATAGCACATCAGAGTAATTAGCATTTTCCTTTTCTTTAACATTTATCAATTTCTTTTTTTGGTTTGGAGAAGTTTGAAGCTCATCTTTTCTGCTGATTTACAAAACACACATTAATGCCTATGAACTATAGATACTTCACATCTCATTAAGATTAAGATTAACATTTATTCTATCCATGTAAATGGCTAGCGTTGTTTATCCCATCCCCACTCTTTGTTTTCCATTACACATCCCTTACTCTACAAACCACTATCTTTTTCTCCATTCCTATATATTTTTAATTTGCAAAAAAAAAAAAATCTGCGTATATACTGATATTACATACAAACATGCAATTCTATACATTCATGTATACATCCACATATATGCACAGAAAGATGAGAAGTCAATTTTGGGTGTCTTCTGTTATACTGCATCTTACCTTTTGAGATACGGCCTCTCCCTGCACAAAGGACTCTCCAAGTTGGCTCTACTGTTTGGCTAGCTCCAACCAGGAATCCACTTGCTTCTGTCTGCCTGGCACCAGGACTATAGACACATGCTTCCATGCCTGGCTTTTACATGGTTGCTAGGGCGCCAAACTCTGGTCCTCACATTTGTGTAGCAAGCACATAAGAATTCTCCTCAGCTCTTAGGAAATAAATCTTAATTGTGTCCTAATTTAAGCCAATATATGTAGCATTTATGCCCATTGGCTTATTTTACTTAACATAATCTCCTCCAGTTTATTCCACAATACAGCAAACATCACCATTCAGTTTCTTACAAACAATGTCACATTATTAATAGACAATACCTTTTTATTCATTCTCCCATCGAGGTCTATCATAGTTGAGTACACATCACGCCTCTCATGATGTGCTATAATCATTTAGAAGCACGGGTATCTCTTCCATATCCTCATTGAATGTCCTCTAGAGATACCAGGTACAGGTGTGTCACACAGCTGTTGTTGTTTGGTGTTTTCAGGATCATCCACACTGATCTCCATAATGGCTGTATTAATTTACTTTCCCATCAATAGTGTATGCATTTTCTTTTTTCCACATATTTTTTAGTGATTTATTTTCGCAATTATAATGTAATTATATCATTTTCTCCTCTTTTCTATTTCAACCTCCACGCACATCCTTGCTGTCTTAAATTCATGGCCTCTTTTTCCATTAATTGTTGTTACAAACAATTATATATGTGTATCTCAATGTATCTATATTCCTAAATACATGGATATAACCTGCTTAATCTGCATTAAGGTACTTGTATGCATGTTTTCAGGGCTAACCATTTGGTATTAGATAACCATTTAGTAAGCTCTTCCTTGGGTAAGACTATTTATCCTATTCTCAGTACTAGTTGCTTGTAATTTTTTGTACAACTCCTGCTACTAAGGCTCAGGAACGTTGCAAAGTGGGGGAGGGGGGCAGAAAGATTGTAAGAGCCAGAGAATTGCGGAATTTTGTTTGAGATTATCTCCTAGAAATGTCAGAAACTACATCGATGAAGTTTCACCAAGATGACTGCCTAGACATGAACTGAGCAAAGATACCAATTCATGTGCTAACGTGGACAAGGAATAGCAGAGGTCTTCTCCAAATCTTTATAACAATGCTTATCTTACTTTGTCTTTTTGAGAAACTTTATTTTTTAGCACATGGATTTTCACCATAAAGAGCAGGTAATTATTTTGAGGATATATATTACATAATTGTAAGACAATTAAAAGGTATAATCAATTTCATAAAAATTAACTCCATTCTAAATTTTTAGACTGGTATTTTGGTATATGTTTTCTCACAATATTTTCTATTGCCTCCCTAGAAGTCTATATAGTTTGTGCTAATGATAAACTGTTAAAGTAATGTTCTATGGAGTTGGACTATGTTGTGTGAAAAATTTCTTTGGTAAAATATATTTAATTTATATAGTCACCTATTACCCCATCCAATACTCAATGAAGAATCCTATGTGAAAACTGCTATGTAGAAAGCTTGTCATTGTATCTTCAAAGACTAAAGAAGGAGAGATGCTAGATAATTCTCTTGAAGGGTATAGGCCGTAAGGACCTAAATTCTCCCTCTTACCTCAGGCACTGTACTTTACACATCAGCCCTGCTTTTTGTTACTTTAGACAGGGTCATTCTATAAACCACCTGTAGAGACTCTATCTGTCTAGCAGCTGGACTTGAAGTGTCTACAGAGACCTCATCTACAGAATTTGTCTTTGTGCTTACCCTCAACAGTCCATTCTGATTTGTTTTAGTCCAGGAGCCCCCATTCTTTAGCGCTGATATTTTATATACCACAGCCTGAGCTAGAAATCTTTCTCACACTTCCTTTGTTGGCCTGGCTTTGGCACTTCCTTCTGCTTTTAGGTTGTGTGTTTTTCCAATAATCTCTCAATTTCTCAGGTTTCTCTCTTCTGGGTTTTCATAGGACCATCATGATATGAACATCTATCTAAATACACCCTGCACTATAATGGTATGCTCATTTAATTTTGTCTTATTTCCTTTGATATTCTACCTATGCCAAATTATAAAGTGTGGGGTGAGGTAGGAAAAGAGTCTACTTTGTTCATTTACCACTTTAACCACCCATATTTTCTAAGTATATTAATTACTAATCACATTATAGACATCTAACATATTATTGGAAGTTGAGCTAGTGAAAGGCTCTGCACATTTGTGAGATAATAATTTAACTTTGTTGAGAGCTGCATTAAGCCAGCATCAGAGAATATACACTGTACAGGGAGACCCAGGTTATACTGCAAGATGTTTATGCCAATCATCACTAATCTGAAAATAAACTAAAATTCAAGACCAAACATTGAACCCAGAGAAATCTCCAAGAAAATAGAGGAGGGAGAATGGCTATTTTTCAACCAAATAGACAAAGTGAGATATATTTCATCCTCTTCTAAAAAGTAGACATCACGTCAAAAGCATCATTATATAGGCATATTTTCTAAAGGAAAGAATGCTTTTAAGCAAAAGCATAAAAGGAGCTGCAGAATGTGTCTTGGGTTGATCTGTAAATCGAGAAGAGGACCTGGGGCTTTGATATAGGGTGTGTGTTCCTCATCTCAGGATCATACATCAAAGGACACTGCCAGGGGAAAGCCTGATGCTAAAAAAGATTCCCTGTGGTCATAAAGAGAGATAAGCTGAGTGACAAATTCAGCGAGGATTTTCACACCAACAGAGATAGCTACAAACCTTAAAACTTGAATTATTTTTTTATGTGAAATGAGGAGGAAAATGATGATTGGTTTACCAGTAAATTTTTCCTTCCCCTCCCTCTGAATTCTATGCATTGAGAGCATTAAAAATACATAGATATGCTTTTAATAATTCTCTTATTTCCAAAGTGCTTATCTAGGAAGAATGTTTTCAAACAGTTTACCCAAGATGCAACAAAAATACCTACAATTATGGATAGGTTGTTTAACACACATACACACACACACACACACACACACACACACACACACATATTCATTGGTGTTACATCAATGACAACATATAATTGCTGGAACCTTCCTCTAATTTTGCAACCCAGGCAAGTATTTCTTTCCTCTGATCATTACTTGCTTTATTTAAAATTTTATCTAGCTATTTTAAGTACAGAGGTGTTACCTGATGCTGAGAAATGAATTTCAAATACTACCTAAAGTAGCTAACGTACCATTTGCATCTAATGAATGGCTCTTTCTATATTTGTGAGTCCTTACATTTAAGAAGGCTGCTTCTACTGGAACAGTTTTATGATGGCTGTTTTGAGACCTCAGAACCCTATAGAAACATGCCAGGAATAAGTTGAGCACAATTTAATAGGTGAAGTACATTATAGACATGGGTTTTTCTTTATACAAGGGCAGTTCTTAGTCACCTCAATAGCCTTCTCTAACTCATTTATCAGGTTGCAGAGCAAAGAAACACATCTCTAATACTTCCTCTGTTAATTTTATCATTCCACATATCTGCTTCTGTGAGAGACTATTTTATTTTAGGCACATTTTTTCCTCAGTGTCCTTTGCACCTGTCACTATTCCTGGTTTTCTGAAGATACCTTTAATTATTTCTTATCAATGCCGTTTCCTGGTATCTTTCCTCAGCCACAGGGTAGCTGAGCTTCATGGACTTGCCAGCACCTTCCTTGTCCACCCTTTCCCTTGAGAATTGATATTGAATTTCAAGTCACTTTTTTATGCTTTTTCAATGCTCAATGACCCTTTGTACGCCGTTTCATCAGCCCTCTGTCATCAGAGCTTCTCTGGGGATAAAGACTGACAAGCTGTGACAGATCCCCTCCTTTGTGTGGATTTTCTCCTCCTGCACCTCATCCAGCCATATGGTGTTTTGTGACCAGCTGCCTTGTGATCCTGTCCCCTGTCTATGATGGACATCTAAAGACACATACCAGAGACACAGGCAGGCACGGCAAGCTCTGAGAAGTAGAGCTCTCATACAGTCTCTTTTGGTGAGGAGAGAGTACTAAAGTGAAATACTGATCACATCATGTTATTAATTGAAAAAGACTGAAAAACAACCAGCCAGCCAGCCAGGAGGAAGGGAGAGAAGGAGGAAGTGAGAGAGGAAGAGAGGGAAGCAGGGAGGGAGGGATGGGTGGAGAGAGGGAGGGAATTAGTTTTAGAAACTGTACTTTGTTAAATAACTAGAAGTACTAAGAAATTCAAATAAAAGTCAGTTGGACACTTTTGTAATAACAATGGAAAGCTTAACCCCTCCCTTGAAGCATGGGGAATACCTTTAAGAACCACTTTTACCATTTCAGGATTCTAAAAAACTGAAAAGAAAAAAAATTGCTTCAGTCACATTTGATAGTTCAGTGAAGTCTGCTAATGGGAAGCTTCCAACTTAGCCAAGAGATTTATGTTGAAGTCTTAAAATAACTTATTTAAATGTGTGGTAGAAGGTGGACTTGGAAATGCTCATCCCTGGGATGAGAATGCATTTTAACTTTCCCTGAGAATCCTCCAGAGGTTCCGGCTGACTAAACACTGTGTTTGCGTTGGACAGAATGGTGCAATGTGAGTCAGCATAGCAGGCCCAGAATGCAACGGTGCAGCAGGCCATGGAGATTCATGAAGCGTCTGGGTTCAGTGTGCGCATTGCTAATCCTGTGATACTCATCCATAAATTTTGTAAGCACTGGAGCAAATTAAAGGGAAATAAAAGTAAAAGCAATAAGCAAGTATATAAATCTAAGATAGATTATTAATTAATCCAATTAAAAGGAGTTTTAAATTTTTCTTTAAAATTTGCATTAGTATATATAGAAAGGAATTGCATTAGGATATTTTCATACGTCTATGTAGTGTGTTATGATCATATTCATACACCCTTTGTTGCTTTCTCTTCTTCCCCTTCCTTCTGCTATTAATATTTTGTCTTTCTTTTGTGTGTGAACAGACCTAATACATTTCTTTGGGGTTCACAGGAGTCTGTGTTTTGGGGGGCAGTGTGCTGACAGAAGCATGTGTACTTTACCAGTGACTACATCACTGAAGGAGGCCCCTCCCTCCTCTGCTGAACTTTCTCTTCGTCTAAATGCTCAAGGAGGTGTGAAGAACCATAAGCCCCTCCATTTCATGACAGGCACAATCTTGTGGAGATGCCATGCAAACAATCACAGCCGCTGTAAGTTCAAGGGTCGGCGGCACAGTGTATGGGGGAGTCAAAGTTCTCTCATGCCCCTGCCTTTTTCTGAGGCTCTCACATTCTTCCCATCCCTCACTTTCCTCCTCCACACCAGGGCTTATGACCTCCCAAGTCACAGGCTTTTGACCAGGTTTGCAGTACCAAACATCAATTTCCTCCTGTTGGGAAAAGGTCTCAAGTACAATGAGGAAGTGGTTAGTTACTACCTGAAATCACTCCCAGACTGAACACCAGAAAGCTCACCTTGCCTGGCAAGTCAGTGTTTTGTTTTTGTTTTGCTGTTGTTGCAGCTCTCTCTTTCTTTCTTTCTTTCTTTCTTTCTTTCTTTCTTTCTTTCTTTCTTTCTTTCTTTCTTTCTTTCTTTCTTTCTTTCTTTCTTTCTCTCTCTCTCTCTCTCTCTCTCTCTCTCTCTCTCTCTTTCTTCTTCTTCCTTCCTTCCTTCCTTCCTTCCTTCCTTCCTTCCTTCCTTCCTTCCTTCCTTCTCTCATTTTCTTCCTTGCTCCCTCTTTCCCTCCCTCCCTCCTTCCTTCCTTCCGTTCTGCCTGTCAAGACAAGGTCTCAAATCGTAGTCCATGCTGTCCTGGATCGCATTATACACCCTAGGATTACCTGGGATTTTGGACACTCCTCCTGCCTCAGCATCCAGAGAACAGGAATTATAGGCACAGACCACCATGTCCAGCTCTAGATTAATATTGTACAAGTAGAACCTTACAACATTTCTAGGGGTGATGTTCTACAGAACAACAGGGGAAAATGCACATAAAGCAGGAAGTGTTTTTTTTTTGTTGTTGTTGCTGTTTTGTTTGTTTGTCTGTTTGTTTTGTTTTGTTTCTTTTTTGGATTTTGGTTTGGAAGTATTGCTATTCTGGATGAGATCAAAACAGACAGAGAAAGATGTGACCAGTCACTTTTTGGGAAAGCAGGTGGTACCCATAACCACAACTGATTCATCAATTATGTAAAGTTATCCTTTCCCCTTTTCAATTGATCAAAGTGAGAAACATGACAAAAAAATTGTAAACCCCAAATATAAAAGAATAAGTAAATAAATAAAAATAAATAAAACAACTCCAGCCAGGGAAGCAGGGAGGCTAACTGCTGACTTTGACCTCTAGGATCCCATCTGGTGCAGACCTATTCAGGCCCTGTGCATGCTGCCACTGTCTCTGTGAGTTCATATGTGCATCGATCCTGCTGATTTAGAGGGCTCTGTTAACTAAATCTGATCTTCAGGTCTTCCCTACTAAACACAGCCAGGTCTCCACAGAGGCCACAGTATGACCTTTAAATAAACACATTTAAGAGTAACTAGGAAACAAAAACAAACAAAAGGCAGATGGACCAGAATAAACATTTAACAACAGGTATGTCATACTTCAAAAATGTTTATTATCCCCTCTGCTTTCTAATTCCCACAGATGCTGATCATGGATGAGAAATCAGTACACTTTAAAGAATTTTATTGCTGAACTCCTGCACAATTAATCTGCACCCTCTAAAGCCCCAGCATACTTAGCTTTGTCCAAGCCTGTGATGAGGGTATCTTCAGGTGTTCTGTGGTATCACCTATCCCTGAGATTATATGAAGAGAAGGGAATTTGCTTCATCATATTTATTATTTTTTTTCCAAACGTCTCACACTGGAGTCTGAATGTTGAGGGAAAAGCTTGAAACAAATCTGGGTTGAAAGATAGTCTATAGGGAACATTGCCAATACTATTATACTTGGTCAGAGTAAACTGGGAGAGATAGAGACTGTGCCAAGAAATGGACAATAGGTACCTGACGATTAAGTGTAAGGAAGTACTCTGATTGGAAGAGACAGAAAGACAGGATTACAGCAAGACCTGGTGAAAGCTGAATGCAGAAGACAACCTACTTCACATCACTAGGCCAAGATGATTTCTCAATTTTAACACATGTAGATGATGTGAGAGGCTAGCAATAGAGAAACATCGGGTGCTCCATATACATAAAATCTCATATATAAAAAACTATGCTCTAAGTCTAAAACAGTTCTGCAGTATATGATCATAAAGGAAAAGGCTGCCCCTCTGGGTACAGCTGAATATCTGCTCTAATGCTAATAGCTTTGTTTTACCTTTAAAAGCATAGGGCAATCCCTAAAGATGCATAAAACGCTAATCTATCCGAAGTATAGCATTTCATTTTGTGTGAAAAGTATAAACATAACTAAATAAAAATCAAAATACCATAAGGGCAATGTTATTTCAGAATTCTTTCTAGGACCATCTACCTACCAGAGAAAAGAGATAAATCCTGGGTAGCTGGAAAGGAGATGTACTATCCTGCTTCCAAACACAGACGGAGGAGATAAGGCACTCAAAGTACACCTTCAACCTAAGAAACACCATCTTCCACCACACACTGGATTCATGATAAGCCTTTGATTTTACCTGGCACCAGTCTGTCTGTATGTCTACTTTGCATTTCACTCCAAGTAATGTGCCAGTTCCCAACGAGGTCCCCATTTCACCTACTTTTAAGCTTACGTTGTAACTAACAAAATTAAAAATGACTGCATAGGAAATCAATTATATATTTAAGTTGGTGTGATGAATTTCCAGAGAACATGGGCTCAGCAAATTGTAAGGCTGCCTGACAGAGGGGGAGAATGTGGGGAGAGGGGTTTGCCCTATAGTTCAATCTTAGTTTGGATATTCTACATGCTTCCCCGAGAAAGACTGTAGACCCTATAAAGGATGAAAAGCATAGGAAGGTTATCATATTTGCTGCAATAAAACTCATAATTCTAGGTGGGAATTTTCCTCTGTCAAAACACAGTATTTTGGGGAGGCAAAATTGATGGGCAGGACAAATTGCTCAAGGAATCTAGAAAACAAAGAGCGGAAATTGTGGAAGAGAAAATGCATATTTCATTGACTCAGATGGAAGCATTAACTAGCAATTCCCTAAAATCAAGACAGTTAAAATAGCATTTCCAAATTTAAAATTTCATGTGTCACACAGCTCATTCCTCGTGCTACTGCACTAAAAGAAGACATTATGAACTAAAATGAACTTCCAGTTATTTTTTGTTGCTGCTGTTTTAGGGAGGGTCTCATAGAATCATTCTGAACTCCAATAACTCACTATGTAAATTCACGATCCTCCTGCCTCCACCTCCAGTGTGCTGGAATGTAGGCATATACCGTTATGGTCAGTTAAAGTTGGGAAATGTTTGTGTGTGTCACTGAGTAAGTGAACCCAGGACATGTACTTTCTAGGCAATTACTCCACTAACTAGTCTATGCTCCTAGCCCTAATTTCCAGATAACTTAACATGGGTTTCATGTGGAAATTTATTATTATATCTAGTCTGTGAAGAACATTCTGTCTATCTTCTTTGCTCTCAAAACTCTTTGGTATTTCTGTCTTTTAATAGTTAGGATGAAAATTTGTGAATTTCTCTCTCTATTCTACTCTTTTTTTGTGTGCACTAGCTCAGAGATACTGGCAATCATTTTAGGGAATGAGTAAACCACATACAATTATCTTTTCTTGATTTACTATTCCCTATGTCCAAAGATTTCTTAATATTTTCCTGTTCTGAAAAATAAATGCTTGAAAGATAAACAATAATTGAAAATCAGAAAACAAAAGTCACTAGGGACTTTGATCATAACTTGTTTCTCTAATAACCATACCTGAAGGAAGTAAGAGTTAACTCAACAATCAAAATGTCTGGAAGAACTTGATGGGAAAGAAGTTTACCACATTCTATCTATATAAAGTTTTTCACAAGTCTTCATGGCATCAATTTCAAATTAGGGAACATGTATTAAAAGTTTCATAACTTATGTGAATAATTCATTATAGAACACCCCATACCATTTTTCCTCTGAAACTATTATGTGCTGTGTAATACATTCTCACACAAACCATTCTAAATTCTGAGTGGATCCTTGGGGTGTAGGAGATTTGTTGAATGAATCAATAGCCACATACTATGTATTTTGATTTTTAAATATCCTATTAAAGTTCTCTTTCTGGGGTCAAAGACCATATATCATTGCAGAGTGACAGTCTCTTATATTTTTTTCTAGTACAAATTAGTCTTTATACAAAATTCCATTCTCATTTCTTCAATATATTAGTTTGGTTTTCAGTATAGATACCTATTTCTGTCTTGTACATTTTACTTTATAAGGAAAATTGAGTGGTCTAGTTTTTAACTATAAATACACTTTTAGAGCTTTCATAGTGATAAGAACAAGTAATACCAACTGCCAAATCTTGTTTTATAACCTTAGTATATTAACAGTTCTTTAGACTTGAGGGGTATTTAGAGTTTATTTAAGACAGTGATTCTCAACTTTCCTAATGCAGCAACTCTTTAATACAGTTCCTCATGTTGTGGTGAACCCCCCAGCCATAAAATTATTTTGTTGCTACTTCATAATTGTAATTTTGCTGCTGTTATGAATCATAATGTAAGTATATGATGTGCGGGATATCTGATATTCGATCCTCAAAGGGGTCATGGCCCACAGGTTGAGAATCAATGCTTTAAGATAATGAGTACATTGAGAGTTTGAAACAAGAGGGCTTCAAGTTCAAGGCCTTCAGATAGAGCTTGGTCCATTTAGTGAAAATCTGATTCAAATGAAAAGTTCAACAGGAACTGGAGATAAAGGAAAGGGGTGGTCTTGTAGAGCAAAGGTAGGCCCTTGGTTTGGTCTCCTATGTGAAAAGAGAAACAAGGATGGTTCTAGACATCTCCTGCTTATTTGCTTCTCAGTTTCTGCTCACAGTGGTGCTTTCCATATGGAAGCATCACTCCAGAATATGGCAAGCTAATTTCTGTGAAAGAATTCATTTTCACCTCTACCAAATTAACCTGAGTAAAGGCTGAGCTATATGGATAACGCTTTTTAATTTGGATTTTAGCATATGGTTTTCTAATACATATTTTAAAACTCAGCAAATCTGTTTCGACCAGATTGGAGTAACTTTATTTATAGAAAGACTCTTCAAATTGTAAGATGAATACAAAGATACAAACTCTTTCACTCAAATGATTGTTTTTTTATCTCCGAATGAAAGCATCTTTTAGACAAGGTACAAATACACTCATCTAACCATCTGATGAGTTACATATTGAAAATACCTATACTAAATATCTTCTGTATATAAAGCAGTGTTGCAGGGAATAGGGATGACATATACAAGGCAGACCCTGGTGTTGTTCACATCCCCTTTTTCTATCCTCTAGATTCAATTAGTTATGCAGATTGGAAGCTACAGAAACAGTTGCCTAGATATCATGATTTGGATACCTGTGTTTTCTAAATCTTTGTGTGCTGAAATCTCATTTTTATTAAAATATTAATTAAAATTGAATTAAAGTTGTAGAAACTTTAAGAGATGGCCTCGCTGGGAGAGAACTAGGTCATGGGGCTCCATCACCAGAATGAATCAATGCCATGCAGTGTCTCTCACTTCCTTAGATCTCAGGAGAGCACATTTCAATAAGCAAGGCCCCTCCACTGGGTTTGGCAGCTTCAGAACACAGATTCTGGAACAGAACTTTCCTTTTTTTTTCTCCATTGCTTTGTGACACAACAGGGAAGGTGACCTTAACATGGCACAGCTTAGACCCTCCAGTCACAAAAATCAGAAGCCAAATGAACACTGTGTACTGCGTGGCAGAGAGCATTCTCTTTTAGCAACAACAAAAGACTAAGTCAGTGAGCAAATAGTGATCAAATCGAATATGTTCCTGATCCGGAGGATAAAGACAGGGAACAGATGGGAATAACAGTCAAGCACAGTGCTGTACATCATCTGGGAACTAATGACTTGGTCACATACTGGTCAGGCATCCTCAAAGCAATTACTTCAGCTTTTTATTTCTCAGTTTTTTCTCCCCATAGATGCCAATGATAACAGTAGTACCTAGTTCCTAGGAATGTCTTAAGCATCTTACGACTATCTTAAACTCACAACTGAGATAAATTTATAAACCATATATGCAATATCATACTCACGGAGAATATAGAAGATGTCTAGAAGAAAAAGAAATCTGAAACCTTCTTAGAAATTAGACCAAAAGATGAACTACTGACTCTACTTTCACCAATGAATAACTTTGGCAAATAACTCACTTTTCCTTGGTATCTATTTCCTAATTTTGAGAGAAATAAAATAATTGTGAGTTCCTCTTTCATTAAAAAAATGGAGCTTAATAACTGTCGTGGGGGAAACTGGGATAAACATAATGTACTCTACTAAAATTTCTCCTTGTGAGATGCTAACTTCAGGGGAATTGTGCAGGTTTGTAAAAAGACATGAGCATTGGCTAGCACACAATAATTATGTCCCTGCTGTATTGTTGAGTAATTCCTATGTATCAGGCACATCATGGTCAGTCTGTGGACAGTAAATAGGTTTTACCAGATTGAATTTTCAGAGGGTTTCAGTAATTCAGACATGCACTCAAGATCTCAAAGAGCAGAGAATATCTACAGATCTGAGCTCTTGGGTGCAATAATAATATGCATAGATCATGTAAGCATTCAGAGTATTATGAACAACTTCTACTGGATGCTTCTATAGCCGTATTCCTCATATTAGAAAATGAATATTAAGTGCTTAGTGTTGGAGAGTTGTCATGAAAAAATACATGAGGCAGAAAGAAAGAGAGCTAGAATTATTAAAAGTCATATTTCTCAGGTTGAAATTATGGATGCATTTGCAGTATTTAGTAGCTTGTCAGAGCTGCAGTGTTATTTTGCTATAAACCCACAGGCATATCGTTAGTGTCATCTTTGAAATATTCACTAATTCAATGGCAGAATTGTAAATTGTCTTGATTCAAGAGGTATAGAGCCACCTGTTATTTTGAAAACCCGAACATCATGTATTTAAGGGATGATAAAATTAAGGAAGCTACCAGTGTATGAATCACAGATGCTAATTTGCTGACATAAATGTAGAATGATGTATTTTACAATCCTGGCAATTATGTCAGAAATCAGTCTACAGTAATTCATTAATACCATTTCTTCAGCAAAAGTGGGGGGGATATGACATCTGTAACTAATATTATGATCTATGTTATTTTATATTATGTTTTTGATTTTATGAACAGTAGGCAACCATAAGATAATTTGAATAGCTAATTATTAAAATACTCAGGTTTCCCGTTCAACTACTGTTCAAGAATGTGGATCCATTTTGCAAATTATAGGTCTTATTTTCCTGATGAAGATGATGGAAAGCGACAAGTTTCGAGAGAGTTGTGTTAACTCCTTCATGGCCTGGTGCACTAAGCACACTGACAAAACTGACTGAAGGGCTGCTATGATGCTGAGACTCTGCACAAAAACCAAATGTATGTGAAACAAGCAAGTTTTTATAGTACTATTTTTACTATTTATCTAAAACTGTATTATATGCTCTACTCTTTCATAGTTTTAGATATATTGTCATAAGTCAATGAAGATACTGTTATAGAGTTGTGTGTTTGATGGGTAGACTATAAAACAGTTGTGATAGATATTCCCTAAAGTGGCTCAGGTGACCTCATTTCATGTGAGTGGGGTTGGACGTACAGTAAGGATCATAGAGCAAAACTGATGCGGCACCTCTTACCTGTTGAAGTTGCGCAGTATGGCAAAGATGATGGAATGGTCAGTGGAATTTTAAGGAACTTGGTATGAAGCCATGCCTTAGTGGAATGAAAGAAGAGTGTCTCCGGCTTTCCTGCCAGAGGTGAAAAGCTCTCATGTGAGCAACTGCAGGGCCGACTACTCCCTCAGCCAGAGAACTGTGAGTGATCTCTGCCGTCACAGAACAGCCTGCAAGGAGGTGGAGGCTTCTGACTCTCAGGCACATGCAGTGGATCCTGTCCACAACTGGGCAGCTAGAAAGCTCATCTTTCCTCCGTTGGATGGATGATATAACATCAACCATAATGCTCACCAGAATTGGAGCCAGTGAGACTGTGAAGTGCAGAACTCTGCACAGCTTGACCCAGACATCTGAGACTGAAGAATGTATTGTGTGAAATAATCAAGTAAGTGGCTATACAGCAATCTGTGGTTAATATAATATATATGCTATCCTGTTCCTAGGAGAACAGAGATCATTCAGTCTACTAGGACAAACTGAGTTGTCTTTACAACAGTCCTTCAGAGTATTTGAGCATTCAGCACATATCATGAGTATTATCAACTCAGTTCATTTTGGGAATATATTCTGGGAAATACGAGGTTTTGTTCATAGTGAGAATTAGTAAACACTACTAGACTGGGAAACTTGATTTTGTTTAAAAGCTGAGACTTGCATTACATCCCTTATAAACAGGTATTTCTGATCTGCAAACTATACGTATTAGAAATACACAAAAAGGTAAGTTCTGACAGATACGCAACCCCTCAAAAGATCAATCCTCCCAATAGTGTCCTCTTGGACTTTTCCAGTCAATCCCTCCTGCCACCTGAACTCCAGGCAACCTGTGATTTGCTTCCTCTTAGGACAGGTTCAGTTTGCATTTTCCAGACACTTTATTAGCAGGCTCATGCTTCCAGATTGTCCGAGACTCACTTTCCCTACTTAGTATAATACAGGTACTCTAGTTACCCTGGGAACCTGAAAACACAACACCAGGATAATAGGCGCTGATAATCTCCTTTCCTCTAATTAATAAACTACCACCCAAATTCATAACAGCAATTCTAATTAAATTAATGGGTCCCACACAAAATTAATTCATAAACGTAAGGTGGGGGGGCTTGTTGGAAAGAATGGTTTCAGAGAAAGAGTGAGTTGGTGATTAAGGGTAATCAGGGGATGATATCTACTAAAATACTAGTATGTATCAAACTATTAAATAGTAAAATCATCAAAAATGGAATAGCCCCAAAACATTTTGACAACCATCCTTAATGTGCATGGTCTTGTATGGCCTTGGAGGCATACAATAGGCAAAAAAGGAGGGCCTATTTAATACTTTCATGGGAGAAACTTCTCATTGTCTAATGCATAGTGCTTACAATTTACAATAGTGGGTGCTCTTCCTTTTCTGCTCACATATACACGACCATCTTTATGCTGCAGGGAATCTTAATTTTCACAGTCATATAACTTTCAGTGTATGTAGCATTGTGTGTATACACTTACATATCATATGAACATACACATTTACTTTTCCTTTCAAATAAATCAAATAATTGATAATGCTTATAGGTGAAAATCAATAGAAAATGCGGTCATAACGACTGAACACATTTATCCAGTAAATGGCTCTTAGTAATTAACTGACATCATATACTAAAAAAATCAATAAGGAAAAGCATAGGCATGGTGACTTTACTATTTTATCAACACTTCAGTGTTCACTATGCCTGCATCTCAGCATTAAGATAGCCAGAGCCCTAGAGCTAGGGTGACCCCTTGTCGTAACCAATCAGTCAAGTTGAAAACGTGGTGTAAAACATGACTTATAGATTGAAAGCAGTTCTCACACTTAGAGATGTTCTCCTGGGAAATAAAACTGCACTGTTCCCCTTAGCCATCTCTTAATGGCTGAGCACTGTTTCTTCTCCAGTCATGCCAACAACAACAACAACAACAAACAACAAACAAATTCAAGAGACAGGCTTGGTACTACTAAGCAGGTTAGAGAAAAACATAAGATACTATGCTCCACTAAAACCAGCATTCAGCTATGGGAAGCAATAGTCCTAGCTGTAGCCACACAAAAAGAGGAACACTGGATCAAAAACAAATGGCAACCCTGATAAAACATAATCCCTGCACCCAGAGAATATTGTACAGAGAAATTGCTGAACATTATTATCTTTCCTGCATTTGACAAACTTGATCTGTGCTTGCCATGCTCAAACTGTGAGACATAGTGCTGTAGAAGTTCATTTTTACCCTAGTTCCTGACTCCTCAAGTTCTAACAGCTTCTATCCCTACCTCATTAGCTTCAGACTTACAAGTGACATCATCTTTGAAAGGACATTTTGCTTTTCTTATCCAATCCCTATCATTTACTTTTAGTAATTGAACGGAGACCTAGGAATGAAGAGAACAGCATAATTTTTTGTTATTTTCATTCTAATAGTTGAATTGCAAAGTGTAAGGGGCATGTCTAGCAAATAGAGAGATGAGCAAGCTTATTACATAAAAAAGAGAGACAAGCAAGCCTATTGTATAAATGAATCCTTAACACCAAAATAATAAATGAGACTGTGGAAATTACAGTTTCATGATAACCTTTTGTGTTGTTTGTTTGTTTATTTCAGAAATGCTTCCTACCCATAGGAAAATTTTGAATTATTTGAAACCTCCAGGCATGAGTAAATTCACAAACTCAGTCACTAGAAGGAACCAGCTCTCCAGCAAATGCCATTTTTTTTTAACTTCAGTCTTCCCACCCCAGAGCGGAATTCCAAACTTAGCTGTTAAAGAATTCATTGGGACTTTGAGTAGGAAACTACCCACAGGCTAAGTGAAATCCAAAGTCATTCATAAATAATGCACCACTCAAAATAGTTTTGTGGGTCTCTATATCTCCAATGACCTGCAAACAAATTTGTTTCATATTTGAGAACATCTTGAGGCTCTGATAATGTATTATTTTTGAGTCTATATGTTATTTTTATACATCTAAATTTAGAGTATAATTTGCAAGCATAAAGGATTAAAATATTCTCCACATTCCACATATAAAAGCCACTTTATTACTACTCAATGAAATCAAGCTTAAATCGCACAAATCTATAAACAGAGTAGAAAAGCCAACATCACATGACTATAATTAGGTACATGCCCTACTTTATTAGGATTGACTACCTATAAAAATAGTCCACCTTTGTCTTGCCAATACATATGTGGATGCTCTAACAAACATGCACCACATTCTGCACCTCAGAAAAATGCAGTTTGATGTGAAGGCATGTTTCACATACAGGTACCTCAATGAGAGGAAGCTTGGATAGTTATGAATTTAGGTATGTAAATTCACATGTCACACATTCCACTCCACCTGAATCCCTTAATCTTACTGATACTTCACAAAATGAGTCTCTAGCTGTCCAACAATGCCAGTGGTCTCTCCTGTCAACCATTATGTTCATGCTCATTTACCTAATATGCACTCTGGATTCCAGCATCTCGATTCTGAGATTTTTTTCTTTGAATAATCTCCACCAGGACTTTATAGTTGTCATTATTGTTGTATCCTTGGCTCCGATCCTTGGCTTTTAATCTAAATAAGGATGGAAAAGGTGGTTGCTATTGGAAAATTTGGGAGACTCATAGCTTCGCCTTTTAGAACATTGACTAACAAGTGAGTGTGTCAATTTCCTTACTACATTTACTAAAAAGGAACAAAGTGAAGCTTGAGTTAATGCATGAGGAACTCTTTGCTTGAATGTTTATTTTGCAATAGTTATAGAATCTAGGAGGCTAATTCAACTGGTAGATGAGATTATTGAGAGTTCAATGATAAGTTTAAAAAAGATATAAAGTCCTTTAATAAGACTATATTCCTTAAAAAGAATCTCATATATGTGATTCCAAGCAAGTACCTTATGACAACAGACATATAGACAGAGTCTGATGATCCCTTCATTAAGCCCAATTCTGTGGACTCATTGTGGATGTTGTAAAAAGGGTTATTGGCAAAAGACATGGAAAACAACCAAAGCAGGGTTTGTTGTTAGTAGAAAACAGGTTTTCTACTAGAATCTTCAAGGGTCATTGTCACGTTACAGTACCTGCACTAGATTGCAGCTACGCTACCACGTTGACAGTACTAGTTTTATATGTGAAACTTTTCTATCTTCAAAGGCTGTAGAGCTTCATGTGTTTTGTTCCAGTAGCTTCCTAGGGATGAGCAAGCCTAATGTGGATGGCTGCATGCTGATACAGGCTCTTTCAAACGTGGTAGCTGACATAACAACACGAATAATAAAGTGCAGAAAAACGGGAAATGCCTAGTGGTGTCTAAAAGTGGGAGAGGGGGTATTAGATTTATACTCATAAATGGAAAATTACATGGAAATAATAACTACTTATATTTTCTTAATAGGACATGAATATTATTCCTTGGTTGCCCATTGGCTAAAATACACACTAGCTAAATTACTTCTCAGTGTTGGAAGATTCTGCTCACACAGCTCTAGATTAATGCATAATTTAGTCACATCTACCCCTGGAATGCCACTCTTTGGCACAGGCACACTGGCTCTGAACATCCTTATCAAGTCTTTCATCCACTCATGAAAGACATGAGTGACAATACAGGGAACCTGTCCTTTGGGATGATATAACTAGGGGTTCTTTCCTATAACACAGTAGAAGACTTGAGAATTGATTTGTCTACACTCAGAGGACAAATCAGAAAGAAGATGTTATAAACAGCTGTCCTGTCACTGCCGATCAGTTCCTGCCACGGCTATCCCTGTTCTCTGTAGGACTACCACATGCCTGCTCAAGCAACAGGAAACTGCTGCTTTTGATAATAAGCTAAATTGCATGTGACAGCCTAAATGAACAAGATACATATTGGAATAGAGCATGTTTGACTTTTTCACTGTCATCTCTGGAACCATCTCCTGGAAAGGAACAGCAGAAAGACCAACTGATGTTCAAAATGGAGAAGGGATATGCTACACACCTTCATATCTGCATCTCAATAGGTGGGATCTCATCATGTGACAACTTTGATCCTGTCCAAGAGCAACCATGAAGCAGTTCAGAGCAGTTTATTATGTTTAGCTGTTCCAAAGTCAGAACTCAGTACCATTAGGATGGTACCTGGAAACTCGCTGTGTGTAGCTGTGTACACACAAGAATAAATTCATACAAATCAACAATGTTTTCCATCAGTACCTCACTGGTTAGACTTCTCCAAACTTTTATTCTCCTTAGAAAACAAGTTCAATATTAAAATTTAATAAAAGCATTCTCCTCTTCTGGAAATAACCTTCAAATTTGGTATTTTGTGACCACCTTTTCAAAAATGACCATATATATAAATAAAGGACACTTATTTTCACTATAAAAATGTCTTCAGAACTTGCTATCTGGTATTTGGTGATGAAATGTGTGAATCAGTCTTAGCCTTGGGCAAAAATGAATGGAGGGGGCAAAAAAGAAGGATGAAAACCTCAGAGAGAATGCTAGAGCAGCTGCCAAGTTTCTTCATAGACAACAAAACTTTAGATGATCTGTTTTGATTAATTTTATTTTTCGAGTGTGGCAAATTCTGTTCCCGTGAAGGCTCCAGTATTTGCATTCCTGTGATTTTTCTATCACTTCTGAGCTGGGGAGTGGTGTTGGCATTTACTGTCTATATCACCTAGTTGACAATGAATGTCTAATCTTCTGTGTCATATCTTTATTTGAATATGCCTCTTCTACCAGACAGATCTCTTTGAAGATCACAGGTGGGTCAATACTTCTTTGTGGGCTTCATAGTGACTACCCTGCATAGAAATTAGGTAGGTTCTTGGCTGAGTGTGTTAATTAATACATTGGGAAATTTCTCTACCAATCACACACATCAACACACACACACACACACACACACACACACACACACACACACACACACCACTGTCAGAGTATCAACATGTCATTTTAGCACATCTTTTCTTGGTTCTCTTCTGCAATGTCAATAATTTGTCAGGTTTTACCCTCCCTATTATTTTCAATATGCTTAATTTCTAACTTGTCTTTATCTTTGTCAGTAACTTCTTTAGATCCTTCCAAGATGTGGTCTAAAAATAAGATATTTTGGCTGGCAATCTTTAGACCTTTGAATATTTTCTCTTGCAGTATTTATTAGTAATTTTTCTCAGTAAATTCTATAATTATGGGTTTTCAAGGCTCTTCTTGAGAGAATAAAGAAAAAACGTGGGTGTGTTTTTATTGTTTTCAAAGAGAGTACAAGGAAATTATGCTGATGTTGCAGTTCATTTACATTTTAAAAGGTGACTGCATCCTTTGTTTGAACTTTTACCCTCAAAACCCTGTGGATAATGGAGAGAGATGGCTGCCACCTTGTTCTGTGCTTCTGAAGTCCCTTTGTGTCACTCTCTAAAGCAGTCTTTTAAGCATTCTTCAAAATGACTGGATTAGCCCTCCTCAACTTAGCTCTTCAAAGGCACCATATTTTGTCTTTCTCATCAAATAGAACAGTTTTTTTTTTTTTTTAAATCACTTGATCTCCTTCAAGCCTCTAGTACAGTGTAGTTTGAACACCTGGGTAAATTCATATATAGCCAAAAATTAAAACTGTGTGAAAGAGCATAACAAAGATATTATGGAATAAATGTAAATTCTTTCAGTTTTAGACCAAAGAAAATTAGCAGTCTACATAAGAAGATGAAAAACCTAGATGGTGGTACAAAGCACAAGTGAAATCAAAGTCCACAAAGTGAGACATTCATGGACAAAAGAGCCATGTCTGTCTGATAGTAGACTGCAGTGAGGCAGGGCCCCACATCTGAGGATTATCTGAGGTTTGTGTTATACACTCTGCATTCTAGTCTATATATTACACATCAAGGTTTTGGTTTTCCTCTAGCAAAGCACCTAAGAAGTGTGTAGCCTCTAGGGAAGTTCAGAATTTCCTTAGTCTTGGGGACATCAGACACACAGAAGAAGATGGTCAGTTATGAGGGGGGAAATGAAAAGATGAAATAAATGAACGGTCAATCCCCATAACTCTTTATCCAATGCTTCTGTCTTCTTAGAAACAGAATTATATACAGGGCAACAGTTTCAAATGTGGCCCCGTGGAGAGTCTGACTCCCATCAGAATAAAGATTAGAGAAAACCTTTCTCAAGAAGACCACTGCAAGGATCTATATGGCCACCATATACTCCTCTATTCAGGTATTCTCCACTCCCCCACGTCCCCATAAACAATGTATTGAAGCAGGTCTTGTTTCATTTTTAAATATGGATGAATAGCTTAAGATTCCTAAAATCCAAGGAATGGGCCAATTAGTTGGCCAGGGCCAAACAGTCAGCCCTGAAAACATACATACAAGCAGCATTATTTGAACTAAACTTGTTATAGTTATAGTCAGGCATATATACATTCATAATATACATATTTATATATGTACAAATACAAATTTAGATGCAATAACAACTAATGAAAACAGAGGCCCCAAATTTGATGGGAAATTGGGAGGCATACATGGGAGGTTTTGTCATGTGGAAAGGGAAGGAGAATTGTTGTATGAAATTAAATTGCAATCTTAACAATAAACAATCCAAGGTTTATCTCAGCATTGAGATATTAAATAAATATTTTTTAAAAAGTACAAAAGAATTGGGAGGAAGTAGATAGCACAAGAAACAAGGAATGCAAAACTAAGAAATATGAACTGAGTACTGAAATCAGACACCAAATAATTAGAAAGCTAAGTGGAACATGTGTTCATTCTGGAAGGATTATAAAATAGTTTTGGTTTTGTCATTTCATTTTAAAGTATTTTAAATTTTCCTCCCTCCTTTCTTTCCTCCCTTTCTTTCAGTACACAGATCTTAAAATTGATTTTTGTAATTTATTTAAAATTATCAAAGTCAATTTTAAAAATTAATGCACTTAAAAGAGCAAAACAGAATAAAAATTAATTTAAATTCAACTTTCTCATTCCTTGAGAGCACTTGATATTAATAAAATTTTACAACTCACAGTAGCTGTGATTGAGCGCAGAGGACCTGTAAAATTATCAAATAGTCAGCCCTGAAGACATACTCAGAAACATTATACAGACCAGGTAGGTTATATTTATATGTATTTCATATATATATATATATATATATATATATATATATATATATATATATATATATATATATAAAATGAGGAAGGAGGGATATATGGGAGATGGTTTTGGATGGAGTAAAGGGAAGGGGAAAATGATGTAATTATATCATATTCTCAAAAATAAAAGGAGGAAAGGGAAATAAAATTACCACTATCAAAATAATTCTTGGACCTTAACCTTGGAAATTATATTAGTATCTGCTATATGTTAACACTGGTGATAAACAACTTTCATGCTTCAGAATAATTTATTTTAATTAAAAACTGACAAAATATCATTTGATGCCACATATGCAGAATCCTGTGGTATGCAATTCAATGACCCATTTTGGATTTGTGGAGAAACATGCAGCAAAGATCAAAGTTTCAAACCATGATTGTGTTTTCAGTGTTTCTTGACTCTGGAACTGCTTGTGTAAAAGGCATTAGGTCCAGAAAATTTAAATATTTCACACTGTAACTGTTTAGAAAATTAGCCATTCAGATATTGTGCTTTACAAGTAAATCCTTAAAAACGTGAGATTATTTTCTTAGCCACGATATTCTGAGGAGACACACCTCTACCTGGCAGACTCGGGCTTCTGGGACACTTCCAAGTAATCATCTTTTCTCTTTTGTCAGAAAATTACTTAAATTCATTTATGCTTGGCACAAAGTACTGGGTATCTAATCAAATAATTCCACAGTAGATGGCATGATCCTTATTTCAAGCTGTCATTTGTGTTTTTCTTCCCAGTGATTTCTTCGTGTCAGAATTACGCCTGTCATCTTAAATGTCACAGTGACTTCTTTCTCATTTACACTGTCATTTGACCCTAGCATCTGGATGATGCCAGCATTAAAAGAAAATGGTGACAACAAGAAAACACAAACTTTAAGTAAACACTTCTCAATGAGAGGTTGGCCTCTGTTTATTTCTTGTTCTCTACTTCTTTAAAAAAATTGTTCTGAAACAAACAGGTAGAAAAATATGATCCATGAGGAAATCAGTGAGCAGCCCATAATATATGTGTTGTTCCAAAACATCTGTGCTTTTGTACAGTTATTTTTTGTGCTTACCAGATTGAAAAAGAAAATAGTTCTTCACATCACCGTCCTAAGGAACAGCCTAATTTTGTGATAAACTAATAGGTTTAAGCATGAAAAAGTTCATCATCCACTGGACCTCTAGCCTGTGTAGTGTATCAGTTAAAGAAAATCAGCCAATTTGTTGAAATATTCTTTGGTTTTTCTGAAATACTGTAGGCATGGATATTATCTCAGGGTTAAGCCCGAGGGAATAGTAGTAAGAACCACATGTTTGTATGGAGTATATATTGAAAACAACAGTTGTTTCGGGTTTGTTCAGACTTTTATCTGTGCCCCAAGCCCTTTTCTCTAAATTTTCCAGGGCTATCTCTGTAATTTTCTTTCCTTTAGGACATCTGAAAGAGGAGGCACCATTTTTCTAGGTTCACATAACAGTCACTTCTTGGATGCTCAGTAAATTAAGTTGTTTATGCAATGTGGATCTTCCTACTATAACACCAGCTCCTTTCTGGTTGGGAACAGTGGTTTCACTAACTGTCACAATTAAAAGAAAATGGTTGTCCATCATCCCTCTCACTCTCCTCTTCCCTTCTCTCCCTCTACCACCCCTGCCTCCTATCCTGCCCCCTCTCTCTCCCTTGTGTGCACATGCACACTCATCTCTGAAAACTCAAAAAAGTAACTAAGATAGTAATAAGAGAAGCACAGTGTCTGTGTTGGGCTTAGAGTTGTGGTTCAAACTACATTAAGTTGCCATGGTTACAGAAATACTACTTCCTGCCTTGGGGCCCACAATGTCAGAAATGAAAACAACTATGGCATCAGGTGAATTTATTCTCCTTAAGCATTTGCTGGCTATAATAATTCAGTCTGGAAAATCCTTGGCAGTAAGGATTGAGGAGTGACCAGTGAAAAGAGAGTTATTGGGGATATCATAGAAATATATGATGTTAGGAGCTTGGAAAATTTGATGAGAGGGTTCTATGGAAAAACTTTCCAAACAAAGCAAACAGCTTCTTTGTGTCCAGGTGTGCACTAATGTGAGGCTTTATAGCCATGTGGAAATTGTCAAGAATGGAGTTGCTTGCCTCCATCTTCACAGGAGATATTCCTACGCATTCTAAATAGTGGTAGTTGGAAACTAGGTTAATAAAATTACATTGTAATATCATGGAAATTTTCTTTCAATGCAATCCACATAGGTTTGGCAGACCAGCAAATTATTATGCAGCTGATGACTGCAAAAATATTGTTCCCCAGGATCATCTCAGATTACTTTTTCTAAAACCTTCTTGGGTTTAAAGGTTACAAGATCTAAGTGCACCGAATGAAAAGTAGATAAAACCTCCAGCATATTTGTGTGCTTAGAAAAACATTTAAAAATGCAAATGAAGATTACTCAGAGGTCATATCATGTTCAGGGACTTGCAAGAAGCCTACAGTGAATATGTGAGCACTGAGCAACCAACGTGGGTATTTTTACAAAAGGCTGCATGTGCATGAAGAGTATCTGACTGCTGTAAAGAACTCATACAGTAAGTGATTTTTCCATAGTATTATAAGACTGTAGAATTCAAAGAGACAAGAGATAATTTCCATTATTTCACCTTATCACAGGTGGGCACATCATAGATTTAACAAACATATTGGCCCCAAAGATTTTCACTGATAGTTACAAACATGACATAATTTTAGAATAGCTTATATCTGACTATTATATTATGTATATTCTTTATTAATTTGGAAAGGAATTTCAGAAACTATTAACTTTCTACAAACTATGATTTTAATGTGCTTAACTTGCCATTAATTTTCAGATTGATTTGGAAAAATACTAATTATAATATCCTAGGTATTTAACACACATTCAGTTATAAAGGGTCTTCTGGAAATGGAAATTGGTAAGTATGTTTAGTAAGTAACACATTATGTTTACACTCACTTTATTGCCAACACGCTGAGCTATCCACTGCACTGATTATAGACTCTAGGAGATTTCTAATTCTCACCACCTGGAGCATGCTGAAGGAACTCTTTTTGCTGTCCTCATCTCTGTCCCTTGCTTCTTGTACAATCTTGTTTAGGCTTTCGTCTATTTTTTCCAAAACAAAACATTTAATGTTTTGTTAAACCCTACAGCACAGCCAGGACACAAAGTAACATGCCATATTTAAAAGAAAATCTACTGAGTTTAACAGGAGAAACCACAGGAGGAAGTATATACTAAGAAAAGATTTTTTTTTTAAGAGCAAAGGTGCTATAACAGGGTGGAATATAACCGATGAGAGTAGAGAAAATTGTGACCCAAATTCTAGAAAATATTTAAAAATGGTGTACAGCGAAGGCACTCCACCAGCAGTGGATCTTCTAGAAGGGTAATTCAGCTGAGAACTGCTTGTCTGACATGGCCCTGATGTACCTCACTGATGACTTCATCACTCAGAACTTGAAGCAACTAATGGGCAGAATGATGAGGACACAACTGTGTAGCTTGATCTGTTTGGGGTGGTGGTGGTGGTAGAATCAGAATCCATCCCTGGTGCATGAAGGGGCTTTTTGGAGCCTACTACCTATGATGGAACACCTCATGAAGCCTTGGGGCAGGGGGAAGGGCTTGGACTTACCTCTAGTGGATGTGCCTCCCCATGGGAGACCTTGCCTTCTTGAGTGTGGGGGAGTGAACGGTGGGTTGGGGGGGGGGAGATGGGGGGGGTGGGAGGAAGTAAGAGGGAGATTTTTGATTTTTGTGTAAAATGAATGAAAAAAATTCTTAATTAAAAAAATGGGCAGAAAGGCTTTGCAAACTTAGGCACACTCTAAGAGGAAGAAGTAGAGGATAAAGTTGTAACCAGATGACTTATAAATAGACTACTTCATGTTTGAGAGCTGGGAGAGAGCAAGAATGATGTGGAATGTACATAGATTCTAAGATCAGGGAGGACAGAAGGAAGCAGTGTAGTAAAGGGGACAACTAAATGCAGAGGGAAACATTGCTGTCATCACTGTCAGGAAAGCTAAAGGAAGAAAGAGCCCCATAAGTAAAGGAGGACTAACTAAAACTATGTCACTCCTATTGCTAAATAGTCAGAGGAATGAATCAAAACGATTCTTATGAGGCAGGGGCGATGGCTCAACAGCTAAGAGCACCAGTTGCTCTTGCGGAGGACCCATGTTCAGTTCCTGACACACACTTGGTAGCTCACAACTTCCTGTAACTCCAGGCCCAGGGTGCCTGACACCCTTCTGTGGCAATCATAGGCACTGCTCACTGCAGTTGAATAAAATAGAGAAGTAGCTATCTTTATTTAATATAAGACTTCGAAAATTTAGAAGTGAGTTTCAGATTATGTTCTCTTTCAAGACTCTTTCTGTAGTCTTGTAGTGTTTGTCAGGGGCGTATCCTCAATGGATCCAATAAAATTGGGTGGAGAGTGAAGTTCCTAGAACCACAAACATTCTGCATAATTCAATAACTCAGAGATCAATGTCTCTGTTGAGACTGTCATTTTCTTCTGTAACATTTGTATAACCATAAGTTTTTTTTCTAATATTATAATAGATGTATTTATATAGGTATATAGATACACATATTAGCTAAAGTGCTAAACTTATATTATATTAAATGGTTACTATTAGCTGTATTAAACTTGAATAAAAGAATAAAATATTCAAATTAAGAATAATTTTGATGTCCCCAAAACTAAGAATACAATTACACAGAGTGTACATGAAACACTTTGGGGGATTGCAATCCAATACCTGGGTGGAGATCACCATGTGTAGAAGTGGAAATTGAAGGCAGATGTAACTGTCTGAGATGAGAGACATCTCAGTTATTAAGAGCACTGGCAATTCTCGAAAAGGACCCAGATTTGGTTCCCAGCTCCCACAGGATGTCTCACAACCTTCCATAATTCCAGTTTTAGAGTATCTGAGAATTTTTCTGGCCTCTGTGGACACCTGGCTCACATATAGTATACACATATACATGCACACATAACACTCAAGCACACTAAATAAAAATAGCAAGAAATTGCCTGACTGCTTGTGCAGCTGTACAAAAAGAGAAGAGGAAAAGGCATTGTCTGAGGCCAACGTGGTGGTGCTCACCTGGAGCCAGGTGTGGTGATTCTCACCTATATAATCCCAATACTCAGAGGGAAGAGATTGAGAACTACGAGTTGAAAGCCAACCTGGACTATGTAGAGGGATATTTGGTCTCTGATTTCAGTTTTAAGTCCTTATTTCTTCTATTTCTTTTTCCATGTCTCTCATGTTATTTACTTCCTCCTGGTTCATTGTGTTTTATCTCATTTTTTTTATGCTGACATACATCGTGGATTTTTTTTTTTGAGACAAAGTTTCTCTGTGCAGCTTTGGCACCTTTCCTGGAACTCACTCTGTAGCCCAAGCTGGCTTCGAACTCACAGAGGTCCGCCAGCCTCTGCCTCCCGAGTGCTGGGATTAAAGGCGTGCAGCACCACCACCCTGCCATCTTTAATTTTTTAAGATTGTAATTTAATAACATTACAGTAAAAAACAATTAGAAAGGTTAACAAGAAAATAAAAGAGAGAGGGAGGGAGGGAAGGAGAGATGCAGTAAAGGATGTATGAATTAAGGGAGAGAAGGAAATGCAGAAAAATTGTATGAGTACTTCCAAAAAAAAAAAAAAGAAAAGAAAAGAAAAGAAAAGAAACAATTAAGTGTTCTATGGCACCTTCATGGTATTGCTGTATCATATGACTAAACCTCACTCTTAAACATAGCTCACTTTATTCCACATATAATTGATTAGAAAAACATTTTGTATTTATGGTTCAAAAGACCCCAAATTCATGAATGGAAAGACCCACTCTTAATAACCCACTTTTGTTGCTCACACCACAGTTTTCTTGCTTAACTAATTCTACTGCCTTTCTGACTTTTTGTGTTTTCCTGAATTTTTGTAGCTTTGTCATATAAGAAGCAAATGGAATAATGGGAACTGATGGCTTTATGGCAGTTGACTATCCTTAAATTTCTCACCAGATTTCACAGCAATCTACTTATCTAATGAACTGTTAAAGATGTAATTCATATTTTCTTCCATAATAAAATATATTTTCTCTCTTAATTATTTTCACACATTATAATATCAGAGTAACAATTCCACTAATCATTGTAGTCTTATTTCAGTGTGACTTCTAAATTTTCTCAGTTATCTTTCTGTGTTAGTTATAACACTTGTCTCCAACACATCTATTAATTTAAATGTGGTTCCTCTTTAAACATTTTGCTAGACACACTTTCTGTTATGGACATTCTTCTCCCTGAGAGGCAAGGAGGAAAAATTGGTGCAGATTAGAAATTGTGACTCTACTATGAACCTGTACAGATGTAGACTCAATACAAGTATATCATCATCTGACAATATTTTAATAATTTTATAGCAAGATACATAATGACTTGTAACTTTATCCAATAAAACATTCCGATATTCACTATTCGTAATCATTACTATACTTATTAGCAGAGTAATTTTTCTTTGGATTCCTTATTATGGAAATAGTTTTGAGCAACATAGAGATAAGCAGAACACAGAGTAAAATCCCATTATCCAGTCCTCTTATTAGTGTACATAAAGCTTCTAGTTGTTAAATACAAGAGGCTTCTTCTATGTGGAACGAATGGAAGCTATAACATTTTATTTAATAGATAATTTTATATAACTACCAATTTGATAAAACATTTTAACAAAAAATTGCACCAATTGAAAATAAAATTCTTGGTCTGGCTCAGAGCAGTGAAATGGCTCAGGCAGTAGAGGAGCTTGCAAATATGATGAATGATCTGTGTTCTTACCTGGGAAACACAAGGTGGAACAAGATAACTAACCACTACAAGACGTCCTCTGACTACTAGTTGTGTCCTGTGGTTCCCACTACCATGCCAAATAAAGGGATAAATATAATAGAAAATAAGTAAAAATTTTGATAAAGAGTGAATTCTAATTTTTTTATGCAATTTCATGTTATAAATGCTGCAAGCTGCAAAAATATATGAAGTAGGAGTTCAGCTGATTTTGACAAAGCTGTACCTGGAAGAGTTCAGAACTCTTCCAGAGGTTGTGGCCAAGACTCAAGGAGTCTTGGTGATATTGGCTTTTGATTATTAGGCGTTTCCTGCTACGAATTTCTCGTGTGCTATTGTAGCTTTTCCATCATCTACTGGGCACAATTTCCCCTCTACTAATGGAATATTTAGATAACCTTCTGTTCAGTAACACAGTCAGGATCCCTAATTTCATGCCTTTCTGTAATTATCATCATTAACAGCATCTGGCCAGGACCATCCCTGGATGGACGAAAGTATCTTATCTGAGATACCTCACAGATTCTCTAAGAATAGACTTAAGCATTCAGACTATCTGTTTGAGAAGGCCTGGCAGATGTGCTAATTAAGCTTAGCTTTCTCCTTTCCAAAGTTTTATCTCTAGTTTCAGATCCACCCTTAACAATTAACTTAGAACTTAAGGGTTCCTATTTACAGGAACATCTAGCTGTGATGGAAGTTGCCTAGCCAAGTTGTCTAGTGACCAAGCACACTTCCCCCACCCTTCCAGAAATGATGAAAGCAGAGATAGCTTGGAGAGATAAGGGCTGAAGGAACAAAAGGCAGTTTTATTTTCAGAGCAAGGATGGAGAAGAAAAAAGAGAATGAAATAACTACATGGGTAAGAACTGGAGAGGAATGAACTGAGATGGAGAAGAACTAGTTTGGAAGAGAACTATTTGGAGGAGAACTAGTTTGGAGGACTAGAAGAGATAACTAGAAGGATGAGAGGGAAGATGAGGAAGAGCCAGATGGGGAAGAACTAGGTGGGTAAGAACGAGGTGAGGAAGACCAAGATGGGGCAGAACTAAGATGAAAGAATTAAGATAGCATTTAGAGGGTAGAGCAGATAAATGTAGAGAAAAATCCAGCAAGAAAGGAGCTAGGCATGAGAGCAGAATAAAAGCTCTGTAGAGAGAGAACAGACTCAGAAGAATAGAGTGAATGAACTAAAGAATTTTATGTACATAGATTTATTAGAGAATCCCTCAGATTAATCCGACACTGGTAGTGTCTCTTCTGAAACTCTGGGTGAAGGTTATTGAGGGGCTGGACCCCAATAGCTTTTGATATATAAACACAAGTTTTGAATTGTAATTGAAAGGAATGGATTACATTACATATAAAAACTTCTTCTAAAGTTTACAAGAGTAGCTCAGATCTCTGTCCAAGGCTTCCTAAGTAGACATTGACAGATTGTGAGGATGATAACTTTGTTCAACTGTGTGCTTTCTATGGGTGAGAGATCTGGGTCAGAGCACATGCTTAGCAAAGAGAACCAATATTGTCATGTCAGGAAACTGATGACATGGGAGGTAATTGCCAAAACAGAGATAATATAAGGACAAGATACAATCTCTGGATTTATTGAACTTCTTGTACCAAGGGAAAAAGGACTGTACCAACCCAACCAAGCTCCCCAAAGTACATCTTGACCCATTATATTTTTATTCCACAAGCAGACTTTGTCTCTGTGAAAATCTCTGTGATAACTCAGTAGGGCACAGTATAAATGCACCATAGTCCCTCCCTTGAGATACTAGAAATAAGAGACCAGCATATATCCTTATTCCCAGTAGATGAGAGCACAGACAACTGATCAGTTCTGCCTCACTGGGTCTGAAGAAGGAGAGCTAAAGTGTAAGGTGCATTTCACCTCAACAGAGAAAAGAGTTAAACAGTGACCTATGGTTTGCATGCATTGACACTGCACATTCATAATATGAAAAGAGACAGAAAAATGCCTCCATATGGGCTTTCATGTCAAACATGTTGTCTTAATTTGGACTCTGTTAATACTAATCATAGTTCTTCTTCTACAAGCAGGGATAATGATGCCTATTTTGTGGAATTATCATGAGGATTCAGTGAGAGAATAGACTTAAAGTACTTAGCCCACTGCCTGCCAAATAGAAATGAGTTAACACATATCATTCCTGTTAATTCAAGAACCACAGCACCTCAGAAACTTCAGCAACAATTATGATGCTCATGCACTCAGAACTGTTAATCCAACTTCTGGAAATATTCCCAAAAACAAATATAAAGTTTGGAAATTTAATAATTATATATAAAAGGGGATCCTAGTAAGTGAAAACAATAGCAAACTACATAAACATGTCAATTTGAAGAATGTCATGGACTCCAAATGAAATTCCCTTCTTCATAGCTTTTAATATTTTACTTAGAAGATTACATAATTTATACAAAATACTTGCAGTGAAAAGTTATGAATGGTGTGTTTAAATTATAGGCATTATAATAAAATTAATCTAAAATACACATGGGGGGTTTGGAAGAAAATATTGCCAATTATGTCATTAAGGTAGCCTTTTTTTTGTTTAATTAACAGTTGTCTGTACATTGCTGCATCACATTCATAGCACACAAGGAATTGACATTTGGGGTGTTTTAAACTGTGTTTGATAACATCTTAATCAACATGTTTGTGACAAAGTTTGGTGCCCTAAGTCAAAGTGGTAAAAACAGGCTCCACCTCACTACCGCCTGGCAGCCAAAGTCAGCTGGCCATATGTTCCGAATGCCCCATGAGACAGAAAGGACAGTCTCTTTATCAAAACTTAGAGAAAATTCAAAAGGAAAGTAATAGTTCATGTGATGTGTCACACAGCTTATATTAATGAAATTAATTATTAATATTTTCTTGGTCCACAAGCATATGTATTTATTTAGCTGATGGCTCTGGCTGACAGTATTTGCTCCAAAACTGTGGAAGAGAAATGATACAACAATGGCAATGTGGCCTATAAAATTCAAATATTTCCTATCTGAGTAATAAATAAAATGTAATGTGTGAAGAAGAGAAATCCCTAGACTGAAACATCTACACAAGTTGGACAACCAAGAAATTCAAATATTTAACAACAAGAGACTGGCAACTAATAAAGATACTAGAAAACATAAGGCATGTTAGAGCTCCAGCAACAACAACAACAAAAAAAAAAAAACAAAAAACCCAAGCTTCTTTCTGCTCTTCTCTCTGTCCCACTTGGTTGTACTTTAATTTTAAGAGTTTAGGAAGCCAATTTTAGTTTGAACCAAATGGAGCTGCTACTTTGGTAGGTCAAAAAGCATTGACAATTAGCAGTTGCCTAAAGTGCAAGTAACTTCAGGGACAAATACTACACAGGCATTTTTTTTTTACTAATGCAATGTAGCCAGGATGGCTCTTGGCTGAGGAATGGATCATAGTATTGAAGAGAAGAAAATTTTAATAAAGTTTGAAGCTTTATATTGCAAAAAAAAAATGAACATTTAGTATCACAAAGCTAAGCTCAGACATTTCCTTTTGACATTTGAAGGATTTGTATTTGCATTTTACTGGATTTTCATTGATTATAACCTTCCATCTGAAAAATAGTTCAATATAAATTTGGTTATTTAAAAGTTCTTCTGATGGGCTGGTTGTAAAACTAAACTGTTCCAATCACCAGAGAAAAAGAAATGTAGTTTGCTTGCTCAAAACTAACTTAATATGAGGAATCTGCCCTTTAGGTCTAGACATAGGAATTAGGGAAACAGGTGAGATAAATGTGTAGTATTTGTAAAAAGGTTACCAGTATATATTATGAATCAAGAAAAGGTGAGAAATCTTACATTAAAATTGAACTAGAGCCTTAGATTAGTTTTTGCAAAGAACAAAGCAGAAGTACATGACATTAATCAGAGCATAAGATATTACAGCATAACTATATATGCTGCAAATCAGTTTTGATACCACCTGACTTGAAACTTGGTGGTATTTTCATGTTCAAGAATGGCTGGGAATTTACACAGCACATTTAGGAAACACACTAGTTGCTACAGAGCAGAAGTAACTGTGCACAGAAGAGACATGGTGACCAAACAGACCCCCAGACACTCCATGTGTTTCAACATGGTTCCACCCTGAAGTTTTACTAACAGCTCATTTAAGTATCATTTACTAGACTTTTTCAAACCACGATAAGGGTATGATTGGCTACCCTGTATTCTGAAATATTTTTCATTCTGGAATAAGACTTTTTCTCAGGTCTGTCTCTTCCCTACAGAATCAGAGCTTATGTCCCAAAGATGACTGGAAAATAACTGAAGAGTAAGCAAATAAATATTTTAGTAAAAACAAAATGTTAGCACAAAGTAATGTATAGTAAGAAGGATAATTTTCATAAGGTAAATTTTTTACTATCTTATTAAGACATTGCTAAGATGTCTTATTAAGTATAAAATTATTTCTTATAATTCCAAGTTGATGTTACCTTTAATGCTAAAAACTTAAATGTACACACATTTAGTGACTAGAAGTCCCATAGTAGATTGTTTACCATCAAAGAATATTAATCGTTTTTTGTGTGTAAAACTGTTACACAATTAATTGCAATCATCCTGTCCAAGACTACAAAATGCTGAAATTCCAGGCATGCAACCCTCCTACCAGACTATAAAACTATATAACTTAAATGTGACCTAAATTGTGATATAGAGTGATTATAGTATCCATGTTTTTCATGACTAGCTTAATCTTCACATTAAAATTATAGAATTAAACCTCTGAATGATATCAGTGGCTCAGTTACAAAATAGAATTTTGAGAAGAGTTTTGTTATTGTTTAATTAAGTTAAGTCCATATCATTTTATATCTCCTTTACTCATTTTTTCCCATCAACACACACATACACACACACACACACACACACACACACACACACCTTACATCAGCTTTTATATTTGAATAAAAAATGAAAAACTAGTTTTGAGAATACCTAATAGCCAAGTATAGGTGAAAATATCTTATATATCACTGTGCAAATGCAAATGTTGTGCTTCAATTTTATTTTATCTATTAATTGTTATATAAGTCCTCTGTTAAAATATAAGGATTTCAGCTCATCCTCCACAGGTCAGAAAAATCACCATTTATTTGCAACTGTGAGTCAGTTTACTTTATGAAGCCCAACCACAATTACTCATTTGATAACATTTGATAATTACTCATTTTGATAAGTCCACAAACATGAGTTCCTCTCTTTTTCTCAAAAATTCTACTTTCTTCAAGTCAGTGCCTAACTAATGAATATCAAGCATAATTTAAATAAGAAAAAAAAAACAAGAGAGGGAAAATGTTACTGTCCTCTAGAAAAGAGGCACTAAAGATATAATTTTGCACAGGATCCTGACTTTCAGGCTAGAAATTGTAAGGGTCCCTGGGTTTACATTGATGGCAATGGGACATGCTTACAAAGTTCAAAATAATAATTGCATTTGGATGCATTTCTCTCATCAAGTGTGTAAAAATTTCTTCATCTGTATTTTTTTCTATAAATTTGTGAATCCAACCATAAATGTAATCAAGGAGAGAGGGGTTGCCCAGAAATCTATAGTTCTGGCTTGGTCCTTCAAATTACTTGAAATCCTGAGCAGTTCTGTGTGAAAGCAATTCAGCCTGGTGCAGCTGATCCGCATGTAAATAATCTGCCACACCAGTGTGCAAAATTATGTATTCTGCTGGTTCTCCTGTGGCCACATTGGCCTGGTATGTGCCGTATACATGACTGTTCACTGTAGCTTCTCCTTCTCACAAACAACATCAAAACTGTTTTGTCAGTGGCACAGCGGCTTTAAAATATGCTGAAGCTAAGTCAGAAGAGAAACACCTTTGGAATTTTCTTCATAAACAGACTTACTTTCTGTCTTGATTTTGCTAGCATATAAAAGTTCTGGGTCTCTAGAGAGTGTACTCCACGGTGTGGCAAGCTGCCTCTTTCCTTATGAATAATATAAGCAATAGCCACATATTTAAAAATAAATTATACGTGACATTAACTCTTATGATATTAACAATAACAACAACAAAAGACTGTGGATAATAACAATGTGCGAAACCTACAGAGAAAGCATAAGTTAATATAAATTGCATTACCTGGTATCATAAACAACAATTTGGTAGGGTGTCATTTAACATGAGTATATTATCCACAAGCTATGAATATAAAGGGTCATGGGATACAACTTTCCAGAGGGCTATTTGATCATTCTGCACACCTTAATAATTTATAATATCTTTAAGTGTATAATTTCAGCTATCAAAGGAGGAAAACATTGGTAACTATTGTTTGAAATTTAGAGAAAGTAAGAGCTTCGGGAATCCAGGTGATTAAAGCAAAGGAGGGGTGTGTGACTCCAATACAGTAAAACTACAATCAGAAGATGTTATCTCACAATCCACATGCTGAGCCTCTGGTTCTGGCTTCCTTTTTCCCACTGTTTCCTGAGGCTTAGGTAGAAGAGTTGTGCTACAGATGCATTAATTATGGTCGGTTAGTTTATATTTACACACACACACACACACACACACACACACACACACACATCAATAATAAAAAAGAATTCATGAATTTGAGAGGGAGTTTAGGGGACACAATAGGAGTTGGTATGATATAAAGTACTCATGTATGAAATAGTGAAAAATTAAGATATAATCAAAACATTACTGATAAGACTTAGCTTCAAGCAGTCATGGTTTAGAACTTATATGTCCTCAAAGGCTCTTTTACTAGTGCCTTGGTCAGCTGCCTGTACTATACGAGGTGGTAGAAATGTTAAGAGTTAGGGCTCAGATGAGGAAGTCAGCCCAGTCTCTGGAGGAATGCCTGTGGTGCTCTGAATAAGAGTGGCTCCCATAGGCTCACACATTTGAATGCGTCATCAGCTGGGCGTGGCACTATTTGAAAGGATGAGAAGATATGGCCTTTTTGGGAGGACGTGTGTCACTGGGGTGGACTGGGGTGGGCTTTGTGGTTTCAAAATACCATGCCAGGTATTGCTTGTAGATCTGGGTGTAGCTGTCATCTACAGCTCCAGCACCTGCCTGCATGCTGCCATGCTTTCCACCATGAAGATAATGGACTTAACCTCTGAAACTATAGACAAGCCAAAAAGGCTCTCTCTTACAATAATTGCCTTGGGGGTGGTGTCTCTTCACGGCAATAGAATTGTGACTAAGATAATCCCTTTAAAGGAGCTCCTGAGACTGTGACCCCTTCTTCTCTCCCTTTGCTGTCTAGCTACCATTTCATGAGCAGCTCTATCTTAGATTTTATTCTCCATCACAATGCTCTGCCACAGTAGAAGCCCAAAACAAAATGGTCAATCCAAACTGTCAGAATCCTCCCAGGAAAAAGTACACAATTACAAATTTGTTGTTTCAGGCATATTCTTAACCCAAAGGAAAATTGACAAACACAGAATCCATGTGACAGAAAATGAAGCAATGGCACTCAAAACATTATCAGTTATAAAATGAATGATAACAGGTTATCAAGATGGCTCAGAGGTAAATGTACTTGCCACCAATTTTAACAACTTGAGTTCAATCCCCAAGATCGTCAAAGATAGAAGAACCATCTTGACTCAAACAAATTTTCCTCTAACCTGCACCTGTGCACTGTAGTATGTGCATGTCATCCAATAAATAATGGAATATAATAATAGATAAAATAGCCCTCAGTTTAAATGAATTGAACAGTATGGATTTACTATTAATTTACTATTAAGACAAGAAGTGCATCAACTATTTTTAAATGAAATGAATTTTTTTCATAAGAATAAATAAATGAAGGCTTTAGGTTCTGGAGAGGTTGTTCATTGTGTAAGAATACTTGCTACACAGGTACAGAGACCCGAGTTCGAATCTATAACATTTACATAAGAAATAGACAAAGCCAAGCTCGGACCTGTAACCCCAGAAAGGTTGGGGTGGCAACAAGTCTTGAATGGTCTTGTTGGCTACAAGTTTCACTAGGTATAGTGAGAGTCTCTCTCAACAGAATGAAACAGAAAATCATAGGGCAGGACATCCAAAATTGTTCCATGGCTCCAGGACACATATGGGTGTGTCCCACTACAAATATTTGTATACCACATACATACTCTTCCATGTACACTAATAAAAGAAAAAATAAAATTAAAAAAGGAAAAGCATTTGATTTAATGTATAATCTATTCCTCATTAATTATATAGTCAACTTTCACCTTTCATAAGGAATAACTGAGTCCATGGTAGGTAAGTGATGTCTCAATAATTCTTTTATAAAATAAATGCAAAATAAAGAAAGAAGAAAAGAAAAATAAAATCTTTTTTGGAGGATATGTGGATCAGGGCCAATGGAAACCATTATTTAGAAGTAAGCCTAGGAGATTTCTAAAAGGAACGTGAATAAGGGCAAATAGAGGTTTTATAAATTGTCATGTCCAGCATTAAATCACCCTGGAGCCCTCATTGGTATTGGAATTGAGTTAATAAGTTATATCTAACTATGTACAAACGAACCTTCTATGTTCTGTAGCTTATTTACTGAGCTGTCTTAGAATAAAAGATTCCAACCCACTGAATTTTTATCTCACATAAATATTTCAACAACAATAAAATATACATCAGCTTCTTTAAACTTCTCTTTACATTGTTTTCAAATAGGCATTCAGAAATGTATTATATGTTGGGTTCAGTTTTAATTTTTAACATATCTCTTAATGGGATTTTTTTTTTGAATCAGTGGAGCCCTGGAAACTCATTTGAAAGAAAACCTCTCATGATACTGGTCCTGCATATTATTGATCCCATGAATCAGTCATGAGCAAGAATCCCAGTGAAAAGGGTTTTTTTTTTTTAAAGAGGGATTTTAAAGTGTAAGTCAGTCCTCTGTGTTCAGTTTTGAGTTGAAATAGCAAGCCCTATCAGTAATAGTGACAAATTATGTGCACAGCGATTATTCTTAGATGCTAAGAGACAAAAAGATTCTTAGAGAACAGAGGACATCTCTGAAGTCTGTGGCCTTATTGTAACTTCTTTGTCAATGGTCTTTTGGGTATGAATGTCATCCATAGGGAATCCTGTCCCTGTAAGGTCTCTCATGGGAAGAGAAAGACATTTGTTTCCCATCATTTGAAAGATGCCCTTCCAGAGTCTCTAGTTCTTCTCTTGCAGCTTCTCTAATACCTCAAGGCTTATGAATTCACTCGTAAATCCATTACACATTCCAAATACCCATGTGTGGATACCTCAGGGTCACTAGTGCCTGATAAAATGCTGGGTGCTGATGGAAAAGCTGGGTCTGACTTCAAACTACAAGCTTGCCACATAGTATCTGAGTAAATACAGAATTGCTTCAGCAGTCTAAACTTTTCTTCAATTATTAAACAGAACCTTTGTAACCATGGTAGTATTAGAATTTAATGAGGGGAGCAAAGAATAAATACTCATTAGCTGAGTAAACACACAATAAATGTCATTTGTGGGGATTTTAATACTATACCAATTTTTTTTGCTGTAAAAAAAGCAGCTAATAATACAAATATATGTTTTCTTTCTTCCACTCAGCAGTCTCCTTATGTTCTATAATATTTCAAATATACCTTTAATATAACACCTCCTAGATGTGAGACAAGTTTTCACTTATTTATTGGATATATTTGTTTTTCTGTGTGGTGGCTTCGGAGAGCTTGCAGGTTAAAAACAGCAGCAAAAAACAATCACTCACACCCAATCAGAGCAGTGTTCAGGGCACAATGAAAATGTGTGTTTTCTTCTTTTCCCCTTAACACAACTCTCATTTCCTGCTAGATCAGTGAGACAATGAAGCATTCAAAAGAATTCTCAGCAACTGCAACTGCGGATTGCAAAAACATCAAACCAGTTGTCTGCCGTGCCTGGCATTATCTGAATTCCCATTTTCTTGTTTCTTTTCTGATTCATTATCTTTCCAGGTTCTAATGCATATGCAGTTATGCAATTAATTCCAAGGGTTTGCAGAGAACATTTAGGAATCGGGCATAGATTTATTCTGTTGATACAAGTGCTCAGCATTGAGATTGTGTCTCTAAACACAAAATAAATAAAATAAAATAAAAAGCTTTTCTGCCCATTTTTAAATAACTTAACCATCTTTGTTATTATGGACAGACAAACCTACAACCTCAGATTTGAGAAAATCATAGATATCAGAGTGGACATTTTTCTTTGGGTTGCTGCAGTTCAGGGGTAGCCAAGGGAAGCCAAACCTCAACTTGGAACCTTAAATTGTTGGCCTCCTAACAGTTACGTTAACTGACTGGTTTCAATCTTACTCTCAATTCTAGATCAAAACAGCAAAATTCTTATTTCCTTTACCTTATGTGGTAGAAAAGTGCCCAAAGATTGAAACCTTGCTGATGGATATATTATCTGATTTCATTTAACCTTCAACTTCCTTCTAAGGCAAACAAGCACCTTTCCATGTATTCATACAGCACAGAGAAAGAGAAAATGGCAATTACATGTTTTGCATGTCTGTCAATACATCTGACTATTGATGATATTGACATGATAATTAATGAGCTTTTATTACTTCAACTGAAAAGTTGGGACTACAGTCATCTCCTTCTTTTCCATAATTACTTTCTGATCAATTAATTATTCTTTTCCTATTGTACAAATGGAATGAAGGTTAATATCCCTTCTGTTTACATTGAACTTTCTTAGAATTATGAATATATGAGTTAAAGGGAAATGGCTCAAAATTCCATCCAAGAATAAAATATCATATATCTTGTTAAGTATACTAACACTTCTAATAATTTATAATGAAATATCCACTATTCCCTATTAAAAAGTATTTTAAAACTCCAGTGATGGTTTTCTTAATGTTTTTTTTGAGAAATAGGTTAACAAATATACATACATATATAAAACAAGAGTGTTACTTCCTGTTATGGAGAAGCCAACACACCTTCTCATGCAGAAGCTCTAGAAAAATCTAATAGACAAAAAATTAAAAATGTCTCCCTGAAAACATCTGAGTGTTTATGATACCATAATGGACAAACATTATTTACCAAATGCCTACAGGATGCTTCAACATACTTGAGTAAATGATGGGTGCTTTTCCTATGCTGCATAAACAAACAGGGCGAAAACACCCACTGTACCCATTCCTGTACAACATTAACAAGAGAGGACTTGACTAGTTGGCTTCAGTACTGTGGGCATTTGGAGCTACAAATTCTCACTGTAGAGTGATATCTGGTGCATTACAGGTTTTTAGTAACATCACTGACTTCTTCATGTTATATAGTCCAATAGGACTCTCTTGGGAGTGGTAATTCAACTTAGTAGATTAAAAATATATTTTTTTTTAAAAATAGCATGAAGTTTGGAGAGATATATGTTTGGAAGGTTGGAAGGGGTGATTCATCAGGAGTTACAGAGGGGAAATGGGAAGTGGATATAGTCATATTCATTGCATACATGAATGAAACTCTCAAAGAAGAATGAATGAATCATATGTTTTATCAAATCTCCAAGAAACACCCAAGGTTGAAAGCTGCTGTTCTCTGTGTTTGCACAGTATGTTTAATAAGGCAGAAAGAAAGAGAATGGGAGAAAGAAAAACAGAGAGAGATACAGACAGAAAAGGCTAGAGGAATTCCAGAAATCCCAGTATATATCCAATGCAAGAGCCATGAGACTTCCATGTACAAAATTATAAAGTATTATTTAAAGAGCTAAAGCTGATTTAAAAATCTTTCAGTTTTAGAATACTTAATTATTCAATACCACAGCACTGAGAATATTAGAAAATAGGCAAAACATTGGAATAGTGAAACAATAGGTAGTATGAAGCACAGGGATATTCAGTGAAACCCTGTCCTCCAGATTGATAACAGAATCAATGCAAAAAGACAGCTGCTCAGTGCAGACATATACAAGATGCCGGAGCATGCATGTCATAGAGGATAAGGTGTGTGTGTGTGTGTGTGTGTGTGTGTGTGTGTATGAGTGTACAAAAATGGCAACACTTATTATATAGCAAAGGAATACATATTGGAACAACAGATTCACACTGTATTTGTTACTTTTCTCTCATCACAAAAGCCATAGAAAAATAATTTTATAGAGGAAAAGAAAACATGCTTGAATCCAGTTGTAGAAGAGTCTCTCCATGCTCATTTGGTTCCCCTGTTTCTAGGCCTTACATAAGGTAGAAGATCATGGTGAAAGGGGTATATCAAAGCAAGGGCGCTTGCCTCATGACAATCAGGAATTAGAATGGATAATATATGGAATAGGAGCCAAATGCAATCTTCAAAGGCACGTCTCTAGTGCCCTTCTTGTGATGGGACTGTAGCTTCTAACAGTCCATTCACCTATGAGTTTATTGATGTATCAATCCACATAGGAAGTTAATACTGTTGTACTTCCTTTCACCACACTTAATTGATTTTTACTGTTTGAGAATTTCATACATGCATATAATGTGTTTTGATGAAATCCCCTCCAATATATTACTTCCAGTTCTTCCCCTGTACTGACCCCTCTTCTTTTCCTCTTCAACCGTGTCGTCTCTATTTTTTAAAACCTACCTTGTACTGCTTGTATGAGCATGGTAGTAGGTAGGACTATATAATGTCACATAAGTACCTTCTCAAGGGCTGTGTTCCTGGAGAAAACAGTCTCCCCTTATCTAACAGACACCAATTACCACTAGTTTCTCAGCTAGGAATGGACCTTCATGAGTTCTTCCCTCATCAATTAAGAACTTTTTTTTTTCTTGATCTTGTGCAGGTCTTATTCATGCAGTCACAGCCACCATGAGTTCATGTTTGCTGTGGCCCTGTTGTGTCAGACCAATACAGTTTTCTTAGATACACTCTTTCTACCCACTCTCATTTGATGGTCCCTGCACCTCGCAGGGGCATGTGATATAGTTATTCCATTTAGAGCTGATAATTCCATAGTCTCTTATTCTCTGAGAGCTGCTTCATAAAAGACAATCAACTAAGGCCCAGGCCTTTGACACAGGAGTCTTCCACGTACATTTTTTATCCATACCACAACAGATAACTATACCCACCCCTAAGAGTTTCTTAAAGTGAAAATGTTTGAAAGAATATAGAATGATGGCAAATCTTATAACTACTAAGTGGGGATATAAACTAACATAACTCCTTTGGTGTCAAGATGACATTATAGTGAAGCTGATAATGTACAGCTCCATACTCTGTATAAGCCCATGATAAAAGCAGGTGAATTTTACTCAAGAAAGATGTGTTAAATATATTCATGCCAGCATAGTTTTCATAAGATGGGAGTAATACACATACTGATCATAGAATATGTGAATCATAATAACAGCAATACTATGAACAGTACGTAGTAATAAAAGCAAACTACAGCTACACACAACAATGATACCCAAACAACGCATATTGTATGATTCCACCTGTACAGACCTCAGAAACAAATCAAATGAAAGTAGTGTTTCTACTCCAGCCTCAATAGGTGTGTTGCTTTAGTGGGAAATAAGTAAGAGATTGGGAAAGTCCTGGATAAGATCCTCAGAGAATGTGAGATGTACTGTTTCTTCACCCAAAGAAGTTATGTGAGAAGACATTAAGTAGCTTCATGAATGGGGTGGTGATGGTGGTGGTAATTGTGTGTGTGTGTGTGTGTGTGTGTGTGTGTGTGTGTAGTTTTCTAAGTAAGTCTTTTATTTCAATTAGAAAAAGTGATAAAAAGAAAACAAATAAGCAAAAGACAAAAGGCTCCTGCTATGAATTTAAAATTTTTAAATTTATGAAAACTCCTTGAGATTTACTCTTGGATTAAAGTAAATTTATTTTGTTTTAATGCATTACTACTCTAGTGATTATCTGTTTGAGGACAGTAAGGAGAAAAAATACAAATAGATAAGAAATGATAAAGAACAGTGAGATTAATATAAACAAGCAACCAGTAAAATATAGAAACAAAAGCCATATAGTAAACATTTTGAGTGTATATAAAAGAGAAAAATCAACCATTGTTGTCATATGAATTATTATTTCTAAGTCTATCTGTAATCATGATCTCTCACAAATATGTACAGTTTTAAACTTAAGATACCAAGAGACAGAAAGTCTCTAGTAAGGATGAATATGTGACCTCAGGGAGGTCATGCCTGCCTACCTGTGAATGCCTCAGTTTCCTACCAGATTGTCTAGCCACTGGGGATACTTTCTAAACAGGTGATTTTTTTTAATGGAGGGGACTTATTAACGTTAATATAAGCAATTTAAAGGATTATTCTCTGTAGCAGGAATCTTAAAAGTTCTTATTAATAAAATCAAACCTGAGGCCAGTTATTGGGGTGAATACTGGAAGGTCAGAGAGACAGAACAAGCCACAGCTATCTCACCTTGCCAATTCCTCAGCTGGTCCTGTTTCCTCAGACTGGAAGCCTCTGAGTCCTCATCCCAATGGCTCTCACCTGAACTGCCTGAATGCTTAACCAGCCAAATGCTTAACCAGCCAAATGCTTCTAGTTTCTGGTCCTCACGCCTTATATACCTTTCTGCTTTCTACCACCACTCTCTGGGATTAAAGGCTGGCTTTCTGGGATTAAACGGGTGTCACCATGCTTGGCTGTTTCCAATGTGGCCTTGAACTCACAGAGATCCAGAGGGATTTCTATCTCTGGAATGCCAGGATTAAAGTAGTGTGCTATCACTGCCTAACTAGTGGCTTTTCAGTTCTCTGACCCCAGATAAGTTTATTAAGGTACACAATATTTTGGGGAACACAATACCACCACAATTCTCCCCCATCTCTGTCCTGCACAAACACAAATGCAGTCCTTCATGTTTCCCGGGTAGAAGTGTGAATTAATTACAGATATAAAGAATATCAATTCCATTTTTCTATATCTAGAATAGTAATTTAAATATGCATGGTTAAACACCATTGTTTGACATTTTCTTTTGAAACCCCAAAAAATCCTGAGCCCAATATAAGGACCCATAAGGTAGAAAGGGAACAGGACTTCCTAAGTCAATTGTATAAGTAGGCAGCGGGTGAAACGACTGTGGCTGTCTTTCAGTATGTCTCGGTGATTCCTACTGGTTTATGATGATTGTGATCCTTTATTAGGGATGCAGGATTTTTCTTGAATATTCATATAAAGGCTTACCATGTATTTTTCAATATTTACTTGTTGATCATTAATTAGAAGTCCAAGAGTAATTCCCCCCCTCAAATCATACTTTCTGTATACAATATGGCTAAACTTTAATAGACATGACTCTGAGCCAATGCCCTCTGAATGGATTTTTAAGGTAAGCAAAGGCATGTTGTAGGCCTGGAGAAAATAATGTGTCCAGTTTCTACTTGCAATTGAATGCTATTTATGCACTGGCAGCAACAGACATATTAGTGAGTACATCCCATGAGCAAGCAAAAATCAGGCCATGGAAGAAAGCAAGACATTCAACCCTGCACTTTGATGATAGTAATATCAGATGAGAAGTTACCTGTCCTTAGCTAAGAATGTAGTTTAAGCAGCTATAAGTAAGATATCTCCCTTGAGGCTTAGCCCTATAAGCCCAGTGGTCAGAAAGCTCAATAGAAAGAAAGGGAAAAACCAATTCACCTGTCAAGAATGCTATTGGCTTTCTCTAAGTGATATTTGAGTGGTGATAAAAACACAGAAGTGACATACCCACATAAAATAATAGTGACCAAGTCAAGCAAGCCAGGCTAAGGTTGTACATGTCTCTATTGCCTCTGCTTCTGTTTGGACACTGATCTAAGGTCATGAGGAGGTGTGAAGAATGTGAAAGAATTGTTGAGACAAAAATGCCTCACACTGTGTTCACAATATACAGAAGAAGACTTTCCTAAGTTGCTCACAGTAGAATCAATTCTTCAGTTCAGTTACAGGACAGAAACGTATGAGAGCCCAGGTTGTCAGAGACTGAGTAGGGAACAAACAAAGGCACTGATAAACACTTCCATTTCTCAGATTACAAAAAGCTTTATAGGGATTAGAATCATGGCTCGGTGATTATTTGCACGGATTGCACTCGTCAACTAAGTTTGGTTCCCAGCATCACATTAGGTGTCTCACAACCACTTATAACTTTAGGTTCAGGAGATCTAACAGCTTCTTCTGGCCACCAGAAATACAGGCACATGCAAACAAAATTAGATAATCTTTTAAAAAAAAATAGGACAGAGCCTTACAGAAATAGAATATGCTGGTTGGTGGAAAACAGATCAGGTGACCATCACAAAGGAACTTGCCATGTCATGTGTATGACTTATGAGAGCTTTGAGGTAACTAGAGTAGGGATAAAATGACCACACTTTAAGGTGCAATCCACCAATTACAAATATATCGGTTTAAGTATAAGTTAGATCCTTCCTGAGTATTTGAAGTCAGAGTAATTAACAATATATTACAGTATATAATTAACAGTAAAGAACAGTTTTTTAATTTCATTCAGTCACATAAATAAATAAATAAATAAATAAATAAATAAATAATAAATGCATGCATGTGTGCATGCATGTATTTGTCTGTGGTTTATGTACACATGTGTAGTTATACATGTTTTGTATCTATGTGGTACCAAGGCCAGAGGATCTTGTTGGATCCCTTGGAGCTTGTATTGCATGCAATCTCAGAATTCTATCTTCTTATGCAGTTGCTGGGAGGTGAACTAAGGCCCTCATGATAACGTGCCAAAAGCTCTTAAACTCTAAGCCGTCTCTCCAGCACCATGGCCATCATAACTTACCTTAATTTAATAGAATATTAGGGAACATATGAAAGAAAAGATGTATACCCTACACAGACACAAAGGACAGTTTTATATACACTAAATTCTCATACCGTGGTGCTCATCTATTCTACCCTGAATCCTCTGAGACCTCTTCAAGTGTTTGCTACCGTGAGTAGAACAGCTTGTGCTTGTGCACCATGCTCCCCGTCTCATCGATGGAAACTGGCCCTCGATTTCGTTTTCAGATTAGAATGTAATTACTGTAGCTGATCTGTTTCTTGCTTTTTGATATCTCATGGAACGTAGCGTGGTGGTGTGCCCCTGGTATCGCTCAATACAAAAATCACAGAATGAATGAATACACAAGTGGGTGGAGGAGGTGAACAAAGAAATGGATAAAAAGAAATTTTACTAACTGTGAGCTAAACATTCCTAAGTAAGTAACCCGAAGTATTATATGTTTTTCAAAATTCGTTCTGAAGTTTAATTTTCCCCTTGGGTAGTAAAGATAAAATGGAATATTTCAGGCAATTTGCAAAATGCGTAGATAATTTAGGGACATATTGCAGAAAGGCAGTCTTTATGCTTTAAGATGTTAAAGCCCTCAGGAGGTCTCCATGGAAGTCCATGGGTCACATGCTCCATAATAATACATTCTAAAGACCCTACAGCATCAAAAACTCTGGGACAGGAAATAGGTTAGGGTGCACAGAGAAGTTATTAGTTGGGTCAGCACATAAGGGATTTATGTGGTTCCCATATGCCCATGGTGTTGAACAAGCCCCGAAAATAGACACGGTCTGACCTTTAGATTTCAGTGCACAATAATTAACTTCAAAACCCAGCTAAGCAGGCTGTCTGGTGGAGGAAATAAAGCTCACTCCCAAATAGCTTGGCTATTAAGCTACAAACACACAGTTCAGAATTTTAGGCAGTAGATATTTAATACAATTCAGTATGGAGCAACTCCAAAGTGGTTTTCAAGGAACGAGACAAACTAACTGTTGGGTATCTGAGGAATGAAAATACATGGATCCACTCACTTGATTTCAAAAAGCTTTGAAAAATAACAATATTCCTATAAATGGCTTGTGAACACCGGGCCACTTTCAAGGGCATTATGGAATTTTATTATCATTTGCAATGAAGTAGAAAAGCACCCACTAAACCGTGGTTCTCTATAGGAAGGAAGGTACCTAGTTATATGAGTTATATTTTTTTGTCTGTTTGCAAAGTGCAGATTAAGATCTGTCTGTATGATGAAGCCATTTCTGAGTCATGTACTAACTCTGTATCTTTCTAAAGTTGTTGGTGGTAATGAGCTTGGCCTCTATTGATGGAAGGATGCAGGAGTCAAGGCTTGGGAGTCTTTATGCTCTCCTGAGAGATTTACCTTAATGCAGGGCCTGCTTATATCCTGAGCTTGTCATTTCCTGAAAGAGGAAGAGATATGCCCTTTTCATTCCCAGCTCCTGGAGTAATTACAGGCTCAGGTAATGGGTCAGTGGGGGCACTTGGGACTTCTACATGCCAAGAGGCGAGAAATCAATGTCAACACGTTTACAAGAATAACCCAGCGGTAGTTTCACTGTTACTTTTCCTAGGGAATCACTGGGACTTTGATGCCATCTGAACTGTGTCTCTGAATCAAGACTTGGCATTTTATGCACATCCTGGGAGGACGCTATGGAACAAAGGACAGCAAAGGTGTCAGAAAAAAATGAGTTGTCCTCCATATTTTCTTGGTTAAGGAGCCATATGGGAAATAAAATATTTTGAACAAATACTTGTGTGCTCACTGTTCTCAGTAAGCTAGTGTGCGACTAGCACTCCAGAGGATTATTTAGGGAAGAACATCATACACACTTTTACAGGCTTCATAATCTTTCAGCATCACTATTTAAAAAGGCCCTAAGAAGATCTGACAATTTTAACCTAATCATGCCTCTCACTCTGCTTCTTTTATGTCATGTCTCAGCCCCTACAGATTCATGTAACCATGTCTTTTAGTAGGTATCTACTAACTTCCTTTGTTTGGTGGCTGGATCGCCTTCCCTGATATGCTAAACACACTATCAGGTACAGATAGAAATGTGGATGTTCTCCAAAACCACTCCACGAAACAGGTATGCCATATAGCTTAGCGTGCAGAATCAGCCTTCGGTTGTGGTATATTGACACTGTGAAGGCAGATTATTGCTGTAATTCCCTTATTTAGTTTATTCCCATAGTATCTTACCAGTAAATCAAAACCACATTGCTATCAGGACCAACAGGGAACCACTCTAATCAGTTTGAATCATGCAAAAGAATGATGAAGGAGAGAGATCGAAGGAATTGGTTGGTACATCTCCATCAGTGGGGTCTGAATCAGATGCAATGCATTAAGTAAGAAAATAAATCAAACAATGTTTCATGTGGATAGTGTGTCTGATAAAAGAAAGGTAGCCATGTTGCCCTCTTAGAGTTGACTGCTCCCTTTTCGATTAGCCATTTTATTGCAGAATTTCCATGACAACTGAACATTATTAATATTAGATATTAGACAAGAGAGTTGAGTGCTTAGAGCTTATCAAGATATGAAGTAACCACTAGGTATGTGACCATGAGACAGTTGCAGTTTGTATTTATTTTCCCCTCTCTCTCCCCTACTCCCTTCCTCCCCCTCTTTCTGCTTCACCACATAAAGACAGAAGAATGGTCCTGTCAAGACACAGTAGGAGGGAGAGAAGATGGCCATACACAAGCCAGGAACAGAGTTGTTATTAGCAATTGAATTTGGCAACACATTAATCCCAAAATTCTACCCTTCAAACTGTGAGAAAAATTAGTGTCTGGGATTTCTTTTAAGATTTGTTTTTATTTTGTGTGTGTGTGTGTGTTTGCCTGCCTGGTGCCTACAGAGGCCAGAAGAGGGCACCAGATCTGTGGAACTATAAGATATGGCGTGAGCCACCGTGTAGGTTCTGCGAACTGAAACTGGGTCTTCTGTAAAATGGATCTTTTGTTGTTGTTGTTGTTTTGTTTTGTTTTCTTAACTCACAGTGTCCTTTTATTTATTTGTTTTTTTGTCTACTTTAATTTATGTATTTTTACATATTTTTGATGTAAGCCGAGGTCATCCGAGAAGAGGAAAACTCAATTATGAAAATTCCTCCATAATGTTGCCTGTAGGCAAGTCTGTGGGACATTTTCTACATTAGTGATTGGTATGGGAGAGTCCAGCCAACTGGCACTAGTACCATTTCTGGACAGGAGTCATGGGTGCTATAAGAAAGCAAGCTAAACAAGCCATAGAGAGAAAGACAGGAAGCAGCATTCCTCCATGAGCTCTACTTCAATTCCTGCCTCCAGATTTCTACCTTGAGTTCCTGCTCTGTCTTCCTCAGTGATGGAGTATGACCTGACAGTTGTAAGGTAAAATATACCTTTTCTGTCCCAAGTCACTTTGGTTGTGGTGTTTTATCACAGCAAAAGAAGGCCTACCAGACAACCGGTCTGTAGAATTTTGTTTTAGCTGACAGAACAGTCTAGTATAGCATCATAACTGAGAAAAATTTATTCTAAGCCTTTAAAATTACATCAAAATTATAGGTGTCTGAGTTCAATCTGGTTTCTCTATTTTGTTAGTATTCTTTTATCTAACCAATTAAAATTTAAGCTCCTAACGGATAAATATTATTTTAATAAGGAAGCGTGCTATATATAGTAGGCAACACTTATTTTAATAAAGTGATCATAATACATTAAGATTAATAGAGAAAACTTTAATGAGAAGAACCAGATTGTGGTCTCATCAGAGTAGAACATGACCTGTGTGTAGGACATAAATTGACAACATAGAAGTGATCACCTTCCTTTGCACATTAACAATACCCTTTTCATTTCACACTTGTGGATGCATATAGAATGGAGAAAACAGAACACAGAAAATGAATACATTTAAATCAAATAATTTTTATAGATCCCCAGCAGACTGGACTTGAAATTACATTGATTAAACTATCCACAAGTTCGTAAACATACCAATGTAGCAGCTCTGTTGGTATTATATTTGGTTTTCATTCCTTCAACACTTTCTTTCTTTTCTTTCCTTTCTGGCTCATCTTCATATTCTTAAAATCCCACTTTGGGCTTTGAATTTCCCTCCAAGCTGTCTTCTCTTTATTCATCTTTATATTATTCCTACTCATAATATTTATATTAAAACTTTTTAAGAATATATTTGGGGTAGGGTGTGTCAATATGAATATTGATATATTTTACTCCATAATAAAGTAGTGGTATTTTGGCACTGTAATTATAGCAACAATGGTACAATGGTATCATAGGGATGGATCATAATGATCATCTTCAACTCATAAACCACAAGCTGATTTTTTAACAATTGCTTGGGCTCTCTGCCAATACTCCTTTTATTTATATTCTCTCTCTCATTCCTCTCTTGTTCCCACTCACTCTCTTCCTCCTGTCCCCAGTCCTCTAGTTCAACAGAAGTTTGTTAAAGGCTCTGGATGCATTATAATTATATAAACTCCAGCATATACTGATGCCCTTTGCTGCATCTCTTTGACTTTCATTGGACACACATTAGAGCCTCTATGTTTTCTTCTTCAACACTGCATAATTTTGAGTTTCTCAAATAAAATAAAACTAGATGTAACACAACAAATTAGCCAGCTGAAAATTGGAAGCCTCCTGTCTATCCCATATTCCATTCAACTAGAAGCAATATCTTGCATTTTGTCTAAATATCTACTTGAGAGCCGTATATCTGCCATAATTACAAGTCAAACCCTTGTTCAATCTTAAAATATCCTTTCTTGTATATTTCTATGTATTCACTAAAATCTCGTTTGTTTGAAAAATATTGATTGAGTACATACTCTGCATACATTTAGAAACTTTGTCTCTTGGTCCTTTGAAAGGAAGCGGGAGCATTGCTATCAGAAAGCAGGTAAGCAAGCATTAGATGGAAAGTATATGAGAGATCATGTACATGAAAATCAGGTTTTAAGGCAAATATCTATGTTGGTTTGTCACTAAATCAGCAGTAATATATTATAGCAGTAATTAAAATCAAATGTAGTCATTTAATTTTTCTTAGAACAACTCAAAAGTGCTATTGAAAATGATTTCCTTTGCTACTGTCTCAACAAAGAGGATGGCTTTTGCTGTGACAGACAGTGAATTCTCATGGGGAAATGAACAGTTCAGCCTGCATGTCTTGCTAAAGACTCAGAAGCAGTGTTCTCTACACTTTTGCATGGCCCCCTTGTGGTAATTACTTCCTTCAGACTTTATTTTGTGGTTAAACACATCTCTTAAAATGATCATGGGCCATAACAAATAGAATAAATCTGTATTTAACCTTTATAGAAAGACTGCAGAGCAGAGTCATAGTAGTCAGGGCCATTAGATGTGAGTGGAAGTATCTGATGTTTTAATTGGAAAATAGGTAAATAAGCTATGGTTAATTCTATAGCCAACTGTAATTATGATTTTTATAACAGAAGTTAAATGCACTCTCATCATTTGTAGAAATTGCATTGCAAAATCATAATGCTAGTGATGCTAAGCTTTCATTTATTTGAGATCTAGAGTAAATTATCTACATTAATATTACTCCATTTTTACTGCAATTATTTATTAGACCTACTTAAATACACCCAAATGTTTAGTGGTCTTACTAAATTATAAGGCTAAAAATAATATCAGAGCAATAAAAAATTGACAATCATAAATCATTTAATATTTCTTTTGGCCTAAAGCAAAAATAATGGATACTGATTGGCTTACTGAAGAAATCCAGAACACATTTCCATGGTCTCTCTGTTGGCACTTCCTGTACTGTGCTTCTATGCTGCTTATATTCTCCTATAATAATCCAAATTTATTCTGTAACATTCCAACAAAGTTTTCCTGAAGAATTTATGAGCCTACCTTCAGCTGATGCTCCGGAGTTTACTGCATGTTTAAGAATTCTACAGGGATTCTGAGTCTTTTGACAATCTTTTGATGCATTGTCAAAAAAAATAATGCAAGAATGTGTATGAACTTTTCATAAATTGGGGTTGAGAGTGAAGAATCCTGAAGCATGGAGGTTGATGACCTCCTATGTATAATTCTTTTATTTATATATTCTTAATACCTGCACATTATCTTCGTATGTAAAAGAGCAAATCAGATATTAGATATGTTGTCAAGAATTTCTTCCTACCAGCTGGGAGATGGTAGCATGTCACTTCTTTTTTTTCTATGAATTCAAAATCTAAAGCAATCGAAGTTTTATTACACAACTAATCTGCTTTCATCCTAAAACTTAAATGGATTCTAAGAGTTTAAATACTGTGATCTCAGGCTAACTTGGGGAAAGTCGTAAATATCACTGCTAAGGACAACAGGTTAACGAAGAAATTAGTATAACTCTGGTTTTATATCTTAACTCTTATGTTAAGCATCCTTCACATGAAATTCTGTGAACGGTAACTTTAGAAAAAAATAAAAGCTCTTTAATCCCACCACCAACAAATTCTTCCGTTACTTATTCCCTCAGACGTACCCAGTTATTGTTGCCAAGGAAACAGCCAGGAAGCAGGAGTGAAGCAGACTCTTTCATCTGGTGAGAGGATGATGGGAATGGATGAGAGTTGAGCAAGGTCAGGCATTTGCTGCTGAATACAAATCTGTCATGCCTAATAGATGAAGCTCTTTAGCTTCTGTGCCGTTCAGGCTACTCCCAGCAGCCAAGGAGAAAATAAAAAGACACTCAAGCATGAATGCCAATCAGCTCTTGCAGGCAACAGTGATGTATTTACATGTGCCATAGCAGCTGCGCTAGGCTTTGCTAGGAATGAAAAGATGAATTAAATATGTGTCAATAATTATAGGAGGTCAGAATTTAAATCCAAAAGGTTTGCTAATAAGATCAGAAGAGTGAGATTTGGCTGATCCAGCCTGTTAACATGCCTTATGCTTTTCTGAGGTCAGAGTTCAAAACCTGTCATAGAGTCAAATATATTGAGCTGAGAAAACCCTCAATCAGTTCTCTGTTGGTTGTTTACCAGGGACAACAATCCTTTGCTGTATATTGGTAAATAGTATACATTTGGTCCCTTTTAGAAAGGCATCTGTCTGATAAAATGCTTATTCAAACTAACATGGGGGGGGGGGGCTAAGATATCTTCATTTAAGCAATACCTCAAAGCACATATATTTCAATCTTGTCTGCATAGTTCCCAGTTTCAAGCCAACACCCAGCATCCAAAATACTATTTCTAATTATTAGAAAATAGGAATGCAACAGTTAAACGAGCTGGTATTTAGATCTCTACTCATGATATATAAGATAGATGACTTCCTCAAGTAGTATTTTTTCCACATTTGTAGCTGAAAGTTTTCCTGTGTCCTGCCTATCAAACTTGTAGTCATATTAGCTATGTTTTCAAGGTCAAGCAGAGATGTATTTTAGATGACAGGTCATCTTCAAACCCTTCAGAGATCTACAGAATATGGCATTTAAAATGTTTTAATAACATAGTTATTTTTTTTCTTTTTTTATGACTATGAGACACGTTTGCTCCTGGCAACACCAATCTATTTCAGAGAAGATATGGGCATTAAAGAAACTCATTATGGAGTTTCCTTTCATTATGGCAAAAGTTAACTACTGGGCAAAAAAAGTGCCCTGGCGTCGATTGTTTGATAATATGTTGTATAAACTGGACATGCAGGACCCATAGGAAGGTGACCACTGAACTTTGCAAGGAGAGATGGTCCTTCAGGTTCCTGCTTCTCAGAAGAGACTGCCAGGCATTCCACAGGACACAGAGAGAAGCGACTGAGAGACTCTAGGCCTGTAGGCTGAAAAATGAATGCCCCAACATTGCAGAAGAACTTTGGGTGACTGCCTAGGCAGCCAACTGTCTCTGTCATTCTAGATTTTTGGAAGTTGCTTACCATGCTCTTCCTGTTTACTTAAGTCATATTATAGCCTTCCTAGATCTTTGATGTAGTTGTTGACTAAATAGTTATAATTTTCCTTGGTGATGATAAAAGATAAATTAGATATGAAACTTTAGACTCACAAATATAGGATAAATAGAATATTTTCTTTAATTTTGCCAAATACAAATAGACTAGATATTGTAACTTTAATTCTTGCTTGATATATGTGATATTACTAGGTTAAAGTTAAAACCTTCCTTTTGTTTAGACAGAAAAGGGGAAGTGATGGGGGAATGTCTTTCTATATGCTGTGAAAATATGTTGCTCTGATTGGGCAGGTGAGAAATCCAAACAGATGGACAGAAAGAGAAAGGAGAGCAAAGCAGATGCCAGCCACCACCGAAGGAACAACATGCCAGCAGGCTGGCAAGCCACCTTCACGTGGCAAGTTATAGATCAATAGAAATGGGTTAATTTAAGATATAAGAGCTAGCTAGAGAAAAGCCTGAGCCTTGGTTATAGTTTAAAAATAATATAAGCCTCTGTGTATTTATTTGGTTGCAAGCAGCTTCAGGACCATCAAGTGAGAGAGATTTGTCTTAACTGCGGGCCAGGTGGGACACAGGAAAGCTTTCAGCTACACACATTCCTTCTTTATGAAATGGTCACTAAAAGTCCTGAATGAAATCATAGCTAAATGAAAGATAATAATTTTCATAAAAATATTTATCAACATCATTACTACATGTGCGTTTGTGTCAGAACAGGAGCAGACTTTGTGAATGGACTAGGTAACAAGAAAGGGGATACAGAATGTCCAAAAGCATCAAGGTTAGGTGCTACATGGTCTGGGAACTGATATGAAATCTTCAGTTTTATTGTGATAACAAGGTAAGTTAATAGGAAAAATGATCATATTGATTAAAAAACTAGTGACAACTTTACAGACTATGCCTGTGATATAAAAATGACTTTACACTAATAAAGATTTATCATACAGTATAAAAACTGAAAAATGAAATATTAATCTATTGTCTTATGCTTCAATGAATATGCTTCACATGATGTCAAAGAATTGAGAAATTTAATATACCAATTAAATTTGTAAACTACTATAATTATAGAATGTCATGATGCACTCATTGGACTCAGAGATGCCATGGCAATAGTCACAGTTATATTAGGTATAAAAAAAGATATTCTAAGTTTCTCTCTAAATCAATATATGTAATAAAAGTAACCAAGGTTGGATTGTATTCTTCTTCATATAGAATGTTTATAAAATATATTTTGTAAGTATTTATGACAAAAGGAGAGAGAAAAAAAGGTGCTGTAGTACCTGAACATCATATATAGTCTAGTGATAAAGAAACCTGTACTGCTTGGAACACTAGGAGGAACCAGGACTACATCCTTCCTGTTTTCTGGTCAGAGTACAACTGTCTTTTGTTTTGTTTTGTGTCTTTCTCCTTTCATAAAAAGAGACAGGAGAAAAACAGAGATTGGTGAGGTGAAAGAATTAATTTGAAATATAATGATACCAATATTGTATTGATTTATAAAAATAGTGACTCATTTATTCACATACTAATAAGGATTGTCTGGCTTCATTTATCATAAACAATTCACGCCTGTAGAGTTAGTTACTAAAACCTATTAATACTATTAGGCCTTAAAAGTCAGCAAGTATAAACATAATTAATCATTGAAGGATAATCATTTTATATTAAAAAAAGATACATGGTACTGAAATTTGTTGACTATAAAAAACAGCACCAAGTGATAGGAAATAATTGCAAAAAGTGATGATGGCCTCGGTACCTAAAACTCTACCTAGCAATGTTTTTTTTTTTTTTTTTTTTTTTTTTTATAAAATGTGATAATGTAAGAGAGATGATAGAAATGGCATGAGAAACAAATAACTTATTTTGTCCTGCTTAAATCATCTGTTTGTTTCTCCCAATTATGAAGCTCCCAGTGACACAGACTGTGTTTTGAAGAATGAACATTATGACAAATGTCTTTGAACAAGTAACTTTCTAGGGTCTGAGCCTAAAAGCCAACATCAGAACAGTGGCATGCTGAAGGAGGCTGTGGGATGCTTCTACCTCCTTACATGAACATATAGCATTATCTACCTCTGCTCTTTAAAGGGGATCTACAAATAATCAAATAGAAATCACCTCTGTAACACAGCTCTCAGAGAAACTTTTTAAATAATGTTGTTTTCATTCCCAATTAGGTAGCATCCACCCAATTCACAAACCCATCATTATATTGCATTATATTTTCAGGACTTTAAGACTTGTAGAACTGGGAGTTTGTTCGGCCTGTAAATTTCAGTGAAAAGTCAGTATTATTTGTCATAGCATTTTTTTTTTTAGGATATAAAACAGTTTTATTTTGTTTGGTATAAATGGTTTATTAGAGGATATGTTCTGATTAGGGTTTAGTTAAAACAAAGATTTATATATGAGGAATTTTTAGCAAAAACACACTCAACTGTCCCATAAACACATTAAACCAAAAGCTATATTATATATACAGAGGACCCGGTGCAGACCTTTGCAGACCTGTGCAGGCTGCTTCAGTCTTTATCTGTGCCATAGCTTTTTAAACTTAAAGAAACTTAAAGAAACACTGGACACATCTCAATATAACATAATGTCAACAACGAGTAAGAGATTACAATTCTTTTTGGCAGAGAAAAAGTAATATTTGTATGTTTACTTTTAGTGTCACTGGCACAAACACTTTAATTTTTATCTTTTAGGAGTGCTAATTTCCCACATGGGGGATCCTGGTTGAGCTCACAGCACAGGGTGTACAGCAAGCCAGGACCAAAGAAAGCAGTCCCAAACCAGAGCATGTATGCCCTTTGAAGGACTGACTTTAGTAACCCAGTTCTGTCAGGATCCACCTCTGGAAAGATTCCACAGCCCTCAAAACAGTGCCACAAACTGGAGAACAAAAATCTCAAAATATGAGCCTGTGTGGGGACACTCCATTTAAATCTTAACAGTATTGTTAAACTGCTCTACTGGTACACACTTCCCACCTACCTAACCTAGTTGGTTGTAAATCATTACTTCATTTGTTTATTATCACTGAAAAGGCCTTTACTTGTTAATTCCAGATAAATGTACCAAGCATGAGTATGTTTGGTCCTCTGACCCTAGAATGATACCCTGTAGCTTTCTGGTCTCTATGACATCCCTCTCTCTGAAGACTGTTGTGATCTGGGGGCCTGGGTTCTCTGAGTGCCTAATTAGGTGCCCTGATTTGCATTCTGCCATTGTGATAAAACTCACCAAACATAGCTTGATGGAGGAAGAGGTTTATTTGGTCAAAGGTTGCAGTCCATCACTGAGAGAAGCCAAGGTAGGAACTTAGAAACTAACCAGGTCAGAAGCTGAGACCATAGAGGAATGCCTCTTTCTGGCTTGCTCCTGGGACCTGCCAAACCAAGATGACCTGCCCATTGGTAGCACCCGCTGTAATGGTCTGGGTCCTCCAACATTAATGATTTTGCAAGGAAAATGATCCACAGATATGTCTACAGGCCAATGTCTTGGAGGTAATTTTGAAATTGAAGTCCCTTTTCCCAGGGAAAGTGAACAAAACTACCCAGCACAATAGATATTAAACAATAGTGTTAAGCTGTCTAATAGGCCTTTATTGGACTTCAGAATAAGAATCACAAGAGAATCCTTCACTTTAATACTGTGTGAGACCTCTTGTGCGATATTATTCATAGTCACTGGGCAATAAAAGTCCTACAAATTATATTCTTAAACTTTTGTAGTTTCCTATATTCTCATTAATTACAGAAAATGAACTCAAGACATAGCATATCTTTTAAAAATTATTTTCATTTACAGGAATAAATCTAAGCCACATTTTAGACATATTTTACAAAGCAAGAATTTCACATTTCAAAACCTGAGTGTTTGCCAGGATACCTGAATCCCTGACAATTTTTGAAATAGTAAAAAAAGAACTTTTATGTGTATATCTCACCCATAGGCATCAGTATGCAATTTATATCACATCAGTTATCACTCTTTTTTTTGGCACATTGCAGAATTTTTTTAATTAAGTTTTGTGGACAGAAAGTTGGGTTAAAAAATATAGAAAACAAGTTGTTCTCTTAGTTGTTATTTTCTGGTTTATTTTGTTCCATAGATCCTAAGGAAAATTAGGAAAAACAGTATAAAAAATAAAAAAAGAACAGGTTCCATAGAATTGCTACAGTATGAAGGAAAGAAATGACCAGGCATACAAGGGCATGTATGCCTATTGAATCCAGAGTGATTTAGAACTGAAGAATGGAAAAAAAAGGTACAAACAAAACAGTGGGCATGAGGAAATGGAAATATAGTAAGTACAACAAAGACAGATACTAACAGTTAACTAACTGTGCAGTAGAGAACCAGATAACAACTTAGGATAAGTTTTTTTTTTTTTCCTGAAGCAACAGTAACTGAATTCATGAAAATTTCAAGGAAACTCTGAAGCAAGGATAATTGTAAGTGTTCCAAAGCAAGGTCTGGTGAGCGGATGAGTGGACTTTAAGCAAGATGTATACTCTATCTATGTTAATATATAAAGTTCCAAGTTGCATTTATCCAACATGCTGCTTAATGATTTACCACTGAACTAAGAACTATTTATACACACTTCATGTACTTATCTTAATTCTGCACTTTCTGATTCAGTTTTTGTCCTGAAGAATGATACTCCTGAACTATAAGTTATTCTATAACAGGTAAAGCAATTTTTTTCATATGGCAGTAGAAGCTAAAGATAATTTTAAATCCATTCAGAAAAAAATATGTTCTTGAATAGTATTCATTTCCTTGATACACTATTAATAAAAAGGCTAGATTCAGTTATCTATTTATAATGGTTTTTGTTATTGTGCTTATGAGTGAGTTAATATCTTTCCAGAGTGGACTATATTGCTAATTATATTGCAATTTTTTATATTAAAAGTTAAATGATATTAAAGATACATAGAACATATATACATTGCATTTATTGATATAGATGGGTTAATTTAGAGAATATAGTTCAATACCCTACTGAAATTCTGAGTGATATAAAATTCACATCTCTGCTTTATGGGGGCCAACCAACATGGTATCTTTTGACAAAGAAAGAATTCAGATTAAGTATTCTGATATTATAAACTGCCATTCTTCATAACTGAGACACCCTTGTTTAGGATACCTTAGAGACACTGGACTGACTGTGAAAAAGTACACATTCCACGAAAGTAAATCTTTTATACTAACCATCTCCAACAATACATCTATCCTAGTCTATAAGATTCAAAAGCAATAAGAGCAATTTGAAGAGCCTGTTAGATTGAATTCCAGCAGAAGACATTATGCTTCACTAATCTTGGTCACCATTCCTAAAGGGACCTGCTGATATTGCCACATCCATTCCATTGCCAAGTGTAAACAAATGTATGTTAGCCACAAGAGAAAGGGAAAGAGGCAGCCTGGATGAATGAAATCTTTCTATTCCTCTTCACATTTGGAAGCAATCTTATTTGAATAACTAACTGTCCTTAATTTAGTCCAAGCAATGAATATGCTTAAAAGTTTCTTAAATAGGAGAAAGAAGGGAAAGTTATCAGATTAAGGGTACTGGTAAGTGTCTATTTACCTCTATCATTCAGATAAGCCATTGACTTTGCCGCCTAGTACCCTCTGTTCTCTTTCTTAGATAGCTGAAGCTTTTAGAGCATTGATTCCATTTAGTTTGGAGTCATACACTATAAAAAGTATTTTGATGTTAAATTAATCAGTAGTTAGCTTTCTTAACAATTTTAGGTGTATGGGTATGTATGCGGTGTCTGTCTGCACATACATGTGGATAGGGCCAAAGCATATTCCTCTATTGCCCTGTCCCCTATTTTTTGAGATAGGGTTTCTTACTAGACCGGAAGTTCACCTCATTATCTAGATGTGCTGGCCAGTAAACCCTAGAGACCTGCCCATCTCTGCTACCCAGAAAGATTACAGTTGGGTACTCAGCTTTTACATAGGTTCTGGGATGCTAAGTCGGTTCCTCATGCTTGCACAGAAGGCGCCTTACTCACTGAGCTCTCTTTCTAGCCCTTAACATTTTAAAGAAAACTCATCCATCATATCAAAATGCATCCACATATATAGAGAAAAGTGTAATTCAAGCTATAATAATCAGATGCTATTTCCTGAAGCAAACATACTGCAAAATCAATTTGTGAGCTCATTACATAAATCCATATTAAACTATTTAGTCTATATTTAACACTAAACAAGGATAGTCAGGGTAAGCTAAATGGATTTTATTTCTAGGTTTCTGAAAGCCAAAGTTATTCCTTTCACTTCTAGTTTATTTCTCAGCACCTGCTACAGCCAGAAAAAGAGACAGAGAGAGGAGAAAAAGATGTGACCATTCCTTCAGACGTTTAAATCTAATCAAATCAATATGTTCCAGCCCACCCCTGATAGCACTCACAGCTATTTTATGTTAATGTGTAATCCTTTAACTTGCTATTCCATGATGGCAGTACAATGAGGCCATTCCTCAAAGCAGAGTAAAATGTGTCCAGGAAAAAGGAATCATTTCATCAGTAGGAGAATGACCCACTTATATACTATCAAGGAACTAGAGATGCATAATACAACCCTGTCAAGTCTCCCTTAAGCTTTTCATTACCATCAGTAAAGCCAATAACATACAGCATTCCCAGTCAGCATCAAAAGCTCCTTTTCAATTCAAATGCTAACTTCTCACCATTTCTTCCTTCATACTATTCTTTGAATCTTTCTTTCTCTAAAGGAGCAGACTTGTCACTCACCCCAGTCCAGTCAATACCTGCTCCCTTGGGGATATTGCAAAATATTCCACGTTCATTTTCTTTTTTCCAGTCTATCGAATACACATAGGGAAAAAGCCACTTTTTTTTTCAGTTTCCTTCTTCATTTCGTCTATTTCCACTGCCAAATTTTCAATTATAGGCTTTGCAATCCTTTAAATATTTACTTCTATTGAACCATCTCTTATTATATCATAAATTATACCTGGGCTTATCAATTAAATTAGTTGTGTTTCTAGGATTTTCATGAATCATTGAAAGTCAGCCATTGTCAGTCCTTCTGAAAGATGCTGGAATTGTAGATGTGATAAAGAGATAGCCTAAAAAGAACTCCTATTCCTGGCTCTGCCATCGAGATGAACTGAAGACATTCTTTGTGTGGTAATACTTTATCTGTGTACCCCAATAAAATTTGTCTGAGGATCATAGGAAAAATTCAGCCACTATAGTAAATATAGAAGTCAGTCAATGATAGCACATGCCTTTAATCCTATCACTTGGAAGGCAAAGATCCACGTGGCTCTCTGTGAGTTCAAGGCCACACTGGGAACAGAGCCAGGCATGGTGATACATACCTTTAATCCAAGCACTACCCGTAAAAGTCTGGAGGTCTGTACAGACAGACAGGAAGTGACAAAGCTGGGCAGGAACAGGAAGTTGTATAGCTAGGCAGAGAGAAGAAATGAGATGGCAGAACAGAAAGGCACATGGGGTAAGTATATAGGATTTAGGTTTCTTTGGCTGAGAATCTCCAAATGGTGTGAACATGGCTGGCTTTTTTCTGCTTTTCTGACCTCTCAGTTTTAACCCCAATATCTGGCTTCAGGGTTTTTTTGTAATTAATAAGACCATTTAGCAATTTGTCTATATCTTCATGTTCGTCACTTCCTGTCTAGTGGCTTTAACATCAACCACATACTCAAGAGTCTAGATCTTTCCAGATTCCTAATATGCTTAGGAACTCATAGTAATAGATATTTTCTATTTTTGCAATCCTTCCAACTACATCTGCTTGTGGTATGTGTGTGTGTGTGTGTGTGTGTGTGTGTGTGTGTGTGTGTGTGTGTGTAGTTGTAGTAAATGGCCTTATATAAGTGCCTGATATAGAAACAAGGAGAGAAACTGGAGTAGACTTGGACTATAAGTGAAGGTACTTCAGGAGGCCTCAACACTACTCAAGTAGCTATAGGTATCTAAGGGATTTTAAAAACAGGAAATATTGTCATCTACAAGGAAGAGCACGCCGATTGGCTAAATACCAAATACCAATACCAAATAGTCAGCCCTGAAAAGATACAAATAGGTAACACTATACAAACTGAGCAGGCTGTATTTATATAGTGAAATATATAAAATAAGAGCTCATGTATTTGAAAGAGAGTGAGGGGGTATATGGGAGGGTTTAGATTAAGTAAAGGAAATGGGGGAAGGATGTAATTTTATTACAATCTCAAAAGATAAAATAAATAATTTTAAAGGTAAAAATAAAGTGATGTTTAAAAGACCATACCTAGAGACACAACTATCATTCACATTTAACTCATCAATATGCTATGTACCTAGACCAAACTCTAATTGCTATCTATTTTCTAAAAGCCCTTTATGGTCCAGTTGCTCCTATGTCCTCAGCCATACAGAACATTATCCTCTAAACATAGACTTCAAAGTCTGTTCTATGTTCCTACACTGCCTATATAATGCTCCTTCTACTCACCACATCTTACCATCCTTGACCGCTTAGATGTCAAATTCCCCTGGTTCATAACCCTGAGTAAGTCTCAGAGGAAGAGCTGCTTGTGCCCTATTGTGAGCTACCTCTATGTGTGGGATTTGCATGCTTCTGGAACTTATAATATTTTGTTCTAAGACAAAAGTACTAATCAGACTAAAGAAATCTAATGATAATTTCTTCTAGAATAATGTTTTCTAGGCAAAGAATCTGGTCATTTAGCATGGAGTTACATTGTTGGTCTTGCTCCTGATAGAGAGATGCAAATTTGCATTTACCACTTTCTCAGTTGGATTTCCCAGAGACATTTGTTCCTAACCCCACCCCAACCCCACAAATTTTTTTTAAAAATCTATGCTATATGGTCAGAATTGGGCTCAAAGGCTCATGTCAAATAATGAGAAGTCTCAAGCTGGTCAGGACAGTAAGCAGTCTATGTCAGAAACTTGACACTAAGTTCATGAGAGCCAGAGGCGTATATCTGGGCAACCAATTGTTATTGAGGATACTCTCCATTTAGGAAATAAAGAAGACAAGAGAGGAATATAAAATAAGATACATGGTATTTATTTCTTTGTTTCTGTAAATAAGCACCACTGTGTTAGGCAAAAATATCACACAAAGAATCATTGTTCCCTCTCCTAAACTCTCTGTCCCATTTTGTCCCTTTCTTATGTACATACCAGGTTGACATTTGTTTAAAGAAAAAGAATATCCTATCTGATTAGAATTTACATCAGTATTTAAGAGGGATCTGGTCTTGAAAAAATATCAAACAGAGAAGAAAATTTCTGTCTGACTTCATTTATAATAAAAGATGTTTTATTTGAACAAGGTCATTGTAAATTGCAAGTGAACTTTCTAATATTGTGTAAAATATGGAATTCTGACAATCTTATAAATGAAGAGAGATATTTTGGTGATATTATTCATGGAAGGTGTAGATATCCATGAACTCATGATAAATATCTGTCAATAAAATGTAGCAAAGACAGTTATGTAATCATATACTATCCATTTAGGCTTATTAACTAATTGTTATTATGACTATTTTTGTGAGACTGAAAAGGTTAAAGATACCAAAGTAACATACATAGAAGAAAAGCAACTATCTAATTTCTTTCTTAAAAACTCATTTTGTTACTGTCAGTGATTCACTTAAAACTGGGATCAAAATAAAACAGTGAGTAAAAGAGTGGTTTTTTGTTTGTTTTTATTTTGTTGTTATTGTTGCTGATTTGGTTTTTTGAGACAGGGTTTCTCTGTGTAGTTTTGGTGCCTGTCCGGGATCTCACTCTATAGACCAGGCTGGCCTCAGACTCACAGAGATCCACCTGCCTCTGCCTCCCGAGTGTTGGGATTAAAGGCTTGTGCCACCACCACCCGGATAAAAGAGTGTTTTAATACAGAAAGAGCCTTATCATTTTCTCTGACAAATGGCATTACTATATTTGTAAGATAGGGTTAAAACAACAACAAGATAAAAAACAAAACAGCAATAACAACAAAACACAAAAAGCACAATCAACATGGGCTCTGTTAGACTTTAAGGATAATTAGCTGAAATAATTAAACTTTCCTTAAAAAGAATCTGCCATCTGTAATCTGCATTCCAGCTTCATGCATATATTTTTCCTATGTATTTGCAAACTATTAAGTAATTAAAGACCATTAGAAGTTCTCTATGCATCATTAAATTTGACAATTAAAGTTGTTTGCATCAAGTTCATTAACTGTTAAACCAACCATTCATGGACATCAAGGTGCTGTGGGAACTTTTTCACTAGAGGCACGAAAACGAACCTAAACCTCTCCATATGGGACAATAATGATAAACCAAGTGTGACTTCCTCAAGGTCCACTGTTAAGAACTATCTTCTACAAAAGAGCTTGGTGATTATCGAGTGTGGTGTTTCCATAGCAGTTGTATCATTGAAAAGTCTCACACCAATACAGATAATATCTTCCCCATAGTTGGACAAATTTAAATTTAAATTTAAGTGAATTATCTACCATCTGCATACTCTAGCACCTCCTGAGAGCACAAGCCATATACAATTGTGGAAGAATCATACTTAGTTGGCTGATAGGTGATGGATGAGTGGCACAGAATCTCAGGTGATAATCCATTTACCCTCCCCACCTGCACCTTCTATGAATGCCTTTCAATAGTCAATAGGCTAGGTCTAGAGATCCTCTAACAAGTAGTTATAGTCATAAGCAGTTATAACTGCTCTGGCGGAAATGATGGTTACTATGGTCACAGGATAGCAAGCTACAGCACAAAGCAATATGTGGTATTTGCCCGTAAGATTCCCAAAATTTATTCCACACCTAGTCTGCATTTAGTTATGGGCTCTAACATGGTGTTAATTTGGACAGATACCATTTGGATTGCAGAATCTTAGAAATCTATACTCATTTCAATCTTCTCCTTTATTACATATTCCCAAATGATTCTGATAACTTCTAAGTTTTACCCAAATATCTAAGCAGACTAATAAGTGGACAGAATGTGTGTTGTCAGTCATAACACATTAGCTGAGAGTGTGGGCTGACAAGTCAGGTAAACTCCTTCAAAGTTATGTGTCCTTGGGCATTTGCTTCATTTCTCAGTGACTTTCATCCTCCAAAAAGTTTGGCATTATTTCCTCCTTTGTATTATGGGATAAATCAGTTACTATTTTCAAGAATTTGAGATTTAACATATTATCTAGCACTTGGCAAGTTTAACGTAAGTTTCAATCATTGTTTGTCAAATCTGCATGCATTACCGCTAATTATTTAGTGTTAAGGATGGTATCTGGATTCTTTCCATCTATGAAATAAAAAGTTATATATTGTAAGCTGTATTATTCTAATGCTGAACAGAATTATGATTCTAAATCGTAGCAAATAGTTTTTAACAAGATGGTTCTTCAAGTTGCTATTTTCTTTTGTGTTTTCTGTTTTCTTTGTGCTGATCTGTTACATAAGTGGAACAGATATAACCATTTGCATTTGCTTTTCCATAAACTACAATAATATGTGTTTTTAAATTACTCTTTAGATTAAAATATTCTAGTCAAAAAGCTTATTCCCTAAGACATTTTAAATACACGAAGGAGGAGCAGACAATATTATGAGTAATTTGGGAACCAATGTCAAAGGCAACATCACAGGTATATATCAAAATCCCTTTATGTTTTAGTTTTTCCTGCTCCTTGTCTGATATTATTTGCAGATACATATTTTAATTTCAAAATAAAAAAGTAACATAGTTTTTTGGCTAAAATGTCACTGGATGTTCCATTTGTATTTGACTTATAAGTTAAAATCTATTTTATGAGAGGTATATTCTACTAAAAATTTTATTTAAAAATTTATATATTACACATTTACTCTGCTATATAGTTACAGCTCAGTATTTCAATTTTCATAGCAATTACGCCATATCATATGACTTATTGGAAAAATCACAAGGAATAGCGCATCTCGGAACATTCTAAATAATGATATTTTGTATCATATTCTAATGTAATTCAACAATCCTATCATCAAGAACTAGTAAAAGCCTAGAGCAGTGAATAATCATAAACTTAGCTAAATGTGGTTCATATTATGTTGGTGGTGCCAGAAGCCATATCTTCATCTATGGCAGATTAACATAACCTCCAGTGAAACATTTTTAACCACAGTGATGTGCTTTTTCAGCCTTACAAGAAAGGCTAATCAAACATTTTCATTTACTGGGATGGGAAAGTGCTATTCATTACAGTCATGCCCCAGGGCTCTGCTAACACTGCTATGTTCTGTCTTGACATAGTCCTAAGGGATCTGGTCAATACACTTACTTTGCAATCTACTTTACTTGGCCATTATACTGATAAGATCATTTTAGTCAGATCAACTGAGCAAGAAATGACAACTTCATGGGATGCTTTGTTCAAAATCACATGCCTAGAGAGTGGGAGATAAAATCAATAAAGATGATATGGCCTATTGTACCAGTAAAGATTTTAATGGTACTATGTTTTGAGAAATACCATGTTATATATTTTACAAGTGAGAAGAAATTTTGAGTATGACACTTCCATAAAACTAACAGAATTCTCCATGTTTTAAGTATTTGAGGTTTTCAGGCAGCACATGCCTTTTGCAATGATTTACCAGGTAATTTACAAGGTTTTCATTCTTACATGGAAACAGGTGTTTTGGCCAGTCTGGGATATGTTGTGAGCATCCCTGACATTTGGGTTGTGTTACTTTTGGATTATATAATATTTATAATGTAGGGAAGAAGGAATTTGTGTAAAGATCATGGAAAGCCCCAATAAGAGAATCACAAAGAAAACTACACAGCAATCTATAACAAAGTCAGATCACTTCTCTGAGAGGTATAAATGCCATTTATAAAACTGCTTTTGGAGAATATTAGAGTGTGTTGAAGGAAACAAGATACCAGTCATGGGAGAATCGCTGATTAAGTGGCCAGAATAGCCCATCATGAGCAGCACTAGCTATGTCCAAATAAGTCAAAAGGTCAAGAGACCTTCATCATTGTGATAACATAAAGATATTGTACCAAACTGATCATCTGCAGCCAAAGTGACCGTGGTTAAGATGGCGGAGTCTCCGAAGTTGTGCACGTCTGGGCCCTCAGAAGAAGGTTTGGATGATGAGGGGTTGGCAGCCGGCGGGAATGAACACTCCGAGCTTACCCATGAGGCTTGTCAAGAGCTGGAAAGACACTTCAAGGAGGAGCCAGACTAAAGCAAGGAGCTAAGCAAGGCCTTGGCTGTCAACCCCGAGGTAGAAGACATTGAGGAAGAAGTCATGGTGGAGGACCACAAGGAGTGGTCCAAGAAATGCAGAGAGGAGCTGAGTGAGTGTGTGTGCGAGTCACGTGACAGCGAGCCCAAACCAGAGATCCAAGGGTGCCAGTGCAGCCTTTATTATTATGACCCTGGCTGCAAGTACAACTGGGGGAGAGTTGCCCCTGCGCCTGCGCCGCCGAGCCTGGAAAGTCCGCCCAGGCAAAAGCTGTCCTTAGCAGGGCGTAGTTGTCGCGTCAGCCTGCTGTATTGGGAGAGGAAAAATATGTCCGCGGGACCCTACTTCTTCCTTAAACCTCGGCAAGTCTTGGAAGAGCAGGAGAGCCCCGGGCTCTCTGAAACTTTGGAAGACTTGGAGGAGCTCAACACCTCTTCTGAGGATCTCTGAGAGTGTGTCATGGTTTGGCCGGGGATCACAGCCTTATTAATACCTCGGCCTCTACTTCAGCCATTTTTGCGAGTCTTTTCATTGTGGATGTTTTGTCTCTGCCCTGGGACTTGTAGCTTTTACCTCACAGTTGCCATGCTTCCAAATGTTGTGATTTGGAGGCTTTGGGTTTTCTAACACTTTGTTTGTTTTACTTTTTTTTTCTCCCGGTATTAAGAAAGTGGTTCTTTTTATTAAATGTTATTCAGCTTGCTTGTTGGTAGGGGTGTTGGGCTTTGTCTCTGTATTAGATTGATAATAAAGCATCACAGAAATTAAATAACTTTTTTAATGGGTCTTATCCTATAGCCCAGGACGCGGTTTTAGTAATCTAGAGTGGATTGCAGATTGGTAGTGGGTATCTTGGGGTGGTGTTTTAGTTTATTTTCCAGCCTTTTGGTTTATTGCTGTGGGTGTCCTTGAACTCAAGAGATCCAAATCTGGGGGTGTGATTAAAGATAAAAAGATACAACCAAAAAAAAAAAAAAAGATATTGTACCAAGAACAAGCGGGGCAAGACATATAATTCCAGAAGTCCATTCACCCTGATTTTTTAAAAAAAATGCTACTGCACAAGAGCACTTTTTCCTCTCAATTCTCACTTATGGGAATGTGACTCAGGAGGAAATCAGGAGGAAAAGATCAAGTTTAACTATCTTAGTATAATGCTATATAATTCCTATACTAAAGCATCACCTAGGAATGCACTGAAGGAGAGACATTTCCCAATGAGAAGAATGATTTAACATATATTAAGACAGAAGTGACCTAAACTAAAACTACACATACACACATTCACAGATCTCTTTCTCTCTCCCATATGCATTCACACATTCTCTCTCTATCACACACACACAGACACAGACACACACACACACACACACACACACGCACGCATGCATGCACACATGCACGCACGCATGCACGCACAAGCACAGGATGCTGTAGTTTAGCTGATTTGTTATGGACTGAGAAGAGGAGTGATATGGAGATCAGAAACACAGAAATTTTGGAGGAGAGGCCTGTGGATGGGCTTAGGGAATTTAACATCAAGTGGAAAGATTTTTGAAGTTCAGGTCAAAAGAGATTGCATCCTTCACAGTATGATATCTTCACAAAAGTTACTAAGCAAGAGATAATGATGTGAAAGAAATCCAGCAGGCTGAGCACTCAATCTCCAGCTCCAATGGCAGCATATCAATGATGCAAATGAAAAGCACAAGACAGGATGAAGACTCTAGTTGACCCATCAGCATAGGCTCCTGCTCCTGGAAGCTCCCGTCATTACTGAATGCATGGCTGAGTAGCAACTAAGCCAAAAGTTGAGCTCCTAATTAAACATCATTTAGGCACCAGCTAGACTCTCGGGGCTATGTTGTTTGGATTCCATCCACTCTAGAAACACTAGACATTCATGAGCTAGACTAGACACATAATTTTTCTCAAGGCTTCAGTTTGCACTGCTGTCTCAGAGTTCATAAAATTCTAATAATTCTGTAAAATCCCGAGTAAGGAAAGTGGGTTTACACAACAATGGGATCTAGTGATTCTTCAATCATGGAAATGCTGCCGACTCTATACAAACAAAGTAAAACATATAGGGTGTGTTTGAGGAAGCAAATGGTAGATAACATCCTCAAACAATGGGATGACTGCCACTGGAGTATAGTAAATTCTCTAAATCAATGACCAGTATCTAGTGTCATGTCCTTATCCTTTATAATAAGTAGACACAAGAGGCTGAGATAGTTTTGGGACTGTTCACCATCACTACAATTGACCTACTTAAGGACTCTATTTCTGGTTCCTGCAACTGTATACAGGCTCTACAGATTTAGAAGCTCTCATGCTCAAAGGAGGATTGTTCCCATCATTAAACTTCGAGCTCTCACTGGTGCCTTGTCCTTTCCAGCAAGGCAGAATACCACCTTGCAGAGAATAATTGCTTAAGTCACATGGGTGAGGAAATAGTAATAAACATGAAAAACACTCTGGCAACCAAAGGCAGAGTTCTTTTAATGATCTAGTCCTCAATTTTAATAATGAAATGACTCGTAAGTATCTATGGACTGTGAAGAGAAAGATTAAATGTCTCAACCAGACAATATACAGAGATTAGTGTTAAGTCTAAAGAGCACCTCCCGCCAATAATGGCAGTGCTGTTAACAGTGACTTAAAAAGAAGGACACTAATCTAGAAAACTGAAGGATTCTTACTGCGTTACTTCTAACACAGGTTCTATTTGCTAAGAAGTTCCATTTATCCCCTTAAACCCCAAAGGTCAACTGCCTTGGGTGAGGCCATCTGGTCCCCCCTTCATTTAAACAGAATACATTAGTATAAAGACCCCCATTCCCCTGACTGTCATAAAAAAATCCACTTTGTTTTCCAACATTTTGCTTCTCTCTGCTCCCCCAACTACAGTGAGAGATGGCCTTGCAGTTTGAGCCCCCAATAAACCCTTCCTCCTCCCCATGCAGTGATCCAGTTCTGTGGTTTTACTGAGCCCTTACTTATGTAAGTAGATGTTTCAGTTGGTGATAAGACAATTCAAGAGTAGTGCATCCTTGAGATGAGTTGGAGTTAGTTTTTAAGTATTGTAGGTCATCTCAATTTTGGTTTTGACCAAAGCAATTACTCAAATCACTGCCTTAGCATATCTGTTTCTAGGATTTATGGTACACATAGATTTGTGTAGAGCACAGAAAAAAGTCTTAAGCCCTCATCAAGGAAATTTCTAATTGTAACAAATGGAGACCATTACAGAAAACCACAACCAATCAAAATGTGGAGTTGTCGAGCCCAGTCTGAAAGATACACCTATTATACAATTCCTGAACCTAAGGCTTGGGGGATATTGTGGAAGAAGAGGCAGAAATATTGTAAAATACAAAGGATCAGGGAGTTTGCCATGAGTTTGTGTCTCCTAGATATGTCAGAAACTACAAGAACAAGCTCAAACCATCATGACTGCCTAAACATGATCTGAACAAAGACTACAATAGGCGTGTTAATAGACAAAGACCTGCAGGCAACTAAGGAATGCAGAGAGCAGGGGAAATAGTCTTCCTCCGGGAAGAGTGCATCAGTTGGTTATCTAGTACCAAAGGGTCAGCCCTAAAAACATACATGTCAGTAACATTATACAGACTGAACAGGTTGTAGTTACTTATCTGGCTATATACACATATACGTATGCACCAACAGTTAATTACATGAAGTGACCATGGGTTTGGAAAGGAGTAAGGAGAGTTATATGCATGTGCTTGAAGGAACAAAAGGGAAGGGGGAAATGATGTAATTATATTATAGTCTTCAAGAAATAATTTAAAATAAATAAGAATTATATATATAATATTTGAGCTATTAAGTTATGTCTAATTATATATTTTATTTATTATTTAAGATATTTTATAGTGAATAAAAGATATCATGTATATATAAACATATATATACACAATCCATATGTGTGTATTATATGTAGATGCAGCTCTCTAAAAAGGAATAATTGATTTATAAACAAAAGATAAAAATATAATAAATATAAAACATTTGTATTTGATGGAAAATCAACATTTTTCTCTCGCTCTCCCAATATTTAGAATTTTAAGAACCCCCCAGGATTATAGCATTCTTTGGTGTGTTTACCACCAGAGTATGAGGTGATCAATATTTATGAGTCTATCACATTTCCCAGGGTGAATGGTTTACAGTTATTGCTGATCTCAATGCACTCCTATCATTTCAGAATTCATTTTTAATGTCAAAGTCTGCCATACGGCTACATCCTCTTGATTATCACAGGATTGGCTCCTTGTTTGAAGCACATAGAGAATGAAGGACAAGACGAATGACAAGCCTTTATTTGTTGAAGAGTCTTTGTCTATTTGTTAAGAAGAATTGGATGTGGAAGTTATTCAACTGATATGGGTATCTATCCTGAAAATCTTTCCACTACTAGTCACTTTTCTTTTCTTTCTAATAACTTTGCTGACTGAACTATAAATCTACAGTTTAAGTAAGCATTAGCATTAAAATATTCATTCATTAATTATGTCCATGGAAGGTAGGAGAAGACAGTGGGATAAAGCTTTTATTTTATCTATCACAATAAGTACCTATTTATCTTGACACTAAACAAAAAGATGAATTCAATGGTCAATTTTTGTGCAGCAACTTACAGCCTACAAATTCCTTTAAAATACATTTATTAACTAAAGTTTTTTTGTGTGTGTCTGCGAGAGAGTGCTTGTGTGGGGGTACATCTATCTGAATATGTGTGATTAGGACAGAGCAGAGGACAATCCCAGTTTCATTACTCAGACACCTTCCCCTTTACTTTGACGCTGGATTTCTGACTGACTAGGAACTTCACCATATATGCCAGTCTAGCCAGGAGCCCCAGAGATCAACCTGTCTCTGCCACAGTCCTGTCACCATCACTGGGATGTCAAATGCCCATTATTACATACGTTTTTATTGGTTTGTTTGTTTGTTTGTTTCTGGGCATCGGAACTTTGGTCTCCACACTTCTGAGTAAAGTACTTTACCAACTGAGCCACCTCCTCGGCCCTTACATTGTCTTTTGGAGTAAATTCCCCATTACAATTTATAACTGAGGAAATGGAGTCTTGCAAAGTTTTGACAATCACCTAAGAGTCTGTTCATTGACGTTTAGGCCTTCTCAATGTTTTTAGCTGTGCAGAAGTGAGCCAGATAAGAATGCAGAGATGGCATATGCACAAGTGTCTCATTTTCAATAACTAATACAGGGTCAATGACCAAACTGTGCTAAATCAATGTGCCTTTTTGGAAAATAGTTAACTTGAGCATCTGTACTTCCTACAGTAAGAGGAGAGACTTCAGTGGGAGGGATGGTGAGAACAAATTTTCTTTTAATTTCATTTTTACCAAGGCAAGCAAAGTATAGCATTTGAATGCTTTGAATTCATGGACACACATGATGAAGCTAATAATTTCAGTTAACTCTTTTTGAAAAATTTATTCTGTATCTTCTTGACTAGGATTAATTTTTAACTATTTGTGAAATATAGTTCCCTAGGAATGTTGTGTTCTATGGTATGTTCACCACAATAGGGATTTATTCCATAGTGCCAAGCTGAACTTTTACTCATTTGAACCCAATGAAAGAACTTGGAAAAAGGATATTGTCATTTCAATGAACAGTTTATTTTGTAGGAGGGAACTGTCTGGTGACATGAATGGGAGTTGGTCTTCCAACACACTAGTCTAGCGCATGGGAATCCTCTTCTAACTTGTGTTCCTGAGTTCTAGGAACAATTTGATAATCTACTACCTATGATTAAGCATTTATGCTGCAGAATCCCTTCTCATGTTAAGAGAGACTCAACTTAATTGGCCACCAGTGGCTACCATGATTAAGGCATGTTTTAGCTTTAGTTGTAGGCTCTTCTATATAGCTGCGTGGGTGTTTTTAAACTGAAAAATTGCATTCTAATAGATCTCTTGGTGTTGCAACCAATTGTACTCTTTTTCAATGTTTTATAAAATGTCTGCAGATTTATTAGTTCAAAGCAACCTTGAGAAATATATTCCACCATGGCTTGAAGTTGACATGTAGTTAAGCAGTATTCACACAGGTATAGTATCTGTCTGTTTGGATTCCTAAATTGTTTTCTATCTTGATTTGTAACCATTCACAAAGAAAATACCACAGGTTTCTGATTTTATGTGTTGGTGTTCATGATGAGGAAAAATATTTTTGCTAATTCCAGGCTATATGATATACTGCCTTAATAAAATGCTTAAAATGCAGTATCATTTGTAATCGGTGACCTTTCCAACGGGGAGACAGGTAATTGTTAAAGTTCTCATTTTTCTTAATATCTCACCAATTTATTTCCTCTACCACAGTGAAACTCTATCTTGTTACCTACAGTTGAGAGAAAAAAAAATAAATCATGCATTAGGAAATACACACTATTGGCACGAGACTCCCACTCTATATTTCTCTCTAATTTGTTTGATTTGAATAGTTTGCCCAATACATTCAAAGTTTTAAAAAATGTGTTCTATTTGTGATAACATGGAAATGTGTGGTAAAATATGAGGAGTGTACCATTTCTTCCCATGATAATTTTATTCTATTCTTACGTATCTCTATTAAACACCTTTCAGATTATATAATCCTCCGTGATATGTACATTAGTAGTCTCACAACCCTCATCCCATAACTAGATATTTACTTCCAGTGAACTACAGGGGACACTGAATAAATTCAATGTATCCCAGAAGGTAGAGTCATAATAAACAACTAGAATTAACTAATACATCCATTGTTTGTCCTTTTCTCTTTCCTATTTCCCCTCTCTCCAGGTTCAAAAAAATGGTTAACATCTACATCCAATACCTTATACACAGAGTTTTCCAGTTAATACTTATCCCCAGTCCAGTTTAGTAGATGGTGACTCAGGGGACATTTACCATGATCAGCAACACAAGGAAGATCTTAGCTCCTGTTTACATATGTGCAACTCTGGCTATCAGTTTACAAATTTTAAACTAAAATGTTTTTATTTTTATGACACTTAACACATTTTTGGGGGGCTGGGTTATTTGCTAAATAGTGGAATTGGACCTATATTATCTTTTACTTGAAAAAAAGGCTTCTTTTCAACATCCTTTATACCCTCCTCATCCCAAAGCACTAAATGAAATGAACAGCAACATCAGAAATATAACTCTGTTGTCAGTTCTGAGAAGAGACTATTAGGCTCTTAAAGTGTTATAAAGCAGCTAAACTGCTTTAATTTATATGTGCCACTGTTTACATAATGTACCTATGTGTTCCTGGTATTCATTAAACTCTTAAATGTGGAGGAGCTATCCTCTGTCCATGGAAATGTGTGTGATAGGTAGAAATCATGAAGTGTGCACTATGCACTTATTTTGACAGTGTTAGCCAAGTACCTTTATTGACAGCATCCTGCACTATAATGATTTTTAAAATGCTACTGATAGATCTTTATTTAGTGAAAACCATGCATGTGTTTCCTCTTTTACAATATACACATTTTCAATATTTTCTCAAAATTTGTTTTCTGTAAAGAAAAACATATTATTAACTTCTTAATTTAATTAAGAAGATTATGTTACTGCAATACCCAAGTCACTAATTACTTAAGGGGAAAAATCAGGTCACTATATATAAAAGATTGGACAAACATCACGAGGTTTATGTAAATGGACACAGGGTTGAACAGGTTATTGTCTTCATTTGGAGGAGAAACAGATTGTAATGGTTGCCAAGAGTAACTGTCAGCCACAAGTCTATGGACACTCCAAAGCTGAACAGCTGTGCTGTGCAGGGCCACAATGTGCCTCAAAATGTATGTTGACCATTTATTGTTTAAATTTAAATAGAGAGGGCTATGTTCTTCACACCATGGTTAACCTCACTGCTTAATTTATATTTATAGCTGGCCTCTCCACCATCTGTGTGCACAGCCCACTCTGCATCTCTGAGGAATTAGAGTGACATTATGTGAAGACCAGATTAACAAGCCAGGAAAAAGCAATCCATCACTTATCGGGGGAGTGTTAAGAGAGTCATAGTAATATTCTTCCATGTTTTGGGACTTCTGTCTTCATTTCATATCATTTCTTTCTAATTCAATGAAAAATGTAAAAGATACTGGTCCAAAATGTCACTGGAAATACTCTACACCTAGATCACAAAGAACACCTAAGCTGACCTTAGTACAGAGCCAAATAACATTACTAGAAAGGAGGCCTATGTCCCCTTACAGACTCTTATACTTCAATGAACCAGAATCTAAGTATATTACTAAACAAAACCAACAGCTGTTGAAAGGGGAACATTATGGAATGTACACAATTCAATATTTATAATAGGCGTATTGGGTGAGCAGAACTATGGGAAATTGTAAAAAAAAAGCTTATCTTTACACACACACACACACACACACACACACACACGATCAAACAAATCAATCCTATAAAATAAAGAACTTAAGCATAAACACAAACCACAAGCAAACTTGTAAGCATACACATTTACAAACATATAAATACTCTAAGGTAATCTTAATCAAAACAGTAAAGTTAATAGTAACTTTATTGTTTGTCCCCGGATCCTGAAGCAGTTCTGTGATCCAAAACAAGCAACAGTTGTGTGTCTAATGGTGCCTGCACTTTTAGTCTCTTGACTTTGTTTTTGACCTGTGATTAGAGCTTCTTTGGGGTCAGAGGGGGAAAAAAGATCTTGGTGTGATGAAGCCAAGTCTGGTTTTCTCAATATATGCCCTTCAAAGTCCACCATCATGGAAAATATGCATGCATATACTTCAGAGGTAGTCATTTGTGTTTCTCAGAGACCTCCTCTTTAGGTTTCTCAATACTAGGCCCTAACCTCTGCCCTAGCTTCGTGCTTAACTTCACACCTGACTGTATCTCTCTCTTTTGGAGGAGAGGACCTCTTGGTATGGGTTTTACCAATAAATCTTCTGCCTTGATTTACCCTGGTTCTTTGTTCTTTTCAAGAGTACAAATGCAGTTTCTTCCCACTGTTGACATTTCTTTCTCATCCCTGCATTGTGAATAACACCAGATAGTTTTCAGCTAGAATACCTTTTCCGTTTCTCATATTTGCCATCGTTCCCAATCCTCTCTCTCTCTCTCTCTCTCTCTCTCTCTCTCTCTCTCTCTCTCTCTCTCTCTCTCTCTCTCTCTCTCTCTTTCTCTCTCACACACACACACTCTCTCCCCAGGGTATCTCTTTGTATCTATATTACTGGATTACTTGAAGAGAGAAAAATCCCACAAAACATGAAGATGGACCTATTTCAGAACTTCCTGTGGGCAGCTGCTAGGATGGTCCTAGGCCTCTACTCAGTTCTAACAGGTACTAGGAGAATCTACCAACCCTTTTCCTGCAACTTACATAGATGCAAGAATGGTGTAAATATTCATGCATTAGCCTTATGAGTACATGTGTGTATATGCACACAAAACTAAATTTACACATAATACATATAAGCTATATATAATAGTATATACTAAATGTACTTTATATTTACACAGAGTATTGGGAACAAAAGTTGGCCTAAAAGTAGACAGACAATAATAATCTGTCTGTGGCTGTTTTGAAACCAGAAGCCCTAATGTTCATAAAGTTGAGATTTCATTTCATATATGACAGCTAGAGGAATAAGATAGACAGATCTAATAAAAAATTCTTAGAAAGGATATATCATAAATACACATATGTATACCTTGATTATATAAATAATTTCATCCTGACTTTGAGCCACAGGGAAATTGTGTGGATGTTACAAGCAAGCCACATACAATTATGACTCTAAGTCTCATAGTTCCCATGTCTTACCAGGCTTGGGGACAATCAGCTGGGCACTACTTTGGGCATTGCCAGCCTCATTTTCAGCCACACACTGATAAAATCCTTCATCTGACTTTACTACCCCAAGGATCCGTAAGTTGCTTCCTCCCTAGAAAGAAAAGGAAAAGCAGATGAGATATTTTATAAAAGGCAGAATGACTTCAAGGTAACAGAACAAACACAGAGAACAGAAGACATAAGAAAAATCATGAGGATATCTAGCCAACATGCCCTATGCCATCTGGGAGGTATTTCACATTCCTCACACTCTTTCTTAATTCATGGGTATAATTCTACCTACTTCTGCAAGGGATGTATACTCACAAAACTAAACATCTTCCTAGATATTTAAATGTTAAATTAAGAAATATGTATCAGGAAAGCAAGAAATCAATGTCAGTATCTAAAACAAAAACACCTTATTGCTTCACTTTATAAAGGGAGCTAGATTTAGGAGATAGATAGGTAAATAAACACGAGTGAATGAAGGAAAACCATTCCTCCTTGCAAATTCTAAATAGCAAAGTGTCTAGGTTAAATCATTTCTGGAAGTGTTATCCCAAAGAAGTGTTTGAAGATCCTTTGGCATAATCCTTGGGGTGCTTGAAGTCGAGCTTGTGGTAGATTTTATGCTCAGATTATTTTTGTTCCTAGTTGAAAATTTTCACCTTCAGCAATTCATTGTGGAAACACAGTAAAGTTAACTCCTTTTGTATATAAATTGAACCACAATCTCTTTCAAGGATGGATGATAAAGTGATCTAGAGATAGTATTTAATTATACGAACTCAGTTTATCTTCCATATTAGTGCAAGAATTAGTTCAGTAAGTGAGACATGTTAAATCACTTTCCCTAAAGTCATTAAGAGATAAATATTACCTCACAGGGAATTCTTAATTGTTTTTAGTGTCTTGTAGTCAATTTTCAACTGATGTAAAATTCTTAGATAAAGCTGGCTAACTTCTAATTAACAATTCTCCTCTAAGTTACTATCTGAGCTCAGCACTACACGTGTAACACACAATGCCTCCCAGATTTCTGCAACTATTCAGGAAGTATTTTTAAGCATATTTTGATGTGAATAGGGCATATACCATACATTTTCTTCCACCTAAAGAAAAGAAGCATTTAAATAGCTTGGCTGTAATGAGTCATGCTGTGAGAAAGATTATTCAAACTGTAGAAAAAATAAATGTTGCATTTTATCATGTGTCCTTAAGGGCACTCAACAATTTCCTTTTCATGCAAGCAGCATATATTTTAGGCATGTGGACCACTTTTCAAGCTGCCCAATGGCAGGTCATTTTTAATTCAGTGGTAGTGGAAAAAGCATTGCGTTTAAAATAATGGATTGGGGTGGCATTCAAAAGTTAAATGGTGCCCTCTCTTACTCTTACCCAACCAATTAAACAAATGAAAATAAAAGTGAAAATGGAAAATGGTGACAGAAGTGATAAAGGTATGGTTTGCAGATTATTTTTTGTTAGAAACATAGTGTGACAGAAATGCATACATCTAAGAGAACATGGAAGTTACAGAGATCTGTGTGATTGTGAAGGAGTCATTTACCAACAAGAACATGCAATGCCACAGGGGAGACTGTGCTGGCCTCACTGGATGACCATACTCTGGTTCCATCTGCCTGGGAGACTTGGCTTTGTGATGGCTTTTCTTTGACAGGGTCACATTTGTCTCAGACACAAAAGCTCCTAAGGCCATCTTCTTTAGTCACACAGTTCCTTTATAGTTGAAAAGTGTTTTTTATAGTTCTTATATATTCATATGCCTGGAATCAGAACCTTTGAAGTTAGCCTACACCTAACAGAGAGTTTTCATAGTGCTTTTTCAAATGAGCAAAGATTCTGCTAGTAGTGGAGAAAACCATGAATACAGCACCTATACTGTATGATCTCCCACAGGGATACTGAATATAAACTAGAGTTTATGGGGTCTGTAAGAGCCATGGTCTCTTCTATTTCCAACATGGAAAATATAATTACAAAACAATACAGACTATAGGTATTTCTGGCTAGTGCCAGGACCACAGTCTCTACTATTACAATTACATCTCAATAGGGTTATCAGGCTCCATATGGAAAAAGAATCAGGAGGACAGCATACATAACTGCAGTAGGGCAAACAGAAAAATAGGAAGCATATCTTACTGAAAGGCATTACACTTTGTAGAAGCTGAACGAATAAAATAATCATAGACCTTCATTCTAGGACTGAGATTTTAACTTCCAGCCCATGAAATGACAATGAAAATATTTGAGTCTCAAGCCCCTCACTTGCTTTCTCTTCTGCTCTGTATTCCCTACCTCCTTCTTTCCCTTTCCATCCTTTCCTTCATTAATTTTTTCCTTCCTTCCTTCCTTCCTTCCTTCCTTCCTTCCTTCCTTCCTTCCTTCCTTCCTTCCTTCCTTCCTTCCTTCCTTCCTTCCTTCCTTGTTTCTTTTCTTTTTTAAAATAAACATGATGGAAGATTAACCGTCTAGAATTCCAAGTCTACAAATTATTTGCTGTCTTTAGACAATTCATATAAGATATCAGAAATTAGTGCACCTCATTTTTCAGAAAAGAAAAATTAGTGGAAAAAATAGCAAATAATGACGGGGATTGCAAAACTAATATGAAACGGAGATAATTACCACTATCTGAAAATAATCACTAGGAATGACCACATCTCCATTCTTCATCCAATTCACAGTGGGCACAGGCTTCCCAGAAACTGCACATTCAAACTCAATATCCATGCTTTCATAGGCATAGAGGTTGGAAGGGTGATTTAAAAACCATGGTGGAACTGCAAAGACAGAAAACAATAAGTGAGTGGAGATATGGGTGTGCGTGCTGCGGTCTCACTGAATTAAAAACACTGCTATGAAATTTGTGTCACCCCCCCATCTCTTAGCTGATTAAACAGGAACTGGTGGAGGATTTACACCCCCCATCAACAATGTTTTACTGTAGGACAGAAAAACAAACAGCTTTGGGGAAAAATTTATATATATATATATATATATATATATATATATATATATATATATATATATACACAATAAACATTTTGAATACTCAAATGTTTGTATCCATTTGACCTGGAAGGTAGATAATTCTAAGGAAACTGTATGTTAGGAAAGAACATTAAGTTTACATGTCCCGGACAATTCAGATCATGAGATCAGGAAAACCTGTAATGGTAAGTTTCATCAAGAGTTACTTATTTATAGAGACCCTCTAGTGAAATAACCTAGTTAGATTCTTAACACATTTAACAACTATGGACTATACTACATCACTACACTATGTATTATTATTTTCTGAGTATAGTATGTCAACTATTACTTTCATTTAACATCTTAATTACCATATTAATAGATGTTTTATAATGGAAATTGGCTTTTGAAAGAAAACTACAACAGAAAACATATTAGCTCAAGACGCTTTCCAGATCAGTTCCTCAAAACCAAGAAAAAAATGGGGAGCATTAAGGTTTAATATGACTTGAATATTCATGTAGTCTGAGAAGGAACACAAAATTCAGTGCCTATCAGTCACAGTTTTAGTTTACATAGGAAACGTGCATCTGAGTTAGTCTGTGTTTTTATCATTGTTTTTACTATGTTCGGTGATCAATGAGTGATAGCTTTCATACATTTGGGTAACTACACATTTATCTTTTTCTAACCAGGATTAGCAAGTGCTCCTACAATACCACAGTAAGTATTTAAGCCATCTTTGTTATTCACCAAGCACTAGAGCATTGGAGAGAAACAATATAAACATCATGGTTTTCATCTTGGTCTCTTCCATCTTTCTTTCTCAGCCTGTCTTAGTCTTGATTTGTAGCTAAATATTTGAACCTCCAGGACTAAACTCATTTTAATTTCTTTAATCATTCACTGGGGCAATTGACTTAGATGACTGGACTCAGAATCATGAATATTCATGGTGTAAAGTCATGCAAAAAAAGTCTCAGAGCTGTTCTAAACACAGTATACAGGACTAAATTATGTATTTAATATTGATAATATTATTAGCATAATGATTTTTTTCTGATTCTTTTGCCAGGTTCACTGACAATGTACCAAAAGACATCTGAAATATTTATGAGTGCCTCAGAGGAAATATATATGACTTGAATCTTTACAACTCTGTCCTTAGTTTTACAACATATTTGCATCTGGTGATTATTTACTAAGCAACAGCCAGTATTTACTGGGAAAAGACCAAGTAGAATTTATTAGTCCATTCTCTTTATATTTAGTATTTGCACCATAGTTCTCCGAGGCATGATGTATTATCCTTATTTTTTAAAACAAAAATGTTACACTACAAAGTATTTACATAACTTTCTTCAAAATTGCCCTCCTTGTAAATTAAGTGCCTGACAGTCTGCGGCCTTGTCCACATTCTCAATTACTTCGCTGCATCTGCCTTTTGCCACCTAAAATTCTGCTGGAAAAGTAACTCAGAAACCTTTCTATCATCTCAGAAATGATGTATATAAGCACTCATAGCTATTTTAGAACTAATAGCATGTGTCTACACATTCCAATCTTTCTATTTGTCCTAGGACAAGGGAAACTCCCTAAATTTATGTATTCAAACTGTGACCTCTCATCAGGCTTTGAAAATATGTGAGGGTTTTGGAGGTTTGAAAAATTGGGTCACATTCAATAGTAAATTTTCAAGGTAATTAACTGCTTTGAAACAAATATTTCAATAATATGTGTCTGTAAATATTCACGTACAACTAACTAGATAGGGAGACGATGAGGAAAGAAATAAATGGAATGCAGCAGAATAGAACAACCTAAAAGTTTAGAAGTAGCCACAGGAAGGTTCAAAGATATAGAAAAGGAAGAAAGGAGGACACAAAATTTAAATAGTTCCAGAAGAAAGCATAGGTTCAATAAACCCAGTGATGGGGTCAGAATGGGCTCAGTTTCAATCCTATTCCGTATATTCCCTGTAAGTCTCTCTGATTTTTATCCTTGTTTTTAACTTAGAGAGAACAATTGAAAATAATGAGAGATAAAATTTGGAAACAACACATATTTTAAAGGAAAACAATAGCAGAGCCAATCAGTGTGCATAACCTATACCAAATGTACTACTCTTTTGTTCATAATCTATACAAATACCTACATGAATGTATACATTGACCGTGTGTTTTACATGGACATGTGTAACTCATGATATTTTCAAAATTATGTTATATCCATGTCTTCTAATTAGAATTTTCTTTTTGTATTCTAAATGTCAAAATACTATACTTTCTATTATAGAGCATTTGGAAAACAATTATGTTTAAGTGATTTCTATTTTTGAAATAGTTTTATTCAGAAGTACTCTGTTCTTTAATCTGATAGGTAGGAATCATTTTCTAATTCATTGTTTCTCCTGGGGATAGATAATATGGAGCTAATTACATGGTCAATTCTGAAAACATCTCACTTTATTGAAGATTAAAATTCAGCTACGTATGATGAAAGGGATAATTCCATTTAACCCTATAAAAACATTAACATGGTAACCATTAGGGACTGTCACAATAATTACTACCACTTACATATTATATATATATGTATATATATATATATATGTATATATGCATATACATATAAGATACATATGTGAGTTCACAGACTGTGTTTCTGTTCTTTGTCTATAGTACTTAGTCTTGAGGCATCACACTGGACACCATGTCTATACTGGATATCCTAACTAAATTTTTATATCTGATTCATTAATTTCTACAGTAGATATTTGGTGAACAGAAATATTTGTCTAAATTACATGGGGAATTTAAACATATATTTTGTGTATCCTAAATGGGCTCATGTCTATGTTTTCTGCCATTTGTCTTGGGAGTGTGTATGTATATGTCATCAGCATATTATAAGAAACTTGCATCCCAGTTGTATGTGGGGGTTTATTTTTTTCTCCTCGATTTAATATTCTAGCTCTGTATCCAACTTGTATAACAAGTGTATCTAAGTAATATTTCACATGTATAGTTAATTACCAGCCAGATTAAGATTCTCAAATGCAAGGACCTGAACACAGGACTGACTGGTTTTTAATCTCTTTATAATCTTAGCTCTGCCTTTCATGTCTGTGAAAGCAAAAATTTCCACTATTTTAAACTACTTACTTACAATCATTGCTTAATAAGGAATAAAAATTAAGTACCATGAAATCACAAACATATCAAATATAAGTGATATTGTGGCAATTTCAGGCAAGATATTTATTTTAACTGTATTTGCTTTCTTTGGATAAAATAGGACTCATTACTGGAAATATGTTATCCACATTTGTACCCGATTTTGATTTTACATGGTCTTTATGCCTTGTGGTACCTCAAATTATTTAAACTATTGTAGCCAAGAGCATGGCTATGAAAACCAACTGTAAATACACAGGATACAGAAAAAATTGAGACTCAGTTTTTAAATGAATGTTATAGTAAAAAAATTAATGTACAAGCTATCCCTTCAAATGACAATCACTTTGGTTGGATAAGTGAAACTTAACTTTAGGTAAGTTTACTCTAAATGTATTTGAGGTCTTTTATAAAATCTATGTGGTATTCACTCTATTACATTTACCCAATAAAGTTTCTTATGTCATGTGAGGTCTAAAATCCTCAACAGTAACCAATTTAGCACCATGGGTTTCAGTATAGCAGTGATTTCCCTTTAAGAATGTTTAGTACGCTTTTTCTTCTTGATCTCCACACATGACTTCTAACCTGTATTACCTTTATGTAAGTTACAGTTTTTTTTTTATGAGTATGCTTTAAATGGAATAAAATGGCATCATTCTCCTCATTTCTTTAGGTTTGCAATGAACATTAGTATATAAAAGCATACTTCCCCGTACAAAATTGATGGTTTCAGTGTCCCTAGGACTTGAAGAGATTCTGCACGTGTTAAAGAGTTGCCACGGCTCTTTGTAATGACAAGAATTTCTTTTTAAGTAAGATTTTAATTTTTAAAAATGTAATTAAAATGTAATTACATATATTCTTCCCTCCTCCAACCTCCTCCAGGTGTACTCACCACCCCCAACTCTCTTTCAAATTATAGCCTCTTAAACAATGTTTTGGTTTGTTTTTTTTTTTAATAATTGTGGTGTCATAAATGAACAGTAAACAGCACATATCATTCCAGTGAATGACTACCATGAATCATAAAAGTCAGTTTTGATTATGAAATAATAAATATCCACATGAATGGATAAGAGTGGTGATCATTTGGTATTGGATAACCAATTGTTGTGTTCCTTCCTGGAGAAGGCTACTATTCCCACTGTCAGCATTTCTTAGTGTTCTGTAGAGGCCTTGTGCTCTTTATACATCCCCAAAAATACAAGAAACATTATACAGACTAAGCACGTTATATTTAAGAATATATATTTATATACGTATGCATACAATAAATAAAAAAGAGGCTATTAATTTGAAAGAGATCAAAGAGGAATAAATGGGAGGGTTTGAAGGAGGAAAGGCAATGGGGAAATGACATAATTACATTATAATTAAAAAATAAAGGGCATAATAAAATATGAATATGTAAATAAAATAAAATATGAATGATTTAAAAATGGAGAAACCCAGTGGGTCTTTGGAGTGGGCCTCTCTGTCAATCTCTCCAGGCCCTTTAGACTTTTCTTAATCATTTATTTTTGGAACAACAGCAATAGTCCTTTCTGAAATGAAAACATCCTAAGGAACTGGCCACTCGATGGCTGAATACCTCCATTGTGCCTTCTCCCAGCTAGAATTCTCCATGCCTGAAGCAATGACTACAAAGGAAACCATCTGGTACCCAGTGTGAGCTCAGTGGTACTGTACAGTAGGGGAGAAAAGTACACCGCGACAGAATTCGGTCTCCCAGACTGAGTGTTTCTAAAGGACTGCCCAAGTCAACAAAGAGAAGCTGTGCTTTCATTGTCAGATTTTGTTTGATTTTTATCCTGTGCCAGCTTTTGCTGTCCATGGAACTTCTTTTTCAAAAACCTTAATTTTAAATGTAAAATTTTCTTTCTTCTCTTGTTTACTTTATAACAAGATGCAGTATCAATACTTCCTTCTAGGCATTTCTTGTGTGATAACACATTTGCCATCTGTTTAAAACTTATCTCTACTCTTATTCTTTCCTTCTTGTACATCTGTTTCCTACTTTAGGACCAGTTGTTGAGTTCTGCATCTGATTCTCCACTTGTCTCTCTCACATACCTAGCTATACTCTCCCAAGAATATTGAGGTTGAGATAAGTTGGTTTCCATCTTTAAATGGTAGGGATACTGTGTCTTGGAAGTAAAGCCATAATATATTTTATTACTATTAATATTGATTGGAGCTTTCATGGTACATTCACTTTGTATTTTAATCCCTTTATTTGTTATTCAATATTATCTCTTAGTATATTGTAGCATAAATCTTAAAAGGTTTTATTAATAAAAACAAACTCAGAGCCAGGTATTGGGGTGAATGCTGAAAGATCAGAGAGACAGAACCAGCCACAGCTAACCTCACCTTGCCAATTCCTCAACTGATCCTGTTTCTCAGACTGGAAGCCTTCGTGTCCTCATCCAATTGGATCTCAGCTGAACTGCTGCTCAAAAGCCTAAAAGCTTAACCAGGCTCTAGTTTCTGGTCCTCATGCCTTATATACCTTTCTGCCATCACTTCCCGGGATTAAAGGCATGTGTCGCCATGCCTGGATGTTTCCAGTGTGACTTTAAACTCACAGAGATTCAGATGGATCTCTGCCTCTGGAATGCTAGGATTAAAGGCATGTGTGCCACCATTTTCTGGTCTCTTTGTCTATCTAGTGGCTGTTCTGTCTTCTGACCTCAGATAAGTTTATTGGGGTGCACAATATATTGGGGAACACAATATCACCACAGTATATTCCCACAGCAAAGAGAGAGAAAGAGAGAGGGATTCATTTATTATATGGTGCTAAAATCTGCTAATGTACATTGTTTTCTTAATATATGTATGAATCTAAATAGCACATATATGAATCTAAGATATATATATATATATATATATATATATATATATATATATATATATCAAATAAGGGATTGGTTTTCCTCTAACATCAACACCAATCATAACAACAGAATACTAGAAGCATCAATGTAGAATCTTAACTGCCATTGTTGCAAAAGTTAGTGTTTTTATCAGTACAGGAAAATGGAAGTTCAGATCTTTTGAATTTTATTGCTGCACCCCATTAGTATTAGTTATTGTGAACAACAATACATGAAGAAAATCTTCTTTCCAGGTAATATTGCTGCTCTATGAGGTGATGAACAACATCTGATCTTCAACCTTTACTCCTGAGTCCTTCATACATACTAGGAAATGATTTCAGATCTTTCCACACAATTTTCTTTATCCAGACAAATGATCCGAGTGAGTGTCTTCCTCAGTGTCGGCTTTTTCTGTAATCAGGGTTGCTTCTCTCTAAGTCCTGCCTGAACTTTTCATTTCTCTTTTCAATTGTGAGGGCTATAACTAAATTGGAAGCATGATTCCATTAGGCTCAAGTCTGTGATGAAATAATAGGAGGATTGTCCCAAGATCCTAGTTCTATATGCACAGTGATGTCAAAACCATCCTGCTGTTAATGTAGAGAGCAGAAACTTAATTCACAAGGGCAGATATTGGCCAATCACCAACAATTAAGTTTGCACGTATGTGTGCGTGTAAACACATTCACACACACATACACACACATGTATATTTACACAGGCATTTCTATATAGCCATATATATTCCTCTATATTTATGTATAAAATATATGATCACAAGGAATACCTATATTTATAATGGCATTTGTTTTTATAAATATATATGTTAGTGCATATAAAATTGATAAACATTTTAATGTTTTGAATTTCCACTTAGAATATGAAATAAATGAAAACACATAAGAAGGTTAAATTGGAAATGTTCTGTGTAGCCAAAGTATAAAATAGATATGTTGCTGTTATTAATAGTACAAACATAAATTTGAGACCTACTATTTTTCTCTCAACCAAACATAATCTAGTCAGTCCCTTTGGTATTTGAAAGTAGAATAAACACGTAGATATTTTAAATGTTTGGGGAAATTTTCATGGGTGAAAGAGCTATGTTTGTGTATTTTACACTGAATGTTGGAGAGTTTGAAAAATTATATTAAAAAGAATGTTTCCAACTTATTATTATAAAACATATCCTATGAGGAAATCTTTCAGTCAACTTAACTAGGTTAAAGGGTTGAGTCATATTATTTAACCCCCTTCCCCATTAATAACAGATGGTAAGTTAGGGTTAATTCCTTACCCACCAGCAACCTTTCAACACACTAACAACTTTAAGATGAGCCCATGCAAAACCTAAGGATAACCTGTGATTTCCTGTTTCTCAGTGAGAAGGTGCTATGATTATTGAGGACACATAAGGTGTTCTTTAGTTACTAGTTGTTCTCGTTTTCTTTCTTTTTTTTCTATGATAACAAAACATAACCAAAGTAACTTGGGTGAAAAGGGTTTATTTTAGCTTTTGGGTTCAACCATCATTGGGGAGCCAAAGTAGTAACCTGGAAGCATGAACTTGGAGCCCATAACTGAAACAGAGATTATAGAGGAACTAATATAGGTTTGCTTCTCTTGGCTTGTTTGGCTACCTTTCTTATTCAGTCTAGGCCCACCCACGAATGATATTACTCACAGTGGACTATGTCCTCCAACACAAATCCACAATCAATAATATGTTCACAGGTATGACCACAGTCCAGTTTCATGGAGCCAATTCTTAAATGAAGGTTCTCTCTTTTGAGGCACATATGTTTGTATTTATTTGACAATATTAATGAGCACGACAATGAAGAGTTGATTGGAATCTTTACTATAACTCCATCTACCAAAAACAGAAGCAGGAGATAGAGCCAACCAGCCCAGTTGAATATTCTCAAAGAAGTCACATGCTGCTTCATCTGAATTCACTATGCTATAAACACTGGTTATTTACTCATGTCCAAAACCTGAAACATCCTGACTCAAAGTGGAGCTTAAAGTACTTGGGGAAGGTTGGTTATTAAGGCTCAAAGTAACACTTAATATACTAGAGTTAACAGAATGTTTAGATAGTGACTTACATGGCTAAATTTTAATATATTCACAGTAAATAAAAATATGCAGCAAATAGTAATGGAGGATGGGAAGTGTAGTAGAATATTATTTTAAGGTGTGTTCCTTTTGTTTATGTTGCATTTGTTTAACTCTGTGAAGCTATGTGACTCTGCCTGTGTAAAACACCTGATGGTCTAATAAAGAACTGGCCAATAGCAAGGCAGGAGAAAGGGTAGGTGGAGCTATAGAGTATATATAGAAGGAGATGTCTGGGAGAAGAGGACAAAAAGAGATGAAGGAGAAAAGGAGCTAGGGGTCAGCCTACACAACCAGCTACACAGCCAGCCACGGAGTAAGAGTAAGATTTACGGAAGTAAGAGGATGGAAAAATCCCAGAAGCAAAAGGTAGACAAGATCATTTAAGGTAAGGAAAGCTGGCTAGAAACTGAGCCAAGCTAAGGCTGGGCATTCATAAGTAATAATAAGCCTCTGTGTGTGAATTTATTTGAAAGCTGGATGGCAGGCCCCCGAAAAAGAGCAAAAAAAAAAAATAAAATAAAAAAACAACCCAACAACAGCAGGGAAGTATATGGTGTAATAAATGAATAAAGAACACACTGCAGAACAGAAAGAAATTCTTCAAATTGCCTCACACGATGGATTTGCTTAATATGAAAAGAGATTAAATAAAAATAGAGGTAAAAAAAATACATGATAAGACAACAGGCTGACATGAAATGGGAGATAGCCAAAAGAAAAAGCCAAATACTATCATTAGAAAACCAATGTATAAATTACAAACACACAAACTCCACAACAGATGCAACAGAAAAATCAAATTACCAAGAGACGGGAGAGCTCAGATATTCACAGCAAATGTCAATAAAAAGGCAAAGCAAAATAAGTAGTGAAGGCCGCACATGTACTGAGGCGGACTAAGATGATGCATGCTTAATATAACTGGCACTCATGGTATTGTGGGTACCGAGATAGGGCAGAAGATACAGCAAGGGAAATGCCCCTCAGTAATAAATGTGAATTTCCAAATGGAAAGACTGCTCCATGTTTCTGGGAAATTGAATACATAATGAGACATGGCAAGATATGATACAGGTCTAATTCAAACCATTGAACCTGAAGGGTAAAGAATCACTTGAATACCCAGGAATAAAATACATATACAACAAACAATGGAAAGACAGAATTCCCATATGGCAATCCTCATTGTCCATAAGCAATGGAACAATGATACCCTGATGTACACACATCATCATTTATTTATAAAGCTACATTCTCCATTATAAAAGTGATGACAACACCTTTTACATTGTTTTGCGACCAAAGCCAGGCAACTAAGAGTATCATCCAAAGGGTGAATTATGCCAGTGCTGAAGACCTGGTGATTTATAACATGCTTAAACAGAGAAATAATAAAAACCAAAACAGAAATAATGGGCATGGAAGAGAATTACATCACTACAAGCCTAAACAAAGTGAAACTTTACCAAAGTGAACACTTTACCAAAAGTCTATACTTGGAGAAATGATTGTAAATAGAACACCGATCTCTGCTACAAGTGACCTCCTCTTTCTCAGCATGGAGTTCTGCCATGCTTTTGAATCCTGAACTTGAAAATACTACTACTGTCCAGAGCATATTGTTGTAAATGTCTTTCTAGCCATTCACTAAAATGTCTGTCCAATTACATAGCAGAATGAATAAAACCTAGGATTTGGGTAATTAAATTCTTCTGGATTTTTTTTTAAAGAACAGAGTGATTTTATGAAATAACTTTGTATATTTGTGCACATGTGTGTGTTGGAGGTGTGCTTCATGTATGCATTCATGTGTGTATGAGTGTGTGTATGTTTGTGTGTGTATGTGTATATGTGGGCATGTATGTGTGTGTGTCTGCATCTGGGTGTATTCATGTGTGTGTGTGTCTATGTCCATGAGTATGTATGTGTGTGCACATGAGTGTGTTTGTGAAGGTGTGTGTATGTATGTATTTGAGTATGTGTGTGTGTGTACTTGTGTATGCATATGTGTGTTTTTGTGCAGGTGTGTGTATGTGCATTTGTGTGTATGTGGGCATGTGAGAGTGTGTGTGTGTGTATGTGTATGTATGTATGTGTGTGAGTATGTGTGTACATGCATACTTGAAAGCTTTTCCTTTTACTCAAAAGCTTTAGGTAGGTTGTAAATTTAAGGGTTACACAGCAAATCTTGCCTTTGGAAAAAAAAAAAAAACAAGATAAAGAGAGAAAAAAACGGAGAGACAGAGACTGAGAGAGACAGAAAAAAAAAAAACCCAAAAAACAGAAACAGAGACTTGGGAAAGGAAATATGCCAAGGTGGTTGAGTATAGATGTGCTTTCATTACTATCTATATAAATGTCTATATTCTCCAAATCCTGTGAGTGCCTATCAGTACAGTTCCAAAAAGAGTGGCTGTGACCTTCTCCCTCTCAATCTGTCAGTATCTTTAGGACTCCGAGATTGCTATTGATGTTACAGATACTAAGCATCTACATAAAATTAATGCCGCTCCAGAACATTCTCAGTTGCTAAAACAAAGTAAAACATTCTCAATTTTTGCTTCTAGCTTTAGAATTTTAAGGCTTGACATATGCAAGTGTATATAGATGTCCAGATACTGTTCAGGATGAACAATTTATATAGCTTTGATTTAGAAGAAAGAACAAGGGAAATAAAGCTTTCACTTTGCTTTTTATGCTACTACTAAAATAATATTTGAGTAGCATTAATGTATTGCTTAACACAATAAATACCCACTGAAGCATCTCATAAAAATCCCTGTGAGTGATTCAAAGGAAGGTCAAGGGTAATTATTTCAATTTCTTGCTGAGAATACTCCTTTTAAACCAACACATACAAAGGACTTACCACTAAGGTAATTTAGTGAAAGAATACTTCCAGCACTGATTGTATTATAATTTTCGTACTTTATCTTCCTATTGCTTTTGTTTAGTTTATTACATAGTGTGCAAGTGTGTGTGTGTGTGTGTGTGTGTGTGTGTGTGTGTGTGTGCATGTTCACAATCATGTGGGTGTCAGAGGAAAAGGTCAGGTGTCTGTCCCACATTCCATCTTTTTTGAGACAGTTTGCTTTTAGCTTTGCATAATCCATGCCTCTGAAAATTTTCGCATACACAAGCATCTGAAAATTCTTGTGCCCCTACCTCTCATCCCCCTGTCTAGGTGCTGGGATTATAGACACTGGAATTAGGCATCTGGCTTTCTACAAGGATTTTCTCAGGAAACCACCTCCCCAGGACCACTCTGCCTTTGTAATTCTTAAGTTTGGGCTGACAGGAATCACAAACATCTTAGCACAAATAAGATCAGAAAACACAATATTTGACTGTTTTAAAGCAGGCATTTCAAAAAAATGAAAAAAAAACCCTACATATATTGTGAAATATTACAAAATCTTACCAAATTGAAAATTAATTTGTAAACATTGTAACTTCTTTCTTGGGAAGAGAAATTTTATTCTAATTATTTTGCACAATATTCTTAAAGAGTAATAATAATTAAAATGTGTGTATGATGCAAGGAGTACCCTGAATTAAAACTTTAAAATTCTAGCCGGGCGGTGGTGGCGCACGCCTTTAATCCCAGCACTCGGGAGGCAGAGGCAGGCAGATCTCTGTGAGTTCGAGGCCAGCCTGGTCTCCAAAGCGAGTTCCAGGAAAGGCGCAAAGCTACACAGAGAAACCCTGTCTCGAAAAAAATCAAAAAAAAAAAAAAAAAAAAAACAAAACTTTAAAATTCTACCACATTTATAAAACCAGTTTATACAAAAAATATTTTTATGATCTACTAATAATTCTACTGTTTGACCCTGCCATCAGTCATTCTTATATATTATAGGACCTGACATATAGACAAAGCAAGTATGTACAGGTGTTGTGTGTGTGTGTGTGTGTGTGTGTGTGTGTGTGTGTGTGTGTGCATTTGGTGTTTTGTGTTCATTAAGTTGTATACTATCTTTATATCTTAGAATTTTGCAGGCAATGCTTATAATACCATTGATTCTGATTAGAAAAATATATTTGCTTCTCAAGACTTTCCTAAAATATTCTTGATATGTGTTTATACTTGCTGTTCATATTTGCTCCATATGTATTCCTGTATTTACATTTAATTCATGTTCTCACACCAAACATAAGCAGGCACATAAATCAACACAAGATTACACTTTGTGAATAATCAGCTATACATATATATTGCCATGCAAATCAATATTCTATAAGCATTCCTGTGCTGTTGAATGGTTTTGTATATGTTTATATGCCTTTAAGAAAAATGTAACCAAAAATACCAACATTCTTTCTTATGTACGTATTTTAAACCTTATTCAAATGTCTGCATTGAGAATAGAAAAATAACTTCAACAAGCTACATGTCAGGTTGGAATTATATTAGAAAGAGCTATTTTTTGCTTGTTTGATTTTGCTTTTAAAATAAAACTGAAAGCCAAATGGAGCAGAAATGTAAGCTGTAAAGCCTTAAAGAGAGAATCGTGAATAATTATTTATTACCTTATATTCTAAAGCACTAACTCTTAAAAAATGCTGACTTGATTGACTAAGTGGGGTCTGTAAAGTGTCTCAGAGAAGTTGTACTTTCCTTGCATTTTATGGATGAAGGAGTTAATAGTAAATGACTTCCATGGCATCACACAGCTCATAAAAACCAGAGGCAACATTAAAAACTATGCTGTCTAAATTCCAATCAATGACCTTTCTCTGTTATCTAACCACATTTAAAAATACAAAGTAAAGTACAAAGTATTTTAGTATTTCCCACAATCACTTTGGTTTTTTGAACATACAAGGTGTTCCCTTTTTTGTACATCTAAAAAATAGACTATTATTTCTTTTCTGTGTAGTAAGAAAACATGAAAGTAAATAGCATTTTCTCTAAAGAAAGTTTCCAATTTTATATTTTAAGGTAGAGCTCTTTACCGAATACACTGTATTATAGAAATGACTATCCACTGTGTTTCTTATCTCCAAAGTCAACAATTATACAACTTTTTTTTTTCTGAGACAATGTTTCTCTGTGTAGCTTTGCGCCTTTCCTGGAACTCACTTTGTAGACAGGCTGGCCTCAAACTCACAGAGATCTGCCTGCATCTGCCTCCTGAGTGCTGGGATTAAAGGCATGTGCCACCACCGCCTGGCTATTTTACAACAATTTTAAAATATATACCATGTGAATATGCAAGGGCAATAGTACCCAGATTTTCATAAGTATTTGTATTACTTGTTCTGGTCATAGGAACCATAGCATGGAAGAACAGCGTAACTCTGTATTGCTTTCACCATGACATTCTGTGATTTGAAAAAGGCATCAAATGACACGAGAAAAGAATTAGTGAATAGGGTGGGGAGACCAGCAGAGCTGAACTCTTGTCTATTTTATACATAGTATCAACTGTTGGATATGGTAGTAGAAAATTAAAATAAAAAGAAAAAAGTATAAATAAATAAAATATAAAATGATGTAATGAAAATATGTACTTTGGCAATCACCTACTCAAAATACAAATTTGATATGTTGTGATACAACATACTTTTTTTGAAAAGTCATGATGGAACTTTGTAACTAGGCAAATCACCTCCAAATCCTCCACTGACAAATGCAATCTTCACAGTTCTAGGTTTCCGAGCCAAAGGGGTTGATCTGGTTATATAATGATTGCTTCTCCTATTAGAGTAATCAGAGTTTGAAGATGAAACTGCCAGGTGAAAGTACGGTCCCTCGATTTGTTTCTGATTCTCTCAGGAAACCCACTTTGTGCTGTTCTCATTTCCTGTACCTTCAAGTCTGTCTCTCTGACTAAACGGCCTTCCCACTTTATCCTGATTTATTTTAGGAATTACTCGTTTGTCACTGATGAGAGGCTTGTTCGGATTTCATGTTGCTCCTCTGCATAGAGTTAGTAATTCTCTGGGCACTTCCTAAGCCAAACCAGCATTTGCTGTGGTGGATTTTTGTCATTTGTTTTTTGTTGTCTTCTTCTCCCATTAGTTTTGGCCAAAGGCAGTGCCTCTCTCAGTATTGCCAAAAGACTCATCTAAATTCTACAATGTTATAAAGATTAATGAATGTTTATTGAAATTAATTCAGACCAATGTATTTAAAACTTTGGCTGATACTGAAGTCCACTATTGCAGATTTTAAAATGCAGACTCCTTGTATCAATGTATTTTCTTAGTTCAGCAGGTTTATAGTTTATCCCAGACTATGAATTGAAATAATTTTAATAATGTACATTGTTTGCAAAAGATTACTTTCAATACAGCAATTTTTGTTAAAGTTATTATATATTGTAATGAAATTTATTCTTCTTTACCTTTTCTTGGACACTGTCTCTCCCATGCCTTTCCCTCTCACTTCGGAAATAGCTCCTTACATCATATGTTAATATGTGTGTGTTTCCTCATATCTATGGGTCCATTTATAAGCACATACATGAACAGATATTTCAATTAACATAGTACATTTAATTTAATATGAAAATCATCAATTGCCTCCATTTTCCTTCAAGTGATATTTTTCATTCTTTATAATTAAATAAAACTCCATTTCATCTACCTAATGTATTTTCTGTTGGTGGACATGTAGATTGATTAAATAATATTGTGGGCAATACTACACTAAATATAAATGGGCATATATGTTTCTGTAGTATGGTGACTTGAATTCCTGTGGGCAGACTCACAGGGCAGCCTAACAGGGCACAGAGTAGTCCTATTTCTTATTTTGTGAGAAACTATCATATTTATTTCAATAGTAGATGTACCAGTTTAAAATTTTTCCAACAATTTGTAAGTATTCCTTTATCCAGCATCCGTTGGTATATTTTTATTAATTGCTAGGCATTCTAATGGGGTTTTAAAAAATGCTAATGTGGTGTAGTCTGTAGTCTTGATTTACATTTCCTTGACAGGTAAGAATATTGAGCATTTTTATGTGTACATTTGCTATCTAAAATTCATCTGTTAAGATGAGTGAGTTCAATTCAAGTGATCATTTATTGATTGTATTATCTAGGGGGATTGTAGTTAATATTTTAAGTTCTTTATATATTCTAAATATTGATCTTCTGTCAGATACATACCCGGACAAGATTATGGCCTATTCAGTGGTTTCCTTTCAGGGAAGAACCTTAATTAATTTCATAAAATCATGTGTTATCAATGCTTGTTTGGATGGTCCTTTTCTGAAAATGCTTGCCTATGTCTATATTTTGTTTTCTTTTATCTTTTTTTTCTTTGTTGGGATTTGCTGTAAATGAGCAGTGGCAAGTAAATGGAAACCTACAAGAAAACTGAAAAAAGGTCCATAAGGTTTGATAGTTTTGATGACACTAGTAAATGACAACTTAAATTTTCTTAAGACCTAGAAAAATCAAAATGCCCAATAACCTATGCTGGAGAAGAACTTTATGGAAAAAAAAAAAAAAAACAATGGGCATGACAGGTAGGTCTGTGTCCTGAGTAGAGGAAAAGAGACTTATGAAGTGTCTTTCCATTCACCACAGTTTTGACTTCTTATAGGTGGGTCAGCAGCTTAAGTTCTGACTACAACAACAACAGCAACAAAAATCACAAATATTTGTTAAATGTCCTTTCTAAATCCCTCTAAAATGCCCTGGGATAAGAAATCATTGCTTGAACACTCCTTTGCCAATACTCATTTTTAGAGTATAGATCTCTCTCTCTAAAAAAATAAAATAAAATAAAATAAAAGGAAAGCAAATTCAAAAATGTAACTGTGAATCTGTTTTTTTTTTCATAAAAGGAGAGAAATTTTATGCTTTCATCTGCATAAAAGTTAATAAGAGATTATCTGTGGAGACAAAATGAGCCTAGGAGGGGGAGAGTGTTGCCCTTGGTCAGAGAGCTGGCTGACAGAACAGAGCAGAGCGGTACAGCAGCACAGCAGTAAAGACACAGAGAGAAGTTTGATTAGTGGTTCTGAAAAGGAAGAAAAAATCCTCCATATTGCTAGAAAGTAGAGACACTGTCTTCTGTAAAATCTATCCACAAACCTCCAAGGCATGTAGGATACATGTGACATGGAATGGGTCAGCTAAAAACTCCATTTTGGTGATCTCAATGTTTCTTCCTGATACTCATCCAAAGACTGCTTCTTGGATTATAAAGAATTGTTCCCCCATACATACCATATTTTCTGTTACAAAGTGCCCTCCTACTACATGTTCAAAGTTTTAAGAATGTCTTTCTGCTGATCTTAATAAAAAAAATTTGCCATATCAATTGACTCAAATCTATGAACATTGCATCTAAGTGATGGTTTTTGCGTCTTAATTCTAAGGATATTTACTGGGGTCGCAGGCAGATGGGTATTGGGGTAGTGCTTGGGTCTTGAAGGATATTTAAAGATACAATGTGACCTGGTTAAAAGAGACCAGCCTGAATAGTCAAAGAAAGCCATTTTGCTAAATTCTGTCCCCAGTCCTTACTAGTCAGATGATTATGGGACAATTAATTCACTCCAAATCTGATTTTACATCTGATAGAAAGAGTCAACTATTATGCTCTAGTGATTATCCATATCTGTTATGGGCTTAATGTTTATAATTCATAAATTAGTATTTGAGTCCTGGCTCCCAATATGATGATATTTGCAGGAAAAATATTCAGAAATAGTTATTTTTCGATTATGTAAAAAATAATGTGGTTATGATGATGAGATAAGTATGAAAAGCAATATCTCTTCCTTTCATTATTCAACAAGAATAGAACACACAAAGGTTTGTCATGAATGTAGAGTGAGTTCAGAGATATTTGCAACATACCAACTAGCAAAAAAAAATAGCCCCATTTACACATTGCTCTAAGGATTTTCAAACTTAAGAACTATGAGAAATAACCCATCCATATCCATATTATTTTCTTACAATCACCCTTTTTATATGTGTCTGTATTTGTGTGTGTTATTGCTGCTACCTGTAATTGTTACCCACAATGATATACATAATAATATCATTATTGTTTTCCATAATGAAAATCATAAAATATCAAGCATGAAACAAAACTAATTAATTTTTTAACTTAACTTTATACATGAAGAATTAAAGTATAGGCACCTGTGTACTAGCTTTACATATTTATTCTATGTAGATGGGTGGCTTATAATAAATATTCAATATTTGATGATGTTTAAGTAATTGCATGCATAGATCTAAATATAAAGGTACTGAATAATAATATTGATTCTGATTTCAAATGTTCTTTCTGTCTTCAATATCGAATGTTCTAGCTATCACTGCTTTTTTCTATTTTTTTTTTCCTGAATTTTTCGAGACAAAGTTTATCTGTAACATTGGAGCCCGTCCTGGAACTTACTCTGTAGACCAGGCTGGCCTCGAACTCATAGAGATCCACCTGTCTCTGCCTCCCGAGTGCTGGGATTAAAGGTGTGTGCCACCACCACCAGGGCCTTTTGTCTATTTCTAGAGGTGAATTTGTTTTGGTTTTAAGACAGGGTTTCTCTGTATAGCCCCAGCTGTCCCGGAACTCACACTGCAGACCAGGATGCCCTCAAACTCATTGAGATCAACCTGGCTATGCCTCTTGAGTGCTGGGATTAAAGGTGTGCACTATGATGTCCAACTACTTTCATTTGTTTTCATTATAGTATCTACAATAATATTGGGTCTCGATGAGATTTAATCTTTGTATGACCACTACCGTTCTTAGTTCCAAACTTTACAGGTAATTATTTTAAATTTTTTGTTATGATTGTTTTTCTTGCATGTATATCTGTGCACCATGTGTGTGCCTACTACCATGGAGGCTAAAACAGAGTATAGGATTCTCCTTGAGAGCTGTGGTGTGGATTCTGAGAATTGAACTTAACATGGGTCTTCTAGAAGAGAAGCCACTGATCCATCTCTGCAGGCCCTTAGAGTTGTGTTTTTATTATTATTTTTAAAGTTTGTTCTTATTAAGTTGGATTTCTCAACTCTTTTAAGTGTTAAATATGATAAATCGTTTTAATATAACTTTATTACAATCAATCTTCTAAACAATCCTTTAATTAATATTCATCAGTTATAATTTTACTGACATAGCTACTCAGGCTGTTCAAAGTGAAGTGGTTTCACTCATACTCTGAACCCATAAGTAGAGACACTACAACTAGATGATAACCACATATTACTTTGAAAAAGAAGTAAGAGGAGGAGGAGGAGGAGGAGGAGGAGGAGGAGGAGGAGGAAGAAGAAGAAGAAGAAGAAGAAGAAGAAGAAGAAGAAGAAGAAGAAGAATTTCTTCATATCAGCACTGTTCATTCTTTCAGAATTAGTAAATATTAGAACTAATGTCTTTTACATAATATCATTTTTTAAATAATATTCTATTCAGAATTTTTGTAAAAGTCTTTCATGAAACCAACAGGAAAAGATGCAAAATAGTAGCAGATCAAGACTAAAAATATTGTTTGTGATCGTAACTGTAGACACAGCAAAAAGGAAAAACAGACTCCACACACTAAGTAAGCAGTGTGTATTGTTTCTGCATGCATGCTTACTTCTGGGTAATTCCTTCTGAGCTTTAATCTTCAACTATTGACATCTGTTCACATACCTTTTTTTCTAGGCAGGCTTTGATGTCATTTGTACTTGAATCTAAATTACAGCACTCACCAGATGTGGGGTTGTTTAATATATCACTGTAACATAGAACTATTTAAGCATCATTGATTATGTTGACAATGCTTTTTTTTTTTTTTTTAAAACAAATGTCCATAGCTGATGTCCTGAAATTACTTATTATCTAATCAGAACATTAGCTTTCTTGGTGGAAATTGCTGAAAATAATTACATTAGCAGAGTTTTGGAGGACTGATGTGAACCTTGCTCTACTACCTGTTTTTAAAACCTTCATGTCTGTGGTAGATTGAAGATGCATGTCAAGTTTGGGGTGGTGTTTATATGCTAAGGTAATGGAATATTTAATTGTACACAAGATGGAAAGTAATGCTTGGAAGAAATCATCTCCCAGCTGATCAAACATGGTTTTCAAACTGAGCTACTCAGTTCCAATATTGATAGCACATGACAAACTGAGTACTTCCTTCTGTATTGCAATCTGACCTTTCAGATTTGCTTGATCCCCTCATAATTACCAACCAGAGAATAGGCTATGGGTGGATATGAATAGCAGATTCAACAGTGCCTTCATTTGTGATCCAGAAAATTCAAATATTCTCTAGTGTGTCTATAACTCATGATGTGTACTGACATTATAGGAAACATTTTTGCTATCATAAATGAGGGTTTTTTTTTCATCAAAGACAGAAGTTTTTGAAGACAGATGTTACTGAGTGTAGTTCCAAATACAGTGGTGCACAAGTTGGCAGAGATATAAGGATCCCTTTATGACTCCTCATAGCTAGGTCAACCTCATTTTCCTCAAAGGAAAATCACACATAATAAGATGTGCAATTTGAATTGTAATAAAAAGTTTCTCTAAGAAGTCAACCACTTTAAAATAGGCTAATATCTAAAGAAACTCTTTTTAGCTATTTATCTAGTTGTGTGTCTGTTGTGAGTATATGTGTGGGGACATGCATGCCATGGAACGCCATTTAGTTGGGTTTTCTCCTACTGTGGATTCCAGGGATTGAATTTGAGTCATCAGACTCGGTAGCAATTGGTAAAGTGCCTTTATCTACTAAGCCATCTCCCTTGCTAGGTGTATAGTCTTCAAAACCAAACATTATAGCAGAAAACACAGCACATTGGATGATACAGACACACATTCTAATTCCACTGGCAAAAAGATTTTGGAACCGCTAAATTTTTTAAACTTCTCTTTTTACAAAGACAGCACAGTTGTATTTAACAAAAATAGCTAGAAAAAAGTTATTGTTTTCTATTAGAAAACTTTTAGCCGGGCGGTGGTGGCGCACGCCTTTAATCCCAGCACTCGGGAGGCAGAGCCAGGCGGATCTCTGTGAGTTCGAGGCCAGCCTGGGCTACCAAGTGAGCTCCAGGAAAGGCGCAAAGCTACGCAGAGAAACCCTGTCTCGAAAAACCAAAAAAAAAAAAAAAAAAAAAAAAAAAAAAAAAAAAAAAAAAGAAAACTTTTAATGATGAATAAAGAGTCTTAGATTTCTGTGTATTGCTTCTAGAAATACTGATAAAATGAATAAATTGTGGACAAATACTAATGAACATAAAATTATTTACAATAATAATTTGTAATAATAAAATACTGGATGGTCTAATAAAGAACAAATACTCAAAAATTTTCGGTTTCTTTTAATTCTAATTATAACTACTATTTATAGAATAGATTCAATTTTTTTCAAAATACTGAGACATGCAAACTATGGAAATATTATGCAAATATCTACAATGGATAAAAAGTGTTAAATATATAATAATGAATGTTATTTAAATTAATTAGGATGAATATGAATAGATTAATACTCAGTATTATTTTCTATTATTATCTAATACTCAGTATGATTGCCTATTACACCATTAAACAATTGTATGGTAGTATATGGTGCAGTTATGTGATTTTCATTTAGGTTAATTCTAGTTTTTCCCTACATTACAATAGTGTTCTTCTACCTATAAGAGGATTTGGCCAATGTGCTTACAATATTTGGAAGACAATGATTAACTTTGGTCTTTTATTCTTATTACATACTGTAGTTTGGATAAACATTATCATATTTTTCATAGAGTATTGACATGATTAATTATATCATTTTGATCAGATAATAATCCAGATATGTAATTCAGACTCTTCAGACCATACCTAAAACCTTTACCTACAACATTTGATTGTAGGCATGGTAAAGTTGATGGAAAACATCAATTTTATGCGAGGAATTTACATTTGTTTTAGGGAGATAGGCCATGGGAATGTTCATGGATAAGAGTATGGAGATTAAAGTCTATGAAAAATGAGAGAGTGCTTGGATAATTGAGAGAGGGATGGACCTGGTGAAGAACTGTCTAAGGAGCAAAACCACTTGAGGCAAAGGGAAAAGCTTGAGCCTACAGATGTCCAAGGACCATTAAAGGTGCCTCATAGTTCAAGCAACGGGATGAAGACACATGAGCTCAGAGAGCCCAACTGAAGAAGCTGTACATCTAGTCTCTGGATGAGTAAAGAATGAAAACCATCTGGGCATGATATAGTCTACAGATTTCAGTTGATTGAGATCTTTGTCTTCAGCAGTGGGGACAGAATGCACAGGAGCAACAGTGAGGAACTCAAGGAAAGTGAGTAAAAGCATTGACCCGACCAGGGGGATGGGCATTTGAGCTCAGCAGAGGTCTTAGATCCTTGCCATATTTTGAAGCTATAATCTGTGGGAATTACAGTTAAACCAGAATTGTATTGTAAGTTGTGGGAGGTATTTAGACAGTTTCATCCTTCTGCTTGTTTGTTTGACATGGGCAATGGAAATGTTGCCTTTGTGACAATGGGAAGAGAAGCTTTCTGTAGATGTCTTATGACTGGGATGCTCTGATGGGATAGGAAATATTTGAAAACAACTGTGTGAGTGTATGGTGCTTAGTAGATATCTAACAACAGCGTCATGGGGAGGTATCCTGGTGGACAAAGTACTTGTTGGGAAAATATGGGGAATAGAGGAAAGACACTCCCACAGACCCCTTCCCCCACACAAATCCATCCAAACATGGTAGTGTACATCTATAACCTTAGGACTAGGATACAGTGAGAGATAGGCAAATGTTAGGGTATAGCTTGTCAACTAGTCTAGCCACATTGAGAGACTCTGACTCAAAAAAAAAATAAGGAGGTAGCAATAAATGAAGAGAACCAGTGTTAACATCTTCCCTCCACATGCCCATTAACAGGCAAGTGCACCCACAGAATCGTGTGCATACACATACATACACCACACACAAACACACAGACCCAGAGACACAGACGCACACGTACATGCACACACAGACACAATGTGCAGAGACGGGATTATCAGTAAGTTTTCAGGCAAGTTCTGGTAAATAAATAAATAATGTAGAATGCATCAATACATAAAGCACATTTCAGTAAGATACAGACAAATAACGATCCAGATTTGAAAGAAACCAAAGCGAGAATTACACAGAAGAATACAGTCACACACCATTCATCAAGGAAAACAGCAAAACAAGATTCAACTTTCAAGTAACACTGCAAGAAAGTTGGCTTTAAAATTATATTCTAAAATGTATGAAATACTAGGTTGAAATGGATCACATTGAGGATAGACTACCTAAAGAAGAAAGAAAGGAGAAGGACTGAGTCAATGATGTCCCAAGGGGCTTGCCAGGGAAGATGGCAGTGCCAGCCTTAGAAAGGTCAGTTATGAGGGATCCAAGAGCATGTATGAAAGGAGCACTAGTGGATCCATTTAGCATCCCAGGTACGTCCTCCTCTTATGTTATCTGTTTGTTCAGTGTAGAAGGAAGCATTGCCAGCCATCATCAGGGAGCGAGGAAGTGATGGTGGAAAAACAAAACAAACAAACAAACAAAAAGACCACAGTGTATAATAGTGTGGTTCACCCATCCTAATTCCCTAATCAGAGTATGGTAACGTGCCCAATTGCCACATACCACAGTCAAGGGGAAACAAAGAAAAGGGCCTTGTGCTGTTCTTCACTCATGCACCACCTTCAGGGTTTCAAGCAATGATGAATGAGGAAACTGGAGGTACCTGGGCTTATGCCTTGCCAGCCTAGATCCTTGTCACACTAGAAGCCTGTGCCACCCACACATTTCTATTTCTGTAATTCATTATGTTCCCCCTTGACTTATCCAAACAGGGAGTCTCTAGACCTAACTTCCCCAGGGAATCTACTCCTTTTAACTCCAGTATATAACCTATCTTAAAGGAGTGAGTTCTCAGCTCTTAAGCCCTCATGTGAACACTCAGCCATGTCATTATATTTTTAAGATTTCATGTGGGTTGCAGAGAAAAGTCAGACTCAGAGCCACAGGGTATGTTCTTAAAGACTCACCATTTCCCTCTCAACTGTTAGTCTGACTTGAACTGCAGGGTTTTTTTTTTTTCATTTTATTATTAACTTACTTCCCTTGCAGTCATTTTCACTGCTCAAAATCTGGCACAGTAAAGAATCCCAGTACGTTACCCAAAGACAGCACCCTGAAGCGCTCACATCACTCCATGAAAACAAGATCTTCCTCTTCAGCAGTTGACATGGGTGAATTTAACTGACCCATTGTTTCATAGATATGCAAACATATGAAATGTAATCAATTGACATTTCCTTATTTCCCCTCACATCACATCTGATCCGGGTAGTGCCTCTTCAGATTCAGAAGATACTTCCAAAGATTTTTAAACCCCTAAAATTTTTTTTTAATCTAAGACAGTGTGGCTATAAATTAGACTTCTCTCCCAAATACATGCCATGAATACAAAATGTTTTTCAAAACACAAATACTCCATAGATCATGAGAAAAAGAGCTGATCAATACACTCCTGTATCACATCCAAAGAACTGACAATTGTAAAACCAGATGGGAAATAGATATACTCGGAGTAACTATTTGCCAGATAATTATCCTTTTTCCCAAGCAAAAGGACTCTAAATGAGTGTTTTACATTCATCCTCCTAAATTTCCATTCATATGTAGAAATCAGAAGCAAAACTCACTGTCTCTGCCTTTCTGACCTGGTCTTTTTCTCTCCTTCCTTCCCTCCCTCCTTCCCTCTTCATACTCCCTCACAGTTCACTAGACATTCTAATTTCCCCTCGTTGTAGACTTTAAATCTTTGCAGCATAACTCAAAGATGAAAATGTGTTTTATATCACTTCTCTGCAATGACATTTTCTTTTGAACCTAAATAGCAGGGAAGCAGATAGCTGACCTCCAGAGCATAATATAACAGGGAAGCAGATAGCTGATCTCCAGAGCATAATATAAATATTACACAAAGTGACACTTGTCCACTAGTCAGCTTGTGTGGCAACTGAATCCTTATGTCTGCAGTGTGTTCAACCAAGAACATGAAATTATCTATGTGTCTGGAGAGGGCTTATCACAAAATCAAAATTAACTAAAAAATCTATATGTACACTAAAACCAACACATCAACAACATATTGCTTTCAATTCCAATAGATGAAAATACACTTGCTCTGATGCAGATATCAAAAAATATTAAAAATGATTTCTAGAAAAATAAGTTGAAGCTATTTTAACATATTTCAGATTTTGAATAATTTAAAAATAACTTTGGTGTGTTGTCTTCAGCATGAAGTTCTGGTAAGACCTGATTTTATATGCATTTCTGGATATTCTATCATGAAAATCTTTTACAAATTATTATTTTGTTAAAGTTAATTTTTCTCAACTCAAACTTCTTTGTTTATTAAATTGCAAAAGGTACTACATCATTAGAATCCGTTGATATACTTTATTTTCAAGGATCTCTGTGAGTTCAAAGCCACACTGGAAACAGCCAGGCTTGGTGACACACGCCTTTAATCCCAGGAAGTGATGGTAGGAAGCAGAAAGCTATATAAAGCGTGAGGACCAGGAATTAGTGCCTGGTTAAGCTTTTAGGCTTTTGAGCAGCAGTTCAGCTGAGATTCATTTGGATGAGGACTCAGAGGCTTCCAGTTTGAGGAAATAGGATCAGCTGAGAAGTTGGTGAGGCAAGGTTAGCTGTGGCATGTTCTGTTTCTCTGATTTTTCAGTGTTCATCCCAATACCTGGCTCCGGGCTTGTTTTTATTAATAAGACCTTTAAGGATTCATGTTACAAATAACTTTATAAATAATATTTCAAAGTGAATGAATATAGGTTTTAGTGAGAAACTCTACAAGGATTCATATTGAATGTAAAATCCAACAAGATCATAAAGTGTCTATCCTAGAAAACAGTTTATAAAAATGCTAGATAATCACATATCAGAAAATGTTTTCAAAAGAATATCCATGGTTTAATTTATAACCTTTGTAGCCAGTTTTTTGGTGTGGATGTTATTACTCCAAAAGAAGATAAAAATCTAAGAAACTACCTTTCACTTTATTCTATTTTTGAGAATGCATTTCAGGAATGTTGCTTTGAAGTCCCTAAAGACATGATGGGACATATCTAATGCCATTCTTTGTACTGTAGCATTAATCACAAAATGGAGCCTAAATTTTCCATCAAGAATATGCTTTCTTTGAGTGAGAATATGATATACAATACCATAAGAATCCATAGCTATATTTCTATTGTTAAATGATTGTAGAGATAATATTTTAAGCTCAAGAATTGTGGTACCTATCAAGGATAATGCTAGTCCTAACCAACAGACAAAATATTTAAAAGGAAATCAAAACAAGATAGCTTTCTTTTTGTACGAAATAAGAACTATTTATGTACCTTCAGATTCTAACCTTTTAGTGACTATTTTGTTGAAAAACTTTGTACTAAATATATTTGTATGATATGAAAATATGTTGATATATTAAAGACCTATAATTCCTGATTTTATGTCTTCCTTATTTTTCAGGCTAGCGCAAATTGTGTGAACTTTGCCTCATTTGAGGAGTATTAGCTATCTAATACTTGACAGAAAGCCTACAATTTATGAAAACAAACTCCTTTTTCATATATTGTTTATGATTTAAAATCGAGTTACTTGCTGGACTAGTTATTTTAAGGTAGTTGAAGAAGCAAAGTAAGTTCTTAGGGGATGACTTGGCTAAACAAGGGAAGAACTTAAAATTGACCAACATCAGAGATGACAGCTTTCATGTCCTGGGAAAGACAGAGTCTGTTCTGTGAATATGCACATGAACTAGGTGGCTGATTTCAGACACTATGATTCCAGGAACATCAAGTGTAAAAAACTAAATATAAATCAATGCATGATCCACTATTTAAGACACGTAATGGTTAAGACTCAACAAAGACATGGATATGCAAGAGAATTGATGGAACTACAAGCAACATTATGCTTAGAAGTACAAATAACATATGTGCTCCCTCATATAAAGCTTTTGGCCACTAATGTTAAATATGACTAACAATGGGATGGTAGAGGTAGTTAAGGCACAAAGCTACAAAGACAACCTTTGTGACAATCAGATAGGCATGAAATCCCTTTATTGAAAACTGTTACATTCACAAAATGTAATAATAATAAAAATCCATAAAAATAAACTGTTTATCGAAGACAAATGGGCCCTCTCTTTACATTCTGCATCACAACACCCCTGGGTAGTGCAGGACAATTATTAGGATGAAGAAAGCCTAATAAGAACATAGGCTGAATAGATTTTTTTTTTTTTATCGAACTTCAGGTTCAAGTTTAATTTAATGAAAATACAAACATATAGTATTTTGGGTAATTCTAAGTTGCATAGATACAAAAATGATAAGGAAGACAGAGTACAGAAAGTGCCTTTAAGTTCTTGATAACCTGTTAGTGGAACTTGATACAGAAATACACAATTTCATTGGAGTACTTAAGGGCAGCCATTCCAATGTACAGGGATTCATGGAGGAAGTATGAATATCTTTTTCAATGATAATTTAAGTTTTAACTGTATCTAGAAAAGGGTTTCAAAGAATGACTTTTACATAAGAATATAGTTCTTGTATTCCAACATGCTTCTCTCAGAAGTTTCACCACCGTAGCAACTACTCATCGTCTTAAGTGCTAGGACAAGCTTATTTTGAGTTATTTTGTTCCATGCAGAATCATTATCATCCCAATCTATATATCCGTGTTTCCTTTCTCAGCCAAGCACTATTAATTTTTTTCCAAATATACAACCAGCTGAAAGCCTGTCTTTGAGAATTATTATAGTTAGCCTTGATTTTCAATGTGATGGGATTTAGAGACTCCATAAAAACAAACATCTGAGCATATGTGTGAGGCAATTTCTAGATGGGTTGACTAATGTAGGAAGGCTCCACCCTAAATGTCAATGAGCCAAAAATATAAAAGCAAGGTGATCACCAGCATCTCTACTTCCCAACTGCAGCTGCCTCCTGTATTACAGCATACTAGCCTGCCCTACCCAACTCTAAGACATGAAAAATTTAAGTTTCCTTAAATTGCTTTTGGGGGGCATTTTGTCACAACAACAAGAAAAATCCCTAATACAGACCTTTTAGTTTACTTGGTTATGAGCTAATCCTAACAACCAAAGTGTGCTTCTTGAATATTTCCCCCTTTTATGACTAAAGCTCAATGATAATTGGGGAGGGGGTAGAGGGCATCTGAAACACTTTACAAGAAAAAAATTCCATTTCCAATGCTTTATGCTGTCTGATTATAAGGCCATATAACGAAACGACTTTTTAAATTATTTGCAGTATACTAATTGTTTACATCATTGCTGCATTATTCAATCTTAACAGTAGGGTGGCATATGAGATACAATGTTCAATATATTTAAATAATATAAAAGTCTTTTGGAAAGACTCATGAAAGTGTCATCTTTTTTAACATTGAGCTTTTTTCTCTGTTGGGAATTTTCAAATTAAAGTAGAGTGAGAAATTAACTTTGAGTCATTAAAAATGACTAAGAGGTTTGGAAAGATTTAAGCTAGCCTAATTTGAGGTTATCACATAAGGGCTCTAAATTTCAGAAATTACCTAATATGATTGAGAATACCATATGGATATTATTTCTTGAAAAAGTCTTTGGATATTATGCATACATAACTTTATGTATCTGGAAAGTCATTTATGTGATTTTTTTTTTACCTATAAGAGATAAGAGGGATAGGTAAGACCATTGCCATCTGCTATAGGGTCATCATTATTGGCTTGAGCAATATGTAGTTGATGGATTTAATGCAAGATTCATCTTAATAAAGGCAATGTAAATCCTAAAGCTGAAAAAGCAAAACACAAAACAAAAACATTGTGCTACTGTTAATGGTACCTAAGGCACATTCTGATCTGTGTAATAGCAATTCCAATTACCCTTTATGGCATTATTTGTCTGAGCTGAACTCACTTGTGTAGGCAACATGAGCAATGTATTTTCTATGAAGCTATTAACTTGGACACAGCTTATTTTAGACTGGCTACCTGGGCTTTCAGAAAATTATCTATTTGCTCTGCCATTAGTATGAAAATGCCCTTTACTGTTCCTTAATATTTCTTTATCAGTGTTGCCATATAATCACTTTCCAAGCTTTCATATTACTTTTACTGATGCTAAAGAACTTTCCTCTCCACTCTGAAAGTGCCTTACCGATCTGAAGTAGTATTTGCCTACTTGAGAATATTGCTGTCTCTTGGTGGGCTTCTCACTGACAATGACTTGAGTTATGAATCAAAGCTATATACAAGCATTGCTGATATCAGTAAGTCATACAAATTGGAAACTCTCAAGGAAAAAACAGCATAAAATTAATGAGAAAAGAGACAAAAGAGAATATGAAAAGGAATATTCAATGAGTAACGTCTTCAAAGTTATGTTTACAATCCCAATATACCTGAATATTCCTGTGCAATAGAATGTGGTACTTTCTAATGGACCTGAAGACCTACTCATATCTTAGTGGCAGGTTATTAACATGTAGATGGGCAGACACTACTTGACCTTCTTAGCACAGGTCTTCATCTTCTGGATGTTGCTCCTTCCACTTCCTAGCCTCAATCTCTTAAATTCAAGCCATCCACATTTTTCAAGTGATAAATTGTAACAATATTTTCAGTGACACTGGAAAATATTCTAATTAATGGAGTTTAGATTACATCACATTTGTGTTAGAATGCTGCTGTGGAATTTATTGGGGGCATATTCTTAGTGCAGTATTTGAGAAGAAATAAACAATAGAATATTGTGAATATAAAAAATAATTGAACATACATAATGCATAGTGCCCAATGGGCACAACCTTTGATGACTGAATCAGACACTACAAGTATTTACTAATTTAGACCACATTCTGGATTTTTTTCTCAATGAGAATATCGCGTACAATATTAAAATACTGATAGCTGACTAAAAATCCTACCATCTAACACGCATTACTAACAACAGGTACCATGAAACACCTGTTCAAGTTCATGGAATTATACCTGAATTACAAAAGAAAAATACCCCAAAATATTAACTTACTTCTCCTATGTTATCCCTTGGTCCTTTCTGAATTATCTAGCTAGTGAGTGAAATATTCATTACTTCGAAAACATGATGTTCCAGCTAAAAGTAAAGATAAGGCCTTTAAAATGCAAAAGGCTGGAGACTCAGAGGAGTCTAGAAAATTAAAGCCAAATATTGAATAGAGGTCTTCCCCTGAGCTGAATTCTAGGCAAACGTTCTCTACTATGTTTGGGAGAGCAAAGAGATAGTGACTGGGTTGTCTTAGATCTTTGTCTTTCTGTGATCCTGCTCAGGGGTGGAAAGTCAGAGAGGCTGAGAAGGGCATTAGGGTACCAAAGAAAATCAGTGCTTAGGCAGACCAGAACTAGGAACTAGTTGTTCTAGGCTATAATACTAGAAAGACAACTATATCCCAGTTTCCTATACTTAGCCATAAAAAACTATACATAAGATAGATTGATAGAATCATTTATCTTTATGAATTCCTATAAAATATAAACATTTAAATTTATGAAGGTTCCTAAATATACTTTTGCCATATCTGAGGTATCCCCACTATCTTTAAATTTGAATATGCATAATAATAGTATCAATGTCTTCTTGGATATGGTCTTTAGTTCTTAGAGGGAATTTTAATTCCCAGCTAAGATAGATTTTTAACAGTTTATGATCAAATTGTGTCATTAGAATGCACACTTTCTTTTGTTTTCTATTGCTGGATTCTTTAAACATATATTAAATATCAAATGTTCTGTAAACAGGGAAAGTGAAAACTGACTTTCTGTTTCTTTGGGTTTTGATTTCTTTCTCCATGTATTGGTCACAAAGACAACTCTGCCATCAAGAACGTTCAGTTGCATCACTATTTCATCATTGCATGTGGTCTGGATCAAGCTAATACTTCTTGTCTGTTTGTTAAATAACAGTCTAGCATCTCCTCTTCTTACAAGCCAAGGTGTAAGACATATTTATTTATTTAAAATCTGAGATGACATCATATCCCATCTGTATGTGGAGAAACTCCACCTGTTCCAGCAATATAGGGTATACTTTACTGGTAGCCCTAACCTTATACAGCATCATTATCAAAAAAGAGAGCAAGAGACTTGGATAGCATTTTTCCCTGTTTATTAATTTTTCTTCTTCCCTTTTACTTCTTTAAATTAAACATTATGTTTTGTAGCAAATGATCTATTTTGTACACCCAAACAGCATCTAGTTCCCTGACATTTAACCATTTTAACTTATTAAATGCTGGCTCGTTGAATTCTGGACTATATAATCGATACTATTTTTGCCTCATTTATCTTTGTCGCCCAAAGGTGTCCTCATTACACTGCATATCTGTGTCACAGAGTTCCCTCCTTTCTGGAAATTGTAAGTTAAGAGAAGCAGGATGTCAGAGCACAGCCGTGATGACGATTACTTCAGAATCCGGTGTACTGTGTTTGCATCTCCCCCCTGGTGGGTGAGATGACCATTGGGGCACTCTGTCAGCTTGGCATCCTCATTTGGAAATAATTAAATATTAGTAGATATCTCTCTCAAAGATTGAGTGTAGTAGGCGACAGACTGCACCAACACTTTATCATAGTGGTCACCATATAATAGGCTTGCCACTGTTATTACCAGTTTCTCTGTCATAATCAGTGATTATTTTATTATTTATACAGCCCTTAAATTGTTGGGTTAAACTTTCTAATTTCTTCTGATGTAACTTCTTTTAACCTATTTATCCAAAGGAAGATAAATTGTAATTAATTTAATCATTAGAAAAAAAATAGATAAAGCATTTTTGAAGAATCCCCCAGGTGCTTAGGAAAAAACCCAAAATCCCAAACCACATCTTTCTGTCCATCAAAACCTTACCCTGAGAGAATGATATTCCTGGAAGTTATTCTTACTCTAGTTACCAAATATTCTTCTGAGCTTATGTATTATGTTTCTCAGTTACCACACTGCCTGTCTGTGCTATATCTCTCATATTTACCATCTCAGTCAGAGTAGATACTGATACAGAGAAAAAACACTGTGCTGATGATTGTTCTAACAGAGAGAAAGAACATTATACTAAATTGTGTTGACTAATTAGCTCCAAGATGGGAAAACTATGTGGCCTAGATAAATAAACTCTGTAAACAAAGTAAATATATGATTAGAACGTGGTCATATATAATAAAAAGCTTTATTTCTCAAAAACTCATGAGTCTATTTACCAACTATTTACTATTCATCAACTTCTTGTAAAAGGGAATGGTACCGTCCCCTTCTTAGGTATGAGTGGATAGTAAGCAGGAATGTACCTAACTGAATGTTCCTCAGTCTATATGGAGAAGACAAGAGTTTTCAATTTGGGGTAAAGAAGATGTAGGAATCCCACTGATTAGTAAGCATGAGATGAACCCAACCTACCCATATATATATATAAAGCTTTCTGATCTGGGATGGAAGTTTCTGATTTCTGGATGTGTATACTTCATTGCTTTATCAAAATTCTGCTGAAATTGTCTACATACAAGGCAATACACTTATACTATAACTCTTGTAAGATAGTATTCTAATGGTCTGGTATAAAATCACTTCCAGGCTTCCTAAAACATTGTAACTATTTAGAAAGATCCTCTACTTTCTCTCGTTAAGTCCAGTAAAATATGCTATTTCATTAAAAATAGTACTCTTAGACATAAAACCAAAAACTGAAGCCAGCACAGTGATAGTAGATGCTTTGACATTTGATTCTCACCAATACACAGGTCCTGCACACAACCTAAACAGAAAAACTCTAATTTAAATGACATCATGAAAAAAATGAGCCTAATAGACACTTATAAAAACATTCCACCAAAACACCAAAGAATACTTTCTTCTCACCAACCATGGGTCGTTCAAAACTAGTCACGCATTGGACACAAAGCATGTCTCAACAAATATATGAAAATCAAAATAACATTCTTTACTTTATCTGATCACAAAGGCATAAAGTTGGATGGCTATTAACTCAATATAAACTAGAGAAAGTACATAATTCAGTGAAACAGATAACATACTACTGAGTGAAAATTTGGACAAGAGAGAAATCAAGAATGAAGTTTGAAAAATGTCTAGAACTGAAAGTGAAAATGCAGCACAGCAAAACTCATGGGGCACAATGAGAGAATTTAGATTGCCCCTTCCCTGAGGACTAGCTTTGATAAGTACAAGAAGGCACCATACAAGCTTCCAAAGGAGGGAGGCAACCCACAGTCCTACCAGCTATGATGTCTATGAATCACACCAACCAGTAGTGTGGCATTGTAACTCCATAAGTGCAGTATTGGCACATACACCTTGACGGTAACCAACTGCTCTCTCATTAGACTTAAGACCTGCTCAACAAGAGAGAGAGAGAGAGAAAATTTACGATATTAAAACCTAGCTAACTCTGTTAGTGAAGTCAGAGTTGCTGGAGGAGATGTACAACCACCAATTTACTAAATCAGCATAATTCCTAGTAACAGTCTGTAAACATTTGTCCTTACACCCTTGGACAAGAGTAATCTCCACCCCTTGTCAAGGAAATGCCACTTTGTGACAGATGGAGATAACATCTGAAAATAATAATCAGTCAAATGTAGAGCTGTGGAGCCCAGCCGAAATAAATACATCTATAAAACTCTCTTATACCTAAGGCTCAAGAAATATTGCAGAAAATGGGACAGGAAGATTATAAGGGCCAGAGGATGAGGAAGTTTTCTGTGAGATTTTGTCTCTGAACAACGTCAGAAGCTATACCATAAAGTCTCACAAACATGGCTTCCCAGATGTGAGCTTTACCAGGATGACACCAATGAACATGCCATTCTGGATGCAGGAAAGTGCACAAGGCTACAACCTTACAGAAAGAACTAGAGGCAACTGAGGAATGCTGGGGATGGACGAGGTGTTCTTTCCTGGGGAGGAGTCTAATAAGTGCTTGTCTAGTGTCAAAGAGTCAGCCCTGTAAACATACATATAGGTAGTATTAAATGGACAGAAGGGGTTATATTAAAGAATGTGTGTGTATGTACATATATGCATGCACTAACAATTAGCAAAAAAATAGGCTATGAATTTGAATGAGAGTAGGGAGCAAGCATATGGAAAGGTTTGGAGGAAAAGGAAGGGAGAAATGTTTTAATTAAATCATAATCTCAAAAAATTAAGAGAGTTTATATTAATGTCTTAATTACAAGCCTGAGGGTCTTAGACAAACAATAAACAACACCTGAACACATTAATGGAAAGAGATAATCAAGATCAGAAATGAAATTAAATAGAACTGAAAACAACAATAAATAATCAGAGCAACTGAGTTGGTTCTTTAAAAATATTAATAAGTTTAACAAGCCTTTAGCAACATCAACCAAAAGAAATAGATAGAAGGCTCAATAAAATCAGAGAGGGAAAGAGAATATTGTAAGACACAGTGAGAACATTCAGAGACTAAAAATGTAATATTTTAAAAATCTATATTTCACTAACATGGATAACAAGAAAGAAATGGCTGATTATATATGTAAATATATATTAAACTTAAATCCCAATGAAGTGAATATTTTAAGTGGGTCCATAATATCTAATAAGACAGAAAAAGTAATAACAAATATATTGAATAAGAAAGGCTCAGGACCACATGGATATAATGCCAGATTCTATCAGAATATCTCCAGTTTTTTTTTTTCAACAAAGCCAGTATTACCTTGATACCAAACTAGAGATTCAGAAAAAAAAAAAAAGGGAAGAAAATTGTTGGCTCATGTCTCTGATGAACATAGATTAAAAGATTCTCAGTAGAACATTGCACTGAGGAAGACATTGCTTCTTACAATGAAATGAAAAATTGCTGGAATTGTTTTTTTTTTTTTTCCCTCTGAAACTGGGCATTAAAATGATAGCTTAGATGACTGTATTCTTAGAAGGGAAAGACATAAAGAAGAATAAAGAAAGTGTTTCTCATACTCTAAAAAATATCAGGAAGTGGCAACATTGAGGTAGATGAAGGGAAGAAAAAACCACAAAAATACACTTTTATTAAAATATATAATAACCATATCCAATGTATTATATGCTGATTCAAAAATAATAAAAATAAAATGTTGTACAATGTGCTACAACATGCCTGTTTTTTAAAGTGTGCTTAATGAGTATGTATTTAAATTAAAAGAAATATCAACACCATAGTCGTTTTTTTAGTAATTTAAAGAAAATTCTCCTTAAAATCATAAGGTAGCTTTTTTTTTATTTTGAAAGTCACGTATATTACTCACTTAACACATACAATCCCACTGTCTAGTCATCCTGACAAAGTTGTTCTCCAGTCTGAGCTGGAATATTTCATTTGCTGAGAGTCTCTCAAATATGAAATAATCCAGGCACAGAAATCTGTAAACATATTAAGCATGAGTTTGTCCTCTTCTTGTACTTTCTATTAATTTATTTACAAAATAAATAACTATTTTATTCCATATATGATAGTGCTGCAGCACCTGCACCATGTAAGTTCTTTACCTGTATCACCAAGCACTTTTGCCTAATGTTGTACTCTCTAGTCTTCAGTTATTTTGCTTGGCTTTACTTCCTATCCACTAACCTGGAAATACATTCTGTATTTGGAAGTAATATACAATAAAACTTTACAGTAGAGTTATGCCTCAGAACTTTACTATGAAGTAGTCATGTTATAATGAGGATTGATATATTTCTAGATACAGCCCATGGTGTACCATGCCTGACTTTTACATATACACTAAACAGAAAGAGACCACATTAAGAGTACTGAAATATATATCATTTTTTCTGTATACTATTCTTTCTTTTCTTTTAACTTACATTTCTAATCCTGTATCATTAGAAAGCTACATCCATTATCCCACCATCTCCAACCTTCTCCACAGGATTGTAAAACAGTTTGCTATTGTTCTATACTTTCTACAGAGTCACCTGTTTATCTAGATTATTAACGTTAGTAATCATGGCATGGAATATGTTATAATTGGAATCTCTGCTAATCATTCTCAGAGAACACTCACATCATTTGATTGTCTTCTCAAAATTTGAATGGAAGTTAATTATTCTTTTTTCTTTGAAAAGCCAAGACATTTTAAAGAAGTACCTTTTCTGGAACATGATTTTAATGTTTTTATAGATTGCTTCTGTAAATGAAATATTTTATAGTTGGAAAATCTACAAAAAGTTATTTTACTCCTTTGATGATGCTGTATAAAGACATGAGATTTAAGTGTGAAGAATGGTTTATTAATATGCTGAGCTCTAGCAAACCGTCAGTGCTACTAACTGTAGAAGATTAAGTAAGTTTATGTCTCTTAAGGTTCAGCAACAGCAATCCCTTTACTCACTGCTCATACAATTTTAACGTTTATTAATACATACATTGTTAACACATTGCAGTATGAGGAATTTTAGATTGGATTAGTAATTAGTGGTTGTCTGTCACTCCAAAGTTGACCAAAGAAGTTGAGAACAGTTATTGTGAAACAAGGAACTGTTGGGTCTTCTCTGCTTAAACAAATTGCTGTTTCGCTTTCCTTGTGATGCTGCAGACGACATGCCCACTTATTTTTGGATGAGTTCTGGTTTGAGAGAATTTGCCCTTGATGAAGGTGTGTGAAAACATCCAAGAGATATTCAAATGTGGTGCCAATACTAACCTTACAGTTTATGCTTCCAAGATGAATTTGGGGGGATTTTTATAGTGGGCATGTACTTTAGAGTTTGAAATGAGAAAATAAATACTGGATGGTAAATTTCCCTGAATAAGAATGTACCCCAGAAAGGAATATAGTCATTTCTCCAAATAAAAAGACTTTCTTCTTGTCTTTTATGTAGTTCTTACTTCACATTTTATAGATTTTATGAGAACTATTTTAAGAGAAAAAATAGCCTATGTCCCTTTTCAAAGATGAAACACCATGAAGTTGAGGCAAAGGTGATCAAGTTATCTTGTAGAGTTTTACCTTAGAATCTGTCCTCTCTGTACTAAACATGGTACTCAAAACTTTGTTTGCTTCTCCATCATGTTGCGGTGTTTGATGCTGTTCTCTCTAATAGTCAAAACATCCTTCAAAATTAATTCATCTCAACAATAACTTCTACCACATATAATATATATTTTCTTCTGTATTAGAACTAATACATGATGCATGCATATTTTAAAATGAGTTTAAGGAATAACAGATAGAAAGTTGTTCTGATAACCAGATGACAAAGTAGCCTCTGTGACATTTGCACCAATTCTGCAAGGGTTGAGCTATCCATGCACTGTCCTTGGGAACAGATCGTACAGAAGACCCACACATCTGTAGCTCACACTTGGCTCAACTCTACAGGCGAGGTTATGATTTTAAAATCCTATAAGGTTATATTGTTACTAGGAGCATCTACTTTATAGTTTGCAGTATCATAAAGGACAAATAAATAATTAAATTCACTCAGCTGCAAAAATGCCAAAGCACATTATAAATAGTTTACTTAGCCCCAGGGACCAGATCTTTAACTTTGATGACATACTGCCAAATCACAGAAAGCATCTGCAGAATTTTAGGGGGGCTGGGTGGGTATTTTAAAAACATGATCTGGTAGTAAAGATTACTTAGTTATAAAACTACATAGAATCAGGCCTCTCAATTCACAGGTTGCACATAATTATATTAAGCCAAGCATAGAAACACATAAATGGAAAAATAATTTAACATGTACAGATGGCTTTTCTTGTAATTCCTTAAACATTGTGTAATGATTTACATAGTGTTTATACTGTGTTATGTATCGTAAGTATTGTAGAGGTTCTTTAAAGTATATGGAAGAATTGGAATAGGTCATACACAAATAGTATACAATTATTCAAAAGGGACTTAAGCACTGATGCATTTTTAATATCTATGGGGACAGTGGTAGCCTGGAACAAATAAATCTTTCTAGGAACCCAATGGATGATAGTATTCTTAGAAAAATCTTGCAACAATGATTTTCTGAATAATATTTTGTGGGTTTATGAATACCTTATTTTAACACTTTCAGATACTACTCTAATGATCTGTAGTTATTAATATGGTGAGTTACCTACTATAAAATCAGAACAGGAAACTTAATTGGACTCTTCAAGTGTAGGGGCCCTGCGTTGGGGCAGTGACAAAAGTTGACAACCTGCTCTCCCAAGGCGAGTGAACTCATGACACTAGAGGATCTGCGTGTGATAACACCTTCTTTCTCTGCGTGCTGGGAACCTTCAGAGTAATGTCACGGAACATGAATTTGGGAAGAGCTACAGCACTAGTGCTTCTCAACTGCGATGGAAAGCTCATTTGGTAAATTTTCCTATTGTTTTCATCTTCACAAGGATCATTGTCAACACTGAATTTCACGTATTAAACTGACCAGAAAAGAATTCTTACAAATAACTCCTTGACATCCTAATAGCTTTAGTAAATCGGTATGTCCTACATAGAGACAGCCATTTCTACTACTGGGTCAAAAAATTCAATCTACACTTTAATAGCACAGAGTGATATTTTTACCCACTAAATAAAAATACAATTTTCAAATGAATTTAGAGTTCACTTTTTTTCCCAATGACTTTCATGTTCTGAGTATTTAGATAATCATATCTGCTCTTCGTGAAAGCTTTTTATGATTTAATGAGCATTTACTATGTTCCTGGCACCATCCTAGGTACTTGATAATTATTGACACTTTGGGTTTTCAACCATCTAGAGAGAGCAATGGTATTATCTTCCTCAATTTAGTGATGAGGAACATGAGACAGAGAAAATAATAACCTCCTCAAGTCCACACGATGTATAATAGGCACACCTGGCATCAAGGCAGATGTGCTGAGCTGAGGGTCTGTATTACTACAGCTCTGGACAATCAGCACAAGCAATTTTAGGTTGTACTTTCATAAAAAACCTCCTGGAAATTTCTGTTCATGCAGAAACCTTCCAGCTTAGCTATAATTATTTTCTTGAAAAGTTATTTTTGTAGTGTTGCCCTATAATAAAGAAAGAGAAAAATCTGATCCAGAAGAGCATTTAAATAATATGCTAAAATAAATCAATGTATGTATGAAATTATGTAACTTCGTTCTTATTGATACAGACTAAAAACAGCTTAGAATAGTTTCCTGAATATTGTGACTGCAAGTAAATTAGCCAAACCAGCTACACAAATTTCTTCACAGAGTGACATTTTTTAATAAAGTCCAGATAAAATGCAGTGCAACCACTACCTAACCGCTCCTTTCCCAAAAACACTAATTAAGGTGGTTTTTTTTTAAGAATCCTGTAACATCCATCAAGTCATCTAAGTTTATTTTCCTTATCAGACCAGCCTACAACTAAAATTAACAGTGAAGTGTTTTATTGCTCTCCATTACAGAAACACCTGCAAGAGCACAGTTTGATTAAAGCAATCAATTGAACTTCCAAATTAAATAGCCATTTAGGTTCAGTATTGGGAAATGCTCAGATACATAACTTCACAACCTCTTATCCTTTTCTCCATGGAAACCCTTCCTAAAAGCACATGCATGAGAGTTTACTTAGAAAAGAAATCGTCTGTTTATTTCCTTTCTTGGTGGATGCTATGAGGGCCTGTGGAATTTTGGTCTGTACTGTCTGTCAACCTCGCTTGACTCCTTAGCTCACCAGACATATAACGGAACAAGATATAATAACAGTCATTAGCAGGCATCCCAGACAATCTGTGCTCGAGTATTCACTCACAGCTCATTCACTGCAATTGCCTTATAGAAATAACTCCCAATTTATGTTCTACATTACAGTTTTCAGCTCTGGAAGACCATACAATTTTCAAAGGTGAGACAAAACATCATGTGTCTCAAGATAGAAAGTAAATGGACTGATCACTCCCACGATACCCTTCAGGGACAATCCCTACCAGTATGCAGCTACTCTGTGCTCCTCACATTGAACTTCATGAACCAAATCAACAGATTTTCCTACCCCAGACATCCAGGGGATCCCAGAGTAGAAGGGATCAGTGGGAATGGGCAAATATTTAGAGTGTGTTTCTCCCTGTGTCCTGGCTTCTGAGACACAGCTGGTTGATTAGGTATCTCTGATAAGGCATCTTACCCCAGGTTCCAGAGCATCATTCTCTTGATTTCCCCTTGGCCTACAAATGGCATGGAGCTACAACATGTGCTGTGCTACCATGGTTTCAGCAGAGTCCCATCCCCTGATCTTTATCTTTCTTTAAAGATACTTTGTTACATTTCCTGAAATATCTCATGTAAGATAACAGAAACTCTAATATACCTACCATATTCTCAATAGAGAAAAGTTATTGGCCTGGAAAGCAATTTATAAACAAAGATACAAGTAAGCCCAGTTAAACTATTTGCTACTGTTTGTGCTTTGCCTCAACAAGTATTGGCAGGTTTTCACCGAAAGCTAAAAATTGCTTAAGCATTTTTAAAGAAGTTGAAGATGTAATAAGGACCATGGAGCACATTGCATTGATTTAGAATAGTATATGCCTTTTTCTTACTTTGACAATTGTTCCAAATGAATTTGGATACAGCTCAATTTTAAAGAAAACTCTCATTATGGCCATTTTAATGAGAAATGTCCCCATTGACTGATGTATTTGAACACTTGGTCTCTGGTCAATGGTGATATTTGGGGAGACTGTGTAATCTTTAGGCAGTGGTGCCTTTCTGGATGAAGTCTGTTGTAAAGGGGCATACTTCCACTTTACTGCCTCTGCTTCCAGTGTGTGGTTGAAGCTGTTAATTCTAGGGTTTTTTTTTTGTGAATGTGATAACAGAGGTTATAATAATTTTATGGAAATCTTCTAAGAGACATCACAAAATGGGCTATATTGTTATACATCATTGGCTTTAAAGTATCATTAATAATAACTTTGTAGAAAACTAACTGAATATGCAAATATGCATGCCTTAAGCTGAATTTATAGATAGATATTCCATGGCCAAATCCAGATCAAATTTACTGTTTTGGCCACGAACTCCCCTAATAAATTGTTAGTGCTTTTACCCAAAGGGCTTGCATGAGAATGTGAATCTCTAAGCCTGGCTAGAGGGCACAGTGTGTAATAGCGCTTACCTCCAAGCCTGACTACCTGAGTCCCATATCCAAGACCAGCATTCTAAGAGGAGCTAACCAAGCCCCTCAAGTTGTCTTCTGACCTTCTCAGATGGACACACATGCAAATATATAAACAAAGCCAATAAACAAATGTAAATTAAAACAACTAAATATGAATTGACAGCCTCTTTAAAAATGTTTGTGACTTCTAACATTATGATTTGCAGCCCAGTCAGGCAAGTTGAACTGGGTCTAGATGCACCTCTCGCTGCTGTTCTCCTTGCTTGTTTCTGACCATTCTGACTTTCTTGGGGTTCACTTAGAGATAATCATAATTGTTTTGTTTGGCTATTCTCTAACGCTGAAGAAATTTCCCTGTGTCTAGTCTGTTATTTCAAACCATACTTAGTAATTCTTCAAGCCTGAATTATTGGCAAAGAAGCCTTTATGAGAAGAGAAGCAGTGCATATTTTAATCTTCTGAGCCTGTGCTAAGCTACTCTGACACAAAAGCAGCCATGCATAATAGGTGAAAATGAAATTGAGCATGTCTGCAATTCACTAATGCTATTTTTGAAAATGGATGGCCAACTTAATTTGACCCATAGACATTAATTTGTCAATACCTTTCTTAAAAACTCTGGGAATCTGTACTATATCACTACATCAAGTACATTATATTATAATACGGTGTTTTAATTAATAGTTTACATGCAGAAGGAAGGAATAAGGACAAAGAGGATAGCAACATCTAAAAGGAGGCTAGTGAGAGTAAGCCGCTGCAGCATGTAGAACACAACAGCACAGAGATATCACACACATCAGAACCTCAGATATGAGCAACAGCTAGTTTTCCAGAAGTCTCAAACACAAAGAAGAAAGGTCATAGTAATTTTCATCTCTTCTTCATTTTGAAGGTGTAAAATTTCCTATTGCATAAGGAATAACTTAAATCTCATGTGTAATATGAATCTTAAAAATTTTTATTAATAGAAAACCCAGAGCCAGATATTGGAGTGAAAATGAAAGATCAGAGAAATAGAACAGTCAACCACAAGTTCTTACCCCCAGGAAATCCTCAGCCCAAGAGAGCTACTTCCTGTTTACTGATGCCTAAATACCTTTCTGTGCCCTGCCATCTCACTTCCTCTCTCCACCCAGCTATATCACTTCCTTTTTCTGCCCAGCTCTATCATTTCTTGTCTGTCTGGGATTAAAGGCATGTGCTACCACACCTGGCTCATGGTCAGAAAAAAGGCTAAACAAAGGAGATTAGATTTAAAGCTCTTGTTTGAAAAAAAAAAGAAAAAGGAAAAAGAGGATATAGGTAAGAGGTAGATTATTGAATATACTCTGAAAAGAAAAAAGGGAAGATATAGATATGATAAGATAAAGAGGTAGATTATTGAATCTACTTTTAAAAGGTAACTACTAGTTTTAAATATTTACATTGGATAGAATTTTTGTATACTGTATACAAAGTATGCATATTGATACAAATTTGAAATTGATTTTGTTAGAAATTACTATACATATATTTCTAATCTTGTTCAAGGTATTATACCTATACAGTTCATTTGAAAATGTAATGCAATTTTCTAGTCCTTGAAAGTTATTATCAACTATTTAGGATATAAACAATTTAGTCATTACAATCAAACATGTAGTCATATTAGGTATGCTTTCAAGGTCAAGTAGAAATATATTTTAGATAGACAGGTCATCTTCAAACACTTCAGAGATTTGCAGAATATGGCATTTAAGATGTTTTAATAACACAGATTTTTTTGTTTTTTTTATGACTATGAGATATGTCTACACATGGCAGCACCAATCTACTTCAGAGAAGATAATGGGCATTGAAGTTTACTTTCTTTGGGCAAAAGTTAGCCACTGGGCAAGAAAGTATCCTCGCCTTGAATGCTGACACTATGCTGTCCAAAATGAACAAGCAGGGCATAAAAGAAAGGACTGCTGATCCTTGCCAAGAAAAGATAGGAAAACTCTTTAGAAAATTCTGCTGCACAAATGAGTCTGTCAGATATTCTAGGCCTGTAGGCCGAAGATGGATGCCCCCAAATTGTAGAGAAACCTCGGGCGACTGTGCAGGCAGACAGCTGTTACCATCATTCCTCACATTTTTTTTTGGAAGTCACTTGTTTGCACTTCCTGTTTTACTAGGTAATATTTCCTTCTCAGGTATCTGAGGGAGCTGAAGATTAGATAGTTATAGTTACAGTTTTCCTTGTTAACAAATTCAGAAAAGAAACCCACTAAAGAAGGGTAAAGTGTATAAGATTAAAAGACATATAAAGATAGTTTTAGGTTGGTAATACAAGTTGGGATAGAAAGTGAATTAGGCACATTTGAGACTAGCTAAAATAGAATAGATAATGGAATATTTTCTCTGAATTTGTCAAATGCAAATGAACTAGACATTGTCAATGTATTTATTGCTTGTATATATTGTATACGGTTATTGTATTTATTATATATGTATATAGTTTTCCTCATATTAGTTATATATTTTTTATTTTAGGCAAAAAAGTGGGAATGTGGTAATATTTTATTTGTGCCCTAATAAATAAAACTTGCCTTGGATCAGAGGGAAAAGCCAGCCACTATATTAAATATAGAGGTCAGGCATTGGTGGCACACGCCTTTAATCCTAGCATTCAGGAGGCAGGGATCCATCTGGATCTCTGTGAGTTCAAGGCCACACTGGGAACAGAGCCAGGCATGGTGGCACATGCCTTTAATCCCAGCACTAGTTTACCATAGAGGTCTGGAGGTCTATACAGACAGACAGTAAATGATAGAGCTGGGTGGAAAGAGGAAGTAACGTAGCTGGGCAGAGAGAAGAGTAAGATGGCAGGGCACAGAAAGGCATATAGACATGAGTACACAGGGAGTAGCTTTCTCTTGGGCTGAGGAGTTCCTGCGGGTAAGAACTTGTGGCTTGCTTGTTCTATTCCTCTGATATTTCAGCTTCACCTCAAAATCTGGCTATGGGTTTTCTAGTAATAAGACCTTTTAAGATTCATGTTACACTCGTGATTAACTTGGTTATCTGAAAACAAAAGAAAAACAGTAGAGGTATGATATTTTTAAAGACAATGCAAAGTGGAAGTGGATGTAAGAAACTCAGTGCTGACATCAGAACTATAGGTTGCCAACATGGCACTGAACTGTGGGAAAGTGTGGAAGTTAAGGTGCCAGCTATCTAGGACCCATAGAGAAAAATAAAACACTGGTAGCAAAGGGGACTGAGGATTGGATATAAAACCCCAGCATGGCAGGGGCAATTTCTCAGTGGTTAAATGTTTCCTGTGTGAGTGTTAGCACTGGAGTTTAGTTCCTAAGAACCCACACCAAATCTAGGCAGATATGGAAGCCTGCCTATAAGTCCAGCTTCAGAAGGCAGAAACAAGGCATCCTACAGAGAATGGTGGAATATAAGACTCACAAAATTGGTGAGCTCTGGGTTTTAATGAGATCCTACCTCAATAAACAAGTTGGAAGAGCAATCAAAGATCATCTATGACATTAACATTATGCCTCTACATGCACTTGCACTTACATGAATGCACAGCCACCCACACATGTGCCCACACAGATACAAATATGTATAAATGCATGTGGATAACACACACACACACACACACACACACACACACACACACACACACACACACTGTATCTAGGTTAGAGCCAGATCCAGAACACTTTGTGTGTGTGTGTGTGTGTGTGTGTGTGTGTGTGTGTGTGTGTGTGTGTGTGTATTCAGAACTTAAATACACTGGTACCAAAAGCTCTGTATTATGTTACACTCATCTCTGTGAGGCCAAAATGTATTCTCTGTATTTCTGCCATGCTAAGAGTTGGCCTCATTGTGGTTGAATGGGATAACAGTAAAATCTTTGAACCCCTTGGATATTCTTAACCAGTTTTAGGAATAACTTAGAGTTACATCTGTGAAAGAATATCAGGTCTAAAGCATGTACACAGCAAGGGGGTATTGAGTGTTTTCATGCTACTGCAACTCCAATCCTCTACACAGGACAATTAACAACAAATGACAGAAAGAAAAAGCAGGTGAGAGAAATAGATTAAAATTTCATCATGCCTGAGTTGACACGGGACAGTCAGGTTATGGCCTTGTTCAGATCAACTAGTAGATGCTGTGTAAGTAAGCTAAAAGAAATATTACAAATGCAGTTTGTGGGTGTTTATTATTTTTATTAATTAGCTTTGATCTTAGATGGTCTAATGCATGGGTACACTGCACACTGACCACTCTCCACTCTACCCTCTACAATTCTTCTACCAACCCAGTGCACCCTGCACCGCCTCAATCTGATTTCTGTTTTTTTAAATTATATTATTTACATTGAGTGATTATTGTAGAAATGTATAAAGTAATAAATCCATGACTATCCCTTCTAATTAAAAAAATCACATAAATAAGTATGTGTCCATTTGCCTAGGGGTAGACATTATCCATGGTTTGTATAAACTCTCTCTAAATATGGACATGGTAAATAGTAGTTCAGCATTGGCAACTGTGTCCAATAAGTACAATGTTAGGAACTAACATGAGCATTAAAGTAATTCAAAAATTTTTACAATTAGATACATCTATTTCTCAACTATGTTTAATTAAAAAACAGCCACAGAAAACTGGAGATAAAATCATTGAACATAATGCTATTTTAAAAAAATGAGAATAGAATAAAGCTTCCTGATTAAAATATGCAACTTTGAATGACTAATAATATATTATTTTAACTTTTGTTGTAAAGATTTTTTTTCTAGGTACAAATACTAAAGAGCAAGCATATGCAATGTCTTACGAAAATAAATATATGTTTTATTCATTTCTTTTATAATTGCACATATTTGTGATTGCAGCACTTTTCCCTTTGGTATTCCTCCAGTCTCAAAAGACAAAGTGTTTTGACCTTTATTGTGGAATTAAATAAAGAGAACAATTAGGTTTTTACTATTGATTTAGCCCCATCCTTGCAGGTCATGGCTTTTAATATGGCATGTAGCATCTTTACATTCAATATTTATCACGGATAATGCAATAGAAGCTCACATAACAGATTTTTTTCCATTTTGTTTTTCCTTAAAATTTGGTTGGAATTCTTAAATTGTTTAAATTGAATAGTTTTCCCTAATGTTTTAGCCAAAGCAAGAGCAAAGGTTTTCAAAACTATATTTATAATTCTCATATCTCATTGGTCATTGCATTTGCATATCCTACCTTGCTCAGATTAGAGAAGCTTCACTGATATTGGTAATAAGCGGTATGTGTCTTTTTGGCTGAATGGATCTACACATTAAATGTAAAGCAAGAATGCAATTACAGTTATAATTTTGGCCTCCAATTTACCCTATATATTTTCTTTTTAATGGTACTGACAAAGATGGAAAAGGGAAATGAAAGTATAAATAATTTTGTTTAGATACATGCATATACTAAAACGTGAATTTATTTTCATCTAATTAATTTACTGCCATTAGTCCTCTGTTGACTAAAATTAAACAGTGATAAATTTGACTCTACAGAAACTTGTGATTAATTTCACCATTTCCAGTAATTATCCTCATACATTTTCAGGCATTTTGGTAAAATATACCTGTCAGTAGTGTCCAGGATTTTAAGGAATGTATCAATGGCAGCAAAAGCTTCCCCAGTTAATCATAATCAATGATCCCTCATTTGTGGCTAAGTGCAGTTGCTCAGGTGCATTTGTTTAAACTTATGGTAGTACTGCAAGTGGCAATTCTAGGGTTTAGTGCACATGTGGAAAATAAGATTCTGTGGTTCCTCAATGCTCACATACATTTACATTTTATTTTCAAAAAGACATGAGCACAATGTTGTATTTGTTCATATTATCTCCTGTATTGCACACACCAATGACCCCATTCTTACAAGATTATAATAGAATATATATCTAAAGCAACTAACAACTAAATACAATCCATTTAAAATTGATTTAAATCATAAAAGTTTCAATAAACATGCTAGAGAAGATCTGAAACTGCAATCATACTTAAGAGTACCTAAATTAATGCCACTGATTCTCTTCAAATGTCAGTGAATTCAGAAACAGGGGTAAGGCTGTGTTTAGCCTGTTTCAAGATTGTAGGCAGCTGGTGTGATCAGAAAGATTTCAGCTACTTTATATTTGGATTTTTCTATATGGAATTTTATAAATGAATTAAAATTGGATAGTAGTGAACTTTGTTAAACTGCTCATCAGCAATTATTATCCTGAAAAGATTTCTATTATCAATAGGAAAGATCTAGTGATAGTATGGAATCTAAATGCAATGGCTGACATTCCTTCGCTCATTTATCATTTTAGCATTCTAAGTATTCTTCCTGCCTAACTTGAGATGAATATGCACCATCATTCACTCATGACTTGCAATCCTTCCTTCACCATTTGAGATCAAGGCCTCATCATGTATGCCTTCCTAGGTCTCTTTATATTCTATGCTGTTATCTACTTCATTTGAATGTAGAGACTCAATCTAGTTTAAGTATCCATATCTAAAAAGCATAAACATTTACCCAATTTTCCAAAGAAATTCTTGACTTGAAATGTGTGATTAAGAAATGTAAGTAGCTAACTGGCTCATAAGCAAGGAATCACTAAAACAGACCAATCTTGGACTGCCTTTCAACAGGGTAGTCATTTAGAGCAAGTGGCCACTATGCACAGAACACACACACACACACACACACACACACACACACACACACACACACACACACACACACACACATGACTGTGTTAAGGACAGGTTCTATGAAATCAGTGACCTTGACGTTGATAGAGTTCAACACCTTCAAAATGTTAAAAACAGGCATCTAATTCTTAAAAGCACAAATATACTGAAATAACTCACAAGAAGAACGATACTGTTATGTGTAATATCCAACTATGATTCTTGTGTCCTGGATCATTGAGAATTCCACAAGTTTTCACAAACAGAAACTATGTTTTAGGTACATATTAACTTCCCCATTTAAACTTTTCTTTTTTTCTCTGTGGCATTAGCAAAGTTTTAGAGCTTTGATAAAATGTGTACTAAATGGCAAACATAATTACTAAGGGAGCTGCAGCTGTGCTAAGGGAAATGGGGGAAGTCATACTAAAGACAAATATAAAATCAATCAATAAATAAAAATTTAAAAGACTCACATACTCATGACTTTTACATGTATATTTTAAATTTTAGAATCAGAAATGTGCATGCAAGATTTCTAACCTTTCTAAGACTAGTTATTTTAATTTTGCAAATATAATTTATTTTGATGGAATATAATAATTCTAGAGGTATATTTGACTAATATGTTTGTTTATACATATACATCTGTGGATATGTGTATTCTAGAACAACCAGGATATTAAGCACTGCCATTAACCACACACTGAGGCTTTTTTTCACTAAAATTACCCTTAAAAGTACCGTGACTAGTTTGGTTATTTCTCCCCTGTACTTTTTACAATCATGGTCTTGATATCTCTCGCTCATAAATCCCTCCTCTCTCTCACTTATTGGACTCCTGGATCTCCACATGGGGCTCAGGCATGGATCCCTGCATCTGCTTTCATCAGACACTGGATGAGAGTTCTATCACGACATCCAGGGTGATCGGTCATCCAATCACCAGAGCAGGTCAGCTCAGGCACTCTCTGGACCATTGCCAGTAGTCTACAGTGGAGTGGATTGAGGGGGAGGGTAGAGGGGGAGGGAGAAGGGAGGACGAGGGAACCTGTGGGTGATATGTGAAATTAAGTTAATTAAAAAATAAAAATATTTTAAGAAAAAAGTACTGTGACTATTTTTTCTTGGTTTCCTTTACCTCAACTTAATGCAATGTTTTTACCCTATGATATTAATAACATTCACCTCAATATTGATCCTGAGATTTGTCTACTTTGCCATGTGTGACGGTTGATACATCCTTTCTTTATCACTATTTCCTGTTCTGCTGTTTTATTCTTTCCTCATCACTCATTTGCCTGTTGATACTCATTCAGCTTGTTTCCAGCTTGGTGCTTCCTAGGATCTAGTTTGTTCGTGTACACACTCATCTGCTTTCAGACACACCACCAGTAAGTGCAATTTCTGCTCTGTAAGGACATTGTGAGCTTATTAGAACCTATCAGTTCTTAAATCAATATGTTCATTTAGACATGCCTATTGATATGTTTATACACACCTGTTACACAATATCCATGCCAAAGCTGTATATTAATATTTTTTTATTTTAACATTTTTGTGGATACATAAACATATTTCTCTGTTACTTAAATGACATTTCCATAGTAGACAGAAATGCTAAGGAGTGTTCTATGTATGATTTTGTCATTTTTATGATTTTCATTATCTCCTTCATCATATGTGTGTGGGCAGAAGTATGGAAGTCAAAGGGGAATTGGAGCAAGTTGCTTCTCTCTTTCCCACATGGATACTAAGGACTGAATTCAGGCCATTAGTCTTGGTAACAAAAGCCCTTACCACTGACCCATGTGTCTGATTAGGCTGTTTTGTTGCTGTTTTTCTTAATTATAGCACCCAAACTACCTTCATTGTTTTAACTTACTTCTAAAATTATAACTTACATAATATCCATAATATTCATAGGTAGATACTCAGAAACTATGTAGACCTGAGCTCTATGAATCAGTATGAAAGGCATGCCAAAGAAATGGGCTGCCTGGAAAAAAATAACAAAGGTAGACTTAATAAATAGGAGGAGGATTTTAATCCAGGTTCTTTTTAGAAGCAGAATACCTGTGAATTCAAATCAGTCTGTAAGTTTGTTTAAAAATAAACATCTGAGAAATGCATTTTCCACTAACATGCTTCAGTATAGCAATTTAAGTTCATCATAATATTCTTTTAATTTACATTATCAATAGTATTTCTTCTCAAAGTTTTATTTTTTAAAGAAAAGATTTATTTACTTAGTGTGCACACATGAACTGTGTGAAGACATGTGCATGTGTGTATATGTATGCTGTTGTCCACAGTGACCAGAAGAGGATATCAAATCCATGGAGTTGGAGATACCATATGGAGGGTCTGGGAAATTGTACTCTGGACCTATAGAAGAGAAGCAAGTGCCCATAAACACGAGCCATCTGGCCAGCCCTTAAAGGTTTCTAAAGAAGTACTGGTTTTACATTTCAATTATGCAAATCTTATTTTTGAAGATGAAATCCTCTTAAAAATTCAGAATAGAGGCTGGAGATGATTCAGAGGTTAAGAAAACTGCCCTTCCAAAGGACCTAGGTTCAATACCCAGCTTGGACATGGTAGCATACAACCAGCTTTCACAGAAGTTTCAGACATCTGATGCATTCTTCTGGCCTCTGCAAGCACTATATACACATGGGGCACAGGCATACATGTAGGCAGATCTCCCATACATATAAAATAAAAAATAAAGGTTAATTTTTGTTTCCAAAATGAAATAGTTGTATTCTGGAAATGTAATTAAAATGCTAAATTTAATTTTTAAGATTTTTTTCAATGTATGTGTATGTGTGTGAGGCCACCCTAGTACATATGTGCACCATGTACATGCACCAACCCACATAGGAGAGCAAGGAGCATTGGATCTTTTGGAAATGGAGTTACAAGTGGTTGTCTTGCCCGTGCAAGTACTTGAGAATTGAATCCAGGTCCTTTTATATTCAATAAGCAATCTCCTAGCTGAGATACCTTTCCAGGCCCTAAAATACTGGCTTTAGATTAAAAGGAAAGGAAGTATATTCAAAGCTGTAAAATATGGAGAATAGATGACATTTTGTTTGTTTGTTTTTCGAGTCAGGGTTTCTTTGTGTGGTTTTGGTGCCTGTCCTGGATCTCGCTCTGTAGACCAGGCTGCCCTCGAACTCACGGAGATTCACCTGTCTCTGCCTCCCGAGTGCTGGGATTAAAGGTGTGTGCCACTGCTGCCCGGCTAGATGACATTTCTTAGAAATGTTTTAAGCAAATAAATCATGATAAAATGTTGAAAAATTATTCTAAAAGCAAACTAAATATAATTAAAATAATTTTAGATTTTTCATGAAATAAAAACAAATTTTTACCATAGTTATAGTTGGATTGGAGCCACCTGATGGAAGTGCTGGGAACAGAATTCTGACCCTCTACAAGAGCAGCAAATACTTTCAACATCTCAGCCATGTGTCCAAACCCTTGTTTTTGACAGTATGTCCTGACAAAATTTAGTTTAAATAATATTCTTTATTTACAAAACTAACCAGTTAGAATAACGAGTGATATGTTTTAAATAAACTGGCTATCAAATTTCTCCTTTTTAAACTATTTATTTATTTATTTTTTATATTTTCCTTTCCCCTTGCACCCTCTAAAGCAATTGTTCTCATGGGTTGTGACCACTTTGGTGTCCAATTTTCACAGGGGACACCTAAGACCATTGAGAAACATAGCTATTCACATTATGATTCATAACAGTAGCAAAATTACAGTTAGGAAGTAGCAACAAAAATAATTTTATGGCTGGGAGTCACCACAGCATGAGGAACTGTATTAAATTGTGGCAGCATTAGGAAGGGTGAGGACCACTTACAAACCCTTCCATATACTACTACGACCTCTTCTTCAAATTAATGGCCTCTTCTTTCACTAATTGTTATTACATACATACATACATACATACATATATGTATGTATATATGTTATATATATCTGTTAAGCCTGCATATGTTTCTCATACGTATGTTTCAGGCTATTAGATCCTGGACAACCAATTGGCATGCTATTCCCTGAGGAACATCTCAGCTTTTGCTCAGTTGACTGTAGTTCTTTGTGTAGCGGTGAGACAACATGAGCTTTTCCAAATCAATTTGGCATTTTGGTTGGTGTCCTCCTTGTTCTGGTCATGTTTGGGAAGTCATGTTGCTGAGACTTTATGGGTGTAGCTTCTGATGTTACTAGGAGACACAATTTCATAGCAAACTCCCTAGTCCTCTGGCTCTTACAATCTTCTGGCTCCCTTTCTTCAAAGCATATTTAGTTTTTAGTGTCCCCTTAAAATGGGAAAAATTTCAGTCAATTTGCTTATCTAGACTATAATAGATGTAGTATGCAAATTATAATTAATTATTTAGTTTCTACATATATACGTACATGTATATTTTATGCAACCAACTAATTAATAAATGGTAATAAATACATTTTGTGCTACAATGTGTCCAAAACTAAATTTAGCAATTAGGATATAGGAATAGGGAATAGGGAATATTATTTAATACATATTGACAATAAATAAGCATTTATAATTGTAGATATACTATATTATCATTATTATATACTATGCTGTAAACATTATAAAGTGGTTAATGGAATTAATTCTATTTAGTAAAGGATGATAATATTTGAAAAAGAAATCTGCCTTGGATTAAAATTTAGATATGCAAATAAACATTGGATATATTTTCAACTTGGCAAAATTAATTCCCTTGACTAATGATCGAGATAAGAACAACAATTCATTATATTCTCTTAAGATAGCTAATAGCCAAAGCAAGTTTAGATTAGATTAATTAGAAAAACATGAGCATCTTAATTATACCACTCTAGAAACAAAGCAATATCAACTTACTCTTTTCAGTCATGACGAAAGATCAAATTAGACAAGGTATTTTGTCTCAGATTTACACAAACAGATAATGGCATGAAGGAATCTTGGGGATGAATTAGATTTTTGTGAAGATTAATTGCAACATTAATTTAGCTAAACAAAACCAGTATGAGGCAAGATCACAGGAGTGGGCCTAATCAATTTTGAATGAATTTAAAGTAGTAATATTTGATGGATTTGATTTTAATAATGTCTGTCCATGTGTTTCCCAGCCCATCCCATGCTGCTTTATTGCATCTACCTAGAGCAGTCACGCTGGGGGGTTCACAGTAAAGTTTAGGACAGGATGGGACCAGTGACTGTATGGTTGTTTCAATGAACCAACACAGCAAGCACATCGACTGGGTTGGTATGCATATACAACTTATTGGGAAGCTAAAATACTTAATGTTGGACATGGGTTTCAAGCTTTTACAAAGACGATTTTTAAAAGTCCCCAATAAACAAAAAGAAACTTTTATCCATATCATTAAATGTCATAATGCTTCATTACTGATCTTGTTATTTCACTACACATCTTGCTCTGGGTATCTGTGAGGAATATGTGGCTTTCTCTCTCCATCTTTGACCTAGACAGATGGAAGAATATTCATAGATACAAAATTCTAACATATGATCTAAAATAAAAATGTCACTGTTTTGAAACCCGAATTCAAAATCCTAAAAATTTTGTATCTGAACCTTATTTCTTTGCTTTTCCTTTTGCCTTTATCTGGGATTACTAGCACCACTTTCTTAATGTCAAGATTGGAAAAATGGGTACACCATGTTCATATTTCATGGACTGTATCCAAGCTGCACTCAATTCCAAGCATCTAGGAGTTATATCAGTACAATTTGGTGTATTTATTAAGATTCTGGGTGTCAAAGATGAATTCTTTCTTTTCATTACATTATATCTTTTTTTATTTGAAAAAAATAAGTGTAAACATCAGAGACTAATGGAAACTTATAAATTTATAAAGTGTTTCCTGGTTTCCTCTCTGATTTTGACAGATTTCTAAATAAATAAAAAAACATGTTTTTTATTATATGCCCAGTTCCAACACAACTACTTCTGCCAAGCATCCACAGATATCATAGAAGGTATTATGAGGTGTAGAAACTACAGGGTTGAAAGGAGATGAAAAAGGCTGGTTATTGTCTTTCAGATCTATTATCCTATCCTAAGTGTTCACAATGAATCTTCCCAGGCGTGTTAAAAAAGGTGTTCTACAATACTTCATAAGTCAAATTCCTGGGGTTCTATAAAGGGTGCAGGTTTTCACATACAGAAGTTGCAGACATATTAGATCTGCTACTCTTGATGAAGTATAAACCCAGTTGTAAGTTATTCTCTAAAGCAGCACCAGTATAATTTATTCAACATTTTATATCTATAAAATTATAACTTTTTAGTGCTAAAATAACTAATTGAGATCTTTTTATATGTTTTAGATATACTATTGTTAACAGTAATTAATATCATTAACAGTAATTAAGAGTGATAAATTTATCCATTCATTTATTTAAGTGCTCCCTGAGTTATAATTGCATATTGCATAAAAGTGGACAATGTTACCAAACTGATTAATTTAGAAAACTGTCCATAGCTTAAGATATTTGACACTTACATTAAAAAGCTGGTTTAATTAAGTGAACATTAATGTTTGAATTCCAAGAATTCACTTAGAACTGAAAAGCTTTACATTGCAAGCATTTGTTAGGTAGAAGGAATTCTCGTTATTTTCTCCATGGAGGATGATCTCTGCTGAGAAGAGAAAAATGTTCCTAGACAGAAGCATATCCTGGAGCAATGAAAGTGGTAAAGATTTTAGTTTCCAGCAACTTCCTTGGAAGCAAATTAAGTAGAAATTACTGAGATATCAACAGAAGTGTAATTAAGCAGAATAGATTCTAATGATCAATGGCAAATGTGGTCCTCAACTCAGCAAAGTAACTAAGCACAATTAAGTATGGCTATCAATAAAAATGTGGTCTAAGTCAACTGACTAAATTCTATTACTAGAGGAGCTTTGATTATGGAATTCAAAACCCAGTACTAGAGTTTAATATTTCATTATTATAACTTTCTCACCTGAAAACTGCAAAAGATATTTCTACAGAATCAATTATCATACATTCTTCAGGAATGTTATGCATAAATTATAATATTATTTCAAACTTTCAACCTGGAAATTATTAAATATCTTTTGCTTTATGGGGTATAATTTTAGGTAAATTCGGCCCGAGTAATCATTGTGTGTTCTCAGTTTGTGTCCCCAGATGAGAGATTCTGCCTTTTAAAATCACTATCATTTGGCTTGGATAAAGATGGTGTTTAAGTCAGAGGACTGATTGGGAATGATTTCTAGTGATGAGTCCTCCAGCTGTCCATTGTCCCCAGCATTTTTTGTTATACAACACTGGGTACTTCATGCTGAAGGTCATGTTAATTTCCTATCATGAAGCATTTGAAGCTTCAGGTTTGGATTGAAGTTTTTCCTTTGAGGAAAAAGATTAAGATTGTGTGTGTGTGTGTGTGTGTGTGTGTGTGTGTGTGTGTGTGTGTGTGTGTGTATGTGTGTGTGTGTGTGTGTGTGTGTACATATATATGTTTTTATGCATACACATTCAGAAAAAAATGGAAATATAGTTTATATTCTCAAGCCCACAATTTGACTTTGACTCTAAAGATATTTTACTTAAAACTTAATGACTGATTTTTATTCAATTATGTTCTTCTCCCTTGTAAACACAGTTGCTTTCTCAGCTCTTATTTAGTTCCAGACAATATATTTTGAAGGATTTCTTCTGTAAGATGTCTGTTTTTGCCAAGTAATGGGGCTCTCTGTGGAGCTGGCAGTTCAAATGAAATGGATTCTATCTGTGCTTTGATTACTTATTTAATTGGCTGACACTCACATCCAAAGTTACCATGAATATTACAAAATTAATCATTGTCAACTTGGGTTTCTCTATAAGTTACTACATCTCCTTGAATTACCATGACCATTATAATTCAACCCCAATGATTTTCCAATGAAGACCTGATATTTAAGTTCCATATGCCCCACAAGTTAATTTTGTGCTATGTATGGTGTTTAGAGTACTTGCAATTTAATTAGTTGTTTCATTCTAATTGGGTTTTATGTTGATTTATTTTTCAGTCTTCTTGGCTTTCCTATAGACCAAGCTATGATCTATCTCAAATCAAACAGTAATGAGTCCAGTTTAGTATATATATATATATATATATATATATATATATATATACTGATGCCCCCAGAGAAAGTGGTTCAGTGCCAAGATATCAAGATATTTATTGACAAGACTAGCCGGGCGGTGGTGGCGCACGCCTTTAATCCCAGCACTCGGGAGGCAGAGCCAGGTGGATCTCTGTGAGTTCGAGGCCAGCCTGGACTACCAAGTGAGCTCCAGGAAAGGCGCAAAGCTACACAGAGAAACCCTGTCTCGAAAAACCAAAAAAAAAAAAAAAAAAAAAAAAAAAAAAAAAAAAAAAAAAAAGATATTTATTGACAAGATTCAAGACTTAAGTCCACCACTCACCAGAACTGACAAGACCAGAACAGCTCATAGGGAACAATGAAACCAATATAAACAGCTGTGTTTACTTGACAACATGGTGTCTGCCTTTGCTTGCACTCTGAATGACATGAATGATCAACCCATAAACTAACAATTAGTCATGTTATAGTTCATCTCATGAGGTTACAGTCTACTTACAAAACAGTTGAGTATTCACTGAGATTCTTGAGCTGGGCATCTCTGTACTGGAAGTTTAATCTGCATCTTTATTTTAAGTTTATCATAAAATGCATTTCCAAAGTAGTTTACTCATCCTTACATTTCTCCTACTAAGATTTTATTTCCCTAGATTGTTTGCATGGATTAAACGTGTATCCCCCTGACTTATATTTACCTTTGGCCCACAGGCTGGGGATGGATTTGGGTTCCACATTATCACTCTTAAGGATAAGCAATCTTATTATAAGTCTATGTAGAGATTCCTAATTGGCGATTTTAAATCTGATTCCTAGCATTTATCAATATCACTATAAAAGATAAGGAATAAATTCTGTTTAAGAAACACAGAGTCAATTTACATTTTCCAAATTCATTGTATTGCACAGTTGTTTATGTTTTCACATATTAAACATAAAAGAGGAGAATTAAGGAGCTTTGATGATAAATTTCAAATAATAATGGAAAACATATGGATGTGGCCTATTAAAAAATGCCAACAACAAAATTAGGATGTTTGCTTAGAGTAGTGACTCGGCCTGGTTTTGACATTTTTGACATTGTTTCATCCAATATCATTAGATTTCCCCTTAAAACCCCACCACTGGGAAAGATGTCAAAGAAAGTTCCCTGATCCATTTACAAGTTCCACAACTAAAGGTATAATGAGCATCATTCCTGAGAGAAGGCTGGGGAGAAAGTGTAAGTGAAGAGAAGGCAGGTTACATTATATGCACAGGAACAGCAGTCAATAACCACATGTTATTTGGGACAAGAAATGAATCAGACATCATTTATAATGTATGATAAATAAATACTTAATATACAGATTGTGTGTGTGTTTATTAAAAAATAAGCAACATGCATATGGAGAGATTGGTAATCATTAGTTTTTGTATTATAAAGCTAAAGATTTGGAAAAACAATGCATCATTATCACAAGCATCTCAGCGTCATCATGGCACTCCTTAATTAAATAGATAACTTCTAGAATTGCTTCATTCTAAAATAGAACCTTTGATAGTGTGCTTTTCCAAGAAGGCAGAATCAGATCATGCACACACAGGTGTGTATTGCCACAAGCACAGAGAGGCACACTTATTGGAAGGAGGGAGAAAAAAAGAGATATTAAGTAATAAAACTAAATAGCAAGATATCAAAGTTTACCTCAACACAGACCACCTCACCTTGCACATTTATAAATTAGGTAGCTAGATAGAGGGAATACACTTCTGTCATAAAATGTGATTTTCTCTTCTGCAATTTGCAAAGATTTCATAATGAAATAAATTATTTCTTTATCCAAAGAGGTGGCTTATAGAGACATTTTGTGATTAATAATAATAATAATAATAATAATAATAATAATAATAAAATGATTCTTTGCTATTTCAAAAATTCAACCTGAAAAAATTATAAGAAAACACACTACACTACACACACACACACACACACACACACACACACACACACACAGAAAGATTAAAAGACTAAATCTCATAAAAATATTTTTCTTTTAATGTAGATTGATATTACAGAGAACCAAACACCTTTGGAAGTCTGTTAAAATACTTACATAAAATGTATCTTGGACCTAGACTGTCATTAATTTTTAAAGGCTTCACGAACTAAGTCAACCCAGGACATACTCCAAAGCCAGCACTTATAAAAATCAAATGCATTTACAAATACTTTATTTCAAGTAACTTCAATTTTAAACAGCACACTACATGAATAGTCCCACAGCATTTTTATTAAAATGAAGCTCAGTGAAATCAAGTGACATTTGCAAGTTGTTGTGAACATATGATTAAATATTTTTAAAATATTTGTACATATAGTCATATGTGTATATTAAATAAAATTTGGCCAAATTCACTTTGTAGAACAGTGAGTAAAATCAACATTTGAATGAAGCTGGACACTAAACAGATAAAATATGAATACCAAGAAATCATGAATGCTTTAGTGAGAGGTGAATATTAAAGTGATATGTCTGTGTGTGTTTGTTCTAATGGATATGTTTTTACATAGGAGCCATCTCAAATTTTTCTGTGAATATAAATAAAGGAGAAATTCTTCTTTCCCCCCACCTGAAAACATAAACAAGGGCCTGAGATGCAATCTCTTTCACAAAAGTGGGTGTTTTCTTTCTCACACTGCTGTACAGTTTTTATTTGTAGTAATAAGCAGGACCTATGGTCAACCACCTAAGACACATAACAAGTGAACAGAGATGATGTGAGAGGTGGAGAGGGAGCTTCTGCCTGTGCTTCTCTGTTGCTGTAGTTCATTGAGACATCCTTCCCCTCATGCCCAAGGCCTCTGTCAGTGGCTCTAGAGTCAGGATATTGGGTTCAATATGTATTATTGATTCAAGAGGAAGGAATTTCTTAGCTTAGCAGCAATTTCAATCATGTATTGAATTGTTTCCCTTCAATAAGCCATCATTTAATTACAGGACAGTGATTTATGAAACATTTTAATTAGTTATCCAGGATCTGACCATTGAGAAGCCAGGCTGCTGAAGAAGATGGCAGAGGACGCTATTCCACACAAGTCACCATTGCTTCGTACACCTGTATGTAGGACAGCATTCCTTTACCCAGCCCAGTTAGAAACAGGCCATAGAGGTTAGTGTTCAACTATCAATAGTATTTCTCTTTAGCTGTGCCCCCTTGCGTCTTATTAAACACAAAACATTTCATAAAAGCAGGGCTTCCTTTTTATATTGAGAAGCCTTGACAGGCAACTGCCCTTAGTGTTAATAACATAAAAGGAAAAAAAAACCCACAAAGACACTTGACCATGCCCATTTCTGGCATTTCTAAAGACCAGGTGCCAACACACATTTTTAGTAGAGAGCCATTCATTGTTGCCTGGGAATTCATCAGGTGCAAATTTATGCCTCTATTGTCTCAACCTCTTCCATTTTGTTTTTTCCTTTCAAGGCTAAAGCCACTTTAAAAACAAATGCTTTGTAAAATATTTTCACTGTTTATTTTCAAAGTTTACAAAATAATACAAAATGTGTAATTGTAAAGACAATGCACAAAGTTTTATTAGGAACTGGCTGCATTTCAATATCACCCAAAGCTGGATAATATTACGTATCCATTTTGAAATATTCAAACATCTTCAATATTCATGGTCATTTTATCTATAGCCAATAGGGTGGGAGAGCATTGCTGCCTCAATAGCAAAAAGAGGCAACCTGAATGAAATTCATAATTCATAATCATGAAATTCATAATTCTTACTTAGTCAAAAGATTTTGTAATAAAAACATTATATCTAAAATTCAATATTTCATATGTTGTGTAGCAACTTCTTTCCAGTTGAAACACTACTTCCTGGAGGGAAAACCATTAAGTCTCAGGAGGATCTAAGGTAGAAAGAAATGCACGCCTAAAGTCTTAGGAAGGAAACAATCCGAAAGACTCAGGAAGTTACAAAAACTTATCAGATACATGAGGTTCCTCTCTCTCCAAGTTGTATAAACCATACGGACTGATAAGGAGATGAAACACTCCCATCTGTTGAAGTACCAGCAAGCCATGTAGAAAGCTCCACAATTCCTGCTTTTCAAGTCATCCCCCAAGCTGCAGTAGGCTTCTGGTGATATATCTGCCTTTGAGTTCTCTATATTCCTTTAAGTGATCCCTTACTGAAACTCCTGCAAGGAACCACAGTAAACTCATTGTTTCCCAAAGTAAACTCACTGAGTTCTGGTGGCATTGTTAATTTGGTTTATTATCAATCCTTTCTATGGTGAGAACATATTTAATTACACCTTCCCAGGGACAATGTCACCAACATCACATAAAAGAGAATGACTTGTTTCTGTCAAGAAATTCAGATATCATTTCACCAGTGTGGCCCCTTCATGTTGCCTTGAAAACACCTTCTCTAAATACATAAGGAGAAAGCTGTATGCCTGTCAAAGGGGTTGACTTTTGTGTGTCTTAAGTGTATGTGTGCATTGTTATAAGAACACTTTTTTAGCTTTTTCATGATTTAATTCTGCCATCTCTGGATAGTAAATATTAATGATAAAAGAACCATGTACCAGAAAAGTATAATCACATGCTTTTCTGTTTGGGTACTAGAGCTACAAAAATAAAGTGCATATATTTTAGGTGTTTAAGAGGAAGAAATCACTGGAAATATGGAAATGTGTCATTTTTATGTTAATAATTTTCTCAGGCTGTCAAATATAGTTGAAGCAGCTAATAAATTGCAGAAAAATTTCAGAATCACCTAGATGGATGCCAGCTAAGTTTCCCATAAGATTGCACTCATTTGGATATTTCCACAGGAAAAAAAATACTATAGAGAAATTAGCACAGAAAAAGGTCTTTGTCCAGATCTTCCATACATGTATTTCATTGTTTGATACACACACACACACACACACACACACACACACACACACACACACACACACATATATATATTTGCTTCTAGAAAAGAAGGAGTAAGAACAGAAAAAAAGAACCAAACCATGTATATAATTGATTTCATAGCTACAGAAATTAATCAGCTCATCATAATTAAATAAGATATACTCTCGTGTTTGTTAAGTTGAATTAAATGTTCCCAGAAACTATACCCATGAACAATTACTATATTTCAAGTGAAAAATGTAACATTTTCTAAAATTGCTATCCAATCAGGTAAATTCTATACATAAATACTTAAAAACACATTGAGGAAGTCATAAACAGTTTTACTTTAATTTGATTTAGTTCAGAAGGGACATGATGACATCTTCCCAGAAATTTTGGAATTGGTGAATTAAAAAGTTATTTTTCTGGAAAACTCAGATCTGGAGCTAAAGCAGTCATGTAAAATCATCTATGAAACCTTCCATAAGGGACCATCTTATATGCTCTCATTCCAGAACACTCATTTTACCCCAGTCAAATATCCATATATGATACTCAAAGTCATTGATGACACATAGGGTACAGGAGAAGAGGACTGGTCACAACTGACACAGTGGTAACCTGGCAAAGAGGTTCTGTGGTGGGATTGCTGAAAACTTCTAACAGAAGCATTTAGTAGTCTCCCTTGGAATCTGGTTGGTTATTATAACTGATGTCAAGACACCACTTGATGCTACTGATGATGAACTTGGAAAGAAATTCACAGTAACAAATCCTTACACATTATTTCCATCATGCAGATATAATAGATGTAAATAACCTCAAGAATAAAGGCAATAGCAAGATGTAGCAAAAACAAAGAGGAGGTGAGATTTTGTAACTGGAAATTACCTTGTATTTCTTGGCATACATTGACACATAAGGTGATGTAATTTAATATTACTAATGGCTTCAATTACTGGCTGACACAATCAGGATAACTTTTCTAATACTGGCTTTCATGAGAAGCTCGTAGATAGATTGCTCACATTTCTGACTGTACTCAAATCATGACCCAATCCTTCCATATTGTGGGTGTTAAAATGAATCCAGCTATTTCATCCCAAACACAGTGACTACTTCTAAAATCCTCATGTTAAAAGAAAGTTTATGTTATAGACTTTCCTTGGAAAGACTAATAAAATATCTCAGTCTTTTGTCTCAGAAAGTTTTACATGTGCAAACACCAACTTTTGCTTATCATCACAGGAACTTGTGCCTCATTCTACAGCCATGATGGAATTACCAAGCAAGTAATAATAGAACAGCTAGATCAATCACTAGACTATGACCTAAGGAGGACTGCAACGTCCTCAAGGGGCATTGTGATATAGCTACACACATCTCGATTTATCTTCCACTATCATACTTAGACATATGGAAATGAACCTATTAACTAACATCGGGATATTGTTTTCTAGTGTAGTTATCAACAGTTACTCCAAGCTATGTAACTTAAAATGATTGAGGTCGATTTCTTCTCATGCTAATAGCCCTGAAGTCTGAAGTAAAGACATGAGCAGAAGCATGTTCCCTCTCTGAGACCTGGAGTCTCATTGTTTGTCTGAGCATCCAATGGTGGTTGCTGGCTTTTGGTATTTGTTGGCTGGTAACTATATAAGCTTTATGACTGCTTCTTTCCTTACAGGGTCATCTCTGTGTGTTCTGATAGGTACACCTCATTTATCTAAAATGGCAAGGACTTTACTTCTATGTAATATTATATTATATATGGGGAACTTGTGGATTAAAATCTCAACATCTCTTTGAAAGATGTGGCTCTGCTTCTTGGGACATTTGGTGCCTTGGTCCAATAGGGTGGAGGGAGCAGAAGCAGAGAACAGGGTTTGGATGGCTTTGGGTACAATAGAGACAGCCCTGTGGGAGATGACTTCGGTGAATCAACTCAACTTTATTCCAGATTATAGGAATATATAGGATTGGGAAATCCGGGGATGAACTCTAATTCATATTAAGTGATATGCTTCTACCATAAGGCTTCATATATGGCAGCAGGATCCCATAGCAAAGTACCTAGTACCAGTCTTAGTTTTCAATATGTGCAGCAGTGAGAAGGCTTCTAGCAGGAAACTGTGCCAAGGTCACCCTAGAGGTCAATCAGGCATCCAGGCTTAGAGACAGCTTTCAGATAAAGTCGGTCCTCCAGCCGAGAGATACTCTCTAGATAAAGGCAGGTAGAGAGCAGCAAGTCTTGCTGCAGGGTTGGGAGGCGTCCTTATGACGTTGAGCTTTGGAGAAAGCTGTCAGGCCATGACAGACTGCCACCTCTGACTAGCAAAGCCTTCCAGCAAATGACATAATTCAACCCTTAACAGATATCAATTGATAATTTAATAAATTACTCTCAGTACAGATTGAGATTAGTCAAGTGTTTGAAGTTTGTTTTTTAATCATAAAAAGAAATGCTGAGCTGAGAGTATAATTTGGTGGCCTAGCATGTAATAAATATCAAATACTCTGATGAAGAAGCCTGCCTTACATCATTCATTCAAGCCAAAGAACTGCCTTAAGTAGATTCAAGGCCAGGTGTAAATCCCAAGCTTACTTGTGTATTTTTTTGGCAGGTTTGTGGTATTTTTGTCAGAAAGACACTGTACATCCCAGAGGGCCCTAAAACTCTCTGAGTAGCCAAGACTGTCTTAAACTCTAAATATCCCTTCCTCTGTCTCATGTTGGATTGCAAGTGTACACCAGTATGTCTCAGTCCACATTTACTTCCTCACAAAAGGCCTTTCTCAAACTTTACTCTCCAGGTCTTACCCTATTCAGGTTCCTACATCATAAATGTCTTTTATAAACAAGTATTGAAGTCCCCCAACAAAGGGAATGTGAAATCTTAAAGTTCCTTCAACTTCTTACACAGAAAAGCACCTTGTGTCCCTTCCTTCGGAGCTACAAATAGCTTGAATCTAAGAAACCCCTGTTGCTCCTGAGCCACTTGTTAATGTTCTTTAGCCTGTGCTGTGATTCTGTGACTGGAACCATGCTGGCTTGGAAGACAACAAATAAACACACAAAAGGAAACAGAAACTATTACTGTCATAGAAAGGGTTCAAATAGTCTGCAGGGCTTTCATAACACCAATCACAGAAAGACTTAAAAAAAAAATCAGGTCTAGCAGCATCCCATGGCTACTGAATACTCTTCATGCATCAAGCTTTAAAATACAGTTGAGTCATTTTGATGAAAGGGCAAATGTCACAAAAACTCAGCATGGCCTATTCCTTATCTGTCTCTAACCAATTATGCTGAAATCTGATATAACCTTATTTCTTAATGTGTTTTGTATTTAAGCTGACTGTTTTCCCATAGTTATGGAATCCCAAATTCAGTTTTCTATCTTCAGTTTTCCTTAAATAAATATAATAGGAATTTTTATAAAGCTGGGTTAGTTTCAATAAATGCTATCTTAGAGAAAGACAATAAATACATTTTTTATATTCTCAAGCAAAGTTTAGATCCCTGCTGACAGCCAGGTATGACAGGTGACAGGCAGTCAAACTTTTGCAAAAGTTTCATGAACCTTCTCCAATGTTATCAAGGAGAATGGCTGATCTCAATTATCCTCTTCTTGCTGTAGTGACTATGCCAATATACTGGAGTCCTGACAGGTGACCACCAATCTTATTGGAATGATTTGAGGCACAAACTCAATTTCTAACAAAGAGGCCTATTTCATTTTTGAATAGGTCAACGAAGAGAAAATTGATTTATATTCTAAATTCAAGTTTGCCCCATATTCATTGAGAAATTCTAGCCTTATGGCTAGAGAGACACATATCAGCTTTGGTTGTGGTAACATACAGCATGAGCATGCCCATAGTTGCTTCATTCATTTTTGTTCATTGGTCTATTACTCCCCTCTGTGTGTCATGAGATATTCCAGAAGATTAGGTTGTGGGCAATTAGCAAGAGCTCTCTGTCGAGCGCTGAGTACTGATTTGACCAACAGGATTTTCAACAATGATGAAAACATTCTGTATCTACCCAGATAAATACAGTAAGCACTACTCATCCATGGCTGTTGTGAACTTGTAAAGTAAGGAAGATTCACTAGCCAACTCAGTTTCCAGTAGTGTTTGATTTAATTTTTAAATCTTTATATGTGGTGATACTGCATTGGAGAGTGCAGGGTTGGTGGTACTGTCAGGTCCATATGCTTAAATATATAATAGTTCTGGGCACAAGGACTGACTGAGACACTCGAGGTGATGGCTGAATTATAGCAAAGCTTTGAGGAAGTGATGCCTGAACATGGATTTGATACTGAAATTATCATGGTAAAAATGTGGAGACAAGGTTCCAGAAAGTATATCATAAAGATCATGGGGGAGTAAGAGAGCATATTACAAGTAAACAGCTTCAAAGAAAGTATCAGTTTGGGCAATAAAAAAGATGTTTGTGAGGCACTGAGTTCACAGCTTTCCTAAAATTAGTTTTCAACTTGTTCTGCTTCCACATTTTGTTTTGACTTCTAGGAAAAACATGACACTGTTTATTTGAGTATTATATTTCAAAACATGCAACTTAAAATTAGCATTCATTTACAGAAAACTGCCTCAACTAGATTGCATTTAATTAGAAGAATCCTACATTTCTTACTCTAACTGCTAATAAGTCAAGTGTTTCCTATCAAATATGGGCCAATGAAACTTTCAGAACGATGATGAAGGATTTGCATGCCTATTTCATGTCCTCCACATAATGTTGTACCATAGTTTTGCTTCCTAAAACCTTTTAAATTGTTGAATAAATGTTGGACAAATGTTAAAACACAGATTTGTGTTACATACTTTTTTGTTTTTCACAAGTTCTGAAATCTTTTGATAACAGAATTAAAATCAAAATGCTAAATAGGTAAAGAAGGGGTGAATTCCTGTGGAGAGCTCAAAGATAGCAGACACTAAGGACCAAAAAAACATTTGCTGCCACATTTTTTAGTTGTGGGTTTGTGTACTTTCCTGGTTTATCCTTCCTTCCTTCCTTCCTTCCTTCCTTCCTTCCTTCCTTCCTTCCTTCCTTTCTTTCTTTCTCTCTCTCTTTCTTTCTTTCTTTGTATTTTATGTATATGGCTCTTTTGTCTGCATGTGGGTCTTTGCACCACGTGTGTGAAGTGCCCATGGATGTCAGAAGAGGGTACAGAATCCTGTGTTACTATATTTATATAGTTTTATATAGATTTATATGGGTTACAAGCTGCCATGTGGTTGCTGGAAAATGAACCTAGGTTTTCTGCAATAGCAGTTGGTGCTCTTAATCACTGAGCAATCTCTCCAGGGTTGTGGACTAATCTTTCTCTACACTGTGAATATGTATTACTCTCATTGGTTAATAAAAAGCGGATTGGCCTGAAGCCAGGCAGGAAGTATGAGCAGGACAGCCAAACTGAGCATGCTGGGAGGAAGGAGTGCAGAGTCAGGGGAGTCACCAGGAGAGACAAAGGGAGCAAGACATGCTGGAGGACAGGTAAACCCACAAGCCATGTGATAATACATAGATTCATAGAAATGGGTTAATTTAAGTTGTAAGAGCTATTTAGTAAAAAGCCTTAGCTACCGACCAAGCATCTATAATTAATAATAAGCCTCTGTGTTGGTTATTTGGGAAATGGTAGGTGAAGACAGAAACTTCTGCCTACACTCCAGTCCCATTTTCCTTCTTTATTCTTAATGGGCAAAATCTCCATTTGTCTTGTATGCTGTCTTCAGTACAGCAAACATAATCCAGAACCTTAAATCTAGGATAGATTTGTCATAAACTAATACACAATATTAAAATTGGATGAAATACCCATGAAAGATTCACACAATAGTTGTTCATATGCGCAATGATTGTAAGAGATGAAGCTGCCATAGTCTTTAAAAATAGCAAGGCTCGAAGGTAACTCGGGAAATTAGTCAAGTTGTACAAAATAAAGTCAAGATTATTATGATAGACAGATGAAAAATGGCAAAATACTTAGAGCATATATAAAACTGTTCCCATTATCAAGGAGCCAACCCAACTGCCCCTGAAAGTCACAAAAGTAAATAAGCTCTATGATTACACAAGTTTACCTTATTTATTTGCTACAGCTAGTTAGATCCACTACTTGTGTTTTTTCTTATAATAATTTTGACACACTCGGTTACTAGAAGTCTGTTGATTCCTTACATGATAGGACAATAAACAAATATTTATTTAAGACTTTCAGTTAGAATTATTTTGCAACTGCATTTAATTGTTGTTCTATATAGAAGAAGCTATCTCTATGTGAAGTTCTTTTTTTTTAAATTAACAATACAGTTCTAACTAACGTTGAGTTTGCATCATGTACTGACCACATAGAAGTCTGAAAGTCATAACTACTTGCCCAACCAGCAATCCAAGCACAAATGCATGCAGAAGAATATTTCCTTATTCTAGAGTCTAGACACTTCTTCCTTCCTCACTAACTTAAAAATATAAATTTATTTTTTTTTAATTTGGGGAAGCATGTAATTGGAATAAAAATTGCAATCTTCCCTTTGTCTCTCATTTTTAAATGGGTGGAAATTTTTAGATGGATTGCCAAGAATGTATCCCTTTATTCACTTTGTACAAAGGTGATCTTAAAAGGAACAATCTTTTAATAAATTCATATAGGAAGAAGAGAAAGTAGTGAAATTCAGAGAGTCTAGAGGGTAGCTTTTTTTTATAGAAACTCTTATGCTTGATGCTAATTTTAGATTTTCTAAGAGATTTAAGCAATATGACTGTTTCCAATACTTGCTAGCAATTTTTCCTTGTTAACACAACTGAGACAAATAGTTTTGTGAACAGACAATGGTCAACTGGATCACCTCCATTTCCTGTTATAAAACCTGATCATTTAAGGCTAAATCAGTGATAGTCTTTATAAATCTTCCATTGATTCCAGCAAAAATCCTCATTTGCTTTTCTCTAATGATGACGGAGAGTAGAAAAGAATGCCTCTTAGAGGGATATGATGGAAAAGTCATTAAAAATTTTAAGAACCTTTAAAAAATGGGATCCATTCAAGCTAGTAAGACAGTTCCCCAGATAAAGGGACTTGCCACCAAGGCTGACCTGAGTTCAATCCCCAGATTTCACATGGTAGGAGGAGATAACTGACTCCCAAAAGTTGTCCTCTGGCTTCCTCACATGCCCCTTCCCTTTTTTTTACATGTCCAGACACCATTCAAAATTATATAACTCTGAACAGATTTTACAGAACTGTTCTGTATTTTTTTGTTTATTTGTTTTTTTATTTTATGTGCATTTAGTGTTTTGTCTGCATGTATGTGTTTTGTGAGGGTGTTGGATCCCCTGGAACTGGAGTTACAGTCTTGAGCTGCTATATGGACACTGGGAAGTGAACCCCAGTTCTGTGGAAGAGCAGCCAGTGCTCTTAACTACTGAGCCATCTCTGTAGCCCCCTTTATGTCTTTCTTATCAAATATACTTTCTAATTTTACCATTATGTAAACTGAAAGCATCATTTGGGAAAAGAGACTGTGGTTTCCAGTTTCAGGCCTCTAGCAATGTGAAACATTGAGGATAGTCATTTGAAATGAGGGGTCTGACAAGTAGCCATCATACAGAGTGTGTAGAGCAGTGGTTTTCAAACTACGGGATTTCATATCAGCTATCTTGCATATCATATTCTTAACAGTAGCAAAATTGCAATGATAAAGTAGCAACAAAATAGTTCTATGGTTGGGGTCACCACAACATATGGCACTGTATTAAAGGGTCACAGCATTAGGAAAGCTGAGAATCACTAGTGTAGGAATTGTATACCTAAGTTGTATTGACTGAGAGTGAATTTAGTACAACTGTCTTGAACAGTAACACCTCACATTTTGAAAGCAGTGATTTCAAGAAGCGATGTATAACAACCTTCATGAAAGATAAAATATTATCAGTCTAAAGTGGCACACAGGAGAAAGAGAAACAAATGTTGGATATGTAGAATTGGAAGGAAGGGGGAGCCTTAGGTCATATATTCAAATGTCCTATAGTTAGTCCAGAGCCTGTCTACATCCTAGCAAGCATTCATCCAGAGTCTGCATGGGCATAAAGAGGTGAAAAAAATCTGTTCCAGCCCTAGAGGGCTGGTGGAAGAGTCACATTTTCAGTTTTACCAAAATGCATTTAACTTCTTTAATCTAACAACCAATACTGTGAGCCTACTTGTGCATCTGGCATTGTATTGTTCATTGTGGGGCACAACTGTGCATGAAGGACACATGACACATTCTCCTTCCAGGAATGTGAAGGCAGAGTGTGGTGCTTTATGTTCTCCAAAATATTGTGCACCCTAAAAAAACTTATCTGGGGTCAGAACCCAGAACAGCCACTAGATACAGAGGCTAGAAAATGGTGGCACTCATACCTTTAATCCTAGCATTCCAAAGGCAGAGATCCATCCGGATCTCTGTGAGTTTAAAGGCACACTGGAAACAGTCAGGCATGTTGACTCACACCTTTAATCCCAAAAAGCGAGCCTTTAATCCCAGAAAGTGATGGCAGAAAGCAGAAAGGTATATAAGGCATGAAAACCAGGAACTAGAGTCTGGTTAAGCTTTTAGGCTTTTGCGCAGCATGGTTCAGCTGAAAGGCATCCAGTCTGAGGAAACAGGATCACCTGAGGAATTGGCAAGGTGAGGAAGTTGTGGTTTGTTCTGCTTCTCTGATCTTCCAGCATTCACCCCAATACCAGGCCGTGGGTTTGATTTTATTAATAAGACCTGTTAAGATTCATGCTACAGCAGAGGTCCCAAGAGGTGAACCAAAACTGACCTGAGGTCTTAATTCTACCATGCATCTGAAGAGCAGAGGGCAGCTGCTTAAGCAGGTCAGCAGACTTTATAACCTGGCAGTTATAGCATTAATTCCTTATACAGTTGTCTATACAGTGAAAATTTCCACATATTAATTTGTTTAGTAAATTATGAGACCTAGATATATGCAAGTGTTGACTTCCCATTTCAAGCACTTTCCATAGTGAGTTATCCCACATTTGACTTTACTGATTAATTTATTTGGCTGTTTCATGTTTTCATTTTCAAAATATACTTATTCCTCAGTTTCTAGGACAAGATGAGTGGCCCTGTGGGGTTAATATGAATGAGCAGGAAAAACAGATTCTCCTAATTGGTGATAAGAATGGTAGTGCTGAATAGCATAGAATATTTATGATTGGAATTTTTTTTACTATAAAGTTGAAACAATGAGTTCATCTTCTATATGATCATTTTAAACTTCTTGTGCTCCTGACCTAGAGGGTAAATGAAAGAATGGGGTTTATTTGAAAATGAAAGACTTCACAAAAAGGGATAATTTTTATAAGGAGAAAATCTTGATGTGTATCATTTCAGAGAAGAAATAGTCAAAGAATTGTTATTTCTTCCTCACAAACATAAATATTTGGGCTTGACTTCTCTTCAATTTAATGGCTGTATACTAGTTTTCTAATTTTTTCTTTTATTTTTGAAATTATAGTACAATAACATCATTTCTTCCTTCCTATTTTTCCATCAGAAACTTCCCATCTACCCTTCCCTGCTCTCTTTCAAATTCATGATATCTTTTTTCATTAGGCATTATTACAAGCACACGTGTTCATGCATATAAATTCATGTCCCTAAATATAACCTGCTCAGTCTGTATAATGTTACTTGTATGAAGTTCTCTTTGCAGCAGATGGAGTCTATTTCAGAAAACTACAGCCAGTTGAAATTCCGAGTTTTTAGAGCCATTCCCAATGAATTCATCTACAAAACAACTTCTAAACCTAAGCCTCGGGGAACACTGCAGAAGCAGTCTAGAAAGATGTAAGATCCAGGGAATCAGGGAGTTTGCTATGAGACCATGTCTCGTAGTAATGTCAGAAGCTATACACATAACATTTCACCAACATGACCACCTGAACATGAACTGAACAAGGACAACAACAATAGACAAATTGAAATGGACAGGAAAAATGCCATGGGATGTCAACACTACAGAGCAGTAACAATAAGAAGCTAAGGATGCTGAGAGCATAAGAAATAATCTTCCCCAGGGAAGAGCACACTAACTGGTCATCTAATACCAAATGGTCAGTTCTGAAAACATATGGACAAGCTGTATAATCTTAAAGTAATTCACTCCTTAAGCCCTGTTTGAACCCTGATGTCTTCATCAACAATCCAGGAAAAACAACATCTGACAAAGACTTATAAAAGATTTGATGGGGAAATATTTATCTCAGTCTTAGAATAGTACATTGAAATGTATACTGATTCCATTATTCCTCTATTGGCTTGAAAAAAAAAACTGTTTTGTTCTTATGGAGTTACCCTATAATATTTGAAGTCTTAGTGTGCTTTTCTGAAGAAAACTTTCTTATACAGTATTTTACTCAATTAATTACAATTGGATGCATAAATTCTTCTAATTGTAACCTTCAAATATTAATGTGTACATAGATACATAGAGTGGATGGGAGATAAATAGAAGAATAAAGATTCATGTCTTGTTAATTAACAGTCTCATTATTATGGCAACAGTGGCACAGAAGGGCTTTTTAGATTAGAATGTGAGACAATGTTTTACTATTTTATAGCTAAGAGAATAATCTAGCAGTGAGAAAAGATCACTGTATTATACTGGGAAATTATGAAGAACTCTGGGTTGCTTTTTGGTCTCTAAAATTCATTGTGAAGCATCAGCCTAAATAACTCACATCTCAGTTTTGACTTGCTCACTATAAAATGGGAAATTATAATACCCCTATAGCCATCTTTCCTATTTAAGCATAAAATATATGTGCTTTGGACCAAAAAGTATTTTAATGCATCAATGCAGAACATCTGTGGTGCTGCTTTATCATTCATAAGTGATCACAGGCTTTGCTTTCCACCTGTAGAGTAAAAGTAAATCAACTCTCAGGTTGATCTCTCTCTCTCTCTCTCTCTCTCTCTCTCTCTCTCTCTCTCTCTCTCTCTCTCTCTCTCTCTGTGTGTGTATGTCTGTGTATCTGTTTCTCTTTGAGTCTCTGTCTCTCTTCACCTTCCTTTTAAAAACTCCTCCCTATGTCCGTTCTTTTCTTTTTGTTTTTCTCACAGTCCTGGGGATTGAACTCTCTCTGTCATTGTGTGTGTATTTCTGTGTTTTTCTCACGGTCCTGGGGATTGAACTCTCTCTGTCATTGTGTGTGTGTTTCTGTGTTTTTCTCACAGTCCTGGGGATTGAACTCTCCCTGTCATTGTGTGTGTATTTCTGTGTTTTTCTCACAGTCCTGGGGATTGAACTCTCCCTGTCATTGTGTGTGTATTTCTGTGTTTTTCTCACAATCCTGGGGATTGAACTCTCTCTTTCATTTTGTGTGTATTTCTGTGTTTTTCTCACAGTCCTGGGGATTGAACTCTCTCTGTCATTGTATGTGTATTTCTGTGTTTCTCTGTCTCTCTGTGTCTCGCATCTCTCTCTCCTGCCCTCCTATCCTCTACCTTTACTTCTTCCTCTTGCCCTCCCTTTCTTCCCCATCCCTCTTTTTTCCTTCTTCCTCTTGATCTTTTCACTTCCCTTATAAAAATCCTTCCCTAGATACTTTTCTTTCTTTCAATCTTTCTTTCAGTCCTGGAGATTGAGCCAGCCCTTCACATATACTAGGCAAATATTCTACCACTGAACTACATATCCTTCTTTATTGCAGCATTTTGAAAATAGGATCTCACTGTGTTTCCCTGGATGGCCTTCAAATCCACCTGCCTCTGAGTAACTTTTCCAAAATTATAGCCAAGAAACAACCTTTAAGATTTTTTGTTATAATGAATAAAATTGCAGTCACAGCATTTAGAATTAAAGCAGTATATAATATAACACCAGTCAATATGTCAATATAGGTGGAGTATATTTCATGAGGCTCCACCTCTAGATGAAACGGTTTAGGAAAATCAATGGCTGCTGTGAGAGGGAGAATCATTTTATTCCAGGAATGAGTTCTCTAATAGGTTGTCCGTGTAATCAACCCCAAATTCACATACATATGAGCAACACTAAACGGAATCTTTGGTTGCATATGTACAAGTGTGTGAGTGTGTGTGTGTGTGTGTGTGTGTGTGTGTGTGTGTGTGTGAGTGTATCATTGAAAATTAAAGACAAGCTCATGAATTCAAGAGGAGGAGACAAGGGAGGATTTTCAGAGAGCTGGGGTAGAAAATTGTAAATAGGGCACACGTATGAAATCCTTACAAAAAATTTAAATTTACATTTAAAAAATTAAATTAAAATAAAAATAATTGAATTATCATGCTTATATTCATGTATGAAAACTGCAAAGAATAAACATAAATATTTAAAAAGAAAAATATAATTTTAATTGTGAAGGTTATATTAATTTATACTGGTTTCATAAAAAATAATATTTATAAAATTTAGAATTACATCACTTTATGTGAATCCAAACAGAAAGGACATTCTTCATTATGTACTCCTTTTAAGTCATCATTCTCTAGTTAGTAAACTCTATATTATACAGGGAGATGATAAATGACTAAATTAGAAAACATAATTATTTGTCAGGAAAGTTTTCTTATTTTTTTAATTTTGGAGTCAAATTATGCTAACATTAAATATTGCATTGCTTTCAGGATGGTGTGTGTCCCATATGAGTATAACTTCTTTTAACTAAAGCTACTTTAAGAAGATATATTAATGTTATTGAAAATGTCCACATAAACAATTCACATCATTTTACTTTCTAATAGAAAATTTACAGTTTCATAAACAGAATAAATAAACAGAACTAAAATATTTGATGCTACTATACACACAAATATTTTAGTAAAATTTTTTTATTATGCACAATATTTGAATCACCATCTTTTAAAATAATAGACTCTTAATCTAATAGATTTTAAAGCTGGGTGTTTAATTCTTGATAACTGAGTGGGAACCAGATTCTCAAACATAATTGAGAAGTGTTTAATTTTGAAAATGTGAAGGTTTTCTCACAGAAGATCTTTCTTTGATATGATTTTGGTTACGTCAAGAGAGAAGCAAAGCTTTCATAAATAGAACAAAAATATCTGTCAATCATCTAAATGTTTCAGTATGCAGTAGATATTCCTACAGTGCATGAGCCCTCTGTTACACTTTTCCTTTAGTACTTCAGGATAGTATATAAAAATTTGGTGCTTTCAAATTTGGTGAGAGGATTGTGGTTAAAATAGGGAGGGGCTTTCATTACACAGTGCTTAGACCCTAAATCTTTCTTGACTATATACTTTAATGTCCAGTGAGTTTCAGATCTTTTTCTAAATGAAGTGCCGAATAAATAAAGAAAATTCTAAGCACAATTTTCATTAACTATCCAGAAAAAAACCAAATTACCTGAATTGCTGTCTTGACTTAAAAGGTTGTAAATATTGGCAGCTTTGCTGGCTAAATAGCTTGAGCTTCTAGCTGGGCAATATTGATAAGAAGGTAAAATTATTGCAGTAGTGTAAGGAAATGCATTGGCTAAGCAATAAGTATATACAATCATGTTTTCAGACAGCTTGGAAATATTTTTCATGTCAAATTAGTCAAAGCTCAAGGTGGCTAGCCAGACAGGGCATTTTGGAGTGATGCTGAGAAGAGCAGAAGAGAAGAGCTGATAGTGAGAATTTTCTGGAGTCTCCAAGCTGGTATCCCCAGAATGCAGGATAACACAATCCATACAAGATGGAGTCAAGCAGCTGCATTAGCAACTCACTGTGGTCCATTGGCTATATTCACATTTTTGTGTCTCATTCTACTTTAAGTTGATGATGTTACAATGAAAAACTACCCCGTGCCTTAACTGGCCTACTCCAGTAATCAGATTGGTTAATACCCTAACTGTCATCATAGAGCCTCCATCCAGTGACTGATGGAAGCAGATGCAGAGATCCATGGCAGGGTGCCCGGCTAAGCTCCAGGGGTCCAACTGATGAGAGAAAGGAGGGATTCTATGAGCAAGGGACATTAAGATCATGATGGAGAAATGTACAGTGATGACCAAGCCAAACTAGTGAAAATTCATAACTGTGGACCAATAGTTGTAGAGCCCCCATGGGACTGGACTAGGCCCTCTGGATAGGTGAAACAATTGTTTAGCCTGAATTGTTTAGGGGGCCCCCCGGCAGTGGGATCCAGATCCATCCCTGGTGCATGAGTAGGGTTTTTGGAGCCCAATGACTATGGTAGCTTTGGTTCAGAAGGAAGGGACTTGGACCTGTCTCAGCTGAATATACCTGGCTCTGCTTACTCCCCACAGGAGGCATTGCCTTGGAAGAGATGGGAAGTGGGGATAGGTCGTGGGAGAAAGCTGGGGATGGGAGGGAGGAGGAAAGGGGGATCTGTGGTTAGTATGTAAAATGAATAGAAAGTTTCTTAATAAGAAAAAAAGAAAAGAAAAGAAAGGAAATCTAGGGGCTGGAGAGATGGCTCAGAGGTGAAGAGCACTGACTGCTCTTCCAGAGGTCTTGAGATCAATTCCCAGCAACCACATGGTAGCTCGCAACTATCTATAATGAGATCTGGTGCCCTCTTCTGGCCTGCAGTCATACATGCTGTAGACATAAATAAATAATTTTTTTTTTAAAAAAAAAAGGAAATCTACCTTGTGTTTAAATGGATGTAGGCAAACCAATGACCAAAGAACAAATATCTTGCAAAGTACTACCACAGAGGATATGTGTGATAAAATTTAGCAACAGCTGTCAAACTAACAAAAAGAATTTACAATGTGGTAAGCTAAGATTATCAAACACTTTGACTGTACCAGTGTCTCCCAGCTGAACCATTTCTTGGAAACTGTATGCTGTTTGCCCATTTCTCATTGTCTTTGTCTTCAGTAGTCACTGTGCATGAGCAGATGCAGAATGAGAAGTAACAGCTCCTCTCACCCCTAGACAGTCCAGCATGTTCATTGCTTCTCACCCAGAGCCTGAGCATGAGTACAAAGAGGAAGGAGAACAAGCTGACTGCATTCTTGTTTGCACATTGCTATTATTGTTTCTGATATCAGAATTTGTTGGGCAATATTATTTTAAAGTGTGTTACTCTTGTTTAGGTTGCATTTGATTAAGTGTGATGCTGTGTTACTGTGCTTGTCTAAAACATCTGATGGTCTAATAAAGAGTTGAATGGGCAATGGCAGGGCAGAAGGAAGGATAGGTAGGGCTGGCGGGCAGAGAGAATATATAGAAAGAGAAATCTGGGAGGAGAGGAAGAGGGATCAGAGAAAGAAGAGGATGCTATGGGATATCGTTCTGTATGCTGTGAATATGTGTTGCTCTGAGATGTACCACCACCATATTGAGAAGCTGTGGTGGGCAGAGTCAGCAGCCAAAGCTGCTGCTTCAGTACTAGCCACTGTAGTTTAAAGCAATAGATTCACAATAAGACAGATTCAGATGGAATAAGACATTAAATGGTTTACATTATGCATAAAAATTCACGTAGGTTTGGAAGAGAGTGGAAAAGGATAGAGAGTTGTATAAAGATATAGTTTTTAAAAATTAGTCTTTAAAAAGATAATAAAAGTAATATAAAAATAGCCACATAAAGATGGAAATCACACACAGAGTCTGGATTATATTGTCTTTGGGATTTTTAATTGCAGAAAGACATTGGATTATAAAGGCTCCTCAGTTAAACTAATATATGTATTTTAAAGGTATTTTGACTTCAAAATTTGGATCTAAGTATATGTTGCTTTGGAATGGAGTCCCTGCTTTTTTTTCCTCAAGAAGCAAGAGTCTATGGATTTGTTCCAGGTTAAGATGTATCAGATTGGATCAAGCCAGACCTCCTGAACCTTAACAGATGGTACCGATCAACAAAGGTTATAGCCGGTTATCTCAAATTTTCTCAGGATCTCCATAAGATGACCAGCACTCACAATCAGCAGGAAGTAGCCTAGAAAACTACACCAACATTAAAAAAAAAAAAAAAGATCATGGATGTTTGTCTTTGCTTAAGTTGTTGGTTAAAAACATTGTTATTGGTCATAGTCAATCTCTTTCTAAATAAGAAAGGGGGATACGATACAGAAATATAGGATATAGATATGATAGGATAAAAGGATAGATTATTTAATCTACTTTTAAAGAGCAACAACTTGCTTAAAATATTTTACATTGCTATGAATTTTAGTTTATTGATACAAATTTAAAATTAATTTTGTTATACTGTGTGTATGGTTCTACTCTTGTTTAAAGTATTATGTTTGTGCAGTTCATTGAAATTGTAATGTATGATTAAGAAATACAGATTAATAATTAGTAATCTATGATAGTCAAACTTATAGCCATGTTGTTTTCTAGTTATGCATAGATATATTTCAATTAGGTAGGTAATGTTCAAACACTTCAAAGACCTACAGAATATGGTAGTTTTAAAAATTTAGAGTTTTCTGAACAATGAGACATGTCTGCTCCTGGCAGCACCAAATACTTCAAAGAAGATGATGGGCATCAAAGACACTCGATATAGAGAGTTTCTTTCCTTATGGCAAAAAATAGCCATTTGGGCAAGAAACTGTTCTTTGCTTGACTGCATGACAAAATGTTATATAAACTGGACAAGCAGGGCACATAGGAAGGTGACCACCAAAATTTGCAAGATTAAATGGTCCTTCGGGTTTCTGTTTCACAGAGTAGATTGCCAGACATTCTACAGGACAAGGAAGAAGTGGCTGAAAGACTCTAGGCCTGTAGGCTGAAGAATGGATGCCCCAATGTTGCAGAGGAACTTTGGGTGACTGTCCAGACAGCCAGCTGTCTCTGTCATTCTAGATTTTTGAAAGTTGCTTACAATATTCTTCTTGTTTACTTAGGTAATATATCCTTCTGAAGTCTTTGATGTAGTTGAAGACTAGATAGTTATAATTATAGTTTTCCTTAGTCATGTTAAAAGATAAATTAGATATGAAACTTTAGACTCAAAATATAGGAGAGGTGATAGAATATTTTCTTTAATTTTACCAAATACAAATAGACTAGATATTATAACTATAATTCTTTCTTAATAACTGTTTTGTTATATATAATTTTACTATGTTAAAAGTTAAAATCTTCTTTTTTGATTAGACAGAAAAGGGGAAGTACTGTGGGATGTCATTCTGTATGCTGTGAATATGTGTTGCTCTGATTGGCTGATAAATAAATGCTGATTGGCTAGTAGCCAGGCAGGAAGTATAGGTGGGGTAAGCAGACAAGTAGAATGCCAGGAAGAGGAAGGGCTGAGTCAGGAGTCACCAGCCAGACACAGAGGAAGTAAAATGACAAGGCAAGACTTAGAAAGGTACCAAGGCATGTGACTAAACATAGATAAGAACTATGGCTTAATTTAAGTGTCAGAGCTGGTCAGTAATAAGCCTGAGCTAATTCAACTACAAGAAGACTTCAGGGACCAGCCACCCAGCCACCCAGCTACACAGCCAGACATCGAGTGAGAAGGAAAGAAAAGGTATACATGTTCAGAGAAAGATAAAAGCCCTTAGACCCCAGATAGATGGGATAAGTTAAGTTAAGAAAAGCTGGCTAGAAGCAAGCCCAGCAAAGCTAGGCATTTAGAGTTAAGAATAAGCCTGTGTGTGAAATTTATTTGGGAGCAGGGTGAGAGGTCCTCTCAAAAGAGCAAAAACCAACAACAACAAGAAACAATATGAGACTTCAATTTGGCTTTGGATTTTGCCTCCTTTTTAAAATAGTGCTTAAATTATTTAAAATTGGAAGTAAATCATGATGTAATTCACCAATATAAACAATGATAAAGGACTAGAGCAAGGGGTATGGCAAGGAGAAGTTTTCTTTGGAACAATGACTGGATGGCAGAAAGTAAATAATATATTAGTGTTTGAAACAGAGACCTGGAAGTGAGGTGTGTGTAGAGAGAGAAAGTGGGAAGGAAATGAGAACAGAAAAAAATACCTGCTCTGTCACAAATCAAGGACGGGCTAAGGGACACTTAACACTGAGACTGGCTCTAATTTCAAGGATTACAAAACTCCTCTTTAAAGAAGCTCATGGTTTCCAGACAGGGGGTTGAGTTTAAAGCCATTTTTTTCATTGCAGAAGATTTTCTGTATTTCTATCTGCTGCTTACTCCAGCACACTACAGAGAAGCGAGTGAGGTCATGCTGAAGTTTTTTGAGGCTCTGACAAAAGATTTGCATGCTTATTGAGACAAACATTATCAAACAAATGATTTCTTTAATAAATGTGGATGTTAGCAATAGGAAACAAACACACAGGAAACATTAACAGAGAAGGTGACTTAAAAGGCCATTGAAAACTAAAATGAAATGACAAAAACTAAAATGAACAAAGGAGCTCCCGATGATCTCTTCATTGACTTGTGAAGTTTGATCATCTACAGAAACAGAGCAGGCACCAAGGAGAAGATCAAAAATAAAAGACCCTTGAAGTCTGAACTTCAGTAAGAAAATAGGAGAAATTTTGAGAAAGCTGAAAAACCTCATTTATGCAGTGAACCAAAAGAAAAATGAATAGAAATGATAACAAGTAGATTAAATGCACAAATAAAAAATTAACTCAAAATACTCTTATCAATCTAGTAAGAATTTGAAGAACACATGGGGAATAAAGAGACTGAGAGAATATTTTTAATTAGATACAATCGTGATAGATGAAGTAAGACAGGCTTAGAAAATGATTGTATGTTTTCTCTCATACATAATCTTTGGGGTGGTGGGAAACAAACATATATTAAAGTAGAAGGGAGACTTAAGAGACAAGGAATGAACAGTAAGAAGGCAGGGAATTATCAGAGTATCTTACATATTTGTTGGAAAATTCTATAATAAAGCCTCTTATTTTGTACCATGTCTAGTATTTGCTAACTTATTTAGTTAAGAAAATAGGTCTAGAAGGTTATATTACACCAAAAATGTTTAAAATGAAGGGATTGTTTTATGGCTACTTATTCATTGGGATCCACATCTACTCAACACAAAGAAAGCCAGAGTTCCAAAGATGCATACGATATCCCAAAGGTTTCCACATAGCAAAAAAATGCTGTTCTAACAAGAGAATAGGAATTTAATTATCCTCTTTCTTTTAGATTTTCCAGTTTTGTGGAGTAGAGGTTGTTGAAGTATGACCTGATGATTATCTAGATTTCTTCATTGTCTGTTGTTATGTCCCCCTTTTCATTTCTGATTTTGTTAATTTGGATGCTCTCTCTCTCTCTGTATTTTAGTTAGTTTGGATAAGGACTTGTCTATCTTGTTGATTTTCTGAAAGAACCAACTCTCAGTTTCATTAATTTTTGTATTGTTCTCTTTGTTTCTATTTTATTGATTTCAGCTCTGAATTTGATGATTTCCTGGCTTCTATTCTTCCTGGGAGACTTTGCTTCTTCTTGTTCTAGAGCTTTCAGGTGTGCTGTTAAGTCACTAGTGTGAGGTTTCTCCAACTTCTTTATGTGGCCATTTAGTGCTCTCAATTTCCCTCTTAGCACTGCTTTCTTAGTGTTCTATAAGTTTGGGTATGTGGTGTATTTATTTTCATTGATCTCTAGGAAATCTTTAATTTCTTTCTTTATTTCTTTCTGAACCCATTGGTGATTAGGTTGAGCATTATTTAGTTTCCATGAGATTGTAGGTTTTCTGTAGTTTTTGTAGAAACCCCATCCAACGACTGAGGGATCTGGATGCAGAGATCCACGGCTAGGCCCAGGGTGGAGCTCCAGGAGTCTAATTAGTGAGAAAGAGGAGGGTTTATATGAGAGAGAATTGTTGAAACCAAGGTTGGATAAAGCACAGGGTCAAATAGCCAAACGAATGGAAACACATGAACTATGAACCAATAGCTGAGGAGCCCCCAACTGGATCAGGCCCTCTGGATAAGTGAGACAGTTGATTAGCTTGAACTGTTTGGGAGGCACCCAGGCAGTGGGACTGGGACCTGTGCTCGGTGCATGAGCTGGCTGTTTGAAACCTGGGGCTTATACAGGGACACTTGGTTCAGCCTGGGAGGAAGGGACTGGACCTGCCTGGACTGAATCTACCAGGTTGAACTCATTCCCCATGGGAGTCTTTGCCCTGGAGGAGATGGGAAAGGGGGGTGGGCTGGGGAGAAGGTGGGGATGGGGGTGGGGGGTGGGCGGGATGGGGGAGGACAGGGGAATCTGTGGCAGGTATGTGAAATTAAATTAAATTATAAAATTAAAAAATTAAAAATGAATTTAATTATCTTGCAATCCTCCATCAGGATTACTGAGTACATTAATATCATAAAGCTATGCCTTTCAGATGTGGGGTTGGTAAAGATCTTTTCCCATTCTGTAGGCTGTCGCTTTGCCTTGTTGACCGTATCCTTTGCTCTACAAAAGCTTCTCAGTTTCAAGAGGTCCCTTTGATTGATTGTTTCTTTCAGTGTCTGTGCTACTGGTGTTATATTTATGAAATGATCTCCTATACCAGTGGGTTCAAGACTACTTCCTACTTTCTCTTCTATCAGGTTCAGAGTAGCTGGATTTATGTTGAGGTCTTTGATCCACTTGGACTTAAGTTTTGTGCACAGTGACAGATATGGATCTATTTGCATCCTTCTACACATTGATATCCAGTTATGCCAGCACCATTTGTTGAAGATGCTTTCTTTTTTCCATTGTACAGTTTTAGCTTCTTTGTCAAAAATTATATGTTCATAGGTGTGCAGATTAATGTTAGGGTCTTCAATTCGATTCCATTGGTCCACATGTCAGTTTTTATGCCAGTACCAAGCTGTTTTTATTACTGTAGCTCTATAGTAGAGCTTGAGGTCAGGGATTATGAGAAGGGTTTGTATGAGCGAGAATTGTTGAGAACAAGATTGGATAAAGCACAGGGTCAAATAGCCAAATGAATGGAAACACATGAACTATGAACCAATAGCTGAGGAACCCCCAACTGGATCAGGCCCTCTGGATAAGTGAGACAGTTGATTAGCTTGATCTATTTGGGAGGCACCCAGGCAGTGGGACTGGGACCTGTCCTCAGTGCATGAGCTGGCTGTTTGGAATCTGGGGCTTATACAGGGACACTTGGCTCAGCTAGAGAGGAGGGAACTGGATCTGCCTGGACTGAATCTACCAGGTTGAACTCAATCCCCAGGGGAGTCTTTGCCCTGGGGGAGATGGGAATGGGGGGTGGGCTGGGAGGAAGGTGGGGGAGGGGGAGGACAGGCTGATATGTTAAATTATAAAATAAAATGTGAAAAAATATTTATTAAAAAGAACACTTAAAGCAAAAAAAGCTATGCCTTTAAATTTCTCAAAAATATAATTTTGAACATGAAAATTTGATGTTAGCTATATTATTAATTATGGTGACATTTGTTATTTATGTGGATTCAAATCTTTAATTGCCCAAATTCCTCTCTGAAACACTTTTCATTGGGTCTAAACAGAACAACCCAAACCCAAAAGGTAACCCAAGCATTGAAGGAGCACATGGAGGTCAAAACATAACAAATATGAAAAGTGGCTGGCAGTACAGGAAGAAAATATCCTGAGATGGTATTTCAGAACAGAATAGAAAGCATCCACACAAATTATAATTGTGATGTAAGTGGTGACAATAACAATGTTGTCTTTAAGAAAATTGTCTCTTCACTGTAACAATAATTTAGCTGGTTGTGGCAGTGCATGATTTTAACCCCAAGTATTTTTGTTAGAAAACATTTTATTTTGAGGCTGGAGAAACTGTTCAGTAGGTATAATCTCTGCCTCTCATGTACAGTCTTGAGTTCAACCCCCAACATTGCAATACCTGGTGCAGACTTGTAATCCTAGCATTTGGAAGGCACAGACAATGGCTTCTACTTCAGAAGAAGTATGAGGTCATCCTAGTGTGCAAGAGACTCTCCCCCAAAGAAAAAAGACATAAACAAAGACATAAATAAGAAACTGTAGAGATGGCTTAGAACATTGTGGGTCAGAACATTTGCTGTACTGACATGAGGATCTGAGTTTGGATACAGCACCCATGTAACATGTATGACATGGCTGTGTGTATCTGTAAACCCAGTATTCTGACAGCAGAAACAGGGGACCAGTTTACTTGCTGGCCTCCTGCCTAACTCTAGATTCAGTAGGAGATCTGTCTCCAGGGAATAAGAAAGTGAGTGAAAAAGCAGGAGTTCTGATGCCCTTTTCTGTCCTCACCATGTAGATGCAGGCATCTATGCACACACCATGTGTGGACACACACACACACACACACACACACACACACACACACACACACACACACGATCCTGTCAAATGTTTTATATAAATATATATTTCATATAAAACTATCCAAACAATCAATCAATAAATGTATGTCTGTATAACATTCAGTCAAATAAGAAGTAGGGCAAATTATAAAGCAAGTTAAGTTTTATTGGCTAAAAGTAAAGATTTTTGACCTCTTTGACTTCAGAGAGACACATGCTCAGGGTCAAAACACTTCCTTTCTATGGTCTAGTTACAGTAATTGCCACTGTAAAGGAATAATTGGATAATCATACTATGATAATATGCCATTCATTCGCTTATTGGTTTTAAATTTTACAGTTAATCTATAATTATGATGGACAAAGAGCATGTATAAATATTAAATGCCTGTGCAACTGACAGAATATAACATTAAGCTGAAGAAGGCTCCTGCAAATGGGGAAGTATGCTTACTTACAGCACTTTCCTAAAAAATCTTGACACTATCATAATTTAAATTACTATTACACTTTCTAGCCATATTATTTTTTTCTTTTTGATAAGCAAATTCTCAACATGTTTTTTGATGAATGAACAAATCCAGAAGAAGTACAGAAAAATATAAACCTGTTTATATTCATTTCAATAAATTATCAAGCCCAGGTAAATTCTAAAATTTGAAAACTGATTTTTCCCATTCTGTGGTGACTTGCTTTCAGATTATACAAAGCAACTGTCTAGAGGAAAAAAAATATCATTTATTTTAAATTTACTTTCTATTTCTTATGAAGCAACACTCAAATTATAGTTTTAAGAGAGAAATTGCAATTGATCATAATTATCAATCCCTGTACTATAAAATAATTTTCCATGTAGTTCACTGAGAAATTCTATCTGTATTTATAAAGACTGGAAATGCCATCCATACCACACACACACACAAATACACACCTATTTGAGTTGTTGCATATTGGTTCCATGCTGTAAAAATATTCCAATGCAAGGCTATTTTGGAACGGTAAACATTTTGACTGGAAAAATTGTCTTTACTTAGCCGGCTCACTCAGCTCACTGCCACATGAAAAAAATAAAGTGCAGGAGGCAGTGAAAAACGACCAGTCATTTCTTTTCTCCCAGCTGATACATATCTTATTTATTCTTCCTTGTAATGTGTGAATGCTGCACTGTGCCCTATTTTGTCTTCTGCCTCAATTAAAATGTAAATTTCTGCAGCCCATCTCTATAATTCCAAACTGCTCTAGGCAGGAGAATTTAAACTGCTTTTAATAAAACCAACTACAGATGCTGAAATAAGATTTCTTCCCAAGTCTTTGAAATCTATATGTGAAATGGAATGCCGGGTCTTCTCTAGTTATGTTTCAGCTATACACGTTCTGACAAAAAGAAAAAAAAAGTTGATTGGTGCTTTTAATATTATCATATGTGCAAACCCAGCACTGGGACACCAACCCTCCTCTCCTCTTGGACAGTTTGTAGCAATCAATACTCTTTCTTTTGTAAAAGACAAATGTTGGTCATATTTAGGATTTAAAGCTTCAAAATGCCACTGCTTATTTTGGCAAACAGGATAACAATTTGATAGGTAGATTTGAAATTGAAGTCAAGTTTGCAAAAATGACTTCTGGATTGTTATTTTAGCCTGTTGGTCTAGCATCTCAATTTTTCCATCACAGTGCTTCACCTATTTAAAAACAAAACAAAACAAAACAACAACAACAAAAAAAACCCTGACACCTCTGACTGCCCTCTTTTGTTTAACTGTTGATGTTCTTTTGAATCTTCAGTACCATGTCTCCCACAAGAAACATCACCAAGGGCAGCTAGAGGGGCAAATTGTTCTCGTATTCCCCCCTGTTCTTTAAAGCTTCCTTTCCTATAGCCATGCTAATTCAGGACTCTTCCAGGTAGAACAGGACTTAATGACAATCTTCCAGATAAATGGGCAGTTGTACATTATTGCCAGATTATACAGTAATGTAAAAAGACTAAAAGTTAGAGCCTGACAATGGAAATGGCATATCAAACTGAATATTTTACATCTGTAATTCTCATTCTCATATGCCTCCAATCCTAAATCCTTATCACATAATAATGACCCTAATTCCCATAAAGAAAGGAAATAATTTCTCTCTTATCTTGTATTTAACACTGTATTCTAATTTTTCCCCTAAAGCAGTGATTTTCTTGCATGAAGGTGATCATGTCCATGGCCAGAATCTGGGGACATTTTTTAGAGGATAAAGAAGACAGCACCAGTGTATGATTTTCTTAGTTACTTTTCTTTTGCTGTGATAAAACACCATAACAAGGACAAATTATAATACACACACACACACACACACACACACACACACACACACACACATATATATATATATATATATATATATATATATATATATATATATATATATATATTTGGAGCTTACATGATTGTATATATTTTATATATGAGCATCATGATTGGGGTAGCATGGTAGCAGCCAGACAAGCACTGCACTGGAGCGATATGTTAGAGTTCATATCTTGAGTTGTGCCGATGAGGAAGAAAGAGATAGAGAGATAATTGGGAATGGAATGGGTTTTTAAAAGATTAAAGGCTACCCCTAGTAACACACCTCCTCCAACAAAAGACCACACCTTCTAATCCTTCCCAAACAGTTCCACCAACTGGGAACAAGGTATTAAACTATGTTTTTATTCTCATTCAAATCACAACACTGACATACTGGGGTATGAGCCATTTTAAACATTATCTATGTCTACAGATTCCTGATAGCAATACATAGAAATTGAGTTCTTACAATGAATGTGATAAGCATGTAATCAAGGTAAAGAAAAGTGTCAGTCCTTAGCTTTACTGTGATTGTCATGTGGCCTATATGGAAAAAAAAAAGAAACAATTTGGCAACCATCCACAATGTGTCATTTTTGTACCCTGTTATTGTCACAGAGGAAATGGCAACAAGTGAATGATAAGAATTCTCCACCCTAAAGTGGGTATTTCATTCTAGATTAAAACATGTAACTGCTCTGGACTGAATTATCAGAGTCCATTCTTCCTAAAGTCTTTCTCCCTCCGCTGCTAAGTAACAATACAGAATCCCTGCTTTCTGTATCTCAGCCTAAGATAACACATGCAGCATGAACTGCAAGGTTGTCAGCCCTCAATCTTTCAGAATCCATGTTTAAAAGCTCGCTACATCAGCAATCTTACTTAGTCAGTATGAATGTTAGGCTTCTAGATAAGCTTTTCCAACTCCAGCTCTTCAATGTTTTCCACCTAGGATGCCTTCATACTTCAATTTTATATCATCCAATTCTAATTTTCTTCAAAACCTTGTTTGAAATTCAATATCCACGATTTTTCTCTCTATAATCTCCATGTCTATTTAATTCACTACCCATTTATATCTATCGATCATTATGTTGTATGTATATCATCATAGTCCATAAAGATAGTAAACTCTAAAGGAAATATAACTTTTCATTGTAGAATGGGGATGGTTACACATGCCTATCACAATGTCAACACTTGGAAGGATGAGATAGAAGAAAATCCATTATTTGATACTATACGGCCAACTTGGGCCTCAGCTACAAATTTAGATGACCCCCATCCTGTGTGTGTGTGCGTGTGTCTCCACCTTCTTCTTCTTCTTCTTCTTCTTCTTCTTCTTCTTCTTCTTCTTCTTCTTCTTCTTCTTCTTCTTCTTCTTCTTCTTCTTCTTCTTCTTCTTCTCTCTCTCTCTCAGAAAAACAGTTAATATTTTCTTTGGGGATCTTATGTATGTTGAACTATTCATAAAAAAGTATATAAATAGTTGTTATTCATAACACTTCTTGAGATGTATCAGTGACTAAATCAAATATTTCATATATATTATATTATATTATATTATATTATATTATATTATATTATATTATAGTATATAAAATATATATTATAATGTCAGTTTTCCCTCTGTCATCCCTTGGGGAAGGAGTTTCAGAAGATATTCAGGTTTTTGTCAACTTTTCATTATTGTTCATACTGTACAAAACCGAAGGAAACTTAGAAGAAATCAGAGGCCGAATTATGCACAGGTCTCAGAAAAGTTGGCACCTTCAGACACATACACAGTATCAAAGAATCATTGCAATGTTCCAAGTGTTTATCAGACAGTCCCACAAGCAGGAGTTCACAGACACAAACTTTCAGGTCTATAAACTTTACAGCTATTTCTTTGCCTTGTTTCTTAGTTTTCATTTCAAATGTAATCTAGATGAGTTTTATCAAGACAAATTTTATATTTTGCAGTGACTGGTTTCAATTAAAGGATATTTTCATGGAATAAGGTTTCACTTTCATAGCCAGTGTTTCACAAATTGAAAAAGCACATGCTAATGAGGTTTGAAGAATCTCTAGTCTTAAAAAGCCCTGAGTATAACCAAATTTTGAAAGTACTGATTCATATATAAATATATATTTCAGGCATTATTGGTCCACTAAACTAGAACTACCAGTGATTCATTTGAACTCTAAAATAACTGCAAGGTTTGCTACTCAGTGATGCAGAACTCAGAATATACTAGTTTTCTTCAACTGATGATCTCTGACTTAGTAATTCATTTCTGAGTTTACTGGTTTTTGATGTTAGGTAATTTTCTCCAACATCCCACCAGTCTCTATTCGTTCAGCTAAGAGAAGCTTAACACAGTGCTGAGGAGATGGCTCAGTGGTAAAGAGCACTTCCTGTTCCTCCAGATGATCAAGGTTTGGTTCCCAGCACCCATGTAGTGGCTCACAACCATTGGTAACACCAGTTCTAGACATCTTATGCTCTATTTTGGCCTCCACACACTTTACACATCTCATACACTGATACATATGCAGGAAGAAATCCATACACTTAAAATAAAAATAAACCTTAAAAAAAGAAAAGTTAAACTACTGGTTGATTTGTTTATCGGGAAGCACGTGAATTTGTTAATCACTGAAATACTAGACTTCCTAATTTTGTATATGTAATGTATATATATACGATCATGTGTGTACCTATACATGTGGTGGCCAGGGATCACCCCTGGGCATCTTCTATTACTCTGCAACTTCTGTGGTGGTACAGGGTCTCTCATGGAACCTGGAGCTAACCCATTCAGTAAGACTAGGACCCTCCTATCTCCATTTCCTCAACACCAGGCTTGTAGATATATGCCCCTGCTCCAAGCTTTGTACATGGGTGCCAAAAATTGAACTCAGATCCTCATGTCTGTGCATCACTACCCTCCTAACTGAGTTATATCACTAGCCAAGGAATTTCTAATTTTAAAAACTCTTTATTGTACTTCATAATGATTTTTATAATTTTGACTTAGCAAGCAAATCACTTGACTGTATTACTTTATTAGAATCCTTGCAAAAACTAAAATTAGCAAAGCTAGTTGAATGCTGATGCTATTTTTCTCCTTTCTCTTGACTTCTTGTAGAGATGGTTATTATCATGGTAGCTTGTAATGAAGCAACAAGAATATTCTGAAGCTTCAAACTTTAATAGAACTCTGGGAAAATGGGGTCTGGAAATTCTAGAGGCAAAGGGGATCCTGTGCTTGTTTTCATGTGTACTTACAGGAGGCAAGTAGTCAATCCAGTGTGAAAGAAAACAAAGCAGAAAAAGACAATGCATAATGGAGATCCCAGATCTTCCTCAGGCTCTCTGATGACCTCACTGAGGTAACAGTTGTGTTGAGCAGGACTCATCCTTTTCTGAATTTCCTGATAACACATACACACCTTTGATAACCTGCAAGAGCATTACTGTCTTTCCACCTTGCCTCACAGGCAACAGTTGTAGGTGGCAAGGGCAGATAAATGAATTAAATGCAGTGACTGAACAAGGAAACTATGCTCCTGTCTCAAATAGGGAATGCTTCTGGTAGAACTTGGAGGAACTTTTCCTTTCAAGTTAGCCTGACCTTGACTTGCTACTTGTGGGAAATTGCTGAAGTTGCCTTTTGTAACTAAGTTAAGATACAGAGAGAAAAATCTGCCTTGGAGTTTAAAAGACGTAATTTTACCTTTCTTTCAATGTTGGTTCTGATTCTATCCATGTCCTCCTCACAGAGAGGACAATCGTTGTCTATTTACTTGGCTGAGTTATCCCCATGGATCCCTTTCTAATTAGGTTCTTGAAATATAGCAATATAATGAAAGTGGATTGCCGTACTCTCTATATGGGAACTCATGGTACAAATAACGCAAAGCTAGATCTTGTTCATTCCTTGACTGGGAGCATGTTTTGCTTGAACATGGCCTTCCTCATTCCTGAAAAGAGGAAAAATTAACTGAATTCAATACATAAAACTTGAAGAATATGCTGTATGAAGAAATGGCCATGAACTGAGTAGTGTTCACAATAGCAATGTCTGCTGAGGAAGCAGGAGAGGTGGCTTGCTAAAAGAATTGACCACAAACCCGGGCAGGCTCTGTGACTCTCATTCCAGGGGAGGACTGAAAGAACAACATTCTCTCAGAACTTCCTAGCCCTTAAATATTCTTAATTTTCACATTATTTCCTTCTTTCCCCCAGAAAAATACAGACAACACCACTGCTTCCCATTGTATTCTTTCCCCCTCTCTTGCACCTTTATAGGAATTACACTAATGAGGTGCCTCCTGTCTATCACCTTTTCTTTTGCCTAAGGCATCACAAATCTTCCATTGTAAACTATATTCACACTTGTATATTGAGCTACCCTCAAGATTTCACCATACAATGTACCTTTCTTTTACACACAAGGCATTTCAAAAGCAGTCTCTTACTATGCTTCTTTCTTCTACCTTCTGCAGTTAAAAATACTCAGCATTTACTGTGATCTGTGCTCACTGGAGGCCACTCTGCCTTTTCAATTATGACAGACACTCTGACATTCTTATTAGCCTTCCTGGCGGCTTGTATGCCATTCAGGAGTGGGGCTTTTGGAATCTGTTTCTTTAGGCTCGTCGTCTTTTCTGATGGCTGTGTGGACACCCGCATCATACTATCTATGTACTTTCACTTTTTTTGTTTGTTAGTTGGGTTTAGGTATTTTTGTTTGTTGTTTGGTTAGTTGGTTTTACTTAACAAGTTATAATAGTAGCAACCTCTTAAGAATAATTATGTGAATTAAGTGAGTTAATACACATAAAGCAAATATCAAAATGCCTGCCACTCGATTAGCACAGTCATTATTATACATCCTCAATAGAGTTTGACATGGACGATCACCTCCTCTAAGTTGAAATAATCTTTCTCTTCTGGACTATTTCCTTGTTCAAGTATTGAGCTCACTTCTCTGCTACCTGATTATTCTCCATTTCATCTATTTCCATTAATCTATAGTTTTATACATCTCTCCCTCATAAAACTACTTATTTTCTAGGAATAATTTTATCCTTTTTAATGTGATTGATTGTCAAAGGGCACATTTTCTGTAGCCAAAATTATTTCTTATACTGCATTAATCCCCATGAATATCCTTACAAGCTCTGGGTGTTTTAGAAACATCATCAACAGTACCGTCCCTATATTATTTCCTTCTTCAATGAATCATTTCACCATTTTCTAAAACTGAAAGAAGAGACTCCTTTCTACCCCATGGCTTTTTTCAGAGACTCTGATGGCGTGAGCGCATTCTCCCTCTCAGAACCATCCTCTTCTGTCTTGTCTCATTTGAATCTAGTTGATGGCTTGTCAATTTTCTAACTGCTCTTGCTTATTCTCTGTTATCCACTCTCCGCTCTCTTTCACGTCTGTGAATTCTGAAGCATCGCACTTCCCAGGGCTTTCCGCGTAACACTCTTTCACAGAACATCAAACCTTCACCTTCAAGATGACCTCAGAGTGATACACAGCCTCCCCTCGATGTCCAGTGTGCTGTCCTGATGTTCTCTGCCCTGAAACTACTCTATATTTAAGTTCTATTTAAGTTTTATTTGAATAAAATCAGGAGAATTAAATTATATATATATTTAAATTAAATTAAATTATATATTTAATTCTCCTGATTTTATTCAAATAAAAAGACAAACGAAATTATCTAAAATTACAGCCAAGCAGATATGTGCTTAGGAATTGTATTAGTATTCCCTTAGATGTAAACATGTTGAGGGACATGATTAACTTATAATTTATTCAACTTATTTCAGATTTGGATATCAACTCTAGTAATCTATGAGGACATGGCAAGGGACACCAGTGGGGATTCTGTCAGAATATTTAGTTTAGCTGTGCACTGGAGTTTTCCAAGCCCATTTTTAAGTGTTTCTATGGACAGAGCTCATCACAGGTCAAATAAGCCAGAAAATCTGAGACCAGGTATAGCATACTAACAGAGCACTGTTCTAACAGTATGAGGCCCTGGGTTTAATAACCATCACTGGAAAATACATAGAGCACTGGTGGAGTATATTATACAGCTTCTTAAATAATTCTCATGGTTATAAGGGTTAAAAATCACCTATCTACTCTAATCTTCAGTTTCTTAGATGAGCGATTAGAAAAAATTCCATTCCACTTCCCTATACAGCTTTTCTCTCAGAAAACAAAAATACTGAACTTAGAAATGCATCTCATCTATAAGAAACAGCAAAAACCAATATAACCAAAGGGCATATGAGACAAAGGATTAATTCTGTATGGAAAGGATGTCCATGTATTTTATTATTCTGTCTAGGACATTTTAGATTCCTTGAGGCAAGAAAATCCACTCTTTTTTGTCTTAATAATACCAAGAATAGTGATTACTACATAGCAGGTATTTATTAAAAACCTATCAGAAAGAGTCTTGATGATATGGGTGCTTGATGCCTATCCTGCCAACCTGAGTTTGATCCCTAGGACCCACATGGTAGAAAGAGAGAAACAACTCTTGCAGGTTGTCATTTGATATCCATATGCATGTACACACACACACACACACACACACACACACACACACACACATGCATACACACTAAAATATGTGAAAATAAAATTTTCAGGATGAATTGGTGAGTGGAAGTTCATTAGACCTTAAAAGAACATTCCAGGATGCTATAAAATACTGTTGTTCTTTTCACAGCTCTCATTTAAAGAACTATGAATTCTTCATATAGACTGAAGAGTAAACTCTCTATGTTTCTATTTCTGAGTTAGTGGAAACAGATGGTGACTGTTCTTCATCTCCTTTCAGGAGTGGACTAATATTAACAGTTGGATATCAAAATAGATTTTCTTCAGAAAGGAAAATATCCCATTTGGGGCCTAGGTTTCATTTTTCAATGGGATTCAGATTGGAAAAGTAAATGATGCATTATCTTCAACTGCCGTGTTATGATATCTATGGAAGGCAAATTTATTTGGAAATATTTTAAACAGTTATTATGGACTAACTTGCATTCCCTATATTATCCATACATCGAATCCTTACTAATTATATGACTATATTTGCAACAGTTCCTTGAAGGAATTAATCATGGTTACATGAATGGGGTTCTAGTCCAATAGAACTGATGTCTTCACAGGAACAGGAGTAGACATGAGAGACTACACTTCCCACCATGTGAGAATGATGGAAAGGAAGGCTAGCCAGGCCCAAGAAGTGCGCCCTCACATGAAAACTAGCTCTGCTGTCATCTTGAACTTGGACTGTCATCCTACAGAATGGTGAAAAGGTAGACGCTGGTTTCTAGTCTAGGCTGTTAAAATAGATCAGTATGAAGGTGGATCTTCATCAGCATTAGCAATGATGGCTAACAAGAAACAAAAGGTTGATGTTAAGATTACAAGGCTCTTTCTCCCCAGCCCCTAGAAATCATTCTTGCATAGAGCATGTTATTGTATAGCAATATAGAAAAGAAAATTTGCTACAAACAAAGATGCTTGCTCACTTTTCAAATACTGAGATAGACGTGTGGAGAATTTTGTGTGGTATCCCTGACAAAATACAGTTTAACAAACCATTACTATGAGTCAGTCATACTTTCAAAAGGTTAAAGTTGAGGCTCAAAGACACAATATAATTTCTTCACAGTGGCCTTGGGTTTCCCACCACAGTCATTTTGTTTTAAAATGAAAACTGAAAAATAAAAATTAGCAATTTACATTGTAAGTGGAAAATGACAAGAGAAATTATTGGATCATTAGGATTCTTGCAGCATGGACTCGGATAACACTCTTACTGTTTACTCTCATGGATTCTCAAAGGCTCACTGCGGTAGATTTTACAGGCCACCCTGTGGCTTTTCAAGAAAAATAATCATTCTTTTCCTTATAAATTCATTTTAGCAGCACTTGTGTTTTGATTTGCTTCAAGTCCTCTGACACTTATTAGCATTCAGAGTGGTCCAAGGCAGCCTCATGCTAATGCACCTCCTTCAGCCAACATATCACACATTTGCTGTTTGACGATCAACATTTCATTAATAGTGTGCTAAAGCCGGAATGGACCTTAATAAGGACCTGTTTCACCTCCCATCTCCTGCCCAGCCCTTCTGGAACGCATAAAAGGCTCAGGTGCGTTGACTTTCAGAACTTGATGCAACCTGAATGAACAACTAAAGGAGGCTGTCTTTATTTCCATCACTATCCATTTTCTGATCTTAATAACAATGGATGGAGCAAAGTCTCAACCTGTTGGAAAACTTGTCTCAGGCCTATTCCAAGCTGAATATGTTTTGAAGTTCCAAATACTTGTTTCAACACAGAATTGCATTTAAACCATTATATATATATATATATATATATATATATATATATATATATATATATATATTGTATATTACATATATAATATATTCTTCAGAGTGTAAAATATTATTATTAAAAATACATTGGTGAAGCTGGCAGATGGTCTAGTGGGTAAGAGTGTTTATTGTGAAGGCCTGAGGACTTGAATTTGAATCCCTAGTACTCACTTAAAAAGCTGGGCGTGATTGCTCATGTATGTAAACCTAGCATTGAGGGTGAACACAGACAAGCTCTGGGCACTCCCTGACCAGCAAGCCACAAATGATGAGCTTCCAATTCATTAAGAGACCTTTTTTTTTTCCAAAGTACATTTTCTTTTTTTTTAATTAAGAAAAAAAAATTATTCATGTTACATACCAAAGAACCTCCTCTTTCCTCCTCCTGCCCCCTCAGCCTCCTCCTCCCAACCTAGCCCCCATTTCCTCCTACAAGAAGGTAAGTCTTCCCATGGGGAGGTACATTTAGTAGAGGCAGGTCCAAATCCCTCCCTCTGCCTCAAGGCTGTGTGAGGTGTCCCATCATAGAAGTGTGGTCCAAAAGGCCTGCTCATGTACCAGGGATGGACTCTGATCCTACTGCCAGGGGACGCCCATAGCAGATCATGCTATACAACTGTTTCACTATGCAGAGGACCTAGTCCAGTCCCATACAGGCTCCACAGCTGTTATTCTAAATTTCATGAATTCCCACTAGTTTGGTTTGGTAGTCTCTGTAGGTTTCCCAATCATGATTTTGATGCCCCTAGCTCACAGAATCCCTCTTTTCTCTCCTCAATTGGACTCCTGGAACTCGGCCTGGTGCCTGGCTGTGGATCTCTGCATCTGCTTCCATCAATTACTGGAGAAAGGCTCTATAATGACAGTTACGGTATCCACCGATCTGATTACTGGGGTAAGCCAGGTCAGGCACCCTCTCCACCACTGCTAGTAGTCTACGCTGGGGTCATCCTGTAAAAAGTAGTCTTGAACACATTGGCACAGGAGACCACTACCTAAATATAACACCAGTAGCACAGACACTGAGAGCAGCAATTAATAAATGGAAATTGTTGAAACTGGGACACTTCTGTAATGCAGAGAACACAGTAAAAAGACAGCCTACAGAATGGGAAAAGATCTTTAACAACCCCACATCTGACAGAGGGTTCATCTCCAAAATATATAAAGAACTCAAGAAACTAGACATCAAAATACCAAACAATCCAATTAAAAAATGTGCTACAGAGCTAAACAGAGAATTCTCAACAGAAGAATCTCAAATGGCTGAAAGACATTTAAGGAATTGTTCAACATCCTTAGTTATCAGGAAATGCAAATCAAAATGACTCTGAGATGCCATCTTACACTTGTCAGAATGGGTAATATCAAAAACACTGATAACAGCTTATGTCCGAGAAGATGTGGAGCAAGGGGAACACTCCTTCACTGTTGGTGGGAGTGCAAACTTATACAGCCACTTTGGAAATCAGTATGGCAGTTTTTCAGAAAACTGGGAATCAATCTTCCTCAAGACCCAGCTATACCCCTCTTGGGCATATAACCAAGGAATGCTCAATCATACCACAAGGACACATGCTCAACTATGTTCATAGCAGCACTATTCATAATAGCCAGAACCTGAAAGAGAACCTTTTTCCAAGCAGTTACAGAGTGACAGAGTAACCATCTGATGCCACCTTCTGACTGACTGCCATATCTGTGTACACAGGGCACACCTATTTATTCAACACATGCATGAAATATGCATAATGCATAACACACACATAAATGCATTGGCTTAAAAGTATTAAAAACAAGATTTTTCTATCTTTTGTACCTATTTTACGTATTTATAATTAAACACGCTTATCCATGTACATGAGTGGACAAAACTAAACACCAAATATTTTTTTTTAGTATGTCTTCTTCTATCCAAAAAAGAATTAATTAATATACTTTCATTAATTAACAGAAGTGAAAAATAAACAAGCCTCAAATTAAAATTTATTGTTTCAAGAAAGAAATCATAGAAATCTAATCTATACCCTGTCTGGTAACCCCAGCCTTTGAGTCTCACACAATTATTCTTTATGCTTCCTAGGGATTTCTCCTGTAAAATGATAAAGATGGCCAGCTTTCAACTGAAATAAGTTGGCCCATACACAATCAAAAAGTCCCTGTAGTGTTCTGATATTCCTATATGTGAAGTGAGTACAAGAAGAAGAGAAATCTCACACTGTAAGCTAGACAGGTATTAAGAGTAGATTGGACATGTTCAACTATGTTCATAGCAACATTATTTGTAATAGCCAGAACCTGGAAACAACCTAGATGTCCTTCAACTGAAGAATGGATAAATAAAATGTGGTACATATACACAATGGAGTACTACTCAGCAGAGAAAAACAATGACATCATGAGGTTTGAAGGCAAATGGATGGAACTAGAAAATATCACCCCATGTGAGGTAACCCAGACTCAGAAAGACAAATATGGTATGTACTCACTCATAAGTGGATACTAGATGTAAAGCAAAGGATAACCAGACTACAACTCACAACTCCATGGAGGATACCTAGTAAAGAGGACCCTAAGAAAGACACAGGGATTGCCCCAAGATAGAGAAATGGATGAGATCTACATGAACAGCCTGGACGTGAGTGGGGGTAATGAAGGGCAAGAATTGGGGGAAAGAGAGCTTAGGGGAGCAGGAGATCCCAGCTGGATCAGGAACAGAGTGGGAGAACAAGGAAAGAGATACCATGATAAATGAAGACCCCCATGGGAATAGGAAGAAGCAGAGTGCTAGAGAGGTCCCCAGAAATCCACAAAGATACCTCCATAAGAGACTACTGGCAATGGCAGAGAGAAAGCCGGAACTGACCTACTCTGGTGATCAGATGGCTGAACAACCTAACTGTCATGGTAGAACTCTCATCCAGTGACTGATGAAAGCAGATGCAGAGATCCACTGCCAAGCCCCAGGTGGAGCTCTAGCAGTCCAATCGGCGTGAGAGAGGAGGGATTATATGAGCAAGAGATATGGAGAACATGATTGGAAAAAGCACAGGGACAAATAACCAAACTAGTGGAAACACATGAACTCTGAACCAATGACTGAGGAGCCTCCATGGAACTAGACCAGGCCCTCTGGATAAGTGAGACAGTCGATTAGCTTGAATTGTTTAGGAGGCCCCCAGGTAGTGGACCCGGGACCTGTCCTTGGTGCATGAGCTGGCTTTTTGGAACCTAGGGCCTATGCTGAGACACTTTGCTCAGCCTTGGTGTAGGGAGGAGGGGACTGGACCTGCCTCAACTGAATCTACCAGGCTGGGCTAACTCCCCAGGAGAGACCTTGCCTTGGAGGTGGTGGGAATGGGGGGCGGATTAGGTGGGGAGGCTGGGGAGATGGGAGGAAGAGGGAGGATAGGGGAATCCGTGGCTGATATGTAAAATTAAATTAATTATAAAATAAAAATATTTATAAAAAAGAGTAGGTTGGAATACTGACAATGAAAAAAATAGAAAGATAAAGGTTTTATTAGGGAGCAGATGATCTGATAGAAAAAAAAGAAAAAACCACTCCTTGCCAGGACACATGTAATAGTGTTCATTCTGAGCTCAAGAACTATCAGCACTGATTTTAAAACATACATATTAGAATTTTAAATATTCACCACTTACATTAGTTTGAATATTAGGGTATGGTTGCATTTTCATGTTTGTTTATTTATTTATTTGTTTATTTGAGATATAGTCTTGATATGTTTCCCAAGAGCATCTGAAACTTGCTATGTAGCCAAGGCTCGTTTTTTTCCTCAATAATGTTTTTCATTTACTCTTTGAGAATTTTCATATTATATTTTGATCTTATTCCTTTCCCCCAGCTCCTCATAGGTCCTCCCCCAACTTCCCTACCCAACCCCCCCTCAACAAAAACAAAAACAACAATAAAGGAGTCCAATTTGTATTAGCAAACTACTTACAGTGAAGCCTGCCCTGGATTTTGGTTGATATACCTCTTGTCACTTCATTGAAGTAAACTGTTTTTCCAAGCAGCAAAATGTCTCTTTTGGCTAGGATAGGAATTGATTCCATGCTGGGAGTTTTCATTTGGTTCAGTGTTGTGCAGATATCGTGTATGCTGTTATAGTTTCTGTGTATTCATGTATGCATCATCTCCATTGTGTCTGAAAAACACTGGTTTTTTTTGAAGTCATCTACCACTTCTGATTCTAACAATCTTGCTGTACCCCTCTTTTGCACAGATACAGGAGCCCTGAGGAGATGAGTGTGACATAGAAACTCCATTAATACTAAGCATTTTAAAGTCTCTTATTCTCTGCATGTTTTCCATTGTGGATGTTTATGTTAATTATCAACTACTTCAAGAAATTTCGCTGATCCCAGGCAAGTTTTGAATTTGTGATCCTCTTGCCACAACCCACTAATTGCTAGAGTTAGAAGTATGCTTCATCTTCCCTGGATTTAACTTAAATATTTTATGGTACCTTTCATTAAAAATATTAAACATTGATAATTTAACAGTTTTAAAAATGTGTTACTCTAAAGTCTCTTCTGTGAAGTGTGTTAGATCTAATACCCACATAAAGAAAGACAAAATCAAAGACACACAATGCATCTACTTACTATTCATCTACACACTCAGCCAACATTTATTAAGTGACTACTAAGATCCAGTAGTGAGTTAGCAATAAACCCTCTAAATGTCCATGCAGAATGTTAATGTTACATGTGCTCTCTTCTGCATTGGCATTAAACCCATTTTTCTGTGTCTTACTTCTATTTTTCATTCCAATTGCAATGGCTACATACTGCACAGCTCAGTGCTTACACATAATGTGATATATCATAGGGAACCATCTAAAACTACACGCAGTGGTGTGAATGAGGATAGTGCCAGGCAGCCATGGAAACAGACTTATATTGAGAACCAAACAAATAACATCTTCTTTTTAACAGCATCAAGTGGAACAGAGAACAGAATGCAGCTGCTCCACAAGGTGTCCTCAAGCAAGCAACAGTGTGCTTATAGCGATGAAGCTAGAGGAAAAAGGGGATGATGTTGACCCAACTTCCACAGTGCTTCACATTTTTAGTCAGTATTCATACATGTGCACATGCTAATAAATCCATATGCATTATAAACATATCCATCTTGATATGAGTGTATAAGTAGACTGAAAACTCTACTGTGACTAATTTTAAAATATGAGAATAATATTTAGGTATCCACATACCTATGTCCTTTCAGAAAAAATATGAATCCTGTGGAGAGCTAATCACACACACACCTCCCTTTCTATGGTATGGAACTGACTTTTCTAAAGTTTGTTTTATTTTGCAGTGTAGTCATGATTGAAGGCTAATGAGAGTTTTCACTTATTTATCTCATGCTAATGACATTTTAATTAGTGCCATGTTCCATAAACCCACCTCAAGGCAAATTTTAAGGGAAAGTCATTTTTAAATAACATTTAATAAATATGATTAATAAGCTTTGACTTAAAAATGTCACTCATGCTGTTCCCCTACATCATAATTTGAAGGAAAGTAAAAATGTTCCTCTAATCTTAGAGCGTCTCTGCAGACACCCACCTGGTTGACTGTATCTGGCCTATGAGCATGATTTGTTTCCTTCATGTTCAGATACTCTGGTTACAGATCTGTACCAAACACATGGCATACAAAGGACAATATGTCACTTTCAATTAGCTGTCAGCACTTTCATGATACTTTTTTCTGAGGTCACCCTCTATCAGGGTCAGAGGGCAACAATGGGTTCTGACTCCCTGGGGAGGGAGTTCAGGCACCTTCAGAGCATGGGATAAATGAGAAAGTCATGGTGGAATCTTAAAACTTGTTGGATAGGAGGACTTCATGCTTAGGAAGCATTTGGGAACAAGAGAAGGAAAACGTGTTGTACTTCTAATCAATCATCCCTGACAGAAATCAGCATGAGCAGCTGGCTAGACTTCTCTCTGTTGGCTGATTTTCATAAGAGGTCTAAGACATGATACTTACATAATGGAAGAGGAAGAAGGTGGCAGTGACAGAGGGATTAAAAAACAGATTATGATACTTTCCCATATCCTATAAAACCGAGTCCTCTTTCCAGCCCTTTGTACTCCCTTTTAAGCCTGTTACTCTCTTGGAAGGAAGTTATGGAAGGAAGGAGTGTGTAGTGTGTGTGTGTGTGTGTGTGTGTGTGTGTGTGTCTGTGTGTGTGTGTCTGTGTGTGTGTGTGTGTGTGTGTGTGTGTGTGTGTGTGCTGTGGGATGGTCTGTATGTTAAATTGCTCTGATTGGTCAATAAATAAAACACTGATTGGCCAGTGGCCAAGCAGGAAGTATAGGTGGGACTAACAGAGAGGAGAACTGGAACAGGAAGGCAGAGAGAGACACTGCCAGTCGCAGCCATGACAAACAGCATGTGAAGATGCCGGTAAGCCACGAGCCACGTGGCAAGGTATAGATTTATGGAAATGGATTAATTTAAGATATAAGAACAGTTAGCAAGAAGCCTGCCATGACCATACAGTTTGTAAGCAATATAAGTCTCTGTGTTTACTTGGTTGGGTCTGAGAAGCTGTGGGACTGGCGGGTTAGAGAGATTTGTCCTGACTGTGGGCCAGGTAGGACCAGGAAAACTCTAGCTACACGTGTGTATGCATTTGTGTGTATGTACCTCTCTTTAAAGAGCACAACAGTACTGACAGTCTTGCACCCTTAGAAAAGATGCTCATACTCTCCTCTGAAGACATTATACAGCTCTGAGACCAAGCCCACTAACAGGAATCACAGGGAATTAGAAATCTATTGCTAAGCAGTCCCAGTCCCAGTGGTGCTGAGCAAGCTAATTTTCTGGGCCCACTTCATAATGTTCAATTGGTAGTAAGGGAGCCACAAAGCAGTAAGCTCTGATATGATGACTAATCAATCAGAATTTGAAAGCTCATGCACAGGGCATTCTGGGAAAATTCAGTGAGGCTTTGGAAGCTCTGCTAAAGCAAAAGCAAAAGGCCAAGGCAAGCCTCTGTTTCTTTTCCCTCAGGCTCCAACAGCTGTCATCTGTCTCAGAGTGCCAATGGAATGTTTTGTCTAAGTAAAAGTCTCATTTGCATACTACAGAAAGTGGTGGGAAATCAGAGAATAAACAAATTTACCATCATTTCCTAGCAAATAATTATGCTCCTTTCTATTCCCCCAAGTTTCAATTCAAAGGAACTAGTTCTAGAAGCTAGGGTTTTAATAAATCTGTGTAGAGGGAATGTCCTGATCTTTCTCCACACAGCCATGCACAGCTGTTGTAACTTTTTCTAATGATACCCCAAGCTCCACTCATTACCAACTAAATAGAAATAACTCTACTGGGGCTTCAAAGAGGATTTGGTTATCCACCATGGATTATCCAAAAGCACTGGCCACAGCAAATCCAAAGAGATGCTTTATTAATACAATGGCAAGTAACTCATCCCGCCAATGCTCTGTGTGTAATTGCTTTTCATTTATATACTTTATCTGAAAGGTGAAATTAAATCCCTCACACTATTTCAGTAGATAGTGTTCTTTTGGCTGTCCTTAAACATTAAAAGTTTTTAAAAAGGGCACATATTCCAATTATTCACTCTGCAGTCTAAGCAATGTTTTATAAATTAATTTATAATTGATTTAATGTTAGAAAATAAATTATTGAAGAGTAATAGGATATGATGTGTGGGGGAGGCAGGTGATCAAGAAAACCAGTAAAACATGACAATAAAGAAGGGAAGAGAGGCCGGGCGGTGGTGGCGCACGCCTTTAATCCCAGCACTTGGGAGGCAGAGGCAGGCGGATCTTTGTGAGTTCGAGGCCAGCCTGGGCTACCAAGTGAGCTCCAGGAAAGGCGCAAAGCTACACAGAGAAACCCTGTCTCGAAAAACCAAAAAAAAAAAAAAAAAAAAAAAAAAAAAAAAAAAAAAAAAAAAGAAGGGAAGAGAGAAACTGAACAGTTGAAAAGTCAGTTGAGAGGCATTAGGATTGCCAGAGTTAGTGAGTAGGGACACGGAACTCCAGCTCAGTTGGAGTTTGGAAAAATAGCACATAATTTTTATATAATGTAGGTAAATGGGTTTATTTTAAAATTTTACCCATGTTTACCTACTATTCAAATTTTCTTCATTAAGATTAAAGTTAATATGTGTAACAGAATTTATCCAATATTTTGCTTCACAGCGCCTGTTCAACATAACTGACCTCATTCTATTGAATTTAGTAAGAACAGGTGTCATGTCACAAATTAATGAAAATTCATTTTTTTAATTATAAATAATTCTAGTGCATCACCAAACTTTAGTTCCTATAACTGATAGATAGATGACAGGTGAGAAATATGTGGGGAGGAGTTTCCTAACGTCTTCGCTCTTGGGTGAAGGGGAAGCACAGGAAAATGCTTAGCAAAAGACAGTGGGTCTTCTGAGACATAAAAGATGAAAGGCAGGAACCAATAGTAGGAGGCAGAGAGGCATGGCTGATCTCAGACGCAACTGCTTCTTCATCCCCACTCACCCAGAGCCAAGCCCTTTGACAAGTCCCTCTGCTGTCTGTGTCTTTTCAAGCATGCACCCCCTTTCTGTGTAATCCTCTTCTTGAGTCTCTGCTGCACTCACTACAATTCATCCTTCAACACTCACGCTGCTTTAAAAAAAAAAAAAAGACTGGCCATTTTCACAGAGACATGAACTCTTTTGCTTTCTCACTCTAATAACTTCTACTGTAATGCTTTAACCCTTTCATTAAAATTACTTTAAATAGCACAGCTTAGGCGGCAGCTAGAGACCCAAACAGTTCTCTAATTAGTATTTACAATACAAACAGTTTTCCCAATTATTGGACTGGTATACATGGCTAATAAATGCTAAACAAATATAATGAATGCCTCCCCAAACCCTATTTATTCTGTTTATATTGGTGACAATAGGTACAAATGGGGAGATTTCATGAGTCTAATTGCTATCAAACCAAGTAAAATTTGAGACCTAATTAAACTCTAGGTTTTGATGCATTAAATAGCTCTGCACACATGCAGATGCATATGGCGCCATCGTGATCTGCGCAACACGATTAAGTCCCTACTTTCTTAACATGGTTAGAAAGTTGCCCTAAGCTGCTTTTGAAACCCATCTCTTACATTTCATTATCTGTTTTGACTTAAGACAGAGACTTCTGTCATCAAATATATGCAAATATAGGTAATTTTTGAAGTTATAGGGAAGTAAGAAAAATAAAGGCAAAAACCTACTTAGAAAATAAAAGTAGAAAGTTAAGCAGTAAATTCATGACGGTGTGGAAAAGCATCAGAAGTTAAAAGGGCCACTACTTAGAAAAATAGGGACATTAAACAAAGACAAAATATTGTAAAACACAAAGAACATATTTAATACATATCTAGGACAAAAGTATGTACATTGTACATTCATGTGTCTAGGCAAAGAAGAATCTCTCATCATTTTGGTCAAGACCTTGTTATTAAGGAAACTACCCACAAGTCAAGCAAGTAACTCTGAGAACCATACTCAACCACATTTTGCTACCGCCACCTCAAGGAATAATCTAGAGAGAACTTCAGACTTAGATTGGCTACATATAAAAACAAGGCCATGAAGGGACCCAAACAGATTTCCATGGGAGGCGGGGGGAAATCAACTACCAAAACTGGGCCTGGAACATGTTCTTTATTGAACACTTTTGTCTAGAGAGCTAAATAATAAATTATGCATTTTCTTATCCATATTATCTGGATTATTAGAGTCAGTAATCCAAACCAGAAAAATATGGAACTCTGGACTGGGGGAAAAAATGACTTAACCACTTTCCAAAGGATTTGGGAATCCTGTGTCTGAGAGTCCCTCCTTATCCAACCATTACCCTGCATGGTGGGCCATCTCACTCAAAGAACATAACCATGAAACATCAAAAAAAAGAAGCCATGAATAGTCTCAACTTGGTTGACTGTTCTCTTGTGCAATAGGTACATTTCACCTGTCAGTGACTTAGATTTAAAGAGGAAAGCTGATTTCTGATCTTGACACAGCTTAGGCCTAGAACCCTAGAGGAGAGATGTCCTGAATCATATGTACCCATGCAGGATGCCACCATGCAAGGAGTGGAGAACAGCTCTGACATCTCCTTCTCTGCTATGTACCTTCAATTACTGGTGCTTACAACTGGGTGAATTGTATAGGTACCAGCTACCCAGAGAGCTTATGTGATACAGGACACAGGATCCAGGCTCCTGCGTCACACGACAGAGCATGGAAAAGAGAGTTGTGGTTTGGGGTTGGATATAAATAGGAACAATGGAGATTATACAGGCCATTGGCCAGTTTTCTAATATATGGAATGCTTAAAAATAATCAGAAATACCACAAAGTATGTTCTCTCTAGTGTTGTAAAGCATAAATAAATAAATGCTCCCTTTCTGCTACTTATTCTTAGAAAGTGAATCATTCAAGTTGTCAGAGTACATAAGTTCCATCTCTTTATTCATGGACATGGAATAGGCTCTCTCACTCAAACAACTTTTTTTTTTTTTTTTTGCTTCAGGGCAAATCTTGGCTTAAAAATAGCAAGTGAAAAGGTTTCACTAGAATTGTTCACTTACAGTGAGAGACAATATATGGATTATTTTTAAAAAAGAATTCCTTGCAACACATCTCAGGTGTGTTTAAGATTGTTCGCAATGGAGAGAATCATCTTAGGTTGACAAGCGTGATCACCTTCTATGTCTCCCCATAGAGCCAAGTGTGCCAGTGTAGCTTATCAAATGCGGGCCCAACTGCTCCAGGCTAAGATTAAATAGTTTAAGCAAAGAAGAGGCTCTTGGGAATGCTTCCACATTGTTGTGTTATCTGAACTTAAGTCCAAATCAGTGAGCTAATGAATTTAGCAGAGGGACTTTTGTTAGAGATCTGCCTGCCAGGTTTGAGTCTACCACTCAGTGACCAGATATCTCAAAACACAAATATGAGTTATTTATGACATACTGCCTTTCACCCTAAAATTCAAAGAGAGCTTATTTCCAATAACAGTTGGAGGATAACATTATTTAAAAAAAACAATAAGGTCTAAATTTTAAAGGTACTCACTGAAACAATGGGATCTCTCTTAAAAAATGAGAAATGAAGAGGAGAAAATAGGAAATCTTGATATTTTTTTCAGGCACTTAAAGCCTGTCATTGAAATCCTTGTTCTAAAGCCATGAATACCAACTACACCGGCATAGGGATACAACAGTGACAGGGACGAGGATAAAGTTTAGAGCCAGAACTCCCTTGAAGAGACTCTGCAATGGAAATTGCTCTAGAGGAAGTATTGTCGCTTTTCCCCTTTTTCTGTTCTGTGTTGGTCTGGTTTGTTCGTGTTTAGAGAGAATATGACATCTGTTCCTTCTGGAGTTTGATCCCTTCCCCCCCGACAATCTTTCCTTTTTAAGTTATTTTTATTAATTCTTCAAGAATTTCCTACTTTGCACTTAGAACATGTTTGTCCTCCTGCCTTATTTCCTCCCAAATCTACCCCTTATTCCATACTCACCTAACTCTGCTCTCACCGTTTTCAACCCATCAAGTCTCTTTAGTGCTGCTGGTTTACGCTTAGATGTGTGGCCATCCACTGAAAGCAAGCTATACCAACCAGAGGCCACATCTTTTCTTATTATTATTATTTCAATTTTATAATTTAACTTTACATATCAGCCACAAATTCCCCTGTCCTCCCTCCCCCCAATCCACCCCCATTCCCACCTCCTCCAGGGCAAGGACTCCCCTAGGGATTCAGCCCAGCCTGGTATATTCAGTCCAGGCAGGTCCAGTCCCCTCCTCCTTGCACCAAGGCTGAGCAAAGTGTCCCTGCATAGGCCCCAGGCTCCAAAAAGCCAACTCATGCACTAAGGACAGGCCCCAGTCCCACTGCCTGGGGACCTCCCAAACAGTTCAAGCTAATCGACTGTCTCACTTATCCAGAGGGCCAATCCAGTTGGGGCCTCCTCAGCTATTGGTTCATAGTTCATGTGTTTCCAATAGTTTGGCTATTCTTCCCTGTGCCTTTTCCAATGATGGTCTCAACATCTCTTGCTCGTACAATCCCTCCTCTTTCTCTCCAATTGGACTCCAGGAGCTCCACCTGGGGCCTGGCCATGGATCCCTGCATCTGCTTCCATCAGTCATTGGATGAGAGTTCTACCACGACAGTTAGGGTGTTTGGCCATCCTATCACCAGAGTAGGTCAGTTCGGGCTTAAAGAGAGTCAATTGTTGTGGGATATCTTTCTGCATGCTGTGAATATGGGTTACTCTGATTGGTTGATAAATAAAGCTGCATTGCCTATGGCAGGGAAGGATGGAGCCAGGTGGGAAAATCCAAGAAAGATAGTAAGAGAAGAAAGGAGAGTGGGGCAGATGCTGCTAGCTGCTTCCAGGAGAAGCAAGATGTAAAGTATAGGTAAACCACAGCCACGTTGCAAAGTATAGATTTATAGAAATGGGTTAATTTAAGATGTAAGAGCTAGTTAGCAAGAAGCCTGAGCCATTAGGCCATATAGTTTAAAAATAATATAAGCCTCTGTGTGTTTATTTGGAATCAAGCAGCTGCAGGACATGGGTGGGTGTAGCTAGAGTTTTCCTGCCTTGCCCACAGTCAGGACAAATCTCTCTCACCCGCCAGTCCCACAGCCTCTCAGACCCAACCAAGTAAACACAGAGACTTATTTTGCTTACAAACTGTATGGCCGTGGCAGGCTTCTTGCTAACTGTTCTTATATCTTAAATTAATCCATTTCCACAAATCTATACCTTGCCACGTGGCTCGTGGCTTACCGGTACTTTACATCTTCCTTGTCCTGGTGGCTGCTGCAGACAGTGACTCCTTCTGCCTTCCTGTTTTTTTATTTCTCCTCTCTGTTAGTCCTGCCTACACTTCCTGCCTAGCCACGGCCAATCAGGTTTTATTTACTGACCAATCAGAGCAACACATTTGCCATACAGACCATCCCCCAGCACAGCCAAATGCAGACCATCTCAGACACCTGCACTCAGGCCTGTGATTCTAATCATCCTCTATGCAGACCTGCTGGGTAAAGCCATGAAGAACCCAAAAACGGGCTCCCATAGGACATACAGAACATCCCACAGCAGTTGGGAGAGATTCTTCCCAATCACAGGGCCCTGGGGGGACAAAGGAAGACTTCCAGCTATAGTCAACTCATTTTCTCACTCCCAGCACCTAACAATTACCAACATACTCTCAGCTATGGGTAGGACTTTATGCTCTCCTTAACTCTTCATGCTGGGATTTTGTCTGGCTTGAGTTTGTGCTGATTGCATGCATGCTGTCACACCTTCTGTGAGTTCATGCTAATTACTTGAAGTTTCTGCCACTTTGGACCCTTACAATCTTCCTTTTTATGCAATATTTCCTAAGCCTTGAGTGGAGGGGTATAATACAGATATCACATGTAGGGCTGAGCACTCTGCAATCACTATTTTCTGTACCTTGACCAGTTGTGGGTCCCCATATTAATTAGCATCTACTGCAAAAAGAAGCTTCGCTGATGAGGGTTAAGAGATGAATTAATCTCTGGATATAATGTCATTAAGAAGTGGTTTAATAGGCCGGGCGGTGGTGGCGCACGCCTTTAATCCCAGCACTTGGGAGGCAGAGATAGGCGGATCTCTCTGAGTTCGAGGCCAGCCTGGGCTACCAAGTGAGTTCCAGGAAAGGCGCAAAGCTACACAGAGAAACCCTGTCTCGAAAAACTTAAAAAAAAAAAAAAGAAAAGAAAAAGAAAAAAAAGAAGTGGTTTAATATTATCTCCAATAGCAATTCAATAGTAGTAGGCTCTCACTAGGGCCTATGACCTCTCTAGTCATAGACCTATCTAGTCAGATAACTGTGCTAGGTATGAATTATATCCTGAGAAACAGGCCTTAATTCCAAGAACATTTTCTTATAAAACCTACTCTATGAGACAATACTTGATGAAGCATTTAAAATACCAGCAAATGTGAAATGCCCTTGCAATGTCATTTATTATATTATTTCTGTGCCTTATACATCTTTTAGAAAGAAAGGCTTAGTTTTGCTGCTCCTTTTACTTGCCCCTTTTCCCACATTTTGTTGTTCACTTATTTTTAGAGAGACTCTTAACTGTGTATCTCAGATTGACCTCAATGTTGTGAACCTCTTCCTTCAGCTCAGGTGTGCTTGACCAGGCTTTGCTCAGTTAAAGATCTTGATATAGGGTGATTATCCTGGACTAACTGGGCACTCAGAATGGTACAGCAAAGATCCTCAAAATAGGAAACGTGAAGATCAGAGTTACAGAAAAGGAAGCTGTAGACATGTGAGCAGCACCTCAAGAAAGAAGAAAAGAGATACTGCTCTTGGCCTTAAGGCTAGAAGAAGCAGCCATGGGCTGAGGACCGTAACTGAAACAATATCCCTGAATATGCTCAGAAAATCTGTACAAAATAAAGGTAATGAGAAACAGCTCTAAGTATTTGAAAATATACACAAGGTAATCTTAATTATTATTATGAAGAAAAATATCATTGTTTATGATAGCCTTGAAAATGTCAGAATTCTCTGTGTAACAAGCATTTACACTGGGCAAAATGGTTAGGGGTTTGATATATTTCCTTTTTGTATTGCTACACTTTCCTTTCAATATCACAATAACTTTGTGATCATCTGTGGTTCGATCTTGTGTTATTTTTTTTCCCTGGGACACATGAGGCTGGCGCTCCTTTTTCAGAATGCTATGTGCAATTCCATTCCATTCCTGGTTCATTGACTTGTATTTGATTTGTAAACCATTACACACAGTTACAACTTTTGCTTTTGGAAAATAATTTACTTTAAAAAAAAAACTGTACTTGTCAGTGTGTGCATTTGTATGTGTGTATATGAAAATCCAAGGCCTTATCATTCACCTGGAAACCCTTTTATGTTGTGTGTTAAGAAAAAAATGCAGTGGTACAGATTTTTTTGGAAGATCTTTCTGTGTCTAATTAACATGACTACTCACTTTTAAGTACTGTTGGTCTTGATTGTTGGAATCAAATGGTATTGTAAAGTCTATCATAAGAAGCCAAGGAACTCGATGTGTGACCTACATTTAGTTTTACTAAAATGTCAATATCACAGAATAATAACCCCATACAACAAAAATATGTTTATTCCTCTTTCATTTAGCTCCAATATCATTCTATCAAAATATTTTTATTTTGACCAATTTAAGACAATTAATTGCCTTTGACTTGTTTTGGATGAAATATTAAAATAAATGAGTAAATGGTGAAAATAAAAAATGAGTAACTTCTAAAATTAGTCTGTTAATAATACTAGTTAAAAGTATAATGAAGCATCATGAAGTTGGCTGTGCTTTGATTCTGTGTGTTGGTTTTTCTAGTGTGGCTGTAGCCTGGTGTCTTCATACTGAAAATACTACTTGATGGTGGAGTCACTGGGTAATGAACTATGATGAGCCACTGTAAATTTTGTAATGATGTTTATAGAAAAATGATGAGTCTCACTAAGGGGTGAAATAAAAGGGGGGACAAAGTATAGCAATTAGTAAAGAAGCAACAGCAAATCTAAAGCAACACTAAAAACGTAAAAGTTACAAGATATGAGTGACAGACTCAGAAACAGGAAGTTGCAGATTCTGTTTTTCTACTGGCAATGTAAAAGCAATCATTTATGTAATTTATTAAAAATAATAAAAATTTTAATTATAGGAAAGGGCTTCAGGGATACTAATTTGGGAGAATTGTTCTATCTTTAATCTGTCATTTGCTAGCACTATGGGGAATCTGATAAATGCAAATAAACAAATATTCAAAGATTTGCAATTGTGGAACCCAGAGGAATTTCAGAAGAAAAATTGAACACCTAAAACACTTATAAGGTTATGGTCAGAGGGACTATAATAAGGACTCAAATGGCTAAAAGGAGATGACAAATGGTTAGATGAACATTGCTAGTCTCTAACAATGTGAAATAAATGAAGCAATAGTTGTTTACTGAATCATTAAATCCCCTTGTGAACACTCTTAGGAACAGCTGACATCATTATTAACATTTAAATCATATACACACATCCTAACAGATTATCCTAACAAAAGTACTTGAATATATAGGTGAGTATGATTTTATATATAATATATATTTATATATAATAAACACATCTTTATATAAATATAAATTTATATATAATATACACATGTATATAACACATATTCATGCAAATCTCCATTTGCATATATATATGCCTGTTTTCATAGAGTTACCCTTTTTCATTTTGCTTTTTTTATCATTTTTTTCAGCTTTCAACATAAAATATTTATGTTTAGAATCATGTATGCCCCATGCTCCTCATCTGTTTCTATAAGATTCAGTTTTAATCCTCACACATTTTTGTTCAAAATTCTGACTACCAAAAACTCTATCCATTCTATTTCAAGTATGTTAGCACATGGACATATTTATTGTTGATGCCTCTATGTGGGTTATCAACTGATGATTACTAGATTATTTAAATGATTCCTACTTGTTCTTTCTGTCCCCTAACATCAACCTTTGTCTTTAAGATATTTCAAATTACCAGATTTAATTACTACAACATATTTTTTATTATTACAAAGATACTAAATTCCTTTCAAGTAGCATATTGCAATGGCTTCTTAAGTACATATTTACAAGTTACATTGTTCATAAATAATTCTAGCAAAAAAATCTTAATTTGTCTCTATTGAAATCATGAGTTCATACATCTGAAACCAGGACTTCTGTCACAGGGAACCTGCTGACAGAACTGTGAGCTTCACTTCTACAGATAGGGTCTGTCAGGCGATCACCACTTAACATCTTTGAATATTTGGAACAGTAGATAAAATGCAGTTTTAAAAATGTGCAGTGAGAGAACAGATGGAAGGTATCATACAATATGCTGTAAAGAGAAATTCTTAAATAACAGAAAGATAGGGGGAAACATCACCAGAGTAGCAATACAGCTGCTAACATGTTGGTCCCAGGGGAGACGATTAGAGGCAATTTGTCCTGTGAAGTGGAATTAGGCAGAATTTTATTTTAAAAAAATGTGTCTTCAAAGTATGAAAACAAGAAGTCAAAAAATTCCAAAATGTGTCAGAATCCATTGAGTCTCTTGAACATAAAATAAGAAAGCATAAATCCATACTATAGAGAATATTTCAGACATGTGATAGGTAGCTGACACAAATATATAGTTAAAGACAGTCTTGCTACTAAAGGGCATTACAGAACAAATCAAACATTAGGAATTACAGCATCCCGCAAATAGTGAGATGGTTATCACCAGAACTTCAGGTTCCAAAAAGTCTAATTAACTTTGGAGTAAGTGCATGCAACATAGCAAAGGAATAGAAGAAATGTAAACTATAGTATATTTAGAGAATAAAAAAGCAGAAAAAGAAAATTAAAAAGCAGACAAGATGACTTGTCAGAAAATTAAAAATGGCTTCCTTACCTTTGAGCCCAACCCTTGAATATTGCACTGTCTGCCTATCTCTCTGTTGAACCCCGTCTCCACACCACTATCCACTCATGTCCTGGAGTCATGAGTCAGTGCCATGAACCTCACTGGTCTTCTACTTCTAATCTTCCTCCCTTCTTCTGTGCTTGTAGAGAGTCTGCCCCCTTCTAGTGCTATATAATCTAGGTTCACATATCCCACTATGGAGAGGAAATAGAGATGCTAAGAGGTTTCCTACCTGTCTGCTACAATCTCCATGAGTTTGAGGCTAAGCCTGATCTACATAGCAAGTTCCAGGTCAGCCAGAGCTACTCAGTGGGACCCTGTCTCAAAAATGAAACAAAATTCCAGGTGAAGCCTTGTGGAAATCAGTGCATCAAACCCTCCTTTTAGAAAAGTTTAATTTTCATAGCATGGGAGTAGGCTAACTTTTTGTGGCGCTGGATTTATTACTATGAGAGAGATTTTAAAAGGCAAGCCCACCCACAATCAATCTCTCCCACATGTACTCTTATCATGGGATGCTACATGCTATGTTGTAATGTATGAAGCTCATGCCAGTTGCTGGCACCATGGCATCTTGCAATTATAAACCATTATTTAAACTGTAACTTAAAACCTGTGTAACTTATAAAGTACATGCTGGATATACTTTGTTAAAGCAATATATAATAGACTAAGACATTTCCAAGTATTATTTTATATCCCAATGGGTATATTACTGTTAAGATGTTATCTTGGCATAACACTCCCTTTAGACTACTACATTGTGGCATCCACTTGCTCTTTACTGTAGTGCATAAGGAGGCCTTACATGGTATGTTCTTATTTTTCTCTCTAGTCTTATTTTCCATCATGAATCATTTTGAGTTGAGCCCTTAACTCATGGAACATGGCCTAATCTCCATACCCAATAATCTTTATTTGGGGAATTTCCATGCACACTGGCCTGTAACAGGAAAATCAGTTTCCAAGAGGGACCCTGATGAGAACCATCAATGGATAAAGAGAGCCTTCCACTGTGCAAATGTGCTTCTTTTCTCTTTTCTGCTCAGTGTGAGGTCTGTGATCATTAGATAATACTGCAATAAAACTAGGACCATAGGAAACTGACAATTGGTAGATGTTCTATAAACATTGCCTGAAATATTACTACTCTGCTTTTTAAACTTATTTCTCTTGTTCTTATAACAAAAATTACAGCAAATATTAAATATATGTTTAAAATGATAATTTATTTTACAAATACCAGCTCTGCTGCTTCAAATATTCTTATTTTACACTCATTGATAAAACTCTGTTTCTTCAAAAAAGTAATATACTATATTGCTAGTAAGTGATGGGCTTTTAATACATATTTAATGAATTAATATATGAAATACTGAATAATCAATACTAGGTCTTTATTGAAATGTCCATAAAGAATATAAAAGATCATAAAAATATATCTTTCCAATTTTTTTCTATAGAAGTATATTTTTTATTTGAAAAATATGTCATCACACTCTGTTCATTGTTAAATTATTCTCTTTTTTTCTTCTATCTGGAATACCTATGAATGTAACTAGGAAAAGTACTTGTATACCACTTCATTGGAACATGTGTCCTTTGTTGTGATATGTTATAATTCTGATTTTTTAATAAAAAATATTTCTTCATAATTAAACTACAACTTTACCAATTAAATTTGTACCTGAAAAATCAACTTCAATTCTGACAGAAGTTATCAAAGAATTAAACAAGGGAACTGTTTTGTTTGACCAAAGGTAAAAGCTGAATATTTGGACACTGCCAAGATGTCAGTAATTCCATTGAAAACTCAGCAAATTGTTTTATTAATATTAATGAACTGATTTTAAAGGTTATGACTCCAAACTGCAAGCTGCATATTAGAGGAGAAGAATGAAGTCATAGAACTGTCATGACCCGCGCTCAAGGCCTACTAACTGCAGACATCAAGACCATGTGGAATTGGTAAAAGAATAATAATAAATAGATCAATGGGAATAGGAAAAGAAGAGTTCAGTAATAGAAAGTCACATGAATGCAGTCAATAGGTACCAAACAAAGAATCAAAGACAATAAAGTAAAGCCAAGGTGGTCTTCCCAGCAAATGATACTGGGAAATTGGGCACTCATGTACGAAACAACCTAGCGACTTTGGGCAAGAGGGAACTGTAAAATGCTGACTTCTGAGCATGATGTGTATGTAGTATACATCAACTCACAGAAGATATAGTATGTGCACAAGACCTGTACACGAACGAGCCCATCAAAATTTTAGCATGGATACAGGAGGATTTTCTAAGGCCAACCCATAGCAGAAGAGCTGCCAAAGGAAGGACTCACTCTTCTTAAAGAATGTGACCTTTGGTCTTCACTCACACTCCAGTGGATAGCCACTCATGCATGTGCACATTAGTAGCACTAATTGGATTCAATGGGTTATTAACAACAAAAAATTAAAAAGAAAGTACATGAAGCTTGGTGGGAGATAGCTTGGGAAACACTCAGGGGGCTTAGAAGGAGGCAGTTGAGAATAAATATGATTGATCACTGTAAGTGTATAAATATGTGGAAGTTTAAGAGAATGAAAAGTAAATATAAAATGATATGGGCATCTAATATTGCTTGGCATTATTTAGAGTAGCATTAAACACATTCTTATATGACTAAGCAATTGTGTGCCCTCAATATTTACTCCAGTGAATACTTAGGTTCGCACAATCACCTGCACATGAATATTTTATTTTTTTGAGCTTGGAAATAATCAAGGTGTTCTTCAGCAGCCAAAATGATAAAAAACAAAATTATATACATCAAACTTAAATAGGTATAAAGGAAACATGTATGTATGTGTATACATACATACACATATATATATATATATATATATATATATATATATATATATATATATATATATGGGATAATCTGAAAAGGTAGAACATTCTGGAAAAGGTAAAGTTATGTATAAGTCAGTAAAATTATGAGTATTTGGTAGTAAGTGTGAGCATTTGGGGTAAGGAAGGGATGAAAAAACAGCACGGGGAATTTTTTTTATCAGGAAACTGACATGCATGATGAGAAAATGATGGGTACATAGCATTAATATGAAATAGTTAAAACATGCAAGCAGGTGTAACTCAGCCTGTAATTAGTTAATTCTTAGAAAAACAGATATTAAAATATTTCTGCACATCCTGAAGTGACTAAAACAGACTACAGATTGACTATAAGTATTTGAAAACAAAAGATTGTCTGACCCTATTAGCACAATTTGGTTAATAAAATAGTTTAAAATATGTGGCTTTTAATGTTTGGTTGTTGAGTGACTCACTGCCTGAAACATGGTTCTCTCTTGGACAGAATTGGGCTATTAGTGCAAAATAGAAATTGCTGTGAGGGTCTTAGAAACATGTGAGGTCTCTACAAATTCATCCCTCTTTCACTTACACTACTAAGTTAATCTACAAAACATATTTATTATTGCATAAATGTAGTAATAAATGTCTGGCTGGTTTTTTAAAACTTATTAAACTCTATCCCTAAAGTCTATTAACAGCATAATAATAGACATCAGCCTAAGTTAAATTCAATGTGTAAAAAATGGAAGCATGAATTATACAAAGCAAGTAAAATTTATGAGTCATGAAGAGTATGATTATTTCGTTATCCAAAGAAACTAAGAACTAGTAATAGGGTTACCCCTTACATCACATATTGTTTCATATTACTGAACAATCAGCCACATCTCTGAGTATATATCACAGATGTGCCCATAATGCTTATATTTGGATGATTGACATTTCAAATTTATGGTAGAATTAAGAAAAGGTGTGGCTGTGTCTAATCCTATCCCACTGACAGGGAGTTAGTTGACAGCAGATATTGGGAAGAGGGAAGCAAGGCAGAAACTAAAACAAGATGTCAAGGTCCCTGCATCCCATGATTTTTCTCAGACTACCTAATGATATTTGTGTTGAGCAATTCAACAGAACTCCTCTAGATTGCTAATCCCACAATTGTGTGTTTGCTTGCGCATGTCGACATTCCACAAAGCTCAGGAAAGCTTTTATGAACCAAAACTGGGGGTCTGAGGTGAACATAGTATCTTGATGTTCTAAAAGAAAACTATTTAGTGCCTACTCAGATGCTGTCCAGCCAGTCACATAGACAAATGCACCTTCATCTTTCATGGTGTTTGAGCTGCTTAGATCAATGAGCTCAAATATCTGCTCCTTAGATATCAATGTTTGGTTAAGCTGACAAATTTGTGTGGTAAATATAACTGCATGGCAGGGAGCTTTCTGTGTGCTGTAGCCTGTGCTTTGAAATAAATAGAGCCGAAATCATTTGTTCAGACAGCTTTGAAAGTCGGTGATATAAATGGATAAGCTCTATGGGTTCACCTTAATACTGTATTTGAATGGCTCAGTGGGGAAGGACAGGACACTACTCTGGAAGGTCTTTAGGACTCTACTGGCAAATGGAACTGCCAGACACAGGTTGAACTCCACAGGAATCACTGAATGCATTATGTGTAAGAATCTGGACTGGGTCAAAGAGAAAAAAAGCCTGGAGGCACCAGTCAGGATCCTGTCCATTGATGTCTGAGCATAGACATGGCTCTCACAGTAGTGGAAGTGGCAGGAGGGGAAGGGGGTGACGATGGAGACTCTCTGGGTCCAATCATTAAGGCCAGCCATCTAAGTGCTAAGCAAAAGCATGCACGATGACTGAAATGTTCCCGTATCCTAACCATTTGCCTATGAACTCGCTTAAGACTTAACAAATCCTTGTGAGGCACATCTTATATGAAGAAGAATATCAGGTACTGCTTGGGCAGGTCAAGCCAAAGACTACTTTGTCACTCTTAGATAAAAATATCACAAAACAGTTTGGGAGACCTGAGTGGTTGAAGCAGCCATCTTACTGGATTCAAAACAAACAATAAATTACTGTTGGCTGATTAAACATGACAATTGATGTATAAAGAAGCAAACTGGTCCCATTTATGGGAATTATCTCCACTCTACGAAGGCTAAAGTTAAACACACTAAAGGGCATGTTGAAACCAAGTGGGGTGGTCATTGTATATCTGAAAAATGCAGTAATTTTAGTGATAAGTTTTTAACTCCCTCACCCAAAGCTTTTCTATGCTCTCTATCTATGTAATATCACAACAGGTTCAAGGGAAAAGAGAAAGAGGAACCATTAGGCAAATGTCTTAGGGTAATGGCTGGAAATTGAAAGTGTGAATTCAGGGCTTCTCCATGCACAGGCAACTGGGGATTGTTTTCTTTTGCATAGACTCTAGTGGAGATTGGGAAGGATACAAGAAACAGGAATATCTCTCCCCAGCAAGTGCAGTAGTACATTGGAGCAAGCTTTTATACACTTTGTTTTTAAATAATGTTGGCTTTTTGCAGACTCTATTTGATTGTATATTCTTACCCTAGTGGAGTAAAAGTAACCCACAGAATAAGGAAAAAGAGACATAGATAATTTAACATATAGACAAAGGGGAAATAACAAAATTCCAGCCTATCTGGAATATGAAAAATAACATTGTATGGAATAATGGCCACCATCAGGTAAAATCAGTCAAAAGAGTTTAGCCAAAATGTGTATATTTGATCTACTGTAAGTAAAAGCCACCACTAACATAAGATTACTAAGCTCTTCCCCACCATATGACTTTATCTTTGTCTTTTCAGGCAAAAGTACTGCCTTTCCCAAGCATATGTTCTCATTCTTTGTGCTGAAAAATTCTGCACTTGGATATCTGTAATTTATCATGATATGATCATATATGCTCATCTACCTCATTAGTAGTATTAATTATGTAATTTGCAATGATCCTTTCCATCATAATCAACAATCACATAACACTAACCTTAATACTATCACAGATATCACTGCATATCTGTAGAATAGTAAAACATTAATTAAAATACCCACACCACTCAATTATCTTCTGTTGAAACATTTCCCCTCAGGAATCTACACACTACTTCACAAATAGCAATTTATTTTCAAGGGATACACAAACAAGTTTGCCCTTGGGAGGCAGCTCAGGGGCTAAACCTGCCTGGATTAGAATCCTCAGAATAAAGCTCTTTATCCTGGCCCTGTCCACTACAGGTAAGGGCTAAGTGTTGATCCTTGGAAGCAGGTGACTCCACAACTAGAATATTAGTAGGCCTGGGCTTCTAATTCATTGGCAGTTCAAGAATAGCAACATAAACGAAATGCTTCAGAATAAAATTTTGAACTTTTAGAGCAAAAGTTAATTAGCTCCTATAAGTTAGTTGTAAGTCAAGTGAAGAATGTATTCATGATATGCTGATATTCATAAAATGAAACAAATGGGGAGTTTTCAGGAACTTGCTATAATTTTTTTCTTTGAAATGGCCAGACTGAATCACTTTGAACATCTTTGTGAATTATGCACACTATACATTTCTTGTCTAAATAAACTTGTTGAAGATTCCTGCTACCAAATAATATTTGATTGTTAAAAAACTAGCATACACTTTGTATTTGTTGGGACATGGTGATGGTTCCAACTGAGTGCAAAGATAAAAATAAAAATAACCAGTTAGGTCCACTGACATGGACATGGACAGATTGGAACCTGACCATTGGTGAGTTAGCATAGAATAGATAGTGTCTGAAAACAGGCAGGAAAATGAACCTGTTTTCAATAAAATCAGGTTTCTGGGAAACTTTCTGTGAAGACCGTATCATAGGGATAAGTGGTGGGAAGAAATGAGTGAGTGAGTAATATAGGACTATTAACGGAGAAAGGTACAAAAGCATCATTGCATAAATGGAAAGTTCATAATATTCCTACAACTAAATCTGAGTGACATGGACGGCTTTGTCTACCTGATAACGGAAATCCCCTAGCTGTGCCCATAGCTAGCAGAGTACCTGTGCAAGCAGGTCCACAACCATGCCTGTCAGGTTGGTAGCACGTCCCTTACTGTTAGAGCTGGGACATTTGTTCTCTGGCTCTTGTTCCTATGATGCAGACGTCAACTAAAAATGACATAGGAGGAGAGAAGGCTTTGAAAAAGAACATCACAAATGCCTTATGTTTTGTTACCAAATCTGTAAATGGCGTGCTCCGGATATGAAAACAAAAATCTATCACTGCCAAATGTTCAGAGAACATAAAATGCTGTGTCTTTGACTGGTGGCATGCCAATTGGGGGCCTATTAAGGAATGCTCTGGGAACCACTCTTATGCCATGTGACCACAATTAATGCCTTAGGACAAAGATAATAGAACTGATAGAATGAATATATATATATATATATATGTATATATATATATATATATATATGTGTGTGTGTGTGTGTGTGTATAATATATCCCATATACGTGTGCGTGTGCATGTGAGTGTGTGTGTGTGTGTGTGTGTGTGTGTGTGTGTGTGTGTGTGTGTGTGTTGATATTTTGTATATGCTCTAACAAATAAAGCTTGTCTGAAGATCAGAGGGCAGAGCCAGCTACAAAGTTAGCCATAGAGGCCAGGCAGTGATGGCACATACCTTTAATTCTAGCACTTGGGAGGTAGAGGCAGACAGATCTCTGTGAGTTCAAGGCCACCCTGGACTAAACAAGATTAACCCAGTCTAAAAGAGAAGCAGAGCCAGGCAGTGATGGCTCACACCTTTAATCCTAGTACTTAAAAGTCACACACCTTTAATCCCAGCACTAGAAAGATTGAGACAGGAAGTAATATGGCTGAGCAGAGAAAGGAATATAAGGCAGGAGGAGACAGAAGTGCAATGCCCTTTCAGCTGAGGACTTAGGGACATTCAGTCTAAGGATCCATGGAGACAGATATTCTTTCCCCTTTTGGCTGAGGAGTTTGTGAGATGAGAAGTAGCTGTTTCCTCTGATCTTTCAGCATTTACCCCCATATCTGGCTCCAAGTTTTTATTGTAAGACCAATTAGGATTTATGCAACAGTGTGTGTGTGTATACACACATGTATATGGGATTTATTATAGTGGCTTACAGGCTATGGTCCAGCTAGTACAGCAATCACTGTCTACCAACAGAAAGTCCAAGAATCCAGTACTTCTTCATTCCACGAGGCTAGATGTCTCAACTTGTCTAATCCTGAAGATATAGACTCTAATATGAATGAAGGAATGGACTTGCCAGTGAGATCAAGGCCAAGCAGGCAAAGAGGACTAGCTTCTGTCTTCCATGTACTCTACATAGGCTGCCACAAGAAGGTGTGCCTCAGGTTTAGGGTGAGTCCTTTAGAAATGTGCCCAGCAATTTGGGCTTTTAGTTAATTCCAGATGTTCTCAAGTTGACAACCAAGAATAGACATCACACTTAGGCCACCTGATATCAAGAGTCTCATTTTAAGGGATACTATAGAAAGCTCCAGAACTTGTCATCCCTTGCTCTGGTCTCATTCTGAGAAGCAACTAGTCAGCATGGAAAGGGGAACTGGGAAAAGTCATAGGAATCACACACAGAGCACTCACCGTACTCTCAAGCATCCTCTGTTTCCCTTTGGGCTTATGTTTCTTTTAAGTAGAATGGGGAAGGAGTCTCTCCTAAGAAATGCCTTTCCCTTCTTTTCGTTCCATGTGGTTGATGTGTGTTTGCTTTTTGCCTAGTACTGAAAAATGTCAAATCAAAACAAGGGCTCTTCTAGGTTCCTGTTAGATGCAAACAAGTCATTACAGAGGCCCCAGCTTCTCACAGTACTGACAGCATGTTCACAGGGGTATGTTCTGTGAGCTCCCGCTCTCCTTTCTGCATGAAATTTCACCGCAGTGACACAGTTCGCATAGGACAGGGGCTATTAATCATAGTTTTACAACTGAACAGATAGGACTTGGCAATCGGCACATCAGGGATTAAAACCAGTTGCCTGGGAGTTTTAATTGGTGACGGTCCCTGAATCAAAGATGAAAAGTGTCATTACTTGAGACAGCTTTGAATAAGAGAAAAAGTCATGGCTTTGGGTTGAGCTCACTTTTACACTCGATTTAGCCTATGTGTGTGAGAAGGGTGATTCGCCTGAGCTCTAGGGACCTTAGTTTTGTTCCCTGTAAAATGGGTGATGGTCAAGCAAACAACAGGGAAAATTTAAGGGGACATAATATTAAGCATAGGATGAGCTGTAAGTCAGTCCTTAATTAATGTTGTGTTTATTAATAAGACAATTAAAGAGAAATAACACAGATTTTGGAACAATTATAGGCTAGATATAGCAGAACACTTGTGCTATAGGATGCAGTATTTGGAAGATCCCATGCTGAAAAGTAAAATATTTGTTTAATGACTAATGTAATACAGTGATTACTTCTCGTTGGCCTGTCTGACACAGAAACACTTGGCTGCCTATGGTTATAAAGTCACTTAATGAGGTGTCTCTGTCTGAAAAGTTTCACATAAATTTCCCAAGTAGATAGAAAAATATTGCTGGACCAGCCCTCCTCTTTTCTCTGACTTCAAATTCTACAAATTTTCTGCTTTTATCTATCATTCTGGAACCCAATGCCAGGGTGGCCTGCTTGTAGCTAGCTAGCATTCAAATTTGTCAAGTATGAAGACTTGCTTAATAGAAACACACAGCCTATTTAAGGGCAACACAAACTTTTCTAAAAGGCTTCTGATAGAATGTTATTTTATATAATTTAGTTTTGGCAAATTATTTTATATTAAAAAGTATGTCTTGATGTCCTTTATGGTAAACTCTTAAATTATATATTAGTAAAACTTTTATGTACTTGAATTCACAGAATGTCTCTACATAAGTGATCATGATAGCACAGAGTTAAGACAGTAGGAAGAGCAACTTGGTAGGTGCCACTTGGTGGGAGAATATTATCTGGAGCCAAACGTTGTGGAATAATCCTTTAGAATACTGTGAAGATTTACACTCAGATTGGTTTAATAAAAATCTGATTGGCTGGTAGCTAGTATAGGCCAAACAACCAAACTAAGGACATTGGGAAGAAGGAGGGCAGAATCAGAGGAGTTGCCAGCTGGACTCAGAGGGAGCAAGACATGCTGGAAGACAGGTAAAGCCATAAGCCATGTAGCAATATATAGATTAATAGAAATGGGTTAATTTAAGTTGTAAGAGCTAGTTAGTAATAAGCCTGAGCTATTGGCTGAGCATTTACAATTAATATTAAGATTCTGGGTGGTTATTTGAGAGTGGCCACTGGCACAAGAAAACTACACCTATAGTCAATTTGGAGAAAATGACAGAAGACAGCCAGGACTAAGGTGAGATAAGTGAGCTGAAGTTCATTATCAGATTCCCCCTTGTGGTGTTTCCTTGTATTTCACACCAGACACAAGTGTTTCACTTACAAAACCCGATGTCTCTAGATTGGATTATGATTCTGGATTGGATTATGACTTGTATTTCTGTACATCAACAGTTTCAAGGTAGGAAGAAGGTAATTTCTGCCCCTGGGACTTTTGGTATGCCCAATGCAGGTGCTTGAAGATGGTATGAGCAGATCAGAGCTTGACATGGGTTTATACTCTGGGGTTCTCTTACATTTCTGCAATCAGTAAAATATAATGTTGCAGTAGTGGGACTATGAACTCTTTTGGCACATACAAGTGCATACAACAGGACTAAGTCTAAACTACAATCTCAATCGTTGTAGCCCACAAAAGTTCCTATCAACCTAAAGAACCATGATCTGAGGATACGTGATTATTGCTCTAAGTTGAAGAATTTTAATTTAGGTGTCTGTACAGCATTATTGTGATAATATCTCAGTATAGAGAGTAGGGCATATGTTTCTCTCCCTCTGTCATAGTTTATATAAATGACAATTTCACTATCCAATAATTACTTTAAGGTGCTGACCACTGGTACTCCACAGATGGATGAAGAGGAAGATCTCAGTTCATCAGAAGCCTTCTGTCCAATATGTCAAAGAACAGCAAAAAATAAGAGCAATTAATTATAGATGCTGAGTTGTAAATCTTTAATTGATGTAGTAATGAGGTTAGGTTTATTAAACCTATCTAGAAAGAAAAGGTGTCCTAGAAGAGGTGATTCATACATTGAGTCTTATGAGATCATGAATTCAGATGTTGAGAAATGTCAGGTAAATATAGAATAAGGTAGTCTGAGACCCATAGCCTACACAGCATCCCCACCACCACCACTAGAGAGAAACTGCTTTTCATCTCTGGTCAATTATAATTAGGATGAAATAGAAACTTAAAGGTGCATGTCTTCTATTTTTCAAGAGAAATTTAGCATGTTCTCCCAAAACTACTGATTTGCAATTTTTGTTCAGAAATTTAATCTATTTCTACTATCATGACAACCCCCAAAAAAACAATAATAATAATAATAGTCATAAGACCACATTTGGACTTTGGTTTGCCAATATTCACAAGTGGTAGACAGCTTGTAAAGAAGGTCTTGTGAATAATTTACCATTGTAGATGATAGAATACAATAACATAGCCACTTACTTACTATACAAGTACATTTAATGCTTCAGAAATCAAAGCAGTTTTGATAGCTAACAGTGACCACTTCCAATGCTCACAAAGGAATTGATGAAAGTCTATCTAAGTTGTATTTCATAGCTTATCTGTCTCCTAAAATATGCTGGACTGATATAAAAAGAGAGTGGAAATACAGCTTTAGTTTATTCATGTTTATAATCCTATATATTATGTTATTCTGTAAGACATAAATGCCCAAGAGACCATGACTATATCTTAGAGCTGTGTCCATGCACTAAATAACATGTGGAATCTTATATAATCCAGTGTTTCTTCATCAGAATCATCCAGAAAAAAGACATATGGTTCTAAGACTTTTGGGTTCGTTTTCAGTAGGTCTTGAGTAGGGCCTAAGCCATTGCATTTCAAAGACATCTCCATATTGTGCCCATGGTTTACCCATCCTGTGTAGAGCACAATTGTGGAAGGCAGCTTTTTCTTTTCAACAGAAATAACAAAAGAAAAAGAGTAGTCAATATTTTCCCTTTCATAAATACAGTTATTTTTCGTTCCTTACTATAATGTCAGCTTGAGGGCTTTGGAAAATAACAGGAATATATTTATTATTAGGTAAACAATAAAAGCCCTCTTCCTTTCTTTCTAACTTTTTTTCATAAAATTACTTCCAAGTTTGAGGAGATTTCTTCTGGTAGCATATTCAAGCTCAGGTTCCACTTAGAAATATCCTTCAAGGACATGAACTTCATTATAGTTCTCTTCACTCATTGCTTTTGCCATACTGAAAATATCAAACCTAGTCTTGTTATTTCATTCCTTTAGTAATCTCTGTAAATCACTCAGACTTTACCAGAGTGTCCTACGTAGAATTTAGATCTCTACTCCAAATACAAAAAATATATATATAATTAATTCTACTCAAAAATTTAACAAATAATGTAACCCTGTTTTTCATCTTATTTTAGAATGATGATTTTTGCTACCTGGTTGACTTGTTCAGTTGCAATTCAATACTGGTTTACTAGACTGTCTTCAAGAGCTGGCTGACTTGGGTTAAGATATTTTTTCCCTATAACTAAATGATAGTATTTTACATAGTACTTCACTGTATCAACATATTTTGCATGTTATTTCCAGGGTATGTTTTTCATAGCTAAAAATTCTCCATTAATTTGCCCGTCCATAGTTATGTAAAATGCCCTTGTAAGACTGTCTACTAACCTACTTGAACAGCTTTAGTATCTTCTAAAAAACTTAGAGAAGACTTCATTGCAATTAAAATGGTATATGGCCTTCTCTGGGAATACATGCTTTCAATGACTGTTACTATTCACCATGACTTGAGAGCATTCTCATTTGGGTTTAGCCCTAACTTATGCACTGATACTAATACTATTTACCCACAGAAATTTCAGGAACAAGTGTGTCAAGTTTAATTTCTAGCTTACTCAGACCTCAAACACCATGCTCCAATGATAACAAATTTCAATTTCCCCCTCTTTAAAAAGATAAATGAAGATAAAAAACAGCATCATCCTCATAGATTCGTGAAACTGCTACAGAATGCCTGTATATTGTTTTGGCATATACAATGTCCAATAAATGTGGATTATTAGAGTATCAATGTGAACAATGAATGCTGCATATTATTAATTCAACAGATTGTTTCTGTGGATATCATAGGTCATAAAAGAGTTGAGGGCTCTAGCACAGTGGAGTTCACATTTCAATGAAATCAGGAAACAACAATAAATGGGTGGGCAGACAATAACAGAACATCTCAGGAACTATGAAAGAAAAAGAACAGTATCATAGGAAGAATTAATTCTAAGTAATTAGGTTATCATTAGATTGAAAAAAAATACAACCCCTGAGAAGGCAATATTTGAGCTGTGACAGGAAGAGAATTCTGCCTTGAGACAAGGATTAGGGAAGAGAATTTCAAACATTGGAAGCTTCCCAAATAAACGTTATAGGAACCATAATAATTTGTCATATTTAAGAAAAATGCAAAGTCCGTGTCATCAGGGACTAAGGAATAAAGTTGAAAGGAAGCAGGTTAGAAAGTTCATTCCCACAAGCATTTGAAGGATGTGTAAAGGAGACTTTAGTTTGAGAAAATTGGAAAGGTCAAGACAATTTTAAGTTCTAAGAAGGTTCATCTACCTTCCGATTAACAGGAGTGAAGTTGTGCCATAATCAAGAGAAAGCAGAGGAGACACAAATTAAAGGGATGCAGGACAGGTCAAAGTAACAAATGGGATCTGCCAGATTCAGAGGAAAAGGAATTAGAATGAAGAGATGCTGGCAGTTTTGAAGTAGATCCTCAGGGTTGGGCTTTCATCAATTTATAGTAGGGAATATGAAATAGAGGTCTTAAATCTGATGCCTACAGTTAATATATTATTATACCAAAAGCCTTATTCATGAACCCAAACTCTATTTATTGATTTTGACAGCTTTCATGTGTGCTATATATGGAAATCCTAGTTTATTCTTTTTTCTTATCAGAAGCTGATTTAATTATGTATGTTTATTTTCCTGGTGATTTTCTTAATAACTTGCAATGTTAATATTTTTCATAGTCTTTTATAAGTATAAATAATGTTAGTAAGGTTTTCAAATTTCCTCAAAAAAGCCCACAATATTATTCAATGAGTTATTTTTTTAATTTCAATATCATACCTTTATATAATGTTTCATATGTACTAGACTAGGGTTTGTATAAAGCCACAAGTCATACCGCCCACTCAACCACAAAACCTAAATATTAGTATTTCATTAATATCACCCTGAAATCCATTTCCATAACTTTGTCTCAGTGACTATATATGACAAATCCTACACACTTTAACTCAATTCTCCATCCTCAAATTCATCTCTAATATTATTCTTGATTGTAATTTTTCTCTTTTTTGAGCTATCCTAAAATATCACATAACATTAAGATCCCTTAAGTTCAGACAAGCAATCATGCTTATGAACATAAGATATACATGAGTCATGATACTTCGCTATTCTGAGTATGAATAACAACAGTAACCAAAACAGAAAAAAAGAAAGGAATGGAAAGATGGATCAATAGGGGAGGGTGCTTGCCACACAAACGTATCAGAGTAACCAAGAACACATATCATCATGTACATGCCCATGTTAATCAAAACATGTGGAATACAATGCTACTCAAGCAATGTCTGCTGTCTCTCAGGTGTGGAACTGGAACTTCCTGGAATACTATTTCATTGAGCCTAAACTTCAGAGCAACTCACTGGCCTATCAGGTAGATAAAGCTTAAAGACCTGCTGAGTCATTCGCAGACTCTTACCCAGCAGCATCCGCAAGTGAACACTGGGATATGGCAACGTGTCAAGGGAAATAAGGGTGTCAGGGGGAGAAGAAATAGAGGTGTGTGTGTGTGTGTGTGTGTGTGTGTGTGTGTGTGTGTGTGTGCGCGCTTGTGTGTTATGGGAAACAGTCCACAGCTGTTTCTTCTTTAGGGAAGATTCTAATCATGATAAAGTATCCACAAAACTCTCAGTCAAAAAGAAAAAAAAACCAAAGGGCATGCAATGGAAAGCAATGTGTTCCTCTACAACAGTGAGCTGGATAGTAAGGTGAAGCCAAAATTTTATGTAGTATTGTGTTAAAAATAAAACTATGAAGATGCTCTTCCTTTCAATCTCCCTTCCTGCATATATCTACATAATGACTCAGTGCAGTGTTTATCCCCAAAGTACCTGGGAAGCTCAATTACTATGCTAAAGGAGAATTGTAATACTATTTACACATCTCACTTCTCTCTGGGTAACCATCCTTCAAGAAGCCATACTCACACAAAATCTCCAGTTCATTAAAAAATTTCCTTCGTTTTCATGCACTGTGAATCTGTGATAAAGTGTTATTACTGATCACCCAGCAGTCGATTCACTAACTCCTCAAATGTCAGTAGGAACATACTGAGGGAAAATCGAATTACATAATTTCATCCCTTGGACTAATTATTCTTATTGCAGCTCCTCTGAAAAGGACTGGATGCAAACTCTGAAATGCCGTGTTTACTTTTCTTAGCAGGAAGGAAGTTTTGTGATGTGATTAAAATGGTATCATGTTGTTTCTTATAGAATATGTTCGTGCATCCGACCTGCAAGAACCAAGAATTGGCTATACCTATTAACTGCGATAAATGCCCCCCCTTGTAGCTAGGTGGGCAATTTCCATAGAAATTATATACAGTAAGTTGTAATTAAATATGAACTAAATTGGTGCATCTTTACTGCTGATGCTACAGATTCTTTGCCTATAGCCTGTTGTTAGTATCTAAATTTAGGTAACTACTAGCTGTAATTCCAGAACCTTTGCCATTGCACTCAACACTTCCTAGTCTTCAGCCTGTCAGACAGTCTCTTAAACATGGACTAGTCATGAAAATTCCAAACTGTGATAATTATAGAGGCCTTTGGTTTGCTTTGTCATGTTTGCTGTTATGGCATGGCTGATTTTTGTGGAGAATATTTAATAATAAATAGATATTGCTCAAATTTTGCTCATTTCACTTCTACCCACACTAATACTACAGTTGTATTTCACATTGTGAATATAGCAACCTTTGTATCTTAATTAGGAACACTTTGCCCATCTTAAGTGTAGTGTAGTTAAAAGTTTGTAAATGGGATCAATGGCTTGGCGTCTGACTATTATTTACGAAGGCCTCTTTGGTCAAAGGAAAGCTATTTATCTGCTCTGCTATCACCAAATGAGTAACTGATAAGCAACAAAAAAAATTAATTCTCAAAGAGGACACAAGTCCCAGATCAGGGTGCCAGCATGAATGGCTTCTAATGAAGACCACTTTCCAGGCTGCAGATGACCACCTTCTCACTGACCCTTCACATGGTAGAAGGGACCAGCTAGCCCAATTTGATACCTTTTACAAAGGCCACTAGTCCAGATTATGAAGATTTACCTTAAAAGCCAAATCATCCTCCAAACAACACACCTTCACCTATCACAGCTGGAGACAGAATCATCCAGATCTCTATATACATAGCACTATATTTTTCACATACTGGCATCTACCAATTAGAATAAAAATCTAAAATCAAACATGAAAAGAGACATATCTGACATAGTTCTCAAATTCAAAATCCTGCCTACTGTCATATAAGACAGAAGGAATGTGAAATGATTAAGACACACCCCATCTCTTGTAGAAATTAATTCAAGCTATGTGTGATTGCAATACATCATAAGATTTATCGGAACTGGTCATCTCATGTGGTATTAACAGTGGAATTACTAAGGAGCTTGGGAAGAGAAAAGACCACTTGAGGCACCAGGTACCAGGCAGAGTGCATACCTGGCCCAGGGCCACTTGCAGCAGTTGTAACACATGCCACACATGGTCCATATTCCTACCAGATATATATGGAGAACACACATCCAATGTGGAGGTCATTAGTGGCGAAGGGGGTTGCAGGTCCTCTTCTTTCCAATTGCCGAGATCTGGGATTAAGGCATGGGCCAGCATACCCAGTTTATGCAGTACTGAGAGGATGGAGTTCAGGGCTTCAGGGATCCTAGGCCCTAAGCCAGATCACCAATACTGCCATGCCTTGTTTGTTTGTTTTATTCCAAGTCAATTATATTCATGTTTTATTGATTTATTTTACTTTCATTATTTATTTATCTATTCATTTAATTATTTGGGTCAGGCAACCTTTACCTACCACATACATATCCATAAAGAATTTACACTCAGTGATGTAAAAACTGAGTAAAGGATTTAGATGGGCACTTTTCTAAGAAAGATGAACTACAGAAATGGCAAACACTTAAACCCATGAAAATACACTCTGCATTATTTGTCAGCAGGGAAATGCAAATAAAAAGTACGAGATACCATGTTCTACATTCAAATATGGCAGAATCATCAAGTAATTAAGGTCAGTATTTTGGCATTAATGTAGAGAAACAGCAACATCCCTGCCCTTCTGGTGATATAGAAAATTATACAGTAATTTTTGAAAATAGTTATCAAATCTTTAAACACAGAGTTAATATAAAGACCAGAAATTTCATTTGTGGCTATATATACATAAGAAAATTGAAAGCAGAGGTCTGCACAGAAACGTGTACACAAATTTATAGAGTAGAATTATTCATATAGACAAAAGGTGAGGCTAATCTAAGTACACATGCACTGGTAAACAGATAAATAAAATATGATATAGTCGTACAATAGAATACTAATTAGCCACAGAAAGGAAGAAAGTTCTACTATATGCTTCAACAAGGATGAACCTTGAAACATTGTGCCAAATAAATAAGCAGTAACAGGCAGGCAGAATTCTGTAATTTCATATAAATGAACATCTTAAGCAGGGAAATGTGCACATATGGGAAATAGGTAAGAGGTAGCTTAGGGCTGCTGGGTTGGCAGGAGATGAGGAGAACAGCAGGATAGGGCTGAAGGCCATAGGGTTTCCTTTGAGGTGGTCAGGATGTTCTAAAATAAAATATGTGTGTGTGTGTGTGTGTGTGTGTGTGTGTGTGTGTGTGTGTGTGTGTGTGTTTGTGTGGGTTTATGACATATGATAAACATATATGTATGTATATATGTACACACACACACACACACACACACACACACACACACACGTGCACGCGCAACTGTGATTACATGGAAAAACCATTGAATGATACACTTCAAAAGCAAAACATGACCTCTAGTAATTATCCACTCAAACATGAGAGTCACAATAAAAATAAGTCCACAACCTTACTATATAAAGTACAGAAATAATTAAACTTAAGTATTGTGAACAGTAATTTAAAAAGATTTAAAAATATGTAAAGAAGTATCTAGAATTAATTCATAGCCTTTAATGGGAAAAATGAGAGGCACTAGTGATGTTAACCCTTTAAAGGGTTAGGATTAAAACACTAGCATTTAACTGAGTTTGAGCCTTATCTCAAACTCCTGGGATAACACGTGGTCTGGGTGCTTCTGGACAACTTCAGCATGAAATGTCCTGTGGGCAGCTTTCTACTGCTGTCAGCAGTTCTCCTCAGCTACACATGGCCAGTTCACCTTGCTTAAATTGCTAGAAGTAATTAAAATCATACTCTAGATTGCCTATTTTATGTTCTCACTTAATCTACAGCCTCTATCTTTTCCTTTGGGGCCTCCTCCTCCTCCCTCATCTATCTAAGAAGGAAAAATAGATTAAAAGTTTCTAGGGTACATGAAAATCACTATCAAAATTGTGGTTTTCAGAAGAAGAGGAAAGAGTTGAACAGCAGCACACAGTAGATACCAAAGTAAATACATTTCATAGTTAATCAAATCTTACCTCTAGTTCAAACAGGATTTCCATTACTAGCTGGAACTAGCAATAAATACTAAACACTTTTTACTAAAGCCTGAAGTATAACTTTGTTTCTCCTAACCCATACACATTTAAAAGAATCTTTTAGGTATTGTTAGAGACAGAAGTTTGCCTGTGGATAACCATGATTTTAGCTATAGGAAGGAGTCATGAAGAGAAAGTACATAGTAAAGTACATTTGTGAGAAGAACCTCACAAATGACTTGAGGTCAATTCAGCCTTAGATCATGTGCCTCTGCCTCTATGTTCTTGTAAACACTACACTCCATATCTCTTTGTCAGCACTGATGAATCATCAGAACAAACTTCCCTAAGATGTTCTCTCTATGAGTATAATCATTCAGCCACATGATTGTGGGGGAGTTTTTGACAATAAGAACAATTATAGACACAAATGAAATTTAAGAACTATTACTTAGACAAGGGCATTGGTGTTGTGAGTCCAGGCGAACTCCATTCAAATTAGGCATCACATGTAATAATGGAAGAATAAATATTATGCTAATGCATTCTGTGATAACTTTTTCCCATTTATGGCCAAGACACTAAGCCTGAAGCCAAATTAAATGAGCAAATGCATACTATAGGGAGATATGGAACTCTTAAATTTGTCACAAGGATTTCAATAACTCAAAGTCTCCCCTTGATCATTGGTACATGCTCCAGAAGAGCACCTGATGCTTCATATGCTTTATTAAAAATGCTAGAATAGAGCACAGGGGAGACAGAAGGATAATGTCATATCTACTTTTAATTATCAAGATTCCTTTTTTCTTGAGAAATATCTAGGAGCTGATGACAGTGTGCAAATATATGTATGCTTGTATATGGTAATGTGAATCCATACTACATATCTATGAGCTGATATAGAAAATAAATAGTACAATTTCAATTAATAATATATTAATATTAAATTTGGAATAGGTAATTTTTAAACATAAAATTAAAAACTGCATAGCTCACCATTCTTAGTAATTGCCAAATAAATCTATATGGTACCAAACAGGAAAGGACAATAGTATATAAGGACTTTATAAGTATTAAAATAAAAAAATTAAAAATCTATGTCCATAAGAAATAACTTTTAGCCTATGGTAGAAAGGATGTGTTCATATTCCTGAAACCCTAGCATTGCCGTCCTACCAGGGTGTAAGCCTCAATGATAATATGTTTCTCCTGTGTTGGTCATGATTTACAAACATGATAAAAGGATTGTTTTAATATTACAGTGCTACAGTGCAAGGCCAACTGATGTTTCAATGGCTGTGTTTGCATTTTGAGTACCTTAGGCAACATATATAAATATATATATATATATATATATATATATATATATATATATATATATATTCCTCATGATCTGGAGTCTGAGAAGCCCAAGCTCAAGGTGACACAGGGCTGGTTCCCACTGAGGACTCCCTTTATCCTCACTTTGAAGATGGCTTTTCTATGTATCTGTATGTCACCTCCTCTTGGCGTGTGACCTCATGAGGAAGAGGTGTGATCCACCTATCTTCAGCTTATAGGACATCCTGTTGGATGGGCTTTTTGTACCTTATACTTGATTTTTTTTCCCATTATATACATTTAAGCTTTTATTTTGCGGCTCACTGAAGTGCTGTGACCACAAAATGACATCTGTGTGCCAGGGCAGAGATATATAAACAGTTACTAGGCTATTAAGGTTTCTGTAGGAGACAAAAACACACATAAAATGTCCACACCAGATAATTTTCTGTTTTTTTCCTATTTTTTAGATAATGTGAAATTTTAAATATGTAATACTTTATCAATCTCACTGTTAATAGACCTGTAAGTTATCTGAGTGATGGGATGTGCGGGGATCACTCAACTGTGTTATATTGTAAGAGGTTTTAGAGTAATTTTATACTCTTCAACAAAGACCTGTTTATATTAATGACCAGTTATTATTTGTTGCATAATGAGAAAGTTCCTTTGTAAACAATAACCCGGTAACATGTTGTATGTTATACTTTAGTTTACCCTCATTAACTCCTAAAAAGGCCTTTGTCCAAAATACAGGCATATTGAAAGTTAAGCATCCAACATAATAATTTTGAGAGGCCACAGCTCAGTTTATTACAATGATCTATAGCATAGAAAAGAATCATGAGTTTCAAGGGAAAGCTTGTAAAATATTTTGATGGAGAGTTAGACAGTGTTTCTGTTGCGCATTCCATAACGTCTCTTAATTTTGTAACTCAGAAGAGCCAAAGGGAAAAAAAAATCTAAGTGTATGCCTCAAGCTGAGGAAGGCGTGGTCTCTGTGTTTAAGTATTTTCTTATCTAGCTGGGATGTGAAGCAGAAACAGCAGGGTGTGAGCAGCACAGAAGAAAGTCAGATGTAAAATGCCTCACAAATGGATATCATCCTTCTGCCACAGTCCTAATTTTTGTCTGTGTTTCTAGTGATTACTGCCAATAACATCCCTGCGTATCATCAGGACATCATTATGTTGACTCCTCTGCAATTCATGGGAATTACAAAGGGACAGTTACTGCTGTAAACATTTTGTGCATGAAAATACAAAATGGGTAAAGAGAGACTGCAAGGGATGTTTTAATAATGTGTCATTTATTTTTACTTTTGTTTGCCTTTGCTTAATCTTTCCAACTGAGCTTAGGGCTTCTTCTGAAGGCTGAAAGAAACTTGCTTTTGTTGTAGTTGTTTTGTTTTTTTCTTGATATCCTAGCACACTTAGTTTTGAATATTTTCCTCTTTTTATTTTTACATCTAAGCAGTCACCAGACCCTACAAAGAAGTAATTATCATACTTTTAAAGGTGAAGGAATTGAGGATTACCTACCTAGATTTAGTGAGACAGCTGATAAGACACACATCAGTGTGCTTAGCACTGAAATGCCATTGTACTAAAGAGAAAATCCGACCGTAGTGTTAGCAGAGCACTCAGAAATTGGACTAGTTTTCCAAACCAGGGCAGCATTCCTAACAACAATCTTTACACATGTCCTTATTTCCTCCTGCATTTCTTGTTCTTCTATGAACAGTCACACTTATTTTTTTTTTCAATCAGTAATGTTCTCCTTTCAGCTCCCATATATGGAAATCCAATTTTCTGATCATCATATATTCATCACACCCTTTGCCTCCCTTACTGCACATATATCACTTAGGCTTTTTCTGTAATTTTCTGTGTCTTAGCTTTTGACCTAATCAGTCTTGGAAGCCTAGGCCTAAGTGGCGCTTTCCTTTCTGAGACCCCATATTGTTGGGTAGAATGTTCAACACAGAGAAGCTCTTCTCTAATGGTTACAGGTTACGATAAGCACTGTGGTTCCTTTTTCACTTCAGCCTGCAGCTGGTTCGGTTGGTATATATCCAAGCATCTTTATTATTATTGAGAGTCATTTTTATCAGACAGTGAAGTAGTAATCTAAACCTTTCACATCATAAGAAATTAGATTTTAGCACATGTTTAGCTTTTATTTATATTTGGGAGGGGAGGGGAGGTGGGTTTTTGCTATGTAGTCCAGGCTAGCCTCACATTCTCCATCCTCCTTTGCAGCTTCTCTGCTGCTGGATGACAGGTATGTGCCATCACACCCGACTGTTACATGTCTTGATCTGTTCTCCTCCAACTTCTCTTCTGTTACTTTTCTATATCTTTCTATCTTGCTTAAAACCTGCTAGTAGAAGAATCTATTACTGAATGCTAGGAATACAATATTCACCCACATGTGAAAGAATATAGAAATATTCTTCAGTTTTGAAGATAAATTTTCTTGGAGACAGTCTATTGATACATTTTTATGACATTTATCTATTATACTTATGTATGTACACATAAGCTTATATCTGTGTGTTGTGCAATTTATGTCAATGATGGCCTGTATATATAATGATGGGCCCAAAATTATGATGAAACTTAAAAATTGCTATCACTTAGTGACATCACAGCTGCAAGGACACTTTAGTCATGTGTTTGTGGTGCTGCGGGTTTAAACCTACCCCACTGTTAACCATATCAAAGTATATTAAAATTTAATACATTTTGAACACATGATGATGGTAATAATGGATTGCTTACTTATTTAAGAAATTAGTGAATTTCTTATGGTTATGTTAGAGTTCGTTCTTTCTAGTATAGAAAGTCTGTAGCTATAATACCCCACATAAGCATCAGCCCCATATATCCCCTGATTCCTCCACAAAGCCACAGTCAAGTGACTGAACCTTCACTAAATTCAAATAAGTATTCTATGAGCTCTACACATAACAAAACCTTGGGGACACAGATCTCACCCTTGAGTGACTCTATCACAGTGTATTAAATGAGTCTGTAAAGGCAGAGCTGCTCAGGTGGATAGGAAATACCATGATTAACACACCCAAATGAGGCAACCTCCGGGTCCTCACTGATCAAGGAGGACAGACTCTACAAGGGCAAATCCTCAGTTTCAGACTCCTAACTTAATTTCTTCTTTCCCCAGGAGCAGTCCAAACACAAGCAGTATAGGAAGTAGAGTAGGCTACTCACACAGAAGATGACATGGAAAAATTTTAGGTTTAGTTTTATGCTTCCAAATTGCTAAAAAAAACTTTGACTTAACAGAGTTATAAATGCCCTGGGAAAACATCTATGATCCCCAGTTAACATTTTCCCAGAGATTTGTTAAAGGAAATAAACATGAGGAAAAAAGGTATACTTTTCATATTTTACTATTTTTTTTATGCAGATTGCTATAAAGGGAATTACAGAATTCTTCCCAGAAAAGTTGAAAAATTTTCATTTACTTATCAGTGTCAGCCCTGTGGTTCTTAATGGGGAGCCCTTCCTAAGTGACCTCTCCATTCATGTCCTTCTGTGCGGTCATGAACTGTGAACAGGTCATTTTAAAATTCCTACTTTATTGATGAGAGATTAAATACCTCATACAGTATGCATGTCTGCATTGATTCAGATGCTAAATTTAGATTCCAGATCAATGTTGAACTGAAACAGGAGCAAATCTCCTGTATGTTTGTTGAGGCTTGTCTCACAGTAAACACAGAGTTATGTATGAGGGTCAAGAGGGACAGCTGGGGAGAAGGATAAAGATATATTCTAAATTATAATTAGATTATAACTCAAGATATAGGAAAAGGACATTGAATACATATTGGAAAAACAAAATTGTTTGTTTCTTTAAGAAATGGTTATAAGGTTTATAAAAGTAAGAAACATGATACTAGGATACTAGGGATTTTATATATATATATTCTACTTTTGTAGATGTAATCTTAAGATGTGTTACATTGGTTTATGCTGTGGAACATTTGTTTAGTGATGCAAAGATGTGTTGCATTCTTTTATGTTGCATTTGTTTAACTACATGAAGCTGCGTTACTATCCCTGTCTAAAACACCTGATGATCTAATAAAGAACTGAATGGCCAATAGCAAGGCAGGAGAAAGAAAAGGTAGGGCTGGCAGGCAGAGAGAATAAATAGAAGGAAGAAGGAGCAAGAGAACAAGGAGAGGGGGACTTCAGGGGCTAGCCACCCAGCCACACAGCCAGGCATGGAGTAAGAATGAACATAAGATATACAGAAGTAAGAGAAAGGTAACAGCCCAGAGGCAAAAGGTAGATAGGATAATTTAAGAAAAGCTGGCTAGCAACAAGCCAAGCTAAGGCCAGGCATTCATAATAAAGAAGAAGCCTCCACGTATGTTTTCTTTGTGATTTGAATGGCAGGCCGCTCAAAAGAGCAAAACAACTAACAACATTTTGGCATTCCAATGTGGGCCTGTAGAAAGGTGAACAATGGGCTACAGGTTTCAGAGACCATCTATCCGCATTCGTCTTTTTAGGCCCCTTCCTGATCTTATCCGTTGAGGCCAGACTTTGCTTCTGTGAGAACAGAGCCTGTGAATGTTTTGAATATGCATGCATGCTGAAGGCCTGCTTCCCAAATGATGACTGTACTGATAGAATGAACCGTGAAGAGTCCTGCTACCATCGATGGGATCACCCACTCGTGAACGCAGAGGGGAAATTTTGTAGAAGTCAGGGCATAACACAAGGAAGTAGTTCACTTGAGGTGAGCCTTTGAAGGACATGCCTTTTGCCTGAACACTTCTTGCTCTTTCTCTCTGCTTCTGAAGACCATGAGGTTTAAAGCTCTGTGCCATTATACCCTCTACTGTGGTGCCCTGCCCTACAAATACATAGTGTTAAGGCCAAGTTTCCTTGAACTAAGAGCACAGAAACTGTGAAAGCAAATAAATCCTTCTTTAACTTGTTAATATCAGTCACAATGAGGAAAAAAAAACAAATATACACAGACAATATCAATTATTTAAATCTTCACACATTCCAGGTTTACAAAGAATACTAAAATGCCTTACAAGCATTGGACAAATCAACTTAGTATGTTTTAATTGCATTGCAAGTACATTAAACCTGGGTTTCAAAACTTTTGTGGCTTTCTCACAGCCAAGTACCATATTAATGTCAAAAAATGTTCACAGATATCTTACTGATGTTTATCTGTACATTCAGAAACACAACCTCAAGCGGTTATTATTAAAATATATCTGCAAATTTATTAATGCTATTTATTTGAACAAAAGTTTTCCTGATTTTGTGGAATAAACTTTCAATTTTCATTTTATCAGAATGCAATATAAATGCTACACTTTACATTATAGTTGATGTTTATTGACTCAAATTACTGAAAAGGGCAGCAATATTCCTTTTAATCTAGTTGTTTGGAGATATAAAAAGTCATGAGTTCAGAAAGGTTCACATTCAAAGCTAGTGAATGCTCAAGAAAGATCACAGTTGTAAGCAAAACAAGAGTCTGATAAAATGCATGATTAAAGATTTATAAGTACAAGTTTATACTTCTTGTGGGACTTGAATCTTATGAAAAATACAACTATGCTTAAATTTTTAAAAGTTAGGAAAATACATTTGAATAAAATCGATAATAAGGATCCTTTCTCTTCACTGCATACATTCCTAAAAGTCAATAAATTCTGTTTTCAAATAAACAGTCTACTAGAGTGACACTAATTTTATATTAGGACAGTCTGACACTATATAAAACACTTTATAATATGAACATTCATTTTCAGGTCTAGGATTAGTCACAACAGAGTCCAACCAACTTCTTTAGTAAATCAAGTTTTTGGTAGTAGTTATCAGTCAGAAATTTCTATGGGAGATGATTAAAATATATTCCCAGTTACCATGGTGACTTCTAGAAAAAAAAATGAAATGAAAATACCAATCCTAAGATTAAAACATAGATCATCTATTAGTTAAGAAAATTCAAGATGCTTCCAAATGACACATTCAATATGTAGTCTATAAGCACATTTTTGGACAGAGAATTATTTATAATAAAAATATAAATTTAGTGCTAAAAAGCCACTGACTATAAATAAAGCAAGCTCATCCATTGATATGTATTCATATACACAGCATAAGTATAGCCTTCTTATTTGAAAGGAGTTCCTGTTAAACAAAGACATGTGCTTAAATACATACTTGAATGGCAAAAAAAAAAAAATGTTTGCAACTTTACAAAACTGGAAATGCGAATGTCTAGTAAAAAGAAGTTAAAACAAGTTTTATTAAATTAAAAAGAAAATGAAATGCCACAGAGATGTAAATTTTGAAAATACGATTCCATGATAATAATTGTGAATTAAGGAAATGAGAGATTCACTCTATTGGTAGGGTAAATTCTTATATGGTTGATAAGAGTTCAAACAGGTCTACATTCCTTTGAAAATGAATAAATAAATATTTAGTGATTGGGTATGTAGGGTTTGTATGTGGTGTGTGTGTGTGTGTGTGTGTGTGTGTGTGTGTGTGTGTGTGTGTGTGTGTGTTCTTTTCAAATATAATTTAACAACACAAAAAGTTCAAACTACTTAAAAGAAAACACAGAAGAATATTAAAAAATACATAGAGGCTTAGAGAGGATGCTATAACTCATCTCTAAGTGAAAACACAAATCCTACAATATAACATTAACCTCCCTTAGGTGACACAAATGTGGACCTTGCTCTAATTCAAATTCTAGTTTGGAAAAACTAAGACTAAGGCATCTTAAACAACATCATCATTCTTTTAAATGGCCAGTGCTGAGAGTGTTGATTGTAACTCAGTGAGAGAAACATGACTGCTTGCTCACTGGCAGCCTGGCCTAGGCAGGATGTCATTTAAGGACTGAACTTATTTGGGCCTGGAAAGATGGCTTAGTGGTTAAGAGTACTGGCTACACTTCTAAAGGACTAGGGTTCAATTCCTAGCATGAACATGACATCTCACAACTTTGTGTAACTCAAAAAAATGTTTTAGCCATTGCATAAAAAGTCCAGACCTTTTAATTTGTTTGAATTTTATAAACATTTTTCCGAGTTGTTTAGCATTTATTTGTCCTCTTTTTAAATAAAACATCCTTTAATTTTTATACCTTCACATTTATTTTATGATTATAGAAGTAATGTGTAGTTCTGAATAATAAGATAGTCATCAATACATGATACCAATTATGTGTTTGCTGCCTCTTCCTTGGCTATGAGTATGAAAATTACTTTAACCTTATTTTCACAGAACAATGCCATTTTTTTAGTCTTTGTACCTTGCCATCCTTTCTTCCCCTATTCTCTCAAGATCGTTCTAATAAATTCACACATTACTAGGTGTGATTACATCATGAATTATGAAATTTCAGAATTGCTTCATACATATCACACAATCTACCTCACTGCATATATGTTTCAGAAGAAAAACAACTCAGAAGTGTGTGTACCAGGAAGCCAATTTACCTTAGGCCTGGGGCTGTGGGAACAAACAGGTCAGATTTCAGCCTGGATCCCTCCTTGGAACATTTATTTATCTAAGAAGAACTCATTCATTAGATAGAGTTGACATGAAACCCTCAGTTAGGAAAGGCATGGGTCGTGTTTCTTCCCCAGTGTGAAGATATCATCTACTCAAACAGACCCCTCTAGGGAGATGCTACAGCCCTTTCATTTCACCAATGCTCACCCTTCACTAATTCAAAGGGGACTTGAGTGGGAAAATGACTCAAGGAACTTGGTTAGACAGGAAGTCAGAAAGAGCCCTTAACCACTAAACCTCTTTCTCAAAAACGCAGGAGACCAAATTCCTCTCTACTGCCAATGATCTCCAGGCAACAGACAAGACAACTCTTGAGTGACACCAGTGCTGCCATTGACCAGACAGGCTTTTCATTTTCACCCAGTTACAATCAACCTTCTCAGTACCAGCCATTTAAAAGAATAAAGATGTTGTTTAAGTTGTCTTAGTCTGTTTCATTTCCTAAACTTATCTAGAATCAGAGCAAGGAAGATCACAGCTATTTAATGTGCTCTCTCTATACACCTCCCACAGGAGATTTTTGAAGAATAATTGTTCCATGATTTTGGCATTCAATTAGTGATGATTTTACATATATATATACATAGAGGTGTACATAAATATTTATGCATATTAACATGTATATATACATGTACAAGTACATATTTACAGGACTATGTGCTTCACATATGTGTGAATATATATAATATATATAATAAGATTATATTACAGAATTTATTATATTGTATAACTTGTTAATGTCAATATTAATAAAATAAAATTCTTCTATAACATAATAAAGAGAAATGTTTGGGATATACTAGCTTTGTTTTACTAGAGATTTTCCCCTAGAATAGGTATGAATCCAGAGGCAACCCATGATCATGTGACTCTATAGTGTATGTGGACATCCATGCTTCAGTGAAACACAGGATTTTCTGGAACAAACCATGCCAGGCTACCAAAATGTTTCCCTAAGAAACACAAAAAATATATCATGCAGTGTGGGAAATTGTTTGTGTTGCTTCTCTATTTGGGGTAGATTTAAATGCATTAAAAACTATATGGGTGTTTTGTAATGACACAACTCATACAGTAAAAGGAAAATCAGTCTACATGCAGATGCACATGTTGACACAGGTATAATGTGGATAACTTCAACGTGTCCTTGGGTACCGGCACTCACATGTGGCTAATTTAGTTGTCAACACAGTGTTGTAGTCTAACATACAACTTGACTTCACCTACAAGCAGTCTAAATTCTAGGTTATTAAATAACCACATTCATCAAACTATCAGTAAAGATCACATTACATGACCATTTCTGATCAGCAGTGTGTGTCACCGTACCTTCATATCACAAATGCTTTCTTTTCTTTGCTCTAGTGAAATATAAAAACACGACTAAACTAAATTGTTGCCAGCTTGATGGCTGTTAATATTTTAGCTAAAGTAATGACATCTCTAAATCCAAAGAGTTAATATCATTTGCACATTAGGTTTTTAGAATTTAAATTTTGATGAGGAAATAAGCAACTCTATTACATGAGCCACCATCTATCCCATTATCCTTCCCCCACTCTTTAAATCTAAAGTGAATATAGCTCAGCAGATCGACACATCTTTTACTCATTAATATCTTTTAACTTGTACAGAATAATTTATAAACAGCATGTGGTTTTTCTTGGAATTTTGAAAATACCAAAAGACTTTATTCATAGGAAAAACTGAAAAACAAGTAGACATTTTTGTCATTTACAGAAAAGGGGAAAGAACAATAAAATATTAAAGTATTTTCTCCAAAGTACATAACTGAGGTCAAAATAGGTAAAACGAATTTCAAGACCATGATAAGATATTCATTTGACTAAGCAGTACCACAGATCATCATTCTTAATTTTCAATAAGGGGTAGGCATTCCTGCTTTCCTGAAGGGCATAAATCCATTCATGTTCCTTAAATTCCCTAAGCTGCATTCTTGTTATGCAAGTTTTCCTTTAACATATTGGATTTTAGTTGTTTACTTTCAACACAACACCTACAGTTATTCCATATTAATATATCAATCTTTTCAGCACACTGAATTTAATGTCAGAAACATTATTTCAAGTATCATCAGCTTTTCCACTCATGCATAATTTTATATAATTTCTATCATTTTTTTCATCATTTACTTTCTGTGTGTATGATATTTTTAGAAGTATTCATTGTTATTCAACACATCTGTTCATTAATACTTTCGGGAACTTTCCAGCACATCACTAAAATACGTCAAGAGTAATATATGTGGCTTTTAATCAATGAGCAACTATTCAAACACTGCATTTAACCCTTGTGCAGTTAATCAAAGCAGAGCAAGAGCATGCACAGAATACTGGGACCTTTCAATTTTACACTAATAAACATGGGAAGCAATCAGTGATAAGCACTTCAAATGTTATCGTGGTACATTTTGAAAGGTATAATGTAAACTCATCTGCAATCCCTGACTTACCCAAGACTGTGAGCTCTGCAGAGGCACTAATATTCTCATTCTTATATGTGACAACACAGGTATAGGTCCCGCTGTCATCATCTGTCACATTAGAGATGAGCAAATTGCTGCCGCCCAACAACGAATACTTCTTAGACCTGTAAGAAAGAGGCCACGTGCTTTGAGATGGCCAGTTAACATATTTGAACATGAGGCAAGATTTCAGAAGTGCTAATGAAGTTCACAAATGCTCACATGCTCACATTGTAAATCTGAAGAGATAAAATCCCTATGTCAACAAGGATCTGTAATATCTCACTCTTTGAACTAGTATTAATTCAAGGTAAACTCCCATGAGGAGGCTCTATGTATTAATTCAAAGATGAACTAGATTAAATGTAATAAAAATGAATTATATTTATAGAAGAAATGTAATAATGTATAGAATAATAAATTTCTATTCTAAAAACAATAATAATAGATTTCCAAATAATTTAGTATGATTCTATTGTTTTAATTTTAGGGTGTCAAGTTGAAAGAAGTGGTTCCCCAGGGTGAAAAATCAATGTCTCTTACTCTGACATATAACTCAGTCACCATTTACAAAGTCACATTTCAATTGAACCAAAAGCATCTGACTGTATCAAAGTGAGGCACTAACCAGATTTCCTGTATACCTTCATTACTTCAGAAACATTGTGATGGCGTACTGTGTCTTATTGTTGCCTAAATACTAACTTAAAATGGGCAAAATTTAAACAATAATTTATGATCTATGTGCACATCCCATAACAGAAATGAAATGTGTTAAAAGGGGTATACCAATCATTCTAATCAATGAACTTAATTTCTTAAGTGAGATCCATTTAATCAACATGTTTCAGAATAATCAACTATGGACTTGCTTTCTAATTCTCCCTTATTGTTAATCCTGGGCTAATCCAATGTGAATCATTCTCTCCAGTATCATATTTGTTTTAATTGGGATAGTAACAGGTATATTTGGAACTAAAATATCATTGCAGAGCTTAAAATGATATGTAATTCATTAAACTGAAGCAATGTTTTCTTTTCTATTGTTACAATGGTTTAAATATGATTGATGATGAGAGGTTGTTTATGTCTATGGTCTACCATGTGGTGCTTCTATATATGGAATGTGAAATAAATACATGTGCATGTAATATGACATGATTGCACAACAAGCTATGTAACCTGTGTGTGCATGTGTGCATGTCTGTGTGTGTGTGTGTGTGTGTGTGTGTGTGTGTGCTTGCACATTGTGTTATAAACATAGAAGATCTACCTTCTCCTTATGATATTCCTGTGATGATATCATCTGATTGGCCTTGTATTCCAATGTCGCTCTAATTCAGTTTCCCTTTAGAATTGATCCCATATGCTTTTAATTCTTTCTTCAACATCTATCCATTTAACTCCAATGGTTAAATATCTTTTATACACTAATCATGCCAAAGAATTAGAGGACAAATCTAATTATTATGAGGAAACTGGAATTTTTGGTGCCTATCAGAAAGTGAGAAGCAATAGTATATAGTTCTCAAGGGCCCAGTTGTGTCATACCTCAGCTGAATAACCTCCTCGCCCCTTAACCAGGTGAAACTTGGCGGAGGGTAGCCAGAAACACAACACTCCAGGACAGCATCTTTTCCTTCAACGGCTACAACGTTGGATGGTCTTTGCAGAAAATACAGCTGCCGGTGTAGCCCTGGATCTATGGGGGAAAAAAACAACACAGGGTCATATATTTTATATAAATCAGAAATATCATATATATCATAAAAATTATAGCTAGAATTATATCTGACATTACTTTGATTTAAGATAATGAAGAATAAATTCTGAAAAGTAGAAGAATGCCAGGAAAATTTAAGGATAAAGTTCTGAAAGAGTTTCTGTACTACCAGAATGTAGAATCCTGATATTAGAACATTCTTAACTGCTAAGAAATCAAAATATAAGGCAAAAGGCATAAGGTAGATGCTGCTACTGATCCTTATTTAAGCCTCAGACTTTGTCTTCATTGTAAAAAGAGTCAATCTTATCAGTAATTAGTCTAAATGTTATCATCAAAAACTGTTAATGGTTCACTTGATCTGCAACTAACCTTGATTCTACTTTCTTCTGCTTTTTAAAAATCATTTTTATGGGCTGGGAAGTAGTGGTGCATACCTTTAATCCCAGCACTCAGGAGGCAGAGGCAGGTGGATCTCTGTGAGCTCAAGACCAGCTTGGACTACAGAGAAAGATCCAAGACAGGCACTAAAACTAAATCGAGAAACCCTGTCAAAAAGAACAAAAAAAAAAACACTTTTATATATAGATATGTAAGATAAATAAACATATTAGAATGGTTTTAGATAGATTATGAAGAGTGTATTAGAATATACAAGTTTGAGGAATTATTTGCTGTTTCCAAGCAGAAGTTATGTATGCTTGCTTAAGCTTTCTTGCTTGATTTCTAAAAACAAATCAGGCTATGGTTTAGTTTTGTTTTCATTATAAGATTTTAAAATATTTCCAAAGACTGAGCTTGTCCCCGTTGCTAAGAACTTGGGCAAATGAAGAACTCAACTTCCCTCCACTTCATCACTCACACTATTTCTTCTGTATATGTATTATCCATGTTTACTAGCATGGATGTGCAATCTAGTGACTCATGAGCTTCATTCTTATCCTCACTTGACTAACAACCCATTGAATTTTCATCACGTGGAGTAAGCAGAAATTCAGAGCCTAAGCATAGGTTTAACACTCAGAAAATCTTCTTCAGAATAAAGAGCACCCTTCTTTTCATTGTGTGAGTTCCAGGCATAATGCCTAGAGACTTATCGATCAATAAAATGGCCTTATCCTCTGGTCTAACCTGTTCATCAATGTCCATCAGAGTTGATTTATTAAAGATATATTACTAACTTTCCTCATTCCCATTAAAATCCACACCCCTCTAGGAAAGTTTAATCAAAAGTATAACCTAAAGGAATATGTAGAATTAATTTGTTAGTAGCACTGTACACTCAAAAGTAAAACCCGAGTGCAAAGAGTTGATGAAATCCTACATGCAAAGTCACTAAATGAAATGAGATTAGATACAACAATGCCATAATGCAGACTGCTGCTGATCTTATGGGAAATTTTGGGAGAAGGACTTGGAATGTATTTAAACACAGTTATTGTCCTTAGCCAGGTTCAACCTCTCATTCTTTTAAGTGTGGGGTCATAGAAGAAAAACAAATTACGAGGCTAATAATAAATTTTCATCTTAAATACTCTGTGTATAGAAATTTATAGTTTCTCAGTCTTTCCACATCTGTCACTGGTAATTTCAATAACAGAATTAAACCATCTTCAATATGAAAACATTTAATGCATTTTCCAAATGTGTTAATTGTTATTAAACCAATGTTGCTGAAAAATGCCTCAAAACTTTTGGAAATCATGAAATGGCATATTTTATCTCCATTCTCAAAAGTGACTTTTCGAATAAACAAATGTGGTTCATAAGATAACACTGCCTAAGGAAAATATTTTCTGAAATGGACAAATCCCCATGATGTGCATTTGTATGTATCTGTCCTTGCAAAGGCAGACAATTCATTCAGAGACATCCCCTTACCACATGCTTCCAGGAATACCATTCCTATACATGCTGCACAAGGCTTCTATGTCTCACCTAGATGAGGTCTGCTTAATTTCATTTTCTACCCAAAGGAAATTTTACTTGGGATATTATACAGGTAAATTATTTACCAATCAAGGAATAAATACTGCAACTCGAATAATTGTATTTTATTTTATTAGAAAACACAACCACCACATAAAATAATTCATATTTGAATACTTTAAAATTATTCAATGTATCAAAAACTTGAACATATAAAACAGGGGTAGTTCCTTAATATCAGGTCCCTATCTTCTGCCACCATTTCCCCTATCATGAACATGTTACATTAGTGTAGCTCAGTTGTTACCAAGGTTAACACCATTATTAAATTATCTCCTTAGTTTAAATTAGGGCTAATTATTTTACGTAGGCTTGTATAAATGCAAGGCATATATCCATCATTAGAGTATGCTGTGGCTTTACTTATTCATCTTTCATCTATTAGCCCTACTTTAAAACTTAGGAGATAACTAACCATTTCACTACTTACATGGCTGAACATTTTTGAGAACTGAAACTATTTGCATTTTCTCTGTGTTAAGGTTTTCCCTGAGTACCGTGACAGATTATAGGTTAATTAAGTAGTATTATTCATATAATTATTAATCATATTATGCTACCTTTTAAAACTGCACTTTTTAAACTCAGCATTATATCCTTAACATTTCTTCACGTTGTGGCAGATAAATTGGTCCTTATTGTTGGACAGTATGTAATTGCATCAGTATGCCCAGTTTGTGCTTACTTTCAGCTTACAGTTCACCAATTGAAGGATAATTTAGTTATTCTCAGTGTTTGACATTTATGAACAAATCTTCTATTAGTATATGTAGATTTTTAAGTATATTAATTAGATTTGTTATTTGACAATTTCACACATGTGCACAATGCATACTGATCACTCTCGTGCCCACTCCTTCCCTCTTAGTATCCTTATCTATCCCCTCCATGTCCTTAAAAATCAACTTCTTGTGTTTTGTTTTCTGGCCCACTGAGTTTAACTAGGCCTACCCAAGTTGGTTTGGAGCTACCCATTGGAGTCTGATCAGCTCAGCATTAGGTACACAGCTAAAGACATTGAAATCCCTCTCCCAGAAACCATCAACAGCCAATAGTTCAGTAGAAGGGCCATGGCCATGAGCCACCGCCCCTTTATGTTACTGGGTATTGGCAGTGCCTGTCTGGTATCTGGTCAAGGAATATAATTGTAGTTATGAGCTCATAATAACAATGGTTACACCAAGCCTAGATGACAGCATTTCAATGTGCTTTACCCAATCACCTGGCTCTCAAATGCTTCCTGCCCCTCTTCTACAATATTCTCTGAGTCTTAAAGGTATAAATGTCTTGTTTACAGATGAGTCCAATACCTCAGAGCAGAATCCCCAAATTGTGTGATAAAACTATGTTTAGCTTTGGAGAAAACTTCCAGATTTCTTCTAAAGTGACTGAATAGTTCTCAACTCTCACCAAGACAAACATGTTCCTGTCAGGTACTAGGGGCTTTCTACTCTGTCATCATGGCGGGTGTGTGTAGTGGGTAGCTGTTCCAGCTTTGACCTTGAAGCACTGCCCCTAGTGAGGCAGCATGTAACGGCTATACCTGCCTATGATCTGCCCCTGGGGCATGGCCTCTTTGGACCCTTAAGACCTGAGATGCATAAGTGCTCACTTTCTTGGCTACCTTGTGACCCTGGATGCTGGGTTGCAGACCAAGTCAGAGTTCTCCAGAGAACTGCATTGGACTGCACCTCACCTCTCCTGGATCCTGTAACCGATCCCTTTGCTGGTTGTAAGTCGTCCCAAAATAAACCTCTTTTGACTATTAGATAAACTATGTGGAATTGCCTCGTTAATTGTCACTTTAGGTGTGTAGTGGCTTAACAGTTTTTTTCAAAAAGCAGTTCTTTAGTAGAGACGCAGAAGACCATTCATATGCTTTGTTCTCACTGTATGTTTTCTTTGGTGAACTCTTTGTTAAAAATCTTTTGGCTGCTTTTAATTGGCTTGGTGGTAGTGTTTGACCATTGCTTTGAAAAAGTTCATTATATATTTTGGAGATAGGTCCTGTTATCAAATGTGAGTTATGAAAATATGCTCCTAAGACATGGCCTTTTTGTTTGTTCTCTTAGCATGCCTTTTTTTGGAGTAGGAGTTATAAATTTTAAAATACCTATCATATTTTTCCATTCATTTCTTTAAATGAGTGATATCTGAAAATCCATGATCATATCCAAGCCCACTTGAACTTCCTATAGTATCTTCTAAAAATGTTAGTGTTGTGTATTTTGCATTTAGGATGATGATCCATTTGGAGCTCATTTTGTGGAAGGTATTCTAATTGTCCCAACCTCCCTTCCTGAAAAGACTTTCCTGATATTTTTATTTGTTCCATTGTCAAGGATCTGCTCTGTTTGTGGGATCTATCTGTGCAAGCTCTTTCTGTTCTTCAGTGCACCCTCCACCCATATTCTGTCAGTTCCTACTGCCTATCCACTGAAGAGGTCCAAAGGACCTGACATCAGATTGTCTCCATCTTCTGCCTTCTTACTTCTTCCTACTTGTGCTTACAATGTAACCTCTTCCCATAGAAAGTTCAGAGTGTTTGATAACTTCCAGAAAACCACTTTCTGGGATTTGGGCCCTTGTTTTAATGTATCTGTAGTTTGACATCATGGGGTTCATACAGTCACCAAAGAATTCTCTAACCCTCCTACAACATGCAATATATTGTTTACCCCATCCTGTTCTTACCTATTTGGGTATTATCTAACCCCTTGTGGCTTCACAAGTATTGAGATTTGTAACTCTTGCCATATTTATAAAACACTACTAGCATTTACTATAAAAATACAGTTTCAATTCTCAAAATATATCTCTCCATATTTCATCTAATGAATTCAAATATTAAGGGCATTCCTCCAAATTCTGACGGACATTTTCTCTAACAGTAAGTACTTGGTATGTTCTACAACTCCTCAGGTTGAATGTCAGCACAAAATACTTGAAGTTCCTCCCTCTGCGAACTGAGTGGATCTTTCTCTGTGCTGCTTTCTGATGTGACCCTGTGTTTTGCTTTGATCAGATGATTGTGGAGCAGTTGCTTTGTGTGAGTTCGAGGACTGAGAACTCAAAAGAGTGACAAAATCCATGGATGGTAGCGGAGGCCCAGGTGACAGCCCCCAACCTAACTGCCAGAAGATTGTGAAGAAGACAATCTTAAATGAACACTCCCTGCAAACAGAAATTGCTGTGAGGTGTTACTAGACCAGAAGAGGCAATAAATCTTCCCCTGTCTCAAGGGACTACATTTTGTTAGCTAGTCTGCAATAGAATAGCAACCAGAACACACACATAACAATGAAAGCAAGACCACCCATCTGCACAATTTAGAATACCCACTTGCCATTGTGGTTATTTTCTTTGTTTGATTTCAGATCTTCATAATGTTAGGATCACCTGGCTGTCCATGGAGACAATACTCAAATTCATTATTCCTCCCCTTTATTATATAACCTTTAATGTGAAAATTTTAAAGAGGCATTGGAAAATAACATATCACCATTTTAAAATTAGTAGAAGAAAGACGATTGTCAAGGTTAACTGTGTGTGATAGAACTGCAGGTGGTTTTGATTTTCACCTTTAAGTTTCTCTGTATTTTCTAAAGGTTTTTCAAAATGGCATGTAGTATTTTTAAATTGAAGAGTTATTTTAAACTCCACTGTGGCAAGGTGTATAGAACTTTTACAAAGAGAAGAAAAAAATCATAAAAGTTAATGACTAAAACTCCAGGCAAATATTTAAAAGCAAATGAAATTTCTCCCTCTAAGCTCCTTAGTAGTTTAATGAAAAACTAGAAATTGTAGATTATAACTCTTGTGGTCTAAATTGACTTTAATTAAAAACAGGATGGAATTAGTAATTAATGATGCATGTCATTTGTGTTCTAGCTATATGAGCAGTAGCTATTCAAGTCCTTGTGGAGTTATAGAGGTAACAGAACATGTGAAATGTTTTCAAGTGAATTAATGATATACCTCCATTACAACAAAGGGGGTGGGGTCATGTGACTGTAAGTTTTCAATGTGACATCTTATAAATTGGGTGAGAGATCATATGGTTGTTATTTATTAAACTGTACATATACTTCAGATAGTTTTATATGTTTAAAATATTTTAAAATAATATTTGGAGAGAGTGTAAGTGTGGTTACTAGATAACAAATTTGGTAATTTTTCAGCATTAAACCTAATAAAAATTTTCTGGTGACAAATGTTTATATCAATAATTACAAAGAAACCTTCTGTAATATAAAACTCATGAATAAATATGTACAAAATTACATGACTTGAGATTCTAAATTGATTATAATGATCATAATTTGCTTGAATTAAAACACATAGGTTTTTCTGTTGAAAGAAAAATGTTGGCATTTATTTTTTGTTTTTGTTTTTGCTTTTTTTTTTTTTTTGGTTTCGTGTTTTCTTTTTCTTTTTTCTTTTTTACCTGCTCTGTCTGCCATCAGAATGGCAGAAAAGTGAAGCCTCCTTAGAATCCAAGAGAGTAGTATGTAAAGAAAGTAGTTATTACAGGGTGATACATTTACATAGTTCTCCCCTGGACTACAGAGATGCCTTGGAGCACTGAATGACCTCATAGCAATTTATTTCCTTTGACTGTTTGTCCCACATTCTCTACCCTTTTCACTTCTTTTTAAAATGGAAATTTTGGCCTACTTTAGCTTCATCAGTTCTCTGAGTTGGAGTGGACTATTCTAAAATCATTAAAAAGAGAATTACCTGATAATGCCAACTGAGGATCTGAAACTGCTGGCTATTACTGAAAACTCCAAAGAAGTCTCCTCAGGTAGCTGAACTTTACAAAATTGGCATTCAAGAATAACATGATTTTCAAACAAAAACAGTAGTGAGAATAGTGGTAGTTTTTTATATTTGTATAAATTTCTTGAATGAGTAGCTTGATTAAAAATAACTTGGTTGTTAAGATGATTTCTTAATTCATACATTTCTCATAGGTATTTTTGCATTGCATGTAAATAGTCCAATTTCAGATAGATATGTAGCTATCAAAGGCACATTTTGATAAACTTTTCAGATAATTGTAGAACTATCCATTAACACTGTACCAATTCCTAGCAACCAATACCTGGACAGTTGTGATGTGGAATCTAACATAGTATCAATAAACATTCTGTACTGTCTTATATTAAAAAAAACTACTGGCTCATCTTGAACTTGAATGGATCATTCATTGATGTATGATTTTAGTCACATCAGTTGATGGTAATCTGGCATAGTACACTATTAAGACAGGACTTCCTATTGCTGAAATGTATCATTACAGAAAAAAAATCATCCGTTACTATTGCTAACAAAACAAATGACTTTTAATGTTGGAAAGCTGTCAAACTACCAGTAAAATATACAAGTTTTTCAAATTTCTAATTTTATCTTAGAAGCTTGAATTTCATTCTTGGTAGAAAATATTTTTATTCAAGTGGCTCATTCAAATCTTTCACTTTTAATGAAATACATGGCAAGTATCCATGTCTGAAGAGATATCATCCTCCTTTGATTGTCCTTTTGAATCAAGCTACTGTTCCATAAGGGGAGCCAACAAAAGGGTGGCTCATTCTGTTTGGGATTCAAGTTGTCACAGAAGTGTATACTGTCAAAGTGCACTGGCAGCACTGTGACATCCTTCATGTGCATTTTCCATTTTAGACCAGCAGAAGATAAAACTAAACTAAAATATAGGATATCAAGGATAATGATACAAAAGGCTTAATATTTATTACTGATTGTCAAGAGTGTTCTTAGGCAGCATGGCAAAAACTTCAACAGAGAGTGTAGCACTAGTGTTCAGACCTCACAGATTCCCTCAAAGAACCTAAAAATGCATGAACCATTCTTTGAGAACCTGCAGAGACAGATCAGAAGAACAATCATGAAAGAACCAAGACTGTGTTTCCTACCAACACAAGAATAGCTTTGCATCTATCAAGTAGAAACTGATGCTATGACTCCTGCCTCCCTTTTCCTCTACTTCCTTTCCCCCATCTCTTTTTTCCCAGTGTTTCTCCTCCTTCTTTTACTTATCATTATTATCTTTACTTTCATCATATAAAACAGTGAAACCTTAAAAATGTCGAACAAGGAGGTGTGCCTGGTCTTACTACAGCTTGATATACCATGGCTGGCTGACATCCATGGGATGCCCACCTGTATCTGAAGAGAAACAGTGGAGGAGGAGTGAGTAGAGTGGGAGATGGGAGGGAAATGGGGGGGGGGCTGGGAAGAGGGAGGGAGGGGAAGCTTTGGGTAGGATGCAAAAACAAGAAAATAAACTTTACAAAAAGCTAAAAGGAAAAAAAAAAGCCTAATCATTCCATTCAGGAAGAGTCTATTTAGAGTATTAGTCCTTGATCCCCTAGAACCATATACTATGGCCCAGTACCTATGATTAATATACTCAGAAATTAAACCCAACAACTATCAACAGAACCACTGATACAAAGAGGTAAACAAGAGATTTCCTAGTCCAGTTGGAGAATAGGGTGTTTTCAGTGGCATTTTGTGAAACGAAGGATACTGTTGGGTATTACAATGATTAAATTGAGGATGAGTCTCAGTAGGAACAAGATTTCACTCTTCATTCACTCTTGGTATATATTTTTCCCAATACATCAAGTCTTTGCTATTTAAGACCCTTCCAGCTGAGCCGGTCTGTGGTGGCACACACCTTTAATCCCAATACTCTGGGAGGCAGAAGCAGGCGGATCTGTGTGAGTTCAAGGTCAGCCTGGTCTACTGAGTGAGTTCCAGAACAGCCAGAGCTACACAGGGAAACTGTGTCTTGAAAAAACAAAACAAAACAAAACAAAAACAAAACAAAACAAAAAAAACACAAAAATAAATAAATAATAAATAAAATGAAATAAAAACAAAAAAGACCCTCACAGCAAATAACTAGTTTGACCTTGTAAGTTATCAAACTGGAGCTCATATTTAGAGGAGAAGGAAACTCTATCATAATTATCTTGCATCATGGAACATGGTGCTGAGGATTCTGGATAAGTGGGTGTGTATGTTTGCCCTGTGATGATAGCCTCTCTTCAATGGGAACATTTTACAGAACTATTATTTAGGAACCTCACCATTAAAGTCATGTGCTGATTCTGAAGAATAACTGAGGCATGGAAAATTAAATTATGGATTGCTGGAATCTGTGTCAGCAACAACAACAAAAAAATCACTTTTCTCTGCTTAATAACTGTCACTCTCAGAATAACTAGTAATAGTTTTAATTTTCATGCTTTCTGAATGGAAAACCTTTTTTCCCCATTGTATACTCTTTGGTGTGTGTGCTTTATTAAAATCATACCTGGTTGGATTATCACATCCTTTTCAGATGGAACGGAAGGGCTCAGCCAGCTGCTATATGGGGTGATTCTTTTCATTTCTGCTCAGGCCCAAGAGTCACAAACTCATTTAACTTCTCACAGTTCCCTGTATCTGCATTCTCACCTTCGGGTTCCTCTGCCATTCACCTGCTGGCTGCTCAGCCTTTGTCCTTCTAGCTGGGCTTTTGCAGGTCTGCAGGTCTCAAACACCATCAGGCATTATGCTATAATCAATAGCTCAGAGTGAAACTGTCCCTGGTATTCCTCCCAATTCATTGTTTAGAATTGGGGTTTTTGTTTGTTGGCTTGTTTTGCTTGGTTTTCTGAAAAGCAACCTAATCTCAACAGGTCACAAAAACCGGAATGTATTTCATAAAAAATAAATAAAATAAATTTCATCTTGCTGCAAACCTAGGAGCTTTGAACACGGGAAAGCAAGGAGCCATAGCTGTTCTTCACTCTGTCATTCTATCATTTTCTTGACTTATTTACACTAATTTGGTGCTAAAAATGACATTTGCTCTGTAAATATTCCTACATCTGTTCATATTTCCTCTTTCTTTTTCCATGAACACACACTTACTGCTATTTGTGGTTAGATTTGGAAGAAAGGGGAACATCTATTCTTGTCACTACCGTATGGCTAAGTCCCTTCTGTCCCTCAGAAATTTTGGTTCAGTGATTACCAAAGCAGGTCTGAAGGAAGTGAATTTTCATTTTTAGAACAGTTTAAGTTTTTTTTTTTTTAAGCTGACTTAAAATTCTAGGAAACAAATGTTGCTATCATGATGTGTCAAGGAAATTAAAAGAATTAAAAAAAATCTTCATAGTTTATATATACACATGAATAAGCACTTGAAACTTCCCAGAAAACTGGGGATTTCTTTATTCTAATACTTGTTTTAAATAAAAAAATGAAATTATCTGGATTATTTCCTCTTTAACTATGTTGAGTCTAGAAAGGTATAGGTATGCCTTATGACAGAATATACTTTTATTTTTCTTTCAGAAGAAATTAGTGTTAAAGGCAGTGGGAAAAGCAAGTTTCATGGTGATTTCATATTTTTTGACACTTGTGCACTGATAAATTATAGTTTTGTTTTCCACACACCCTCAGGGAAAGGCTTCTTGTTCACATCTGAGTCAGAAAAGATTGCCTGGTCCTCTGTTCCATCCACACAGGGCTGCTACCATCTCATTTGTAGTTAAGACAAAACTGAATATATATTTACCTCATTGTGCTTGGAAGAACACAGGACACCTTCTTAAGAACTATCCATTCCTCTACTTGGAGGCCCATCATGAGACTGTTAGTTTTGATTTTTATCTTTTGGGGTATAATAAATTTTCAGAGAATAGACACTAAAAGAATATAAAATAATTAATATCTAACATTACTCAAGGTAAAGTGGAAAATAAAAAAAACTAGTGGATTTGTTGATGGGATAATCATTTTGACATGGTATTAACAGGCCGACTGAATTGCAAAATAGTTCCCCTAGTATTTTCCTTTTAAATTAATGGACCTATTGACATACCCCCATTGTAGTAAGAGACAAATTCGAAGTCATAGGACATTCATTAAATTTATATTACTAACATATTAAATATTGTTGCACTTGAAATGCTTTTTAAATTATTTTTTTAGATTTATTAGTTATTTGAGTCTTTTGCATGCATCTATGAATGTGCACAATACATATTCCAGGATCAAAGGGCATTGGATACTGGAGTTGCAGATGGTTGAGAACTGGAGTTACAGATGTTTGTGAGGCAAAACGTGGGCTCTGGGAAATGAACCTGGCTCTCTGTGCGAGCAACAAGTGCTCTTAATCACTAAGCCATCTTTCTAGCCCCCAAAAAGGATTTTGACAACCCCATTGAAATAGTGACTATCTTAGTAGTCTCACATTCAGTAAGATGTGGCCTTACCTCCTGTAGCTAATTCTAATGTAACATGATTGGCCGTTCATTCATGAGCCAGCTCAGCTTAGTTTCCCATAGATGGTGGCTCCTATACGGTAGAGACCCACATAGAATCATGGATCTTGGTCAATGATATACAATGGAAGACATTCAATCATTTTTCTATGGATTTTTGATGTAATTATAAACTGACAAAAGTATTTTTATTAACCTAAAAATAGGAAAAAATCCCACGTTTGTGGCTTTTTTTTAATCAATAATTAATGCCTGGTTGCAATTGCTATGCACTTTTTAAAAACTGGAGTTTTCATGGCAAAGAGGAACTCTTAAATCCACAAATGGTAGGGTTGGGGCTGAACGTGAAACAAAGTAACAAATGGTATCCTTGGCAGTGAAGACACAAAGTCAGATCACATCTGACTTCTCAGGATAGACAGAAACAAAGGACATTAATGTTGGATGAATTGCTACTGGATTTTGAAGATCAAATACTAGCAAGCATATTTTCCTTCTGGTTCTCATTTAAGTCATTGTTGCCTATATTGTACAGCAGAAGAAATGAAAGCCTAGGTTGAAATCAGAATAGAAAATACTAGAGAGTAAATACTTTCACGTCTTTGTAGATTAGATATAAAAGAGGAAAGGAGAAAACTAGGCAAATTACTGATATATAACAACTAGGATGCTTGGCTTATATACCCTTTATAAAAGCAATGTAATAATCAGGAAAATAATCTTTACTTGAGAATCAAATTATTTAGTATTGAGGAAGCTTCTAAAATGCAAAAATAATTTCAGTATCTGCTGAGGTCTACAAAATGCATTTGGCCTGTCCAATTTAATCTATACAATCATCCTAAAAAATATTTCCTAGGTCTGTCTTCATTCCACAAGACAATGCCTTAAATTAAGTCATTTGTCTGAAATTGTACTGCTAGGAGTTATGAAACCAAGATCTGTACTTAGTTTGGTGTTAAAATCCATGTCCTTAATCATTTCTCATGATAATATATAGGGACACTAACTCAATCTGAGCAAAATCTAGGAAAACGGATTGTGGCTGTCCATGTTGAGACCCTTTCCTGTGGTCCAGATAAATTATGCTGTGTAGGAAGTCTGCACTACATGAAGCCTAATATAATATGCTAACATAATTTGTTCCTTTCTAAATACATACATGAATGGAACACAGATAATAATTTCATTTATTTCAAATCTTCAAGTGGCCACATGTGTCCTGTTTACATGTCAGAAACAGTACACTCAAAAGTAGCCTTTACAAAAAAAAAGTTAAATGCATTGAAAAATCCTTTAATTCATATAACATGAAGTATGAGAGAAAAGTGACTAGTGGTATATGAATGACACTTATTATTTGCTTCTTTGTTTCTGTTTTTATAGGTTCTACTTACATCAACATCTGTTCCTAAAAACTTGCAAAGATTCCCAACTATAGATAAATATAACTCACTTTAAATGCCTAGACATGAGATTTAAGACTCTCAGTATGTTGAGTTCAACTTTATATTCTATACTTAACATCCTCAGATATCATACTTTACAAAGTATTTCTCTTGTGATCTAGAAGTTCTCATCAAGACTTTCCAAATATCCACCTAGGCTTGTTTAGTTACCTGTGCTCATTTGTAGCTGGGCGTGTTCACATTAATGTTCCCTTCCCTGTTGTATCTTAGTTATCTTATGAATTAACAACTTAGCTTGATGATAAATTCTCAAATCACTTGAGTGTATTGTTCACTATCCCTTACAGACAATTGCATGAATACATTATTGAAAGATACTGTGGTAATGTTTGCTGGTATATTTCTAATTTTTTTCTGTTCTTGGCTGTATTTTATAAATAATGGCTCTTTTGTTGGGTTATTTTGTTGTCAAAACCACATTTGCCCAACAGCACATACTCACTTCATGTCTCTATCACAGTTTGATAATTCTCACCATATTTTGAACTCTTATTATATATGTTTGGTGATCCATGATCAGTGTAACTTTCCTGTTACAACTGTAAGTATTCTTAGGAATCATAGCATAGATGGCAAACTTAAAAAATTAAATGTGATTTTCTACTGTTTCTATATTTCTCTCTCCTCAGTCCTCCCTTGCTTTTGAGACAGCATGATAATGAAATTGGATCAATTGTGTATAATTGAAAGAAGTTGTATGCCTCCTGGCTTAAATTCAAAGCTAGAAACAATTAAGCTCAGTAAGGAAGGGACTTTCACTGGATGCTTAGGCTGAAAGCAAGACCTCTTGTACCAATCACTTAGCCAACTTATCAGTACAAAGGAAGGTTCTAGAAAGAAATTAAGCACTGCTCCATTGAGCTCATATATGATAAGAAAGCAAAAACAGTTTTTCTGCTAATGTGGAATAGTCTGACCAGAGGATGAAACCAGGCAATAAATTCTTTTATGTCAAATCCTAATGTAGAACAAGTCCCTAACCTCCATTTGGTTCTGTGAATGTGAGCAACGTGAGAATGGTGCAAAAGAAATTTTGAATCTAGAAGTGGTTGATCCATGGGGTATAAGAAAAGAGCCATTTCTATTCAAAAGTATAAATTGAAGCAACAGATGATAATGATGATGATGTAAAAGATGTAGCAAATCATCAAGAAAGTCCAACTGGAATAAGTGAAGAAGCTTACTAAACTGACAGCTGATTTTCAGTATATACCAACAGCCTTCTATTGGAAGATGATGATGGCTATGACTTGAGATGATACCTATAGCTTGAGACAAATGTCAATGCCTGGCTTCAGTGCTTCAAAGGTCATGCTGTTTCATGTGTCAGGTGCTAATCTAACTAGTCACTAAGTTAAAACAGATGCTCATCTACCATTGTGAAAATCTGCTGGAGGGCCTTTAAATACAGTACATCTTTCTGCTTTGCTATTCTTCTCTAACTGCAACAAAAATGGGGTGACAGAACAATTATTTCCAGCATATATTGTGTAATATTTAAGCCCAGCATTGAGATCTGCTATTATTATATTAGGAGTAACATAATAAACATTAATCCTAATTGGCAGTGATCTTGGTCTCTGAAGGGCAGTTTAATGAGATTATTGCTTCCTGTTTCATCATATAGTATCCATTCTGCATCTCAGGATTCAAAAAGTAATTTCATGTCCAAATCTTGTTATTTGAGAAATACATTTGATAAGGCTATTTCTGTCATACAGAGACTCTTGGATAAAGATTCAGTATTAAATTCCATTAAGAATATTTATGACTGGTGGAGGGTCACAATGTTAACATGAATAGGGCCATGAAGGAAGTTGATTCCAACTCTCAAGGATGATGTTGAGGAGTTTCACATTCACATTGATAAAGTCACCTCAGATATGGGAGGAATAGTAAAAGAGCTAGAAACAGCAGAGGACCTTGAATTCCTGAATGAATTGCTACAATATCAGGACAGAGCTAGCTCAAAAGAAGACTGGGTTTTATAGATAAGCACAGGAGGTGGATTTTGAGACAGGAAGATGCCACGGCTATCATCCAATGAAAAATAAGTTTATGGATACGTTGTCATCTTAGTTGGAAAAGCAGTGGCTGAGTTTTAAAGGCTGGCTCTGGTTTTGAAAGGAGGGCCACAGTCAGCAAAATGCTATTAAGCAGGAGGACCTGCTATTGAAAAACTTTTCCTAAGGGAAATGATCATGAACCGTGGCAAATAGCAGTCTTGTCTAATATGAAGATCTTGCTGAAGGCACTCAATCTTCAGCAGCTACCATCCTGGTCAGTTAACAGCATCAGCTTCTGAAGGTTCAGATGATCATCAACCTGTCTGTTTGTCTATATGATAAGGGTCTATACAGCTATACAGCTCTGGCTGGCCAGGTACTCACTATGAGTATGAGTTGGCTAAAACTTTCTGTCCTTGCCAGTCATCTTCCCAAGTTCTGGAATTTAGATTTGTAACAATATAACCAGTTGATAGAGGAGATTTTTTTTTTTACATAAAACATATTTGGTGTTTTTGTGAGACATAATATTATTGGCTATTTTCACATATTATACAATAGTGTAAAATGTAAACTTTATATGTACTTGGAAACAAAGAATATTTTTCTGTATATTTCTGTGTCTTGTGTTCCTGTGATTTGAAACTAAACCAAGGATTTTTTTAAATAAAAACTTATGATTAATTTAGAATTAAAAGTGCTATTTAATCAAATATAATGTTTAATACAATATTAACTTGTCTTGTTTGTGATAAATAAAATTGTGAAATTATCTTTTCTAAAGTCACCAATAAGATAAATATTAAAAACTATCCATTTTTATTTGAAATAAAATTAAATATTATAACAAAAAATCAGAATTTATTTTTAACCAGTCCCATAAAGTTAATACCTCTTGGTCTGTAGAGAGTCCAGCATCACCTGAGTGTAATTAAATGAATAAATAGGAGATTGAATTATCCACTGACTAATACAATTAGTTCATTAAAGAAGCTTTAAATAAGAATTCCAGTGCCTAAACCAGTTCTTTCAGTCAACCTACTGCTCAAAGCACGTTTATAATTCTTTAATCCAGTTGGAGGCTTGGCATTCAAATGTGATGAACCATGAATAAAGTTAATTTTACAACCACAATGGCTGGCTGCTTCGATCCATAATATAGTTCCCTTTACACATGTTTTGACACACCACAATCTGCAGTGTTTCAGTTGATATTTTTTTAAAAAGTGTATTACAGCTGTTTACTGCTAATTTACTCTAATAAAAACATATAATTACCCATAAGGAAAAACTCAATTTGTCTTAAATCATTAATCAACAAATGAAATTAGTTACTAATTTTCCTGCTTTTGAATGAAATAATTATTTTCACCTCAAAAACATGAAATATCATGGAAAAACCTCTCTTGAAATATATAATTGATGTTATCTATGACAACTGTCTCCTCTTATGCCCGGGCTTGGAAAAGATGTAAGACATGATCACACCCTTATCTCTGTCAGATCTCACTTCCCAGCTTTTGTTGGAGCCCAGGTGACCACCCATCCCTTAAAGGCAGTCACAACACCTGCCTTTAACAACTTCCCAATTATCTCCATATCTGAGCCATTCTGATGCCACCATATGAGCTGTTCCTGGTCAGTTCTCTGCACAATTAACATGATGGTTGTTTCTCTGCACATTCAAGATGATGGTTGGTTCTCTGCATAATTAACATGATGGCTTCTACCTCTCTTTCTTCCTAGTTCAACTTCCTTCCTCTGGTTTGTCCCCCTCCCCCCCCCCCCCCTCCCTGTTTTCTAATGCTGTCTCACAGACTCCGGGAAGATTTCCCAAAAGTCTCCACGTTCTCTTGTTCCTTCCACTCTTCTTTCTTATAGTTCCCTTGCTAGACACGCCTTGATCTTTAAGACAAGCAAATGATATTACTGTCACACACAGGGCAAGAGCCTTCTGACCTGTATGGCTCACACTATAATCTATTTGATCTATGTATTTCCTTCCCAGGACTTTATCATCCAACTTTTCTTCTAGAGTCAACGGCTGTTATGTAGGTGTTAGTAAAAATGGTAGGAGATGCAGTGTTTATACTGAAACTAGCCACAATTACTTGATTATTAAAATGATAATTTAATAGAATCCAGTTATTTGTTGATATTTATGACTTGGAATGTGTTACATAAATTTGAATAAGTTTATAAAGTTAAGATGTTAGAATTAGATAATCCTGTGTAAACATATACATGGAGATTGACGTTGATTAGGTGTGGCAAAGGCTTGTACTCTTTGATACTTGGGAGATTGAGGAAAGAACTCCCCAAATTCAAGGACTGTCTGGGCTATAGAGTTGAGTAAAAGGCTATCCTAGGCAACTTCATGAGACACTGTCCCAAAATTTAAAAATCTAATAAGTGAGCAGGAACTCAAATCAGTGATAGAATCTTTACTCAGGATGTCTGAAGCCTTAGGTTTACTCTCCTCTACTGCAAAGACAATGAATAAATAAATAATAAGTATACAAATACTGTACCAAATTATGCTAATAAATAAGTTTTGGCAAAGTTGCAAAGTTTCACATTAGCACTAACACAAGATATAACTTAATCAACATGTTAGTTTAAGCACTAGAGGAAAATATTTTTGTGTGTTAACCATTCTATACTGTTTTTTCTTTTCTTTATTTTCTGAGGGATCTCACTCTGTTTCCCAAGCTGACCTGGAACTCATTATGTAGCCAAGACAAATCTCAAATGTGTGGGAATACTTCTGCCTCAGTTTCCAAAATGTGAACATGACAGGCATGAGCTAGCCAAGCTTGCAGTGGCACTTGCAATGGTAATAATTCATGCTTATTACATTATGGGTTTCTATTTTTATGACCATGTCATTTTCCAATTAAATAAGAGGTATAATAGAAATGTACAATATGCGTATGTAACAATTAGTGCTTCAAGCTGGTGCTTACAGAAAGTGGAAATTGATTCAGGAAAAATAGCAAGATGTTAAAGATCTGTGAAGCATAATTAGCAACTAACGCTTTAAGAATAATGATTTACTCATTCTCTTATATAATGTTATAGCTTTTATGAATCTTTGTATTTTACTTCTAAACAAACAGGAAAACTTGGGAATAAAGTAATCAAACAGAACTTCTCTTACACAGACCTTAAGAGCGTCTATAGTGCATGAGCCAGGCTATGTTGAGAATTCCAGCATATGTGTGCATTAGATCTTCTTGTAGTCCTTTTTTAAAGTTTATGTTTGAATATTTGAATTAATAAGAACTTAAATAAAACTTCTTACTCTATCTCAAGTTTTCTTTGAGAATTTCTTACATATATAAATGTAATGTGATTATATCCACCACTCTCCCTCCAATTCTGTCCATATCACCTCAACAGATGGCCTTCCTTTTTAGTTTTCCTCCTCATAAGAAATATCTACACCTCTGCAAAGTACTCTGTTGTCTTCTTATTTGAAATAGATTAACAATGTGGATTAAATAAATTTCTACACAACTCTATTATACAGTTTACAAAGTGAATAAATAGAGTTCAATAGCATTTTAATGTCTATTTCAAATTTTCCATTTAAAATTTAGTATTTGACTAATTCAACTTGATTCCTTAATGTTACTAGATATAGGCTTCTCTGTCATATTGAAGCAATCAAGCATATTCTTGTCAGAATTTTAAATGTGGCTTGTTTTGGCTTCCTATCCAATAATTCAAGGTTTGCATTACATATGAATATAAATACTTAAATTTGGGGGCATTAAATTGGTACCTAAATAAATCTGGGCATGTGTTACTAATAAATGCTATATTCTCCTTGCAAGGTGGGTGGAATGTAGCAAGGTTGCAATAGTTTAGTGTATTGCAGTCAGTATCTATGTGACTAATGGAGCATACAGGAAATGAGAAAGATGTTTTAAACTTGCCTTATTGAAAACATGGAATAAACTTTACCTGAATTGCTAGTTTTCTTTTAGAAATACTTACACTCTGTATATATGAAATATTTATAACTATAAACAATTAGGAGTGTATGGATGGATACCAGCATCTACAATTTGTAGAGCAGTTCATTCGAACTTCTCAATGCTTTTCTGTGAGTCATGAAAGTAAGCATAGGTCTGCCTAAGACCAAGTGTGGACATAGATATTACAGAGATGTGTGATAACAGCAGTCACTTGAAGAGATCTTAGATGTAGCTAATCTTACTTCTAATGATTTAGGAGAAGGAAATGAGATGGCCAGAGTCATAGAGACTTACCAGACAAGAAGACAAAAGATGAAAGACGGAAAGGAACAAACTTCCATATGATAACATTAATCACATTTTGTTAGAAATATTTGTATGTTTACATTAACCCAGAGCTCTAAAAGGCCAGACCCTGTTTCAGTTTTAGTCAGTATTAGACACAGTGCAGTGTTTTCTAGAAATTATTGTGCAAAAGTTTGAGTAGATGTTTGTTGAATATTAATTTAGGGAAGACATTCAACCTCACAAATCCTTTCGCTTTTGTAAATAGGAATAATATCTATCTTTTAGACCATTGTCAGAGGAAAATTACATAGAGAAGTGTTTATATATAGACTTTTTACAAAAATATGAAATAAATATAAATGAATGAAATAATAAATGAGAAAATGTATGAAGCTAAAGTATATTTATATGTTTCTCAAAAAATTAGTAGTATGCAGAAAATTAAAAACAACTGTTCAAATCTCATATAGCATGTTATAGAAAAAAAAGAAATAATATTAATCAAAACTCAGCAAGGATTACAGAACATGTAATCCTTAGATATTATTTGTGGCAAACCATGGTAAGTATTAAAATACCTGATAAAATTCTAACTTCGGCTTCATTTCCCGTTCTTGTGCTGGCTGGGTTCCGAGCTGAGCATCGGTAGACTCCAATGTCCCCTGGCTGAAGTCGGCTGATCTGCAATGATCCAGACGGTAAGACCACCACACGGGAGTCTCCTGGAACTGGGATGAGGTCTTGTTGATTTTTCTGCCAGTGTATTGTTGGCATGGGTTCCCCAATGACTTCACATTTGAGTAACACCGTATCTCCCATGAAGGCAGTGATAGATTCTGTCTGAGAAAGGAACCTCAGTGGTCCTAAGAAAAACACAATGAAGAAAGGATGAGTCTTTCAAATAAAGGATAATAATTATCAGTATCTTGTGTTCTTTGTGAGATAGTATATCTTGGAATGCATACTCTCAAATTATGTTTAGTTTTTTAACTTTATCACATATTGTAACATATCAGGCTTGGCAAGTAGAGTATTTGACTAAGATATGATGACAATATTGCCACTTGTCTTTAGAAGTTTCTTCTTTAATTGTAACTTGTAGCTAACACAAAAACTCAAGTAAAATAAACAGAACAGATAAGTTTAATCTAATTTTACAAATGAGGAAATTGTGCTTTGAAAATTAAAACTCTACATGAAGGGTAATGTTGGTATTATGTGTCAATATTATTATGCAAATGGGACCTTGCTCTTTTGAATCCCAATGCACTATACTCTTCCAGTTACCTAAAATTGGACCAATGTATAAGAAGTCACCAGGATTCAAAAACTGACTGTGTAGTATAATTTGGGACAGTTTCAATATAGAAAGATATTCACTTTTAATTATATAAACAGACAACAACCAATGGTAGGTTGACAGTTTAATGTGAATGTTCCCTGGTATTTGCCTGGTGTGGTTGCAGTATGGAAAAGAAAATGCTAAAGTTGGAGTGAGAACAGTTTGTGTTTATGGGTCACTTATAAATATGAATCATTTCATATCATGCTTCATTTTCTGGTGTGCAATGAGACAACAACTAATCCGCATGACCACTCTCATGTTCCTGTCAAATGGCATGTGAAATGGCTTGCAGAGGTAGTAGGGACAAAAAGGAAAGAGGCTGACCACCATGGAGCAAAGCACATTGGGCAAGGGCCTCTAGCTTGGTCCTTCACTACAGAAGGGCAGTAGATACTCTGACCTTGTCCTCATGAAGCCTTTCATGAACAAAGTTGTATCATCATCCTAGACTTTTGTCCTTGAGTATTGTCTATTATTTAGTGAGTCCAAACATGTCTGTATGAATCATATCTTTATCAAACCCTGGACGTATATTTTCTAGAGCTAAATGAACCTAACAATTTTAATTTTTGATTCTTGCTTTAGTCATCACAGAAACATTCTTATATTTTGATTTGCCTTTAATCTTGATGATATTCTTTTCTGTTTAGATACATGTTATAATAAAATTTTATTAATTCATCTTTCTGGGCTTCATTTGATTTTACTAATTATATCTGATGATATTGTAATGTTTATAAATTTATTTTAACTACAGCAAAATTTCCCATATCTGGAATTAAATTATGTCAAAAAAGTTTTGTTTTGTTTTGTTTTGTTTTCCATCAATAATTCATCAACAACAAATTCTATTGTGATCCATTTTCCTACTACTACTTTGAACTTCAGTCTAGTAATTCCTCCAAACCTAATTTTCTTCATAAACTCATAAAAAGTAAGAGTGGAACTAAAAGTCAGAGGTAAGTGGACTGGGTTAAACACAATTTAACATGAGAGTCAATAAGAAACATTGTAGTGAAGTTTCTGGTCAAGGGAAAACTTGATGTCTACTTCAATATTAGGGTTTAGAATCACAAGATAATGGAATCAATGATGTATAAAATTATTTCAGCTCTTCATATAGAATAGGTACATGTTGTTAGAGACTACTATTGTTATATCTCTTCCTAAACTACTGGAAATCATGGAGATGTAATAGTAAGGAGATGCAATATTCTTTAATATGAATGATTAATACAAGATCACACAGGTACTTCATATTAACTTGTCCGTTGAAATGTATCCCACATACATGGGTTGCAAAACTACCTACTTGTATAAAGTTAAACCTCTGGAATTTGCATCTATGGAGCCACCTAGATCAACACTACAGAGGTATCTCCAAAGGGCACCAGCTGCTTGGGAAAGTTTACTCTTCCAATCAAAAGAACCCATTAACAGCTGAGTTAGAGCTACTCTGAGAGGTTGGGAAAACAAAAGGAACCCATTAATCCCTGGCTCATGGATCAAAGTCTTTTCTAGACCCTTAGTACAGGTTGAATACATTTGGAAGAAAAAAAATACAATATATTAACCTAAATATATTAATCTGCTACTAATTAACTTCAGTGTGGGTTAAAAGGAAGAAATCAAAGGGTGGTTGCCATAGTATAAAGAAATTACAATGAGTAAGAGCATTATTATAAGGGTTATGTCAGAAAACAAGTTTCTGACTTGTTTAATAGCATTCCTTCTTGTCTTCATTGTTAGTTTTTATCTTATAATTAAGGGAAAATAGTTACAAATAATTATATAATATATTAAATTTATAAAATAACAATATAGTTCATTAATGTATGTTAGAATAAAATATATTAGGTAAGTTGGAAAAACATCCACATACTTTATACATGCAGTCACATGGTTCTACATTAGTTAAGGACATCAAACAAATTCAAAACCATTGTGTTCCATCTGATTATCAGTAATATTAAAAATTTAGCTAGCAAGTTAGTGCTAGAACAGGGAACACAGACAAGTAATTCAAATTGATATTCAACAATTGTTTTCCTTTGTCAACTTCATCTAGCTGCCATATTAGCATAATGAGACAATGGGATTGGCTCCTAGTCTACAAGCTATTGTGCTGCATTGTCCTCTGAACTGACAGTCAGGAAGCTAACAGAATTTTAAGAGACTCTGAAGGAACCTGACAGGATTCAGGGAACTCACAGATTGAGTCACCCATGTTGTTCTAAGCATCTTTAACAAACTCATTGGTCCACTAAGCTAAATTTGAGTGGCATCACCTTTTTGGTCAGTTGTTGGTGTTGTATTGGGTGTGACTTGTCATTCATTACACCTCCTCAGGAAAATCATGCAACGCATATTATTTAGTATACACCACCATGGTAATTTCAGATCTTAAGAAAGAGAAACAAAACAAGGGAGAGTATGCTGGGTTCAATGCTTAGTGCTGGGAGTTAGGGAGTAGCTATGCATTCAATTTTAAAGTTAACAGTGTAGCATAGGACATTTTCAAATAATTGATTGTGAGGATGGGAAATTATATTATGACTTTTTGTCCTTTATTTTTGTCTTTCCAAAAAACTAAACAACAAACAAGCAAGTTTACAGATTTTTGCATGGCTTGAATTACTGCTTTCAATATGAAACTAAACTTTTGCATGACATCTACTTATTATAAAAGAAGATATTATATGGTATCATTTTAGTAACATATTTTAGTTATTAAATTCACTGAAACTCATAAAAATGAAATACTATGTTTTTTCAGAAATTATCAAATACAATAATATAAAGTAAATACTTTGTGCATCAAGTGGCTATGGGATTAACTATATCTTCATGAAGATTAGTTTCCTGGTCAACAAGAGTCTGTTCAAACTCAAGAGATCACATATGATTCATTGCTACCATAGTTTCCTATCTCTATTCTTTGCTCATTCATATCCACTCCAGACATCAGAATGTTCCTAAATTGGGGAGTTCATGGTACAGCTGGTGAACATAGCTGTGTTCAAAATTTTTTGTATTATCTTATTGTCCAAATGCTGTAAAAGATTTTGACTGTATTTTTAAAATTGCAGACTCAGGAATCTAGCATAATCCCAAGTCATTTTCGTCAACTATTACAAAACAATTCTGAACTCTGTTAAACTTGTCTAAGGCTCTAAACCTGGTCTTCTCTTGATGCTATTTCTTTAGTGCTGTCTCTAGAAAGGGATATGCTTTCCCCTAACATCTACCTGTCATAACTGTATGCATTCTAATAGCACCAAGTATAAAAATCCCTATACTTTTTCTAGTTTCACTGAGAATCATCTTTCTACCTTAAATTTTTTATATCACTCATAATTTACAGACACTATGACAGAGTCAGTGTATAAATCAAACCTGAAAAGTGTTTTCATGGTACTGTTATGTCATCTGTATTTTATTTCCACAGGGTATATCAAATATTTACTGACAAAAAAATAAACATTAATATTTGCTTAGGTCCTACGTAAGTTTAAATGCTTTAAAAATGTCCGCATTTTGAAAACTGACTCTAGTTTTACATTTATCACTTTCCAACACACCCTGGGAGCTTGGGATGTTGGATAATATACCAAGTTTCCAGATTATCTATGGTCATTTTCCTGCTTCATCTCTTCATTAGAATGCTTTGGGTTTGGGAAACATCTCAATTTTAATATTACACTACTCTAAGCATCTTGAGTAGTGACTTCACTTAATTTCCACAGGTTATTTTATCCTTCTTGTATGTGAGCTAAGAATTGAACCCAGGACTTTAGATAGACTAGATAAGTATATTACCACTATGCTATCTTGCCAGCCCATCATAATTATTTAAGTATTAGTAGCTCTACTTTACATATGGAACAACAACAACAACAACACACACACACACACACACACACACACACACACACACACACAAATCTAAAGGAGTACACTGCAATGTAAGAGTTTAAAAGAAGGTTTAGTACTGAATGATGGTTTTGAAAGTACCTTATTTCCTTAACCTAAGTGAAAACTGCTCAAGGTGAGTTCTTCTATTTGGTAATATTCTTGATCTTTTAGTAGCAACAGAATACTGGATAAATGCCCTTGTTTAGTCAGTACAACCGACCCTCAATATTCATGAGGCTTCAACAACTGTTGATTGAAAATATTTTAATTGTATTTGTGCCAAGCATGTGCAGGCTTTTGTGTCATGTCCCCTAAGTGACATAACTATGCACATAGCATTTATATATTATTAGATTTGATAAGTCTGCTAGACATGATTTAAAGTATATGAGAGGATGTGTTCTTGCAAAACTGACATCTTATGTAAAGATTCCAATATCTGCAGGTTTTCAGTTCTACAGAGTCCTGGAACCAACTCCCCCATTCACTGAGGAACAACTCCATATTCTGCACTCAATTAAATTCTATAAACTAACTACAGTCTGGAGTGCTATCCTATCCAAAATAGCACACAAACCTATTTAGAGTACCTCAGGAAGGCATCTATCTTTATCCTTGAGAAAAGGTTGTTTCCTAAAAGGAAGTGTTGTCAAGATGCCTACCTTCACACCCAGCCTAGCCCAGGATGTTACAACAGCTTTATGTCTAGGAACACCTGGAATTGCAGAAGTGTCCCACACTAGTCTACCCACAGGTTTAGACACGTCAGGCACTACCATGTGTTAACACAGACCTAAACTTATTAGCAAGACGCTATAAAAACTAAAGCACAGTTTGTTTACATGTAGAAAAGTCAAGACATGTACCGCATATGGAAGCTTTATTTTATTCCCTTTGTCTTTGAAATAATAAATACAGATACTTCTAATTCTTATTTTATAAGTGACTTTTATAGACTAAAACGTGTCTAAGCTTCAGCATCGGATATGTTATTGATGACACCAATCCTTGTTACAGCGCATAGTAAACAGTACTGGCGACAAGAAATATAGGCCCATTTTGAGGTTACCATGGAGGAATGAGACGGTCATTTATTGTGATTTCCATAAAACATCCCTCTGTTATTAACTTATAGTACTTTACCACCAGAAAGATTCATAAAGAGCCTCTCTGCATGTGTGCTTTGTTAAATGTTGCTCAAGGTCTGTTATAAATCAGTAGAGTAGGCTCCTTCTTTAAGCATGTACCATGTAGACAAGAAAGGGCTTGTCCTCTTTGACTCTCATTAACAGCACTTGTATATGTGGGGGGTACGTGTGTCAACGCAGGTAATGAATCCTCTGCCCAGGGACAACCAGGTGTTCCTCCAGTCTCCTTTGTACCACATCCATCGACTCCCACTAATTAGCGATGGGGTTTATTTTATTTCTAGGGCTAATCTGTAAATTCTACACTAGAAGGACTCACTCCTAGTTTTATCTTGCCTTACAAATGGCACAATGCATGATGATTCTCCATCAAATAAAGATTTGTTGGATAAAAATTATGTTATGATTAATTTAATAGTCAGTTTAGATAAGCTTCACAGGCCCTAAACATTAGGAAGTGATGAAGGGAAATTCTGGGAAAGAACTGCTCTGTACAGTGAATCTTTGGCTCAGGCCGATTAACTGAGTAGACCATCAACGATAGTGAAGGGGTTGGAATGTGGCAGGTCCAGAGCCTGATTACAATTTCTCTTTAATGCCTTTGGTAGCCATTCCTTGATGGCCTCTGGGTCCAACCCAACACCCTTGTCACTTGCAGGTAAAATGCTTTAACTAAGAAAACTCTAGTTTCCACCAACTAGAAGGCTAAGATTGCCATCATAGAGCATCTTAGTTGAGAGTTCCTTGCTTTGCTGTAGCGAATGTGTTTAAAAAGTACCTCTATTATTTATGGCCTTTGTCATCGTTCTGTAACATAAAATCGCCACTAAACTGCTATCATATGGGAACACGGAATTTGAGGTAAGCTGAATTGGCATTCCTGGGCTATGGACTCTCATTTGCTCCAAATTAAACCTCCTAATCCCCTTTAGGGTGACAGTTGTGGTTTTGTAACCATTAGGAACAATAGCAGGGTCTGGGTGGGGGCAGCTTACTGGGAGAACAGTGGTTTCCTCACAGGGAAGGGTTTAAGCCCTCCTGTACATGCAGTCTTTCACATGGAAAGAGACTGCCTGTGTGAAAATTAGGAGGTGATGCCTGACAGGCCTGAAAAATTCTGGTTTTAGTCTCATAAACTTCCTTGAGGACCAGCATATATTTTAAGTGGAATTTACCCATCTCTTGCAAATCACTGTCCCTAAGAAGTTATCAGATCCTCCCTGGCTAGCCACATCCCAGTCAAGCCAGCCTGGGCAAGTGATATGTCCATCAATCTCCCTCAAGACAATACATATTTTTTTCACTGGCTACATCCAACCAACAAGTTGTTTCCAGGGCAGTGGAAATGTTAATAGCCAAAGCACCAAGCATTTTTCTTTTGAGCATTCCTTTTGTGATGTTAAAAAGTGTGTGTGTGGGGGGAGGTTAAAAAACAAAAATCACCATGGCAATGAAAGGGAAGCTGCTAAATCTGTAGGGAAATGTTAGACTCTCAGAATTAAAATAAGGAGAACAATAGTCCATCCCCAGCCTTCCACCCATGAAGGCTGCACCACGGAGACTCCGAGAAATTTTCCATCAGAACCAGACAGTCAGGAAGTTGCACCAGCTTAGACAGATATTTTACTTTACTCAAATCTAAACCACTTTGGGTTTCAAGTAAAAGTGAAAATAAAGCATTTCACAGTCCAAATTTATGTATGCAGGGGCTCACCGCCCCAAAGGAGGTCTCTCATCCACCCACACACACCCGGAACAGGCCTACTCCTTTCTTTACATTCTAATCTGGAAATGACATATTCTTCTGATTTGCCCTCTAGCCTCCTTGGCAGACTATCGAGATTCACATCTTCTCCTATAGAAGTCTAATTATTAAGTAATTAAAGTTCATTTCATAAAGAGACTTATCAACTGGGAGACAGACCTCGTGGTTGGAAATATGCTTTGCTTTTAAATATTCAGTAATGCAGTAATGCTCTGCAATCGCCAGAGGAGAGTGGCTGTAAACACTCTGTTTTCTCTAATTTGAAGACTGAAGGTTATATCCCCTCTAAGAAGAACCATGTTTGCCGCTGCTTAATTGTCACTTAGCTGAAGGGTAGAGAAAAGAGATGTTCTCTAAATGGAGTCCTTGTCTGAAGGAAGTGAAGAGCAATAAAGCATCTTCATGGAATTTCTTAGACTGTTCTCTGCCTCTACTTTCCTTGTCATTATTGTGGGTTGTTCTCTAGTCCATCCTGGTGTCTTTCCATCTCATCTCCCTTCCTCTCTCTCTCTCTCTGTCTATCTCTTTGTCTCCATCTCTCTGTCTCTTTCTCTCCCTCTCCCTTTCTCCCTCCCTTCCACTTGTATTGGCAAAAGGACAGACTCCTAGGTAGTTGAGCAAATGCTGGAATGTGGATTTACAATGTGAATCCAGGAAACCTGCTTGTTCCACCATATGTTATTTTGTCATGTTAGTTGAACCACCTGCAGATGCAATAGAGGCTATACAAAATGGAAAGGAAAAGAGCAGAGACAAAATATACACGCACTGCCAGCTGATAGGCCAGCTCTACCATTTTATTCTCATGAAGGAACTCTTTCTCAAAGCCAAACAACAATCAAGGAAAACACCAAATCTTTCTTGGAAATCACCTTTTGGGTTTGTTGCATGTAATATACTCTGAGGAGCTGACACAGGGCCATCTTTGAAAGCAATTGATGAGATACATGACTGTGAAGCAGGTGGTGATTGGGAGACTCCTGCATCCCCATGACCAAAATGCACTGTCGAGCCTGCTACCTCAAAGCACACTTTGCAGTACTGCTAGATTCTCTCTTAGTGGACCTGCAAATCCAGAGTTTGAACTCTAGATTTTTCAGTCTATGCTGTGCTGAATCATAGCACCAGCACTGGTGTAATAATGAGGACAGGCCACTCACTCTAAAAGGATAGGTTCTATAAAGCTACACAAGAGAGGCCAGCAACCTCAGAGATGGATTCCAGGACCCACCTATTCTGCCCTGGAGGGAGTAACCAGGTATGAACTATACGTATGCTAAATGGTCCTCCTCCTTCTGATTTCATTATCTGCCATCAGACAAGACTGACTTGTGCATGGCCCTTCCAAGTCTTTCACTAACTTTATCACAAGGAAGCTCTGAGGAGGCTTGGCTTGTAGCACTTTAATAACTTCCTTTTCATCCATCCAAGGTACTATAGAATATCTATTTCCAGCATGAGATTAAATAAGGAAGAGTTTTCCAACTCTCCCTCCAACTTATCCAGTTATATCTTCCAAGATATAGATCTTTCATAAAATATGATAAAATTGTATAGAACATCAATGCTATTATTCTGTGTTAAAGTTAGCATAGATTACTTCTCAGGTGAAGCTAAGTAATAATCATGCAAAGTGGTAACCAGCTCTCAGTTTAGCTGTGCAGACATTGTCTTTGATTGTTGGAATTGGTCATTTGCCTTCATATATGTGTGAAGACAAATGGCAACTCATAATTGTAACATAAATCAGATATTTGACTAACATGTTATTCAAAAGGAAAACTTCTGCAGAAAAAGTCTTTACAAATCAAAAACATAAACAGAAGCAACATTTATATAGTAATTTGCTGTGAGATGTCTTTCTGTACACTGTGAATATGTATTGCTATGATTGGTTAGTAAAGAAGCTGCTCTAGCCTATGGCAAGTCAGGTTATAGCCAGGCAGGAAATCCAGGAGAGAGACAGGAGGAAAAAAGACAGAGTCAGGAGTTGCCAGCCAGACACAGAGGAAGCAGACACAAGGCAGAACTGAGAAAATGTACCAAGCCACATGGCTAAACATAAACAAGAATTATGGGTTAATTTAAGTGTAGGAGCTAGTCAGTAATAAGCTCAAGCTAATGGCCAAGCAGTCATAATTAATATAATCTTCTGAGTGATTATTTTATAAGCAGGCCAGGAGACTGCAGGGCTGGGCAGGACACAGGAAAACCTCTGGCTACAGTATTTTAGTCTACCAATATTATAAACCATTTTATAATGAAAGCTAGACCAATAAATATGTAAATTGGTGTCACTTTGAAAATTAATTTGGCAGTACAACAATTTAACCAAAAATAATTACTTCTAGGAGTCTACCCATAAGTATGTAAAGGAAAAGTTTAAGAATACAAAAGTATTTTGTTCAATGTGAAAATTAGAGAATGGATTAACTATACCACTGCTAATTGGTTAGACAAATTGCAGTATATCCACTGGACAGAGTGTTAGAAAACCACTGAAAATTAAGACAATAAACAATTTTTGGTCACATGTAGAGAGAATCTTTCATGTTGTAATAAACTGGCCTCCTGATTCAGTTTCTCAATTGCTAGGATTACAGGGATATTCTCATACCAGGCAAACATATTTTTAATGAGGGAAATATACTTACATGATTCTTGAAACAAGCTTATCTTTAAGAAAAAGAGAGCAAACAGCAAACAATTACAGCATTCCATTAGTCACATTATCCAGTGCAATCTGTAAGTCTTCATGAACATACCTAAGATGTTTTTCCTCAACAGGCTTTGACAATAACTTCACTTTTATTCTTAGCTTTATGTTAAAATTCTTATTACAAAAGCTGAGATTGGTTTATAGTTGAGAGTAATGATATTTTTTAAATCAAACTTGCAGCTAAAACTGTCTATCAAGCTTACATTCTATTGTGCAGGGAGCATGGAGATCGACTATGAATGTGGCTGATGCCTATGGGAACTTCTTGAAAGTGTGTTTATACAATGGAAAACACCATCAGATCATCAAAATAAGAGAAAAATAAGCTCTTAACATTTGCATTGCACTTCAGTCCACATCTTGTTAGTGTCAATATCTTGCTTCTAGTTTAGACATCTTAACCTGGCAAAGACCCCTAAGCAATACCAATTGCAATAACTCATGGGCATTTCCTCTTGTACACTGTTAAGATTTGTCACTCAAATTGGTTTAATAACATGCTGATGGTTCAGTAGCCAGACAGGAAGTTATGTGGGACAATCAAACTAGGGACTGGGATGAACAAGGGCAGAGTCGAGAGAGATAAAAGGAGCCACCAGAAAAGCAAGATGCCAGAGGACTGGTAAAGCCATGGACCATGAGGCAATATATAAATTAATAAAAATGGGTTAATTTAAATGTAAGAGCTAGTTAATAGTAAGCCTGAGCTAACGGCCAAGCATTTTGTATTAATATAAGCTTTTGTGTGTTAATTTGGGTCAAAGTGCTAGGGTCAGAAAACTCTGCCTCTGTGTATACCAGATCATTTGCTTCATTCATTCAATCATTATTTCACTTAATCATTCATTCAATGTGATCACTAAATTTCTATTGGGACTTGGACCTCCAGACATTTGGCCAGTACATGCCTTAGGTGTATTATTCAGGGTGTTTCAGCATGAAGATGATTTTTTTTTTTACAATGAGAGCAAATATTTACTCCTACATCTCTACATTTGGTACACAATTCATTAAAATACTATAGATTATTTTATCATTCTTTTTATATTTCATAATCCCTTAGGTAAAGACCATTTTCAAAGAGGTTTAAGCCTAGCAATTTAAGTAACTACAAAACAACTCATTCTGATCTATTCTTCTATGAACTTTACAAAATAAAACAACAACAAAAACCATGACGTTCATTAGAAGATGATATTTTAATGTACAAATTGAATAAGGGAATGTGTCTTCCACTTAGAGCCCATCAAAGGGCTGTGTATGGTAGTATCAGGAAAAGTCAAAAAACATCTTTTTCTGTGCCTAGATACCCTAGTTGGAACACTGGTCTTTTTCCTGACTTTGAACTCAGAATTGGGTGAGAACTGGCATCATTCATCCTCCTGCTCCTTTAAACTTTAGATTCAAGCATAAAGAAAAACACCATGTTTCCTGGGTTTTGACCTTGTCAACTGCAGATCTTAGGAGTTCTTGAACTTCATAGCTATATGTGGTGATTTCTTATGTTAAATCCTTTCCTTGAATCAGCAGCCAGCCAGACAGGAAAGTATAGATTTGACATTCCCCAAATAAGAAAATTTCATATCAAAATAAAAAAAAATAATGTCAGAACACTGACATACATCAATATGTAAATAAATGACACAATGTTTTATGAATAAAATTATTAAAAAATATTGTGTGATTATAACTCATAACATGTGCGTGAAGTATTTGAGGATAAGAAGAGAGAGATCACACGTGGCATGTTTTCAGAGTGAAACAATGACAAAGCCCTAACAATCACAAAGCCTATAAGATGAAAAAGTATCAAGAAATTTAGGTATCAGTTCCCAAGGCTGTCTGAACAAGAATCTACACTGTGAAGATTGTTCTAAATTTTAATTGAGCTTCTACCACCCAAACAACAGCATCACACTTTCCTAACTGGACTTCAGACCCACTCAACAGGAGGGGTATCTTGTCTGTATGGTAAACCCAGCCAACTGCCATGACTGACAAGGTCATGGACCTCCTACTACCATTTTCCTAAACCAGTATAATTTAAATTGCATTTAAATACTTATCCTAATACCTACAGGTGAGTGTGGCTCTTAGTCCTCATCTAAAAAGTCTCTTTTGGAAGCAGATGGAGACTGCTACAAAAAAAATAAGTACTAGTTAAAATACAGACCAGGAATTTTCCAACCTTACATGATCTATCCACAATGCAAATCTATACCTAAATTTCAGGGAACATCATAGAAGATGAGGTGCAAAGATTGTAAGAGTCAGAAGACCATGATATCTACCAGGAGATGGCTTCTATATTATGACAGTAAAGATGCACCCATGAAATCTCAACAACCTGGAGGAAAAAGCAACAGTCTTCTCCAGGGACAAACCCTTGACAAATTTTCCCATCCCAAATGGTCATCTTAAGCAAATATACAGAAGATCAACACTAAATGGACTCAGCTCTATCTATCTATCTATCTATCTATCTATCTATCTATCTATCTATCTGCATATATATATACATATATATATATATATATATATATGGATATGTACACATATGGATCCCGACTGCTAGGATACCTTTCCCTTCAGACCTGCAACACTTGCATCGGGGACACCTTTCCCTTCAGAGCTGGGATAATATACACTTACATAATTCATTATAGTTAGCTTGATAATACCTAAGATGCACATCATAGATATAAAAATAAAAAATCACTTTTTCCCTCTCATAATTTTGATATCTTTCTCATACCTCACAAAATTCATTTTACGAAAGTGAAACAAAATCCCCAGTATAAATAATAATTTAAATCCTATACTTCTAATAACTGTGTAAGTTAAATTTTGATATGTAAGTACCCACTTGGGGAAGCAGGCCGCTAGCAAAATGCATTTGCATGTTGTGTCTTTGCACAACTACAACCATAAGGATAATTAAAATGATTCTGTTTACCACATGTGTGTAAGTGAGGGCAGGAATTGTATACAATGCTCTCACTTGTCATGCATTCGCACTAATGTGGTTGGGAATGCATGGACCTTTGCCACAGACAGAGGTACGAGAGCATGATGCCGGAGTCCTCTGGTCACTCTTCTTGCCTCACTGACCTTGGACAGGTTAGTCAGTGAGCTCTCAGGATCAGCCCTTGTCTACCCCATAATGGCTATTTTATAGGCATGGTATTTACCATCCCTCATACCTCCCAGAATCATTTGGAAGTAAAAGAATGTCAGCAAGTTGGAAAATAGTAAATCACCCTATTGGACAACCTCTCAGTTTTGAGTTCATTGTCGTAGGCCCAAGTGTACCATATGATACTAGTGTATGGATATTGATGGAGTGTGGACACATCTATTCAGGAAGTGTATTATATTTGTCTGCTGCATCTAAGAGAGAGCAAAAGTAGGCTGCAGTTCTGTTTGGCAAAAACTAAATTATAGGATCACAAAGGGAGAATCTAAGACAGGTCAGGAGTCTTATGAAAAGAAAAGGAGTCAATAAATATCCCAAAAATCCAAAAACTGACAAACTCAAGTTAATATGAATAACTATACCATTGAATGAAATTATGAATAATTAGCTGTCATTTATTGTGACTTCACATTATTTTATAGTAGCTTTCTGTGATTAATTGACTCTTGAGGTAGGACATTAGCCCTCAAGGAGTAATTAAATTATTGCTATTTTAATATCTTAGCTTTTCAACAAAGACAAAATCAATCATGTAAGTTTTTAAACCAGTTTTCTTTATGCCAATTTTTGCCAAGTTATTTAAATTCACTTTCAATAAAATCTTTCTCTTTTTGAAGAAAACTCTATGTATTTAGTCTTCTCTTGGCCTCAGCAGTTGAGGACTTAAGAGTCTCTAGAATGATTTATAGACACTTCTACATCAGAATGGCATCTGAGACACATATTGATAATTGATTGTAATCTTATCTTTTCCTTTGGGGAATTTTGCTAGTGAAATGATTATTATATCTAGAACTATCTATTAAGATGGCAGCAGAGTTCATCAATCTGAGAACATGCTGAGTGATGTGAGACATACCTCTTTAAGCTGATGTTTTACCCACATATTTAAAAAAAAAAAAAACTTCTAAGTCCAAATACTAAGTTCACATTTGAGGATGTCAAAACACTCTGAAAATCTCAATCTCAGAGTTATTTCCTTAATTTTTTATGTGATATATACTATAGTTGCTGACTTGTGTTTGGGTTTTTGAGATTTTTCCAGTCCTTATCTTCCATAACTCCCTATTAATAATCATGCCCTACTTTAGCAACATGATTTCCCATCTACCTGGCCAGCTTTGTTTATTTTCTTACTCCTCTGGAAGACTACTTCCTGTGTCTCGTCTCACAAGGAAAGGGTTTTTCATGGGTTTGGCTAATATTAGTCCTCAGGTACTATTATGTCATGGGCAATCAACCAGTACTTTCTGAGAATACAGCCAATATATCTGAATTCATAGCATCTTCCTAGACACAGAGCAAATATTTTCTCTTTTGTCTCTGACACTTCAGAATTTACTAGCACTTGCATCATTTAATAATTGCTAGAGACTCACTGTCTGAGTTAGGGTTTCTATTGCTGCAACCAAACACCATGACCAAAATCCACATTGAGGAGGAAAATGTTTATTGGGCTTAAACTTCTACATTGTAGTCTATCACTGAAGGAATCTAGGACAGGAACTCAAACAGGGAAGGGACCTGGAGCTGATGTAGAGACCATGGAGGGGTACTGCTTACTGCCTTGCTCCCCATGGCTTGCTCAGCCTACTTTTATATAGAAGCTAGAAGCACCAGACCAAGAATGGTACCATCCACAATGAGGGTGTGCCCCCTCTCATCAATCATGAAGAAAACATTCTACAGGCTGGCCCATAGCCCAATTTTATGGAGATATTTTCTCAATAGGGTTTTGCTCCTCTCGACTATAGTTTGTGTCAAACTGGCATAAACTTAGTCAGCACACTCACTGATATGGTGCTGACCACACTTTCCTGCATTCTGTGTCCTCTCCATTGCAAAGCACCATGCTCAAGGAATGAATGCCTTGCTCTGTATTTCTGTGAAAATTCACAGTGTCTTACATAGCAAAGACATCAAAGATACCCTTTGAAAAAAAATTATCACTCTAAGGAGTAATTATTTTTGCTTGGCCCATTTAAACAAAGGACCATCTGGTAAGGAAACTTAAAGGTAATCTGCTTTGTTTAATTCATCTTGTAGTTATATTGATGGGTCCTTTTTATTGCAGTATATTTTTGGTAGTGTCAATTTGCAGAAATTTGAAATTCCTATAATAGTATAAACCATGTGGAGTTTGGTGAGGACAGAAATTGAATAAATGAGATATATAAGATATTTCACATGTTTTCCGGTGATCGTTTTTGATTCTGGAAAATAGGGCTTAGTTATTAATATAAACATTGCATATCAATCCTTCTTTCACTTGATAGTGTTCATCAGTGCCTGTATATCTTTCCAAAATAATTTCATAAATTCATTGAAGGTGAGAAATCTTGAGTTGCTTTGTTCTTTCTATAGCCTACCCCAAAACCTGGACTGTTAGCAGGGACTCAATGGTAATTGTGTGATAGTTTACTAAAAATTCAATCTTTTAACAATCAGACCACAACCCATAGAACCATATATATATGGCTATATATATAGCATGGAGGTCCCTAGGACGACTGTGGCTTATAATAAATTTCAGTGTTACTCAATTATTGAAAAAAAATAGCCAAATGAATGGAAACACATGAACTATGAACCAAAGGCTGAGGATCAGGCCCTCTGAATAGGTGAGACAGTTGATTGGCTTGATCAGTTTGGGAGGCAACTAGGCAGTGGGACCAAGTCCTGTGCTCATTGCATGAGTTGGCTGTTTGAAACCTGGAGCTTATGCAGGGACACTTGGCTCAGTCTGGGAGGAAGGGACTGGACCTGCCTGGACTGAGTCTACCAGGTTGATAGCAGTCCTCGGGGGAGGACTTGTCCTGGAGGAGGTGGGAATGGGGGGTAGGCTGAGGGTAAGGGAAGGGATGGAAGGGGGAGAATAGGGGAAGCCATGGCTGATATGTAGAACTGAATGGTATTGTAAAATAAAATATATAATAATAAAAAAAGATTAATTAGAAAAAAAATTCAATCTTTTGTCTATACTCTTCCTTCAACTAGTCCATCCAATAATCATCTACTATAATTTCTTGAATTTAAAGGTTGATTTATGAAACAGGTAGAAAGATAAATAATTCTTACATTATTTATGAATTTAAGGAGAAAAGAGTATGTGTGGAGTTGGATTTTTGTTGAAAGAGTACTTATTCAGTGTCCATGAATTCCTGACTAGTTCAGTGTCCAGCACTGTGATTTTAGCCATTGAGAAACAATGGCCAGAGGATAGCAAGTTCAGAGTTATCCACAAGTAGATCAGTAAGTTCCAGGCCAAAGGCAAGTCAGGGATATAATGGCCCATGAGCCTCAAAGCAAAGAAACAAAAAAGCTGGAAGAGGCTTTAGACATCACATGCACCCAATAATCTCATTTTGTAGAAAAACATGTATTGATATAAAAACCAATGCTTTTAACTCCAGTTCTAATTCCTGATTTCAAAGCTTATAGATTGGAGGTATTCTAGAACTGAGTACATATCTATGATAGATTTCTATACCTGAATATGATTAAGAAATATGATTGCATAAATATATATATATATATATATATATATATATATATATATATATATATATATTACAGATAGTGAGAAGCACGTGGGTGTATATGTATGCAATTCTCATAAAATATGCATATATATGAATAGCAGTATTTTGTTTTTTAGAGTATAATCGTATAATCTTTCCCTTCCTTTTAAATGACTTAGATTTAATCATTGGAAGCAACCTAAATGGAAACCTTACAATAGAAAAGAGATACGTGTCAGTGCTTTCTGCAGACTGAGATGGGACAGATTGGGGGCTGCCCCTCAACTTGATCCTTTGCAAACAAAGATGTCCACAGTGTTCCTGGAACTCTGGCTCCCCCTTCCCTTTTCATCCTCCAACTCCTCCCATATACTCTTTCCTGCACTCTTTCAAATTCATGGCCTCCTTTTTCATTAATTATGTTTCCAGAAATATATGTACATATGCATATATTCCTAAACATATAAGGATACTCTCCTCTGTCTGTATGATATTACTTGAACGTAAATGTTTTCAGGGATGACCATTTGGTAGTGTGCTTTTCCCTTTTCTACTGCTCCTGCTCTCAACATTCCTTCCTTACTGGTAGCTCTTTGAGTAGGGTTGAGGCTTGAGAGAATTACCACTCCTGCATTAGTATGTCTTTTGGTATATGCGTTTGTTCTCTTTGGGTTTGTGTATGTAGAACATATTTATATCACATATATTCTTTCAAAGTTATATGTTTAGCTGTCAGAGCCATTAGGGAATGCCCTGGGAAAGTCACAATCTTATCAGTGCATTGGTAGCTTTTAAAAGTAATTTTAGGTTAAGTCATTGAAAGGATTAACGAAAATCTTAGCTGTTGTTTCCTTTTTAGTGTTTTTTTTCCAGTGAGTTTATCAGAACTTATATCTAAAAATAACCTGCCTCAGTTCTCTCCTTTAAAGAAACGGTAATAGGTTTGCAAATCTTGAGCCTATCCACAACAGGTTGTTTAATGATTCAAACCCATCAGAGATGACGCCTTATTATTCACACCAAGCTGAACTGCTAATTTTCAGAGATAAATGCACCTGTGGAAAAGAAATCATATCTTTAAATTGTATTATCCAGCAACAAGACCACATACTGTTTTGTCCTTGTTGTTAATACAGAAATCAGAGGGTGTAAATCTCTTCATCTTCCTGTCAGCAGTTCTGGCCAGGGTGTTAATGGCCTGCAGCCCAGAAGTTGCATAGGCTTCTAGCCAATCAGCAGTGAAACCGTTTAATTGGCATTTCAAACAGGAAGAACAGAGGTAGCCAGTGGGAGGGGGCTCAATGCTAATGCATTTAGATGAAAAGATATTTTCAAATCTCCAATTAAAACAAGAGATCTTAACCCTTTGAGATACAAAATGGGTTAAAGAGAGTCATTTCATTTATGAAGTGAGAAAGACTAATTTTACTGATTGAAAGTACATTATCAATGTCTAAAGAGATGTCTTTCCAAAAGAATAAACCCAACTTCCCTCTGCTGAGAAGAAAGTAGTCTTGTTTCTCCAACAAGAATCAGAGAGGCTTCCTGCATAGAAACAGAACAGGCCAGATGTTTTAACAAGTCCCCAGACCTCAGCACAGCTAAACCCAAGTTGGAGGTACCATTCTGACCTTAGTACACAGTACGCAGGCCCCAACATTTATCAAAATGGGAACAAACACCGAACCCATCAAAGACCTACTCTATAGTTATAAGAAAGTCCCTGAATCAACTAACTTGCTTTTTGGCTTCTGTAGTTCTTCTTCTTCTTGCTAACTAAAGTGTGACTATCAGGATGTAGTTTTAGTGCATAAAAGGCAAAGGACTGTAAGGCTCAGGGTTACATGATTTGGGCAAGTTCCTGGTGCAACCTGTAGCCAGCAATAAAGACTTTTTTTTTTTCCTTTAAGAGTATCCATGTGTTGACATCTCATGGGCTTACCTGGCAACAGTGGTACTCTAGGTCTCTGGCTGTGAACTGCCTCATTCTCTAATGTTGGGGCTCAAAAAAAGGATAGTTCCTCTAGGCATTTCACATTCTTTGAAGAATAGAACAGAATCAGTCTTGGGTTTTCTACTCTCCTACCCCATCCCCCACTCCTGCCATTGAAATGAATTATAGAGACCAGAGTTCTTGATTTCCAAGGTGCATCACAGAAAATAAGACCTCTCTTCCATAAAAGAAGTCATAAACTCAAAAACTATCATTCCCTTTATTCTCTTTTCTGTCTTATATATAGTTATCCCCAAAGGATCCTACTCCATATTGAAAGGAAGGAAGGCTATGCAGGAAGTCCATGAAAACAAGCAGCCAAGCCTGGCTGAACTCCTCCTCCTCCTATTCTATTACCATTCAATATATGTTATATTCAGTCACATATCTAAATGACTGTCCTTTCAGTAGCTCTTATCACATAAAGCAGCTACTTTCTTTAAATTTAGGGGTTTTTTTCCCTAAAGTTTTCTATGTCACATAAAATTTGGATTAAATAAACCTTTTATTTGCATTTATTTATTTATTTATGTATTTATTTATTTATTTTGTCTTTTGTTACTAGCATGGGAGCAAATTACCCTCATGGCTGTTGAGGAAAAGAATTACTAATGCAGAAACAAATTTGAATAATGTCATGACATATTAACAGTAATTATTTATACCTGGGTAAGTTATATGATGGCGCTGGGGAATTTCAACTTTTGTCATTCTCATGGGGAGAAACATTCTCAAAGTTGAGATAAACAGCTTAAAACTATGACTTAGAAAAGAAAGACATTATCTAGTATCTACCACAACTTTGTGATATAAGCATTAAACATTATGTAGTGATAAACTATTTGCTATAGATGAGAGAGTTTGTAACCCTTATTTCCATCACTATGCATTCTACTTAAAAACAGAAGTTTCTAAGGTTAGGTTCCTTCAGTCTTAATTGAATAGCATTAAACCAAACACTATGAGAGTCTTCAGGAATTGCCTGTTATTTTTTTTCCCTCAGATAACAGGGACAGGTAGGAAAACACAATAAAAATCACTGGCCAGCACAAAGGGTAGGAGATGCTTGTGACCATTCTCTAGGTAAGCAAGTACTTTCTAATAGGATGGGAGGCCTTGTACTTAGGCGGGAATGCATGCATGGTACCACAAACTGGCCTGGAGCCCTTGCCCAGGGAAGTCAGAGTCCCTGGCGGGGACTCTACTATAGAGAATAAGTGACTATGAAGTACCCTGCCCTAAAATAAGACATTGGCACCACTCCATCTGTAGCTCTGGGAATATCATGGAAATAGGGGACAAAAGAAAGATTCGGAGGATAGGCAGGAATGCTGAGAAAGGCTGCTTTCTGGATGTAACACAGCTGTTGGTCTAGGAACTCACAGCAGCTGTGGTCACCTGTACAAGAGTGACACAAAGTCAGGCCTAGCAGCATGTCATCAGAGATGAGGGAGGTCAAGCCCTACTCCATGTTGAGGAACCACTGACAGGTGACAGATGCTGGCAGAAGGGGCGTCAGTTTTTTCTTCAGCTATACAACCACTGATAAGTTGTTCATGCTCCATTAACTAACGTTTCTCACACATGCTCATGCAGTCAACCCCAATTCAATTCAGTGGTCATACACACAAAAAAGACATGAGTGCAGGAGGCAAGACTTGGTGGGAAGAAGATGTTCAGCAGTGTAGATAAGAGATGGTAATGGGGATGGGAAAAAACAACTGAGGTTCATTGTGTGCATTTATGGAAGTGTCATGGAATATAAGAAAAGAGAAAATAACAAGTTCGACTTTCCATTTGTACATATACATGCCAGTGATAGCATCAAAAATAATTAACAATGTTTTCTAGATTTCTCTTAGTGTAAGGACAGATGAGCCTACATTAATTAGTGCTAAAGTTGTAGAGTGAGAACGGGATTGCAACAACATCATAAGCTTTCCAAAAGATCTTAATTGGAGATCAAAGACAGCCTTGGACCTATAATACCTGCATCAAGCTGTTTGCCTTTAATTTAACATACATTTATCAAGGCCACTTCATTGGATTCTAGTCTATTCATAATGGACTAGAAAAGCCCAGGAAAGCAGCAATGCTGTGCAGAAGCATCCACCTATGATGGGAGGCATACACAGATCATTAGCCAAGGTTATCCCTTCATCTGTTTGATGGGGCCCAGGCTGAAAATGGCTGAATGAAAGAATTTTTACAAAAATGATTTCTTAAAATATGAATATTATATGAAATTTAAATTCAGTGCCAAAAAAAAAAAACAAAGTTTAACTGGGATACAGTTGTACCCATTTACTCACCTATTGTTTAAGGTTGATTTTGAGCTGCTAGAATAAAGTTTCAGTGACAGAGAGATGTTTCTAGAGATATAAAAATGCTTACTATCTAGTTCTATAAAAGAAAAGAGTACCAGCCCTGGTGTAGGGTAATGTTGATTCGGCAGTTCTAAATTAACCAGTCAATTTCACGAATGGTTGGTCAGTGAAACCTGGAAAATCATCAACCAATCTGGCATATTTGTTCTTTGAGATCAATTGCATGAAAGTATGCAATTACCTAATACCTTAACCTTCTATGTAGACATGGCCCCAGGGGGCACTTTCAATGCTCAAATTCAACTTTTTAGGAACACAATAAAAGCATCAAAAAGGAAAAAGAATGGCAAAAGGTTTATAAAACGGCTTTCCTTCTTCACTTTCCTTTAGGTTCAATTTGATTTCCAGAGCTACTGAGCAAGTAACAAGTAATACAATGTTTGTTACATCAGCAACTGTGGAATTTGCAGTTCCCAGTATAACAGCTCAAGCATGGGAGCCCTTTTCAGTGACTCTCCTAGAATGCAATCAATGCGGTTTTCAGTTTTTGCTCCCTAAGCCCTCTCTATGAAATGAACTAAAGATAGGATTAAAAATGGATGAATTTGTAATTGGGCAAGTGTTAAAAGCTCTACAGTTGAGCAAGTTTGTTCCCTTCAAAATTATTCCAATAATATATCCATTAATTGAATATATTTGAGATGACCGGCTTTCAAGAACCTTCAGGTATTCTGGAAAATTAATTGACCCCGAGCTTACTTATTGAGCACCTACTATAGACCAGGAATTACTTCTGGTGCCAGAGAAAGTTTATTAAATAAAAGTGACACAACTGACCAGCCTGGTAGAGAAGTGCGTACTTGCAAGAGAGCTCATGCAATAAACAAATAAGCAAAAGCAATGTATGGAAGAGGGCATTGACTATGTGGGAAAACAGTTTAGGAAAGGGGGGAAAATATGCTACAAGGAAATAGAAAAGGGTAGGCTAAAGTTTAGCACTTTGGTATTCTGCGCACACTAAAATGAAGGACTTTGGAAGAGACAAAGGATCAGTCTGTTTCTGACCTACTCATCTGTATTCTGCCCTCTTTCCTTCCCTAGATAGACCACAGGAACTAGGATCCTTCTTGAGAGCCAGTGGAATCTAGAAATGCTACCCTGGTTTTCCCTTGCCTTTTGGCCATAAAGAGACTCTGTGATCTGCTGTGTTGGATAGTAAACTGTAAGACTCATTCCAGAAAACACAGGCTGTACCTAGGAGGGATGAACGTTGCAGAGAGGAGCCCAGAAGAATGAAGACAACCGTGATAGGTTTCCTGTTATGCTGTGCTGTTGTCTTGGTTTCTTTTCTGATATTGTTTGCTTGTTTGTTTGTTTTAAGGCAATCCCAGAAATAAAGTGGGTATTTTAGTTCAAAATTCGAAGTCACATTCCATCATAGCAAGGAAGTCAAGGCAGAGACATAAAGCAGCTAGTCACATCACATCCACAACCCTGAGCAGAGAGAGCCCAGTGGCATACCCCTTGAGTCCCAGGACTTGGAGGCAGATACAGGGAAGCTCTGTGACTTCTACACCAGCCTGGTCTACAGAGTGCAACACTATCTCACAATACAACAACAACAAAAAACTGAAACTGAGCAGACAGAAACAAATGCATGCGTGTTTAGCATTCTGCTGGCTTTGTCTGCTTCTGTACAGTTCAGAGCCTCAAACCAGGGAACTGTGCTAGCTACTTTCAGACTAGCTCCTCACACATTAATTAAAGTGAAAGAAAGAAAGAAAGAAAGAAAGAAAGAAAGAAAGAAAGAAAGAAAGAAAGAAAGAAAGAAGAGAAAGAAGTCCCACAGACATGTCCACAGGTGAACTTTTATCTGGAAAATTCCTCATTAAGACCTCCTTCCCAGGGGTTCTAAGTTGCTTCAAGTCGGCAATTAAAATTAACTACCACAGTTGGATACCGTTAAGTGTTGCTTTCTCCTCTCCAACATATTTCTATATGGTTATCTATTTTTCAATAAACCTGAACATAAAATTAGGTGCTTCTCTTTGGGTCATTGGGTTTTCATTTCGGAAGGCACCTATGTCATACAAAATGGCAACTGAGTCATTTTCTATGTTCTTTTCTTGTTGTCCTGTGTTTTGTTTAGCAGTGATGGCTATGAGCCTTATGGAGGGCGAGGAAAGGTAGAATTTTCTGCCTCTACCTGCAAGGGAACTCATGCAATAAACAAACAAACAAACAAATAAATAAATAAATAAATAAATAAATAAATAAATAAATAAGCAAAAGCAATGTGGGAACTCCAAATACGGAGGTCAGGAAAGGTCATGTGAGATAATGAATCACAAGCACATATGTGAGGATGATAAACATGAGAACATTTGGGAGACTGAAGATGAATGGTGCTTTGAAGGAAATAACACTGTTTCAGTTGCCAAATCTGTTCTAGAACCTTAACAAGGGAGGAAAAGTATATACCATTGTTTCTCATCTGGGCAAAATGTAAGTTGTGCTTATATGAGACACAGCATGGGTTTGTTTGTTTGTTTGTTTGTTTGTTTGTTTGTTTTTGAGGTTCAGAACATAACCATTTTTTGGAGGAGCTGAGTTTAGAGGACTCCTCACAAGAAGGCATAAAGCTAGATGAAAGGACAGATACATCAGCAAAGCAAAAGAGCAGAAAATGCTTGAGCAACAAAGTAACCTGTGAGATGTGTGAACCGTTTTGCATTTCTTAATGCAGAGATGCATGGATGGGAAGGAAAACACTCAGAAACAAAGTGGAAACAGGCAGAAGGAGGAGGCAAAAGCCAGTAGAAAAACGACAAAATGCCGAGGAAAGAACATGAATTTAATCCCACAGCACAAAGAAAGGTGTAACTCACTGGGTTTAAGAATGGAGTAAATAGCATATATATGGAGGATATACATACACACAGGCAAAACACCCATACACACAAAATAATAAAGTAATGCATTATTTAAAAGGATGAAGTAAAATACTCAGGAGGCAGTACAGTCAGCATAGTGATTAATGTAACTGCTATGGGCAAAATTGTACTTGTGTTGTGATAAGACATGATAGCAGATTCATTGGTAGGTAAATGGAAAATAATTGCCTATTATTGTTTAATGTATCAAGTTCACTGTTACTAAGAATATCTAAGTATATTATACTGCTTTGTTTGAGTGGGAAACACAGTGGCCATAACTTCCTTGATGTTTTATGTTTTGCCCCCCTAAAAATCTAAAAACAAATACATATCCCCCTCTCTCTAGAACAGTGGTTTACAATTGGCACAAGAAAAGGTGTAGGCGTTTTGTAAGAGGAAGCCAAGGATGTGACTAGACCACCTACCATGCTCATGCTGACTTCCAGCAATACAGTACTGTCCAACTCAAAGCCAATAGTGCTTGATATAGAAAATTCTACACCAAGACATAATTGTCCCAACATGAGTTGCCCAGTTAAACAGTACTGCAGAAAAAAAAAAAAATGAGTAAAACCTTAACAAACGTGCATCCCAAGGAATATTGAAAACATGCATACAGTAGAAATTACTCACGTTTTACCTGAAAACAAGTTTTAACTGAGCACTCTCTATTTCAAATAGAGAAGTTTGGTCATGCCATTCAAGGGAGATTGAACTTCAGTGGCACAACACACTAAATTGATAAGATATCACAAGGCATGTCCCAAATCAAGAGTTAGGTGTAACTTTTAATGACATGCACATACATACAAGGTCACCATTTTAATGGAATTTGGCTGAAGTTATATAGTGACTCCACATTAGAGTATTTAAAGAGAAACTGTATTTGTACAAATTTCCAGAGGATTCATAAGCAGATTCAAAGTTACGATGGATGTTCTGATCCTTTTGTTATACACTTAAAGGCAGGATTAACCCTAGCAATTGTGGGGCTATATTACTGAGAAGCTTTACTATGATGGAAAAGTCTTTAATTAAGGAAATGCAACTTAAAGTTCTTTATAAACTCTGTTTTCTCATAAACATGAGAATTCCTTCATAATATATTTGAATGGCAAAGGATTTATGTTTTTATGAGTCAATTTTGATAAAACCAGGCATTAAAATCAATTCCTAATAAACTAATAATGTAACTCTACATAGCATTTATTGTGTAGAAAAGAATATAGAGCAGTGGAAGATCCAAATGTGAAAAAAAATCTACTGAGAAAATCAGATCAATATATGATTAAGTCTACCATGCTCTGATGTAAGAGGTTAAAAACAGCCTACATTTTATATAGGTAAAATTGATGTGTAATGACTGATTTAATGATTCTCTATTATTTATTTGTTGACTGGATTCCTCCAAACTTAGCCTTGCTCTGAACAAAAGTTGTTTAAATGACAGATAAAGCAAAACACACAGTGAGCTTAGAAAGGAAGTAAGTACTGGTGATTAGAAAAGGTACCCAAAGTGCTGTGTGTTACTACAAAAGGCTTGCAGATCTTCTGCCCTGCTTTCCCTCACCCTTTCTTCTCTACCCACTTGCCATCCCTTTCCTGAAGATCACCAAGGACTTTCCCAGAATTTCCCTTACCTGCCCACAGAGATATTATCTATAAAGGATCTCAGTTATCTTGAGTCTTTTTACCCTGAAACTTATCAACAAGAGAAAAACTGTAAGATATAAAGTAAGTGGCCTCAGATTTGGTCAATGGCCTGGTCAAACCCCTCCCCCCCCCAACACACACACTGAAATAACTTTATATTAATGAAGTTTCACCTGCATAAGGAGATGATATTTGCTCATCTCCTTTCTTCTTTTTGTTGTTTACTGCCCCCCCCCCCCGCAGCCCCAAACCATGATTCCAATGAGGAAAAGCTGCAGTCATCTGGCTCTTCTCTCACAGAACCCTCACTCCAAGGTGTAGGCATATGACCAATTAAATGTCTTTTGTGATGGCCCACACACCGTTGCTCTTGTTCATACTCGCCATAGTATAACCCTCCTATGTTACAGCGAAGTTTCTCTCCAACGCAGGAAAGGATGAAAGCACGTTCATTTTAATGTGTGCGCCTTCTCACTCTGAGATCTGGAATGTTTCAAGAAACCATTATGGCCTAGGACTTCTTTTATGAACAGGGGTGTGACAGACCCTGCAGAAGGGAATGAGAGAATTCTTCACTAAGGCTATCTTAGGAGGTGAGGGAACTACTGGGCTTCTGTGAAGCGATCTCATTTTCGCACCTTTAGGTTTAATTTGGAGAGGATCACTGCAGTACTGGCTCGCAAAGCTCAGCTCATTCTTCCTTATAACAACTTTGACAAGAGTAACAGAACTGCAAACCTGAAAAATCTAGAAAACTTTCAAGGCTTCTAAGAGCTGAATATACCTACTAGCACTGCTATGAATGCTTTACTACTGCTGGTGAATAAATCAATGGTAGCCATCAGCGCCAATGACAGCATGAATATTTTACACCATAGCATCTGTGACTGCAAGTTTTATCTTTATCAATGGTGGAGGAGGATGTTTAAGTCCACAGTTCTCTTTGATTCACTGTGATATTATTTCCCACATCTATTTCTTAGTGTTGTTTTGACTGCACAAAGGATATCATGTTTGATGTTTATGTTTCATATCTCTGCCTCCTAGAAGGAGGAAGACCGGTTGCAATGCAACCAAGTGTAAGCAGGATACGAAAAAAGTTAAATTCAGTCGCCAATATGAAACAATGAATTTGAAAAATATTATTTGTATGATAGTGGAAACATTTATTGATTTGAGCAAAGAATAAAATAAAAGAATAAAAGAACTATAAAATTCTCTGTTGTGTGTTCTAATTCTCTATATATTATGATTTGGAGGAGGAAGTTGAGGGATTGCATGTGTGTGTGTGTTGGTGCATATGTCAGTATGTGCATGCACCGAGGGAGAATGCACATGTGTGAGGTGCATGTGCAATTAAGTGTGTATATGAAAAGCCACTGAACAACAACTTGGTTTCATTCTTTGGGTGCCGACCACCTACTGTCCATCTGTCTATCTGTCTGTGTGTCTGCCTGCTTGCCTATCATCTCTCTATCTCCCTCCCTCTCCCTCTCTCCCTCCCCCTCCCTCCCTCTCTCTCTCTCTCTCTCTCTCTCTCTCTCTCTCTCTCTCTCTCTCTCTCTCTCTATCTATCTATCTATCTATCTATCTATCTAATTGGCCAGGAAACTGCCAAGAAAGCTAAGAAGACTGGACAGTGAGACTCAGAGATCCTTTGTCTCTACTTTCCCAGTATTTGGAAGACAAACCCATTCCATTTCACCCAGGTTATTCATGTGGATTCTGAAATTTGAACTCAGGTTCTTAATGAGCTGGCAGGACAAGCATTTTAACAGTCTAGCTTAGTTTTCTAGACCTTATTACAGTGTTTTGACATCTTCAAATACCTTTATGGCTACAGAGGGATTGCTCATCTCTAGTTAATTCTTAGATACAGGAAAAGATATTCTTTGATCAGAAAAGTAAGCTGGGTGATGTTTAGTATGCTGAACTCTGAGTAAAGAGGAGCCATGCTGCCTATGGCTTTCAATAGGAGTGAATCCAGCAAATCTTCCCAGATGTAAGAGAAGAAATGCCATCATTAACAATGACTGTTTGCTCTTCCTTCTTCTGTGGATAGGAGCTGCTTTCTCTGAAGCCTCCTAGCTGGAGAAGGGCCAGATCCTCTAGATAAGGTCAAGAAAAATAACTAGACGACATCATAACCACAGCCCAGGCAAATGCAATCCAAAGTGTCGGTGTATTTTCAGCCCAGTCATCTCCCATAAAAATCATTTTCTCTTCCGCTAAAATGACACACAACCTGTGTGTTTGTTAGAATTCAACCATCTGGCTCTTCTTTGTGTTTAATACTTTGTATGTATGTCATGTGTTTGCACCTTAATAAATTCAAATGTCTTCGAGTCTATTAATCTGTTGCCTGTCAGTTTATTTATAGACTCAAGCCAAGAGATTTTCAGGTGAAGAAAAGCTTCCCTTTTTCTTTCCTTACACTAAGTTAATTGAAGGAACAAAAGAGAAAACTCTTTTATACCACCAAAGTACTTTTTCAGGATATTGTTCTGAGTGAAAACTCCCTACTCATCAGCTATCCAAAAAAAAATCTTGTTTTTCTCCCCTCTCTCATCTAGACTCAATCATCAACACCAGTATCCCCCTTCTGGAATTTCTGAATTTACTTATACAATCTACCATTTACTTTCACTGTGGTACACCCATGTGTTGTGGGATAAAACTTTTCCTGGGGAGATGCTACACATACTCCTACACATCCCAGATATGAAACCCCTGACAGACCAAAGTATGGATACCAACAATATCCAACTTAGTGAACCAATGAGTTTTGTTGGGGTTACTTAAAGGAATATGGGCGAGTGGTTAATTACAGAAGCATAAATGACTCATAGACAGCTAGATCATCAACATTCACTCCAGCATGGATGGTAGCTCACAAAAGCTGGGAACCTGGAGCACACTGCATAGCCTGCCGGCAGCTCAACAGTTTGGAAAATTTCCTTTCCAGGTGACTCTGGTCTGACTTCCTCCAGGCAGCTTTACTGGTTTCTAATTCTTCCTGGAAACTGGTCTGTTCTGAGAGTCTGCTTTGTAGCTTGGTCTGTCTGAGAGGGACTCAGTTTTTATTACTTGTTCTGGCAGGGAGGGGCCTAGTGAATCTGATTAGTTTTGGGAATTTCATGCTGTGGGATGGTCTTTCTGTATGCTGTGAGCATATGTTGCTCTGATTGGTTGATAAATACAGCTGCATTGGCCTATGGCAGGGCAAGATGGAGCCAGGTGGGAAAATCCTAGAGAGATGGTGAAAGGAGAAAGGAGAGTAGAGGAAACTCGAGTCAGCTGTCTCAGGAGCAACATGACAACAGACTGGTAATGCCATAGCCATGTGTCAAAAGATAGATTAATCGAAATGGGTTAATTTAAGATGATGGAGCTAGCAACGTCAGCCATTGGCCAGACAGTTTGCAATTAATATAAGCCTCTGAGTGATTATTTTGTAAATGGCTGCAGGACCGCGGAGCTAGGTGGGACCCGAGAAACATCTGGCTACCATTTCATGAAGCAATTTGAAATTGTTTACTTTCCTGGCTAAGGAACCATCCTGGAGGATGGAATGTTTCAGTCATGGAGGGAAGGGATACACAATACCGTGTGGCAGAAAGATTCAAGCCAAATTAACATTTTTCTACATGTAAACTCTCCTGTTTATCTTTTTCCTCAAGCAAAGGCTCTTGTAGATACAGAATTCCTTAATTTTTGTAAAACATTCCACAAATAACAACTTCCCAAGGCATGTTTACCTATTCAAGCTGTACTGTTGGCATGGCCAGAGACTTTTAAATGTTAATACTTTGGTCCAGGTTTAATGAGAAGGAAAGGCATACACCAAATACTTTTTTTCTAGACCACACTGATATGGCCTGAAAGTTTGCTGGTTGGTGTTTACATATTTTCTGTGTCTTGATTTTATTTCCACAGCTGAGATACTCACCATACACAGCCTGGGTTTATAGCTCATTGCTGAAGTGTGAAATTAACTCTGCCTGGGTACATGACTTACATAAAGAATGAATCCAGCAAATCTTTCCAGATGTAAGAAAAGAAATGCTATCATTAACAATGACAGTTGTCACTTAGATTCTCTGAACATTAGAATTGTTTTCTTCTTTGGGGATAGATTTGGGGTTTAAATGGACTCTAACAGGCCTGACTATGGCAAGTATGGCTCTGACAGGTCTTGTACTTTCCTATGCTCTCTGTCTTGTTATAATCGATAAGATTGCATTCTTAAAACTAGCCACCAAAGTCTCTTCCCTTACTTGGCCACTTTTGCCCACTGAGGCTGACTACCAAAATCCAGCTATCAAAGTATTGAAGTCTAGTCATGGCTTCAAAAAAGCCACCTTTTGGCTACACTAAATAACCTGTCCAATCAAAATTGAATGCCTCATCTTCACATGGGTTTCCCCCCTTTACCTTTGTAAACTGCCATTTGTCTATGGACCTTGTTGGTATCCTCTCTATACAGAGACAGTCCTTTGGCTCTCCAGGGCAAATATCCCCCATCCTCCTGCCAATCCCCTGTTTCTTTCTCCTTTTCCCTCATCTTCTAGCTCCTATCTCCGTCTCTTATTCCCTGCCCTTTGTCCCTCTGGAAAGAATAAATCTCCTTGGTGCTGAGAACTTGGTCTTGTGCCATTATTGGTCCTTTCAGGGATTACTTCTGGAAAGATAATAAAGTTTTTGTAGTAATTAAAAGTTCAGTGGGCTGATATATAAAAATTTTAAGACTTGCATACAACAGTGTTATTAGTATATCATAAATCAGTCTGCCAATGGACTTAGCTCCAGTTATCAGGAATGATCTGTAGAGTTTTCAATGGTCTTTTGAGTGTGAGTTTTTTTCTGGAAAAACATAATAATTTGCTTATTTTTTTATAAACAGTATTTCTGCCTTGAAGTATCATAAGGGGACCAAACAAGTAGTAAAGGAGTAAAGACTTTTTTTTTTTACTGCTGTCTCATCACTGAACTCTTTCATCTGGTCCTCTCTCAGGAACACCTATAATGATGAATAATCAAAAGATCCATGCAGTCATGTATTTTATTAGCCCAGAGCCTGCAATTGGCTAAAGTCTTTGCCAGGCAAGTCCTTACATTATTGCATTTCCTGGGCATACTTGACATTATGAGCCATGCTGTCCCAGACCATGTAAAACAGCAGGAGCAGGGCTGGGAAAGGCTTCTGCTTTTGTTTTTATTTTGATTTTTATGATGTGGCTGAACATAAGATCAATCCTCAATTACTCTTCATCTAGAGGCCCATAAACAGGTGGAGGAAGTCAATCCCATACTAAATGGGCTTATGGTCCTGCCAACACCATATAATCATTATGGGCTAGGCTAAAATGTGGACAATAAGTCCCAGACGGCCTCACTCGTTTGTGGTAGTGGTTGCCAGGCACAGTGGTGCCCCTTTGGTAATGGGAGTTCAAATCACAGACTGTCCCTGGATTTCAAGTACTTTCTCCCCAAGGCTACCCTCTTTTTACCCCTTTATTCAAGGACCTACTTGCCAGCTCCCCTACTTTTAGTTAAATGCTCCGCTGTGCTGGGGCCTTCCTCAGTATTCCCATGGTGGACTCACATCCCAGTCCTCAGTGTTTTCCCTATTGCCTTCAAATTCCCCTACATGACTACCTTTTCCTAGAAAGCTTGCTGAGTGACTGTGTCCAACTTGATTTACAAATTCTTAGCATGCTAAGCCTCAGAGTGATCCACTATCAGAGAAATTTGGGATGCCTTGGACTCCAAAATGTAGGAGAAGCCAAGAAATAGAGACAGGACCTGGAAGAATTTTAGCTTTCTACAAAGTAATGTTGACGCCATTCCAGGTAATCCAGAGCAGCCGATTACAGCCCCGTGTGCAGCTGTTTCTAAATGTTTTGACTTCACAATACAGTCTTCTTGTGACCTGAGTGCTAACAAATTTTGTGCTGTATTTCTCTCCAAGGTTGATGCTACACCATGACACTACCTGTTGATGGTTTTAGGGTCATCTTTGTGTTGATGGGAGTCAACAATGTTCCTGAATTCTAATCCCAAATCAAGAATCTCTTCAAACCTTGAGCAAGTCCTTTCTTTGATACTTTTCCTGACCCCATATAGGTCAAGGAATAGAACAATAATAAAAAAATGATATATCTAGACTTCAGCTTCTGAAGCAGTGAATGTAATAAGATTAACTATAACTTGGATGATTGGCTCCTGGATCAACAACAACAACAAAAAACAAAACAAAACAACAACAACAAAAAAAAACAGAACATTGGTGAAAACTCACAAAAGCTGTTCTCACTACAGTCTGGACCTTCCACCTCCTTCTCTATACTCACACTCCAGGATCACATGAGTGGCTGGGTGCCAAGAATCTTAAGTGAGGGTCTGAGGAGGCCAGAGTGTGTGTGTGTGTGTGTGTGTGTGTGTGTGTGTGTGTGTGTGTGTGTGTTTGTGTGTGTGTGTGTGTTTGTGTGTGTGTGTGTGTGTGTGTGTGTGTGTGTGTGTATCCCGAAAGGTAATTAGAGCTTCTCTGATTTCAAGATGCTAGTGACCATGTCCTGCCTAGAACACAGAGTTCCTTGATATGCATTCTATTCTCCTGCCTTTGAAAATAGCTTGATAGACTTGTTCCTAATGAGGTATCATCAGAAAGAAAATGCTTGCTTTAGACCATCAGCACCCCTTCCTACCTATGCAGATAATTCAGTGGCTTCTGCTATCTGAACTGCCTTGAAAAGAACAGTCATTGTTTTGACTAGAAAGTCAGGAGGAATTTCCAGCAACAAACATATTTATGAAAACAAGCCAAATAATTTTAATTCTCCCTTTCCAGTAAGCAGTTCGGCATTAATTTACATACATTGTTTTAAGCAAAATAATGAAATGATTTTTTTCTATTGAAAAACCCATGCCCAATACTTAGTCTAAAGGGCTGTTCTAATTATGAGGAGATTGTTATTTTCCCATTTGTACAGATTTGGCTCATTAGAGCTATAATCTTTTTTCCCTCAGCCCACAGACAGAATGTAACCTTTTTCTATAATTATGAGAGAAAAACTGACTGTTTAAACAAAAGTTCAAATCACAGTAACTACAAGGCTTGACCAACATGATGCTTAACAAAAACAAAGACTTGGAAAGGATATTAAATCTACAATCCATTCAAGGGACTTCATAATCACTCATGAAAGTCACTTGACTTTAACTTGGTGGCCTCATGAAAATGTGATGTTAAATTCTAATTACACTATATAACATCATGGTGTCTAGCCAGCCAAATTCAAAGGATATTTATTTTATACTTTTCTAATCTCCAAATGTTTTACTGGGTCATTTATAGAATTGAGTCTTAATGGTTAGAAATTAAATTAGAAAGGAAATATGCATCATGCTCCTACTTGACTCAAATGAAAACTTTTTTCTCTAGTTAAGTGGACCATATTTCTCTTTTGGATATTTAGCAAGGAGAAAAAAAGAAAAGACTGGATTTAATGGAGTGAGAATATTATGCTGCTTTTATCCATCCATTAGCTCCTGTCTTAGAGCAAAGATAGTGGAATGTTCCTCAAACAGGTCCACAGACTGAGTTCACTAACAGTATTCTTCTCTCGATTCACACCATTAGGCATTGACTTAGTGTTTGTTTTCACCAGGGCCCAACCTAATTAAGAAGCAATATACATGGCATCTTTTACAGGATTTAAAAAGAAAAAATAAATCACATATAATGGTGATGGATCAGATGAGCAGCAAATACTTATGAGGCAAGAAAATTAAGAGTGTTTCTTGGCAAATATATGTGGAATTTAGTCATTGACTTGAAAGCTACATCTATACTAATAGCTCAAAGTAGAACCTGCAGGTAAGGGCCTAGAGTAATAACTCGGGGTTAAGAATGCTTACTGCTGTTCCATTGGATCTGAGTTCAGTTCACAGCACCCATGTCAGATGTCAGACAGTTTACAGCTGTGTCTTTTTATAAGTGTTATCTGACATCTCTTCTGGCCTCTGTTCCGACACCTGTGATTTATACTCATATACGGGCAGACACACACACACACACACACACACACACACACAGAGAGAGAGAGAGAGAGAGAGAGAGAGAGAGAGAGAGAGAGAGAGAGAGAGAAGAATACTTTTTTAAAAAAGAAGTCACAGGTAAACTAGAATTAAAACTATCTAGACCTAATTTGTTGTACATACCAATTGCTCCTAACCTGTTGGCCAGAGGTAGGGGGATTCAGGTTTTAAGGATATGAAAAAGAGTCTTGGAATGAATTTGTATGTTGGTCATTTTTTTATAAGTTCTTAACATGACTTTTGAAGCACATTCAGCAGATGAAGAAATATTTTGAGTAACAACTCAAAATTTTAATAAAAATTAACTCTTAGCATATATCATTGATTAAAATGAAATTTAGATTAGTGCATAGCTATTCAAGTGAATCTATCATCTTAAATTTCTGGTATCATAAAAACATTTCTTTATATATAAGAAATTTGCTTATATATAGGTGGGGTGGATGCACAGATTTCCTTTTGTTTATGTTTATATATGTATGCATTGAAAAGTCCAAGTTAACCAGTAATTTAAGCCTGCAATGGATTATCTATACAAGTCTGAGTCAAATCTTTTAAACAAATTTGAGTTGAACAATGATGGATGTGTTTACTGGTTTATACTATAAGTCTCTGTAAGGCTGATATTACTTTTAGTCACCATCCTTACATTCACTGGAAGGATTATACATATGCCTTTAAAAATTGCTTATCAATTATGATTAATGCACATCTTCTTTAAGCACAGTAATAATTCTTTGATCCAGTTGTTGTTATTCCCATCTTATTGATATTGAAACTGAGTCTCGGAGATGTACATAGGCTTATGCTTTATTTATGATAGTCCTAGAAAAGACTCTGTGACAACTATTTCCAGAATCTCTGTGTCATCTCTAGCAATGTGATCATGTTATCACTGACAAAATGATTTATCTGGTATGTTACAAAAATAGAACTTTTGTAGTGCTGATAGTGTTAGCAATTGAAGCCAGGACCCTATGCCTCCTAAATCAAGGTTGTACCATAAAGCTATACCCTCAGCTCCCTAAAACAGAATTTTGAAATCTTGTAAAGTTAGGAACCAACCCGACACATTGTCTTGTTTACTACTATTTGTGCATAAAGAAATTATACAAAGAATGTCAATGCCATCACAATTTACTCTTCCACCCTTCTTCTATGACTTTGGCATCATCCAGAGGAAAGCAGAACTACTCTAGACATTCTCGAAGTAGAGATGGTTGCCTGGGATAAGAAGAAATAATAAACAAGGAAAGGCCAGGGGGTTGAAATCAGATAGTGAAATGCACAAGGACCTGGAAGACAGCAGAGACCAGAGCAAATGAGGATGGCTGGGCTTCTCCACAGAGGAGGAACCCCCATACAGTGCTGAAACGCTCTGCACTATATACACAACTTCCATTGTTAGCTGGATTTTTCTTTTGGGGAGTTATGTCATTATGATCAAAACACCTCTTAATTCCTCTCTCAACAAGAGTCAAGACACTACCTAAATTTTATGTCTGCCCCTGGAAACCATTTCTGACAACTTCACTTAGGAAGCCCAGGTTATGCATAGCTTTCATTCTAGTGGGAACTAGTTGTTTTTGCTCTGACAAAGAACACAACCACCTCCAAAGCCTTGAGGAAGGCATGTCTAGTGCTAAATGGGTCACCAGAAACACCTTTGGAAATGAGGACACAAATGAGGACACATTTCCTTTCTAGAATTGCAGCTTCAAATCCTGCTGGTAGGAATCATAAACAAACTATTATATAAAAGCAAGTTCTTAAGAAAGAAAGAAACACAAAGTTATGTTCTTGGGTGGATAGTTAACAAGAGAATCTCATTGGTTCAGGACACTGCTGCTCTTGCAGAGAAAGGACTTACATTCAGTTCTGGGTATCCACACTATGGCTTACAATCATATATTTATCCAGTCCAGAGATCTGACCTGTTCTTCTGTCCTCTACTAGCACCAGGCATGCATGTGGAATACATACATGCATGCATGGAGAAACACACATACACACATAAAATACATATAAATAACACTTATAAAAAGAATTAACCACTGTCTGAAGCGTGTCTAGATGCACTTGTTTCTAGCAGCTGAAGTACCTGCTTTGATTGTAGGTCTGTGAATAATGATTCAATGAGAGAACTCGATTCTAATTTTATGTATTTAGTTTTAAAACTCTAATGATAAAATATATAAACAATTTTTATATAACCTGCATGGATCAAGGTATTTAATCTTTTCTTTTTTGCTTTTTGTTCAATTTTTAAATTAAATAAGATCTAATAAAATAAAAGAAAAAATAGCACACTGAAATTGGACGAAAGCAACAAACAGAAGGGTAAGAGTCCAAGAAAAAGCACAAGAAACAGAGACCCATCCATTTGCATATTCAAGAATCCCCTAAAAACACTAAGCTGGAAACCATAATATACATGCAAAGGACTTGTAGGTTAAAAAGAGAAAAGAAAAAAATATAAATAAAATAAAATGAAAATAAAAGATAAGATAAAATTTAAAAAAGAAAAAAGAAAAAGAGCCCAAAGAGCCTTGACATGTCACAATGAGACAGGGAACCTTGAAATATGTCACTAAGTTCTTTTTCTGTTAGCCATCTAATGCTGGGTATGCTGCCTGCCCTCAACAGTAGTTTGTTTCCCCACTGAGACTTCCTTTGAAAAACTAACTTTTCATTTATAAGTGATTATCAATTGGAGATCATTTATGGGTTATGGATGGGGGCATGTGTTCACTTCTTTGAGCTCAATCCCTGTGCATGCCGCCACAGTCTCTGTGAGTTCATATGTACATCCATCATGTTGATTTAGAGCACCTTGTTTTCTTGGTGTCCTCCATCCCTTCTGGGTCTTACATTATTTCCATCTGCTCCTCTTCCTCAGGGTTCCCTGAGCCCTGGGGGGAGGGATTTGATGGTGACATCCATAGTGTCCCCAGGTTATCACTCTCTGCATAATGTCTGGCCATGAGAAGGGATTTAATCTTAATTAGAAAGGTTTACTAAACCTAGAAAAAGTTGATTTCTCTATCTCATTCTGTTCCAACCTATTTTATAGTTATGTCCACTCAAGCCTTAGAGCAATTACTACAAGAACACCAAGTATTTCAGAAATTGCCTCAGTTTACCATATAAATGAATGCAAATTATGAGAAAAGAATACTCAAGAGGCTATAATTTTCCTTCCCTCAAGAAATAAAATAGTATTTAAAGAATTCAAATCGACTGTCTATTTGGAATAACCATTGTGCTTCTTTGTGGGCTGTCATGCAAAATAGGAAGCTTGGCGCAGATTAAACTGCATTCAGCAGAATCTCATGTATTCCACGATATCCTCAAACTCCCAATATAGCTATGGTCCTTGTAGAGGAGGACCTATGGTCCTTGTAGAGGAGGAAACCTCACCTGAGAAAATGTCTCCATAAGATCAGGTTCTAGGCAAGCCTGTGGGTCATTTTCTTAATTAGTGATTGATGGGGTTGGGACCAGCCCATTATAGGGATTAGCATCCCTGGTCTGGTGGTCCTGGGTTTTATATGATAGCAGGCTGAGCAAGCCATGAGGAGCTCGCCAGTAAGCAGCACTCTTCTACAGCCTCTGTATCAGCTCCTGCCTCCAGGTTTCCTGCCCTGCTCAAGTGTCTGCCCTGACTTTCTTTGATGATGAACAACGATGTGGAAGTATAAGCCAAATAAACCCTCTCCTCTTCTATGGTCCTGGAGTTTCATCACAGCAATAGTAACTAAGACTATGCCACCAGCTTAGAACATTCCTTTTGATATAGTCTGTGTCCAGCATTCCTGTTTTACAGATGAACACGCCAGTAAACTAACATGATGGAGGAAACTATAAACCTGAAACCTATTGATCTAGGCTGTGGGGACTGAAATTCAAACTGTTTGCTGCTAGGTATTTGGGTTTTTTTTTTTTATTAAAAGTTTTATCTTTCCTCATGTACAAATAAGCATAAAGTCCAAGACTCTTGAAGCCTTGATCCTGATATCCTCAGAGGGCTCCATCTGGGTATCTCTTACTTACTACTTTCTTTCACAATGGCAATACCACCGTTTCCCATTGGAATATGTGATCTCGAGTTTACCTTTGCTGCTCAGAAGATCTAGAGTGGTGTTTATCCCTCCCTCACCCAGGAGTAGTGAGGGCAAGATGAAATATTACAAGGTGCTTCCAGGCTCTGAGAAACTCGCAGCCTACTACTGTTTCCCTTTTCATTTCCCGCATCTTGTGTCTGAGTACACGACAGGAGAGCACCAAAAAAAAAACAGTGACAATACTAGAGATGTCCTTGCCTCACCTCTATCAAGTAACGTCCATCCATTTAACTGTCCTACTACCTCAACATCTGGTTTCCTCTGCAACTTACACACCTGAAAGCTGCTTCATAGGATGCTTGTAGAACTGAATGAAGGGTGATATGACAGGCTGTTTAAGCCAGACCTTTTTGTTTTGTTTTGTTAACTTTTGAGACCTGAAAGCCCTGAGTGGCTTTCTTTTTCTATTCTTCTTTTTCTCATCCCCCTTTTCAGTTGCAGCTGTTTGGAAGGAAAAAAAACATCCTTAGCCTCTGCTTTCTGCTGGGCAATAATATGCTGCTTGACCCACGAAATCAGACAAAGATTCCAAAATTATGGTTTTTCCTGAACTCTCTCTCTCTCCTCTCTTCCAGCTCAATTCTCTGCTTGTGTGGGTAGCCAAACTCCATCATTATGCCTGGTGTTGTCCATTTTATTCGAGACAGGAGTTGAAATTTTGAGATACTATCAAGCTAAAGACTTTCAAAGAAGGAGACATGAAAAGCCACTGTCTTTGGTGAAGAAATAAATGGAATGCTTCTAAGGGTGGGTTCACTCACTATACGAAAAACATCACTATAGCATCAATTCATTTCCATGCTCCCTCATTAACTGAGATTCATCATATCACATGCTCCATATGGAAGTTGTAGGGGATATGTAAGTTAACCAATATATCTTTATGTATGCGAGTCTAGTATTAATTTAATGTATGTAGATTTCTTTTTAGTGAAAGGAACTAACTATTGTCTAGAATATTGTTCTCTAAATTCCCAAGTTCATTATTTATGCACCTTACAGAAAAAAAACTGAAGTTTCCAAAATATTGCAGAATATCTCTCTATGCAATGGACCCATATAAAAGAGGATAGCTTTATTTCTATTGAGGCATGTGTTTATCATAAATTTACAAGTACCTTCAAAGTCCATGGAACATTCAGGGACCAACTGAGTTTGATACATATTCAATATTCATAGAAATAAAACATGTTCACTTTGTATTGGTTTGTTTGTTTTCACAGAACATTAGAGAATTATCTACAAAAAGTATTCTGGGTACCTAGAGAATTCTGTCTTATTTTATTATTGTTTTAAATCGTATTACTCTTGATGTCAGACACATACAACAGATGGATAAAAGTTAACCATCATTTCACATTTGAGAGGTAGTATGAAAACATAAAATATGAAAATTCTTGCTACCATGCCCAACATAATATCCATATTAAAATCTCTACTGGATCTAAAGAGTAAGTAGTTTTGATTTTTTTCTCTTGTTATATCTCTAAGTTTGATGACACACATTAGTAAATTATGATATTTATTGCCATATTCTGCCAATTTTCTCTTTATATTATAAAATCAACTGTCAGTTAAGTACAATAATAATGGCTAAAAACTGTTGAAATAGGAAAACTTTGAATAAAGTGGTTATATTGAGCATATCCAAATGTTTGTGTGCTTTGGTTTGTATGCTTTATACAATTATAGTGAATGCCCAATCATTCTAATGATAGAATGTAAAGTCTGATATGTGTCCTCTTAAAACATAGTATAAGATTAAAATAATCTATAGGTCTTTTAAAACTGAGCAGCTGGGTTGAGGTCTGCTACATAGGAGGAGATCCAATAAGTATGTGTCAAGTGGCTACTATCCTGTTAGTATATCCATTAGAGTCAATTGACCTTCAGCATGAAACTTGACCTTGCTCAATTCCAGGTTCCTTCCTAACTCAATTTTCTATTCACTTAGAAAAGAAGAGCAGGTTAAAATAACAGAGGGATGTGGGTTCATTTTGTACATGGCAAATGAAACAAGGGAAACTAAACGGGATAAGACTGAGTAATGGGGTATGTGATTATGTTAGAAATATATCATATACATGTACAAATATGTCCCACTGAAACAGTATTGTGAATAGTTATTATATACTAATAAAACATTTGAAAATAATAACTCAAAATGAAATAGTAACAATCTTATGACTAAAATACTTTCAATCAATGCTTCTATGCCAGGAATTATAAACTTAGTACATAAAAAAGGGAAGTTGATGGAATTATGAACTTGTGCTTTACTGATGTGTCCGTGTTCTGTCCCATGTACTGACAAACACAAGTCAGTAGGCTGACTAAGAACTGTGTGAGCCTAGAAATTGGCCCATTTAATGGAAACAATGTTTTCTGGGCTAAGACTTACATACCACTCTGGTTAGTTTTATGTCAACTTGATATAAGCTAGAGTCACTAGAGAAGGGAACCCCACTTTTAAGAAGTGCCTCCAGAATATCAGGCTGTAGGAGGGCAAGCTTGTAGGACATTTTCTTGATTAGTTTTTGGTGGTAGAGGGTCCACTGTGGTTGGGAAGCCCCTGGGCTGGTAGTCCTGGGTCATAGAGCAAGCCATGAGGAGCAAGCCAGGAAGTAGAACTCCTTGGTCTCTGTATCAGTTCCTGCCCTGCTGGAGTCCCTTTCTTGGCTTTCCTCAGTCGGTTGTGGTTCAGAATAAGTAAGTCAAATAAACCCTTTCTCCCCATGCTGCTCTTGGCCATGGTGTTTCACTGCAACAGTAGAAAAGGAACCAAGAGACATACTTTTAAGAACATAATAGTTGTGTCTACAGTTTGAATACAATTGAAAAAATATCTAGCAGGATTTGTAAACACGATACAACAAACAGGTAAAAAATAGAACAATATGTCCTTAAAATGTGTACATATGTAATAAAAAATTTCAAGATATATCTTATCATATTGTGAAAGCATTTTTATGGGCAGTGGCTAATTCATATTGGGTGGAATGATGAGTATAGATATTGAAATACAACAAGAGTATCAGATGCATGTGAGTAGTTGTGTCTGCCTATGGACACAACTTTTTATTTTATTAAGTTATTAAAATTATCCAAAATATATTGAATTAATTGTTAATTTACCATTAGAAATATAAGAACTTTTAAATGGTACTGCTAAATCTGCAAAACACCATGTATTTTTTTTTTTTTTTAATTTGGGAAGGATAAGAAGATAAGTTAAAGGCAATTGTGTAAGTCATTCATTGGTGTGACTGGACGTTGTCAGCTGCTTTAAATATGCAATAATTACACAAAGTCAGATCTGGTACTAGAAGTTATTCTACATTTCTACCTTAGAAAAACAAGAGAACTCCAAGTTCAGACAAGAATCCATTACCTGAACTACATTTATTCAAGTTCTTTGTAAAAAAAAAAAATTAAACATGTGTGTTGAGGCTGGAGAGATGACTTAGTTACCGAAATGCTCATCATACAAGCATGAGGACCTCAGATTGGATCTCCAGCCCCCACATGAAATCTCACTGATTAAGGATTCCTGAGGCTCTTTGGCTGTATAGTCTAGTGACTCAGTCAGCTCCAGCTTCAGTGGAGACCTGTTCTGATGGGTTGGCAGAGTGAGAGACACAGTCAATGTCTACCTTTCCTTTGTCATGTTTCCACATGCATCTGAACACACACGATCCCACATACATACACATACATACACACATACACACACACATGATCACACAGACACATACCTGCATGGTCACACACATGCACATACACATAAATACCTATGATCACACACACATGCACACTTGATCAAAACATGCAAACATGCATGACCACATAGACACATGATTATACACGTGTGTATGAAGGTGAAACTGTAGGCAAAGAAGAGCAGAGATTTCTGAGGAAGACTTTCTGGATCTATTCCAGATGCCAGATAGTGCTTACTGCTCATCTTCATTAAGAGCAAACAGAAAAATCTCAATTGAGGATGCAGAGAAAATAGAACCTTGATATACAGAAAGAGTCGAGATGATTCATGTTCCTTTGAGGACATAATCAATAGGAAATATATCCAATATTCATCTGTAATAATTCAGTTTTAAATAGAGCAGGAAAGAGTTTTGAAAAAAAAATCGTTTCTGAAAAGTGAATGCTAATTGCTGAACTAACTGTGCTTCTCTTGAATTTCTTATGTACAAACAATGTACTTCCAGATTAATTAACTTTACTTCTGAAGAGCTGGGAGTGAGTCCAAATTTTGTCCGATTGTTTTACTCTCATGGAAAACATTCCTCCAGCTCTGTCCTTGGGGCACATGATGCTAGAGTCACTATCATATGATATGCATAGGAACGCAGAAATCAATCTTACTAGGTCTTTCTCAAAGATGGCAGAGTGCATTTGATATCCAAAATTGACTTCAACATTCAAACTCAAACAGATGCTAACAGTTATCTAGGCACTGTAATCTCTAATTTTATTGCTTTCAACATTATTTTATCAGAAAGCAAGAATGTTTACTTGTGACCTAGGTTGCTGTTGTGTTGTTTTACAAGACTTTATTGATGAGCTTTGATATTTTCTTTTTTTTTACCTCCCCAATCAAATAATAAAGCTGAAGAGCCTGTGTGCTGCCTCTGCAAAGCTTTCTAAATATGAACAGTAAAATTAAAAGTTCAGTTCACTAGCTGCTACAGCAGCATTCTATCTCCCATTGGCTCCTTGCTCCTTTATAAAATCCTATGCTAGATAGTCTGTCCTAAAAATGAAAGAAACATTGTAATAAACAACCAAGTTATAAAAGCAACTTTGTATGAGCTTTTTTGCTAAGAGTATACTTTGTTGCCAAAGATAGTTTATTAAAAAAAACAAAAAACAGTTGAGATTCTGTTGGGGAATAGTTACAAAAGATGCTCTCAAGCCTGTGTGTTTTTGTGCCATGATCTTTCCAGCTCTCTCTTCAGGCACTACACACACTTCTCAGTTACTTAGATTTAATCTCAGCTGCTCAGAAAGGGTCAAAAATCCCACCCTTGATTATAAGTTCCGTTTCCTCCGAGAGTTGGAGGAAGAACAACAAACTGGCCAGTTCTAGCACTGTTGGCAGGGCTGGTGAAAATGGAACCAGCGGGGAGTCTGTCTGTGTCTGAAACAGGAGTGGAGATCTAGTTTATTTTCAGAGGGGCAGGGGGGGAGACATGATTAACTAGGGTAGGCATGACCCAGGACTGATAGCAACAGCAACTTAGCGGGGACACCTTCTCTAGGACAAAGCTTCCTGCTGGGTGGGGTTAATTCTGGGAGTTAGAAGAAAATCAGAAAGCTTTTCGCAAAATTACATGAGTTAAACTACCTGAATTTGTCCCAAAGCATTGTAACACACACACACACACACACACACACACACACACACACACACACACACACACGAGAGAGAGAGAGAGAGAGAGAGAGAGAGAGAGAGCGCACAATAGAAAGAACTGAAAATATAAATGAAATTCACTAAAAGGAGGAAGCAAAATATAATATTTGATAACATTATCTAATATTTTATAAAGTTTCAGAATGTGTCAGATGGCATGTCAATTTTTATTTGACCCTATGACTGCAAATTCTTGGAGGTATTTATCTTCAATCCTGTTTTCTTCAAAATAAGAAAAGTATAACTAACTATGAATAGGTTATAAGATGTGTCCAAGATTACACTAAAAATTGTCACACAAGTTATTTGAATATAAATACACAAAAAATGACTTGGAAAGAATGAAAATATTCCAAACACAATTAATGCTATAAAGAAACATGAAAAATCTCAAACAATTAGTAAATGATCAAAAATGCTATGAGGATTGTTAAGATGACACCAAGGAAAGCATCATGGAAAACACTTTTGTGATAACCTGGCCAGAGCCAATGAACAAAGCTTCTAAGGTAATTAGAAATAAATAAGCAAAACTCCAAGGCTCATACAGATGCTTATGAATAAAAATATATAAAAACTACCGTATTTCTTTCATAAAATATGCATAATATCTGTGATTCCAAGGTACATTTCTTTAATGCACAAAAATGTGTATTTCTCATCTCCAAAGCAAGCACTTACTGCTGTCAATTGATTTGACCATGAGAAGTAAAAATAACAAACATTAGCAAGCCAAGCTTTTCTATTTCTCTTCCCAGCTACAGAAATCATAACCAAACAAACTAAAACAACAACAACAAAATCACTTTTCATTTCTTTTACTCTAGGGAATTTATGAAACTAAATACTCATCAGTTTCTAACTAATGTCAACTGATACAACCAAATGCAAGATATCAAAACTGGAAGAATCTAGAGATTGGCATACCTGCTCATGTTTTGTTGAGTCACAAAGATAATCAAGGCTAACCAGGATGTTTCTGAGTTTTCAGATTGTTTCGCACTGGCAAAGCACAGAACACAGTTTTCATCTTTGTTATAATGAATCACAATAGTTTAACGAGAAAAATAATAATTGATGGCAGTACAAACCAAGCCCTTTCTGTAACCCTGTACTTTTACTCAATGCGTTTGCCAGTTGGAATCATATCGAAAGGGAGAATTTAATTGATGGTCAAAGGATTGACACTTGGTGAATAAAAAAATGGCATCCTGTGGGATGGACTTATATTTCCCAACTTAGTAACTGCTTTTAATACATCTTCGTGACTCCACTGTTTGCTACAATGTTGAAATATTTCTGTTTTGATGATCAAACATCTGTTACACTCTTAGTACTGTGGTGTCCTAAGGGCCTTCATGCCTTCCGGGGCCATCTGAAGATCCAGCATCCATAGGGCCAAAGATGTTCAAGCAAATCGTTTCTAGAGTTTGGAAGCTCCAGACACAGTGTTCCTGCACCTGCACAGTTGTAACCGTCTTGGCCTGGGTGAGAATATTCTAAAGCAGTGGTTCTCAATCTTCCTAATGCTGCAACCCTTTTAATATAGTTGCTCATGTTGTGGTGACCCCCAAGCATAAAGCTATTTTCATTGCTACTTTACACCTGGAATTTTGTCACTGTTATAAATCATACTATAAATACAATATTTTTGACATGACCTCTGAGAAAGGTTTGTTCAAGTCCCAAATGGGTTGGGACCCACAGGTTGAGAACCACTGTTCTAAAGAGCTGTTGCTCTCACTCTTTTTTTGATCAGATACTTCAGACCATGCTGCCATGAAACTGGGATTTCCCTATAAATCTTATTCTGGGCTAAAGCCTGGTGCCAACTGAAGAAGGAGCTTGTCACATAGGAAATAATTTCACTTAGTTCTGACAACTTGTGAAACCACCTTGCAGGGAAGATGAGTCAAGACAATCATGGCAGGACAGTTACGCACCAGAACATGCTCTGAAGGTAATTGCTTAAGTATGCATAGCTCCCTCCATCTATCTACTACCTATGTTAGGACTCAGAAGACAGGCTTTGGGGATGGGTGTCACTGAACATCTTTGCTCCTCTTTCCCATGTGGCCACACTGAATAAATATTTTTCTGCCTTTCACTATTTTTTTTCTCTAATTGGACTACTGAGGATTGGTGGCCAAATCTGGCTTGTTAGGGAGCTACCAGGGCACAGGCTCTGACCTTAACTGTGACAATACAATACCTTCCACTGGATCAAGCTTTGCACCTTTTCTAGCATTTTGATCACAACTTCTGAGTATTTTGAGCCCCAGAGATCGATGTGAAAGAGACTGACTAGCTAGCAAAAGTTTTAAACCCTGTCTAAATTGGAAATATGAAACATATTTCTATGTCTGTATTAGGAGAAGGGACCCTAGCTAAGGAACAGATGGCAAGAGAAATGAGAATAATGACAGCCATGGATTTGAAATCGAAAACCTGTTTTTATAGAAACATATAAAAATGAAAGCATTTGACCTGTAAGGTGAGGACTTCACAATATAAAGCATATGTGTTAATGTGGTCAGAATGATTTCTAAAAGGTCATAGGCCAGAGTTCACCCAATATTCCCTACATTTGCACCCTTCTGTAGATCTGCCTTTCCACTTGCAGTCTGAGTCATTGTTTTCTGCACAGAATTCTGGGCAGGGGGCATGATTTCGAACATTTACATTGAACCAGTGGTTCTTGAACTAAAATAGAGACTCCCCACTGTAACTACAGTTTCCACTTGAAGTTCAAACATCAACCATTTTTTGTTCTTCTTTTCTTTGACCTGTTTCAGTTGTGTGTGTGTGTGTGTGTGTGTGTGTGTGTGTGTGTGTGTGTGTGACAAGCCATGGCATGTATGTAGAGCAGCACCTCACATGTGGGTCTTTATTCTACCTTGCATGAAGCAGAACATGTTTGTTTTTTTACTGCTGTGTATGCCAGGATAGGTGACTTGAAGCTTTGGGGCCTCTTCCTGTCTCTGCTCCCTAAAACCTCTCAGAAGCATTGGGGTCATAGACATATGTTCCAGTGCCTGGTTTCTACATGATTTGGAGGGACTTGAACTCAAGTCTTCCTGCTTCTGTGTCAAGCACTTTACGCACTGAGTGATTTCCTTAGCAAAGACTTTCATTCTAAATATACTCATTAGAAATAAGACAGTTTTAACATGCTTGCAATGCTTTCAACCCACACTAGAGAAATTAAAAGAAGTAACTTCTTTTGTGTGTGTATGTATGTGAGCATGTATTTGGTGTGGTGGTGGTGGTATGTGTGTATGTGAGAAAGAGGGATGGATGGTCATTAAACTTCAATGCTCTGCACCTCAGAATTTTATTAAACTTTATCTTCCATAGTATAGGACCAGAAATGGAAAATTTCTGTACGTTCTTTCCATTCATGCTTTTTGTTAGAAATGAGATACTGGTAAAGATCATAAGTTAGGAAACACACACACACACACACACACACACACACACACACACACACACACACACACACATTCCTGTTTATAGGTTTACTGTGAGGATTCTACACCCGATGGAGACAGAACAGGATTTACATGGTGGAAATAGTCCTGAAGGAGGCTCTCCTATGTTTGGTCCTGTCTTACTTGATACTAAGGCTTATTCCTACAAGGTTTGTGATTAGGATGGATTTTCTATTTAGCAACAGAAAATTGCTGAGATCAACCAGAGTGATTAGTGACCACACTGGTCACACATGTTATCGCTGACATTAAAATTGTATCAATAGAAGGCTTTCTTTCAAGTCCTAGGGAAGGGCTGAAAAGGCAATGTCAGCTGACTAGATAGCTCAGTTAGTTGACTGACACTTGTTGCGTTTCCCTGGTGAGAAATGGGAAGCATCCTGGCAATTGCTGTCAGCTCCTAGGAGCTGCTTTAAAGCCTGATTCTTTGTCCTTTCTGCATCTTTCCTTCCCCCAACGGACCCAAGATGAGACTCCGTGGGTTCATTTTCCACCGACATCTTGTCAAGGAGGTCAGCCACTAGCACAGATGAATACCTCTTGGACAGGTCTTCACATTGTGTTAAGTAGGATGCTGCCTTTCTGTAGTGGCAAATTCTTTCCTTTCTTTGACTAAAGAATATTCTCTGAGGTTGCTCCATGGAATATATCAACTATAAAGAATGATTCTGAAGTCATTCATTCAGAACTTCTTGTCCTCTTTTGATGGCTAAAATCAGAGCTTCTCACACTGACATCAATCTGTGACAAATATGGAAAGGAAATCCATACTTTCTCTCAGTTTACAAGAACTAGTCATCAATAAAAGAAATAAGTTCTGTTTTCAGAGAATTTACTTAGCTTTAAAATCCACACAGATGGTCCCCAACTTTGGCTATTTCATATTTATTTGCTAAAGGTTTCTTTTTTTTCTATAATATGTAGATATTAAGCTAAGCCACAGAATAGTTCTTACCAGATGCTGTAAACACTATAGATATAAGATAACCAAAGAATTGACAGAGCAAGTGGTGATCCAATTGATGAAAGTGTTGCAAACTCTCTTGAATGGATCCCACACTACAGTGAGAGTCACAGGCAAATTACACATATCTGGAAAATACATGGGGAACATGTGTTAACTAGAGACATTGGAGAAGCCTTCTCTTGAAAACAGGATGATTTGTGTTTACAACAATTAACACATGGCCCAAGTGACAACTAAGAACTAGTAGGTTTTTGCATTCTTAAATCTCATACACATATTTTGCCACTCTATGTACACACACACACACACACACACACACACACACACACACATACACACATACAACATATTGCTCTGTCATAAAACAACATGCTAAGTCTTATCGGAAGTTTGTCTTTGTAGATAAAAAACCATGAACACTGTATTTGCCTAGCTCAGCATGCCTGTGATTCAGAACTGAGAAAAGTAGGTGTAGAAGGGAAGGCATCATCACTCACATTGAATTTCAAGACATGTTCTATAATCTTTCCATCTGCTTAACTATCTTCTCCTCCCAGAAAAACCATGTAGGGGTCATCTCATAAGCATCTAAACCATGAAAGATAAATTCCCTCCCACAGGGTCATATTCACTTGGTAAATAGTAGACATAAGTGATTACATTTAACTTTAAACCACAAGCTTGTATATACTCTACTCTTTCCGATAATATTGTTCTGCAAAGTATTTAAACTATCTAGATAGAAACTGCCCTTCAAAGACTGTCAGCCTCCATGGTTCTTCTCCTTGCTATACAACAGTTTCTGATATGCTTCACCTGTGTCAGGCCTTAAATAGAAGAGAAATACGTAAGATCTGTTCTAGCAATCTGCTGCTGACAACCAGGCTAAATTTGGCACCACAAGCAACTGATATAACTGAGGCCAGCACATGTGCACTGCAGATGGTGTTTAAGTAGTCATTGAGTGAGGAAATCTTCGGAATAGGATGCACAATGTGAGATTTACGTCTTCTCTCAAAACTCATGAAAGAAAAGGAAATACATTTAAGACACAAAGAAATTATGCCAGGAAGGAAACGGTGGTATTCAACGGACTCACACAGTTGTAGACATTTAAATTAGTTTCAATTATTAGACCACATAGTTTCATTTCCTTTTTAAGTGTAATACTTTATAAAATTTCAAATGGTTTCATGTTTATCTATGCTTTTTCCAGGATACACGCAAACTTTGACCTTTGTATTTGTATGGTTCTATGTAGACACAGTTCATACCTGCCTTTCTGGGGTCTCCCAAGGTCTACTCTGGAATCTAAACATATATGCACATGACATGCCATCTTCCACAGGAAACACACTTTATTTAGCACATAAAAAAAGAGGAAAATAGCTCTTTGTTTTATTTTTTAATTTTATGTGCATTGGTGTTTTAATTTTATGTAATTCTATTTGAGAGTGTTGGGTCCCTTGGAACTGGAGTTATAGACAGTAGTGAGCTGTCATGTGACTACTGGGTATTGAACCCTGGCCCTCTGGAAGAGCAGTCAGTGCTCTTAACTACTAAGCCATCTCTCCAGCCCCCAAAATAACTGTTTACAAGTCTTTATAGATAAGCTACTCTGGAAACATCTATCTAGTAATTAGTAAAATATCTTAAAGCATTTGCACATACACAGAACTAACAGCATGTTGCTAATAAGTACAGCTATTATTTGGTCCTATATGCATCCTAGAAATCCATATAATTATCTCACAGAAATCTCAGAGAGAGAAGTACACAGGCCTATTTTTTTTTCTATAATACTCAACACATGTAAATAAAGGTCTTGCCACATTTAGTTCTTTAAGATCCTTTACTAGGTCTTTGCCTACTAAGGAGGGCTGCACAGTTTATGGCCCACTCATGGCCTATCATCTGAATAATTTGACCTTCCCACTTTAAAAACCCTAGAAGCCTCCCAGTCCTAATTGCGTTGGAAAAAGAGGAGCTGATCCACCCAAACTTGTTCCTCTCAAGTTTTGCCTCCATCTCAGCCATAGAACTGTAATTTGGCTAGATGCTCCAAAGCCAAACATCCAAGATCCAAACTAAATTTTAGCCCTGCATTCCCTAGTCAGGTGCTGTACTCCTAGCAGGAAAGCACGGCAAGAGGTTCTGTTGGTCATATAATTTACTGAGGAAACTGTCCTGATGGAGGTGTCCTCAACTTGAGTGCGCCTCAGAATCATTACATAATTTGATTCATTTTTTTTCTAGTTTTTAAAATCACCTTCAGAATAGTTTGAAATCTCATCATTACAAAGCACAATGCATCACTTCTCCATGGGACTACTGAATACTCAGAATAAATCCAACTCCCTGCCATAGCTAACAAGTTCCCCAACTTTCCGACTTAAAACATTTCCAAATTCTTATTCTGCTTACTGAAAAGTCTTCCATCTTCATTCTAAGCCTTGACATTATTATTAGCACTCTGTGAGATGACTGGTATTTATCAGTCAGATCTGAACTAATGCCACTTCCCCTCAAAAGACATTCACAGGTAATTCTAGCAACATGCTGACATTCACCACTAGCTTCTGAATTGTGCTTACCCTCTGTATTTTCCTCATAGTACTTAGCCAGCCTGAAATCATTGAGTTTGTTCCTGTGCTTTCCTGTTTATTATATCTACTTACAACCTCCCTCATAAGATTACAAACTCATAGTCAGGAACTTCATTTCCAGGACCCATCAAAGTATCTATGCCGAGTAGATGTTATATGAGCATTTTAAATAAATATATGAACAGTGTATACACTGTAGTTGGAATTTTTACTGGGTCACCAACCAGATCCCAAATGAAGACACGGAGACTTATTACTAATTATGAATGATTGACATTGCCTTAGATTTATCCTACTAGTTCTTTTACTTAATTTGACCTCTTCCCGTTTCATCTATGCTTTGCACTGGGGCTTTTTACCTTTCTTTCATTCTGTGTGTCCTACTTTCTTGCTTCCTCTATGTCTGGCTGACAAACCCCTTAGTATCTTTTCTTCTCTTGAGCCCAAATTTCTCTCCTTCCTTACTCTCCCTGCCTGGAAGTCCAGCCTATACCTTCTCTCTTGCTATTGGCTGTTCAGCTTTTTATTAGACCAATCAGATGCCTGAGGCAGGCAAGGTAAAACAGTAAAGCATCTTTACATAATTAAAAAATATTCTGCAAAATAACAAATGCAAGACATTTTTACATAGATAAACAAATGTAACATATCTTTGCATAGTAAAGCAAATAATCTACAACAATACATGATCCAAATAAGAATGATATTTTATCTCTCTAGCTTTCATTGTTCTACTATGTCAGGATTCTTGTTTTCTTTTAGGTTGTACAAGGTTAATAATTCGTGTAATAAGCACTCTAATAATCAATTGGATGGAGAAATGGTTCAAAATAATCAGCATAGTTTATGTGCAAAATAATTTTAATTCTCATAATAAGTATATTTGCATTTTGACATTGGGGCCAGTCATCAATAAGCTGGTTATTGAACCAATCCCATCTTTACAATTAATCATATAAATAAGCTATCTGCCTCATGGAGATCAACCATGAAGCTATAAGTAGTGGAATCAAAGCAGTACAGGAGATTAAATATTTCTTAAGGTTCAATTCTGCAATGTTTGAAGTCAAGCAAGCTTCTGGGGAAATACTACTGCTTCGTCTAGATTCAGTAGATTTTGGTCTCCAGACCAGCAGCCCCAGCATCAATATATACAACATCTGGGAACATTTTAGAAATAAAAATAATTGGGGTCACTTGGAGAGCTAAGAGATGAGAACCCCCGAGCAGTGTTAGTGTTGCATTTTAACAATCCTGGAGGCAATTCTGATGTTGACCCAAGTTTGAAGGTCACTGAGGAATGGAGGTAGTGCAATGTACTGAACTGCAGTGGCGAATGAGGGAGAGTACTTTGTTTAAAGGTATCTTCATTGGGGAAATACAAGATTTGGAATATATTTATGGTCCAATATTCAGCTTTTCACTAGTCAGGCAGCCCTTGCCTCAGCAAAATCCTTTATCCACCTATTCTATGTTCAATGCTTAAAATGTAACACCCAACTCTCCACAGAACACTGAGGGTGGAAGCACTCTCCACCAAAGTGCAGTGCCCTCAGAATGATGCCTCTATGCTGAGGCTTGACCTGGCTTTCTGCACAAGCATCTGAACAGTCATTACATATTTTGTCAAATGGCGGAGCTTCACCTGTATTATCTTAAATACGATTTGATACTATTCTGCAATGTCTTCAGAAGAGATGATGGGGAGGAGTCAGTTCCCACAAAAGAGCATTCCAGCTATCAATCTGCCTAGTGGTGCAATCACTTCCTTTAATAAGACGTCTGTAATTGTCATTCTCAATGGCATGATACGTCACTGCTGATTACTACAGAAGACAAAGATGTCTCAGGAGCAAAGTAAGACAAAACTCGTTTTATCCAGTCTGTGCTTGCTTGTTGCCTCATTAGGTGGGTGTCTGCAGCCTTTTATTGTGATTAATGATGACTCCATATCTCACATGCAAACACACATGCTTGAATATCCATGCATACATGTGCACACACTTTATCCACTTTTTAAATACAGGCTTTTTTTGTACAAATCAAAAAGCAAAGGTATTCCATTCTTCTATATTACTGGTTATACAGAATCAGTAGTGTAATTTATCCTACCACTTGGAATTGTTTAAGTGAAAACTCAATATAGATGAAGAGTTTTCCAAATTCTATTGTCTTTCAGATCTACAATGTGGTCTAAACTCTATGTGGCCAGTATATGTTTTATCCTATATGTTTTTTTTAATTGTCCCCTGATCCAGCTAAAGCAATCTTGTGATTTGTTGTTGTTCAGTGACATCAGTTCATTTCTGTCTTAAGCTGTCAATTTTTCTTCCCATAACCATATTAGCCCATTCTTTCCATGATCAATAAAGATAACTCATCTTCTAATACAACATTCAAACTAAAATTCAAGTCTCATTTCCTCCTGACCCAATTTCCATCTATGAAACACTTTTTCCTGAAACAGTACCTACTATTACCACTGTTCTCAACCCTCCAACTATTAACATCTTTTAGGTTAGGGATATATTTTTCCTGCATTCCCATTCTCCAAATAATGACTGGCTCAAGAAATAAATATCTGCTCATTGCTATGTTAAAGAGCTTAAAATAAGCTTTAGGTAAGGTAATAACAACATGTAATTTTTAATAGCTTTTATTTTTGAGATTGTAATTACAACATTTTCCCTTTCCCTTTCCACCCTCCAAACCGACTCATAACCCCTTCTTGCTCTCTTTCAAATTCATGGCCTTTTTTTTATTAAATGTTATTACATGTGCATATGTATATCTCTCTCCATATATATATATGTTTGTAAATACAACCTGCTCACTCTGTATAATATTACTTGTATGTATTTATTTATGTATTTATGTTTGTATGTATTATGTATTGTATGTATTATGTATGTATTTATTGTATGTATGTCTGTATTTATTTATGTATTATGTTTGTATGTATTATGTATTGTATGTATTATGTATGTATTTATTGTATGTATGTATGTTTTCAGGGCTAATCATTTGGTATTGGATAACCAACAACAAAACAAAAACAAAAACAAACCAAAAGAAAAAGAAAAAAAAAGAAAGAAAACAGAAAACAGAACATGACTAAAATATTATGCTGAAGTAAGAAAGGTATTTTTTAAACTTTTATAATTAATTTAATTTTACATATCAGCCACAGATTCCCCTGTCCTCCTTGCTCCTGCCGCCGCCCCCCCCCTTCCCCAATCCACGCCCCCATTCCCACCTCCTCCAGGGCAAGGACTCCCCTGGGGATTCAGCCCAGCCTGATAGATTCATTGCCAGGCAGGTCCAGTCCCCTCCTCCCTGCACCAAGGCTGAGCAAAGTGTTCTAGCATAGGCCCCAGGCTCCAAAAAACCAGCTCATGCACCAAGGACTGATCCTGTTCTCACTGCCTGGGGGCCTCCCAAACAGTTCAAGCTAATCAACTGTCTCACTTATCCAGAGGGCCTGATCCAATTCCTTGGGGGCTCCTCAACTGTTGGTTCAAAGTTCATGTGTTTCCACTAGTTTGGCTATTTGTCACTGTGCTTTTTCCAATCATGGTCTCAACATCTCCCGCTCGTACAATCCCTCCTCTCTCTCATCGATTGGACTCCCAGGGTTCCACAGATCAAGAAAGGCATTTTTAACAATAAAACTCTTATCGTGTTGAAGATTGTTTCGACACCTGTGACTTTCAAAGCCGCTCTACCCAAAAATGGGGAAGACGATTTCTCCCACTCTCAGCATTCCTTAGTTTCCTGCAACTCTTGGTGAAGGGTTGAGGTCTGGTTATCTTTCCCTTTTCCATCTTGTCATGTCTACTGTTGTTGTTGTCCTTGTTTAGCTCATGTTTAGGCAGTCATGTTGGTGAGACTTTATGAGTGTAGTTTCTGAAATTACTAGAAGACATAATCTCATAGCAAACTCCCTGATCCTCTGGCTCAGGGAGTGAACCTTCCAACTCCAAACCTTCTATACCCCCTATTCCATGATGCTCCTTGAAAGATATGTGAGGGATTTTTTTAAAAAAAAAAAAATGTAAAATTGGACTTATGGCATGCTCAACAGGAGAAAAACCATGGACTAGAAACCTATCCAGATACCCAGGGCTAGTGAAGCCATGGATCCTGGAGGAGAACCTGCAACTTGTACTAAACCAGCACAGTCCTGGATTATACGCTAGATATTTGTCCTTATACCCACAGATAAGGTATAGTTCTCATACATCATCAAGAAAACTTCTCTTTGTAACAGACAGAGCACTGGTACAGAAAACCAAAATCAATCAAAATAAAGAATTGAGGAGGCTAGTCCCAGTGAACATATCTATAAAAAAATATATAATTTTTGTTGTAAAACTTTGTAGGACTTAAAATAAGACATAGGAGAGATAATAAAAATGTATAATTTTTGTATTTAAAGTTAAGATTTCTCATTTCCCCAGCCTGCAGACTCTTCTAAAGGAAAGACATACACAATGTAATATTGATGTATAATTACAGAACTTTGGGGTTCTTAGTAGGTATTATTCTGAAAAATTCTGTAAAGCCACCAGTCATTAGATTTAAATTCAAATGTATGTAGTATATTTCACTTCATAAGGCAAGAAAGCAGAACCATGTTTTAAAATTATTCTTTCAATAAAATATAGTTGTTGAACAAAGAGAAAATTCTGAATGTCAAGACACAATTTCCCCTAAAACCTGGAATGAATGACAATTTTATAAACTTTAAAGAGAAAGACCAATGGCATAAGTGCCAACAAAATTAAAGATAAATCTTTTTTTTTTTCTTTAAAAAGCTTGTACAGTTTTTATTGTGTGCATTTTTTATGTAGCCCCTATGAATCCTGTTTGAAAAACTGTCATCTCTCACTCACTCTGAAGAGGCACAAACAGGACTGTGAGTTTGAGTCCAGCATAAGCCACACAGTGAGACACTCTCTCAAAGAGCAAATCACAACAACCAAACTAGCCAGTAAAAACAAACAAGATAAAATAAAACAAACGAACAAACAAACAAACAAAAAAACAAAATAAAAAAAAACACCACCAACAACAAAAGAAAAAAAACAGAAAAAAAAACAAAAAAACACAAAAAAATATTATTCCAAAGTAAGAAAGGTAGTTTTACTAAATAAAAGTCTTATGTTGAAGTTTGTTTGAACACCTGGATCCACCTAAAAAACTCATGTTAAATGCAATTTGTCTTTAGAAACATAACTTTTAAAATGTGTAGGGGGTCTATTTTTAAATGAATATACTTTGAAGACATTTCAATTTGCCAAAGCAAAGATTCTCTTTGAAGTTATATTTCTACTTCAGCATAAATTGTCATACACCTGAAATAGAATCTAAGATATAATACCTGAAATTAAAACAAATTTGACTTAAATATATCCATTCACAAGATAGTACCTTATGCATTGCCAAAGCAACAAAATCAAGGATAGTTTATTTTACACTGTAGGTGAGAGAAATCAGCATTATTTCTCCCCTTTAAAATCAGTAGTAAGACATTAAAAGAAACCTAGCATAAATCCATGGGGGTGTCTACTCAAATGTAAATCACTGAAAATGGCACAACACTTGCATGGCGCAGTGAATCTAGTTACTCTTCTGCTTAGAGACAAAGAGAGGTCGGTACGCATTGTTGTTCCTCCCATCAATCTCTTTTAGGATTTTGGAAACCAGTTATTTCATGGCCATTGCATTAAATTGCTTATTACTTCACCTTTACAAATTACAAACTAACCACAGAATATTTCAGAACATAATAATGCAGCAACCATGTCAGTGTGTTAGCTGCCATTTAAAATGCATTCACAGAACTGTTTGCCCATGCAAAGAGTCAGTTAGGAAATTTCATATGCAAGTTACATAAGCACCCTAGAATTCTAAAAATGAAAGAAGGAATGAATGAGTGAAATGCTTTAATATTTGGCAGTAATATGAATGAAATATCATAAGCTACATAAATATATTCAGACATGTAATAAGATGTATATGTTATTCACAGATGTCATACTGTGAGTCTACACATGTGTGCACATGTAAATACATACATATACTCTATTAAAATTTTTGTATTTTCTTCTCAGTCTAAAGTCTACTAGCTACATTGTAGAATTATAAGTAAGTGTCTTACCTAGCCACAGGGGAGATTCTATATTATAGAAGTAAAGTTGGTGTTGCTGAGAAAAAATAAATTTCTAATTTCCCAAACAATAATTTTAATAAGATTTGATTCAAAGAACCAAATTACTTCTAAACTAAAAAGTCAACAAATATTACATGAAACCAGTTTTTCATGAATGTCTTGCGTACTTGTTATAAGTATTACAAACAAAGATATTTGCCCACAGCCCAGACAAGACTCGTAGGTAATTCTTTGGCATGCTGAAAACTAGGCTACATTGCCTGAAATCAGTGTCTCCAGGCATCAGTGAATTTAGGCTCACCCAGATGACCTGTAAAAACAGATTTTGGCTGTTCATTCAGTAAACATCTTCCAACAGTAAACCCTGAGTGAGAACTGGCGAATTCCCAAATAGCACCTCTGTTTCTGATCCGAGACTGTACCTCCAGAAGCACTGCTACAATTTTTCCTAAATGTCATATTTTCAGTTGTGTCAGGTGAATTGGACTTAAGATTGTTTACAAGCTTCACTTCCAGTGTTTGGTTCAAGAGTTCTTCCTTGAAGGTGGACCCATGTGCCACAATAGGAAGAGGGCATGAGGGCTAATGCCCAATTACAAAAATGTCAAAGCCTTGTATGTTTCAACCTGCACGGAAGATCAGCCCTCTGCTACACAATAGGAAGCTGCAGGTAAGAAACAGAATCTCCGTAGAGTGTGTGGTGGATGGGCTGAATTACAGGAACCCTGAGAGCTCTATATTGAAGCTGAGGATGTCTCTGACCTGCTTGTTCTCAAAGAGACAACTATCGGCAGGGGTATAGGACAGAATGGGTTGACAATAGCTCCTAAGTCCCCGAATTGCCCCACTCCAATAGTAATTTCAGTTCAGAACACTTTCCTAAGCTCAGAATAAATGCTTTGGGTTTGGAATTTTCGAACTGTTAGGTAGAACCCAGGCTTTAAGGATCTGGGAGCCACAGTACAATGCTGTGGCTCCTGGCTAATCAGTGAACCTGGAGAATGTGTTTTCAAAAGAGCGTGTCCCAAGTACCTAACTAGGTGAGATTGCTGTACTTGAGTAGTTAAATTAGACTCTGTGCGTGTGAAAGATAGCTGACAATGAGCTTCATTTTAGAGTAATTAAAGCTAAGGGACATCTTCTGGCAGCAGTTAACTTCCAGAGTGTTCTAGTTATTCAAACTTCCCAGTGTTGCATAGACTATCATTATTATTTTAAAAAAAAAGCTATTTATTGTCTTTTGGCAAAGGCAGAGTACTATGCATATGGCCAATCTAAGAGTAGATTTTTTTTAAATCATTATTTTATGTGTTAAAATTTAGGGAAAAATTTCATTGCCATCTGTGTTCCTGAGGACCAGTCAGTCCTTGCTAACTATAATAGTAAATAAAATGTCTTCTTTTAAAACAGAAACTATCCAAGTCCCACAATCAGTTTCTTTTCTGAAGTCAATGGCCAATAAAGCAACATATTATATTTTATTATTCTTGGCTGCTTTCCCTGGAAGTGATTATAACAATGATGCAGCAGGCTAATTCCATCTCCTGTCTGTTTGTTAGTCTCACTAAAAAGGATACAGAATATGTAAAAAAAGAATTTAATTATTATTAAGCTGAAAAAATGTTCAAAGGGAAATATGTTAGGCCACTAAGACTGTTTTTCAACTAATAGAGCTGAGCATAAATATGATTATGGATGATACCCATAAATCTAAAATCATAGGGAGATGAATTTTAGGCATACAAAAATGAGCACAGAGATTTAGGATATAATTATTATGACTTTATGAAATTCTTAAAGTAAGATCAACTTAAAAAAAAACCCAACAAAAAAAAATCCAAAAACCATATCAACAACTACAAAAAGAGCCTCGGTTATAAAAATAACCCCAGGCTAGTGTAAGCCAGTGTGTGACACAAATCATAGCCAAATTCGATCCCTGGAAAACCTCACTAATGCTCTTGCTCCAGGAATTCCACATCCAAGGACCCTAAGGGCTGGAGCCGAGTATCAGGGCCCATCACTACAGAGATATGAAACTTTTCATGTAAAATGAAAACGAGTCATGCTTTGCTTTTCTTATTCTTTTTTTTTTTTTTTTAATTTATGCTTTGCGTCCATCCAAAAGGTGACATGCTACCATAATCAAGATCTCACCAGTCTGGAATGGGTTTTAAATGCTGGGTACTGCTATATTTAAGTTTCTATTTTGATCATAAATACCATCTCCAAAAGCAACTCGGGAGAAGTTAAGAGGGTTACTTTTACAGCTTAGAATCCATGAGGAATGGAAGCCACGGCCTGAACTCAAGGTAGGAAACTGGAGGCAGGAACTAAAGCAGAAACCATGGAGGAATGCGGGTTGTTCCATGGCTGTTCAGCCTGATTTCTCCTACCACCCAAGACCACCTTCCTATGGTGGCATGACCCACAATAGACTTGGCCTCCCACATGTGGTGGTACTGTGTTCCCTGAAATACTGTGCACACTAATAAAATTATCGGGGGTCAGAGACAGAACAGCCACCATATTAAAGATAGAGGTTAGGCAGTGGTAGCACACACCTTTAATCCTAGCATTTCACAAGCAGTAATCCTTGTGTTCAAGGATACAGCCAAGCATGGTGACTCATGCCTTTAATCTCAGAAAGCGAGCCTTTAATTCCAGGGAGTGATGGTAGAAAACAGAAAGGTACACAAGGCGTGAGGACCAGAAACTAGAAGCATTTGGCTGGTTAAACTTTCAGGCTTTCGAGCAGCAGTTTAGCTGAGATTCATTCTGGATGAGGACTCAGAGGTTTCCAGTCTGAGGAAATAGGACCAGCTGAGGAATTGGCAAGGTGAGGTAGCTGTGGCTTGTTCTGCATCTGATCTACCAGCATTCAGCCCAATAACTGGCTTCACGTTTGATTTTATTAATAAGAACTTTGAAGATTCATGCTACACCCACATCTATCAGTAATTGAGAAAATGGCCCACACACTCACCTACAGGCCAGTCAACCAGAGGCATTTTCTCAGTTGAGCCTTCCTTTCCCCAGAGACCCAAGCTTGTGTTAGGTAGACAAGAGCTCAGCATCACAGGTTTTACATCTTTACTGACAAAGCAGGAGGAAATACTCAGTTCAATTTCGAGGTTCAGGTTCTCTTCTTAAGGAAGATTTGTTTCTGTTTTCTTTTTCAAATCTCATCAGTAACTGCGCAGGCCTCAGCTATTAGCCTTCTTTGTCCTCTCTTGCAATACTCTTTCAGAAACCTAATCCAGCATACAACTCTAAATGGCAATGTAAGTCACAATGACCCCAATCAGATGACTCCTAATTTGTATCTTCAGTCCAGATTCTCCCTTTTAATCTCAGGAGGTATATGTTACCCTATCCATTTAGCTGTCCAAAGCAAAATTCTGTTATTTCACACAATCTCCTTTATCCACCTAAGATCAGGACCACCCACCAGTTTTCTCGTGCCATCAAAACTTACTGTCATAATGGACCCTCTCTCCTGCTCAGAGCCCACATATACTCTGTCCACCAGATCCTGCTGGATCTAGCCTCACGTTATAACTATAGTATGACAACTGAAGCAGACCTACTGCTACTACCTTGCAGAGGCCTACATCTTCTCCCAACTAGACTGTAGTATCTTACCTGGTCCCTCGTATGTGGATACCTGCCTTCCTGTATTATATAGGATAACACGGAAGGCCATGAGGGAGCTGTGTTTGCCTCAGATCATATTTTACCTTTGACTTTACAAAGCAATATCCAAAGTCATATTTTTTATTTAATTTATTTATTTTACATCCCAATTACATTTTTTCCCTCCCTCCTCTCCTCCCCTTCCCTTCCTCAATCTACTTCTCCTTTGTTTCTGTACAGGGAGGGGCAGGCCTCCCATGGAGTCAACAAAGGAGGGCATATCAAGTTGCAGCAGGACTAAGCACCCCCCCTTGTATTAAGTCTGGGGAAGGCAATTCAGTATGAGGACTAGGTTCCTAAGAGCCAGCCGAAGCATTAGGGACAGCCTCTGCTCCCATTGTTAGGAGTCCTACAAGTAGACTAAGCTACACAGCTGTCACATACATGCAGAGGGCCTAGGTTGGTCATATGCAGGCTTCCTGGTTGTTGGTTCAGATTCTGTGAGTTCCTATGAGCCACACTAGTCATTTCTGTGGGTTTTCTTGTGATGTCTTTGACCCACCTGCCTCCTACAATCTTTCTTCCCTCTCTCTTCAGCAGGATCCCCCAACATCAGACTAATGTCTGGCTGTAGGTCTCTGCATCTGCTTCCATCGGTTACTGGATGAAGCCTCCCTGAGGACAATTGGAGTAGTCACCAATCTGATCACAGGAGATGGCCAGTTCAGGCTACTGTATTCACTATTGCTAGGAATCTTAGCTAGGGTCATCCTTAAGGATTCATGGAAGTTTCTCTTGCATAAGGTTTCTAACTGACTCCAAAATGCCCCCATTTCCAGTCATCTCTCAACACTCACCCCTCCATTCACCCCACAACTGGATCCCTCATGTTCCCATCCCCACCCACCCCTGGTCCACCCAGGAGATCTCTTCCATTTCCCCTTCCCAGGGAATCCATGAGTATCCCCTTGGGGCCTCTGAGCCCACAAATGACTATATGATCTAGCTGTAACTTATGTCATAGTGCCTACCCAACCCTTCCCCCCCACTAGCCACTGAACTTAAACACACAGATCACCCTGCCGTGCTGTGACCTGAAGAGTCACATTTGTCTTATACGTTTTGTTTTTTTCTTTTATTTTTTAAAATCACCTTTTGTTTGACATTGCTTGCTTCCTAGTCCCATAGAATTGTCTCACAAAACTCTCAAGAATAATTTCTTGGCATTCTGAAAATTCTGCTTGAAGTAATTTCCTAACAAAAGTTAATCTGGAATGTCTTATCAATATCAAGATACCTATTTCCTATCCATTTGTTCATGTTTTCTTTTAAAATTCCATTATACTAATAGATTTGAAATAACTTTTATGCATTTCTAATACTATCTGTCATATTTGGTGTTCTTTATTTTCTGATATTTGACTCTATTGTATGTTAGAAATAATCCCTCTTGTTCAATGAAGTGTCCCAAGTAACTAGATCTGTACCTAACAAAAAGTAGGTGTTTCCTTTTTTGAGTGAAATGTTCCTGGGCCTACGAAGTTAGGAGAAATGGTCTTCTTGAGCCTTACACGGTATGTGTCCAGGCTGTGCTTGCTCAGCAGTCAGAGGGTCCTGTTAAATCTCCAAATACAGACCCTAAAATGCTCAACATGACTGATATAATTTATCTAGGCATTTTTATCTCCACCCCAGCATTCCATCTATGTTGGACATTGGTTTAATTGCTATTTCTTTTTTGAAAACTTCATTTAATTAATTGTTTATGTGTGTGTGTGTGTGTGTGTGTGTGTGTACATATGTGAAGATCAAAGGACATATAATGGTAATTGGTTATCTCCTTCCACAACATGGGTCCTGTGATGACACCCAGATCCTCAGGCTTGTTGGTAGATCCCTGTAATTCCTGAACCACTTCACTGCCCCCTCCTTGGTATTTCTTAGATCACTTTTGCAATGGCTGTTCACTCTGCCTCAGACATCTCTCTTGAGAAATCTTGAGGGCTCGGGACTTTCAGCCAGCAGATCATGCTATCATTTCATCCTTGACAATATTTGCAGTGAAATTCTTAGCCATGGATCACATTTGTTTACGTCTAACCTCTCTAATTTCTCTATACCACTTAATATGAAGAATATTTTAACCCATTGCCCTCCTGTGTTCCATTTCTTTACCCATGCTCCCCTAAAAAGTAGAGAGCATGTTATGTTTTATGTTGTATTTCCAGCATCTAACCAGTGTCTGGGGAAAGTATATTCTCCATGAGAGTATGTGGTGAATGGATGATTAAATGTAAATGTAGATAAATATACATATGCACAAAATTCCCACACATCCTCCTGAAGGCTTATGTACCTCAAAGCATGCCTTAAGATCTGAATAGTCCCATCACATAATGGAGCATTGAGAGGAAAATTACCATTTTATGCCTGAATTCAGCCTCTATTTGTCAATTGAAGCAGTATTATATAAACCATTTATACTGTCCTGTTTCTTCAGAGACATTTCACAAATGTACAGGTGTGTACAATGTGGTGGTATTGTGTTCCCCAAAATATTGTGTACCTTAATAAACTTATCTGGGGTCAGAGAACAGAAAAGCCACTAGTTAGGCAGTGATAGCACACGCCTTTAATCCTAGCATTCCAGAGGCAGAAATCCATCTGTTCAAGGATACAGCCAAGTATGGTGACACATGCCTTTAATCCCAGAAAGCGAGCCTTTAATCCCAGAGAGTGATGGTAGAAAGCAGAAAGGCGTGAGGACCAGGAACTAGGAGCATTTGGCTGGTTAAGCATTTGGCTGGTTAAGCATTTGGCTGGTTAAGCTTTCAGGCTTTGGAGCAATACAGTTCAGCTGAGACCCATTCTGGATGAGAACTCAGAGGCCTCCAGTCTGAGGAGACAAGACCAGCTGAGGATCCAGCGAGGTGAGGTAGCTGTGGCTTGTTCTGTATCTCTGATCTTCCAGCTTCAACCCAATACCTGGTTCACAGGTTTGATTTTATTAATAAGAACTTTTAAGAATCCTTCTACAGTACAATGTTAGAGATTAAAGACACTTCAAGGGTGAGCCAGTCTCCTCCACAGTAGAGATAATGAGTTCATAATATATCTAAAGTCAATTAGCAAGTTACCTTACCTACCCCAGCACAGTGGCTAAAACTTGGGTGCTCTTAGTAGCATTCTGATCATACTGTAAGCTCCCTCTTAGATTTGTTACTGTACATAGAAAAGAATGCAGAAAGAGTATTGAATAATGGCCATCTCTAATGTATGGAACTTTACATCAGAAAAGACAAGATGGTTGAAGTATGACATCCTGTGTCTTGGCTTGCAAGTTCTTACATGTACTCCTGAGGTAGCTGATAACTCAGATGGAGAAATAGTTAAAATAGCTAAATAGTTTGAAAATTTAACTAATAGCACATAAGTCAACTGTGCCAGTGTTTAATCCAAGCTAGTGGTTTTATTCATAAGGTGAGCAATGCCATTATTTCATCATTTGACGGGGAATATGGCTAAGATTAAAATCACTATCACAGGATGAAGACAATTTGCTTTTCATAAAACTCCCCATTATGAACTTGATATAGAAGCAAATAATTGTTTAATTCAGAAGCTATTCCTGCTGTTTTCCATCCTTAGTAACTTCCTCACTTGATAATATCTCCCTCCACAGCATTAGCATATTAACTGAAGACATGGGTCACCTGGAGCATCAAAGTGGATTTTACTGCCCAGGTAGACAGAAACAATAGATATTTCAAAGTTTATATCGAATAATTTCAGTTTCTCTGAAGTTTTAGTACAATCCAGTTTTAGAGCAGGCCTCTTTTCAAATGAAGAAGTTCCATATTCCAATTCAAAATGACAATAAAAATATTTTTCGGCAAGGACATAGATCATGCCTTTGCTGCTGAAATTGGATACATCAAGTATCTTTAAAACAAGCACAGAGATTAGATCACATTTATTGAAACCATTGTTCTTCATATATTCTTAATGCTTCTTGCTATATCTTCTGTCTTTGTATAAAGCTGGGTTATAAGTGTCTTTTGGTGGCATACAGTTAGAAGAAACAGGAAGATAACATGCAGTACAATCCAAACCAAATAAACTTACAATAATCAGGAATCAAAAACCAAGTCTTCAAAAAAGTAATACACAAAGTATCTTGTATTTGTATCTCACACCACTTCAAAGTAAGGATACATATTAAAGATACTTAGATGCATGCAGAATATGAACTTAGGACTGCCTTTGATGGTGAGTACAGTATGCACTGAATAGGGGTGGATGTCTAACACATATGATGTATTATGACAGTTAATCTACATTGTCAACTTGACTGCATTTAGTGGTCTTCTGGAAGACTGGTAATGCATGCCTCTTCCTTGTGTATACCTGCATGAACTGACAGAGAAAGACCCCAACTCGAATATGAGTGGCATCATCCATGGGCTAGGGGCTATCTTAGGCTAAAAGGAGAGAGCCATCCTAGGGGCATCATTTTCACTTCTCTGCTATCTGACCCAATGTGATATATCTTCTGTACATTTTTTACGTGCTCCCCACCAGGATGCACAGAATGCTCAGAAGTCATGAGCCAAAATAACTCATTCCTCCCTTAGATTTCAGTCAATAACAAAAATGCATAAAAATAGGGACAGAGTCCACGTAAGCAAAACAGAGTTGTGATACTGTACAATTACCTCTGTAGAAACCCAGCCTTACTGGGACCTGGACTGACTGAGTCTAAGCATTTACTCTTAAGACTAGTCACGTCGTAGATAAACTCAGGGAAGGGCGAGAAGGATATGGTAAGTTCTAAGTCAATTCACCTAGTGAAAGGGAATATGGTACCTAGTAACAGAAACAGCATTGAACTGTCCGAGAAAAGCAAAGGGACACATTCATTTAAGATTTGTATCTTTGATGCAGGCAATGCTACTCAGAAGACTTGGGCTACCTAAGCAAGTGATGACTTTGTGATCACTAGAGGAATTCGAATTTGCAGATTCACAGTTCAATAGCAGTCTTGCTAAGTTTGAATCACTGAAGCATTCTGAAATGCTAATTTTTAATCTTCCTCAGAGACTGGGATCATATGGCTATAATTAGTAAAAGTCTATAATTAGAGAATACTGGTTTCTAGTTAGGTTGTGGGCCTCTGATGTAGAAGACACTTAGAATCTGAGGTGTCCACAGTTCAGTGAACATGAAGGACCATCCTATACCACCTGTCCTCTGAGTCCTGATGTGTGTTCTGGACTGATCTTATATATATATGCAGGTACGCTTTTTTTCACCTTCCATGCATTTCATACATCCAAATGAATTCTTCATTTTCTGGGAACACCTCAGTTATATTGTTAGTCCAATAGATGAATAACCACATGAAGTAAAGTTCATTTAATTTGGAGAACATTATAGATGTATATGTACAAATGATCATTTTTTTGGAGAATTTGTCAAAGATGAAAAACATTGTCTACATAAAAAGAATCAAAAGAATGAACATGCTTAAAATTTGAAATGTTTTTCCCTTACTACTAGAGATAAGATTCCCAAGAGTTTCAAAATGTAGCCAGCTGAAATAATCACTGAGGTAAAATTGTCTTCAACAACAAATGACATTTTCCAAAAGTGTTACACCTATCTTAAAAATTACAGCATAAAGCCAGACATAATGGTACATGCTTTTAATCTCAGCACTTAGGAGGCAGAGCCAGACAGATCTCTGAGTTTGAGGCCAGCTTGTTGTATAGAGACATTTTCAGGACAGTAAGGGCTACACAGAGAACCCCTGCCTTGAAAGAAAATTTAAAAAGCATATTTAATTATATAATGAAAGTATAAATGTGCAGAGAAATATCTCAAGATTCATTTATTGGTTTTGAGAGGCAGAAATGTAAGATGATTATCCTGCATATGCCACATGCTAATTCTAAACTCCACTTGCTTCTCTACCTTTTTATTTTGCTTATTCTACACAATAGAAATATGAGGATGACACAAGACAAGAAATGAAAGCCCAGAGCTGCAAATGAAATCACTTGGAAATGATGCTGCCATGAGTACAGGCATGAGGATGCTGGATGTGAATAAGGTATGATAGAGGATGGGAATCTGGACCAGGTCTATGGTTCTTCTAATAGCATAATAAGGAAAAGTTTCCTTCTTGAGAGACCAACAGGACTGAATTTGCTCAATGTGAGCACGTGCCAACACCTAATCCTCTCTCTTTGCCCTTACTGCTCCTATGGTGTCTTCCCATTCTCACATTCTCACATGATAAATAGCATTTCTGTCCTTTTGGCAGAAAAATAGATGGCCCATGCCAGAATGAATAGGATTTTTTTTGTCTATTGTATTATATACCTGAATACAAATCATCTATGAACTAGCGAGAAATCCCTCTTAAGTAGTGGCTCAAAATAGCATCTTCAGTAAATGTTTTGAGGTTAGTCATACTGAAATAACGAGGCTATTGTCGCCATGTTTTATTTTCTGTGTTCTTTTAAATCCAAATGCAAAATTCAGGGACAACCTGTGAAATATTTGAGAGAAAGAGTAGTTATATACTTTTATTCAGCTTGTTGATTTTCTAAACACCCTATTTGTATCCAATGGGAAACTTTCTGCTATATAAGTCAACAATATATCACAATTTTCTCAGTATCTTGGCACAAGAGCCTGCCAAGTGCTATCCATGTCTGAGTTAAAGGAGTGATGGTATGGATGAGCAAAACTCTGATGTGTATGGGAACTCTCAAAAGAAGTACTGATTTTTCTTCATATTTATTTTGGATAACAGAACACCCTCAGGCTTGTTTATAATTCCATCTAAAGTTGTTTAAAAAGTGAAATAATCATGATCATAATTTCCAGTAGTCAAGAGTTTCAAGGTCAAAATTTGATCAGAGTCCACACAGGCCAAGCTGTATCTTCAGGGCATTCTACAGTTTGTAGCTATTATCATTAAGTAGAAACAAATTTAAGAGGTGATTTCTATCATGGGAAGTTACACATTGTAATGAAAAATTGACAGTGTAACAGATAAGGCAAAAAGCTTGTGGTTAGTTCTCATAATTTCCACTTATTTTCCCTAATTTCCACATGATAGATGCAGGTATATATTAAACATAAAATTAGAGAAGAACATGATATACTTCATTGCTTAATTACAACAATACAGCAGAGTCCCTTCAATAGGCACAGAGCTAAATCATGTTGATTCATCTCTCGAGAGCCTTCTTACTTGGGTACAACCATGTCTGATTTAACAATAAAGAAGACTAACTCACCCCTCATCAAAGAAGTTTAACAATTTTTTTTAAATCCATCACTGTCTCTCTCTGTCTGCCTTTCCTTCTGCCTCTCTCTCCCCCTCATGTGTGTGTGTGTGTGTGTGTGTGTGTGTGTGTGTGTATGTGTGTGTATGTGTGTACGAGTGTGTGTATGTGTGTGTATGTGTGTGTGTATGTGTGTGTATGTGTGTGTGTATGTGTGTGTATATGTGTGTGTATGTGTGTGTGTGTGTGTGTGTGTGTGTGTGTGTGTGTGTGTACATGTGTCTGTGAATGCCAGAGAGGATAGCTAGTACCCTCGAACTACAGTTACAGGCAGTTGTGAGTCCGATGTAGACTCTAACTCAGATATTCTGGAAGAGCAGCAAATGTTTTACCTCTGTGGCATCTTCCCAGCCACAGATAAAACTCTACACAGTGGATGATAATTAATATAAATATTCAAAACTGGTCCAAGTGAAGAAAATAATTGATGTAAGGTAGCTAGATCCAAATGAGACATTTTTTATCATACCCTTCCCACCTTACTAAGGGAACACTCTAGAAGAGAAGACCACAAGAGTTTAAGAGTCAAAGGTCAGGGAAGTTTGTTTGGGAAATAGTATTGTCTAGACATGACAGGAATGCTACACTCATGAACTCAAAGCAGCTAGACTTACACCAAATCAAGCTGGTAAACACTCCAGTGTGGGTTCACAGACGATATTCTAACTTGGGGAACCACTGAGAGTTGGAGAAGGAGAATCAATCCTCTTCAGCAGTATGGCTTATGGGTTTTCCCATATTCTGCTGATGGCACCATACACCCATATACATATGTGCAGTACTAAGGGACCTAATGTGTGTGATGGGGTGGGGAGAAGATGTAGAGGGAGGAGGATTAAGGGGAGAAGGAGGAAAGGGAGGATAAGAAGACATGAAGTTGGGAGGGCCATGAGAGAGGGTGGATCCTGGAGGAGTTGATATGATACAAATACTTTGTATTCACATTTATTATTACAAGTCAACCAATGCTACACAGCCTGACAATGCTAAGGTATGATTCTGGTATAGCATCATACTATAGTACATACATTTACTGTAGTAGACTCACTTTACATAGAAAGTAATCCTTTGAATGGGGGGAAGGAGCTTTAGTGGGTAAAGTGCTTACTGTGAAACCATGAGGACATGAGTTCAGACCCCCTAGTACCAACATAAGGGCAATACAGAAGCAGAGCAGGACAGACTGGCCCCTTCAGCACTTGGTACACTAGGAAGAGGGCCAGAGACAAGCAGATCCTTAGAACGTGCCAGCCAAGCAGACTAGCTAAAATGACAAACTAGTTTCAATAAGAGACTGGATCTCTGTGAGTTCAAGGCCAGCCTGGGCTACAGAGTGAGTTCCAGGGAAGGCGAAAAGCTATACAGAGAAACCCTGTCTTGAAAAAACCAACAACAGCAACAACAAAAAGAACAAAGGCTCATAAGAAAGATGTAAGAACGACCACTCTAGTTTTCACAGGTATCCACACAAGTACAGAGCACCCACATACATATGCCTACATACATACACCACACACAAATGCTCCTTATACATAACACACACACACACACACACACACACACACACAAACACACACACACACACACTAAAAAACACAAAGAGAAAGCAATACTTTGACTCTTTAATAGAAAAGTAGTGCAACAAATTGTTTAGCCAAAGATGCTAACTTGAAAACCACCCATATAAGAAGTAAATGGAGAACCCACCATGCAGCCATTAGATCTTCAGAAAGCTCCTACAGTGAGGATACTGAGGACTGATTTGGCCATTGTGGTACCATGGATGAGTCCTCTGAAATTTTCAACTGCCCATCACTGAGAGATCTCCTCACCAAATTTGCAGCAGCTCTAAGAGATTCGGCTCCTAGTTTTTTGTTACTTTCAATGTTCTAGCATTATTAAAAAAAATATTGCCTTTATTTATCTCTCAGCTTTGCAGGTTTTGAAGAACAACCACACAAAAGACTATCAATCAATACTGCCTTAAAACAATCACAATGTTTCCTATAACTTCCCTCCAGTGGATCCTGCCAGCATCCCATGACATACAACTGTGTCCAACAGTCTTTCCAGAATGTTTGTCGTGAATGTGCAGAATAAACCGACCACTTCTTGTCTTGCAAACTGTTTATCTTTCTTCACAGTTCTGAAATGGAGCTGCTATTACTCACATACATGATGAGTCAAAATGGCTTTTAGTTCTTTGGGAAAGTCTACTGGGACTAGGGTAGAGAAAGGACTTTATCTCTACTCCTATAATTGAAAACAGGTATATTTCCCAATAAGAGCTGTCTGGGAATCAATTTTTAGCATCCAAATAGTCTTGAAACTAAATCAAGCAGCCAGCCTTTTTACATGGAGAGATACCAGCTGGCCAAAGAATGGTTACTTGCTTTTCCCCTGTGAGTAATCTCACTGCATTTTCTCACCTTCTCATTTTAGCGAGAGTAGCTACTTATGCCTCTGTGCTTAAAGTTTTTCAGTCATTCTCATGTAATGTGTGGTGCGTAACACCCACATAACATCACAGATTCTCCATGCTTTGCTCTATGTGTCATTGCCAGTTACAAAACACTATCACACCTTATTCTCTCTTTAATCATCTGTGTGCAGACACACACATGCTGAGGGTCCTGAACAAATGCTTTCCTACATACTGAGCTTATTCTCAGTAAACAGTGATACCATGTATGAAAATCTGTCACTAATAAGTACAATCAGGATTATGGTGGTGTCATTTGGGTTTCATGGATCACACAATTAATGAAAACTATTTTTATTTTACCTTTATGCACTTCCTACTTTAGTAAAGTAAAACGGAAGGTGGCCTGAAGACAAAACATTTCTTTGACATTCAAAGACATCTGCGATTGTAGAAGATCTTTACTTTTCAAAGACAGCTGCTCAGAGTGTGGAGGAAATTGGGCCAAATACTACCGACCACAGGTCACACTATAAATATATCACTTAAAAATAAAGTCTTTATATTTTAAACAAGTGAAATAAAGTGCCATCAAGGGGGCAGATTCTGTGTTTGTTCGTAAGTCTACAAGGAATTCAGAAAAGTTTTCAGCAATCCTTGAACGTATTTAAAAACTAAAGGAGTAGGGTTGGAGCAATGACTCATTGGTTAGGAGCACTTACTGCTGCTCTTGCAGAGGACTGGAGTTCAGTTCCTAGCTCCCACTCAGCACCTCACAACCATCTATAACTCCAGTTCAAAGGGATCCAATGCCTCTTACAACCTACATGGGATTCTACACACACATGATACATATAAACACACTCAGGCACACACACATGCACATAAATTAAAATTAAAAATAGTTTAAAAAACAAAAGGAGTGGGAAAATAGTGAGATTATGAATTTTAGATAAATTCATGTATTCCTCTTTGAATTTACAACCTTGAAAAATGGTGCTTCTTATACCACCTAGCATCTGAGATGATTCATTGGTCCTATAACAAAATGATGCTTCATTAAGAATCTACAAACATGGTCAAATTCTTTGTGGATAGATTCCTGGAAACAAATAACTTTAGAAAATAAGGAATTCACACATCTACTATCTATTTCCTCAGTCCGATCACTGAAGACTAACATTTTTTCTCTGCAGAGGAAAAAGAAAAGCAAAAAGAATTTCATTAAGTGTAAGCTTCAAAATTATTTCATTGAAACTGTAGACCCTCAGTTTCACAGACTCTACCTGGGAAAGTCACTGATGATCTTTTGTGTGGGACATTTCTTTTGAATGTAGTAGACATCACCTGATATTCTTTCATGGTGACCTTTCCATATTGTTCAAGAGAAAGTAGTGTATGAATTTTGGTATGGAGATACTGAAATTATTTTCACTTATTTAAAAAGTGTGTTTACTTATATTTTGAAACAGGAATGTAAATAAAATTGTGTTCTTTTAGCTCAGGCATCAGTTGACTCTGAACCATAAAAAAAAAAAATCAAAAATCTTTTTTCTTATCTATACCTTAAATCTAGGTAGATCATTTAGGTCAACAGCTGGACAGATATCATTGGAAGGTGTTGGAAAGGCAAGTACTGGGAACCTGATGGGGTATTTCTCACAGTCTACACCTTGTCAACATTTACCTCAGCATGGAGAGGTTTTGGGAGGAGCCACAGTGGCTCAGCAGTGTTTTCTGTTGGCTCTGTCTGCAAACACTTGACTGCAATTTTTGCCATAGTCTGGCAAAAGTGAGTAAGATTTATTTTTATATATTCATGAAACACTAAAATTAATGGCATCTGAGAATATGTTTGTTTAACCTGAGTCAATTGGAGAGATTCCACTGTAAACTATACAAATCACTGGACGAATGGAAATGAAGAGATTTCAAAGCTCAACTGTCAATTCAAACAAGACACTATGGCTCTGGATATAAGTGGTCAGATATCATAACCCGTAAAGATATTTGTCTTATTTGTAAATGCTATTGGTGTTTATGATTTTACAACATCAAACATGTGATTGGCAAGGCTGTAACTTCAAACAATTCAATAATGATGTTTGGGTACCCAGCATGCCAGCATGCACCAAATATTGTTCTATATATCATGGTTTTTTTTTTGTTGTTGTTGTTTTTGGTTTTTCAAGACAGGGTTTCTCTGTGTAGCTTTACGCCTTTTCCTGGAACTCACTTGGTAGCCCAGGCTGGCCTCGAACTCACAGAGATCCGCCTGGCTCTGCCTCCCGAGTGCTGGGGTTAAAGGCGTGCGCCACCACCGCCCGGCTAATACATCATGTTTTAAAGCATGATCATAAAAAATAAGACATAAATTTAGCCACATAGTACCTGCTCTTGTGTTCGGATAGTGGACAGATAAAGTAAATAGACAATAAGGCCAGGCATTGGGGTGCATCCTTAAATCATAGAAGATATATGTGTGTGTGTGTGTGTGTGTGTGTGTGTGTGTGTGTGTGTGTGTGTGTGTGTGAGAGAGAGAGAGAGAGAGAGAGAGAGAGAGAGAGAGAGAGAGAGAGAGAGAGAGAGAATTTCAATAAAGGGGAATAAAGGAACTAGATAAGATATTTTTGAGATATTAAATAAAATAAAGGCTGATATAGACTTTGGATGTGGCAAAAGTTAAGTCCTGAGAAAGGTCTCAAAGGAAAGTAGAGTGAACATCCAGAGAGAGAGAGAGAGAGAGAGAGAGAGAGAGAGAGAAATGTTGGAATAAATGATGAAACATGGGAAGTGATAAAATCAGGATAGTGTTTTGATAAACTCATCCAAAAGCTCTGCTTTAAGGAGAATATAGGAATGGGACGAGGCCTCTAGGGCCCACATTGCCAAAGGTGTGTCTACAGAATCTTGGAGATGTGTTTTAGACTAAGAATGATCCCATAAATAGTGGAAGAAATGGTAAAGGGAAAGTATAAGAAGGAACCTTGCAAATCTAAAGGACTAGAGATTCAAGTCCATGAGTGGAAGGGTAGAATGATAGAAGCAGGAAGTAGCTGCGCATGTGCAGAGGAAGCAGAAGAGCCCATCACCACAGGTACAGCAAGGTCAGAAAGTTGAAATTTGAAAGGAGATAGTTATTTCCCAAGTGTTCCAATTTTTTGGCAAATAGGATCTGAACACAGTAGTTAACAAAGGAAAAAAAAAGCATTCAAAGAGAAACTCTATATTTTTAAATAGGATGAGATAATAAATTTACCAGAGAGATAGAATAGGCTTACTTCTCTAAGGGTTACCTGGAGATTCATGTCTCGTGAATTGCAATTTTTATCCAGAAAAGTTCACCTACTCATATGCCAGCATAGGGAGAGTTCAGTACTACTCTCTTATTATCAAAAACAAAAGGATTTTGTTAGGAGAGTTTCTGACTTTTCAGTATAAATTCCTATCTATAAGCTGCTAGCATCTCAGGGGCATGACTTGATGATAATAATTGGTCAACGTGTGTTTGAGAGAAGAGACTCAGCATGGACCCTTGGAAGGCATCACGTACGTTTGCATGTTATACTGTGTCACCTGATATAGGTACTGATCCCAGCTGAATTTAATGCAGCATTTGGGGATTAAAAATAAATAAAACTCTGACCATTCCCAGTTGAACAGGTTGTAATGTTTAGTTGTTCCTTAACATTTTTCTGAGTGCACTGCATTATTTTTGCTGAAGTCTGAGAAGTAGAAGGCTCCATGGGCTTCAGAGTACTTATAAAATATTAGTATGTGGCTTGCTTGTAAAAGTTGAAAAAAATACATTTCAAATTCAGAGTCTTCTCACTTACAAAAGAAAACTTACATGTTTAAATGCAATGTCAGGCACTAAACGGGTGTTTTTGTTTATGTCCACATGCACATAAATGCTAGGCAAAGGCATTTCAGCTGCTTTTGTCTATGTTAAATCACTGTCATAATCATAATCCATTAAAGTTTTTCTAGCTTATGTATCTTGGATGATTAGTAACTATATCACCACAAGTGTTTCATCCATAAGTGTCTTTGTTCACCTCTTCTGGTATAAAATGCATGATAGGAAATGTTCTATCTAAGTATCTGTTCATAATAGATTCACATAGGGTGAAGAATCCAAATATGTCCATTAAAAACAAGAAATGCTTTTATCCAATAATTGTGCTCACTTACATGTTTAAAATATAGCATGAAATTCTTAAGTTGATCTCCTCTAAGAAAAGAAAATCGTTTTTATTTAAAAGTAGTATTTTCAAAGGTAAATGGTACAGGTTAACTGTACCATACTACACGGCCATATTTAAAAGTCTTTAGATATGAAATGCCCATTAGCCCTTAAATTCTTTGTAGATATCACATGATACAAATATAATACATTTATAATAACCTGACATACAGTGGTGAACTCATAATATGGTATAGAACTGTAAGAATAAACAAAGATAATAAAGTTAAGAGTATAACATCATTCACCTCCCTCATCCTGAAAACTTGGAAATAAAATTTTCATTTTGTTCAACAGGAGTGCATTTAGAACTAAGAAGGAAGTCAGTTTGTGAGTAGTAAAATCATTAGTTCCGTTCTCCATCTGTCTCTTCAGAGCTATGTTGATACTATTGTCCACAAAGATCTTCGATGAACTGTAAATGCCACACAGAACACCCACAGGCAGGATACTTCATTGTAAAAAAATGTACTCTTCCCTGAGGTTGCAGATCGTACTCTTTACTTCTTTAATAGCAAATGATATGAGAACACACACCTAAAATGTTTATTTATGTCACTTGGATGTGTGGGGCATGAGCTTATAATTGTCTACAGACTCTATCTTACAATGAAGTGAAGAACAGAGTAATGAGAGTCTGAAATGCAATTGCTAAAATGATTCAAAGTTTCAAAGCACCAAAGGATTTGGATATCCATTTTTTATATCTGTTCTCAAAAGAGAATGAAGAACATCTGCTGTCACACCAGCTAGCTTTGCCGTCATTTATACTTCCAAGTAGGCTGAATTATATACTTCCTGGCAGGCTATGCCCTAGGTTTTCTGGACAGTCAACCATATGTCTGGTACACCAATTGGTAAGATAAATGTACAGTGGCATAGCTAAACATTGACATCATAAATTCTAAAGAAAACTCCAAGTTCATCATTGATCCAGTGATTTTCTGCTTTGGCATAGTTTTGTTTCTTTTCTTTTTTTTTAGTTTAATCTGAGTATCACAGTGCAGTCTTTCTCATCCATAAAGTCAGCAAACACAACAAAACTATGAATAACGTCTTAATTTATCACTTTTAGTTGGAGATGTTCGATGTTAAAAATGCTGTTCATTTGATATTTTCTTCCTGCTTTTCTTTTTTATTCCTGTTATTATAAACAACTCTTAATTATGTTGTATCCTTTAACAAACAAACAAAAAAAACCTGGTCTAGATAGGAAAGAATTCCTACCTCCTGGAAACTATGCTAGGCAGCATTTCATAGCTGTTCAGAGCTCTTAAAAAACCAATATTGTAAGGCTGGGGAGATGGCTCTTCAGATAAAGCTCTTCCTTCTCAAGCACAGTTTGGGTCCCAGGCACCCTTGCTAATGTGGGTGGGTAAGCCTCTCTCTATATCCTAATTGCCAACACACATGTTAACATACACACAAAAAAGAAAGGAGAGAGAGAGAGAGAGAGAGAGAAGAAGAAGAAGAAGAAGAAGAAGAAGAAGAAGAAGAAGAAGAAGAAGAGAAGAAGGAGGAGGAGGAAGAGGAGAAGGAAGAAGAAGAAGAAGAAGAAGAAGAAGAAGAAGAAGAAGAAGAAGAAGAAGAAGAAGAAGAAGAAGAAGAAGACAATGAAAAATCCAAACTACCCTTGCATAACAAGGAAATTCGGTAATATACAAAACATGACTTTTACCTGGTTCTCTTTTTCCTTCCCTATAGTATCCTGCCCCCATAGAGAAGTTCCTCCCTGCAGCATAAGGAAACAAATACAGAGATGCACAGCCAGGTATTATGTGGAGAGTGAGAGACCTTGGAGCATTCAGCCCAAGCACTAAATGGGATGTCTCCATCAAATCCCTCTCCTTCAGGCTCAGGGAACTCAGCAGAAGAGGAGGAAGGTGTGTAAGAGTCAGAGGGACTTGCTCATAGAATCCCTCTTCTCTCTCTTTGACTGGACTCCCGGAGCTCTGTCTAGTGATTGGCTGCGGGTCTCTGCATCTGCTTCCATCAGTCATTGGAGAAAAGTTCTGTAATGATAGGGTATTCACCGGTCTGATCTCTGGGACAAGCCAGTTCAGTTCAGGCACCCTTTCCACTATTGCTAGTAGCCCAGGCTGGGGTCATCCTTGGGGATTCCTGGGAACTTTCCTAGCACCGGGTTTCTCTCTCTTCCCATGATGTCTCTATCATGATATCTCTTTCATTGCATTTCCCCTCATGTCCAGTTCTAGCTCAACCATCCCAGTCCCTTATGTTCTCATCCCCTATTCCCTACCCTCCATTGCCCATCCCTCATCCCCAGTTTACTCATAGAGATTTCATCTATTTCCCCTTCCCAGGGCAGTCCATGCATCCCTCTTTGGGTCTTCCCTATTAGTTTCTGTGGAGTTGTGGGTTGTTGCCTGATTACCCTTTGTTTTATATCTAATATCCACTTATGAGTGGGTACATTCCATGTTTTTCCTCTGGGTTTGGGTTATCTCACTCAGGATGATATTTTTTTGTTCCAAACATTTGCCTGCAAATTTCATGATGTCATTGTTTTTCTCTGCTGAGTAGTACTTTATTGTGTACTTTGGAGTACATTTTCTTAATCCATTCTTCAGTTGATGGGGAAACATTCAGGGACAACCAAACCAAACTAGAGGGAACTCATGGAAGTTGAATCAATGGCTGTGGAGCCTACATGGGACTGGATTAGGCCCTTTGCATGGTGAGACAGTTGTATAGCTTGATCTGCTTGGGAGGCCCCCTGGCACTAGGATCAGAATCCATCTCTGGTGCATGAGTGGGCTTTGTGGAGACCACTATCTAGGATGGGACACCTTGTACAGCCTTGAGGGGAAGGGCTTGGATTTGCCTCTACTGAATGTACCTTCCCATGGGAGGCCTTGCCTTCTTGTGGGTGGCAGTGGGGGTGGGTGGGGAGGAGGAGGCTGGGAGGGGTGGGAGGAGGGAAGAGGGGGATCTTTGATTGGTATGTAAAATAAATGAAAAAAAATTCTTAATGAAACAAAAAAAATCAGAGGGAATATAGGACACCAAGGAAATAAGGCCCTCTAAATTAACATGATCAAACATTATATGAACTTACATGAAACTGAGACAGCATGCACAGGGCCTGCACAGGTCTGCACCAGGTCCACTGTGTATATATTATCATTTCCAATTTAGTGTTCTTATGGCATTCTTAAGTGTGTAAACAAATGGGACTCTCATTCTTATGTCTTCTCTGAGGCTCTTTAACCTATGCTCGTTATGATAGGAACTGTCCCTGTTAACAGTGCTTAACTGTTTGCAGCCTTGAATTCCAATGAGCAAAACAGGGATTTTAGCAGACAAGGAACACATAAACCGCTTACTTAGGGAAGCTCAGCAGGCATTGAGTAGGGTTAGTACTAATATATAACCAAGTGAAAGTGCACATATTATGTACACAATTATGTCTCATCATCCCAGTAATCTTGCATTATGGGTTCCCTGTCACCTCAGCAAGAGATGCTTTGGGAAGCAGGAAGCTACTCTCCTATAGGAATATTCATGTGGAACCTGGATGACCCACCAGCCCAGCTCCTAGAGGAAACTGGCCTGTGGTGTCTTAAGTTTTCGTTTTCCATAAGACCCAGTGGTTTAGTGAAAATTTTCAATCAAGGCTCATAAAATTTAAGGAAATTTCCTCTAGAGGAATGCTTGCTTGGAGATTCATTGGCCACTCTGTCTCATTCAGTACCAGAATTCTGATTCTCTCTGTAGCTCAGATCTCTTGTCACAGAAAAATTAGATTAGTAATAATGGTTACCTAAGATGCTGTTTAAAGGTTAATGAAATGAATACATTTGGGGTGTGTAGAAAACACAATATAGGGGAGAGGAGGTGAACTTAGTAAAGCGCATGTCTAGCATGCAAAGTCTCTGAGGTCTACCCCTAGCACTACATAAAAGCAGGTATAGCAGGGCATGCTGATAATCCCAGGACTAAGGACACAGAAGCAGGAAGACCAGCAGTCCAATATCATCCTCCACTTACAGCACATGATGAACAAACTGCCTTCATCTTAGGCTTAAAAGCTATCTTATAGTAAAGACAAACTGGGTTCATTCCTGTTTATGAACCAACCTCTGTTTCTCAAGGATGGACTATGCCTCTCCTGGAACCCTAAATACAAATGCTTCTGTATAGCCTGTTCCTGGAAACAGCAACCATGTTTTTGTTTCAAAAAGTTGTTACGATAGTCTCGTAACCCTACCTTTGTTTCAAAAGGTTGTTATAACTACTTTGTTATGACCACCTTGTTGTGTTCTGCTTCTGCAACCCCACCTGTGCCAATTCCCCATTTGTAACCCCCCAACCTGAGCTATAAAAACCTTATCATCCCCACATCCAATGCTGACCCCTTGAACCTCACCTTAGGGGAGACAGCCCATGTTCATGAATAAAAAAGCTTACTTCGATTAATTGCTTGCTTTCATTAATTTGGCCGTAATGATTTGGGTCAGTGGTCTTTCTCCTTACATCTTTGAGATTAACACATGTTCAGTCTCTGTGTGGGTAACATGAAACCATGTCTCTAAAATCAAATAATGAAACAACAACATAGAAACCAACACACACAAGTGCTTAGTAATTATCACTTACGGCTATCGGTATTATTACTGGTGAATTGGTTGCTTTGTTCTCTCCTTTTTCTCACATCTGGTCACTATTTGCAGACTAATACTATTGTTCACTGTTGTAGATATACGCAAACATTAGACATGTTTCATCATTTTGCCTAGTAAGAATTTCTAAGCAAATTAGCATGGTATTATATAATGGTTTCTGAAATGTATTTATATTATGTATAACATATTCTTAGAAATAAATACAGCATGGTTATTAAATAATGAACCTCTACTATATTTATTTTACTCATATTTATCTTCTTGTTCTATTCCTTAAATATAAACATTAATTCATCTGAATCCCAGGTAATTTATTTTATAAGTATGGAAATTACTGTGTTCATCAAATTGAGCTGCCTTAACAAAGTGCCACAAACTGGTTGGCCTGCACAACAGAAATTTATTTCCCATAGTTTGGGAAATCACAAGTCCAAGACCAAGGTGTAGCAGCTGTGGCCTCAGGTGAGCATGCAGATACCCACGCTTTCACTTTGCCTTCAGGTAGCCACATTTATTGCCTTAGTTAACCTTTATCACCTCCTTGTTGAACCCATTTCCAAACACAGTCACACTTGAGTTGATGTCTGCAACACATGAATTTGGATGGCACCCAACTCAAGCCTCTGTGTTATCTAATTTTCTACTTCGTCTTAGTCAAGTGTGAATCAGTCCCAGTCAATTAAGCTTGCATTTGGCTACAACTGGGTGTCATCTCTTACCACAAAGTCACTTATCATCTTTCAACCACAAGGGACACCCCTAATTTCATCTCTCTAACTGAAACCTTATTTTTTTTTCCAGTTGCCACATTTAATTTGGAAGTTAACATTGGCTTTTTCCCCCCCTCATCATCTATTTCCAATGAGTTACCATGTTGGATTGACCCATCTTTTGAAGCACCCTTTCATTTTTATTAACCCTGTCACCACCTCATGATACAGCTCTAATCACTTGATGGATTACTAGTACAACATCCTCACTAATCTTGCCTGCATTTTCCTCCCTCCGAAGGATCGTGCACACTCAATTACTCTCCCTAATACAATCCTATTTTCATTCCACTGCTTGCATTTCCCCATCATGCTGAGTCTAAGAGAATCTCCTTGGTATCTCAGAGTCCTTGAACTCTTATACATCAGGTTTGGCTTTCCACTTACTTTTCAACACAAATTTGTGTACAAACTACACAATTAGTGGAATGGCATTAAAGTATGATGCAAGTACTTAAGAACGAATTTTAATAGATTATTATGCATAACAACTATTTCTAGAGTTCCTTCTTCCAGTACACAGTGTCTTTCAAGACATTTTCTACCATGTTACTCAGAGAAGATCATGTCTAATCTGGTGATATGTGATGTCCCAATCAAGATATACAAAGGGGAACCTGATGCTCACTCAGTGTTGCCTGAATCATAACATGTTTGTTTTTTTCAGAGGAGAGAATGTATATGACTAAGTTCAGCTGCTGGGGCTTTCTTCCTCAATAAAGGAATAGAAACTGCCCCCTCCCCCAGCTTAGAGTTGTCAGTAACAGTGCTGCTATATGCCTAAGAAAATTCTATACACAAGTCTTTTGCTAATAGGGAAGAATCAGCACCTATTCATTGTATTTGTTTCTTCACTTTAAGTCTGTCTTTCTGGGGCTGTGAGAGGTAGGGCACACTAGGTTCCTGTTTAAGTGAGGGTTTCTATTGCTGCAGTGAAACACCATGACCATAAAGCAAGTTGGGAAGAAAAGGGTTTGTTTGGCTTACAATTCCACATTGCTGTTCATCCCTGAAGCAAGTAAGGATAGGAACTCAAACAGGGCAGGATCCTGGAGGCAGGAGCTGATCCAGAAGCCATGGAGGGTGCTGCTTATTGGTTTGTTTGCCCTGGCTTGCTCAGCCTGCTTTCTTCCAGAACCCAGAACCACTAGCCCAGGGATGGCATCACCCACAATGGGCTGGGCCCTCCCACATTGATCATTAAATGAGAAAATAAATGCCTTACAGCTGGATCTCATGGAGGCATTTCCTTAACTGAGGCTCCTTCCTCTCTAATGACTCCGGCGCGCGCGCGCGCACGCGCGCGCGTGTGTGTGTGTGTGTGTGTGTGTGTGTGTGTGTGTGTGTGTGTAAACACAAAGCCAACAAATACAGTTCCTGCACTGGGATACACTTTCATGATGCCCCAACTGTGGCACACTTCCAGCAGAATGATAATAGTCAGGTTTCCCTATGAAACAGGCTCAATAGGATCTATTCATGTAAACCCGTGACTCTACAATAGTGAAGATTAAGTAATCGGCTTGATATTCTGTAGACAAGGAAGAGACCTCCACTCATTCAGTGTGTAGACCCTTTCTACATCTGGAGTCCTGAGATGCAGAAAAGCTGAAGATCTATCCTCTAGTCTAAGGTCAGCTCCCTCAAGACTCAAATTGAATTGATGTTTTAATCTAACAGATACAAAAAGCAATGTCCAGGTCAGGCAGACAGGCACACAGGGTTTCCCCTCTCTCAATGCTTTTATTCTAATCATGCCTTCAACAGATTGGGTACCCATGCACATTCAGGAGAGTGATATGCATTCCTCATGGGCTGTACTATTAATACTGCCAAAACTTTTTCATGTAGATGTATCCAGAAAAAAAAATGTTGAGTCAAATTTCCAAACAACATATGATATATAGTCAAACATCACATAATACCTTTAAAAGAATTTACTCATTACTGACTTCAAAGTTGTTTTTTTTTTTTTTTTTTTTTTTTTTTTTTTTTTTTTTTACTGTCCCCATTCTAGTAAATTCCCAATTCATGCCATTTACCTTTTGGAATAAACCCTAATTTCCGGATGATGGAATTAGGTGACCCAAGTGGGACAATCTTGCATGAAAATGGTAAAGGAGGAGTCCTTTTATGTGTCATTCAATCTATATTGTTTATTCCCACTGCTAACCATCATCTCCATGGCTTTCAAATACCCCAGTACCTTGAAACCTAAATTGTTATTTTCAAAACAGAGGTCACCTACTTCTTCCTGAAATTATTCAATAATTAATGTCTTTTTAAAATGTTGCTGTATTTCTTATAAACACAATGCTGCACTCATGGAATTAATGTATTTTAAACCATTTATGTCAAATATCTAGTCCCATTTTGACTTAGTGTCCATGGTAAATACTTTCCTGTGGGGACTCAGTCTCAAAGAAGGTTTACATGATACCTCGTTGGACTGGCAGCTTAAATGGTCTGGATTCTAGATTATACTGGACCCAGGAAATGAATAATTTCATCTAATGGATACTAGAGATGTCCTCTCTAAATGGGAACTTTGTCTACTATATATTTAACTTATGAAATTAAATTTTATTTAATCTATTCAAGCATAATTTCCTCAATGACAAAATGCAAATTATATCCCCTACCTTGTAGCTATAGTGTTGTATTGCTTACAAACCTCTTATGACGCATACTCACACAGTTCTACCTTTTTACTTACAGAAACGACTGCTAGAAGCAAGCGTTCATTGGTTTTATACTTCATCCCCTTTTCTCTCTACTAAAGTTATAAGACAAAAAGATTTGCAGATGATATACTCTTTTTTTCCTCTCAAATACACCCTTTTGTTCTGTGGCCTTTTATATCTCAGTGTTTGTGAACAAATGACCTTTCCTAATACATTTTCATAAAATGACCTTCCTGGGGTTTTACTATTGAAAAAGCATCTTCCACAATTCACAGAATCTTCAAATGCTAGTAAAATATTTCCAGAATTTTTCACAGGCAATTATATTTCTAAGTATTAAGTGTTCTCTATAGGATCAGGCCACATCCCTACTGAAAAGCATAGTGACTAGAATTAAAATTTGTTGTCTCCCTATACCTCAAATATCCTAAGTCTGTTAAATGAACATAATATTCACTGATTCATAATGACTTTCCATTATGCTCATAGATCAATGCATCTCTTAACTCTCATGTAAGATTAACCTACAACTGGTCTAGGTGTGCGAAATATGAGACTGAAGAATTCTCAATCCTAAAGGGAACATCTATACCAAATATCCCCTTCCCAAGGCTCAGGGATCATTGCTGAAGAGAGGGGAGGAAGACTTTAAGAGACAGAGATGGCAGATGACTATCAGGAAACATCTTCCAGACACCAAAGGGCAAACATGAATGCAGAGTGGTTGTGACAGCATTCACAAACACTATCCAGCTCAAGCCTGACCATATCCCAGTGTGGAGACAGGAGCCGGGCATGTAATCGCACCTTTATCCATGGAAATATTGACAATTGTTTGCTGCTGGGAGAGGGAGAGAGAGTTTTCTCTGAGAGTGTAGGTCCTGGTAAGCAGATCACTCAAACACCAAACATCCAAGAATATTTGGGCAGCACAAACCAGTCTTGAAAGTTTGCTTTGTTTTGTTTTTGGCACAAAATTGTGTGACAGGGAAAGAAAGATGGATATGGGAATGTCTGGGGATGGAGTTGAATGCTATGAAGACAGGTTGTCTCAAACTCTTGAACAAATATAAATATATATAACCATTGAAGATGCAAGCTGATTTTAGTATCTTATGTGGAAAGCTCAATTAAATTCATCTTTACTGCAGGAAACCAAATGTATTATATTTTCTTTAAAACATACACATCGTAAGCTCATCTATCATCTTCCATGCAGTTCTGGAAGCTCTTTCAGTTCTCCATCCAGACCAAGAGGAGCTGTTCAGTGAGGCTGTTCCACCTTGTTTAATCTCAGGAGATGATTTCTGCCTGCTGGTTCCTGGTGATCACTGCAGACTCCCAAACAGTTCTGACTTGTCTTTACCCGAAGGCTTATGTTCCCAGCCTGAAACACTGTCAAAGTCCTAGGCCTGTAGTGTTTGGCAGTTGTGAAGGGCTGTTGAGTTCTGATAGAGTTTTGCCATTGGGTACCAGGAGCACCAAGCACACAGTATGAGACTGTTCAGACACAGACCTTGACTACCTGCATCCAATTTAATTAAATGTAAACTCTTAAGCACTATTTAAGCTGCTGAGTTTTCTGGAAACACATACCCTTGGGTTTTGACTAAATAGATTTCAGGTTCATCCCAGGTCTTGGCCATCAGAGTAAATCATCATTATTATATTTTAGGTTGAAAGAACTGAATTTGGGTAACTTTTCAGCTAAATTTTCTCCTCTCTGGTCCGTAAGACCTTAGGTGAGTACAGTATGTGGTCGTCTGCCCTTTGGGTGTATTCCTAGTGAGCTCCTTAAAAACAAATATTTTAAAGGGGAATTGTTAGTTTTATTGGAGCCAATTTTCTCTCTTCCAGAGTGACATAACAATCATCCTTCCCATCTACCCTTACAGAAAAATATAGTTTTCCTTTTAAGTATTGTACTCATGTTGCACACTGGGGAAGAAAAGAAATTTTCTACAAAAGACATTATATAAATCAGTTAAGAGATATTTATCCATTAAAATCATATCAAAATCAGTGACTTAAGTGAATTAGAATCCTTTCCTTTTTATAATCTTATACATTGTTAGTACAGCATTCAAATGCTCTACATTGAATTCAATATTCTCAACCAACCTCAGGGTTTGTTTTCACAATTCAGAAAAAAATTACTTTCATTCTTCCTCAATTTTAATCCAATGTGAATATGCAGAACCTTCATGCAAACTATGTGTAACATACTCTGATACACAAATTGAAATAAGATTTCACAAAAAACATTTAGGATGGAACAAATGTGGAATTTTGGTTGTCTTTCCTTTCTTTACCGCCTCTTAGATTTCCCAATTGTCTTTTGTTGATAAGAAAAAGGCAATTGGAAGTGTGATTGGTGCAAATTATAGAAGAGAGCTAGCTTTGAAACAAAGTGTCTGTTAAGAAGAAATACTATCTATTCAGATCTTAGACAAAGATAAGGGAAAGCTAAATGGAAACATGGATTACCTGTAATTCATTATATTGATCTTCTTTTGTGTTTAATAAGATTGTGATTGTGTTATTTTACTCAATTTTTTTACTTATTTTCTTGTGTTAAAAAACAAAATTCTACCAGCTACCCAAGTCAATGAATGAAAATAAATTTAGATGTAACCCAAGTGAAAACCTTAGTTTTTCCATAGCGTTTTTCAATAACTTTGAACGCTTCTCCCAAATAAAATGTTTTAATTTTCTTTTTTAAATTTATGTAAGAGAAGACACTTGTACATTTTTTTTCCTTGTGAATGAGTTAGGACCATTGGCTGGACATTTTTTCTTCAACCATTTCATGACAGCATCCTATAACATTGATTAGATTATCCAGATAGCAGACCCAGTGCATGAATGGATAACACCCATAGTAGTGGCTACTCTGATATTTTGTCACATATTTAATACAATAGCAGACCCAGTGCATGAATGGATAGCACCCATAGTAATGGCTACTCTGATATTTTTTTTTTTTTTTGGTTTTTCAAGACAGGGTTTCTCTGCATAGCTTTGCGCCTTTCCTGGAGCTCACTTGGTAGCCCAGGCTGGCCTCGAACTCACAGAGATTCGCCTGGCTCTGCCTCCCGAGTGCTGGGATTAAAGGCGTGCGCCACCACCGCCCAGCCTACTCTGATATTTTGTCACATATTTAATACAATCAATAGAGATTTGAGGAAAAGGCAGCACACATGCACTGAAGTTCATCATATTTACTCATAAAATTAAAGGAAGTTGGCAGGGGAAACCGTTGAGCTTGTGTATGACCTCTGAGCTGTGTATGCTGATCCTTCTTGGAGAATTTGGTGGTTGTTTTTGTTTTCTTAAAGAAATACAGATTTTCCTTTTTCCAAACACAGTATAGAACTAATATTCTGAATCCTATGATTTCTACATCCTTTGAATTGATCAACTCTCTCTGTTTTGCCACTACTCTATTTTAGATGATAAAACAAAATAACATCCTGTCCATTCTCCTGACTCGGGGGCCCTGTGAAGAGTTTCTTGTCTCTGTATTATAGCAGGTGGCCCTGCTTTGACCTCACTGTCTCTATCTTATAATCCCTTCTTGTTTTAAGAACAAGTGGGTCCCTGGGGCTGGTGAGATGGCTCATTGTGTAAAGGCGCTTGCCACTAAACTCCATGACCTGAGTTCAATTCCAAGAATCCACCAGGTACATGGAGAGAACTGACTCCTAAAAGTAGTCATCTAAACTCCAGACATGTGCAGTGGCACTTGTACACACACACACACACACACACACACACACACACACACACACACACACGAGAGAGAGAGAGAGAGGGAGAGAGAGAGAGAGAGAGAGAGAGAGAGAGAGAGAGAACAAGTTCAAAAAATAAAACAAAAATAAGTAGGTCCCTAATGATATTTTTATAAACAGTCTATTGTTTTAAGAGAAAGCAAGGAAATTGGTAGTTATCTTAGTAAACACATATACAATTTTTGTTTTCACTGAAATGAATTTTCTTTTTAGAGAATATATTCATCTTACTGTTTTAGTGGTTCAGGTGTACTGTCTTATAAGCAGATGATAATTTTCACTGTATTAAACTAAAAATATATAAAAGTTGTCAAATAATATTTTTTACAAAAATATCAAAGTTTGAATCAAAAAATGTCCTCAATTTTAAAGTTCTACTTGTAAAGGGTTCATAAAAGAACCCACTCCACCCACAGCCACAGCTACCTTTAAAGACTCCCATTCAAGAGAACAGAGTCCCCTGCCCTGGGTGGAGATCTCACAGTGACCTGGGAAAGGGTGGCTGATATTAAGCTACACTAAGGAGGTAAGACAGGCTACTTAGTTCTTTGATGAGATGCTAGCATTTTTCTACCCCAGAGTTCCTGCCCCAAAAGCAGCTCACACAGTGCTTGACACTTTTCTGTGCAATTGGGAAAAGCATGACTATCCCTTTTTCTTGTCTATCTCTGCTCTTTGTATGCTTCCCCTAACACTGGGCTTCCCCAACATTTTATGCTTCATTACTGTTTCTTAAAAGTCACCTTCCTTGCCATGTGGCTCCTTGCCAGTCATGTGCCTGAGCTCCATGCCAGCTTAAACTAGATTGGCCTTTCCCTTCTCTCCTCTTTTCTCTTCCTTTAGGCAGTTACTGATAGTTATAACTTGTCTGCCCTGGGATTTTTCTCTTTTAAGAATTTAACAAAATTGTACTTGCACTTCTGTTTGAAATCCAGCTTAAGTTTTTTTTTATTAGTGAGATTGATGAATCTAATAGTTTTCTCTATATCAGTACGAGCCAGTTGGTGGGTAAAAACAAAAGACACTTTGCAATGCCTTCTGTATCCTTATCTCTTCCAACATAAGGTGCTTCAATTCATGCTTTTCTGACTGTCTCAGTTTTCTTGATCATTGCTGGTGTAGTTCACATTTGTGAAACTGGTGTTTTGTGTAGCCAGAGTTTTCTCCCGTCCTGCATGGGCCCACAACTGATCAGACCCAAATAAACACACAGAGGCTTATATTATTTTCAAACTACATGGCCTAATGGCTCAGGCTTCTTACTGCCCAGCTCTTACATCTTAAATTAACCCATTTCTATAAATCTATACTTTGCCACGTGGCTTGTGGCTTACCAGTACTTTTACATCTTGCTTCTCCTGGCAGTGGCGGCTGGCAGCATCTCCTCTGCTCTGCCTTTCTTCTTCCTCCCTCTCTAGCTGTAATGTCCTGCCTCACCTTATTCTGCCTTACCATTGGCCAAGCAGCTTTATTTATCAACCAATCAGAGCAACACATATTCACAGCATACAGAACAACATCCACAACAGTTTTGTAGTTTGTTATTTGTGGCAAATTTATAATTCATTTGATGCTTTCGAGGCTTTGTGTAACGTCAGGGATTGGAGTGGAGAGAAAACAACCAAATCGTGTTTTCCTCCCCCCCTTCCCTCCCTCCCTCCCTCCCTCCCTCCCTCCCTTCTTCCCTCCCTCCATCCCTCCCTCCCTCCTTCAGAATGATAAACTGTCTGCAGGAATGTCACTATGTAGCATTCCCTGATGGTTCAGATGTCAAACTGAACCATTTTGTCAAATTCTCCATGAAAAAACAAGTTCGATATCAAACTAATAGTCAATAAAACTATCCAGAATAAGCCCTATTAGACACAATGTGGATGGGATGAGCTTCCTGGCCCTTGTGTGGGTGGGTGGGTGGGTGAGTGGGGGTAACCTCTGCCCAGGTCTCATCAGGTATCTAAGTTTCTGAACTCTCGTACACATGGGAAAACTTCCTAGGGAATACTGCAAGGAGCAGACATCAGAAGTAAAGTGCAGGTTTCAGTGGCACAGCATTAGTGGTCATGGCAACCACAGTGCCAGCGCCCCAAGCCATTTAATACCGCATCAGTCAGAATTAACACATGAAAAGGGATGGATCTCAGAAGCATGGACTGAATCACCAGTGAATGAAATATTTCCTGTCTGTTCCTGGAGAGGACTGAGAGAGGAGGTGTGTAATTGGATGATCCCTTATTTGTAACAGGAAAACATAAAATCACATTAAACTCTTAAGCGGGCGCTGGTGTGAAAGCAGCATTTGGGAAGGATAAACACCTGCTTGCTGTACAGTTGGTAAAAACACCAAGTGTTATAAGATTATTATGGATGTTGTTAAAACCAGTCCAGAGGCAAAAGAGAAGAATATGATGAAATTGATTTATTTCAGTCCGATATTTAATGAAAAGCAGATCCTGAGGCCAGAGTTCTAATACTATTTCTTCATCCCTTCAAACTCTAGCATTTTCTGTCTGGAATCATTTGCTAAGCTATTATCTGTGCTTTTGACAATCTATCATTATTTTAAAACAGGGAAGCAGGTGTGTTTAAGTCCACATGGGCTTGGCTTTCTCTTTGACACAGCGTGTAATATGAATGTGTGTATTAATATCACATAGTCAGATCAAGTGTCTGGGAAATGGTTGTGTTTTACACTTGGCTATTCACAACCCAGACAAAATACATGTTCAGGCAAACATTCTCACTGTACCTCTGGAGTTGGTGATTTCATGAGCCCAACACTGTGACAGAACTCTGTACATTAAAAATCAAGGAGTCAGTCCAAACAGGGGTCCATACAATTAATTATTACTTTGCACCCTGTACTGGCTGGTTTTGTGTGTCAACTTGATACAAGCTAGAGCCATCAGAGAGGAAGGAGCCTCAGTTGAGGAAATGCCGCCATAAGGTCCAACTGTAAGGCATTTTCTCAATTAGTGATCAGTGGCAGAGAGCCCAGCCCATGGTGGGTGGTACCATCCCTGGGCTTGTAGTCCTGGGTTCTATAAGAATGCAGGCTGTGGAAGCTGCATGAAGCAAACCCATAAGCATTTTGGTCATGGTATTTTACTGCAGCAATAGAAACCCTAATTAAGACAAGTTGATACCAGGAGTCAGGTATTGCAGTGACAGACCTGACTTGTGTTTTGGGGAGGATTGTGGGAGAACTTTAGAACTTAGGGCTAGAGGAGCCATTGAGTGTTAAGAGTTCTGTGGGATGTTCGGTGGGAGCTTGGAAGATAAGAATGTTGAGAGCAGTCAGAGGATGGAGGCCAGTCTTGTGAAGTTTCAAAATGAAGTTTAAAGGCACTATCGGGGCCATTAATTACTGTAAATTAAGATTCTGTGGTCCTGAGTAGCAGGGTATTGAAGAATCAGCTGTAATTAACTAGTTACCAGAACTACTAAGCAGATCTTTTCTGGGATACTTGATGTGAATTGGCTGGAGCTAAGAAATTTAGGGTGATTAAGAAGAAACCATCATTACTTAGGTGAAATCTTCTGGGAAATGTTTCCTGACAGCACAGAGAAGCTAAGTTCCAGAGCTGGCCATGGTTGTACCTCCTGCTGGCAGCCAGACTTGGTAATGTGTAAGAGTCACTTAGGTGATTCTGGCTTGGAAGGCATGAAGGGGTCGTGGAGAAAAGTTGAAGCTTGGGATGCTGAGAGTGCAGGGGAGGCCGTTGGTGAAGGAGTAGTCTCAGTGGCAGTTGAAGGCCCAGGCCTGAAGGGGTCATACAAAGAAGTTGGGTCTTGGCACAATGAAGAGAGTCTATGAGAGGCTAGTGGTGAAAGTACAGCCCAGTTGCAGTACAAGACCCCAGCATTGAAGAGATGCCAGGACCATGGGATGGACACCAAGAAGAGCAGCAGCAGTGGAGTGGAGTCAGCTGGAGCCTAAAAGATAAGCTGTGTCTGATGCAGAGGGTAGAGCCAGAAAATTGACCCAAGCCCTTTGGAAGAGTTCAGATCCCTTGGGTGGATCCCAGCCATTGGACAGTTGGAATTTGGTTTTGCTTTTATTTGATTGTGGCTGTGCCCTGATTTTCCTTCTCAAAGTAAGAAAGCATTTTACTGGAGCCCACAGTTGAGAAATCGAACTTTAAAAGGCTTTGAATTTTAAAAGAGATTGGGTATTTTAAAGGGGCTGAAATGTTAATGTGTTTGAATTTGTAAAGACTGGGATTTTCAGGGTTATTTATGTTTTTAATGTGAGATCTTAGGGATGGATAAGAAAGGAATGGTGGTGGCTCTCCTGCTTCCAGGATCCTGCCTTGTTCCTGTCCTGACTTCGTTCAATAATGAAGAGCAATACGAGAAAGTGTAAACCAAACAAATCCTTTTCTCCCTAACTTGCTTTTTGGTCCCAGATAGCAGGAAATGATTTTAAGAACATGATGCTCACATTCCTGAGAGGTGGGGTTGGTGGTTTTTGATCATTCTGGGGGTTTTGGATGTTTGTCATTGTTTAAGGGGATTTAGTTGCAAGTTGTTGATGTTCATGGTCAGGGAGGAAACTAAACAAAGGAGGTTGGATTAAGGGGTTTCTTTCTTATTTCTTCTCTCTTATTTAGTGAACATAAGGAGGAGAGGATATATGAATGATAGGATAAAAGGATAGAGTATTGAATCTACTAAAAAGTAACTACTAGTATCAAATATTTTACATGTTTTTTGTATATTGATAGAAATTTAAGATTATTTTTCTTATATCATATTGTATATGTATTTCTACTCTTGTTTAAGGTATTGTACTTATGTAGCTCATTTAAAAATATAATGTAAAGTTCTTGTCCTTAAAAGCTATTATTAGAACTGTTTAGGATAATTAAGAAATACAGTTTAGTAGTTAGTAATCTATAACAATCAAACTTGTAGTTAGGTATTTTCAAGGTCAAATATTTTAGAGAGATAGGTGATCTTCAAACACTTCAGAGATCTACAGAATATAGCATTTAATATGTTTTAATAACATAAGGCTTTTCATGACAGCGAGTATTCATGATATGCTCCTGGGCAGTGCCAATCTACTTCAGAGAAGATGATGGGCATCAAAGAACCTCCATATGGAGTTTGCTTTCAATGTGTCAAAGCTAGTCACTGGACAAGAAACTGCCCTTGCCTCGACTGCTGATATTGTGCTGTTCAAATTAGACAAACAAGACACAAAGGAAGTCAACTGCTAAACTTTGCCATGACAAAATAGGCCAGTCCTTCAAAATTTCTGCTTCACAGAAAAGTCCATCAGATTTTATGGGCCTGTAGGCAAAAGATTGATGCCCCAGTGTTGCAGAGGGATCTTGGGTGACTGTCCAGGCAGCCATATGTCTCTATTATTTCTATAGATTTGGAAGTTGCTTGTTTTGCTCTTCCTGTTTACTCAGGTAATATTTTATCCTTCTCGGGTCTCTGATAGGGTTAAAGACCAGATAGTTATCATTTTGCAATTTTTTTTGTTACTAAATTCAAAAAAGAAACTCACAAAAGAGTTGTAAAGTTTATAAAGGCTCAGAGGCATAAAAGATTAAGTTGTTTATCTAAGAAAATATTTTAAGGTCTAAAAAGATATTTTTTTAAGTTGGTAATATAAGTTATGATAGAAAGCAGTTTAGGTATAAATCTCTGAACTCACCAAGAGAGGATAAGATAATAGAGTACTTTCTCTGAATTTGCCAATAACAGATGGACTGGACATGGTGAATGTTATTCTTCCCTGATAATTTTTCTTATTGCATATAGTTTTACTGTGTTAGAGTTAAAACATTTCCTTTTTATTTAGGCAAAAAGGTGGAAATATTGTGAGATATTTGATCACACTGTGTGAACATGTGTCACTGTTTTATTCTGATTGGTTTAATAAAGTGCTGAATGGCCAATAACTAGGCAGGAAAGGATGTGCAGGACTTCCAGACAGAGATAGGAACTCTGAGGATGAATCTGAGTACCAGGAATTCACTAGCAAGATGCAGAGGAAGTCAGATATACACTATGGAGGAGAGGTAACAAGCCATGTGGCAGAATTCAGATTAATATAAACAGGTTAATTTAAGCTTTAAGAGCTAGTTGAGAAGAAGCCTAAGTTAAGGCCAAACTTTCATGTTTAATAAGAATCCTCCATGTCATTATTTGGGAGCCGGCTATCCAAAGAAAGACCTGCTATACCTCATGAAAACTATAGAATTTTGATGACATTCCTGTGTGAGAATGGACTCTTCCAATGAAAGAAGCTTATCAATATATTACGGATGTAGGTGGGAAAAAGTTTGCTTTTGTGGAGATTTGGAGTGCAATGGAATTCTAGTACTTTTACTTACATTTTACTGTGAATCTAAATTTGAACTTTATAAAGTCTATTAAAATAAATAAGATTCAGAAAGAACTTTTCAAGAAAAGCTCTCTGTTTATTGAAGCCAATGGGAATTGATTGAAGAGACTATTAAGGGGTGTGTTTCAGAGACATCTAAAACTCTTTAATCTCCTTAATCCTTAAGGATCACAATGTCTTCAGTTTGTCCCTTCCAAATACATCAAAAATATATTGAAATGTAGATGATCCTTTGGTCCACTGAAGTCAAGAGACCTCTTAATAAAAAGTGTAATCTACATATCAGCTGGGGCTGCCTAACTCCTGAGATAGCTGAAAATTGCCTTGAGCCCTCCAGAGGTCTAGACTTCTGAGAATAACAGTAGCTTTACTTTTTGATGTCTTTTGTCTGTCCCATCATGTATTGCTATGATTATGTTAATCCAGATAGGATATAAAAGTTATTAACATCCACTATTTATAAATATGGTAGACTTTGGTGAAATTTGATTTGGGAAAGAGTTTCAAACAAATTAATGTAAACGGTTTTTAAACTGAACAACAGGCTTCCTCTTCTAAGATGTCTTTCTATCACCCTTTACAAAATTTTGCTCATCTTTTCTGCTAGTCCTCACATCACCCTGTCTCCTTACTTTTCCTCCTTCCTGCCTTTTAATATTTCTCCTCTAGTCTCCCTTTTTGGGAGTAAAACATAAATTCCTATAATTTTCTTATCCAGAACAATTTAACCATCTCTTTTTATAGTTGGGTCTCCTGCTGACATCTGTGCCCTCAGAGTCACACTTTGCACAATGCTTTCCTAGGGAATTTTGACAAATCACATCCCCTCCCCAGGATGGTTTCTGGTGCCAGCTGTTAAGATAGCAAATCTTTTACTTGATTGTATAAGAGGAACTTTATTTGTCCTTAAACTACCCTGGAGTGAGTGGAAAGGTATAGATAGAAAAAAAGTCGGAAATTGCCCATTTAATAGCTCAGAGGTGATGAGTACATGACAATACATGTTTTTATTTTCACGTATACTTTGCTGCAGTTCTGTGAGGAAGCCAGTGATTCCCATCCTTACCATAGAGATGTTGAGACAGAGGTTCATGGAGGTTACCAGTTTGTTTAAAATTGTATCGTTTCTTATTAGAAAAGACCTATTTTGAAAAAAATTACACTAATCAAAAGAAAAATAAGATCTAATGCTATTGTGACAGGAAAGAAATACAGATATTGAGGTCATATGTTATATTTGAATAATTTATAGAAGCTTTTAGGTTTTGACTAATGAACTTATAGCCTGACTTTGTAGTCTGGGGGAAATCAGGTCACCTTCACTCTCATCATGCTTCTCTATAAACGTCAGCTCCTAAAATGAGGGGTCCGAAGAATTGGATAAAATAATTTCCATGAAAACATCTTGTTAATGGAATGTAGTTTAAGTTTAGTTCAGTGAAGGAACAGGGTTTGGGCCTTACGAGCCTAGCTTTAAATGATGCCACAGTTGTCACTCAGAAGCATAGTATCACTATGCAACCCTCTAAACCTCAATGTCCCATATATTCAAACAAAAAGTACTAACTTCTGAAGACATATATACTGGATGAAATAATTTACACAAGTGCTTGATTGATTCAATGTATAATAAGATGGGAATTGATTTAAATATATAAATATTATTTGGTAATTTCATGCACAAATATAATGAATTTACATCACTGGTTAAATTAGTGGAAGTGCTAGAGTCAACAATTATCACCTTCTCCTTATCAAATGAGGTTGTCAGTTATGCAATACATGATCTTATGTGACATGTGCATGGACTCATATATAAATCATATTATGCTTTACAGTGGCAATGTACTTTAAAATAATTAATAAATACACCAAATGCAAATGGCAAAAGTTACTGAAGAACTTTCCATATCTGCTAATTTCTAGATTTAGATTGAATTTGGAATGCTTCCTTATCTTTACAAAAGATTTGTTTGAAAAATATCTGATGTGCAATCCAGACTAGAAATTTCTATGGTGATTTATATGTATGGTCAATTCCAGCAAAATGGAGAGACAGAACAGCATTCTCACGGTCTGTGGACCTATGACTGCTAACCATGTGTTTTAATGTAATTGAGGCCATCCTTGACTTCAGTCAGTTCCTGGATTTGGTTGGAATCCTATCCAGTGCTTTGTTTTCCCAGAACGTGAATCTTATTCTCTTCCGATTTAATGCAGATAGATAACTAGATGTCATCTCTACTTTGACCAAATTTAAAGAACACTCAAATATAAATTATGATTATTTATGTGAGAGTATATCAGTTTAAAAACAAGTTGAACTAAGTAGCTCATGGGCACCAATGTGCTTCCTTTTATACTATCAGTCTTCACATGCTACATGTAGAACCAGGCACATTACCATGTACCTGTGAGCCACTTTTCATTTATACGTGGGAATGACAGCTAGCCACCTGGGCTGTTCACATGCCTTGGGCTGGCCTTGCCGGAACCTAACCACCACTACTGCTGAGCTCAGAATTATTAGAAATTCTTTGAATTTCCCACTCAATCTCACCTTCAGGCTGAAACACAGGGAGATCAATGCTTTCCTATGAAACACAAAGTTTAATTTTTTTTTTCTTCTTGGAGTTTAGCTCAGCTGGAGCTATCTCCCTGTAGATTTCTTAGTTTCAGAGCTTTTTGAGAGTTCTCATCAGACACACAGGTTCTTGAAAATCTCTGGAGAAGTGTGTCAGAACATGTTCAAGAGCAAAATTCTCACATTTTTCTCAAGGACACAGCCTCCTCCACCCATTCACCTGTCACCCTTCCCATAAAAACCCCATTGACCAGGGAGTAGCATTTAGGGACACCTAATTCAAAGGTTCAATTCCCAACAACAATCAGAGGCCCTGCCCACTCTATTGCAGACAGGCATGCCTTTCTGTTGAGCACAGTGCATTATGAACATACTGCATTTCCCATGCCCATTCTTTGTACCTGAAGTCTTTGTCTTCTAAGTTAACACACAGGTTCACATCCTACTCTTTGTTTTATTCCATAAGTAGCTAGGACTAATTTACCTCCTTTAATTTCCCAGTGTCCAGCTATAAAAATGAGAATATCTGTTGCATTATATTGTTTTAAGAATTAAATATAACTCTGACACCTACCTAGTTACTATTAGACCATTACTATTCTTTCTACAAGGTTTAAAATAAATCAAGTGCATAGGCAGAAGCAATTTGATGTCTTCCTGAAGCAAACCAGAAAACTCTACATGGATACATATATGTTAACATGTGTATGTATGCACACACAAACACAAATGAATATGGAGAAATACACACATACAACATCATTTTGTATGAAACTTGGCATATAAAGATTTTGTTTAATTTCTCTGGAAATTTGAATCCTCTGACATAGCCTACTCTTGATTGTAGAATGTCCCTCCCCAGAAAAAAACTGTTACTTTCCTCAGGATGCTACCTTATCTGTATGACTTAGGGGTGATCCTGCTAATCTGTCTGTCTTAAGATGAGTGATTCAGAAGCAATTAGATGCAACTGAAGTTTCCTCAGTATCTTACTTCTTTGCTCGATTACTGTTTCCCAACTGTCAGCACAGTTGATGCTGAATTACTTCTCAGAGAGACATTCACACAAAAAGAAGAAGTAGGAGAAGAAGAAAAGGAGAAGGAGGATTAGAAGGAAAAGGAAAGGATTAGGAGGAAAAGAAGAAGGGAGGAAGGAAAGGAGGGTGGGGGTATTAGAAAAGACTGAATACTGAAATAAAACAAACTAACAACTTTGGAGATGATTTATATCTAATTGGTTGAAATGTTACATGTCTACAGGATTAGTATTTTTTTTTTTTAGATATCTCAAAGCAAATAGAGATAGGAAAAGTATTTTGCATACATCCCAATGTTCTCAGAGATAGGTATACTAGGAATAAAAATAGGATGAAAGTGACATGGTTTCCAATTTAAACCCTCATTTCAATATGATGTTATTTTCCAAGCTAGGCTTTACAGGTTTTAACCACTGACATGTTAAACACTAATAGATACACCATACCACACAAAAACATGTTCCTAAGTTACAAGTTTGGAAAATGTGACAGAAACTTGACCTTTAATAAGATTCAAAATTTTCTTAATATATAACTCAGAACTCCACCAGGTAGATGGATAGGTATATTCTTAACCACTGGTTTTTTGTTTTATTTCTTTGTTTTTTGTTGTTGTTTTTCAAAACAAGGTTTCTCTGTGTTGTTTTGGCGCCTGTCCTGGATCTCGCTCTGTAGACCAGGCTGGCCTCAAACTCACAGAGATCCACCTGGCTTTGCCTCCCAAGTGCTGGGATTAAAGGCTTGTGCCACCACCACCCAGCTCTTAACCACTGTTTATTCTGAATTGTCTACATTTCACCAGGGAAATGTCATATGGATCAGCCCTCTCTTTGGAAGTCTTATCTATAAAGTGAGGGAGCTGGGCAGTGGTGGAACATGCATTTAATCCCAACACTCAGGAGGCAGAGCCAGGTGGATCTCTGAGTTCGAGGCCAGCCTGGTCTATGGTCTACAGAGTAAGATACAGGACAGCTACCAAAACTACACAGAGAAACCCTGTCTCAAAAAAAAAAAAGGAAAGAAAAATAAAATAAAGTGAGGGAAACTGATAACCATTACATAGGGCTTTTATAAAAACTGCAAAAATCCATACACAGCATCAGCTGTTCTAGGTACATAGCCTTCCAAACATGTCACCTCTTATGGTTGTGGTGATATTGTGTTCCCCAGTATATTGTGCACCTTAATAAATTTATCTGGGGTCAGAGAACAGAACAGCCACTAGATATAGAGGCCAGAAGATGGTGGTACACACACCTTTAATCCTAGCATTCCAGAGGCAGAGATCTTCTGGATCTCTGTGAGTTCAAAGCCACACTGGAAATAGCCAGGCATGGTAACAAGAGCCTTTAATCCCAGGAAATGATGGCAGAAAGCAGAAATGTATTTAAGGCGTGAGGTCGAGGAACTAGAGGCTGGTTAAGCTTTCAGGTTTTTGAGTAACAGTTCAGCTGAGATCCATTTGGATAAGGACACAGAAGCTTCCAGTCTGAGGAAACAGGATCAGCTGAGTAATTGCAAGGTGAGGAAGATGTGGCTTCTTCTGCTTCTCTGATCTTCCAGCATTGACCCCAGTACTTAACTCCAGGTTTGTTTTTATTACTAAGACCATCTAACTATTCATGCTACATATGGTTATTGCTGTGGTTCTGGCCACTATTTAAACAATTCAACTTCTTGAGAAATGGACTGGAAGTTCACTGCATTAACTGTGTTAAATTATAAAATGGCTTACAAACTCTTTCCCTTCTAAAGGGAGGAGTACATTTTTCTATTCCTGGCATCTTTGCTTGGCTCAGTGATGGTACAGAATCTGCTCCAGCCTAGGGCTCAAAAGACTGACCAAGTTCACTTGGGCTTTTTTGTTGGAACCCTGAACTCTCAGTGGAGCCATACTAGCCTGCTGGAGGGAACACTGCCTAGAGAAGGGCCCCATCTGTCCATCCCAGGCTGTCACAAGCAAACCACTTCTGTTGATAAACCAGTTGATCATAGAAATATGAGGAAAACAAGTCTGGCTGTTTCAGACCAGAACTATCCATCTGACTACTACAATCGTGAATGGTATAATTGTTTTAAGTCATACACATCTAAGAGGTTTTGCTATGCAGTGACAGCTTATGTATCCATCAAAAAAAAAAAATGGTACTTCAATTCTAATCCACTCTGCTGGCAGTCACTCAGGAGCAAAATGTGCTTCTCAATACAAGGCGATCTGTTAACAGAGTGTATGTTTTTCTATTTATGAGCAGTCATTGATCCATATAAAAGTATGCAGCATCTGTTTGAAGTTGAGAAGGCAGTCATGAAGATTTTTTTCAAACATGTTTATATCTGCATCTAATCTCCCCATTGGCATCATTTTGCACCATGAAAGACAGCTGTCTATGCATTGTTAAACAGTCTCTTATCATCCTATTTACCTAGAAATCCTAGAAACAGTGCCTTGAAGCAATGGACAGAACACACATTGCAAAGATAAGATGCTGTCCAAACCTTAACAGGAATGCCATATTGGAGAACATGTAACTTTTCTCCTGAGAAGATTAAAATATCACTGTCCTCAAATACTTAAACTTTAAAAATATTGGAATAAATCTTGTTTAAAGACATACTTAAAACATTAATGACATGGTTGTTTTTGATTGTTCAGGCAGCTGAATGGCAGTACTAACTGAAGATCTCAGGCTTTCAAACATATTTTGCTTCAGGTTTAATTTAGAAAGAACCCAGGAATATCTTTTCTCATGGGCAACACTACAACAACAAATTTGATTAATTTACTGAAAACCACAAAAATGTTTACCATTTACAACAAAGGATAATCTGGGAAACTTAAGCCAACTCAATTAATATTTGGTGACAATTTATCTATCTTAAAACATTGACAGTCTTCAAATGATTCAAGGTAAAGAATGTGATGGCTGCCATCAAGGATCTTTCAAGTACATGAAACAACAAATTAACTCAAGGAATAATTCACATTATTCCTCTTGGCATTGCTGAGGCCTACAAGACTTTTGGCTTGGCCTGACAGAGACAATGAGGGAATGAAGAAAGGAGAGATGCTCACACAGAAAAGCTGAGATTGGGTAAATCTTGTGCTCTGATGGAACCACACAAGCAGCTAGGAAACTCTGAGCATTTATAATATTTTGCTGAATGAGGAGGCAGGATTCCTGCGCGCGCGCGCGCGCGCGTGTGTGTGTGTGTGTGTGTGTGTGTGTGTGTGTGTGTGTGTGCAGCTGAATGAGGAGGATGGTTTGGTAACCAGGGTAGGAAGTCTCTGTAGGGAAGCAGTTTCAGGTTGCAGTCATCAGTCATCTTAGAGAAGGAAGTTGTGGTTGATAGTTTCTCTCCAAACACTGATTTTAGTGAAAACTCAATCATTCTTAACATCCATACTTGGAGCAGAGGAGGGCTTTGCCATTTCCCTAAGATTGGCCTGGGAAAGGAACTGATATCCCCCTAGGTTTTAGGTACAGGGGTCATTGACATGACTGGGCCCATATCAATAATACACCTTTACTTAGGGCTTTATCCACTACCCACAAGTCCTGCTGACTGGAATGTACCAAATCTCACCTAATCTGACTAGGTAAGCCAATGGATGTCTCATTAGCACTTGGATAGGACAATTCTGAATGAGTTCAAACTTTGTCTTAGTAACAACTGGCCACTGATTCTATCATTTATTTTCTCATAGATATTATCTATGATAGTGATATTAATGGGCTAGCATGAACCAAACAATATCAAATCACTTCTTAGGAAATGAATATTATGCTACACTCCTGGCCATGATCCCTCTAGCATGTGGCAACAGGGCATGTGCAATACCCTCCCAATCGATCTTTAGGTAACAGCTGGCTTCTACACACATATTTGGAAAGTGAGCTAAGTTCAGATATTTAGTTAAATTGCTGAAATCATTGGCTATTGTCTTTGATGATTTTCACTAAGTACATCAATATGGCACTGGTCTGGGCTAAAATTCTATACTTGCTCAATTAACACTGGTGTGAAATTCAGCCACTCCCAAATCTTACTTTTTTGTTACCCTTTTGTCTGTGTGCCTCTTTGTTGCAGGATTCTTAAAAGTTCTTATTAATAAAATCAAACCTGAGGCCAGTTATTGGGGTCAATGCTGGTAGATCAGAGAGACAGAACAGGCCACAGCTATCTCACCCTGCCATTTCCTCAGCTGGTCTTGTTTCCTCAGACTGGAAGCTTCTGTGTCCTCATCCCAATGGCTCTCAGCTGAAATGTGTTGCTCCAAAGCCTGAAAGCTTAACCAGCCAAATGCTTAACCAGCCAAAATGCCTCTAGTTTCTGGTCCTCACGCCTTATATATCTTTCTGTTTTCTACCACCACTCCCTGGAATTAAAGGCTGGCTTTCTGGGATTAAAGGCGTGTCACCATGCTTGGCTGTTTCCAATGTGGCCTTGAACTCATAGAGATCCAGAGGGATTTCTATCTCTGGAATGCTAGGATTAAAGGTGTGAGTGCCACCATTTTCTAGCCTTTGTATCTAGTGGCTGTCTGTTCTCTGACCCCAGATAAGTTTATTAAGGTACACAATATTTTGGGGAACACAATACCACCACACCTCTTTGTTACATGTATACTCAAGAAGAAAAACACAGCTTGCCACAAAATAAGAATAATATTTTATCATGATTATGTGACTAATTTCTTTAAAAAAATTAAGTTGGAGGTTTTAGTTTCCAAAGATTTCAAGATCTTACAGAAATTTAACACATACCAGGGTGACCAGCTACATAAATCATTAGAGCAGTGACCTGCCCTCCATTCATCTGTGACCACTTCATGAGAGTTCTAAGCAGCCTTGGAGGAGCTTGTTTCTAATTTCAAGAATTCTAGAAATATGTTTATATTTATTAAGATTGATTATTGTTCCATATCAAGCATTTAATCATCATAACAAACTTGTAACATTGGTCATTGACTCTAAATACAATTTTTTATCAATGCTTTTTTTCTTTCTTTATTTCTTCCTAAACCTGTTTACTTCCTTCATGTTTTTCCAACTCAAAATGCCTCAGGAACACACATAGGAAGTCACTGATAATTAAAATGTCCCCGTCCACCTCAACTCACAATGCACTAGGACTTCTACAGAGAATACAACCACTGACTTTAGTAATTACTTTTCTATCTTTTGGGATCAAATCAGGCAGTGCCTCTTAGGCTTCTTCCTCCAGCATGGCCAGACTATTCCATAAATCTTTGCTTTTCATAATCTAATGGCAGTCTTACTGCATAAACCAGGTGGAACATCATGGCGTAGTCTTCTGCATGAACCAAGAAGGAGGTAGAAGTTGAGAAGAAGTAGCAGCTTACTTTACTCAAAAGTTTATCTGTTGCTTGCGGCCCTCAGCTACCTGCCAGACAAGTTCTAGAAGCAGTTGATGTGACTAAGTGGTGCCTGGCAGTAGATAAAGCTGCATCACGGTCTGCATGAGGAGGATCACTCACTACCAATGTGCCTGAACAGGAATGGAGGAATTGTCACCTCTGAAGAAGATGGAGATGATGAAGATGCACCTATTGGATATTAGCATCCAGCCCAAGAGTGTGAACAGCATAGTCAATATCTATAAGAGAAGACCTTCACCAAGTAGAGGTCAGGCTTACTTAGGCCATTCCAGGGTTACTGACAAGCCCCTGACTGAGCTGTATAAACAACTTCGGTGTCCTCACACCAAGTATAATAAAATACATTCGGTACCAGGATATACACAACCTTGTTATTATAAAGAGTCAAAAAGAATCTTGTCAAGCCATAAGTCACCTTATTATCACTAACATTTATTGTATGTGCCTGTGGATATTGAGACTAAAACTTCGCTTCCCTGATGGAATAGAAATTTTATGTATTTTGGTATTTGTATTGTAAAATAAATGTGGAGAAAAATAATTTCTGATTTTGTATAAATGTATGTTTATTTTACTGTAAGAATAGAAGGGGATAGAAAAATCACTTTCTGTGTCAGTTGTGTCGAGGGCATCAGGAAGAAATCACCAACTCAGTCAGATTGACAGCTTATATAAATTGAGTTTCTTGCATAATTATTCTTCAGTTAAATGTTAGCATCTAAAACTTTGCTGTCTAAAAATGCTGGCGGTGTAGGTATGTGCTTCATTATGACAAGCAACATATTGTTAGAAACATCTGACACACAGGAAATCAGTATACCTCTTGTTTGTAGCTTCCTTGAATCTAACAGGGCACCATCTGTCCAGAGACATGTAGGCCCTTCAACAGGTTATGTGATAAAATGAAAGAGTAGAGATTTACACTGTAACAAATCTGTCAGCTCATTCTTCTAGGTGGAGTGTCAAGTATTAAAATCAAAATGTTTATGGAAAAAGCATAATGGAAACTAAATTCCCCTAAACTTCCTCTTTTAAATTCACATCTTATTAAACAGAGCATGAGAGAAAATCAAAACCTTACATGGGATTATTTTTCTCCCATGGCAGCTTGAAGGAGAACAAGAGAAGTTCAAATAGATGAGCACAAAAAAAGAAAGGATTGGGTCCAGTAAATCCCATCAGAGGAGGTCAGCATGCAGAAACTGAGGAAGAGAATGTGCATGATGGATGAACAGGAAGGAAGGCAGGAGACTGCCTGGGATTGTTCTGGCTAGAAAAAGGACAGGTGTTGAAATATCCTTATGGATGAATGAAATGCTCAGTGCTAATGAACCACATATTCATTTTGCTTTTGTATACATACCTATTGTAAAATTTAATATAAGCAATTCATGCAGGTTTATAATAATGAGCAGTAGAGAAATTCAAGCAATATACTGTAATAAAGTTATATGATTGAAAATTTTCTCTCAATGTATATTTTTAAAAATGACTTATTTTATTTTTGAGATTGTAATTATATCATTTTCCCTTTCCCTTTCCTCCCTCCAAAGTCCCTCATATAACCCTTTTGCCATATTTCAAATTCATGGCCTATTTTTTCTTTGTTTATATATATATATACATAATTTATATATTATTTATATATATACATAATATATATATATATATATTCTGAACATAACTTGATCCATTTAGATAATGTTCCTCATGTGTATGTTTTCAAGGCTGATAACTTGGTACCAGATGACCAGTTGGTATGCTCTTCTCTGGGGAAGACTGTATCTATCACTCTCAGAATTCCATAGCTGCCTGTAGTTTTTTTTGTATAGGGTGAGGTCTCCTGAGCTTCTCCCTGCCCATTTGGCATGTTTATTGGTGGTGTTCTTGCTCAGCTTATGTTCAGGCATTCATGTTGGTGTGACTTTATGGATATAGGTTTGAAATTCCTAGGAAACACAATCTCACATCAAATAGTCTGATCCTCTGGCTTTCACAGTCTTTCTGACCCCTCTTCTACAATGCTTCTTATGATTTAGGTGCTACAGTGCTTTGTAGATGTATCCGGTGGGACTGAGCTCCTCCACAACTCTGAGTTTTGATTTGTTGTAGTTTTCTGTAGCAGTTTCTGTCCATTGCAAAGAGAGATTTCCTTAATGAAATGTGAGGACTACATCTATGTGTATAAGGACAAATGCATCTCATTGTGTTGTAATGTCTGTTCAGTTATAGACTGACTACTGGTGATTGAAATCACAGGGGGGGAAATTGTAGCTAAGGAGGACTAGTGCACTTGGGATTAAAGATGTGAGTGGCCACAAAAGCATTAAGAATCTAGGGTAGAAGCTGAGATCTCAGCAACAGACTCGAAATAGGAGAGAACCCAGGGTCATAAGCAAGCTTAGAGTTGGACTGATGCAAAAATTGTGAGACATGATCAGAAGGGGAAAACAAAAAATAGAAACTAAATCCTTTCTCCTAACTTCTAAATCCAGCATGCCCCACCCACCCCCTCCCAAAAGGCTACAAGTTCAGAGATGATGCAGCAAGTCAACCCATGTTGCTGAAGCCATGGCAATAAAGCTAGCATTGTCTTCCCTGGAATGGAAGGAGTGGATCGTTCCTCTCTGGATTCTTAGAATACATTGTGTTTCAAGGAGTCTGTTGAACTAAACAAGGCCCTTTGAGAAGTTTTTCTTCTGAAGTGCACCTCCCTTTGTAAAGGCACCTTCCTTCATGAAGAACCTTTGTGCTCAGCTCTTGAAATGCATTAGATGAAGAGAGCACTTTCTATTTTTACCCAACTGTCTTCACGTGAAAATAGTCTTTTAATCATTTTGAAATTATTTTCTTTAAAAATAAAATTACACACTGTTCCTCATTGCTTAGAATTGTCCTTGTATATTCAATTAGTAATAAGAAAGTGATTTTACTTAGCTACCCAATAATGTTTACACATTTAGACTTCAAAATACATTATGGTAATATTTTTGTTGTTTTAATTAAAAATATTATTTTTAGAATTTGTACATACATATTGTGTTTAAATCATTTTCACTCCCCCTTTTACCCTTTCCTACTCTTACTAGGCACTAGCTCCTCTCAATTCATGATCTCTTTTGTAATACATATATATATATATATATGTATATATATTATAATATATATATATGTGTGTGTGTGTGTGTGTGTGTATAATCTTCATATATTTCTGACATTTAGTGCTATTTTTATGTTTATGTGTTTAGGACTGACAACTTGGTATTGGATAAACAATCAGGACATTTATCCCTGGGGAATAAAATGATGTTCTTTTGCTCCTTTTTTCATCACCCTTGGATACCCTATAGCCCTTCACCTAATGATGAGACCTTAGAAATTCCTTCTATCAATGCTGAAATGTCTATGCACTCTGGTTGACATTATGCAGGTCTTGTTTAAGTCAACACATATTGTTGAAATCTCACTGGTACAAAATCCCTGCCATTTCTAGAAGATACTATATAACAGCAGGCATCTTGTTCCTCTGGCTCCTGCAATATTTCCTTCCACCATTTATTCAGCTCATTAAACTGGAGACAGAAAATGGAAGCAATTGATCCAGTGAGGAGGAAACCAACAGAATTCAAGAAAATCTTTGCCAGATATACATTCAATAGAAGATAATATCCAGAATAATCATAACTAAAAGAAATCAGTAAAAAAAAGACTTTATTAAAAAAATAGAGAGATCTGAACAGAGAGATATAAAAATAAGAAACAAAATTAGCTAACAACCATCTTAAGTTTTTAATACCCTTAGCCATCACGGAAATGAAAATCTAAACTACTTCAAGCTTTCTACTTACACCAGTCAGAATGACTAAGAGAAAATAAACAACTGGCAACAAATGCTGGCAAGGATATAGGGAAAGGAGAAGCCTTATTCACTATTAGTGGGATTGCAAACAGGTGCTGCCAGTATGGAAGCCATTGTGGAGATTTCTCAAAAAGCTAAAAATAAATCTGTCATATGACCAGGTATACTACGCCTTGTAATATAACTAAAGACTCAACATCCTACTCCACAGATACTTGCTTATCCATGTTCATTGCTACTCTAGTCACCATAGCAAGGAAATGGAAACCACCTAGATGTCCCTCAACTAATGAGTAGATAAGAAAATGGAACATTTACACAATAAAATTCTCTTCAGCTGTAAAGAAAATTGAAATCATGAACATTTCCAGAAAATGGATGGAACTGGAAAATACTAAGTTGAGTGAGGTAAGTCTGACGCCCCCCCCCCCAAAAAAAACCCAAATGCTATATGTTCTCTTTTGTTTATGGATCTTAGCTATGATAATTTGAGGTATTTATGGAAGGCAGGAAAGAAAAAAAAGGACGATGGGGCAAGTAGGAATCTAGAGAAGGGGATAGTAGAGCATAGATGTCATGAAGAGAGAAAATACAGTGATAACCCAGGCATGGAAGGTAACAAAGAGGGAGAGGAAGGAAAGAAAGATAAATGTTACTAAGGATATTTGAAACACCCATAGAGATATACATTATTTTATAAGCTTACCAAATATATATATGCATATATATAATGTGAATACACACAAATGCATTATATATATATATATGTATGTATACACACAGACATATGTTAATGGAGTAACAACATACAGCATGGTAATGTTCCCCTTATGAAACAGACGAACCAACAAAACCCCAGTGCTAGGAATAAGAAGCCTTCTTTCAAATTGTTGACTGGGAGAGGGTCCAATAGAGCCTTCCAACAATATATATTATTGTCATTGACCTTTATCCCTCCCAGATCTTGAAGTTAAGACTCTATAAATGAAGACACACACACACACACACACACACACACACACACACACACACACACACACACTACAAACTTTAGTCACAGCATTTGGAAGAATATAGCTCTAAAAGAACAGGAGGTGCTATGGAAGCTTCCAAAGGAGAGGATCAATCAGTAGTCCTACTCAAGTGTAAAGCCTATGCATCACAATGATAGACCTGACAAGATAACCCCAATGGTGCAATAGTGGCATTTTTAACTTAGAAGTAACTAATTGCGGTCCAATTGGAGTTCAGGCCAGTTGAATGAGAGGGAATTCATGACTGATACTGTAAATATACCCAACTACCAATGACTAGAGAGGGGATAGACAATAGAGATGAACCTTTAACTGCCATTTTCCTAAACCGATATAATTACTAACTTTATTCTTTAAATGCTTATGCATACACTCACAGATTCTATAGATTCTATCCCCTCATCAAAGAAGCTTTTCTTCAGCAGATAGCAGCAACCACACAAATGCATAACTCGTCAGAGTTTAGAGAATAAGTGACCATGAGGTACCCTGCTTCACTTTTTATGTCTACAATATAATACCTACACACAAAGCCATTTCTATTTTGTTTTTAGTTTTGAAACATGGTCTCATTCTGTAACCCAGGCTGACCTCAAACTCATGTAATTCCAGCATCCCAGCACTGGAATCATAGGCTTGAGTTGCGATGTCTAGAAGCAGCAAATAAATAAATAAATAAATAAATAAATAAATAAATAAATAAATAAATAAATAATTTTATTTGCTCTATACATACATGTAGCTCTGGCTCACTTGGCTCACTGTGTAGTCAAGGCTTACCTATAAGTGATCCACCAGTTATTTCTAATAATACATCCATGCATTTTATTAATTTTCAAACTGTTAACTGCAAAGTCAAACTGAATAATTAGACTTTAAAAAAATGAATCATCTTTCTGATTTTAGCTAGTTATCTATGCAGCCCTCTATCTATTGAATCCTATTTAAAAGTCAAACAGATACAATTTAAAAATGCTATTTAAATTATCAGGAAATAATAAATATGATATATTATTTAAAAATCTCCAGAAATATATTCCAAGCCTTCTATTGTTAATTAATAATACTTCAGCATTTCAAAAGTATGAAAATTAATAAATACGTATTTATAGATTTGAAATTTCAGAGCTCTAAAGACACCAAATTCTTTCTCCTACTTTTATAACTGCCATAATTCCAATTAAATCTGAACATTTGTCTTGAGAAAACATCATAATCAATTAACTTCTATGAAATGAAGAGAATAAGACAAAAGGACAAAGCAAGGAGATATTGTTGTTCAGGGATGATCATATTGTCACTTGTGCATGTGTATTGGGTAGGCACATGATGTATGCTCCTGTGGGTGTGCACTTGTCTGTTTGTGGACATGGGTTTAATGTCAGGATGTCTTCCTTGTTTTCTTCCTTCTCCATCTAATTTTTTTGAAATATGGTCTTTCACTGAACCAGGAGCTCCCACATTTCAGCTAGAATGGCTGTCAAAAGAGTCTATTGGACCCTCCAATACCTTCTCTCCAGTGTTGGAGTGCATGCAGCTGTGTCCAACTTTTACAGGGGTGCTGAGAATCCAGGCTCAGTGCATAGAAAGCACTTTACTCAATTGTTGCTGGAGGGCTTTTCTCCAGGTTCCACCAAGCCCCGCAGTCCCACAATCCATGTATAAAATAATCACTCAGATGCTTATATTACTTATAAACTGTATGGCCGTGGCAGGCTTCTTGCTAACTGTTCTTTTATCTTAAATTAACCCATTTTTATAAATCTATGGCTTACCGGCGTCTTTACATGCTGCTTGTACTGGCGGTGGCTGCAGTGTCTCTCCCCCCTTCTTCCTGTTTCCCCAATTCTCCTCTCTCCTTGTCCCGCCTATACTTCCTGTCTGGTCACTGGCCATCAGTGTTTTATTTATATAGAGCAATATCCACAGCACTCGATGAACTATCTCTACATCCCAAGATATTCTTTCTAAAGTATCAACTTACTTAGTGGTCTTGCTCTGGCATGACATTATGGCAAAAACAGGCAAGACTGACAGAGAATGCAGGGTTTGGAAACACAACAGACAGTAATGGACCTTAATATAAGATAGGTTTATGCATCACTGAAAAAATGATGGGTAAAGATGATTCTGTGTGTTGCCAAGCAAAGGACAGGTAGGTATTGACACTAGCGAAAAATCAAATCAAAACCCTACTTCCTCATATATATATATATATATATATATATATATATATATATATATATATTTGATGCCTAAATGTAGAAAATAAAACAAAGCTTGAAGAACCATAAATTTCAAGATAAATGACGTTTTTGATGCTTTTTTTTTTAAAAAAAAAAAAGAAACCTACAATGAATGCTAAAAAGTATGATGATGATCATGTGACACACTGAGCCTCATGCTAATCTGACCCCTGGGCTGGTCTATAGTGTCTGCTTCCTGTATTCTTGGATTCAAAAAAGACATCCTGACAGGAGTGTGAAATTTGTAATCTCTAACCTGACCTCTCTATCTCAACAATCTCCTTATTATAACATAAAATCAGAAATTTAGGTGTCTAAGTATTTCTAGTTTAGGAAAGTAAAGCTCCAAAGAATTAGGCATTGCTTTTATTATCTGTTTGAATCAGTGCAGTGTGTGTGTGTGTGTGTGTGTGTGTGTGTGTGTGTGTGTGTGTGTGTGTGTGTGTGCAGGCATTATCGTGGGCATGGGAATATGTACATATTAGTTGGATAATAGAACTCCACTGGATTCTCTAATATTTTCTTCTTTCTCCCCACTATTAATAGGACAAATCTTGCCAGGCCATGGTGGCGCACGCCTTTAATCCCAGCACTCGGGAGACAGAGCCAGGGGGATCTCTGTGAGTTCAAGACCAGCCTGGTCTACAAAGTGAGTTCCAGGAAAGGCGCAAAGCTGCACAGGGAAACCCTATCTCAAAAAATAGGAGAAATCTTGGCAGACTTTCTTCTATGCTCTCATCTACTGATCTTTATGTTGTTTTTTTAGATGTACCTACTGTTTTATTTTTATTTGTCTAGTTGTTTTGCTTGTATGTTTGTATCACATGTATGGCGTGCTTATGGAGTCCAGAAGAATGCATCAGATCTTCCTGGAAATGGAATTACTAGAAGCCATGAGCCACTATGTTGGTGCTGGAAATCCTACCTGTGCCCTACGGAAGAGTAGAGCGTGCTCTTAAATCCCAAGCCATCTCTTGAGCCTTCAGTTATTGGTATTTTAATAGAATATCATTGAAACAGTTTAGACTGTAAATACTATATTTTGCAGTGTATGTTATTGATTTTTAACTGAAATGACCTCTCAAGTTTCTCTACAAATATTGTATCAGTAGTCTTCAGAGATCCTTTGTTTCTTTGAGTGACTTGGGAATACTTTTTATGTTTCTGCTGCTCACCTTTGCCTTTCTTCATAATGTTGCAAGAATTCTTATAATGTTTGCTAATGCCTTGCTGTAATTTATATTCAAGTACAATTGGGAAGATATTGATTGGGAAACTCAGTCTAGTGTCAGTGAGCCAAGACCTCATGATCATGTCAATAAACTTTCAGTTCCAGAATTAAAAGGCTTCTGCTGTTTTATATTTCCTCAATTAACTCATACTTTAAAAAAATCTTTCTTTTTCACTTAGGGAATATGAATACTTCTATGTGTTATACTGAAAATAGATAGGAAAGAAAGTACCAGAGAAAATTAGATATATAGCTGATTATGATTTTGCTTTTCCCTCCTCTCTCTTGCCTTGGGGAATTCCCTGGGTACTCAAACTTCTCTGAGAATCTGCCAATTCAGTAAATCCCATTTTTTTTTCACCAGAGTCCTTCTACACATGCTCCGAGCCAGTGGTTCCTAAACTTGTGTGTTCATCATAATTTCTGGAGGGTTTATTAAACACAGATTGCCAGCTACTCCATCCCCTAACCCAGTCTTAGATTCAGTAGGTTTGGTTGAGACTCATTAGTTTGCAGTTCTGAGAATCTCCCTGGTGATGCTCATGCAGCTGATCAGAGACCACATTGAGAGCGGGTTCCAGGCCACAGTTTCCCTAGCCAGCCTGAATACCACAAACATCTGGGACTCTTATTCCATGATGATTTCCCAGGCCTCTCAAAACTTGGGTAATTACAAATTGGTACATTTAACAACCACCTCTGGAGATTCTCATCAGGGAAAATTCTTTGGCTACAGCTTCATCAGACCTGAATCATTCATCTTCCTTTGCAGAGGACATCTGTGTGTTTTTTCTTTTCTTTTTGTTATTGATTTTTTTTCTCAAATTGTGACAAGCTTTTGTCTGTGTATGTTCTTACCTATTTTATTAGTTTTTTTTGGGGGGGTTAGCTTTTCAAAAATGAAAGTGTTGTTAGCAAGATGAACATAGTTGGTAAATAAATCATCATGATATAGAACTCACAGTTAAATATATAAACACAGTAAACAAACCAACACTTTGCCTTGTTATTCAGATGACAAAACTGACATAATATGCTCATCAAGTAAGCTAAAAGACCTTCAGTATTAGGATTTTAAAAGCCAGAGTCCTTCCTAATTTCACATACCTAACTAGAAGCATAATCATTGAGTTTTATGGTAACTAAATATCTAAAATACACATTCTTCCAATCAAAGTATTTCCCAGCAACCCACAGATGATATAGGGCTCTAATCCATTACATCATATAGTGGGCTAGGTTTCAAGATACAAGTCTGCCACAACACAGCTAATCCACTGCTGTGGGATGTTCTGTATGCTGTGCATGTATTGCTCTCATTGGCCAGTAGCCAGGCAGGAAGTATAGGCAGGATAAACAGACAAGGAAAACTGTAGGAAGACCGAGTCAGGAGATGCCAGTCTGCCATCCAGGGAGCAGCATGTAATGGCACACAGGTAAAGCCATGGAACATGTGGCAACACATAGATGAACAGAAATGGGCAAAGTTTAAGTGTAAGAGATAATAGCCTGAGCTATGGCCAAGCAGTTTTAATTAATATATGCCTCTGTATGTTTACTTGGGTCTGAGTGGCTGCAGACTGGGAAGGACACAGGAGAACTTCAGCTACAATCCATCTTATCTTAAGGGATACATGCCCACAACATTCTGAATTGACCAGTTTGAAAAACTGATTTTCTTGAAAAATTAAAATAATTAAATATAATTAGATAGGAGGATTTTTTTTCAAAATAACACTGGAGAAGAATTCAATAGTTTGCCCAAAGCTAGACATATGTTGCACCACTGAGTGCACCCTTCAGACTTAGACCCATATCTTTGGGTGGAGGAGAAGGAAGAGGAGGAAGAAGGGAAGAAGAACAGGAAGAAGGAGAAGAAGAAGGAGGAGGAGGAGGAGGAGAAAGAGAAGAAGAAGAAGAAGAAGAAGAAGAAGAAGAAGAAGAAGAAGAAGAAGAAGAAGAAGAAGAAGAAGAAGAAGAAAGGTACACATAGTGTTACAGTGACTTCAACTTCAGAGGCAAGAAATTAAAGATAAGTTGTCAAATTATCTCTTCATAAATTTCAGCTACAAGGGGTAGGGATGTAGTGCAGTGGGTAGAGTTCTTGCTTAGTAAGCAAGAGGTTCTGTGTTCAAACCCCAGCAGTACATTAAACAAGAATAGTGTCACAAACTTGTAACCCCAGCACTCAGGAAGCAGAATAGCAAGATTAGAAGGGCAAAATCATCCTAAATTTCACAGAGAATTTAGAGCCAACCTGACATATATGAGACTGTCTAAAAAAGGAAGAGAGGGAAAAAAAGGAAAAGGAGGAGGAGGGTAGAAAGAGGAGGATAAGAAAGAAAGAAAGAAAAAAAGAAAGAAAGGAAGGAAGGAAGGAAGGAAGGAAGGAAAGAAGAAAGAAAGAAAGAAAGAAAGAAAGAAAGAAAGAAAGAAAGAAAGAAAGAAAGAAAGAAAGAAAGAAAGAAAGGAAGAACGAATTCATTTTCTACTTCATCAGCATAAAGTTAAAAGGAAGAGAATAACAACAGTGTTATTATTGAAGAAATGTAGCAAAGGTTAAAGTACTGCTGGCTCAAGCACTGTTCTGGACTGAAACCTTGTTGACAGGTCCTCATCCCATTTGAGCTCAAACTCTTCCAGTAGAAAACACAGACAGATCTGACACTGAGCCTAGAGATGTGCTTTCACCCTTTGAATACTTTCGTCAGAGTGGCTCAGGTAGCTCCTCTAAGCACACTGGGCATTAACCATGAGCCAAAATGAGTGAACTGAAGGCAGAACAACATTTCAACTCTAAACGCATTAAAGGTCTAGCCCAATGGCCATATCACTTCTACCATAAAGCACAGTGATCCATGGAGGGATGTTTAATCAGGTTCTCTAAAACTAAATTTCCTATAAACCTGCAGCTATTATTCTCTTGATATCTGTGGCTTTCTGACTGGTTATAATCATATTAAAATGGAATACTGTCGAAGAATAACAGCTAAAACAAAGTTTTCAAACCAAGATATGTTCGCCATAAATTGACAAAAAAATAAAACAAAAAACAAAAAACATTTACCAGTTTGCCTTCCCAATACCATCTAATAAAGAGGAATGATGACTAATAGCCTCTAACAACAAATACAATTACACTGTAGCAAATAAAAGTAGATACCTATACCTAATAACTATACGATGGACAAGAAGATGGGAGCAAAGTTTCTCCTTCTTTTGTGTAAACTTCAAAAAATGTGCACATTAAACTTTGGTAAATGTCATGGTTATCTGTGAAGCTATGAAAGAAATACATCACTGAGACAGGATAAGACTTCATGCAGATCGTTCTAATGCATGCCAAATTTAAGACATATAGAACAAAAGAACTAATTAAAATATCAGTAAAGTGATTAGAGAAACAAAGAGTAGGAAAAAAAATCTGCTCAATATTAGAAGAGGCATTTGATACTGAAAAACATTTCTATCTTCCTTAATTAAGTAGAGTAACATATAGAAGCTTAGAGAACATTCTATACAGTATCTACATCTCCTCTAGACAAGAGAGTAATGATCCCCAGCATCTTTGGCTTCTGGACATTCGCTCATTTGTGTTTCCATGCAATGGAAGTTCCCAGCTTCTCTGGCCACATTTAAACAATAGGGAAGAAGAGTGAGATGCTCTTCAAACACTGCAAGGAAACTAGCAATTATCTCAAGGAGCGCACACTCCAGGAACTGCCAGTGTCAGTTAACAAGAGGCCCAGTCAGGCATATTGCTTTTAATTTTAATATGCAGTTCTTTTAACTGAGTAGAACGGAACAATCATTACATTATACATTTATTCCCATTTCAAAATGTTCCTTTATCGGAATAAAAACTCTTCGTTACTGCACATATCCAGGTGTTATACAGTTTCTTGCCCTGCTCACGTTAGGCCATTTGTGTGCATGTGGTCTATGTTCAGTTCCCAGCAGGCAAGAGGCTACCCCAGGACTACTCCTAGAAGACACTGATTACAATGGTCCCTTTGAGTCTGGAAAGTAAACTTCAGAGCATTTGAAATCTGCTTTCAGAAAGGGAAATCAGAATATCCCTTAAAGACAAAAGATGAAAGCCATCAGTTTTCTCTGTAGAGTCCTGGTGGGAGGAAAGGCCACTCAGAGTGGTCCTCTTATCTTCCCGAGCAAGTCTACCCTGGGACACAAATGGTCTCTGGATTATGGGTCCTTGAAGCATGGAAAAGGATGCTCAATGATGAACCTTTAATGATGTGCATTTAATTAATATGATTATAAAATTCCTGGCTTTTTTTTTTTTTAACCAAATACAGATTCTATGACTTTCTCCATCTCTGTGCTCTAGATTGGACCTAAATGCTGGGGTAAATCTTTTGGCTGGTAATTTGATGACTTGAGTCCAAGGTAAACAGAGTAGCAAGGTACTCCAGTAATTGTGAAATAAACCCTCAACCTTCTGGTTCTGCAATTCTCTTCCCAGTTTATCTATGATTTTAGTTACTCACTGTCTACCACTCACACAGAACTCCCAGGTGTGGTCACTATCTGTTCCTGTGAATACAAAAGTCATGCTGTTTCTCATGTTCTCAGGACACTTGAGATAGGGAAGCAGATGATAGAGAACTAATAACATCTTTGTAATTGCTAACTGTTAAGAAGGATACTGAAAACATTGTGTCTGAGAGTGGTTAGCACTGAGATATAAAAGCTCAAACTTTAAGCAAGATTTCATAAAACTAAAAGGCTTCTGCACAACTAACTAAACAATCAGGTGGGTGAGGAGAAAGCCTGGGGCATAGAATAAAATCTTTGGCAGCAATACATCTGACAGAGGAGTAACACCCATAAAATATAAAGAACTGAAAAAAACTAAAGAGTAAAACACAAACAAAAACCAAAACAAATAATCCATTCAAAAAGGTCCCCAGAAATCCACAAAGATACCTCCACATTAGACTACTGGCAATGGTCCAGAGAAAGCCCGAACTGACCTACTCTGGTGATAGGATGGCCAAACACCCTAACTGTTGTGCTAGAAATCTCATCCAATGACTGAGGGAAGCAGATGCAAAGATCCATGGCCAGGCCAGAGGTAGAGCTCCAGAAGCCCAATTGGTGAGAAAGAGGACAGATTGTATGATCGAGAATTGTTGAGACCAAGATTAGAAAAAGCACAGGGACAAATAGCCAAACTAATGGAAACACATGAACTATGAACATTAGCTGAGGAGCCCCCAACTGGATCAGGCCCCCTGGATAAGTGAGACAGTTAATTAGCTTGAACTGTTTGGGAGACACCCAGGCAGTGGGGCCGGTACCTGTCCTTAGTGCATGAGCTGGCTGTTTGGAACCTGTCGCTTATGCAAGGACACTTGGCTCAGCCTGGGAGGAGGGGACTGGACCTGCCAGGACTGAATCTACCAGGTTGAGCTGAATTTCCAGGTGAGTCTTTGCCCTGGAGTAGATGGGAATGGGGGGTGGGCTGGGGGAAAGGCAAGGGGTTGCACGAGGGGGAAGGACAGGGAAATCCATGGTTGATATGTAAAATTAAATTAAAGTATAAAATAAAAATAAAAATAAAAACAAGTAGGCCTGGGATCTAAATAGATAATTCTAAAATGAAAAAAAAAAATCTCAAAAAAAGGTTCATCATTTTTAGCAGTTAGTGATTTCAAATCAAAATAACATTGAGAGTCCACCTTACTCTAGTCAAAATGGCAAAAGTCAGGAAACAACTGACAACCAATGCTGGAGGAGATGTGGGGAAAGGGAACCCTCATTTTTCACTGTTGATGAGACTTTAAACTGTGGTGATATTTCATTTGTCCTGAAATGTGGTGATATTTTATTTGTATGTTAATAAAGTTTCCCTAGAGATCAGAGGAAATAGCAAGCCATTAAGTAAACATAGAAGTCAGGCAGTGGTAGCACACACCCTTAATGCAATCAGTTGGCAAGCAGGGTCTCTGTGTGTTCAAGGACACACTAGCGAACAGCCAAGCATCCTGACACACGCCTTTAATCCCAGTACCAATCGTAGAGACCTGTACAGACAGGCAGTGACAAGGAAGTGAGGTAGCTGGGCTAAGAGCCAATGTGAGGGCAAAACAGCAAGGCAATAAAGGTGTGGGTCAGACAGGAAGTAGCTCACTTTTGGTGGCTGCAGAGCTGGAGAAGTAAGGTTGGTGGCTTTCACTATTCCCTGACCTCTAAGGCTTTCACCCCTGTATTTGGCTCTGTGTTTCTTATTTAATAAGACCGTATAGAAACTCGGCTACATCAAACTGGTGTAGCCACTTTGGAAATCAGCGTGTATCGTTATCAAAAAGCTAAAAATAAATCTACCATATGACCCATTCATACCACTCCTTAACACATACCCTAAGGAATCTATAAAATACTCCAGAGATACTTGCTCAGCCATGCTCATTGCTACTCTATGCACGACAAAAAAAAATGACAATTAAAATATAATAACTATGGTATGCTATTCAATGTTGAAACAAAAACAGAAAACAATGAAACCATGAAATTTGTGAGGCAAATGCATGGAAATAGAGAAGATCATGTTGCCTGGGTGACCCAGACCGCAAAAGACAAAGGCAACACCTTCTATCTCATCTGATGTTACTAGCTCCAAATCTTCAGATGTGAGGATGTATCCTGGAGTAATTGCAGACAAAGAGAGTAAAATGGGACTATGTTGGGTGGGGATGAGTAGCAGAGTAATGGAGAGGATAGAGTAGGGTATAAGTAATCTGATGAGGATCTCTAATCGGGAGGGGTAGGAAGATAAATACAGAGAAGAGAGGATAAAATAAGATTTAGGATGTCTAAAGAAAGTCATAAGGAGTTATGCTATCAACTCTCTATGTAAAAGCACTTAAACACATTAAGTTGGTGTTTAGAAATACACAAATACTTTAAATAAACAAAGGAATGAATGCATTATCAAAGACAGTGGTGTGGGTTACAGATTTTCAGGAGATGTACGAAACTCTGTATTCCGAGACTGGATGCAGGAAAGAAGTGAGGTGTGTTGAAGAATATGTAAGAAAAACACCATTACAGTTGGAGCCTGTGAAGAGATAGGTATGAGTGAATTTATCTGTAGAGAAAGGGGAGAAAAGGGAGGGGATGATAGCATAAAGATAGATTATGCAGTCCCTTTAGGTTACACCAAAAAGTCATATTTGTTTCATAAGTGGCCAATCATACAACAACCTTGATCTTAAAAAAAAAAAAATAAATCAGGTAGCTTCCCTGGTGATGTGAGTAGCAGTCCAGTCATCCTTGTTCCACCTCTAGCATCCTCCTATGAGTGAGTACATACCATATTTGTCTTTCTGAGTCTGGGTTACCACACTCAGGATGATTTTTTCTAGATCCATCCATTTGCCTGCAAACCTCATGATGTCATTGTTTTTCTCTGCTGAGTAGTATTCCATTGTGTATATGTGCCACAATTTATTTATCCATTCTTCAGTTGAAGGGCATCTAGGTTGTTTCCAGGTTTGGGCTATTAAAAACAATGCTGATATGAACATAGCTGAGCAAGTGCTCTTGTGGTATGACTGAGCATTTCTTGGTTATAAGCCGGAACTGACCTACTCTGGTGATGGGATGGCCAAACACCCTAATAGTTTTGCCAGAAACTCCATCCAAGGACTGAGGAATCTGGATGCAGAGATCCACAGCTAGGCCCCGGGTGGAGCGCCGGGAGTCTAATTAGCGAGAAAGAGGAGGGTTTATATGAGCGAGAATTGTTGAAACCAAGGTTGGATAAAGCACAGGCACAAATAGCCAAATGAATGGAAACACATGAACTATGAACCAAAGGCTGAGGGGGCCCCAACTGGATCAGGCCCTCTGAATAGGTGAGACAGTTGATTGGCTTGATCTGTTTGGGAGGCATCTAGGCAATGGGACCAGGTCCTGTGCTCATTGCATGAGTTGGCTGTTTGAAACCTGGCACTTATGTAGGGACGCTTGGCTCAATCTGGGAGGAAGGGACTGGACCTGCCTGGACAGAGTCTACCAGGTTGATCTCAGTCCTCGGGGGAGGCTTTGCTCTGGAGGAGGTAGGGATGGGGGGTGGGCTGGGGGGAAGGGGAGGGGGGCAGGAGGGGGGAGAACAAGGGAATCCGTGGCTGATATGTAGAACTGAATGGTATTGTAAAATAAAATAAAAGGAAAAAATAATCAGTTCTGGATTCTGTGCAGGAAATAAAATTTAAGCTAATTAATACACTATTGTAGGAGAGCAGGAAAAGAATATCATCTCTGTTTTGATGGAAACAATTGATGTGGAAAGAAAAATAAGCCACCGATTTTTTTTTCATATAGTTTTCCAGTCTTTGTCAAAGGAGCAAAAGCAGTATTATCAAGAAAGATGTATTGTCCAACAACTGATGCTGAAAACAGCTGGATAGCCATGTAACAGCTGGATAATCATGTATGAAAGAAAATGCAATGTGTGTCTTTGTGCAGCCTACCTAGCTCTTGAGAAGCCAAGACAGGAGGATTACTATGAGTTCCAAGTCAGTTTAGGTTACATAGGGAAGCTTTTTCTCAAAATACAATGAAACATCAATAATTAATTTGGACACAGCTATTAGACACTTCACAGAAATCAAATTAAAACAGATAATAGACCTTCAAGTAAAATAAAAGTACAAAAATTATAGAAGCAAACAAAAAGAGGAAATCTTAGTGGCTTTGAATGAAGGGTCAGCATCAGTGACACATTACAACCCAGGAAAGGAATTCTTAATAGGTTGAATTTCATTAAAATAGAAACCTTCTGTTTTGGGAAGCAGAAAGAGGACAAAGCTAGTTTGGTAGAAAATATCTCCAAGATACTGTTGTTGAAGGACTATAACAAAAAAAGTACATAAAAACTTTTCAAAATGCAACCATAAGAAAATAACTTCTATTTACCAAATGAGAATAGATACCTGAACTTGGAAATGTTTGTTCAGGGATAGGGATGTAGATCAGTTGTAGATGTAGATCAGAGTACTCCCTTAACACACATGACACCGTGGCAGCACATAATAATCTAGGTGTGGTGGTGCTTACCAGTAATCACAGACATGAAAAGCAGAGGTGAGGGACCAGAAGATCAAGGTCATTTTTGGTTACATAGTCAGAGGATAGCTAGAGGATGAACATGGCCCTTTCTCAGTGCAAACAAGCAAACTTATAAAATAAAATAAAAATTCAATAAAGAAGCACTCCCAGAATTTATGTATATCCAAAGCTTTTCACATGATGTTGATAACAGCTTTGTTTATATTTGACAAAATTTGAGAGGAAAGAAGACATAATAAACATGAAATGTGGTGCATACAGACATAGGAATGCTGTTTTGCACTAAGAGGAAATGAATTATTGAGCCAGGCAAAACCAATAAAGCTTTACCAGGTACTATTATGAAATGGGACAACCCAACATGGAAAGGCTGTATTCTTTTATCATTCTAGGTTGATGATACTCTGGGAAGGCAAAACTATGGGGCATCTAAGACATGAGTGGGCACCAGCGGCTATGCATTTCCTTGAATATTTGCCAAAACATGCAGAATGTGCTACATTGAGTTAGTCTTAAAGTGAAGTATGGACATGAATGGTCTTCTAACAAATAAAAGCTCTACTGAAGGACACTAATAGTGAGGGGAGTAGGGCATATGGGAGCAGGGGCTATATGGAGATATCCTGTTCTCTATGTTCAATTTTACTGTGAACCTAAATTTTCCTTAAAAATAAGTGACTTAAGAAGCAAACCAAAGCAAGCAAGCAAGCCAAAAAGCCAACAAACAAAAACAACAAAGCTACCTGCAGATTCATTATAACCTCTAACAAAACAATAATGACTGTTTTCACAGAAAATATTTTTAAAAAATCTAAAGGTCATGTGAATCCACAGAAGAACAATTGTATAACTGAGTTGAAAATATAACAAAATTGACTTTTCAAAACATCGCAAAGTTGTACAAAGTAAGCAAGTCTCGTTAAAACCCAGCACCTAGGCCAGCCAGACAGAGGGGGGAACTCAGAAATGTGCCTGTGTTCATCAGCTCATGATGTGGTAAATGTGCCAAAAACATGTATTGCAGAAAAGATAATCTTTTTAATAAATGTTGTTGGAAAACTAGATACAATACACAAAAGAATGCATCTTTATCTGTACCTCTTATTTTAAAAACATACATACAAGTAACATTATACAGACAGGATGGATTCTGTTTAGGAATATATATGCATATACATATATGTATGCAATAACTAAAAAAAAGAGGCCATGTATTTGAAAGACAGTAGGGAGCATTATAAGAGAGGATTTGGAGAGAGGAATGAGAAGGTAGAAATATTGTAATTATATTATAATTCCAAAATCATAATTAAACTGAATAAATAAATAAAGATGAATTTAAAACCTAAAGGAAACACTGAAAACTATTCAGTCAATACAATAAGAGGTTTTTGGGAAACCTCAAGACATTGAATGGAGTAGGCAGACACTTTTTGGACAAGACTTTAAAAGAATGGACAACAAAAGTAGACAATGGTTGGAGGCAATCACACCACACCAATCCCAGGCATCAAGGAAACCACTCATAGAATGAAGAACTGACCGTATCAAGAAATTTACAAAATTCACTTTTGGCAGAGAATTCATAAACTCTTGTTTAAGTAACTCAATAGCAAAAATGATAAAAGACAATAGAACAGAAATAATATGATTATAAGTAGGCTAAAACTCTAGATAGTTGTTTTTCAAAAGGAGACACATAATGGCCAATACATATGAACAAAAATATTTACTGTCCCTAATAAATAGTGAGTTGCAACTCAATAATATAATGACATATCATATCACCATTGTTAAAATGGTTGTTAACAGAAAGAAAACAAAAGAGGCTCTCAAGGATTCATAGAAAGGATAACTCATAAGCTGTTAGGGAGATTAAAAATTACCACAAAGAAATTATTGTGCAGATTCCTCAGGAAATTAAAAATAGAACTACCATGTAATCCATTCATTCTACTACACACTAAAATTGAAAACATTTCATGAAACAAATACTCATGTTCACATATTTATTGTAGCAATGTTCACAGGGGCCAAAATAGAGAACAAATTAAGTCCATCAATGAATGGATGTATAAAGAATGTGTGTGTGTGTGTGTGTGTGTGTGTGTGTGTGTGTGTGTGTGTGTGTGTAACATAGTCATACAATGAATGTATTTATGTCAGTATGGATGTCAATGAAGGACATCACCATAATTAAAATATATAAGGTACAGAAAGACAAATACCACATCTCACTCATTTACAGAAGCTAAAATAATCATCCTCATGTAAGAAGATATTCTGATGATTGTCATCACTAGAGACTGTCAAGGGAGTTTTGAAGAAGGAGGGAGATTAGATCATAAACACCAAAACACATTTAGGAGGGCAGGAATGATTGGGGTTCTCTACCACAAAAGCACAGCAGTTTGCAACAATTTATGATACAATTCAAACTAATGAGAAAAGTCACATGAAGAAAGTGACTATGTCTGAGGAGACTAAAATACAAATTACACATTCTGTGCATACCTTGTACATACACATATTATGTATATGTATATGTGCATATGTAGACACATTTTTCAATAATAACATATTTTAAAATCTTTCAAAATAAATAATAAAATAATTCTGTAGAAACCAGAGCCACCTTACTACCCAATTAGAATCTGGTAGGTGATAGTGAGAGCTTTTATGTCCTGGGTTTCCGGCTGGGCAGGTGGATGGATTGGAGGTTATCTCTGCCCTGGGAACCAACAAAAAGATAGGGAAAGATGGCAACAAGGTGGAAGAGAAAATCCAAACCAAATCATTCTAATTTTCTCACATTGGCTCTAGAGAATATTGAGAATTCAAACCTTTGTGTACCTTCATGTTTTTTGTTTTGAGGTGTTTCATATCCTAATGGTTCCACTAAAAAAATACAAGCCACTCACGAGGGCAGGCATTACATGTTCCTGATAGAAAAATGTAAAGAGAAACACCTCTCTCTCTCTCTCTCTCTCTCTCTCTCTCTCTCTCTCTCTCTCTCTCTCTCTCTCTCTCTCTCTCTTTCTCTCTCTCCCTTTGTATACATATATATATATATGTGTGTGTGTGTGTGTGTGTACATACATATAGTATATATAAAAAAGCATAATATAGTAGAAAAAAGTAGAGCCTGAAACCTATCATGTGTGTTCATTGGTTAAGAAAGAAATTATTTAAAAACTCCAATTACTGTTGGTAGTGAGTAATATTATGTTTTTATTATGTGGCACAATGCGGCAAAGAAGTGTTAAGATTATATTCTGAGTTTTCTCACACATTAAAATGGATTTGACAGCCATATTTAAAACTAATGTAATGTTGTGGGTGTTCCATAATACTAAATACACATAAAAAATGGCAGTTTCATAGAAATCTCTTGAGTCCACATAGAGTTGATGATTCCAGTCCTCTTCTTCACTGAGGGAATGCCTCATGTTCATGAACTGCCTGCATTCCGTCCTTTGGGGACACATTCTAGGCAGTCAGTTGTAAAACATCCCAAAGCCTGATGTTGATGTGTTTCTTTTCCATTGTCTTTGTATTCTCCTCCCTCTTGTCTAGCTACTTCCCCAAAAGTATTTTTTTTAGACTTAACTGCAGACAGTCCAAAATACAATGCATTAGGAGGGTAGCTGCATTATTAATGTTGGTTTTAAAACCTACAATATATTAAATATGACAGATACAGGAGAAATATCTGTCTTTTCACACTTACATACACACACATAGACATCAACACAGTAAGACTGGAGCTCACACTGTGCAACTAAAGAAAAATGTCTTCTGGCTTTTACAAAATAATACAAATGTTAAAATAAACAGAGTGGAGACTAAGAATTCTCCAGTGAACCAGAGTCACGTCTGCAGATATTTGGCCCAGTATATTCCTTGGGTGACACAGTTTAGTCCAAAATGATGAGAGTAGCGTAAAGGAAACTGCATTCTCTATGATTGGTTGAGCGGTAAGTGTGACCTTGAGACGCAGTAAGGAAAGGCTACAGGCCAGAACTGTATTGACCAGATCTGTAGATTTCCTCTATTGGTCACCTGTCTCTCATAAGCCCTCTGCCTGCAAGCAATTGTTGAGGCAGAATAGCCAAGCAGTGTATTAAAAGGTTACTCTGTATAAATGAGAAATGGCTCAACTCATAATTTTTAAAACACATGAAACACATGTTCCCCAGGTAAGACCTTGCACTTCAAATGTCAGGGCAGAGTGAATTCCTGAAGCTGAGCTCTAGAAATAGAGTTCATAATGAAAATGCTGACAGGCTCTTGGAGCCCCTGTTGTATACAAAATTTAATATGTCACCTTGTTTTACAAGATTTTACTGGCAAGGAAGAAAATTAAAACATTTAACATCTTTCACTTCGCCAAATTGCTTCCCTCCTCCAACCTGCGGAGCCATTTGCCCTGCTGTTTCCTTTATAAACATCCTTGTTATTGTCACTGTGCGGACCACACAGTCTCAACTCAGCACTCACGTTTTCTTTCCAAAGCGCTAAAGTGGTTATTGGGGCATTATCTTGCAATCTTATTCACATTTTCTGAAGGCATGTGAAGTTATAAGAGTTCTGGTAGGGAAAGCCTCAAGTTGTTTGCATAATTATATGGTCCACATAAATAATGCTGATCATTAAAATGCTTTCTAGGAAAAGCCTTTTTTTGAAAAAGCCCCTTTTAAAGAGAAACATTTCCATTACAGATATTTGTACAAATTTGGTGGGGGGTAATCTTAGAAAAGATAGCTTTGTTGGAAGAAATACATTTAGACCCTCAGACAAACTAGGGCTACAGCCTGCGTGTTTTAACACAAGCGTGAAGTAGGGGACGATTTCTTAAATCAGTTGTAACTAATCAAGATTTATATGAACATATAGCTCTTAAATTAGCCTGAACCTCTGAACCACAGGGACATCTTATGTCTTTAATGACAATTTACATTCATGATGTGTGAAAGGCCAGGTGGAGGGCTGGCCAACTTGCCGTTCTCATGCCTTTCTGGAAGGAAAAGGGACTCTTGTTATGCCAATCTAGAGAAAATTCTTCAATGCCCTGACAAATTCTACCTCTCAGTATTGCAGTGTGAGAAGGAAGAAGTGGGCTTCAAAATAATAAAATGAAATAAAATTCTGAGTATTAGATACATATTTTTCTGACGGGGTATTATTTTATTCAGCCTGACGACTCAGTTATAAGTGCTGGTCCTACACAATCCTGACACTAAGAGCTGGAAAGAACAAACATAATTCTGCATAGGGCTCACAAGGACAGGGAAGGACTAACTACCTATACATGAAAAATAGGTCACATGCTCACAGAGAACTAGAAGCTGTGTCTTACGTCATTTCCCTCCCCATAGGAAAAGAATATTTCTTCATGAGTTTCTCTTATATACTTCCAGGGAATTCTATGTTGTGCTAATTCTTCTCTGGTTGTCAGAAACATGTTATTACTGAGCTCCTCTGCTTAGTATTATAAGGATATAGCTGCAATACCCTTGTAGGATAAGAACACTGCCCCCTGCTCCACCGTATAGCTAGGAAAACTAAGCCATGTGTGGCTTATATTTACAGAAGTAGTAAGCAGCTAGAGGTAGATTCCCAGTGATGTCTGTCTCTGAATGCTCCTTCCATGTCACTGCATTCAACAAATGATGTTTATAAAAAATTGGCACCTAGGGAAGCTAAAATAGATGCCCTTTGATCATGTGATCAGTGTCTTTTTGGAGTCATTGGCCAGCAGCAGAATGTCTATATGTGTAGTAACATCATAGATACAGTGGGTTTTGCTCTGTACTTTGACAGGTTATGAAGAGCAAAAAGAGGATAGAACTTCTCCTAACCCATGAGGCTAAAGACACCTGAAGGCAGCCTATTAGAACTGTCTTTAAAAAGATGTAAATGTTATCATGAGAGGACAGAAAATGAAAGCATGAAATAAACATATAAAGCAACAGATAACACAGTGCATGTGCTTGGCAGCTTTCCACTAAAACCGATTGGATAGATTTGGTTACTTCAAGTGAATTCAAAAGTACAGGTGCAGGCCAGACTCCCCAGGGCCCTTATGCCAGTAGGAAGAGTCCCTCTTCTATGTTATGCTCATGTGGCACACTGCCATTGTAATAAGGATATGGAGTCTAGAACATTTCAGTGTTGACCTGGGAGCAGGATCCATCTCACACCAATTCATGGAGTGAAACTTGTTGAAGTGTCCTTACACACAAAGAAGGAACTACATATATTATTATTGATGAATCATAAGACACTCTGGTAGAATGCTGTATGTAAGATTCTCTCCAAAACCAGAAATTTTTTTTTTTTTGGCTTTTTCTTGACAGTTTCAATTTGTCATCTCCCCGTCTTAAGTATGCAGCAGATTGTGAAGAATTTTTCAAGTAAAGGAGAAACCAGCTTTACTTTTATTTATTTGCTGGTAGTAAAATAAATTCTAGCTTCTGATACTTGGGTTCAAATGAACAGAGGATCTTGAACTTATCAATATCATTAATATGCTCTGACTTAGTGATTACATTGCTAGGCATTTGTCTTAGAGAGTTGATCAAGCATATGCATACATGAGATTCCACTAAATAAAACAGACGGTGATGTACTAATTGAAAATTGGAAAACTAGAAACAGAGTATTGGTATATGAATGGCAGATCCTAGACTACTACACAGTGATCAAAAATAGGCTGATGTGGAAGAACAGAAATATCTTCAAGATATATCATTAAGTAACAAAATAATCAAATAAAAATATTTTATGTTAAAATAGTAATGTTTTATGTTAAAAAATAATCAATGAAGACAGGGTGTAGATTAGCATTTTCTAGAAAATAACTAAGATCAAGAATGAAAGTGAGAAAATGTTCCACAATTAGACAGTGGGATGGTTTCCCACTAGTTTGTGAAGAGTCTAGCAAAAATGGAATCCTACACTTTTAAAGAAAGAATTTCCCTGATAGCTAAGGATGTTGAACATTTCCTTAATATCTTCCAGCCATTTGAGATTAGCTCAACTATATCCATAGCAGCATTATTTGTAATAGCCAGAACCTAGAAACAACCTAGACGCCCTTCAACTGAAGAATGGATAAAGAAAGTGGTGTACATTTATTTACACGGTGGTGTTTTATGTAGTGGTTAAAAAAAATGTCATCATGAAATTTGTAGACAAATGGGCAGAAATAGAAAAAAATCATTCTGAGTGAGGTAACCCAGACCCAGAAAGACAGACACTGTATGTACTCACTCATAAGTGAATATTAGATGCAAAGCAAAGGATAACTAGGCTACATTCCACAACCCCAGAGAAGCTAGGTAAAGGGGAGGACATTAAAAGAGACACACATGGATTGCCCCAGTGAGCAGGAAATGTTAAGATCTCCTGGGTAAACTGGGAGGATGGTACAAGGGAACATAAGGGCTCGAGATGGCTGAGTTGGGGGAGAGACGGGGAGGGAGAGCAATGAAAGTGATATCTTGAGAGTGTGTACCATTAAGGGAATGTGGAGAAATCTGCAGATAGGGAAAACTCCTGGAAGTCACAAGATTGTCCCCAGCTAAGACTCGTAGCAGTGGTGGAATGGGTGCTTGAACTAGCCCTCCCCTGCACTGGGATTGGTGTCTACCCTAATTGCCATAATAGAACCTACATCCAGTGACTGATGGAAGCAGATGCAGAGACTCACAGTTAAGCACTTTCCCAAGATCCTGGAGTTCAGTTGAAGAGAGGGAGGAGGGATTATAAGAGCAAGGGGGGTCAGAATCATGATGGGAAAAACCACAGAGATACATGACCCAAGCTAGTGGGAACTCTCTGGACTGCCAACTGGGAAGCCTGCATGGGTCTGAACCCCTATACCTGAATGTGGGTAAAAGTTGCATGGCTTGATGTGTTTATGAGTCCCCTGGCAATGGGACCAGGACTTATGCTGGGCACATGAATTGGCTTTTAAGAGCCCATTCCCTATGGTGTGATGCCTTACTCAGCCTTGATGCAAGGAGGTGTGGCTAGGTCCAGCCCCAACTTGGTATGCCAGCTGTTGTTGACTACTCAAGGGAGGCTTTACCCTCTATGAGGAGGGAATGGGGGTGGGATGAGGGTAGGTGGGGGGAAGTGGGAGAAGGGGAGGGAGGCAGAACAGGCATTGAATGTAAAAGGAAAGAAAAAATAAATAAAAAAATATGAAAAAAAAGAAAAACTTTCATAGTCTAAGAACTATTTCTCAATAGAAATCAAACTCCAGAAACATGCAATAAGCATGTGGGAGTAAGTTCAAGGTGTCCATTTATGTTATGTAAAGTTATGCTCTCCAAATGAAGGCATCTCTTGGGCAGGATTCCATTGGAAATCATCTCAGAGAAACAGTTAAAATGCCGGGTTATAATGTATCCAACCCACCATGAGACCTAATGGACAGTATTTGAACCAGTACCTGGATCAAAGAAATACTATTTAATTCTTATATTATATTTTAGCTGTTAGACATGAATTCCCTTTTTAGAAGGCCTACAAAAATCCAATGCAAAAAAGTCAATCATAGCTGAGACCTAAAGTTGAATGTGTATGGGTGGCTTTAGCCTTTAACAAGGTTTCCTAAATGGGTTTCTTGTTGGGGAAGTGTTCTAGGTAGAATCACTGTAAATGAACCCTATGAGTGGCCTTTTGTAAGGGTAGTAAAGCCTCAGGGTTACAACAAATCTGATTTTCTTTGTCTTTTCTTTCTTTCTTTCTTTCTTTCTTTTTTTTTTAAGAAATGAGTGCAATAGAACAACGGTCCAAGGGTTATAAATCAAATGGTGGATTTTGTGACTGTGGTGTTTATCACTAGATATAAGGTATAGGGGCTCAGGTAAGGCAAGCTATATAGATGGAAAGGTATTAAGGGGGCAGTGTCTGTCTTCTGTATTAATGGCCACTTATTTTTGGTTGAGCTAGGTTGGGAAACACATTGTGCAAACCTAATAAGTTAGTGAGCAGGATGAGAAATACAAAGAGAAAAATACAAGGAACCTCATACACTCACGACACACTGATGTCTACCAAACAGTAATTACCTTTACTTTCTGATTTAGAAGGAGTCATGGTGTTCTAGGAAACAATATCTCAGTACTTAGTTACTTTCTAGCAGATATCCCCATGATCCCCTTGGAATGGGTTCCTTCTCTTAAGAATTTTATGTAGAGAAAATCCTACTTTAACAAACTGGGATAAATTCTGTGTCGAGGATACTTCTCAGATATGTGGAAGGTTTTCAAAGCAAACCTTTTAAGTGAAAAATGCCCTGACCTCTGGAGTTAAGGTTTGTGAAACCTTAGAAAGAAATCTGTGAGAATCAAAACTCGTGTGTGTGTATATGTGTGTGTGTGTGTGTGTGTGTGTGTGTGTGTGTGTGTGTGTGTACTCAGTCTTGGTATATCATGAAGGAAGGAGATTAATTTGGAACCTACTGTGCTTATTTTATTTCTATGAATAACGTGTCATTTTGCTTTTGCTTTGTGCTAATCTTGTAACTCCAGATACAAATCAAGTCTCATGATGTACCAAGAATATGCAGCGGCTTCAAGGATATCAGGGGCTCACATTCAATTATTCTCTCACCTCTAATAGAAGGCATATTTAATAATTATGAGACAAGTGGCCAATTACTTTTATTACTATAGATTACATAGATACAGATATAAGTTAATAAGTAGACTATTAAAATAATAATTTTAAGAGACATGAGTAATTGTGTTCATTACTTTTAGTTAGCATTTCAAAGATATACATTATTGACCCTGACAGAAAAATGTGCAACTATGTTTATGGTTTGTCTTCAATCCTTTTGTTGTTGATCATGACAGAAAAAGGATAAGATAGATGATTTAGGTACTGTGCACCCTTAGACTTCCCACTGCTTCTTCTAGTTTATCATTTAATTTGTAGAGAATTCTCTAGGTAGGAATGTCTTGTTACTGTGTGGGGAAAAATGTAAGAAATAAAAATAAATACTCTCTTTCAAAGCTCTCCGTGTAATATTGTTTAAATGCTAAACTTTATTGCAAGAAACACAATGACAAAATTATCAGTGCCAGGTACTGATTTATAAAAGTAAAAATGTCCTTCCTTCCTTTACTACCAGCTTAAATTTTATTAGAGATTAGGAGATGGACAATTATGCTACTTAGACTAATTAGAGGTGGTCCACAAGAAAAACCATCACAAAATAAGACACCTTGCAAGCCAAGCACTGAGATTTCACTCTTTCTCTATGAAATTACCCTATCTAAATCTGCCTAGACATGTTGTAAGAGCTCCATGGAATGGGTGCACTGACTCTTACTGTGAGAGGCAAAATGTAAGAGGTACAAGGAGTCTGAAGAAGCTGGACAAGCTGAGTGACTTCTGGATTATTACCATCACACATGACATATCTTTCAGATCGTAATTCTCTACCATTATTCATTTCTTTCATAAATATAGCAGAGAGCCCAACCACACCCTCCCATACATAGATCTTTGAGTCTTCATTTTGCATGGCTCATTTGCCAAGACTTTGGTGAAGCAAATACGACACTTTTCTCATGTCAATATTTCCTTTGTTACATGGGTATCACAAACTTGCCATAGAGGAGCTAAATGGTGCCACTTTTTCTTACTAGTGATGTAAAACATTTTTAGGCTTATTTGTATCATCAATATTAAATTACTATATTCCATCAAAGTCTTGCAGATGTTAAAAGAAAAATAATTTCTGATTATTATCACCTGAGTTACTTTAGCTATTACACATTTTTCCTTAGAATGCCAGCAAAACCGCACTGTGGACAGCATAAGAAAAGATGAAAAGAATAGCATTCTTCTGATGCAGATTAAATTTTGATGCATAATTAATGATTAACATTGCCGCATGTATTTTAATCTACAGCAAGGCCAAGAAAGTGAAATATTAGAGGATTTTTAAAATTTATTTTGTTGACTTTTCTACAGTCAAGTTCTCTACTGCCATTTTCTATGGAAAGCATTCTTTCTAGTCTGTCAGGAATATATTTTGATTCTAACTTATTACAAAGTTAATTGAGAAACATAAAATCCTACTCTTTAAAGCTCAATTATTTAAGTTGAGGGCAATATCAGTGATTATACAAGGTTTATTTGGTAATAAAAACTGTAGACCAGTACACATACAACAATTTCACCCATGTTCTTTCTCTTTTATGTTTTAACCAGAAAATAGCAAGAGTAGTTAGCTAAATTGGGTATAATTAAGGCCATTAAGAATTATAGAGTCAGACAAATTTATTTCCCTGCACATCAATTGAAAGTAAACAGCATTCCTGTGCATGTGAAATGGGAAGCTTTACTCTGTAACTGAACCTTCCTAAAATAGAATTTTCAGCGAGTCCAGGGCCCTGGGATACATTTTCCAAACTGCTTCACTGAATGAACTTGACCTTCTAGGCAAGATTCTTATATTTGCTCCTGTAGAGAAAAGGAATATGAGCATTTTTCTTGCTGTTTTCTTTATATAACATTTGAGTGACCCGAGGCAATGTATTTTATTCTCCTTCCCTTCAGACAAGCTTTCTCCTGTTTCCTTTTAAGCAAGAATGGAAAGGTCAGGTTATCATTTCACAAAAGGCTCTTTCTAGCTTCTCTCACCATAATATGCTTCCCCTAATTATTTCATAACTCATTTAAATGGGAGGCATTCTGGACGAGAACTCATGGAAACAACTCCGCAAGTAACTCATTATTTAAAAAAAAACACAAGGGAATTTTAATTATAATGCCTGGGTTATTTAAAAGCAAAGTGGAGCAGTTTGCATCTTGAAATATCTATTGTAATAGGGACAGAAAAGAAAATATCTCCCTGAATGGCATAACAACTGAAGTAAATGCAATTTAGTTGCTCTTTTATTTTCTTGATCTTCAAGAAACAGAACAAAAATAATAAGCAATCTTGGCTTGAAGCACAAAAACCACTTAAAAATAAAGTGTGTTCCTAGAAGACACATATGCATATTTAACAAATGCAGGTTCTCCATTTTTCTAGAGAGATTTGTAATACACCTCTATTGAGTATACAGCTTTGATAACAAAATTATCCAAAGAAATCATGATTTTTCTTCCATAGCCTTGCTGTGTTGAAGAAACTGATAGAGGATTTATAAATAAAATCAATTACTGTTATTATTATTTTTCATCAGTTTGTATTTAAAAAGCTTAAACTGAATAAAAAATGAGTGCCTGTTTGATTAGTAAATGGCAGGTTATTCAGAGCCTTTAACTTCAACTACGCTGAGAAGCTAAGCAATGAGAGACTACTTTGTGTCCTGCATTAGAGAATTTTTGTTCCAGAGTCTGTTCATAGTAAATCATATACCATCTTATACTCTGGCAACTTCAGCACCCACATTCATTAAGCAATATGAGACAGGGCCTACAGATGTGTTTTCTTGGGGATCTCTACAAAGCAAAGCCAGTGGTTTTAGTAAGAAGATACAAACGTTCAAAAGTTAACAAAGTGAAATCTCCCTGGACAGCGAGGTGTATCACAGATCTGTGGTCACTATCACTTTATTTGGTGGGAGTCTGCCCCACTCCATCTCCAAGAATGCAAGGACAAGCAGATGTTTCTCTTATGTTCCTTCTGTGCACCTTGCAACCTACAGGGGCTGTGTGTGGACAAGCAGCTGTATAGGAAGCGTGTGTGTGTGTGTGTGTGTGTGTGTGTGTGTGTGTGTGTGTGTGTGTGGCCATGATTTTATCATTGGAAAATGAAGTGAGGTGGATCTACTTTGATTAGTCACAGGAGCTTTGCTAATATTTTCTCTTCCTTGACACTGGTATTATTGAGTTTCTGAAGAAAGAGGACATATACATGAAATTAAGAGTCTAACTCACTGCCACATACCATGAGTACTGCTTCAGTTTATCTTTTACAGTAGAAAGGACATTAATAAATCTGAGAAAGGGACCCAGAGTCTTTTCCAGGAGCGCCTGAGGCAGTACTCTATCTCCTGATATAGTCTATAAGATTTATATTAACTTCATTAGCAGGATTATAAATAAATTAGTCAAAAATGAATATTTTAGTTTGGGGTATTTTGAAAAAAAGTATAAATTGATTCAACTTTTTGAAATCTAAATTCAAGCTTGCCCACTTGATATTCGTAGATGATTATAGCAGTTCTCTGATTTAAGGATATAACATTTATTTATATGTTTGATTGCAGTCAATGTTTCATTAGACCCCTCAAGTGGTTTTAACCAAAACAAAAATTATTGGAAGTTTTCAGTTAGTAATAGTGAAAAAATAATAGTTGTGATAATACCATAATAAGAATTATTGGGTATAGTAATAGTACTATTCTCATTACGTGATAATCTACTCTACACTATAGCTTTACAATATAGATGACATTTAAAGTGGCCACAGAGCTTATGTTTGGCATACAACCACAAAGACCTGAGTTCTATCTCCAGAACCTACATAAGTACGGGACCATATTTGTAACCCAAGTGCTGGAGAGGTAGAGACAGGTGAGTCCCTGGGGTGCTGGAAAGTCACTCTAGACTAATTTGTCAGCTCCAGGCCAATGACAGACAAAAGGATAGCACATGAGGAACAATACTCAAGGGCTAGCCTCTGGTGTCCACATGACCTACACATATGTGAATCCACACTCACAAACACGCACAGGCACACACACACACACACACACACACACACACACACACATACACACACACACAGTGGCCATACCCAAAATTCAGAGACTCAGACAAATGTCAACATATGGAGGACTAACAATGTACTTGATTTGGTGTATATTCATCATGATATTCTGGGTTACAGAACTAGCTCATACCTTTCCTTTCAAGTGAAATGGGTATTTCATCAGTGTATGTTCTAATTTCAGTCATCTAACAGTTTGGATGGTGTGATGTGGAAGCATTTTGAAAAATTATGTCTGTTTTGAATGACTGATTGGGACTTTGTAATAGATTGAAAAACAAAATTCTTAAACTATTTTTAGTTCTTTTAATAGTTATTAACAACCTTTGCCTATCCTACTGTCTTGTGGTTGTTACACAAAGTTTGCTGAATATAATAACTTGTACAAGCTATAGAAGGAATTTTTCCACCTTGGTGTAACACATCTACTGATTATCAACATATTTGATAAATTCATTGATTTATGAACTTTTTTTTCTGTGATTGTGAAAGTTCATGTTATCTGTTCCATAACAAAACATGTCATTCAGGTGAACTTCAATTTGTGTGCTTAGGGAGCGATTACTCAAATTTGGCTTAGAATGATCTCATTCCTTTTAGGGCAGGTTTTGAATTGACAAAATAGTTAAGATATAAAACAAGTGCTGTCAAATATATTTATATATGGACAGCTGTAAGGGTATTTAAACCTGATCAAGTACAATAAAGAAGAAAAATAGAGGCAAAGTAAAGAAGAGGGAAGGGAAAGGAGTGTGATGGGGGCAGAGCTCTCCAGATGCAGCAGATGTTCCTGTTACCATTGATATGATACCTGCCTACAGCTAAGCACAATGGATGCTTTAGGTAAAAGCTGGAAAGCATGGCAGAAAATAACAGGCAGCCCTCCTTTTCCCCTCATGCTTGACTTTCCTTCTACACAGAAGCAGGCATGGTAAAGAAAGACTGCAGCCTCTTAGGTTAGAACTATTAGGATAAACATGACATTCCCTAGTCAAAGCCAACACTAGTCAAGTTACTTTAAAATGGGGATTTGAGAGTCCATCATATTGTACTAATTGGACTCAAAATTACAAAAGAAAAAAAAAAACCCTACCACTTTTCATTAGCTTGTTACATTGAAACCTTTGAAAAGATACTGGCTGGGATTGTGGCCCCATTTATCTTCTCTACTCTCTTTCCCTCTCCAGCGAAGTGTGCACTCAGGATTTAAAGAGCACTTGAGAGGTTCCTGGAAACAGAATGAGTGGTGCGTGGCATGATGACTGCATAAAGCGTTCTGACTGATCAGAGACTTATTTCATTTACCACTTTTCCTTTTTATCAAAAAACACTTTGAAAAAGTCAAACCAGAAGAGGGGCATTGCATTAATGGTCTTTACACTGTACCTGAGGGTACACAAGAGCTAAGTTTTTTTTTTTTTCTTACCCAGACTAAGCCAACTGATACCTTTTAGTGGTAACTGGTTTATTGACTGCTAATGCTTTAAAAATAAGATTAAATCAGGACCATGGTCTTTATTGCAAGGAAGATATATGCCCCTTGTGAATTCTAGTGGTTTGGCAATCTTAACCTCTGCAGACATAACATTGATGTATTCTGTGTTGCCAAACAGCATGGTAAGTGTTTAAAATGCTGTGAAAAACCTTATTGCCTTGAAACGATACAATCTAATATTAGACTGCAACTCAATGACTGTATCCCTGAGCCTACCCTTCCACAGAATACTAAAGTCAAAGCCACTTTATTTTAATATCTCACAGGGAAGGAATCATTCCTCATTTCACCACTGAAACAGAGAAAACATAAAACTGAACCTGGATTGCAGGAAAACAGAAATTGCAACATTCAGGACATTTTCATTAGCAGTACAGATAAAGCTGCCTTTTGTAACAGGGCATCAAAATGCCAGTCTGATTCATTCCTATCAGCAGAGGTGCTTTGGCCCATGGACAGCAAGTGGGTAGAAGCCATGAGTCCTAAAATATACAAGCTACAGAAAGTCAAGCATGTCCCTATCCTCAGGCATAAAACCTTTCCCTCTTCCTCATTACTTGTACCACATGCTCCTCTTAATTAATCACAATTATCATTAAAGTCCTATCCTCCCTATATGTTATATGCATCAATCAAATTCCAAATACTCATCACTCACCAGCTCTAGATAGCTTAAACCTTGATATTATTGATCAGGATATCTCCCCACCTGTCTCCAGAGGACAATAGTTCTCAACTGTGGGTCACCATCCCTTTGGGGAGGTCAAATGACCTATTCACAAGGGTTGCATATCAAATATCCTATATGTCAGATATTTATATTACAATTGATTAGAGTAGCAAAATTATAATTATAAAGTATCAATGAAATAATTTTATGGTTGGAAGTCACCACAACATGAGGAATTGTATTAAAGGTTTACAGCATTAGGAAGATTGAGAACCACTATCGTATGATGTCATTACCAAATCAGTCAGGGTTGCCTTTAAGTATGATGAACAAACATTTCAGTTTTGCTTGGCCACTGCAAGCTTTCCCAGAATATGAGACATCCAAATGTCAAGCTGAGGTCCATCTACAGCAAATCAGAATGGCTGGCCAATCTGCTGATAATGAGGACACTACCCAGAAGAACACATTAGCTTTGGGAAAGACAGATGTAACTGATATGAATGAGTCTACATGAGTTTGATATAACAAAATACTATAAATTGAGTAGTCTATATATGATAGGACTTCTAGAAGCTGGTCTTCTGAGATTAGAGTCAGAAGCATTTGGTTTCCTTATGGCCCTTTCCAGGTGACACCCTGTTGACTATTTCCACATGCCAGAAAACATGTTTTCGCTTTCACCGTATGTCTCCCTTTGGGATACTAACCCCCCCAAGACCAAAGCTCATAATGTTAGTAACTACAGAGTCAGGATTGCAACATGGTCATTCTGAGAAGGTAAAACCACTGGTTATGAATCCTTGGTGGAGAAAAGATGTCAGTAAATGTGTCAGGAATCTAAGCTGCATTATCTTAACATGTCTGTGTGAAATCCAGTTCTTCACAGCTTCACATCATATCTTCACAGTTTCACCATAGCTGAGAGAGTTTAAGTGTGTGCGTGCGTGTGTGTGTGTGTGTGTGTGTGTGTGTGTGTGTGAGAGAGAGAGAGAGAGAGAGAGAGAGAGAGAGAGAGAGAGAGAGAGAGAGAGAGAGAGAGAGGCGCAGGGGGAGAAGAGTTTGGTGGTATGCAGGGTCCTGATTAACTCTCCTTTTAGTGTTATTTGCAAAAACAAGTCCTTATCCTGACCTATCTTTCAGGATACATCTAGACTAGATGACATCTAGGGCAGAATAAAATGGCTGTATAACACTCTTTTGGACACTATATTTGCTTTATTTTTTAGTGAAAATGAAAGACTAACATTGGAAATAGTTTCAAAACATGCTTAATCATTAGATGAATTTAACTTTATTTTGTCTTGTTCATTGTATTTGATGTTCATATGAAATTATATATATATATATTTGTCTATATTTATTTTATATATGCACACAAACACAACTATGTGTAATACATCGCAGTCAAAATTTAAGTTGTTAAGTCATTACAGAAACCAGTAAAAGCACAGATTTGATACCTTTCCCCACAGATCTAGCACTGCATGGGTAACAGAAAATGCTCATGGTCCTCCTCCAGCTGAAAAGATGGAGCAGCTATGGAAACATCCCGAGTACCAAAATATACCACCCACCCTAATTTCTGCACACATTTTATGTTCACAGATGCAAAGGAAAGTATCTGTTTTATCTTTAGACACTGAACTGGCATGTCAATAAGGAAGCTGCATTTGAAAGCACTAATGGAACATTTTTATTTCTCACTTGAGGTCTATGTTATGATTAGGACACTGTGATTAAAATAAAATATACTGCTGTCAGGGCTTAAAGCATCGATTTTTACAAAAGTTTAACACCACTGAATCTGTAAAATAGAATTGATTAGGGTATGATTTTTTCTAATACTTTATTAATAAAATGTCCTCCCATTCATGTAAGCAGTGAATCTGCATGAGTCAGCTTTGTCTTGAAAGCAAATCACCCAAAGTGGTACACACTACTGAGCTGCACCTGCTGTTTTCTATGTTAATTGAAAAGGGAAAGTTCATAAAAGACCTATCAGTCATTTAACCCTCTTTTATTTCATTTACAAATGTATGCTATTTGTGGAAAAACTAAAAAATGGCCATTATGGATAAGTTTCTCAGCAAACTAAAAGTAGATCCAACATACAATATTATAAGCCTATCACTGGCTCCATGTATCTCTTAGGGATGAAATTAATGGGGCAACGGGATGTCTGTAACCCCATGCTTCCTGCAACACTAGCCACAATGTCAAAGTTTATAATCAACCTATGTGGCCATCAGCAAATGAATAGGTAAAGAAACCGTGGGATACATGCACAATGGAACACCATTAATCCATATAAAGAAGGAAATCTTTTACTTTAGCAATGTTTCTGAACCTAAAACCTATTTCACTGAGTAAAATAAGTCAAAAAGGAAAAGACAAATAATTCATGCATTGAGATTCCATACATGTAGAATTTAAGCTAAATTACACCTACAGAAAACAGAGTAAACATTGCCGGAAACTTGGTGGGTTAGATAGGTGAAAAATGGGGAGCTATCAGACAGTGGGGCAGAGTATGGATTAGAAGAAATATATATTCTAGACTGATTATTCAGCATGGTGGTCCTAGTTATAATTGTGTTGTGTGTTTCACCATTGCTAAAAGAGTAATTTCCAGTGTTTTCACCACACAGATAAACACGTGGTTAACTTGATACAATCATAAACTACCATAGGGCAGACAACTTATAAGATATAACTATTTTAATTAAAGATAAAAAGTCTTAAAAAGTATATTGCTTTTACAAGGATTATTGCTTATTGCTAAAAAAAAAAAAAAGACAGAAAAGACAAGTGACGCAGGAGAAAAGAAAAACATCTACATACCTGCTACTGCAACTTTTGCAATCCGACTAATAATGGAGCCAGAATCTCCCAAGGATGCCTCACATTGGTAAAGTCCTTCATCTGGCTTATGGTGTCTGGAATGAAGTATGTTTTGTATCAACAGAGACCCATTGGGGAGTTGCTGCTTCCTGTCATCCATGCCCATGGCTAGGATGAGGCCATCTTTCCTCCACTTGATGAGGGGAACTCCTCGGTCAGACTCTGCGGAGCAGTTGAGCAGGACATTTCCACCCCGCATAGTGACAGCATCAGCAGGTTCAGACACAAAACGAAGAGATGTGAAAGGTTTAATTTGAAAACCTGAAATAAGAGAGAAGAAGGAAAATGAATTCGTGCATTCTGAGAAATTTCAAGTTTGATTTCCTCAACATTTGCTCACAAAACTTATTTTTCAAAAAAAAAAGCCTTTTAATTTCATCTCCAAATATAGTTATATTTAAGATCAGGAATCTTGTCTTAAACAAAAGAAAAATATTCACATGAGCACCAACTAATGAAGCAACTTGTCCAGAAAATGTTACTAATAAAAATAATAATTCATAAGTTATAGATAAGACTATGATTACATATCAGTCATTACTTGAAAATTTAGACAGACAAAATGAGTATTTTTCCATATAAAATCAGACACTTTTAAGTCTCACCAGTCAGAGTGCAGCTAGGACTTGAGAGACTTAATTAATCTCATTATCTGCATTTTAGCATTTCTTAGTAACTTTTAATCTACCCGCTTTATTTTACAGAAATGAAAATCAGTGGTGTAGACAGAGTTATTTAGAATAGACCTTAGGTGGGTTAAACAGGTAAATATCACCTGCGTGAGAAAGTCATCGGGCTACTGCATAAAACCCCTGAAGTGACTCTATCTCTTTCCAGAAGTTTCTTGTGGGCTTAGCTAAGAGGATATTATAGTTGAATTGTCATAAACAGAACAGACATAAGCAGTCAACTGAAAGATCAGAATAGTATTTAAGAATCCCGAGGGGCTGGAGCAGGCATAACTAAAGAAGATCGGCAGTACAGTCATTACTAGTACTTAGATTGCTAAATCAAAGGCCTTGACAAGTTCTCAGGAGGTCACCAGGTTTGCACACTTTGCATAGACAGGTATGTAACTAAGAATTTCCAGTCAAGACAATTTTCAATTTTGAACAGTCTCTAAGGCTAACAGTTCTACAATCTTTCCTAGTGTTTTCTTTCTAGCATCGGATCTTTGTTAAGGTGTAACTGAACTCTTTGGCCACTAATCCCACTTTTTTCTGAACCTCTTTGCATGAAAACATACATGTAATGATCAATTCCTTGTAAGTGCCCTTTATTCATTTGAAGCTGCATTCAATTTCATGAAAACACCTTTAAAGCTTTCATTCTTCTCACAATGGCAACCTTGGTTTCTTTAGCATTCTTTATTTATTTATCTAAACTGGGAATATTGTTGCAGGTTTTTTGAAAATTTACCAGCTTTCTATGGTTTAAATGGCAGGCATCTAAATTAATGGAATCAGTATTGTCATCACAGGCTGGCCTATGTTGGCTGTCATGTTCCTGATCTCCAGTGAAAACATGGGTGCTACAACTGTTTTTTTTTTTTTCAGAGTCCCCAGTGCATGCACACAATGTTTCTAAAGCTCAACCTTAAGTCTGTGGCATCCCAGTGAGCTGTGTCACTTCTGATCAGATAGTAACTCCACGCAACTAGTTCACCTATCCAGAAAAAAACAAAAAACAAAAAACATATACAGTTTTGTTCAAACTAATATTGATTATAAAATCATAGTAATGCTAAATGATAAAGGTAAAGGACATTAATGGCTCCAATTTGAACCTTTCCATGTCCTTTGTATAACCAATCTAATTATAATGAAGCAATCTGTTTCTCTAGTAGAAAGTGCATCCAATTGAGAGTCTAAATCTCTTGCTTCTTGTCCAGTCTATATCATTTAAATACGTGAAATTCTAAATGTTCTTGTAATATCCTCAGTACTTATGTCCTTCACATATAAAATGGAATTATTCCCTGAAGCAGATGATATTTCAACTCAGCTCTCATTTTGGAAAGGAATGGCACAAGAATGAGTCAAAGGCATCTTCCGTCAATGGAACTTACTAAGTCTACTGATATGCAGATAGATTCTAAGTTAAATACATCTTTCTTATTTGTCAGAAAGAACCACTAGTCGGAAATACCTGGTTGGAGGTACACTAAGGGTAAGAAATCATTAAAATATTCTAATGTTATTGAATGTCAAGATGCTTCATCAGAATAATGACTACAATTTCCATTTAAGTAGCATTAAAACAAAAGAAATAAATTCACAATGCAAGACTAGGCAACTATATTAAAAAACATTTATTGCATTTTTGTTCTACCCGGGGCCTATATTTTAAACACAGCCTCATGCTGAGTACATTATTTATGTCACAGAGCACATAATACATTTAGCACAGCTGTTTATGACAGCATGTTAATGAGCATATGTGCCCATTATCACAAATAAATAATCTACTTACTGTGAAACAGGGAGGTTATGACAGTTTTCAGTGCTGTGAGTGCATGGTTTAGGAAAGTTAAATAAAGATTAATTTTTCTGTGACATAATTACCCTTGCTACTCATTGGTAATTTGAGCTTTTTTTTTTTTTTAAATTGTCCTTATAACAATTATACTTTAAATATATGGCTTTGAAATAATGAAATGTTTTTGCTTTCAGGAACTTGCATTACTTAATATTTCAGAAAAGATGGACCCAAGTGAAAAGTTATTTGAGAAATGACAAATGACGTTCATGTCAAAGTTTCAGCTGATATGAAGAACAAGCTATCTCTGACCTCTTGTAAGGCACTTGATGCGTCTAAGAAATAATCTGTTAATGGATGAATTACTGGCTTTGATATAGATTAACAAATTCTCATTCACTATTATCAAGTTTGGAAAATGGAGGGTGAGGGCCTTTAACTGGGGAGATAGAAATATAATACAAGGGAGAGAGAAGAAAGGGAAATACATCTAAGAATGTTTGGAGAAACCATATGGAAACAATATTTTATCAACTAACTTTAAATTATATATATATATATAATTAGTATATATAGTGTGTATATACATCCATATGTGTATATATGCATATTAATGGAGTTATACCAAATGTTTTAGTGGTACCTCCATTACCAGCCATGCCCTATCTAACATTACTCCCAGTCCCAGGCAAGGGAAACCTACCAACCCTTCTATTGTTGGATGAAGTACAATCTAAGGGTCTTCTTAAACAATATGGGCCACATCCATTTCCATTGCTACCTGTGATAGTTTAAGTGGGAAATGTCTCTTATAGGCTCTGGTATTTGAATTCATGGTCCATATCTGATGGTGCTGTCTGGGAGCTTTAGGAGATGTGGTCTTGCTAGAGGAAATATGTTACTGGTTGTGGGCTCTGAGAGCTTACAGACTCACCTTGCTTCTTGTATGCTTTGTGCTTACAAGGGGTTTCTCAGCTTCCTGTTCTTGCAGCCCTGTCTGCCACTTGCTACTATTCCTGTCTTCCACAATGGATTCTTACTTCTCTAGAACCATAAGTCAAAATAGACACTTCAATAATTAAGTTGCTTATGGTCATAGTATCTTATCAGAGAAACAGAAAAGTAACTAATACAGTTGCCTTCCAGGATATATGAACTGCTTGCTGAAGACATTACACACTTTGAATACGGAATTTACAGAAATTGACCTAGCACTGACCTAAAAGGTTTCATCCCTGAACACTGGTTCTCATAATATCACAAGGTACTGTTCAAGCTGACAAAGAGATGAAGACTCAGTAGTCTTTCCCAGATGTACAGCCTAAGAACCATAACAATGACTGGCTTAGCAAGATACCCCAAATGGTACAATACTATCACTTATATCTTGGTAACCAACCACTGTCTAATTAAAAGGGCTGCTCAGTGTGGGAGAGGGTGCAGACCTGAGAGAACCTACTATTGCATTTTTCCTAAACTAGAAGAATTTCTAACTTATATAAATAGGCTTCCTTATACCCACAGAGAAGTGCATTTTTTACCCCTCATTTAAGAAGTTTCTTTTTTGCAATAGATGGAGACTGCTAACCCAGAGATACAACTGCTCAGAATGTAGAGAAAGGGTGACTATGGAGTGCCCAACTACAACCAACAAGTCCATAACTCAAATTATCCACCAAAGGCTCAGGGAAAATAATTACAGAAGAGGGGGGAAGAAAGATGATAGAGAAAGTGCACCTAGAAAATATCAGCAATATATTACGTGAACAAGTCTGGTATAATGACATTAGTTGACATATCAATGTGGGAAAGGAAAGTTCCACATGATCCCACCCCTAGAAGAAGAGCTATAAGAAGTCAATGACTGCTAAGAAAGGGAGAACCAGTTTCTCACAGAAACAAGTTGTTACATAGTATGTCCATTTCCAAGTGGCTGAGTTTGGACACGTGTGCATATGAGCAGTGATAAGTGGACTAAGTATGTTATATGGCTATACACACACACACACACACACACACACACACACACACACAGCTTAATGAAGAGATCATGTGTCTGGGCAGTGGAGACATGGTAGGAGTTAGGGAAACAGAGGGGCCGGAGTAAATGTCAATGTAGGACTCACATAAGAAGTTCTCCAGTAAAAGTGAGTCTCTAGCTCTTGCACTCTCCAAATGTTTACTTGAGTAAATCTTTAGCTAGAATAGAAGCTAAGGCCATATATATTTTTACTCCATATATCTATATGGAGTATACACACACACACACACCACACACACACACACACACACATACACAAAACTAATGACTTACTAATGACTTTCCACTCCCAATCCATATATTCACCTTTTTTTTTTTTTTTAAATTTCTATAAAGGGGTTATTTTAAGCAGATAAAGTGCCCATGTTTTCTTGCAGAGGAGGACATACTCTTCATAGTTGATCCAAAGGAGAAATACTTATTTTAGTTTTGTCAGACATAAAAAAGAAAAATCAGAAGCTATGATGGTTTGAAAGAAAATGGCCCCCAAAGGGAGTAGCACAATTAGGAGGCGTATCCTTGTTGGAGTAGGTGTTGGACAAAATGTGTCTCTGTGGAGGAGGGCCTTCGGGTCTCATATATGCTCAAGCCACACCCAGTGAGACACACCACTTCCTGTTGCCTGAGGGTCGAGATATAGGACTCACAGCCCCTTCTCCAACACTGTGTTAGCCTGCAGGCCACCGTATTGGACCATGATGATAACAGACTAAACCTCTGAAAATGTAAGCCACCCAGTTAAATGTTTTTCTTTTAAAAGTTGCTGCAATCATGGTGTCTCTTCATAGCAAGAGAAACCCTAAGGAAGACAGACGCAAAAGAACCCTTTTGAGAATTAATCTTCACAGTCTGACTTGTCTCTGGATGGAGATTCACAAAGGAACAAACGTGGAGGTGTGTCTTTGGGATTGTTCCCCAGGAGCATTAACATAGCTGGGTAGAACCATTGTGTATGTGGTTGGGAATATCCCTTTAACAAGGGGCCCGAGGTGACTAAAAGGGGGCGGGTCAGAAAAATCTAATGAGCACCTGCATCTCCAGGCATCTTCTTTCTCAGCAACCTGAACCAAGTGAAGCCAGGCCTGCCACCCTTGCTTCAATGCCTCCCCTCTCCATGATGTAAATTCCTCTGAACTGTGAGCCAAAGTGAATTATTCTTCCCTAATGTATTTTTTTGGAGGGGGGTGGCAGATATTTATTTGCGGCAAGAAAAAAAATGCAGTACAACTGCCAAGAGCTTTCGAATTATATTGAGAGTCTAGAGGCAGAAATTGTCCTTAGCCCATTTTTAGAAACTCCTCCAAATAGTCAATTGTTGAAACTGTTTCTTTAAATTTATGGCCCTTTGTGATTTATCTCCTTATTATCATATTCTTGCTCATTTCAAAGCCCAATAAGCCACAGGGGGCAGTCTAACCTAGAATGGATTTTTAGGTATGACATTTTATCTACAATATCAAACATTGTTCCCCGTAGAATCAGAAATCCTGTTCTGAGTCCACAATGTAAAAGCTTGTAGTTAAGACAATGAAAGGTAAAAGACAAATTGATGAAAAGTAGCCACGAATGTGAAAAGAAGTTCCTGAAAGAGCCCGAGATTAGAAAATGTCACACAAATCCCCATAGAACCTGTGGTGCATAATTTCATCTATTTTAAATGACATATACTTTGAGATGCTCAGAGGTTTTGATAGGGTTCACATGCTCAGAAACGTGCCCGATAAGCCTGGTAACATCTCCTCCTTTAAGGCAAAAAAAAAAAAAAAAAAAAAATCTATGTTGAAGGAAATTAAGATAATTTTGTGGATGCTATAATTTTCTTTGGGATCCCCTGGCATGGAGAATGTGTGCAAACTATAGCTCTGGTCTTTAGTTCTGACAAAATCTTAAAATACTTCTGAGGCTATGAAGTGGGGTTGGGAACTAAAAACCATCACAAAAAAAAAAAAAAAAATGGAGAAATTAACAGAACTCCTAAACATACATGGATATCATGGGGTTTACTAGATTAAAATGTAAAGTCTGAAAAAGTTTTCATAGCAGCAAAACCAACACCACCTGGGAATGTGGTAAAAATATAGGCAGTGTGCAGACCTGTCGATCAATGATAAGGGGAGAGCCCTGCAGCCTGGGTTTGGTAGACCTTTCAAGGGATTCCCAGGTCACTAAAGCTTAAGAACCCTTTCACAAACATGCACAGACCTAAGCCAGAGCAAGAAAATTGATATGTTCCTCAGACAACCTGCTCATGATATATATTTAGATATTTTTATATTTTATAATTGCAGACAATTCTTTTTCTGAGTAAGGAAATGAAACTTTATGGGAATTTATCTTTAAAAGGCAAATAATTGGCCAAGTCTTTCAACAGACATTTTGGTGATAGTTTATTTCACCTCTCTCTCTCTCTCTCTCTCTCTCTCTCTCTCTCTCTCTCTCTCTCTCTCTCTCTCTTCTCTGTGTAGCTTTGCACCTTTACTGGAAATCATTTTGGAGACCAGGCTGGTCTCAAACTCACAGAGATCTGCCTGGCTCTGCCTCTCGAGTGTTGGGATTAAAGACATGCGCCACCACCGCCAGGTATCACACATCTCTTTAAGAGACTGAAGATATGGAGAGAGAGAGAGAGAGAGAGAGAGAGAGAGAGAGAGAGAGAGAGAGAGAGAGAGATTGAAGATAGATTGGGAAAGAGCCACCACAGAGATCAATGTTTACAGAATCAGGACAGTGCACCCTTTATTATAACCAGAACTTTGCTGCCCTCCTCCCCTGGAAATAAAACAAGCAAATAAATAACAACAAATTCCACTCCATTAAGTAGAACAAAATTGCTACTTTGAGCAATAAGAATGTTCTATGGAATAGTTATATGAAAAGCTATGAAATATATTTCGAAGAAAAATACATTTTGTAACAGTGGCAATTCTCTCCTAACATGGGTTTTGGTCAATGAGATATTTTGTATACCCCCCTTTCTTTTAGTTGATTCTAACTCAGCACTATAATTGTAGATTTTTAGAACATTGGTGCATCAGATTTTAGTTGGATGATATATCTGTTAGTCCAGGCTAGTGTCAAGATGGCCAAAACTACAACATGCTTATTGTGTGGTCTGAGGATGCACTCTGTGAACTTCATGTCAACCTAAGACTAATGACAGGCAGTTCAGACAGAAAAGGTATGTATTCTCCAAAGGTCCATCACAAATGAGATGTTTAAAAGTGAATCCAGAAAAGGTGTAGATGTCTACAGAAGTATTTTTATATAACCAAGTAGCTCAACTTATTTTTCAGAAAAGGAAAACACTATTGGGAGTTGGAATAAATGTTTCTTTTTATAAAACAATGACAACAAAACCAGTACTAGAGTATTGGCTTCTGCACACCTGGTAACGAGTCCTTTCTCTATACTACAGTGCTGGCAGGACTTTATGCTTCCATGAGAAACTAAATATAAACAATATTCAGAGTATGTGGTCACCTGATGAAAAAACTGTACTCATTCTAGCCCTTGAAAGAGACTAATAGAGTTCAATGCCTGACAACCTTAGTCTTCATGACTAAGAAAGAGAAATCAGGATGGATTGGGCATATGGTATTTATCCTTGAATGTAAATAATGCAAAGAAATATGTTCCTGGAAGAAAAACAGGTGCATTTTATAAAGAATCATTGAAATGCAGAGTTGAACAAAAATTTAAATGAAGAAAATGTATCCTTCATTAGAGCTGCTGGATTTAGTTTACAAAATTAAGGATATAAATTATATGTGAATTAAATATATAAGTAAGTATATTTTATTTATAAATATAAATATATTTTTAGTATAATAAACTTGTCCTAAACACTTATAAGGGTGAAATAAATACTAATAGGTTTATTGCAGAAAAATAAAATTTTTACTTATCTAAAACACAAATTTATTTAGTTTACTTTGTTTTTGGAGTTTCATTATTTATATTTATATTATACTATATTATATTTATGTATATGGTTGTTTTGCCTGCATATACATCTGTGTACCACTTGCATTCCTGGTGCCTTTTATTGCTAGAAGAAGGTATCAGATTCCCTGGATTACAAATGGTTGTGAGCTTTTCCCTCCTTGGCCATCTGAAGACAGGGTAGGTCACCAGCAGCTCTGCTGGAGACACGCAGAGAAGTTCTGCCAGGGTTTTCACTCTTGCCTAGTGTGCTCTAACCGCCCTGGTCTCATTTAGAAATACAGACTGAACACGTGCCATCAATGTTGCCTTCAGTAAATGAAGGGCATAGGGCTTCCTAAACTTAGACTAAGTGACTTTGAATGGTTTATTCAAGACCATCTCCCTAGTGAGCCAGATCAGGCTAGTCTTTGTACATAAACAACAAACAAGCAAAGAAAAAAAAAAACCCAAGACCTTCAAAAAAAAATTAACTGGGCAGTTGTTGTGGCACACACTTATAATCCCAGCATTTAGGAAGCAGAGGAAGGCAGATCTGCAAAGTGAGTTCCAGGACAGCCAGGATTGTTACACAGAGAAATCCTATGTCTAAAATAAATAAATAAATAAATAAATAAATAAATAAATAAATAAATAAATAAATAAATAAATAAATAAATAACAGTGTGAACTATAGCGTGGGTGCTGGGAATCAAATTTGGGTACTCTAGACTAGCAGGTTTTGCTCCTAACCATTGAACCATCTCTCTAGTCTCCAAGTGCATCCATTTTAAACCCAGAGCTTCCTATACACTGCACAAGAGATCTATATGTACACCCAGGAAACTGAAGTTTAACTAGACCTTGGGATACTATATTTTATCTGGCTAGTCTGTCATCTATAAAATTCTTTTCTTAGCGTGTAGTGCAAGTAACCAAACAGTATATGGATTCATACGATCCAGTTTAGTGGTCCAAGAGCCACAGAGAAGACTGAGCACTTGGAACACTACCATGATTGAATCAGAGAGTGATTTCAGTGTCAGGACATTCACTGACATAATGCAACAAGACCATATATCTCCCCAGAAAGGTTGCTGAACCTCATTTGCTCTTCACATGGTGGGCCCTAATTTCTTTTTCCCTTTACAAGACAAGAACAAAATTCAGAAATAGAAATACAAGATGTGCAGTTCAAAAGCAACTGCCCCAGCAAAAATCTCTCACTGAACCCACACAGAGGCTCCACATCAGAAATTCAGAACACATGATATCTTCTGCAAGCCGAGGAAGCTTTGTGCAGATCTAAGGTTTCCATAGGGCAAAACGTGTGCCCGAGGCAACTCTCTGAGTGTCCTCTGGCTAAATCCAATGGTGAAGAGAAATGATAAGAACCACTTTGGAGTGGGGCATAACTTCCTCGGCTCTTTTCTGCTTCAAGGGCCAAACCTCTTAAGTCTCAGCTCGATTTTGCTGTGTGATACTGGAGAAATCATAATGGAATCTTTTCTTCCTTTCTGTTCAACAGGTAACGTAGCCTGACATCTAGGTTATCATCTCCCAGACCCGTGCAAAATTAACACTTAAAAGAAAAACTTTGATGTGCTGCTGAGTCTGCCTTGTGTTGGAACCTTCACCTCCCAGGGTGGTAAAGTGTGAGTTAGCTTCCTCCCCTTTGTGTTGCTCATCAATCCGCCTCAAAGGAGGGACAGCAGTTTATGTGTGCAGATCTAATTGACTGGAACACTGAAATTAGTTCTTTTGATTTTACTATTTGTTTTTAAGAGTTATTAGCTTTTGAAATAGTATATAATTATATCATTTCCACTTCCCCTTCTTTCTTCAAGCCCTTCCCATACACCCTCCCCCTTATTCTTAGATTTATGGCCTTTCTTTCTTTCTTTCTTTCTTTCTTTCTTTCTTTCTTTCTTTCTTTCTTTCTTTCTTTCTTTCTTCTCTCTCTCTCTCTCTCTCTCTCTCTCTCTCTCTCTCTCTCTCTCTCTCTCTTTCTTTCTTTCTTTCTTTTAGAATCCTGGTGTGATAAGACACTGAGGGCCTGGGAATTGAACCTGGGTCCTCTGAAACATCAGTCAGTGCTCTTAACTGCTGAGCCATGTTTTTTATCCCTAGGAGAGGAGAGAGGGGTCACAAGGTTTCCTTTCCTGCTTCTTGTTTCCTGGCAGACACCCGATGGCCTGGGAATTGAACCCAGGTCCTCTGGAACATCAGTCTTAACCACGGAACCATCTCTCTCCTCTATGGCCTGTATTTTTTAAATTGTTGTTACATATATATTTTCCCAACATTTCTCAGTCCTTACCAGATTACTTTTATATATTATTTCAGGACTGACCACTTGGTATTGGCTAACCATTTGCGGGCCTGATTTCTGAGAAAAAATCCCTTGTAGCAGAGACATCATTATAGAAAACTACAACTGATCAAATTGCAAAGAACAAGTGAGCATGTAGCATTCAGCCCCAAATAAATTGCCTACTACACAACTCCTGCACCCAAGGCTTGGGGATCATAGTGGAAGATTGTGAGAGTCAGAAGAACAGGATACTTGCTCTGAAATTTCATCTCCTAGAAATGATGGTGAAACTCACAAAATCTCATCAACATGACTGCTTAAATAGGACCTGAACAAGGGCAACATGATAACATGAAAAGGAGGAATCTCATGGGGCCTCAATCCTAGACATATAAACAACTAGAGAATGATGAACACAGGAGAAAACAATCCCCAAATGGGTTATCTTATGTTTTATAGCAGGAGTAGCAGCTCTCACAGGGCCACTTGGCAATGTCTAGAGACATTTTTGGTTCTTCACCAAGAGGAGTGCTACTGACATTTAGTGAGTAGAGTCCAAGGACACTGAATCACATCATTCAGCATACCAAACAGATGCTCCCCAAAATGAATTACCCAGACACCAAAACTTAATAGGTCTAGGTTTGAAGGGCCTTGTTTTAAAAAGGATCAAATTGGTTGCTGTGTTGAGAAACAAAGAGATTGATGAAGTGGTTCCTGCTCAACTACAAATGTGAGATGCTGGATTTAGTCCAAACTATTGCAGTGGAAATAGTAAGAAATGGCCAGATATGGTATTCACTAGACAGGTAGAGTTCATGGTGATTTAAGATTCGGTAATTGATAAAAGAAAGGAACCTCTAATAACTCTAAGCAAATCACCAAAGAGAGTTATACAATTTATACAGAAATAAAAGAAGTGTCAATTTCAAAAGAAAGTTTTCATCCCAAGTGAACAGGAGACTTGGGGTTTTGGCAGATCTGTTCTTTGCTAACCTTCTATGTGTGTAATACATCATGGGAATCAATTCAATCAACAATGAAACAGGAATAGGGGCTACAAAATGCTAGGATATACACAGCTGTATATCACAATAGTCTAGGAATCCATTATCTACCCACTTTTGCTGCTTGTACAAAACTCCTCAAATTTAGACAGAAATCTATTTTATGGAGAGTTTTACTTCACAGGAAATCTATAACATGTTTTCCATGGGTTGAAAATGAGACCCAAAGAGATGTAGTTAAGGGAAGTACCAAGATACCCACAACCCACCTCGTTAGAGTCTGGTCTTTTTCTCTTGAAGATAAAAGACTGCAGGGGTAATGCTGCTGACAAAGCAAGGCATGGTTTATCATGATTCATGGGAAATGAACTGTTCATCTTACGGAAACTCCTATCACAAACAGGAAGGATTAATTTCTTAAATGCCTGACAGATCCAGGGAAGACCTTAAACATTCAGCAAAACTCAGGGCTGACACTGTGGCATGATGTCTGTTGTAGGCACCCAAACTGATAAAATATTTGTATTATAACAAGTCCAATTTTCTCAAAAATGGAGGCCAAAAGTTTTCATTAAAATACTGTCACTCATTTTGTTTGATATTTACTATATCTTGTCTGGGCAGAAAAATGCTATTTTTTTTTTCTGCAAAGACCACGGCGATGGTGACATCAAAGATGAAAACCCATGATGATGATAATAGGGGCAGAAGCTTTGGCCTTGAAAGCCAATGAGCCTTGCATTGACAAGATCAGCATTTGCTCAAAGACCTACCTCCCCCTTCCTTTTTGTCAAATGTTCACATGAGTTCAATGGATTTGGGCCCAGGGTGTGAGAATAAGACTCTTTGTACAACTAAAATCAAAAAGGGACTACTGAACTTGTGTGTACATCATGCACATGATCTAGGTGAATTTAAATGATGAAGGTCTTATACATGTGATCATACATGAAGGAAACATGAACATGGAGAATCATTCATTTCTCCTACTTAACAGGGCCTACCTGCCACTGACATGTTGGCATAACTCCTACAAATCTCCTAACTGGGGTCTATCCTTGATTCCAGGGCTCAGAGCTTTGAAACAACCAAATAGAAGTGTTGATGGCATTTACCTGATTTTCCATGTGTTGTGATTGCCAACAATATCACAAAATTGTTATAAATGTAAAGTCAAATACAGTATAATGTGATCAGGTTTCTAGCATATAGAATGAATATAATTAGTTAGATCCTGTTGAGAGATAGAAACTCTACCAAATAGATGCTTCTGACAGCCCTTGAGTGAATATAATTTCAATATTCTCTTCTGGGTCTTCGATCTCCCTATTGGGCATCATATAATTGAGACTGTCATCTTTATGATAAAGCAGATGCCAAGAAATCAGAAATAAGGCACATCTGTCTATTTTACACTTTCCTTAGTACCTCATACCTGACTCAGAGTTATTAGTAAATAATAATGAAATAAAACATATATAGACAAAAACAAATAATCTAGGAAAAGTCTCTAAGTCAGTAAAAGTACCTCAACACAATAAAAACAAACAACCAAGCAAACAAACAAAAAACAATTAATTCTCTTGTTGACTATGGCTGACCAAGGATGTTGATATCACTGCCAAGCAAAACCAAACAAAACAAAGTTGATGACTGCCATGCTGGGAACATTCCTTTATATACTCTGAGAAAATATGTGGTCAGTCTTGTCTATGAAAGGCTAGACAGTGTACAAATTTTGGCTTAGTGGACCAGGTGGCTAAATAAAGAATGGAATATTGATAGTTAAGAAAATATTTTCAAATGTATAACATATTGTTATTAAAGGCAGACAACAAGGCCATATCTGGCTCACCTTGGGATATAGTCTGTTGACTCATGTTCTAGAAAAATGATGATGCCAATAGTGTAGAAGCCCCAAACTTTGATCTGCCATCATGCACCCTGTTCTGCTTTAATACTCCATGCTTTTAGGGAATTAATTTAGTAATTTTCACAGTTTTAGAAATGACATTGAATCTCTGCACTATGAATAAAGGTGATGTTATTCAATAAGATTAGTTCATTCATTCATTTGCTTCTATGGTCAAACACCTAGTAATGCCTAATGTCGATTCAGATTCCTCGGCCCTTCTAAGAATCACTAGTCTACGATGATCTGGTTCAATTCCCTGCATCCCACAGTTCTTTTTTGGGGGACTTGCAAACAGTACAGAACAAGAATTTGGTGGAAAATATATTCCAATTACTGACGATAAATAATACAACTATTATTTTCACAGCATCTTATAAAAGTCATTAATAATGTTTAAAAAATAATCTTAATTATCTTTATCCTTTGGCTAACATAAAATATGTTTAAGATGAAAGGAAATGCTACTTCAATTTCTTATTGTAAAAGGCAGCATTAGCTCTCTCTCTCTGCCACAGTTCAGTGAGTTTCTTAAAAGATGCCTTGGTAACATGCAGTCCCGGAGAGGAAAGGATTGTATGACAGATGATGCCACATAGATGCCACTTAGCAACTTGAAGTTGTTCAATCTTGTTTTCAGCCATTCTAGATGAATTTCTATCAATCTGGCCTTCAGGAATGTTTCCTCTTTGATCTTTATATATTTCTTTCATATCATCTCTAATAATAAAAAAAATAATAATTTGTAAGAGTGAAAGCAAAATAATAATCTCCTGAGTGTCACCATTCAGGACTAGCAAAAGTCTAAACTGTATCAAAATACTAAACAACAGGTCTCTTTGGAGGATAGAAAAATGCTAATTCCATATAGGGGATCTGTGTATTATTCTGAATCCTCAAAAGGAAATTCAAACTCCGGTTTTCAGGTTAAAAATTAATCAGAAGCAGAAAACATGCTGAGTTTATTTAGTGTAACACATAGTCTGTGTCACAATGTAGATATTCCCATAATTCACCTGTGAGGACACTTTCTTACCATCACCCATGACCCCTGAGAAGTATATCTGCCTCTCTTCTAGTTCACTTTCCTTTATACAGCTTGCTCCTATCTCATTTTTTACTTCTTGTTACCTGCAGATATAGAATCTGTGAGCTTTATATGTACCTTGAGAACACTAAAGGCACTGGTCTTTATTATATAACATTTACATTGTGCTATGTCTGTCTGCATTACAATTTCAAAACCATGATAAGTATGAATTTTAAACAATATTAGTCAATCACTTACTATGTTTTTTTTTTTACTAGAATCAACTAAATGAAATTTTATCCATAATTTCTTTCTAATGCTTTGGCTCTCTGGTCAAGAAAAAATTATGAGAACTGTGCCCTTGCTTTGCCATGGAAAAGGCAATGGATGTTATAGATATGAAAATAAGTGACAAAATCAAAATCACTTACACATGGGGAACTTTAGTTTCTTGTGTTAGTGTGGACTGGAGGTGAGGATCAGAGTCACACACCATTCTAGCTCATGGGTTAGCAGGAGGATTTGTTGAAGTTTTGGGTTGAATCTCACAGGCATGGGGTGGTATATTTCTATTCATGTTTTACTGTAATTGCAATGCTGTAGTTAAGATAAAGCAGAGTTTACCTGGCTGCCTCTTGAGATCTTACTGATTCAAAAGTAAGTAAGGTAAGTAACTTCATTTTGCATCCAGACAACAAGTCCAGATGCTTTGCCTGTTCTGATCACAGCCAAACATTTTAGAAAAGTTTCTAGTAATCAAATCTAGATTGCTTCATTCTTATGTAGGATTTGTTTTAACACTTTTGTTTTTACATAATTTTTGTTCCCCTTCCTTATGCTTTGAACATTGCAGACTTCATAATATTTTCTGAGCCAAACCAGCTCAGAGATAAAAGTAAACAAAAACACACAATCTTAACTGATGTTTAATAATATGTTTAATACAGACCTCCTCTTGGCTACTGTGAGTCTAGAAAATCCATCATGCACATTTACAGCACTTAAATCGCTTTGTCATGTAAATTTTCAATCAAGGAAAAAGAACAAAGTAGAGCAACCTATGCTACTCAACTACATTGATATGAAATGTCCTTTTGAACTATGGATTTTTGGAAATCATTCAGCTCAGAAAAATGACTCTGGTGTGTACCAACGAGTGTCCACAAGGGCTCAGGGGATTGCTCCAAACCTCTCTCCTCAGCCTGACTCAATCTGTAGCTCTAATGTCAGAGCAGAGAACTTGAGTATCAGACATGGACTTTGAAAGGGAAGGGAGGTGGAAGGGGACTGTCCCCAGAATGCCAGGTAATAAATATCTAATTATTAGAGAGCCTGTACTTAACTCTGTTTTCTCCTCATGGTTACCCTTGGGTCTAAATAAAGCTTGCCCCTATGGTAGAATATGTGAAGAAATAAGCTACCTAGCTATCAAATGGAACAGTACTTTGATATCGCCTAGAAAATACATTCCTGAACAAGTATGTTCACATCCATTTCTTCTCTCCCCAAATCAGAAATGCTCTCTAAAATTTGCTGAAATTCATTTTCTTGATTTCATTTAGCTCTACACTAAATAAATAGAAAGCATCAGGCCATAGTGTTCTCAAGGGGATTAAAATGCCTTGCTGAGTTTAACATGTTCAATGAATCCAAAGGGGATAAAGCAAAGAGGATGAGGTGGTTTCTGTAAGTCCTGTATTTGCCTCAAGCTGGATGGAGTCCCTTTATTAATCAGCATCAACAGAGTAAAGACATTTTGGACACACACAAGGATACAAGACACCGCCATTTCCAGGATACAGTCAGTATCACCATTGGATTTATTTTGAAGATAGCTTTTACTTGAAGTTGCTTTTGTATATCACCATATAAAACTCTTCCACCAAGAATGTAGAATAAAATAAACATTAACAACATGATGGTAGGAGTCAAGAAGAGGTTAAATACGATGCTGCATATTTTTCGTTTTGCCAATTTTAAGCTAATCAACAGGGTGAATGCACTCATAATTTATTTTACAAACCAACTTTTAGATGGAAAGCAGACTTGTTTTACAACAATATAATGACATGTAGAAACTGGGAATGTTCTAGGTCTCCTACGTATCAATATTTTAAAGGGAGATGTAGATTCAGAAGTCAAATATCTGATAATAAGAACTATTACTAGGCACTAACAAAATTCAGTATTCAATAAAGTGTATATATTTTCAACATCAAAATATTTAACATTTTTATGATTTGGGATTTTGGCTAAATTGCATTAGAGAAAATCATGCCTCATTCTTATTCTGCTAAGTGTTGCTTACCTATTAACAGAAACTTTTTATATATAGATAGGGAACCTGTGCTTGCTGGAATATCTCATAGAGGTGAGTTGAAAGGATGGTTGTATGTAGGCTGAACAAAATGACATGTAACTGGAAGTGAATTAAAACTAAATGAAACAAGCTGAGATAGGTCTTAGGGTATGGGACTATAGGCCAAAAACCATTTAATCAACCTGACAATCTACAAAGTAATTAAAAAATGACATGTGAATCATGGGAGAAAGGTATATAGTTGCTCATAACATTATGACTTTGTCCATGAAAAATGATGTCAGAATAAATCTTGAACCTATATCAAAAAGAACACTCAAGGACTCACCTTCTATGGTCTTCTGGGCAACTCATGATTCATGAGTTTGAAGAACCTCTTCAATCAATGCTAATACCAGCAACTAAGATTTTTATCATGGCCATAAAAAACAGAAAATTTATAGATTGTGTTGGCATTGTTATATTAATTATGAACTCATATACACTATGTTTTTGTTGACTTTTTGTAATAGATCTTCAAGTGACCACATCCTGTGAACATGAAAACAACTACTATACAAATGCTAATTACATTTTTAAACATTTCATAGGAAATGTTTCATAGAAAAAAAAGTGAAATAAGACATAAACACACTCCTTGTTTTAATTTTAATTTTTACAATAATATATTATTAAGCTGGTTCTAGGAAAAAATACAGAAGCAGATGCCTATAGCTTACAGTTATCCCAGTAGATAAGATTGACTTTGAAATATCTTTGACTAAAGATTCTATTTCTGAATCTTAAATTTTATTCTGTATCAGAAGTCTACACCTTTGATTTCTACAATACAATATCTATTCCTAAAGCTCAAGGAGGAAGGAGGGAGATTTTGTAAGATCCAGAGGACCAGGATACCTATTGCTAGGTAGTGCCTTCCATATAAGACTGGGAGCTGCACTTTTGAAATCTTAACAATATGGTTCCCTAAACAAGACCTGTGTAATGATAACACCAGTTGAAATACCAACATGGATGAGGCAGATTTCATAAGGCCCCCTCCAAGATAAAAATTCCAGGCAGTCATTGGATGCTGAAAGTCAAGGAAACCATTTTTTCCAGGGATGAACTTCCTAATATGTTATTTAATACATGTTGTCATCTCTAAATACATGTACATAAGAAGAACAATAAATGGACTAACCAGGTTATGAGTATGTGTATGTACATGCATGCATATATGAAATTCTCAAAAATAAAAAAGAATTAAATAAAAATACATAGTAAACAACTTAGTTGTTTTTGGACCCCACTCAATTTTGAATTGCAGCAGTTAAGTGGTCATAGACAGTAAGAAGAGAAATGGGCATAACCACGTATCATTATCATCTGTAAACTCTAACGTCACCATCAGAAATGAGAGCAAATAAAATTAGCAATAAAACCAATAAACGTGAACATCTTACAGTCATTCCTCTAAATGTCTTCAGTAGTTCAATATTGAAGGACACAGTCCAGGTGTAGTTTGGAGTTCTGTATTTCAAAACCGCTCCACCACCAAAATTAAGTTCCTGATTGCCATGGGATGTTTTTTATTTATTTATTTATTTATTTATTTATTTATTTATTTATTTATTTATTTATTTATTTTTCTGTACGCTGTGAATATGTCTTGCTACTATTGCTTAATAAAGAAGCTGTTCTGGCCTATGGCAAGACAAGTTATAGCCAAGTGGGAAATCCAGTTAGAGGGACAGGGAGAAGAAGGGCTGAGTCAGGGCAGATGCCCATCCAACCACCCAAGGAGCAAGATGCCAGCAGACCAGTAACACCATGGTCACGTGGCAAAATAGAGATTAATAGAAATGAGTTAATTTAAGATGTAAGAGCTAGCTAGCAATAAGCCTGAGCCTTAGACCAAACAGTTTGTAATTAATATTAAGCCTCTGAATGATTATTTTATAAAAATAGCTGCTGCCAGGGTGGGACCGGGCAGAACCGAGAAACTTCAGTCCACACCTGATAATAGTATAATTCTCTGTTTATAACATACATACACCAGCCTGCCTTTCCTATATATTTCTGGACTTGTGTAGATTAGAACTCAAAATCCTACCTCAAACTCCAAATGCTGGGATTGCAAGCAAGTTTTCCATTCTAAAACTGTGTTTAAAATAGCATCACCTAGTGGGAAAAGAGAGATACTACTCTTTGCTCACATTAACATGTGATTAGTTATAACCTGACTTAATGGGTAACCTCAAGAGTTATGATAGTTTAATGGAGGCCTATGCTTAATTAAATTCAGCAACCATTTATTGGTCTCTATGTGAGATATTGGAAGTGCAAAAATGCTTTTAAAGGCAGTAATGTGTATTTAAAGCCATAAAAAGATGTAGGCCCCAGTAAATCCTTTCCTAAGCAATTATCTCAAATAATAATAATTAATAATAGTGATAACAATAAAAAACAAACAATAAATAATCAGTGAAACAAAAACTACCCAAATGTACAAAATCACCACTATAGTGTTTTATATCATAGAAATGCGGTTATTTCTAATATTAATTAACTCACAAACCACATATACAAACACACACTATGAAATAACCAAAGTGACCACTGTGAAGATAGAGAAGAACCATATGATAACAAGCAAATAATTGGTTGAGACAGCGGGTGACTAGTCTGTAGTTTCTCTACCATTATCAATTTTACTATAGAAGGAGGCATATGAACTGCTGAAATAACCACCCAGGTGAGGTCTCTGTCATTGGATTGAATGCCCTTTTTGTGTACATCAACTATGCCACTACCCCTAAAAACTACATGACTGTGTTCTTATTGTGTACATTTTTCCTTTTTTTCTTCTTCAAGCCTATTCCCTCATCCTTCAGAGGCCAGTTAGCAATGCAATAAATTAATTTGTACTTTGGAGTGAACTCTTTAATCCTTTTTGTTCTCTCACCTCCCAATCAAACACATACCCTCACATTTGCATGTATTAACATAATGAAGCATTAATTACACAGCGTTTGGGATAGGACAAGTAAAGCACTTCAATCAATCTCAATAACTTGCATCAGGAAGGGGAAAATGTTGCCCAGCCTTATCAGGACCACATAATAGACACAAATACAGGCTCCGTGCCTGTTGTGGGTGTGATTTATAGCCAACATTGAAAAACAAAAAGCAGAAAATTACAAGGGGACAAATCAATAACAATTATCTTAATGACAGATGGACAAATTTTATTCTATTGTTCAGGCGGTATTGTCAGCTTACTGGTTTGTTTTCAACAAGGGATGACGATTAAGCTCTGGAAACCCAATAGTATCTAAAAATGCTTAATTCCTAGGGTACAAGGTGCTGGTGTCTTATCTGTTTTCTCTCAAGAAACTGTAAGTGTTCACCACAGCAGGAAAAGGTGACTTCAGAGGGCTCACATCCAGCACCCCTGTGAGGACTGGAGGCTCTATCCTTGATAGAATTTAAATTTGTCTTCCCGCACCTATGTTCATTTGCTTGAGAAGATCTGACTTCTGCTAATGTAAACCTACCCAGTCATACCCTGCTTACATCCATCATTACTTCTCACTGATTGCTGCTGAATTCTACCCATTGTTATTTCTATGAGATATGTGTGTAAATGCACCATGATTAGAATCCTGTACTTACAAACATCTGTATGATTTCATTTACTTTTTTCAAGAATTTTATTTTTTTAAATATCAGCCATTGCAGGAAATAGGCATTGGATTTTATGCCCATTTTTTTGTTGGATTTATTTTCTTAGAACTATAATAGACCAATAGGAAAATAACACAAAAACACATGAGTATATTGCCTTCCTGCCAAAGCCATGCCTGTGCTCTGTGAATTCTCCATGATGAACCTTCAGACACTGTGGGCCAGGTAACTGCTATGGGGATAAAATCTGTGCATAACAGGAAGTTTTTACACCTGTGGGTTATCGGAAGCTTGGTCTCTAGTCCCTGAAGGCCACTTATCAGGTCTAAGAATAATAAAAAAGACTAAAAGAAAAATGACTAATATCTTTCAGGGAGTGAAGGCCCAAATCATTGCCAGCTGAGAACTACGATCCTATGCACCACTTTCATGCAAGAATCACTTGTAATGTACATATAGCTTTATTCAGATATTTTGCCATTGCATATTCTTTGAAGTAAGCACATTCTACACAGTTCTTACATCAATCTATTGAGACAATTATAAGAGAGTATAAGTTAAATTTTTTCCTCCTGATGTGCCGGTCCTGACTGGGCCTCCTTGAGCAAGTCTTTATGCTTCTGTTTAATATTTTGTCCTCTACAGCGAACAAGTGTGAACAAAGTGAGCAGGTCTCTCCTAGGCCTTACATCTTAAAGATTCTACCATGAGAAGATATGACCAGAACCACCCATATGGTACCCAAATATTTCAGTTCAGTGAGTACCATGGCTCTTCATCCTACGTTCTCATTTTAAGAGCACCAAACCCTTCTTTCACTCATTTTTTTCCATCATTCAAAAGTTTAACCTCACAAGAAGGAACAACTGCATGATGAAAATCTGAACATATAACTCAGCCAAGGCATGAGCATTTCCCACTCTGGTGCTGTGAGAAGGAGACAGAAACATCACAGGAGTGATAATTAGTCTGGATTCCTGTATAAATGTGGGCATGAGCACAAAGCAGGCACATTAACAAGCATCGACAATAAAGCAGACTACAAAATTAAGCCCTATCTACTTCCTATTGTGCTAAATCTCCCCCACCCCTCATTATAGCAATTTTATTCAAGGTGGAGATTATGCTTAGAGGGAAAAAGCTAAATAAATTCAATTGTTAAAATCCAATTTTCCTGAATCTGACCCTATGGTGAGTTGGGTCTGAGAAGCACATGCTTTATGATTTGTGGTTCTCAGAGCCCATTAGTGTTAGTAATCACTCCTCCAAAAGCACACTATTCATACAGATCTCTAGGGATTCTAGAGACCAGTCTGCCCTTTTGACAGCTGTCAAATCCTCGTTTGCATGAAAGATACAAAAAGTCAATGCAATCATCCTTCAGGACCCTGCGCACTGTCAGTTATTGGCCATCAGGACTCATCCATCCGTGGGCCTTCATTTGGGCCCTTTTCATAACTGATACATTCGCTCCTGCATTGCTGCAATTGCTCAAGTGAGTGCAAAATGAAACGACATGACAGAGACACAACGTTATCATTCTCCATATCCAGGCATTCCAATGACCTGCCTGCCTATATACAGCGGTGTGTTCCCATTTACAATGTATCCATCTTAACAGAGAATTGAGGGCATCATCTTTCAAATAGGTTGTACTTGTCTCTTTTCATTGCCTCTCAACGTTCCTGGGAGAGGCATCGACACACGATGATCCTACCCTTACATTTTCATGTGTACCATTCTTGGGACAAGAAAGGCAAACACCCGGCTTTAAGGGATGGAGGACAGAAATGAAAGCTCTGTATAAAGAAATCCTTGCATGCACAGGAAGGGCCCTATTGAGAACTACTGTCCTACCACCCAGTAACCGTTTCTGACAAGGTGAAGAACTTAATTTCAAAGACACAGGAATAGAATAATTTGTTTCACTAACAACTACTGAACAGTTTTCAGTACCTAATTGTGCTTTCACTATAGTTTGCATCTTCTTCATTAAAACAAAGGCATAGATGGAGGTGGTGGCATGGAGGGAGGGAAGGAAAGAGAAAAAGAAATAATAATCATAACCAGAGAAGAATTTCAGGAATCAGGAACCACATCTTCATCCATATAAAAGCCATCTTGTTTATGGCTATAAACAATACCCTAAAAATGAAACCCATCTCCCCTGAATCCAATAGTGTCCAGTGACTCAAATAACACCATACCACAGAGCATATGATAGTAACAGTGTGCTTTCAGCCCCTCGATTCTAGCCAGCAATATTTCCCTCCCCAGTGCTCCTGACCAGCTGTATTTGGTTACACTTCATGAAGAGTCAAAGCTCCTAGATCACATTTTCTTTCATTTTGGTGGATTTGGCAAGTTCAACATAAAAAAAAATTAAAAGTAAATAAATAAAAGTATCTGAATATCCTAAACTTACAACTTCAGTAGTTTTAATGTTTAAAATAAATGTTGAATGTCCAGCTGCTGGATTATGTGATCTTTGTTTTGCTGCATGATGAACAAAGCAAATGACAGAAAAGGAAAAGGCAATCAAGGTTGTGGGATGCTGAAACTCTGTTACTCATTACACTGGCATCTTCATGTTGAACTGGTGGTTGCATTTCGAAGTCTGTTTCCTGACTCATGTAAGCGTTCTAATTTAGTTGCTCAGAACAGTCTCAGAATCTATCAAGACACACCATCCAGATACAGTTATCTTCAAAAGAATAACACTATTTTCAACATCAGCAAATGACAGCAGAACTCTCAAAAAAAGAACCTGCTCACAAAATGGTGAAAACGCTAATTTCTATATCCAGTCATTTTTTGCTTTCTATTTCTTACTGTTTTCTGCTATCACATTATCGTTGCCATGTGGGTACTAACTGCAGTGTCTACACATAGGGTAGTTTATTTGTATCAAACCATTTTGAGTGATATGGGGAGCTAACCCTGTATATGAGATTCATAGCTAAAAAATAACTGTAGATTTCCTAAGCCACAGGAAGTTAAACCTTAGAACTTTCCAAGACCTGACAGGTTCTTGTTCAAAATTATGATTAATAATGATGACATCAACAGTAACTTCTAAGTTATTTTTAATTCAGCCACTTACTATGTCATACAGTATTGTACAGTTATTCATATAATATGAAGAATATAGACTAGTCTTCACATAGCTCCTATGACTCAGTTACTTCCATTATCTCCTTTCTATAGATGAGTAAATGTGTGTAGAGAGGTCATAAAATTTGGTCATTGTATTCAGCCTATATTGAATGGAATAATCACAACTGATTCTGAACTTTTCTAACTGTAGATTGTGCTTTGAATCCAATAATTATATTTGTAGATGTGAGACCTGGGTTATAGCATATATTTGAGACCTCTAAAATAACTGGAAAATGAATAGAGATATATGCAAATAATGCTGGGAAATTCATTGTGTTGTGAGGCAAAATAGGAATAAAATATGTGGGAGATGATGTTTGGAAAAGTGAATGTGAACTAACAGGTAAGTTACAATGGCATATTGGAGACATAAACCAAATGAAATGAAGATACCACAGAGAAGAGAGGCAGGGATAAAACAGAAAGCAACAATTCATTGTGCAAGAATCATTAGATTACAGAAAGAGGAGGATGGGTGGATTATGGAGAAAGTAAGAATGGTTCAGATTTCAGATCAGAGACTATGAAGTGAAGAATGTTCACATTGGAACTCAAACACTGCCACTTAGCAGTTGTGTGACTGTACCAAGTTATTTGCCCTCTCTTTTCTCTTCTTTAAATCAGGAAAAATGTTATTACTTACACTCTGGGGCTGATGAACATCATTTCTTATAGTGTTTAATATACTGACTGTGGTGTTTATTGCATGATATACTGGTCAAATTTGATCACTCACTTTTTCTCTATTCTTCCTTGTATCTATTTTGAAGTGGGAATATATCAGCATATTTTCTAGTTGCACCTAACTGGATGAGAAAATACATGTACAAAGATGTTACAAAGTTTTATGAGCATTTAGATATTGAGCAGTAGATCAAGACTACCTCATATCAGACTAAACCATAAATGATTGATTTCTCACCCTCATGTTTGGTACCCATTGAGGAAAAGAGGGTTTATGGCTAAGGCCCTGAAATATATTGCATTACTAGTCATTATTTTATTTCCTGTCTTTTGTCTTGGCCATTCTGTCTATTCTTGGTAAAATATACTGAATATGCCATGTCAGTCAAACCCATTTATCTTATTTAACACATTAAATCTTTATTCCTTAAGATAAAATAAACTGTTCCCATGAGCTTGACTCCACTCACTACTCAAAATCCATGCAAGCTTTTCAGAGCATCGTTCTTATCACTTAGTAACACCTTTAGCTTCACTGTGCACTGTCTGTCACCCTCCACCAATCTCCCTTCTTTGTGTGGCAGGAGACAGGGCATAGATTATAGCAGTAAGGAGAGACTGTGATCATGCGTCTATGATGATTTATGAGATAAACATTCATTTATTGTTCTACTGTCTAATCTATTGATGTTCTTGCAAGAGATTGAAGCTTTTGAGCACATTTCCTCTTCTAAAAATATATATCTAGATAGTCCAAAAACAGAGCAGTGTGCTGTGCACACTGGGAAATGAGATACGTCTTGATCATGGTAGCTCTCACTAGGTCTCTGACTCTCGTAAACAGCACCTTTCTGCGCATTTCTTGTATTGGAGAACTCTTCCTGTATCTTCTTTTCCTATGAAAGGTTTCCCCAGCCTCAGAGGAAATGTAAATCTCTTTAGAAAGTATTTTTTTTTCATCATATAACCACAAGCTACAACATAGACGATTATTTCCCTTAAGATGGACAGCTGCTTCCCTGGAGATATTTGTAGGAGATCAAGGGAGATTACTGACAACCAATATAATATTCATAGGTAGCTATTCCTTTATTTGGCAAGGAAAGGCATTCCATGTGATCATTCTTTAGATATATGAACTTTCAGTTTTACCCCTTAACGTTTTTGGTTAATGATTCATGAAAAATGACATGAAACATAGGAGAATCCTTATGGTGATAGTGAGAGCAAGGTTTATTCTGTGATGGCCAAACTGCTAAGCCTGAGAGTGGGCCATAAGACTATACAAGCACCCATCCCTTACAAAGAAAACACTAGTGTATGTACCCTGAAAGTCCAGAGGCTTTTGTGTGTGTGTGTGTGTGTGTGTGTGTGTGTGTGTGTGTGTGTGTGTGTGTGCTGAATGATGGGCAAAGAAGTGCATTAAACTTTGAAAACATCGTGCAAGCAAGCAGTAAAATAGTACCTCCACAGAAAAGCAGAGGCAATCATAGGATATTCTCTTCTAACGCTGAAAATACTGAAAATGAAAATTTTTTAAAAATTAAACTATCCCTCCCTTGGGAGCCCAAGAGTCAGAAAAGGGAACTTGTGGTAGGTGAATGGGTAAAGGGTATGAAAGAAAGTCACCTCTTGTGTTTGACACAGTAGAAACTCAGGAGCACCGCAAATAGAAATATCAAACAGGGACAATGTAAATACATCCTTAGAAATAAGGAGAAAATGTCAGTAAGCATCTGTTTTAGGAGTTCTAAATAAGAGGTAGGAGGATGCATTTGGGCAAAGTGTGAAAGGATTGATGTGGTTATAACTAGCTTCACAGAACACCAGAGTTCAACTATACTTGGGTATTGTACAACTTTGGTTTTAATAAATGAAGGTAATATGCATCCTACCTAATTCTCAAAAGTGATTTGAGATACCTCTATACCCAGGAGACCATTGTACTTGGAGAGGAAACAGGGCTTTAGAGGCATGACTAAGGAGAATCTCTGTGATTCTAATAACTCAGTAGCCTTAGGAATGAGCTCAGTTGTATATTTGAAGATAAAGTGGATTATGGATTATAACACTTAAGATAAATTGTTATCTAGGAATTAAAAACTGTCTTCATATACGTAAGACTTGTCTTTCTCAACCCCATTGCCTTGGTGATAGTCAGTTCTGATCTAATCTTTTATACTGGAGCGATGAGAACAGTAACCCCCTACTGTCCTGGGAAACACAATCAGAGTTTGCTCATCATAACATTATTTTTAGAATTTTGTGAGCTTGAATGGAAAACAGAAGGAACAGCCCAACATTAAATTACTCACTTGAATGACTTCCCAAATTGAAATCCCAAAGACTGCAAGTACAGAGTTGTAACTACACAGGAACCCATTTGAAATAATTTCAGATCTGAACATTGCCATAAGGTCCTGTTGATTTTGACAGAGGCAACCTACTCATGTGGATAATACTATGCAGAGAGATCAGTGGTTCTGGTGCCCTCTGCCAAGGCTACCCCACCTCACCCAGTCCACCCTCACCCTCGCATTATGGCCATGTATGCTGTTGGGATTATGCATCACTCTAAGAGGAGAATGATCTCTAGTTGAATGGCAGATGTGTACATATAATAAGACTTTTGGGAGGTCCATGGGGTTCAGCTGTAAGCTTTCTGCTAGGAAAGGGAACTCATTTTCTCTAGTCAGATGCTAGAAATCTCTCAGTCAACAGGAAGAAGCTATGGATATAAGACTCTTGTGGGCAAAGACCCACGTATGCCTAGTTGATCTACATGGTTTTTAGTAAGTTGTCACAGAACTATGTTCATGGTTGGGGAACAGTTTTATTTCAATCTTACACTCTCAACATCCCCTTTCTCTCAGCTCAAATCTAGGTCTTCCCTAGATAGAAAACAAATGTGTTTGTTAAAGGCAGACTTCATTGCCCAGTAGCCTTTTAGTAGTATGTCAGATGTCTGTTAGATCAGAAGTTCAATCCACCAATACTCCTAGGTAAGAGAAATCATCATCTCTTCTGTGACAATGATTCTAAGTCCCACTAACTAACATTAAAGCTATCAGAGAACACACACATCTACACAAATCAAATTCTGATTTTTGGTTAGAAACACAAAAAGAATTCCCCACATTTACTAGAAAACAAGCAGAGAGTGAAACCTCCTTTGTTAATCTTAGACACTACATATTTGAGATTTATTTTGTTTATCATTTTGGAAATTAATTTTGCATAGAGTTTATGGAGATATACAAATTTCTTGATCCAGGATTGCCTTCAGCCAGGGACCTTGTACACTGGAAGTCTACTGAATCAGCTGAAGCAACAGTTGCATTTCTAAGATGTAACTTATTTACTGAGGTTTCTGTCCCAGCTTGGCATAGCTTTATCATAGCCCAAGGGATCTGTCTAAATATCTTTTCAAAACATTAGCTGGTGAGATTATATTAAGAAGGTATTTCAGAGCTTGTAATTTCTCTGCTGAAAACTTTCTATGTCTTCCCATTACAGGGACTCCAAATACTAAGTGTGAGCTGTCATGAGTCTATGGAGGTCCTAGTCCCTCCCCACTCTTCCTCTTGTGCCCCTTAGAGCTTCCTTAATGCATCCTAGCCATACTTTGTCCATTCTGTCTCCATGAAACTGACCTGGAATGTTCACCAATTTGCACTTGGCCAGCTCCTGCTTATCTGTTGGTTTCACCATAAGTGCCATTTCTCTGAGTGGGTGTTTCTTATGTACCTCAGATAAAAAGCTAGGCCTCCTCTCAGTACAATAGCCTTGCAGGGTGTTCTATACAAGCATTTAAGTTATTTGCACCAAAAGATCTGTTTTACTGTTCTTTATCATAATACTACTTCTCTCATTTTGACCATAAATGCCAGGAGGACAGAGTTTGTTTCTTAATTGCACCATTTAATACAAAGTACCCAGAAGCGTGCAAAACACAGCCCACAGACTGAAATACATTTCACTGACAAATAGCCAAGTGTATAACCTTCTTCTCTGAGCTCCAACATTGACTGAAAATGAAACAAAGCTTTAGTCCCTTAGTCATTCACTTCTCACTTGCAACAAGCCTAAAAAGGTTTTAAATGTCGATATATATATACATATATATACATATATATGTATATATATATATATATATGTATATGTATATATATTTAACCTTCCTCATTCCTTTCAGGGACTTCTTTGTAAATACTTAATGCTGATGTTTTCCAAATACATACACGCAACCCTAGACTGTGAACTTCTTTAAATGTAGGAAAATAGCATGTGTGCAAAGATCTTAAGATGAAATCATCTTTCATTTTGGGTTAATCGTGGTCCAAATAAGAAATAAGAAATGAGGACACACAGAGTCATATAGACTGACAAGGAAGAAGGTGTGGTAAGAATAAGGCAGAGATCAGAACAATACAACTATAGTACAAGAATGACTGTCAGCATCCCCCAAAGCCCCCAAAGATGGAAGAGACAAGGAATGAGTCTTCTTTCATTCAAGTTTCAGAGACAAAGTGGGCTTACTGATAACATGGTTTTAAATTTCAGTCTTTACAATTGTGAAAGAAACTAATTTTGTTTGTTGTAAACTTTCCATGTTGTATAATACACAATTGCATAATTACCATTTCATCCATTTTTTACGTGTACCATTCAATGGTCTTGTGTGTGTGGCAGTCTGCAAAAACTAATATAATATGGTATATGGAGTGGTGAGGATAATCTGTAAACTGTACAACTCCTCACCAAAGATTAATGAACAAGAAACTGATGTGGAGATGAAGAACCATATTCAGTATATTGGTTTTTAAAGTACACAGAGAAATGGTAAAAAATAGAATCTTGGAGTTATAAGGATATGTGCAGTCTCCCAACAGCCTAGACAGCCTCTCTAGGGTGTCCACTTAGATGCTTGCCTGGCCTTTGTCAGATAACCAGGCATTCATTATTTCACAGAGATACCCAGAGGCTAAGTTTTAAAGAAAATAAGCAAATGTGTGTGTAACCCATATTAGAACAATTACGACTTTCTGCCACTTAAATGTGTATGCCCTCTTACCTCAAAGAAAACAGCTTCAAAGAGTGGCAATATTGCAGTTTAAATGTTGACAAAAACTTGTTCTGTCTTCCTTAAAGCAAATTCAATTTTTGTGAGGAAGAAATAATGCAAATATTATTCAGTGACATCATTTTATTCAATTATCTCTGCCCAAGTCCCTGTGGCATGTGAAGAATAGAGTTAATTTTCATACGTGTGACCAACACTCCAGTCAAATTTAATCAAATCATTGAGAACTACTGAGCACATACATTCTTTTATTTGATAAATTTATTATAGGCAAACACTGATCGAGAAAATCATGCCAATTGCAGTATACAGCTCAATCAATCTTCGTGAAATGAGCCATCTGTGTGTCCAGCACAAGGAGAAAGAGATTTACCAGATTCTAGAAGCCCTGCTCATACCCACGTCTAGCCATGCATTATTCCGCAGAGACCACTCCCCTGACTGCTTAGCTTAGTTGTACTAGGATTTTGTTATTTTGTTGTTGTTGTTGTTTTTGTGAATGACAAAATACAAGTTATACAGAAGTGACTATTTTATTATTTTTTAAATGTACAGTTCAGCCACACTGAATGTTCTGCCTATTATTGAATTGAGATAATGGATTCATGCATAGTTCTCTTTGTATGTCTTCTTCCATTTCACACTCATTGCTATCATCTCTTGTTTCTGAAAAGACACAGTCAAATAAATGTCTCCTGTGTACTTTATCTATCACTGAATAGTACCAGCAAATGTATAAAATGGGCAGTGTCCTGGGATAAAGTCCCCTGGAGACAGTATTATGTTTGGTGTCCGTTACACATAAATGTAGTTTTAGGCTCTTACATCACTTCCTTGGGGACCACCTACACTATGGAAGATGTATTGTTCATGCTTCTTGAGCATCAGAGTGTTAGGATCTATGACCAAAGGGAGGGGCTTTTTTGCTGCACTCTAGACTGGAAATTGTAGACGCATACTAGTGGATGAACCTTTCCTTCCTGCAACAAACAAGATATGGGAATCCTCTTAATGTCAACCAGAAAAAAAGATTAGAAGTGACTTGAGCTTCAGAGGCCATTAGAGTGCCTATTAAATGAATGATAAGTTACCCTTTCAGCCCAAGTTTCTGATTTATAATGTGAGCTGTTTTAAAGGTTATATGACATACAGTTTAATAACCTAAAATAAAACATTTTTATTTAGCTTTATGATCCCTGTTCCACTAAATATCACATTCCCCTCTGCACCAAAGATTGCAGACCAGTCTTGTGTATCCTGTTTACAAATCTAGACCACTTGGCCAATTTGCAGAGGCTTAGTGACTTCTGCTTTCTGAAGCCACCTTGCAGTCAGTTCTTATCAGAGGCACAGCTGTGCCCCACACTTCCTACAATTTTCTAGGCATAGATTGAAAAATGGGAGAATGGCATTTCAAGAGGTAGGCAGACAGGCTGAAGCAGCATATTACTCTGTTTCTCTGACACCTGTTATTCATGTGTATATTCTTCTCTCCCCAAGTTTTCAGGACCTAAGAGGCTTCTTCAAAGAATGACCAAAAGCTTGATACAAATTTTAAGTTGAAAAAAGTGGTTGCTTATTACTGAAATAATGTTTAGAAAAAACAAATGAAAGTTAAAAAAAATACATATGTATATATGGAGAGGACAAGGATTACTGACATAATCTTTAAAAGAATCATGAGGTCTTTCCCATGATGGGCCAATATCTAGAGGCGAAATCTCTTCCTGAGAGGCCAGGCACCAGTATGGACAAGGATAATTGCATGGTGTTTTTAATTGGTATCACATTTATTTATCTTCATCATCAGTCATACAGAAGAACTTGCCAAGCACAAGATGCATACCCTCCATCAAAACCCACATGTAAGACTACAAAGGGTTCAGTGAGCAGCTGCCACTGTCAGATTACATAATGCCATCAGGATCTTCCCCCTTCTCCACCAGGGATGTCAAAAGAACTCTTCTTCTCCTCCTGCCCATCACAGGTTGACAGGGGACAATAAGAGAGAGCCTCTGAATGATGGTGCCCAAGGAAGCCCAGTGTTCACAAGGTGTCATTGACTACCAGCATGACAGATTGCTTGTTTCATATGCAAAGAAGGAAGGAAAAAGAGGTCTCCCATGGGCCTTGCTGTCCTGCTGCTGCAGACATAGCCTAAGGGCAAGGGGCTGGCAAGCCAGAACCCAGTGATGGCCCCTGCCTAGGGATGATCAGGAAACAATGCACCAGGAGTGACTACTGTCCCAGCACTGCATTGTTCCCTAGATCTGAGTGGAAGTGAGAAAGTCAGGAAGTGAGGCAGGCCTCTCCTTTGTACAGATAAGGAGAAGTGCTCAGAGACAAGTCTGATTCTTGAGCTCATGGGTCTGTGAAAGAACAAGGCAAACAAATCAAATTACTGTTTAGACTCTCAGCCAAAGTTCAGAATTTATGTTCTTCCGATCCAAAAAGCACAACATAAAAGAATCATCATTAAATGTTAGCATGTGCCCAATGGAGGCCTGGACAGACTGTCTAATCAGACCCTGTAGGAAGGGACAAGAAACCTATGCAAAGCAAAAATACTGGTATCGGGTAATTCAAACTAGAAGCTATTGTGTAGGTAGGGATAGAAGACAGCAGGGTCCCCTACAAGCCATCAAAAGCATGTGTTGAGTCTCACAAAAATGGTTCATGGGGGGAACATTGAATCCTTGCAGGCATTCCCTATCATGGCAATGATTGAAATGTGAAGAAATGATTGAACACACTAACAAAAGGCAGTCGGACCTTTATGATAAAGTATTCCAATTCTTTAGACCGGAAAGCTGAAAGGTACACTATTGGCAATTTGGCCTATGTTCCATTCCTACAGAGAGCAGCACAGTCACTTACCTAACACAAGCACCATAAGTGAAGTCTCAGTCCTGCTATGCAGGTAAGGACTTGGTTCTGGCTAGTTACAGAACGCTCCCTGTCAGAAGAGAGGACAACTTCAGCTATTTGCTCAGTCCTGTATTTGTGAGTGTATTTCCTCATTTTATATCATAATAAATCCCTATTACCCATTAAATAGACTCATGTGGATGGATTTTAACAGACTTTTGAACAGGGGAACTCAAACTCACTTGCACATCAGCAACAACACTAGGAACCCTGAGATATGATGGGAGCTCAGGAAAGACTTCTAACAGGAGAGTAAAAACAGCTCAGTCGTTGACAGACTCTTTGCGATCATATAATACGCATATTCGATGTTCTGGCTGCAGAATGAAATCACCTAAAGACTTTAAGTTGTAGCTGCCTGGGGTCACCTCCAGAATCTCTGATGACGGGGCACTGCCCAGGTATGAGCATTATCAAGCATTTCCTAATGGATTCTAATGCATGTAGAGGATTTTTAAATCAGATTCTTGAGAAGTAAAGAGGTAACCCTGAGGAGAACTGATGTTCTTCTGCAGGAGTCTTCAGTAGAATTAGAAAAGGAAAGCTAGAATCTATAGTTTCCAGCTGCTGCTGCAATGACCCTGCTGACATGAAGTATTTCCATTTCGGTAGACCATCTTTCAAATGGAATGGTGTGCTCAAAATGGATGCTATACACATTCCTGCAACAAAGAGCAGGAATGGTGGTTACCAAAGCCAACCGCCCACCAAATTAGTAAAATCATTTTGACTATCAAAGATAACATCTTTTACATCTCTATATCATTCTATTTTGAATAAAGACCTCCCAGCGTGTGTGGTTTGGGGGAGGGGGAGATAGAAGTATCAGAACACATAGTATCAACTTGGAAAACTCATCAATTAACTTATAATTACTGATGCCGTTTGTCAGAAAATCCAAACCTTCATGGTAATCCCACTTTGGATTATTGGTGAATTGCTATAAATAATCAGAATTAAAGTCCAAATAAATTCTCAACTCCACTCAGTTCCCCTTGGGGTAGCAGCATTATTTTTCCAGGTATATTACTTCCCTTCCACTTTACTACATGATCCGTCTTCAGTTCCCTTCCACTTCTTTGCTGCTTTTAAAATGTGTTTAACATCCTAGTATTACAAATGTTACATAGCTCAATTCAAAGTCTGGCATCCCAAACCAGTTGTTTTCATTCTCACTTGTTTTTCATGCCTTAACTAGTTAGCTATCTAAATGATGCTCACTAAAGTCTCGACCAGTGACACAATGCATGCAAGTCTGTTTCCCAAAGTTCTGTGGAACTTTTCACAGGTTCTGGAGGGTCTGGATGTCATGCTTGTAGGAGCTGAGTTTAGCTAGATCAGATTATTTTCTTTCTTTACTTTTCCTTATGACCTGCCTTTAGCATTGCTGTCTTTCTAGCAAGTAGGTTTGGAATAATCATGGCACTTAGCACATAGTGCTGTTTCAAGGATTAAACAGCACATTAAATACTTATCTCTTTGCCAGGAACATAGCAGTCATCTAGAAGTAGTCCTTAAGTAGACAGTTAGCCACCAAATAAGAGTCTGTGGCCTTGAAACAGTGCCCAGGCAATTAAGCCCTCACAAGAGCTGTTCACTGACTCCATGCTTGTACCTTTTCTACATGAACTGGTAATATCAGTCTGCCCTGGCATAGAGTGTGTTTTGATTATGTACATCTGGCCTGCAAGAACCAAATGCCTCCTTGTATATCACTTAGCACGGTGCCACATGTAATTACAAGCTTGACACTTCCCTTCTGATGATAATGATGATGACAGTAACAGCAACATTGATAATGGCTAAGAAATGATGAGTAACCTGAAATTCAAAGCTTGCTTAAGGAGGGAATTCTCCCTAGTTGTTGCCTGAGTACAATCAAAGTGATCATCCTCAATCACAGATGCAATTAAATACTTCCCCTGCTGGAACTTGACACTAAAAGATCTAACAAGTGCATAGGCTTGGACCAGGGTGGTATTTTGTGTCTTCTCTCTTTTTTGATTATTTCTTTTATTTTTGTGATTATAATTATATCATGTACCCCTTCCCTTTCCCCCCTCCAAACCCTCCCCATATACATCTCCTTGCTCCTTTTTCCCACTTATAACCTCATTTTTACTGTTATTACATGCACATATGATATATATATATATATACATATATATATATATACATATATATATATATATTCCTAAATATATCATGCTCAGTCTATATAGTGTTAGTTATGTGTATATTTTCAAAAATGATCATTTGGTATTGCATAGCTAATTGGTGTTCTCTTCCCTGGAGAAGACTATTTCTCCTGCTCTCAGAATGTCTTAGTTGCCTGTAGTTCTTTGTGTAGGTTTGAGTCCTCCTGGCCTTTTCCCTGTCCAGTTTTGAATTTCTCTTGTTCTTATATCGATCAGTTCATCTTTAGGCAGTCGTTTTGAATGTACTTGTCATCCCTCATCAGGGAAATTTCTCTTTGCAACAGATGAAAATTGTTACACAAAACCATAATCAAACTAAATGCAAAGTTGTGGAGCCCAGTCCCAATGGATATATTTAAAAATAGCTCCCACACCTAAGGCTCAGGGAACATTGCCTAAGATGGGGTGGAAAGAATGTTAGCGCCAGAGAATCAGGGAGTTTGATGTGAGACTGTGTCTCCTAGTAATGCCAGAAGTTATCTTCATCAAATTCCATGTTTTCTTTATGCTGCAAACTATACTTCAAAATATTAACAGGCCACAAGGCAGTCATGTAGGAACCGGGGGCGGGGGGTGGGGTGGGGGTGGGGGCTACAGTAGTCTGCAAGTACTTTGTTTTCTAGGGTTTAAATTCTTTCATTCTCTCTCTGCTCATTATCTTGTAAAGTTAATGTTTCACTGGAACAGTTCACTCACTGTTTTTCATGATTTTTCCAAACATCCTGAGCCCCCACAACTCTTTGGTGCTAGTTCCAGGTCTTGTTTTGAACTTTATCATGAGTTCACATGAGTGGAAGTTACATGAGACTCTCTTCCTTCATTGTGTTTGCAGTGTGAGCCAAACATGACAAATTAATAACATACTGTGTGAGAGAAAAAGACCTGACCTAGACAAGCTGGAAGAATTGGGCATCAGCTTTCAAGTCCCTTAGCATATGCTCTGTCTGTAGCTTTCAGGAATTTCCTTGCTAGACACTAAAGCAGTTTTATATCCCAAAAGTCCCTTTTCTACCAATTAGGAAAAATAATTTAAAAGTCAAAAAGATGAAATGGAGTGAGATGGGTTTCCCTTAGAGGACAAGTGTGAAGAATGAGAAGCAGTCAGGCTAAAGACTAGAGATGAAAGTACCCGATAATAAGTGATGGACCAGGGACTGAGATAAGTAGCTCCTATTTGCTCAGCATCTCCTTATGTCTGCACCCTCGAACAAAACCCTTTTCACCATTCTCCTCTCTGCAAAGCTTAAAGTGGACCAGGTTAAGTGTCAGTTGTGATGATCAGCAAGAGGACTATGGATAAGTATGTCACGCTTGATAAGGAAAATAAAGAATGCCAACATAAATGTTCCCCAAAGTCAAGCTTTTCAGAAAAACCTGGCCATTTTCTGTGCACTATTTATCTTAATTCTAGCCCCAAGTATTTGTGCAACATACAAGACATATGATATTTCTATACATGGACTTTGTCTCTTGTTATATAAATACTGTATGCCTTGAGAATGATCACCTGAGTTGTATTAGTTGTATTACCTTCACCTTTTTCCTCTGTAAGATCAGATAAAAACACATTTCCCCATAAAGTCATGATAAAGGTTAAGTGGGTAGTACATGCAAGTCATTTAACATAACCCTGCAACATTTTGAGTACTTTACCCAGTCCTTGTCACTTATGACAAATGGAAGTCATATAATTAAACAAAAGAATATTATGCTATACAATTATAATATTATGCTTTATTCTTGATATTGTCACTTAACAGACCAGTATAAAATTAAGTATGTGAAAAAATATTTTACTCTGGTAGTCTTCTAACTCACCTAATTATATCCAGGACTTCCTGGTACAATTAAATTGGCATACATCTACCTATTAATTCTTGTAAAGATAAAGAAAGTCAGTATTAGGTTTAGGGCTATAGCTCAATAGTTGAGTAACTGCCTAGTATTGTAAAACTTTGGTTTGATTCCTAGCACTTGAAAAAAAATCATGTTTGAATGTTTGATAGCAAAACAAACATTGAAATATGAAAACAGGTGGTACAGATGTCATGTAATTTCCTCAGTGATCTGAGGAGTTTCAGCTCTCCCAGACCCTCCCTCTATATTAGAGGAACAAAGCTGGAATTGGTAGAAAGGCTGAACTTCTGTTCTCCCTTAAATGAATATAGGGAAAGCAAAGGTGCTAAAGTGATGGAGCTCATGCACTTTTTCCCAACATCTAAAGGTGTGGTCAATTTAGTGTCTAAAACATTAATGGCCTGTGCAGTCAAGACCTAACTTTAAAAACTAGAAGACGGGATTGCAGAGATAGTTCAGCATTTGTGAGCATTTGCTATTCTTGCAGAGGACTCAGGTTTAGTTCCTAGCAAACACATGGTGGCTTACAACTAACTGTTTTTAACTCCAGTTCCAGGGGCTCTATGCCCTCTTTAAGCCTCTGCAGACACCAAGTACACATGTAGTGAATATACATACGCACGCAAAATAAAATGCAGGAATCTTTAAAAGATAGCCAAAATTTTATGTCAAAGCTTAATAAATATATAATGAATTTATCACTGAACCATTTATCAAAAAAAAAAAAAAAAACTACTAAGCTTCTTCCATGTGACAGATCATGTTTTCAGCATTGAGTGCCCAGGATTAAAAAGCCCAGACTTTTGTCTTCATGTCCCTTATAGTCTAAGTATGGAGATAGATAGCAAATAAATAGGGCTTTAGTATTATAACTTCCATATCAGTAACAAAAATGGACACGGTACTGGTACCCTCTTCTGAGTTATCGACTAGTAACATAATAGATTCCAAGGAATTGGAATCTTTCCAGGAATTTCAAAACCTGGGAAATAAAAGACTGAGGTCTGCTGTGGGATGGTCTGTATGGCAAATGTGTTGCTCTGATTGGTTAGTAAATAAAACACTGATTGGCCAGTAGTCAGGCAGGAGGAAGTATAGGCGGGACAAGGAGGAGAAGAATTCTGGGAAGTGGAAGGCTGAGTCAGAGACACTGCCAGCTGCCACCATGACAAGCTGCATGTTAAGATGCCGGTAAGCCACATGGCAAGGTATAGATTTATGGAAATGGATTAATTTAAGATATAAGAACAGTTAGCAAGAAGCCTGCCATGACCATACAGTTTGTAAGCAATATAAGTCTCTGTGTTTACTTGGTTGGGTCTGAGCGGCTGTGGGACTGGCGGGTGACAAAGATTTTTCCTGACTGTGGGCCAGGCAGGAAAAGTCTAGCTACAGAGGTCCTGTTGCCAGTTAGAGAGGGAGATTTCTTCTGGAAGATGATTTCACGCACACTGATCAACTGCAGGCCATATCTGGAGCCACAATGTGTGTCTATGATAGGCAGGACCAAAACTTGACCAGACCCATTTAATTGATGTGTGGTTTTTGTCTAGTAGTTAAGCTTAAATTTAAAGTCAGCCCCCTAAAGATGAACTTAAGAGTCATGGGATATTTCTATTGGCTCCTCCTCTCCTAAAAAGTGACCACATTGAAGAAACTGCTCGTCTTTGCCATTCACTATTGCTTGACCATTAAGGACTATTGGGGAAGGGAGTCCTGTCATATCTTATTAGGGCTTCTGAGCTCAGTCTTTGAGCAGAATATATTCTGAAATATAACCTTCCTGCTGTGGAAAAGTAATAGAAAGTCATAATGTGGTGATGGCCATGTGGGTGTTCAGCTATCTACTTTGGGCAGGATGGTTTACTACTAAACAAATTATCATCTTTAGCTTTCATGTGCTTCTTGGAAGATTAATTTTTTTTATTGGATACCAGACAGTATTTAATTATCAATCACATAAAATCCCCCAGAGTACAACATCTGTCCATCATAATTATTAATTCTCAATCAATGTCTTCTCTCTTCCTTCTTCCCCAAATATCAATGTCAAGGATGGAACAACAAATTTACCTTCAGAAATAAAATGAAGTTGTTTCTAAGATAAGTTAAAAACAGTTCTTGGGGGCTGGAGAGAGACCTCAAAGGTTAAGATTACTGGCTTCTCTTACAGAGGAGCTGGGTATGATTCCCAGCATCTATATAGTGGCTCACAGCCATCTGTGACTCCAGTTCCACAGGATCTGATACCCCTTTTTGGTCTCCATAGACTCTGTGTGCACATAGCGCACATACATACATGTAGGCAAAATACCTATATGTGTAAAATTAATGAAATCTTAAAAGTATTTTTAAAAACTGTCTTTGCAATTTGTATTTTCAAATTAGCTTGCTTCTTATTCCAATTGCTAAAAGATGAAGTTGTTATAAAAAATTGAAAAATATAGAAAATATGATGAAAAAACCTATAATCACAATGTTGAAACCCAAGAAGTCTACAGTTCCTTTCTTGGTGAATGTCATATATGCTCTTTACACATACAAAATGTCACATTGAAAATTCTCCTTTTTATTCTACTTTTCTTTCTTCAAGATTTTCCATTAGGATATTTTCTTGTATGATAAAATTATCTGATGATATCTTAATACCTAGATAATATTCTGTCTCATGATGACACTATAACCAGCCATTTCCATATGGATACAATATAGACTATTTACAACATTTCATTGTTAAAAAGTTAAATTCAATAAGTGGCTTTGGAAAACACTTTTGTCCATATCTCTAGTTATTTCTTTAAAATATATTGCAATTAGAGAAATAGCTCATGGGGGAAGATGGGAAACATTTTTAAGCCATTCGAATAATTCAGCAAAATGATACCCGGAAACTTGGTAGGCTACTGGGCAACCCCACCTCTGAAGATGGCTGTGTCATCATCTTGGGAGAGCTTCTTTTTAATGCTGTTATTCTAACAATAAAAAATTATATTTCACTGCTATTAAATATCTTATTCATTTACTTCTTCATTGAATTGAATGTGTTCCTTTTTATATAGTACTCATTTATATGGTTTCTTTCCTCTGAATAGTCAAACTCACATAATTTGCCTGTTTTCTAATGGATTTGAAATCTAATTTTTAATTCACTTTATAATAATTTTGCTAGATAAGGATCCTTTCAGTTACTTAATGGCAGTGTTAATCTTTGGAACACATTTAACTGACTGTGAGGAAATTTCAAAATATGATTACTATAACATACATTGGATAAAAGCATCTGGCATTGGGGGAATAAAAGATAGTAGTCCATTTTCATCAATGGAATTATATCGAAGATGCTAATTGCTGTGTGGGTATTAGGGCCTCAAGATTAACACACACACGCACACACACACACACACACACACACACACACACACACACACACGTAATTCTAGATGGCTCATGAGAATGTCACGTTGATGGAATGGTCTCCAGGTCCTTCTGTAATTTACAGATTTGAGACCCTGCCTCTGGAAAAAAATCTCTGCTTTGCTTTTTTCCTCCTTTGACATTACTCTGTTATCCTAATCCATTCTCCATCGATTTGTTTCTGTTAAGCAGTGCTGGGGACACTAGCCAGGACTTTGCATATGCTTTGCAAGCTTCCTGCCACTGAGCCCTTTCCTCAGCCTCTAAGCTACCTTTTAAAATTATTATTTAAAAGTGCTTTCCAGCAGATTCTGATGGAGAGATCAGAAAAATCAGTCTTCATAGTCTACCTTGCAGTGGAGGTCTACATGCAAAAGCACAGAGGGCTTTCCTGAGGTGATCACAAAAATAGGAATGGAGGCAGAAAAAATAGAACAGAGTAGAGCATAACCCCAAAGAAACTGGACACAGAATAAATCTGACATCCATCCTTGTTTAGCACTTAGCTTCCCAAGAGTATAAATAACAGTAGTAGGCTAGACAGTTTAATTCTGGTGCAAAAAGTTCTAAAACTCTCTCTCTCTCTCTCTCTCTCTCTCTCTCTCTCTCTCTCTCTCTCTCTCTCTCTCTCTCCCCTCCCTCCCTCCCTCCCTCCCTCTCCCTATCTCTTCATGTTTTGCTCTCCTCTCTCTCTCCCCCTTCTTTGCCCAGTGTCATGAGCACACACACACACACACACACACATACACACACAGGTGGGAAGCTGCCCATGGCTGAAGATGAGAACATTTCTGTGGAGCCTCTTGCTGCAACTCTTGAATCACATGTCCCCAGCTGCACTGTAGGGTGGATTGTCTGGGCTCATGAGTATCGGTTATGACCCTGCTACCAGGGTTCTTGTTTTGAGTTGAGGTTACTCAAATTTCATTTTTTTTTCTATAATTAAATTGACTGATATAAGTTGTGTGTACACAACGTGATGACTTGATTTGGGAAACATCTTAGGGTAATTAACATATGCTTTACGTCATCTGCATGTCTCCTTTTTCTTTCATGGTGCAAATGCAGAAAGTCTACTTTTATCAAGTCCATGACACAAAACACTGCCATAAGTAATAGATGTCCTCAGTTTACTCTTCCTAATCATAAGTTCACATCTTCTGACTGAAAGTTCCTTAAGCTAATGGCCCTTTCCCAGTCCTTGATCACCCCCAGTTTATTCTCTCTGCTTCTGTGGAATCGTGTTTTTTTTTTTTTTTTTTTTAAATGAGATTCCTCGTGTAAGTGTTGCTGCTTAGTATAGTGTTCATTTTATCTACGCCTTACTTATTTTACTTGAGTTAATATCTTCCTGGTCCATTCAACCTGTCACAAGTGACAAGACTCCAGCTTTTGAAAGGCTGAATTGCATTCAGATATGTCTATTTACCTCATCTTCTGGTGAGTGATGGAAATAGGTTTGGTTTCTTATCGTGGGTATAATGGACAATGCTGCAATGAACGTCAAGAGGACAACCGTCTCTGCCATCCTGAGTCCCTTTCATTTGGTTATATGTACTCTGTAATGGAATTGCCTAATAATACTGTAGTTCCAGTCTTAATTTTCGAGGCGTCTCCCTTCTCCTTTTTATAATGGCCACAGAAAGTTCTACAAATACCATAAGCCTCCGACAAATTACACACAAATGAAGGTGAGCTATTTTTGACAATTCAAAGGAAACTTAGATGAGGTGGCAGCACAGGCACAAACATTACACATCTTACTTAATTTATCGCTCGTGTACAACATGATTTAAAGAAACACTGCTGTACTCTTCTCTCCCCATTCAAGCAATAGCCTTTAAATAAACATGAAATTGCAACAAAATATGCAGACACATTTAACACTAAACTGAGTAGAAATGAGAAAGTATTAATGGTGTAATATTGTTTATTTCTCTCTACAGCATTTGTTTTTCATTCTTCCCAGGCCACAGTAAAGTAAATTCCCACCTTCTCCTATTTAGCTTACTGGAGCATAGATTACTCTCTTTGATGCTCTGCACAGGTAGTTCTCAGGTCTTAGATAGTCTCCTGTTCCTCTCTTTTCTGCCCATCATCTCTCCTAGGTCTTTCCTTCTTTAAATAGCATCTTAGACATTGCTTCTCTAAAGCCTCTTGGGTTCATTTCCCTTTGCTTCAAGCTACAAAAAGCGTTTGCATTTGAAGATACTTTGTTTGTATCCTAGCCCTTAAAATCAATCATCACTACACTCCCCTATGTCTGGGTACACCTTAGTGATGGTGGATGGGGAGGAGTAAAGAATCAAACTGATATACTAGAAAAGGTAATTCTGTAACTGTGCTGCCCCATACAGAGTTCTTCATGGTAACAAAGTTTCCATTTGGAAAAGACTTAGATCTGACAGTTGTGTGTTTGAAATGAATGGTATTCAAAAACAGGTATTTTAGGATTCCAAAGGAAACAATGTTTGCACACAGCCACCGGAGTATCAGAAACCTAATTATATTTGTAAAAGTGTTCACAAAATACTCAATGTCATCACCCCATTGCTTTCCTTTGCATTGTTTTCCATCACCATTGTTCAATCAGCATCAACACTGGTTCTGCATACATTGGCTTCCTTTAAAATACAAAATCCCTTATACCATATTCAAGGAGCATCAGACCTACTAAGATTCCTCTAGCCACCTATCTACCTTTGTTTTTTTATTCCTAGAAAGCAAAGTAGGTGCCAGGCAGTGGTGGTGCACACCTTTAATCCCGGCACTAAGGAGGCAGAGGCAGGCAGATAGGAGTTTGAGGCCAGCCTGGTCTACGGATTGAGTTCCAGGACAGTCAGGTCTACACAGTGAAACACTGTCTGAAAAAAAAAGAAGAAGAAGAAAAAGAAGAAGAAGAAGAAGAAGAAGGAGAAGGAGAAGGAGAAGGAGAAAAGGAGGAGGAGGAGGAAGGGGGAGGAGGAGGAGGAAGAAGAAGCAGCAGCAGCTTTAGATTCCTGCCACACTTAATGAACCAATCTGTATCCATAAGTCAGTGATAGTTATCCATCAGTGTCTCTAGGAGAAGATATAAAAGGTGCTTAGAAAGTAGTGAGACAAGCATCTATACAGGGTGTATGAAAACCAGACCTATTTACTTAGAGTCAGAGTTTACACAGCATGATTCCTTAAGGGGCTGCTAAGAGAAAACACCAGACACACAGATGTGGACACAATGCCTAAGACAATCTCACCATCTGGGAACTCAGAGCCTGAAAGCTTCATATTATAATGCACGGAGAGGGCCAGAGGCATGACTAGTCATGAATGAGGGCACGAATATAAAAGACCAGGCTGCCACATATTCTGTAGGTCAAAGCAAAGACACAAGAAAGGCTAAGTGGAAAGATAGAAAACAAATCCGAAAAGTCTCCTTCTTACACCAGTAGACATAAAGGTTGAAAAGACATCAGCAGAGTGAAATGCATTGTTCTCCCAGGTATGCTGAACGGGTAGAGTAGGAGGGACTCTGGTCATGACAGAGGACACCACGAGTGATGTTACTAAAATGCCATCTTTTAAAATTATTTTTTGTATTTTGAAAATAAAATATAAGCATATCATTTTCCTCTTGTCTTTCCCTCCAACTGCACCCATGGTCCTCCTTTGCTCTATCTCAAAAACATAGCATCTATTTCTTTAACTGTTTGTCCTGACTAGCTTTACATCAGCTTCACAGAGCTAAAGTCATCTGAAATGAGGGAGCCATTGAGAAAATGCCCCTATACAATCAGCCTGTGGGCAAGCCTGTAGAGCATTTTCCTAACTGGTGATTAATGGGGAAGAGCTCAGTCTACTGTGGGTGATGCCATCCATGGGCAGGTGGTCTTGGTTTCTATAAGAAAGTATGTTCAGCAAACCAGTAAGCAGCACCTCTATATAAGCTCCTGGCCTGTTTGAGCTCCTGTCCTGATTTCCTTCAATGATGAACAGTGAAATGGAAGTGTAAGTCAAATAAACCCTTTCCTCCCCAATTGGATTTTGGTAATGGAGTTTCCTTACATCAATAAAAACCCTAAGACACTATTGCTACAAATGTGAGTGAGTGTGTGTGTGTGTGTGTGTGTGTGTGTGTGTGTGTGTATTCCCAAAATACAACTATAATATGCTCAGTCCATGTAATGTTATTTGTGTGTATATGTTTTAGAGTTGACTACTTGGTTTTTGTATAAAGAATTTGGGGTACTTCCCTGAGGTTCTTCAGCATAACTTAATTGCCTATAGTTCTTCATCTACGGTTGAAACCCCATAATTTTCCCCTTCAATGTTAGCATGTGTATTGTATTTAACTTAGGGATCAAAGCAGAAGAAGGAGTGGAAAGATCCCCCAAATGAGCCAGAAGAACATGGAGTTTGCTGTGAGATATCATCTACCAGTAATGTCAGGGAAGCTATACCCAGGAAGTCCCATCAGCACGGCTGCCTACACCATACCTGGAATGCCTTCTTGATGGCTCGTGGCTGGCGAGTTGATTGTAATAGATGAGGAATATGGACAGGGTATTTAATTCATCCATAGATCAGGTTTAAGTAGGGCTACTACTGTGGTGGTATTGTGTTCCCCAAAATATTGTGCACCCTAATAAACTTATCTGGGGTCAGAGACAGAACAGCCACTAGATACAGAGACTAGAAAATGGTGGCATTCATGCCTTTAATCCTAGCCTTCCAGAGGCAGAAATCCATCTGTGTCTTTGTGAGTTTAAAGCCACTTTCTGGGATTAAAGTGAGCCTTTAATCCCAGGGAGTGATGGCAGAAAGCAGAAAGGTATATAAGGTGTGAAGACCAGAAACTAAAAGCTTTTAGCTGATTAAGCTTTTAGGCTTTTGAGCAGCACAGTTCAGCTGAACTTCATTCTGGATGAGGACTCAGAGGCTTCCAGTCTGAGGAAACAGTATCAGCGGAGGAATTGGTGAGGTGAGGTAGCTGTGGCTTGTTTTGCTTCTCTGATCTTCCAGCATTCATCCCAATAATTAGCCTCAGGCTTGATTTTATTAATAAGGACTCTTAAGATTCATGCTATACTACTACAGAGCTCAAGTTCTTGAGTGGAAGTCTTCAACTTCCGTTTTATTATTACAAATTTTAGAATAAGAGAAGAATAACTTTTATAAATGTTAAAAATAATTGGGAACAGTCTATACATAATTTTCTTCGAAGTAGCCATACATTAGAAAATTACCATAATTATTCTGGAAAGCCTCAAATATTTATTTAAGTCTAGACCTTAATTTATAATAAATGAATTATAACCTGCCACTCTTCTTTTCTTACACAAATGGGCAGTTTATGTGCTAAGGGCACAGAGAAGATGAATACTATACCAACTAAAAATAAAATATTTCCCTTCAGTATTAGATGACAAATAATTATTATATTTGAATTGCATCATGTACGAGAGCTGAGAGTTTTATGTGCCTGTTGACAGAGATTTGTAATGATGCCACATTACATTGCAAAGGTCTTTCATATGTACAGATTTCTTTATACCCTCCTTACAGAATCATAGAATGTCAGCATTATATGGGAAATAAGAAGTCAAACAATGCTAAATATGCACTTCATCTTAGATGCAATATAAAAATATCAATCCAAGTATTCACACACAGCTCCTCAATTCCAAATTTATATTGAGAAGTAGCAAGTGTTCAAAGGCAGCAGATAGCTCTAACCACCACATCACCACTTGTACACATATACATATTTACACACACATCCACATACATGAACATGTGTACCTACATACAACACACATACAAATGCATACATACAATGAAAAGTTGAAAGACTTATGATGACAAGGCAAGGATATTTAAGAGTGGGATGGTTCATTTAGTCCACAGACTAGGGAGCAGGAAGACACTACAAAGATACATTCTGATAAATATCAAACAATGTCTTCACACATGGCAATAATTGGGGACTAGAAGCTTTACAAAAGCCATCCAGATGGGCACTATTTCATGGTGCATAAGGTGAGAGCTCTAAAAAGTTCCAGAAATATTTTCTGGGTATTGGGTCATTTACTTTTTCTAAGAATATATAACATAGATTCTTAGAATCTATGGGAGCTCATAGGGAAAGCATGTTTACTATCACATTTCATTTTATCATAGTTCATCGTTGTATCTAAATTTTTTCCTCACTGTCTATGAGGAGGGAAAATAGAAACTACATAGCTTTGTGTGTGCATGTCTGTAGGTTGACAGCTGTCCATCCCATTGAAATCGCATGGAAAGTCATTCAAGCTCCAGCCTTTTAACTCAACTATTCAGAACACAGTCTTCCTACAAATCATTGCTACCTTTCAGCATAGGAAACCTTTCCAGGAATATGACTGCTGTGGTTAGGATTGCAACAAGAAACACCACACTGAACTAAATAAAAAAGAAAATACTACCTTAGCAATGAAGGGGAAAAAAAACAGTAGGAGATATTTTAATGTAATATAGATGTAGCGATTATATTGAGAAAAATGGGTTGGGGCGTGTATTATATTAGATAAGCCCTTATCAGAAGGTACCATATGTTACTTAACTAGGGAGATCTCCCAAACTATATTAGTCATTGATCAGAGGCAATCATAGATGCAATCCAGCATGAGCAATGAGATTTACCATGACAATAGGTTTGCTATACAGAGCCTTGTGCGGGTTTCATTATCAACCCCCACTGCAGAGAAATGTGTACCAACGAGTGGTGATGCCAGTCAACAACTCTCACTTGGTCCTCAGAGCAACAGAGCCAGTGCTTTAAGGTATACAGCCGCTGGGACAACAACTGCCCTCAGGCCTGGAAACTCCTGGTTGCTTTTATTTTTGCAATATTTTGTTTGTTACAAGCTGGTTCTGGCAATTGGCACAAGAAGAATTTGCCTAGATTTTAAATTACTAAATCTATTTCTGAGTAATTTTATGAAAGACAAAGCAAATACCCACTGAGTGCAAATCACAGATGATATGCAGGACAGATATAAAAATTTATAGTCATTATCAAGAAAAAAGCATAGCAATAAAACTGTACTTTAGCCCATATCCTTAAGGATATCTTTGTTATGATAGAATGAACATAAGAACCATTCTTGAGAAGGGTCCTCTGTATAGAAACTTAAAGTAAACAGAAAAGAAGGAAGGTTTGATTAAATGTAGAATGGTAGGGAGAAGTTGAGGTGGAGACCAGGGAAGAAAGAATATTTATTGTAGCATGTGTGTGTGTGTGTGTGTGTGTGTGTGTGTGTGTGTGTGTACATGGATGTGTATTTTAGAAAAAGAGAAATATTCTATAACTTATATAGTATCCATTGTATTTTGTCATGTTTCCTTTTTACATATGTGTTCATTGAAAGAAGTTCTGAAGAATATTTGCTTGATTCTCACAGATACACAAAAAGACTCAGACTCCAAGATTTACTTGAAGGGATGTCAACACATTCATGGACAAAATGAATACACTCTGTATTAGATTGCATCTGACAAGAAGATGAATTGTATGTGAGATGAATGATACTTATGTAAAACTAAAGAGGAAAGGGAGAGAATTTAGGATCTAAGGATGCAGGTTATGTCTGCTGACTTTGGACTCAGAGAGAACAGTGATGATATTCTAAGTGTGCAAATAAAACAGGGGCACAATGACATCCAAACACAAGAGGGCTTTCTGCTGACCTAAAACTTCATGATATTCATTCTCTTCACCCCCACGCACCTTCACATGCAAGTATCATTGTGTCAGACTTAGTGTGAGTGCAGAGTTCAGTGAATTTGCTGGCACTAATCTCTATCTTATTTGTAATTTCCCATGAACATTTGATGAGCTGATTCCAGAATATCCAAATATCTGGAGATGAGTAAATTTTCCACCTAGTATCACTTTGATAATTACAAAGATGGATTTGTCTACATTCCATCATCATAGTTAAGCCTTGTGTGGGGAGAAGCAATGGTCTCCACAGTCTCTCCTACTGTCTCACAAAACACACAGAGCAAACATATCAGATGTCATGTGATAGACATGTGACCATTTGGGATATTCAAGCCTAAGACCACATTAGGCCATCCTTTTACTTACCATACATGTTAGCTGAGGAATAGGGTCTCTAAGGGTATTCCTAATTGACTTGTGCCCTGAGAGCTTCTGAGGCTAGGAGTTACAAAGTTATACACATAATTACACAAATATAAGGATAATTTCACAAGTGGCCCTGCTGTAGATGATGCGCACTGTTAATAAAAAGCCAATTGACTGATAGCCAGGCAAAAAGTATAGGCGGGCAATCAGACCAGATGCTAGGGGAAAGAAAGGCGGAGTCAGGGAGATGCCAGCCACCAGAGAAGCAGGACATGTAGAAAATGAGGTGACAAGCCATGAGACACATGCAAACCATAAATATAAATATGGGTTAATTTAAATGTAAGAGCTAGTTAGTAAAAAGCTTGAGCTATTGGACAAGCATTTATAAATAATATTAAGTCTCTGTGTGGTAATTTGGAAGCAGCTCTTGGGATGGGAAAACTCTACCTACATATGGCATTTCAACATGGGGCCAGAATTCCCATGATACCTAAAAAAAAAAAAAAAAAAAAAAGAAAAAAGAAAAAAAGATTCTAAAAACACAGAAATGTAGTCAAGAGTGACTTCTTAGTCTGTGTCTTTTATGCCTGCTGCAGTAAAGAGACACATTTCCTGGCAACTGATAGCACACCATGAGATAAGCCACATGGCAGGCTCACGCAGCCTCACATGGGCCATGGTACAGGGAGGCATCTCCCAGTCTCGTGCTGTGTGGTAGGTTTAGGGTTTTTTGCTTATGCAAACAGAAAAGATTATAGATACACAGCAAGGACAGATTCAGACAAAGAGCCTCTAAAAGGTTTATAATGTGTTTAGACTTGGAAGAGTGAAGAAAAAATATATTCAGTCAGATTAAAAATATAGTTTAAAAATAAAATAAAGTAATTAAAAAGGATGAGTAATGCAAAAATATAATAAGCCACATATAAAGATGGGAAGTACACAGAAATTCTGGATCCTATATATTATTGTGTTATCTTTAGATTTTTTTTACTGTTAATGAGAAAATAATAACTTCTGAGATACCCTTGACTATGAAAACTGCTAATATATTATAAATTATATTATTTATATATTTATATAATTATATGTTTAAAAATATCTTGACTTCAAAATTGAGTCAAAAGATATGTTACTTTTGGGGAGATGTTATGCTTTTTTTCAAAGGAAATGAGAGGCTGTAGCTTCATTCCAGGCTAAACGTCTTAGGTTTGATCAAGGAAGACTCCCTGAAAAGTATTCAATGGCAGCAGATGGCTGAGATGATCCAATGTCCCAGAGTGCCTCTGTTACAGTTTCCTCTAAATTCCACATCCAGAACAGCTTCACGGGGCCTAGCTGAGATGATCCAGTCTCACAAAATACTCCAGTAAAGACTTCATCATAATCCTAAATTTTCTAGGGTTCCCCAAAGGTAGTAACACCCCCAAAACAATAGGAAATAGTTGGTAAAATAATGTCCACATCCCCAAAAATAAATTATGGATATTTGTCATTGTTTAGGGGAGTTGGTTACAAATTGTTATTGGTCATAGACAGAAAGAAAGCTAAGCAAAGGAGTTAAAGTCAAAGATCTATTTATAATGGTAAAAAGGGGGATAGGCTATAAAAATAACAATATAAAAAGATAGATTATTGAATCTACATTTACCAAAACCAAAACTGTTACTCTCAAAATATTTTAAATTGGTATGGATTTTAGTTTATTGATACGAAATTATTTCTGTTATGCTGTATGTATATTTCTACTCTTGTTTAGAATATTGTGCTTATGTAGCTTATTTTAAAATGTAATGCATAATTAAAAAATACAAGTTAGTAGTTAGTCACTTATTACAATCAAACTTATAGTTCTGTTAGGTTTATGTTTTCAAGGTCAAACAGAGATATATTTTAGATAGACAGTCTCCAGACACTTCAAAGACCTACAAAATATGGCATTTAAAATGTTTTAATAACCTAAGGCTTTTTATGACAATGAGACATACCTGTTCCTGACAGCACCTGTTTACTTCAAAGAAAGATGATGAGCACCAAAGAAACTCCATATGGAGTTTGCTTTCTTTGTGGCAAAGAAAATGCCCTGGCCTCAGCTGCTGACAGTTACTGTCCAACCTGGACCAGCAGGACACCAAAAAGGCAACTGCCAAACTTTGCCAAGGCAGGGGAGGAAAGTCCTTCAAAATTCACAGGAAAGTCTGTCAGATATGCTAGGCCTGTAGGCCAAAGATGGATGCCCCAACATTACAGAGAAACTTTGGGTGACTGTCTAGGCAGTGAGATGTCCCTGTCTTAGGTAACATTTCACCCTTCTGGGGTCTTTGACAGAGTTGAAGATTGGGCAGTCATAGTTACAGTTTTTCTTAGTTATTATAAAAGATAAATTACATGTAAAACTTTAGACTCACCAAGGTAAGATAGATAATAGAGTATTTTCTCTAGTTTTGCCAAATACAGATGGATTGGATATTGTTACTGTAATTCTTAATAACTGTTTTTTGTTATATATAATCTTACTATGTTAAAGTAAAAACCTTCCTTTTTAATTAGACAAAATGGGAAATGCTTTGGGCTATGCTCATTGTTAATAAAATGCTGATTGGCCAATAGCCAGGCAAAAAGTATAGGTGGAGCAATCAGACTAAGGATGCTGGGTTAAAGAAGGGTGGAGTCAGGGAAATGGCAGCCACTAAAGAAGCAGGACATGTAGAAAATGAGGTAACAAATGAGGTAACAAGCCATGAGTCATGTGGCAAAGCATAACTGGAAATATGGGTTAATTTAAATGTAAGAGGGAGTTAGTAACAAGCCTGAGCTATTGGACAAGCATTTATAAATAATATTAAGTCTCTGTGTGGTAATTTGGAAGTGGCTCCTTGGATGGGAAAACTCTGCCTATATTGCCCTACCCACTCCCAACAAGTTTTAGAATTTTAATTCTTAGACATATATGTATGTGTGTGTGTTCATCTGGCATAAACACATATTCAATATATTACAGCTCTGTAAATTTCTTTTCTTTTTAAAATTGATCCTTGAATAGAGTGCCCACCTTTTTACTTCTTATTCATTTTTCCAAATGTGACTAAACCTAAATGACCTAATCCTGTCTTAAAGATGATCATGGTATCTATCTGCTATGCCCTGGGGCCCTGGGATGCTTTGTCTCTCTATATTGTTTTTTATTGTTCTTCCTTTCTTTCTTTTTTCTTTTCCTTTCTTACCTTTTAAAAAAATTATTCGAAACAGGGTCTGACTATGTGGGCCTGGCTGGCTTGGACCCCACTACATAGATCAGGCTGACCTCAAACTTACAGAAATCTGTCTGCCTCTGATGCTTAAGTGCTAGGATCAAAGATGTGAGCCACCACTTCCCATCTTCTTTGAAGGTCCCCCTTTTATAATCTTGATCTTTCATGGTGATAATAGTCTGTATTTTCCAGAATCATGAAGAGAAGGGCAGAAAAATGGGGTACAAGCAATGCACCTGTACAGAGTCAACTGGGATACTCCAGGGAATTTAAAACATCAAGGAGGGGGAAGAAAAGAAAGCCATGGGGAATAAAGGGGAAGAGGAAGACAAGGAAGTGAAGAAAGGAGAGAAGGAGGAGGAGATGATATCAGTTCTCCTGTCATAAAAGCAATTAAGTGCTTCTTGTTTTATAACAAATCACCTCTGATGTAGATACATTCTGTAATTAGCTACATTCCAAACTTAAAGAAATCACAGCACATGGTTTCCATGAAGTCACACATTAGGCATCAAATAAAATTGTTGAGTATGAGCACTAAGAGTGTTCCAGATGGTTGCAAGTCACCCACATTTTGAAGTTCTCAGACCCCTCTCTCCTCACATCTGAACTGGGCCTAAGTTGTGACTTGCTGTGTTTATTTGCAGTATTTCACTAGACTAAAGAAATGTTTTCTTGGAAGTAGGAGTTTCAGGACATAGGACACACATTTCTACTCGTGTCTTCTTTCAACTTCAGGAGCTCCGCCTATATCTTGATTGCTTTCTTTAAGCTAAAATTTGATTTAGTTTTACAGAGCTGACTAAGAGAGGTGACCTTACTGACAAAGTGTGAATGCAAATTAAAACACTAGAATCTAAATGCAGACGATACCCTTTAATGATAATGAAGAAGAGTATCAGAGAGTATAAGAAGGTGCCAGCTATATCCAAAATAGTTTTCTCAATCATACTTCCAAAAATGTCTTACAGAAGGCTTAAACAGCTGTTCTCCAATGGAATCTCTTGGATAAATGATTGCATTTTATATTCAACTTTAGGTTTAGAAATATGGCATTTGAAACTCCTTATTTAACAATGCACTTATGTATCAGGGGTTTTTAGCCCCCCACACTCACAATGCTTTTTCTGGACATTGGATGTATTGGTGGTATATCACCATATTTTGGACAAAAGTTTGAACCAAAACAAGTTATTTTATGATAAAGTTTGTTCAGATATATGATTTAAAATACTGTCAGAGTTTAATGAACATGGTCTTCAAAATGTGAAATATCCCTAAAGTTTGATGTTCTCTCTCTCCCCCCTCTCTTTCTCCCTCTCTCCTCCTCTCTACCCCCTCTAATTCTCTCTCAATGGAGTAGTATAGCTTGGAAGACTTTGCACTCCATTATTTAAACAACACAACTACATGGAGAACTTCATTATGCTCATGACCTTTTTCATATTTTTTTGTTTCTCTTCAACTGAAATCTGGGTTCTCAAGGTTCAAACATAATAGAACGTCTGGAGAATTTTTTTTTTTAAAAAAGAGCCAAATAAAATACCTAGTAGAGAGCCACAATTTCCATGATCCAGTTCAGAAGATCATCTTGCTTTCTCTCAAGAGCAAAACACATTCCTCTAAACATAGAACACTAAAGCTACAATTAGACAGCCACACTCATACCAAATCAAATCATGTGAAAACTCTTTTCTGAGGTTCTGATGGTTCTAAGAATGAGCTGCATGCTATTGCCTGAGAAGAAAGAGGCAAAACAAGTGCTTGAGCTGCATTAGGACATACCATTTCTCAAGTGAGGAAGTACAGAAAACATACAGTAGAAAGAATTGGCCAAGACATTTTGAATGGCAGGGTATTTAATCTGGAAAGTGAATGAAAACCAGTATTTGTGGAGACACAGTTGGGCACAATCATGCTATCAAGTTACTGAAGGACTAAGAATAAAGGAAATTCCACATTAGATGAAATCACACAGAAGTAGCTAAATCCACAGTTTTAACTCATCATATCAGGAATACAAGGATATCTTGAGAAGCTGTTCTGTGTCATTTTAAATTGCATACATGTGGAATGGGGAAAGGGATCTGCTGCAGAGTCAAATTTTGAAGTTGTCTAAAAAGAGAAGTAGGAGGTTAGAAAGCTGAAAAAAGTTAAGAGAACTTTAAACCAAATCATAAGGACTTCTGGCAGACTTCTGGACTGAGCAGTGTAGATTTTGTATAGGCATTGGAGATCTTGGTCACTGTATTCCATAAAATTCTGGCTTTATTCAAATATTTGTTAAGGCCAGAATATTTTCAATGAGAAACCAGTTTTTGTAGGTTTGTTTTTATAAATATTTATTACCAAAACATTAGAATGACAACTTGTGAATTTCAGGAAAATGGAAAAAGTAACAAATATCAAGACCCACACACAAAACAAACAAAGAAACATCAGCAACAAAAACAAACTGTGCTGTTCACAACAGCTCCATGAATGTTCCAACAATAATGAATTTTCATCTGTCAACGATATGGTCACTCTGTAATTATGACATGGATTATCTGGATTGCAGAAACATGGCTACTCTTTTCTCTGTCTCTCACTTGAGCAAACAAAATTGATCTTTGCCTCAGTTTCTTACCATATGAGAGGGCAATCATGTCAAATGGCTCCAAAAGTAACACATGGGAATTAGGTAAAGAACTTCAAAATGCTAGAATTGGGCCTGCACAATCCAATGTTGTATGAAAAGGCACATACAGCCTAATGCATGCAGGAAATAATTTGTAATTTGAATTCTTGGTGGCCATGGGAGATGTTCCTGGGACCCAGAATTCTTACAGACAAACTAGATTGAATATACCTTGATGTATAAACGGTGCCAGAACCTTCCCAGGAGTAGTTTGTCTGCAAGAAGTCTGGGTTCTAGAGACATCTCCCATGACCACCAAGAGAAGTGAGAAAATGTGCATAAAGAAAAGCTAAGTGATTTCTCATTGAAAATCTAATTCACAAAAGATGATTGTATGCCAATGTAGTGTCTTGGCTGAAGAGAAATCTTTCTTGAAAACCTATCTAACATAAATCCAAACATGATAAAAATATTCCCATGTTATCTTTCTTCTACTATGGCTCCCATTAAGTCCCAGCTGTAGCTGCCACTGCATTTATATCCTTTGATGTTTTGGGGAGTCCTGCGAGAAAAGTTGCCAGGCTTAGAATTTCTGATACATGAACATTAATATAAATCACATTCAGGCAACTGCTACCTTAAAACTATCTCCCCAAATCACTTAATCTCATATACAATGAATATAAACAAAATTCAGGGATTTTGAAAAATATGTACCCATGTTTCTGATCTTAGACCTACTCTGTTATCCAATACAACAAACAGACTACTCTCATTTGAGATTTGATGGATGTCAGAAGGCCAGCGTAGTTCAAGCCTCATCCATTCAAATCAAACATTATATAACATACTGCAGCCATGGAACTGGAAAGTGCCAAATTCCTCCTTGTAAAACAATGTGAAGTAATTGTTCTTGACCTCTACTTTACAGATGTAGAAACTGAGACCTATAGAGGATACTTAAGTCATGTAAAATCGTGATAATTAATTTTTGTCAGAGTGAGAAACATGTTTGCTAACATATGGAAAAATAAGTAGAGACAAAAAGAGACTTGAAAAGTCCATTTCTTTCCATTTCCTTTATCCAAGTTTACAGCTAATATCAAAACTAAGTCTAAATTATGTCCTCTCACATAATATCTGATTTCCAAAGTATCCAAATCAAGAGAGATAAGCCTCAATTTATCCAGCAGGTGTCACTGTGGTGCACATAAGAGCGTCTTTGTCCTGTTCTTGTATTCCCAAGATTGCTATCACTTCTACATATAGACTGCCAGCAGAATGATAAAATGTTACTGTTACAGCCATAGATAATTGATTATCTAATTTTCTCATTTAAACATTAAGTTCAGGTACAGAAGGTGACTTGTCCAAGGTCACACCTCTACAGGCACATAGGACTTGCATGGAATTCACCTGAGGCTCATAGCTGAACACAGCCCTTTACTGAGTTCTGTCTCCTTTCTGGTATCTAGGAAGTGGTCTTTTATCTATAGCAGAGTATGACATGATCCACTATCTAAATATAAAGCAGACATTTAGGACAGCCCACTTTAAAAGTAGAAAACGAAATAGAAGAGATAGCACTGAATCCAGAAGTTCAGCATTCCATTTTAAGATACAACATTATTCAGCCACACTTATAACATTAAGGAATTCTATAGTTTAAAGGGACTGAGTCATTTGGCCCCAAATTTCTGTATTAAGCATTTTCATCTATTAATTAAACTTCAGGTTGTAGTCTGATATCACCATTTTTTCCACTAATGCTATTCTACTTCAGGATCCAGCAAAAATTTGAAGAATACTAATTAAATATTTTGTGAAATATCTATGATTGTACTGCTCTATGATTACACTCTAGAGATACTGGGTGGTGTGAAAATGAAAGAGGAGAGATGTCATCACACCATATAGAGAATAAATGCTTTTAACCTGACTAAACGGTGAAGTTAGCCGATTCAATCAGCTAAGCTAATGAGGTTCCAGGTGCCATCACTAGGAAGGCATTCCACTCCTCTCTGGACAGTCTGTTGTTGGATGTGAGTCTCTGTGTTCACTCTACACTTAATTTGGAATGCTTCTAAAATGGAAAGCAGATGCTTCATCCACTACGTAGTATTAAACTGTTTACCAAGATGTGGACGTGTATATTTATTTTGTACTGGGATCAAGGATTCAGGAACATTCTAGTATTTGGCTAACATGGGTTCTTGCTATGAGAGTTAAGAGAAAAATTGTTCTGACTTCTCTTCCACTCCTTCCTAAAGTAATTAGTGAGAAAGTTCAGCCCAGATGTGAGCAGAGATACTTTTTAAAGGGCTCTCAGGTCAAAGGAAATGTTGGATGGAGATAGTCTACCCTGGTTAGGGTAGAAGTGTGGAGAAAGAAGACACAGTGAGCTATAATTTATTCCCTAAAATATTATGTTCATATCCTCATCTCTACTATGTAGGTATAAGTAACAAGATCTTTAAGAAATATAATCAAGACACCCGGAGAAGGAGCCAGAGATGTGAGTTATGCACCAACAAGCCCAGGAGAGCCAAAGGTCATATGAATTCATCAGAATATAAAAGAAGCAGAGGACACTTTCCTGTGGTCCTAGGAAACTGTAACAAAGGACCATAGAAGCCACTTCCCATTGATGGACATTTGAGTTCTGTTTGAGAGACTTATGTATGAATGTGATCTCAGAATGCCGGAAAGAGTGTTTCAGTTTCTAGATCCACCTCCAGTGCAAGGAACATCACTCAAACTCTTGTAGCTACTGCTCTCCCATGTGAGTTTATGGGGGCAGTAGAGGCTTTGTAAAATTGGAATGGAGTTTCCATTGAATATCTCCTTGTACGGAATGATGTATGCTAGTCATGTCAGAGGCATACTCTTGTGCACATAGCAATAACATCTCTTATTGCAAATGAATTAATCTGTGTGTATGCTCACTATGTATACTAGTATTTTATGGGGAAAGAGATCTCCTTTCTCTGCTGGCTAAATCAGGTTGGAGAGCACACAAAACTGAGGACCTGACCTTTGACATCAGTAAATTTACTTTCCTGAGAAGCCTTCTGGGAGACACCAGCCTTTCTGACAAATGAACATTTTACAACATAGATCTTCCCTCTTAGGAAAAATAAAAATAAAAAAAATAAAAACTTCAGAAGCTATTTTACCTATTTCTGACCTCTTCTAGAACTTTCTTTTAAATTAATTGAGGCTGTTCAGTTGTAAATATTAATAAACACTTTGCACTTGTTTTCACAAAGCAGAAACATTGTATTGGTCACTGACTGCTTATATTGTGTAACCTTGGACATGCCAGTGAGATCTTTAGAGCCTTAGTTTTGTTGCTGATAAAATGGGCATAATAAAGGAGGTACCCATAGCATTTGGCTCTTGGGGGGACCAAGTTAATTACTACATATGAAATATATAAACAATAAAGCAAATGCACTTTCTTAGTGTGCCCATAATTGTTATTAACTTGATTTCTCAACTTTTCCATTCTGAAAATTTACAATCTCATGAAACAAAAAAGTGTTTTTTAAGTATTCCCAACTTCTCATAAAGTATGCTCATCTTCAGAAGCCAGTACCAACATCATCTCTGCCAGGAAGCTTCCAGCTCCTTGGTCCTTGCTTATGGATCTCTCTTGAGAGAAATGGATAGTAATGTATTGTTTTCATCACTTACCTATAAATTCCTTAGCAACAGGACTCACAATCTCTACATCTGCACAGAGCTCAGCACTCAGTGCCTTCTCATATTCTCAGGGGTGTTGATTTTTCTTAAAGTAGCATATATTTGTTACAACCAACAACTTACAGGAGCAGGGAATTGAACACAGTGTAGCCTGGTATTTCTGGTTCATGAGTTCTCATGAGGCCAGTCAAGCTGTCAATTTAGGGTGTGGTCATTTGAAAGCTTGACTTGACTTGAAGATCTGTTGCCAGCTTCTTCCCATGGCTGTTTCAGGATGTCTCAGTTATAGCAAAAGTCACTCACAATCTCTTCCAGAGTGAGTGATGATGGAGAAGGTGGGAAGAAGAAGTAAGATCAGAAAGGAAAAGAAATATGAAGTACATAGAGAGATGGTAGCAAAGCCCTATAGGAAGAAAGAGGGAGAAAACAGGAAGAGGAAGCAAAGGAAGAAGAGGAAGAGAAGGAAGGGGGAAAGAGCTAGGGTTGTGATTATTATGACCTAGTCTCTAATTCACATACCGCCATTTCTTCCCTTTTCTATTCAGTAGATCTAAGTTTAAAATTCCAATGTAACTGCAGGCATTGATTCAATACCAGGATCTAGAAATCACTGTGGGTCCCTTTAGAGGCTGCCTACCCCCAGCAACTCACTGGCAGACTGAATCAATATTTCAGATTCGTCTTTCCATTCTATGCTTTTATCTTCTTCAAATTGACAAAGCCTTGACTTCACTTTTATTAGCATACACTCAAGTGTGCAAGTGCAAGCCAATCGTTAATGTTGATTCAATTCTGGGAAGATCTACTATCAGAGCTACAGTAAAAATATCTGCAAAGAAAGGAAGTATCAGATCCCAGTCCACTCTAACTTCATCACCATTATTAAGTATAATTAAGTGGTCAGACAAACTCTACTCAAAACTAATAGACTCTTTTCAGTGTTTCAGAGTGCCATCAATGAAGTATTTGCTAACTGAAATCAGATACCCATTTGCTTCTGTATTTCTAGCTCACATTTCCAATTCTTATTATATCAGTCATGCTCTCATACTGAAGGGCTATGTGTTTATTAAGTCTTTGTAGTATGGTAGGTACTGTGCTTGAGACATATGATAAAGAAGGTCTTCATCCTCACTGAGTTTACAGTCGATTCAGAAAGACTAATGCAATTGGAAGAATTCTCTGGAATTTGATCAAATTGATTTAACCTCTAGTATTATTTTCCTGTGCAAACTGGTGTGTGCATTATTTTCATGGATTCTTCCCACTTAGTTCAATTTGCCTAAAGCTTTCCTATGTCCTTTGAAGGCTACCCAAGAAAAACGTCTTCCATGATGTTTTTGTACCATCCTGGAACTTTCTGCCACCTTCTGCTTCCTTGAAACTCTATAGTAAATTAGCACCTAATTATGAACTCTCTTGCTTTCATTGCTAAAATTGCCTCATTTGATTTAGTCATATTGCCCCAACAGATGGCAATTTCTTTGAGGTCCAGGCTCCTCCCCAATGTTTAGAAGGCACTCAATAAATGCTTGCCAATTGATGGCTAATAAAGATAAAATGTTTACTTCAATGTCCTTGGCCAAAATCCCCTGCATTTGAAGCTAAGCTAAAAAGACTAGCTTCTGAATTAATATTCTAAGTGCCTAAAACTGAACTTAATTTGAATTAAAATTTACATAAATTATTTTAATCAAAATAAATGCACAGAGCTCTTAATCTTTTCTGTACTTAGGATTCATTGGAGGAGATTGATAAGCTACTGTTGCTTAGTATCAAAACTTACCAATAGGAATTTTAAATAATCCCTGCTTTTACATAACCACACAGAATAACTACTAGTATTATACATTACTATTTTTGTAGAACAGGCTAAAAAACCTTAAGCTCTTGCAAAGAATTTGGATTTAGAGTCACATATACGTAGATGAGTAACTAACTCCAGGCTTCCATATTTCTCATCTATAAAATCAAAATAACTACTATATATATAAAAATGTATTGAAAAATTGTAATGAATATTTTTATTACCCTATCTTACATCAATGATGCCTATACAGTATAAATGCTTTTCAATAAATATTTCTTAAAAAATATTAAAACTATATTGACCTTAGTGTTAAAAATTAGTCTTTCAACATGTGTGTATACACACACACACACACACACACACACACACACACACACACAAACACACACAAATCAGAAACATAATTCATGCTCCTGTTAGTCTATTAAGTACACTGGTTACATCTCACTATTTCTTGCTTGAAAAAACAAGCATAAAACTAGGTCTAAAGCTGGATTTATCTAGCAGTGTACTATAAAGGAAATGATAGGCAATATAGACACATGGTTCTTAGATTTCAGTAGATTGCACAGACTGGTCAAAAATACTTTCGAAAGAGGAAGGCTGGGAGAAATAATGGTCATAGGCAAATGAAGAAGAATCATGAAAACAAAACAGTTTTCTCTGATTATTTTACTCCATTTCTTGTGTATAATGATCCATAATATTATTAAATTGCCATCGCCTACATTAAAAATCCTATGTGTGATTGAGCTTCTGTGTCTAGATTCATCCCCAGTAACTATGCATAGAATGTTGTGCTATTTCAATTATAGGATCCCTTTCAACCCCCATAGGACTTCTTTAGCAACAGTATTTTGCTTTTATTTATAATTTGGGATTATTTTTTGTTGTTTAATATTTGTTGTTGGTTTTGTGTTCTGCTTGCCTCTGGTCTTTAGTATTTAGAATTAATCTCAGGATATAGTTCTGTTTTTGTAAAACCTACATTTTTACAAAAACTACCCACATACTTTAAGAACATTTAGCTAACACCTAAAGAGAAGAATGCAATATATCTCCACACTGCTTGATCGGGTTAGAAGAAATGACAGCTCTTAACAATAAACTTGAAATTGGTTTAAACAGATTCATTTACACATTGATAGTCAGTGGCTAGCAGATGTAGGTCTGAACTGTTGCTAGAGAAAGAATACAGCAATTAGCAACTGTTATGGTTAAGAAGAGTAAGAGAATATGACAGTCAAAGTGAGGGGAAGAAACAGGACAGGAAAGGAATGTGGATGATATGATAGAGATGAGCTGGTACATGATGTGGGTGTGACCAGAATTACATTGAGCTAGATTAGTCCATACTATGATTTTCTCAGGAAAAAAACATGGGAATAATGATTGTAAAACAGAAAAAAAAATGTGTGAGGGGAGTTTTCAGTGAGTGTGATTAATGTTGAAACCTCAGCCTGTAATAGTATTGGGTTTAACTCCAACTTTCCTAAATCTACTACTGATATGCTTGTAATGTTCCAAGAGTGTGATGCAAAGAAACAGAACTCAAGTGATTTGCTCTACTCAAGAGACTCTTTCATAATTTATAAGGAATAGGACATGTTTACTTGTGTTTCTAATTGGCTGATGTAACAGTCTGAAGTAAGATAAACTTTTATTGTTTTACTTATGTACATCTGGGTTTGGGCAATTTTGTAGACGAGTATGTCAATGAATTGGAAGCAATATTAGCTCATCTAGAAAGTCCCAGGTGGGCTGTCCAAATACTTCTAACTATAATTATGCTTTCTTGTGGAAAATAGAAATAAAAAGCCAGATAATTTTAAAGGAATTAAGTAGTGCTCAAAAGAAGAGAAATCACCAGAAGCTAGCTTTGGTGTATGTAAGTTATGATAGAGAGCTCTCCTGGAACAGAGGCAGCCAGCAGAAAACAGATTAGGACGATTTAAATAAAATTTCTCTCTGATGTCTCAGCCCTGATAGCCATGGTGAGATATAGCTAGTGGGATCAAAGACTAATAGGAGTGAGAGCAGCCTGTACACCAGGAAATAAGAAAACGGTTGGCACCATTTTCTGGAGGATGTGCCTCGGGGTTTTCAGGAGAAACATTCCTCAGTAAAGTAGGTAAGTAAATAACACTGGGAATGCTGACAATTGATGGAAAATCACAGCAGCAAGCAACTAGAGATCACTGATGTGCATCATTGTGGACTAGCACGTATGCCTGTGCATGGAGCTAGAATTTTCTGCAAGATTGACACTGATAGAATCATTCCTACGTGGCCCTAGGAAGAAGTCATGGACTGTGTCTACACCCATCTCTTCAGCTTCTTGATATGGTAAGCCATCTTTATTCTGGCAACAGCTGTGAGTGTACATCATTTAGCTCATTTCATGAGTAAGCAAGGGTTTGTGATAATAAGTGCACTGACCTGTCCTATGCTACCTTTGTATCCTATATACCTTGCAAGATTGTGATTGGAAAATAACACTTAAAATATTTAAGGTTATGAACATAATTCAGTGGTAACAGTTGCCTAGCATGTGCGAGGCTTCTAGGTCATTCTCCAGAAATATTAAAAACAAATAAACAAACAATAGGTGTTGAAGAAAGGAAGAGAGGGAGGCAGGAGAATAAAGTAAGCAATATTATCTTAGTAGTTCTGAATATTTTTAGATGATACTAATGAATATCTTGGATATTGTCCTTGAACTTGTTACTTTTTCCAACTTATAACACCATTTGTATCAAATGAATAGGATCACTCTATATACCATGCACTTGTGGATATGCTGATTACAGAAAATGTACATGAGAGATCAGTGCTTACTGGGCATCAGCAACTATGCCATGTCCTCACCAGCCTGAATATAGGATGTCACAGCTTGTAGAACTGTAGCAAATAGATTTCTATTAATGTAAACCATTTTGGTTCTGATATTTTGTAATGGTGCTGAAAATGAAATACCATTTCTTGTAGAACTGAGAATAAAAACACTGTTCAGGAGTTACCTGGTTTTGATATTTTGTCACATCAACCCAAATGGACAAAAACAAGCTAGCATGGGAAAAAGGTGACTAATGACGAGAGAGAGCCTCAGTCAGACCCACAGGGACGGAGATATTTTTCAGTCTGAGGAAACATACGGTGCAAAGGTCCTGTCACCAGGATGACTTTGAAGAGCTCAGAGGCCACTCAAAGATTAAGGTGTCACTAAGGACTAAAGCAGTAAGGCCAGGGGATTTCTGACTGAAGAAGAGAATGGAGGAGATCATGTTGGGTTTGAAAGACAGTGTAAGGTATTCAGATTTAATTTTAAGCTTTTGGCAAGAAAAGGCTCAATGTAACTTGCGATATAGAAGCGACTAAGTAGGATAGGGTAATTTTTCCTCGTCTGACAATGTGAGTTAGGGTCCCAAATCCAGGAGGTGAAAGGAGAGAAGCAGTTCTTGAAAGCTGCTCTTTAACCATCACATGCTTTACTGCACAGAATGCGTTTGTGCACTAACACAAATAAATAGAATGTAAAAAAAAATATGTTACGATGGGTTATAAGAGCAAGATGAGATCCATGACAATACAATGTTGATGGTCATGGGGAGGGGATTCTGACGGATGGTAGAGGAGGTGAGGAGTGGGAAGAGATATGATGTGTTCTAGATGTCCAGGAGCTGCCATCCCTTATAGAAATGTAAGAGGAAACAAGCTAGAGAGCCAGCAATAAATGTTCTCATTGTCTGGGTTTTGTTTATTTAAATTTGAGTCACTGACAAATATAATCTCTGTTCTTGGATGTAAGTGAGACTCCATCATTAGATTTAAGAGGGAAATTGAAATATGCTTACTTAGTTAATTTTGATATCCTTTAAAGCCACAAAGGTATTAATAGGAGTGAGGATAAATCGATCTAATAATTTGTTTTATAATTACATAGGAGATCTGCTTAGGGTCACTACAAAGGCTGATTAAGAACTCATTCTAGCCAGGTGGTAGTGGCGCACGCCTTTAATCCCAGCACTCAGGAGGCAGAGGCAGGCGGATCTCTTGTGAGTTGGAGGCCAGCCTGGTCTACAAAGCAAGATCCAGGAAAGGCGCAAAGCTACACAGAAACCCTGTCTCAACCCCCGCCCCCAAAAAAGAACTCATTCTAGATTTGGGAAGATCAATGTGAGAATCATACTATGTACTACATTGTATTCTTTGTCAATGCGTTCCTTTAAGGAGAACAGATAAAAAAAAATCAAGTTCATGGATCAGAATAGAAAAATGGCTTGCAAACATTTGTCAAACACCACCAAAACCCTCATATTTATCATAAAGAGAGCATGTATGGGAGCAAAACAAAGAAAAAATTCAGCAAAGAATAGTAGAAAAGTTTGAAAGTCAAGATTAACTGCTTAGTTTATTATTTCTCAGAAACCACCTACATGTTTTATTCTATATTTAGACAGCAAATGTGGATAGCACACATTAATGTACTAAGCTAATGCGTTACATGAGTATTTGACACAAAATATGTTTGTATAATACAAGCCAAAAATATATCAACATAGCTTAGAAACTAGAAGCATATATCTACCTATTGGTACTTTGAAGAACAGAATAGTATGACAACTAATATTTAACATTAGCTATTAATGTTAAAACCCTGAAATATTAACTTGCCATAAAAAATTCATGAGATTGTGATTTGTGCCATTGATATTTAGGCGGATTAATGATCTGCACACTTGAAAGTCTTTCACAATGTCCTTATTATTACTTTTTCTGAATATTTTAGGTGCTCCGGAAACATGGTGAAAAGCAAGCCCTGCTTTGCCTACCTTTTGCTTTCATTCCTGGCTTCAGTTGGCACCAACCAGATGGATGAGTTTGCTCAATCACTATAAGGGACAGTTGGAAAACCTGATTGACTGATGTTATGCAAAATGTCACAGACTTTTGAATGTGATCTTGGCATGACATGATGGAAACTTTCCAAATTCCAGGATTGCAAAGAACTGTACAATCAGCACACAAAGGAACTGATGTGTTACATATTGAATTCAGGCAATGATTACATATAATTGTATCATTACCATCATTACCTAGAGTGAGATTAATGGAAGCAACTATTCAGAAAAACAAGAAAGAAATTAGCTTTGAAGTAGCATAATGAAAGATTTTAATTGTGGGAAGAATTCAGTCACATTTCAAAATTACTGGTTGTGATTCCATGTAACTTACTAGCTCCAAATCTTATTCACTGCTTCAATGCATACTCTTTATTGCATTTGGTCATGCAATGATTAACAAAGATCAGATAGTCACAGAATAGAACTTTGCCACAAAGCTAATAAAATGTTTATTTTAATAAATGGGCAGAGGGAGTCAGATGAAGAGCCACTGATAGAGCAAAGAAATGAGGGGTTTTGTGTTTGTTTAAGCATCATTAAGATCAACAAGTCAAAGGTATAAACCCGGGTTAGAAGCAAAACAATAAACTACAAATGGGCTGTGTGCCTTCTTTATCAAATTGGTAATTAGAGATTGCTAGTGTCTAGAATGGCAGTCAATCTTATTCAAAGGCTTTCATGTGATCTCTATATAAGAATTCCATTGGTTGTTTCTAGGTCCCTCCATTTCACTTTTCCAATAGTAGATACAGTGTTTCTCTTCTTTTAGGATATGTTCCAAAACCCTTTGTGCAGGAATGAAAACACAGCTAATAATGAATCCTGCGTACACTGTGGTTTTATTCTATGTATATACTTAAGATTAAGTTTAACTTATAAATTAGAGTAACAGATTAACAGTGACAATTAAAAATAAAAATAAATATTACAACATACTATATATGCATATTACAGTCAGAGTTACATGACTGTGGAATTTCTTAAAATATCTTATTGAGCAGTACCTATTCTTCTAGTGATGATATTAGGTGATGTAATGCCCATGTGTGATGTGCTCCAGTTAGATGTGGGATGTCCTGTATGTTGTGAATAAATAAAATACTGATTGGCCGGTAGCCAGACAGGAATTATAGGTGGGATATAAAAAGAGGAAGGGTCTGGGAAGTGGAAAGATGAGGAAGAGAGAAGCTGTGATCCGCAGCCATGAAAAGCGAGATGTAAAGTACAGGTAAGCCACAAGCCATGTGGCAGCTTTTAGACTAATAGATAAGGGTTAATTTAAGATATAAAAACTAGATAGCAAGAAGCCTGAGCCATGGCCATACAGTTTATAAGTAATATAAGTCTCTGTGTGTTTGCTTGGGTCCAAGCAGCTGCAGGAATGGTAGGTGAGAGAGATTTGTCCTGACTGTGGGCCAGGCAGGACCAGGAAAACTTCAGCTACAGTATAATTTCTTAAAATATCTTATTGAGCAGCACCTATTCTTCTAGTGATGATATTAAGTGATGTAATGCCCATGTGTGATGTGCTCCAGTGAGATGAATGGTGTAGCTATGGTTTAGTGCTATGTAGTCAGATATTACAATATTCAACCTGCTAATCAAGACAGTTGCTAAGTAACTAAGAATCCAGTGCTACACACAGCAAGGATACATTGGATAGATAATGAAGGGCACATAGTCAGGGTAGAGAGGAATAGGGTAAGTTGGAACAAGATTCCATCAAATCATTCAGAATTAAAAACAACTTTATTTGTTTATTTCTAGAAATTTTCTTTAATAGCTTTAGATCATGTCTCATTGGGAGATAATTGAAACTATGGAAAGTAAAACTGAGGATAGAGCCTACTATGTGGATAAGATGAGAGATGCTCACAGTTACCTGACTTAAAAAGTTAGCAATGTTTACAGCCATGCATTCTATGAAGAGAGAGTACCAGAAGGCCCTCAACTCTTGGAGATACAGTTTTGTACCTTAACTTCTATGTGGTCTTCAAGATCTTCAAAACAGAATTTTGGAGGGGTAATGAAAGATTTCTTATCCCACCATTAGTGACTAAATTAGAACAGTTATTGTCCATCTCGTAGATATTTCTGAAATGAATATTTATCAGTTCAATTCAATCAATATATCAGTTAATATAAAGTTATATAATTACCTATATTTATATGACATAAAATATCTACATCATAAAGTTAGTATTTATATTGTGTTTTCCTTTGTGTTTTGTATTCACTTTTGTAACTAGTATATTGCAGAATTTTTGTGGTGTGTAAAACATGATTTAGAGTGTTCCCTGAAGAGTAGCATTGTTTGACGTAGCATTTTACACATTTTATGAGATTTGGATACGGCTTTTCAAGACCTTAAGAAGTAGAAGCTATGGAATAATTACCCACATTTATAGAAAGGGAAAAAAGCAGGAAAGTGGCTTAAAGAAAAACAGTGACTTAAAATTGGGTAGATGCTCTCTCTCTCTCTCTCTCTCTCTCTCTCTCTCTCTCTCTCTCTCTCTCACACACACACACACACACACACACACACACACACACACACACACACAATTACAGACCTTTGGAGGATGAGGAAAGAGAATTGATAGGAGTTGGAAGTCCTCCTGGGCTATGTAGTAAGTACCAGGTTAGCCAGTACTATAGAGCTAGACCAAATCTCAAAAAGCTAAACTCAACAAAATCTTAAAATAATTTTCTTTACTTTATATAATTTTTTAGGTCTAAACTAAAACATTCCCCCTGGATAACTGCCACTAGTATGCCACCGACCTATGACTTCTTCCCTGCACTATTATTATTCACTTTATGCTCTACCACAGTGCCATACTTGAGCATAAAGTGGCACCAGAAAAGATCTTGTACAAAAGATTTAGTGCCCAACTGGTTATGCTACATTTTGGTAATTGAATTTTCTGAATATTAACCTAAAATGGCATAATCCATTGATGAATACGTAGCTAAATGCACCATAAAGAAGTGGGACCTAAAAAGGGGATGTGTGAGTCAATGGGTCCATGCTTTGGAAGGGCATATCTTGTCTCCAGCCCTTTAGATCCTTATTTCGTTACCTCTCATCCACCATGAAATGAGTCAGTTTGTTCTACCACATGAATCATGCTATGGAATTCCGTCTTACCACACAGGGGTCCAGAATCAATTTAGTCAAAAGATCATGAACTGAAATCTCAGAAAGCATAAGGAGGAATAAAATGTTCCCTTTTCAAAGATGGTTCACTGGGTATTCTGGCATAGAGAGAAAAAGGTAAGTAATACAGTGATAGCCCCAGGTTGTCACTCTCACCCTGTCCCCCTCTTCTTACAGCCCTCCAAGAGCTAGGGAGGTACATAGCTCATTGAACAAACCATTCTAGGTACAAGCATGAGCCCCTGTATTTGAATGCCCAGAAACCACATAAAGCTAAGCATGGTAGTATTCAACTTTAATCCCACTGCTTCGAGAGCGAGATGGGAGGGGTGCCAGGAAACCCCATGAACCCTCACATGCTAACGCCTCTGGAATATTGCAATAGGGAACATCAAGAACAGAGAGGCCTTGTCTCAAGCAACGAGAAAGACTCAGAGTAACATCTGAGGTTGTCCTCTGATCTGAAAGTGCACACAAGAATGCATACATGCACCTCTCCCACATATACACCCCCAACAACAACAATAAATGCATAAATCCCTCAAAAACTTAGCAATTGCTTTTAGAGACTAGTGCTAGAACCTTTAACATGGGCCTCCTTGCTCATATGTCTATTGAAATATCCCACAGACCATTTTGTATGAATACGGACTTCATCCTAGTCACTCTCTAGCCCCACTAATCTGGCTTAATTTTCTCCTAACACACCCACCTGGCATTATCTATACTTAACTACTGAGTTTTAATTATCTATCTTCCCAGGACTTCATCAGATTTATTCATTTCTGTTCTCAGAATAGCACCTCACAGCAGATGTTCAGCACTTGTTTCAAAATGAAAAGTAAACGATCACTTCCCTGCCCTGCCCTGATGCATCTAGCACCTGCCTTCCATTACTTCTGCTATAGTCTCATCTCATAGCATTTTGTCTAACTTGGCTCTCCAGGCCTACTCAAGGAATATGGAAAAGTGCAGTAGGCCTGGAGAGCCACCAAATCAGTTTTCACTGATGCTTCATTACTCTATTAGATTGATGTTCCATTGTAGAATGGAACATTTTTTTTATCATTGTTGTTTTGCTCATTTTGTATCACTAGTGACTGGTCTGTAGAGTGAATGTCATTTGAGCTGATGCATCTGTTTGTTTTTTATCTAAATAGGCAATGTGTTTGCGTTCTTTTGCTTGAAACATGTTCTCAATGTGTAGCTGTAGCTGGCCTCTAACTCCCCATGGGGACTACTTTGGCCTTGCATGCACAGAGATCTGCCTGGATTAAAGGTGGGAGTTACCATGTACACATAGTGCAATGTGTTCTTTTATTGTATTAAAATCTACTTAATGTTTATATGGACTGGTTTATATTTGGAAGTGCTTGCATGAGCTAACTGGGTAGAGTCAGGCAATGCAGAATCTGCCAGGCACAGAGCACAACTAACCAATTGCCCTTCCCACTTATGCAGTTGGCAAAGGTGAGTTTGGTGTAGCCTCACAAAACTAAATGTTTTTAGTACAAATTACATTACTGAGTTCTCAAACCTGCCAGAATGAACCATACTGAAAACATCTTTAACCTCTTAGATTCAAGTGAGAAAGAATTAATCTCAAAATATTTTATAACAGTAGAAACATTTTCTAATGGGGAAAAAACCCTATTTAGAATCTGGAAGAGGCAATATTTTTCATGTTAGAAACTGCACAATAATGGTACTTAACCCCTCTTCTTGTTCTGAAGGGCACCCTGAGTCATTTCACACTGGAATCACATTACTGAACAAAAAGGCTGGAAAGAAACCTCAATTCTAATTCAATTCATAAGCATTTCTTTCTAGTGAATTACCTGGGCCAGTCTTGGCTACCCTAGCCAAGTTAAAGTCAGCAGCAACTCTTCAATATTTAATGCATGCTGACAAAAAGAATGAATCAGAGAGACTCTTTGCTTCAATGAGGTAAGAGAGCCTAATTTCTCCCCAACTAACCAATCAATCAATCAAAACAATTTCTCTATTTCCTTTGAAACATTTGCCTAATGATATCCCTATTGAGAATAATGAATTTCAGTAGTATCAATCAAATGAACGAGTATTATTAAAATATTTTTTATTTGCAACTGACACATCATGCCCCAGATGGCATGTGAATTTAACTGACGTATTTGATCTCTGAGAATAATTGATGTATATAAATTGGTTATAAGGATTTGGAGAGTAAATGATAATGCAGAGAGAGTAGATGAGAAGAAAATAGAGCTAGGGTGGACATCAAGTTCTGTGATTCAGCTATTGTATTAAGAGTGAAGGCATAGAATGGAGACAGAAGATAAAAGCTGGCATGAAGTAAGGTACTTACATCGTCAACATTTTATTAATAGTTTCAGGCACTGTAGTTAGGGCCATGAAAAATATAACCAATACTTTCCTTCTTTATTTCCAATATCCAAAGATTTCACCTAAACATCCTATACTATATGTATAAGCTAATCAGAATATATGTATTTTGTTAATCTTACACACACACACACACACACACACACACACACACACACACACATGCAGACACACACGCACATACACTATACTAAGGAAAGAATTTTTCTTTTAATATCAAAAATAGAGACTTTGAACCTAGCTGCTAATATCTTGTAAGCTAGAAAGGCAGCTCCCTGCCTAATAAGCTTTTAAGGGCATTCACTCATGTAACCAACATTCACAAAGTTTGAATTTTGCAGCAAGGCACAATGTGTTCCTGGGGGACAATGTGAGTAAGCCTCCATCTACATTTTCTTGAATGGAGCTACAGTCTAATGATGGAGAAAGATCCATGTTGATTAGAACATTAAACGATACTGCTCAACATATAGTTAGAAATGGATACAAGTTCCTGTAAGGAAGAAAGTAAGGAGCTGAGAGGACATACAAGAAAAAACAAAACACCACCACCACCACCACCACACACACACACACACACACACACACACACACACACACACACACCATTTAGATAAACAAACCCAAGAAGAAATGAGCCGGAACAATCTTTTATGTTAATGGATGAATAGAAATTAACTTAGAAAAGTAACAGTGGTGGCCTGACTTCTGTCCCTGGGAAATGTGATCCTGTGATGAACAGTTCCGGGAAGACTACTTGTTTGCTTCCTCTTCAGCACCCCGAAACATGCCCATTACATTTTGCTTAGAAATTTAACAAGCTGTAAATGTCTATTTAAACTCTCCCCACAAAAGGCCAGAGGCCCTCTCCTTTGCTATAATGTCATTGGTCAAACTCAAGAATCGGTAATTTTCACCTTGTTATTCTTTACTCAAATGCCTGACACTCACATAATCTATTTATTTTAGTTAAGAGTGATGGCTCTGGAGCAGATTTCTTGCTTTGGTTTTATTTGTGGGATTCTTGATGACACTGTTTGATCGCTTGACTATACTCTAGATACAGAATTAAATTCAGAATTTTTTTTAAGAAAGCAGAGAGAGAGAGAGAGAGAGAGAGAGAGAGAGAGAGAGAGAGAGAGAGATTAAAATGAATACCTCAGTTATAACTGGTGAGATGAACTTTAGTAACTTAGAAAGATTCAAATGGAATGGATCTTGTACAACAAAGTTTCAGTTCAGGGAAGTATACTCATTACACACTTTTGTAGTAAAAGCTAAATAAGACCTATGGATTGTTTATAGCCATGATTAAGCTGAAATTCCCAGGAAGCTGTACAAAGCTCAGTGATACTGTGTCATGCAATACTAATTCTGTTAGGTTCAGCAGAAGTGTAAGGAACTTTACAGGACAACTCTGTACAGGTTTCTGCTTTTCAGCTTAATCAGAGGACACACCACGGACCCAGCTTTCTTCTGTTACCTAGCAACCAAGATATCCAGGCATTACAACAAGGGGCGGGGGAGATGTATGAATGTACATACTCATTCTCTTCACAATGTTCAGAAAAAATCAGTGGGAGAAATGGATGTATGTTATCAACAACAAGCAAACAAACAAACAAAAACCTACCAAAATTTGCTTAAGAATGACCACTTTATCAAAACATGGAAAACTAACTTGCAACTAATTTCGCCTTTACCATAGTACTAGTTAGGTCGCAAGCTTTCTGTGTTTCTAATACTGTTTTTAATATCAAACACTCTTAACAGAACATAATAATAAAATTATAATAATTGTAATAATAAATACCTTCTTATTAGTAATCAATGAATTTTGCTTTTTGTAGTTGATTTCCATTTATTTTATCATCATATAATATTCATATAAGAGAACTTGTTATACTTTGTAGAGAAAAAAAATATATAGTGCAAAGCTTGTTTCCTGGTATATTACCAAACTTCTCCATAGAGCTTATGCTTCAAGGTCAGAATGGCTTTTTTTCAGTTAAAAATTTAGAAGAAACAAGGGATAAAAGAATACAAGTAAAAGTGAAATCTGAAGTGTGGTAATAAAGTAGTTGCTGGAGGAAGTGGAGAGTGTAAGATGTTCTCCTGCCAGCTGGCATATTTAACAATAGAATCATTGATGAAAACGTGGGTAAAAGAGGACAGGGACAAATAAAAGAGAAGGGAGAGAATCAAGTGTAAGAGCCATAGGGTGGTAACAGAAACGGGGGGAGGGGGTAATGAAGGCAGTGAACGGAACTAGATGCCTAGTGAAAAGGTTAATTAAATCTTTTGTGGCATGGAATTCTTAAAGAACTATGTTTCTGAATATGTGCACACAGACTCATGTGTGCTCTTTTTAAACACAGAGAGATGATAATTATTTTCTCATAACATCCTTTCCACACACAGTGCTTTAGAACATTTTTAAACAAGGAGAATGGCTTACACTGAAAGCTTCTTACACTTAGAATAGGAAGAATTTTGATATTGCTGACCAAGAAATAATTTTAAGAGCCAGAGTTCTCCTTTCATTGTTCTTCATTGTTTTCTCTAAAATTCAAAATCACAACCACCAGTATATTAAAAAAAACAATACTATATATCCCTACTACTAGTGATGACATAAACAATAGGAGGAACATACCGAGCCCCAGCTTCCAGGACCTGCTTGGAACAACACTGCATGGAAGACCAGGCATCTGCTTTCTAAGCTGGAGAATGATTGTACATCATCCCCAGAGAACTCCAGCCACTAAGGTGGCAGCATGGTTATTTGTTTTCTACCTTTTGTGTGTTTCTTAATGTTTACCTTGCCATGTTGTCATAGAGATCCGAGAAGCTTATGGCAGATTGGGAGTGGAGTTACAAATGTCAGTCAAAAGTACAGATGGTGATCAGTGTCATGAAGAACACACAGCTCATCTAAGACTTGATGTGGTGTCTCCATAACCATTAGTCTTTATTGCCTGTCTTGAGTACATCATACACAATCCCATCAGAAGGCAAGGCATGCCACAAGTACCCTCCCTTTGTTTTCCTGTTCTGTATTGAGGCTTACTCTTGACTTTAAAAGGCATTTGATTTATTTTTTTCCAGAAAGCTGGGGTATTCTGGCAACTGGAATAATTGTATCTGAACAGGCTACATGTTGAAAGGGTATTAATATACTTGCTCAAAGAGAAGCCCGCCTCTCTAGCCCCTTCTTTGTTTAAATGGAATCTTTACACAAGGAAAATCAAAAAGCAACTCAGTGGCAGTTTCTTCAAGAAAGCCTTTTTCTATCCCAGTTTTAACAGAATGCAAATGAGAGAGAGAACGAGAGAGAGAGAGAGAGAGAGAGAGAGAGAGAGAGAGAGAGAGAGAGTTCTTCTGCCTCTAATCTTATATGAAATTGCCAATGGTTTTATTGCCAAAGAAAAATAATTCTAGGTCCTGTGGATGTATGTGTATATTGTGTGTGTTTGTATGATGTATGCATGCAATGTGCTGTGTGGGTGTGGGTGTGTGCACACACATGGGTCTCCATGCGTGGAGTCTAGAAGAGGGCATCTGGTTTCTTGCTCTGTCATTGTCTGTCTTGTTCCTTAGAGGAAGGGTATCTCAGTGAATCTAGAACTAGTTTGGGAGACAGGAAGTGCCTGCAGTTCTCATGTCTGCACACCAAACCAGTGCTGGGATTATAGGTATTAGTGTGAGCATGTCTTTGTTAGTAAATGGGTGTTGGGGATTCAAACTTGGGTTCTTATGTTTGTACCAACTGAGTCTTCTTCCCAGCCCCACTGGGATTCAAACTTGGGTTCTTATGTTTGTACCAACTGAGTCTTCTTCCCAGCCCCACTTATTACTTCTTCACCAGAGTGATCACACTCACCTATGAAAGCTATGGCAGGATAAATGGATTTACAAATGCCATCAAAACAGCCACCAGCAACAATAATAGCAATAGACAATCAAGGGACCAACAATAGCAAAACAGCCTAACATCATATCTGATACAGTAATCTTTATTGCTGCATACTGAGTGATGGCTCCTTCAGTTATCTAAACCTTAGAAAAGAGTCAAAGAATGGCATCTTAACAGTTGACTCTTCTTCCTTTTTCAAAGTATGTATACTTGCTTCCTCCTAATTATGCGGCTAAGTAAATTTAACAGTAGTGAATTCGCTTTAGTGACATTTCCTGAATGAGAAATTGGACAATGGTTGTGATTAAATAATTCATTTAAAGGCAGCATTTTAAAGTCCCTGCATTGAGATAATAACAATAATACAGTCTCATAAGTCCAATGCATTGTGCAATGCATATGGAGAAATTTGGCTGCATTCTTCAGAGTTCTCAATACTGTTGTTCTCAGAACTCTTTGTGCAACATTAAAAACCTATTAAAGTGTGTATTATATTCAAGTTTTTGTAGTAAGTACTTGGGGAAAAAACAAAGATATCAAAATTGCAGCTTGTGTCTTCAAGGCATTTACAATCTAGTTAAAAACGCACAATTTATAGCCCTTGCATGCCTTTAATTCAAGGCTGAAGGAATCTCTGAAATAAGATCATGTTGTGAGTAAATGAGGCCTGGTTCTAACTTCTAAGCTGTGTGAATGCTGGTCTGCCAGCTTCTAAAAGAAAACAACCCAAGAAAAGACAGAAAAACCCACAAAAGTCAACTGTTGCCAGGTCTCACATTGAATTTGGAATTGAGTAGTGGCTGTCCTCTCTTAGAGAATCATGACTTCTCATAGCAAGAGTAGGCCTCAGTTTACAAATCAGACAGAACGTATGAGCAAAACACATGTCTTGGGATAGAGGGCATTTTTTTTTTTTTTTTTTTTTTTTTTTTTTTTTTTTTTTTTTGGTTTTTCGAGACAGGGTTTCTCTGTGTAGCTTTGCGCCTTTCCTGGGACTCACTTGGTAGTCCAGGCTGGCCTCGAACTCACAGAGATCCACCTGGCTCTGCCTCCCGAGTGCTGGGATTAAAGGCGTGCGCCACCACCGCGATAGAGGGCATTTTTTAAGTCTCTAAGATGCATGGCACATATTGGCTATAAAAGCCATTTGCTATTCAACTAGATGTTGAATGTTATTTTCTAAGCAATTATATGTTCTTTACTGAACACTTCATCTAATTCAGTTTAGTCTTTTCTAAGTTCTGAAAAATCACCTGTTTCTGCTAGCACTAAAAAAAAAATCAGTCTGGCTAAATCCAAATTTTGGAAATGGAATCACTGGGATTTGAACTTCTTTCTGTCTTTGACTGCGAAATCTCCTTGATATTAGATAGTATTTCGACTAACTCTCCCATCCTCACACCTAGTTACACCAATACAGGTATGGTGAAGGAAACAATGTAAACTAGTAATAGTGAGTAGACCACAGCCTTTCTACAACTAAGTGATATTTAAAGACCATTGACTAACCTCATTTTACAGGCAATTAAACTATGGCCAAGAAGGAGCAATTTATTTACTGGCTGTTACCCAACCTCATAGTCAAAGAACCTGATTGACTGATGCTACTCCAGACCTATTTTATTTATTTAATACAGAAAACTGGGAATGTGGACAGGAGAATGATGCTTCACTGAACATGCTAATTATTTAAAACACAAAACAGAAACTTCTCTCCATGCTAATCACTGTTAAGGAAAATCTTTCTAAAGTCTATGAGAACAAATGTCTTTTCTGGTTTGTAAATGACACAGCAGAGGGTAATGTAGCAGAATTTCTTTCATTTCTACTCAAAACTTGATTATTTACTATGGTAATGTACACATATGCTTCCTAAGGAATCATACTCTCTGGCATTCATTTCCTTATATAATTCTTGTGATTGATTTTTAGCAACATGACTGGCCCAAGGGATGCTCAGATATGTGTTTGAACACTATTTGAAGTATTTCTTTGCCTCTAGAAGAGATTTGCCTTTAAACTAAGTAAAGCCAATCACCTTCCTCACCCTGAGTTAACATCACCCAATGTTGAGAGGCTGAACAAAAGGCAAAGAAAGAGGAAGTTCATTCTTTCCCACCAGATTGCTTGAATTTTAATATCAATATTAGCATCAATATCTTCCCTCTTTTTACAGTCCTGGTCCTCAAGCTTCCAGTTTACACAGCAATCCCCACCATCAACTCTACTGTGTCCCCAGATTTAAAATTTCTCAACCTCTAGAACTGCAGTTGCTGATAATGTATAATAAATAAATCTGCTATAATGTTATGGTACACTAAAGAACCCTGTTCCCTCATTGACTTTGGACTGGGTCTTGTGGTGTACTTTGAGCAATAGCCAGCCAGCAAATATCACATAGTTATGGTCTGTATGATGGATGTAGCTGTCGTGAGCCTGTGAAAAGAGCCCTGTCTGGAACTATTAACATGACAGGTTACAGGTGAGATATGCCCAGTTGTGCAGCCATTTCTAGAGCAGTTTAATTAGTCCTCAGGATGAAGCTTAGAAACCAATAATTTCAAGCATCTATAGGAGGGAGGTATCACAACCTGAAGAATGAAAATTTAATGATCCCAATGTAGTATTCTACTCACTCTTCTATCTTCTTACTTCTAGGCCTTAACTCTTCAATAGAAGGAGCTTAGCAATACAGTTCAGTCCTGGCCAGGTTTTCTCTTCTACTCTTTTCTACTCATGCTGTCCTGTATTCCTTGCTTCTTTCACCCTTTGAAAGTGAGTATCACTATAACACCTCTGAGAAAATGGAGTATGAAAGAAAAAGCTAGCAACTTTATAGTGGACACACATGACAAAAGTAACCATAAATGATAATTAAGGCCAGCATCACTGGGGATAAACATAGAAACTATGCACTCCCACTCTGAAATTATAAAAAGTACACTTTATCTCTAGTCTTGAAAATAGACAAAAACAAAACAAAAAAATATGTAAGCTCAGTCAAAGTATATAGTAAACTTCAGATAGACCTAAATTGTGGTGCCTTTTGCAAAATTCCTGCCTAAGAATTAGAACTAGGGAAAAATATAAAGAGATAATAGAAGAAAGAAAGAGAGAAAGGAAGGAATGAAGAAAGGAAGGAAGGAAGGAAAGGAGAGAGGGAGGGAGGGAAGGAGGGAGGGAGGGAGAGAGAGAGAGAGAGAGAGAGGAACGAAGGAACGAAGGAAGGGGGAAAGAAAACAGGGAAGTAGGAAGAAAGGAAAGAAAAATGAAGCAAGGACAGAAGGGGAAATAAGGTGATCTTGTGAGTTTATCCATTCATTTTCCATAAAAGTAGAAATCCATAGGAAAAAAGCTAACCAAATAACCTCTAGTTAGATGAGTCTGTGAAATAATTGAAGTGTAAACAAATAAACTCATTTACACAGTTAATGGGACAGCTTAAAATGAATATTGATTTTTTTGGGTTTTTTTCTTGTTGCTTTTATTAATTAAATTTATTTATTTATTTTACATCCTGACCACAGTTTCCCCTCTCTCCTTTTCTTCCATTCCTCTCCCCATCCACTCCTCCCACATTTCTGTTCAGAAAGGGACAGACCTCTCATGGATATCAATAAAAACATGGCATATCAAATTGTAATAATGTTATTATTCAAAATGTTTGATTTAATTCTAACAAAACATAGAAATTCTAGTGCCCATATTCTGCCCTAATGCCTCATTAACCTGAAGCGTAAGTGTAGTTGAAGCATTGCTGCTTTGCTATTTTGCATGTAAAGGTTAATATTGGCCAGTAGGCACTCTTATTAATTTATCTAAACTAATATGTGGTATTTGCTTTAACAGAGTAGTCAGGGATGATGATGAGAAGAATACCAATATCTTGCAAGTATGTAGATAAATAAAAGCTCACCCACTGAAAATGTACATCTGGTTCTATAAGTATGCATGAAAACAATACTTAAAGGCCTCTGCTCTGAAAGATTATTTATTCCCCTTTCAATCAATTGACACTGTCAGTGTGATGGTCAAAGGTTGGCATATGATGCTAAATAATTCTATTGTGGTGGTGAAAAAAAAACGATTCTGAGGAAAATGACATCATCTGTACCTTTTGATTTTCTTTTTTTTTTCACAAAAGTTATGTAGGAAAGAGATCAAGAGGTGTCACTTGGCAAATGGCACAGAAACAAGGAACAGCACAATGTAGAAAAAGCAGACAACCATGAGGCATCTGCCAATTCCAAGTACAGTACTTTGAAAATGATCCCACTTCTGGTCATGTGACACTGCTTCTTTCCTCCCTTCAAGTTAGAAAGATGGCCTCCAATCATTGGAATGCTGATTGACATACAAGATCAATTTTCCTGAATGATGAAGGATTCATGCTTGAGGTCTAAGCATCTAGGTTGCTGAAAGCCCAACTTTGAATCTGTGCATGATTATCTTAAGCTTTCCCAGCAGGGGTCACTAAGCTAATGATAAATATGAGTTCTGTTGTGAGATGCAATTTCTGTTTCCATGGATGGCAGGAAAAGAAAGGAAGCTTGATTTCAAAGACCCTGCTAGGGAAGCATTGGAAGAACACACAGATTGCTTCTCAGTAGTAGTGACAGTCCTCAGTGTTGACTCAAGTGGATGTGCTTCAGTATACTGTTCAGCGAGAGGGTGATGCTCAACAAGTCCACTGGGTTTTTAAGATCATAGGAGGAGTCTGGTGTAATATTTGTATATGGGAAATCAACAAGGGAAAGGTGCCTAACAATAGCTGCTTAATTTTTGTCTAATCCTGCTTGTACTTGAATTTCAACTTAAGTATCTTAAGTGTTAACAGAGGAAATAGCATCCTTTAGATGTATTTTGGTTTCATTTTTCAGATTAGTCATTTAGTCATTTAAGTTTTCATTCTCAGGGGTCATATTGGCCACCATGTTCTTCTATTCCTCTCCATGCTTTCTGGCCTCTCTAAGTCTGGAAGAATTTGAGTTTGAATAGGCCACATTGATAAATATTTAAGAGTGAAGGGCTTCAACCATCCAATAAAATTTGTATTTCAGAGGTAGTCAGCCCCAAACCCCCCTCGGAAATATAAAAGACAATAGTGGATAAAATGGAATGTATAAGTTGTCAGCCAACAAAGTCAAGGTAGCTCTTGAGACTGAAGCAAGCTCTCAGGATGAAGCTCTGTTATCTCCCTTAACCTTACATTTGCTGCAGAACACTGGAGTTTGATATTTGAAGAACACACTAGGCACAATTCCCCCTAGCCTCCATGCCTGCCTTTTCTTCTAGGGAACCATTCTTCCTCAGAAATTGAGCAAGTGGACTCTTCATTTCACTTTTTTTCTTCACAAAGAAAAACTGTTTATTTCCAAAAGACTTTTCCTGACTATCAGACATGAAGATCATAGACTCTACTTCTACTTGCTAGACTCTACTTCTTCAAAATATTTTCTATTTATCTAATTTTTCTATTTATGCTACCTATAACATTTTCTAGATTTAGTTACTACTTATTGTCTGTGGTCTTCCACCATAACAGAAAGCCCATGGAAGTGGAGGTTTCTTATAAAAGGTTCGCATCACCATCCTACCTGTTGGAAAGGGGAGGTAAGAAGACAGTGATCTCAGGGTTAGCCTAGCCTATGCAAGCAAATTCCAGGCTATCAAGACCTTGTTTCAAAAAAAAAATAATAAAATAAAATAAAACAAAAGAAGCATATTTTGTTACGGGAACTCAATATGTATTTACTAATAAATGAATGGGTAAGTAAATAATGTTATCCTTCATTACTAAATTTGGAGTTTAAAAAAGACGTATAGACTTTGCTCACTAGTGTTTTTAACTATTTAAAAGGTTGGGCATTGAACACAAATAATTACTTGGGCATTTACATTTAATTTTGGACACCCCCCAAAAAAATCACTGAAAGCAGAAAGATAAACTCTTACTCACTTTTAGAAGTGTCGCTTCTCAATGGGAGCCTCAAGATAACTGATCAGACACTTCAAACACTTATTTAACTAAACCTTCAATTGTTTGAGAAGTTAACAAAGAAAGAAGGACTCCGCTCCTCTGCCAAAGACAGACTTCAGGCACTGGTATAGCTCATTGTTCTAAACACACATGAAATTTCTTAGAACATTATACTTTTATTAAATTATGCTATTTATACTTTAATCTCTAGGCCAGCACATCAGGAATTTCCAGATTATAAATGATTCTTTGAACTAACAGCATGAAATCAACTTTTTACTTTTTATCTTTCTCCTTACTCCGTTGTCCCCTAAATGTAACATGAATAGATGTAAAAATACCCTTTCTTCTTTATTTCCAGTCTGTGAGCCACAACTTATTATCTAAAATGTCATTTGCTTGTTCTCAGAAACCTCAAGTCATGTATTTAGCTCTGCTTCATTATGGATACAATGAAAAAAATTAATAAGCATGGAGGAGTACTATCTGGAATTTTTCACATCTATGAAATCACATGAAACTATCAATAACTTTGCTTATTTCCCATTCTCTGCAAAACTCTACCACAATAAATAAATATTTAATTAATGTAAATATCCTACGTGACTGTTGTATAAGTTGTCAACTTTGGATTTTTTATTAGGTTCATTCATTTTTCCCATTCATTCATAAAAGAAAAATAAGAAAATGTGGTGTTCAAAAGACACCCTTTAATAAGTGTGTTTAATAGTGACATGTCTTCTTTCTTCTTTGATTAAACTGGCACATCCTCAGCATGCCATTGTTCACTTTGAAGTGGATTTTCATTGTTCTATCAGTCTCCATGAGGGCCCACAGACAGATGACCTATCAAATGCTCTTCCTTTGTCTTCCCATCTCCTTACCACCCTTTACTTCTTGTTTTGAAAAGACACAATCTGCTCACCCTCTGGCTCTTCCTCATCCAGGGGTAGCAGTTGGTAAGCCTGAGCCCTCCCAAAGCCAGGGGCTGTTATGCAGAGTGTGACTGGATCCCAATTATCCAACGAAAAGTAGTGCATAAATTAGTAGATGGTGTTCCGTAAGCTGTCAGGGAGAAATTGTACCTACTTCCTAAGGCTGTCATGGGGAAGGAGGAGGATTCTGGAGTGAGCTCTGACACTTCTGTTTCTTCTTAAAAACAAAGAAGCCTAAATGTCTCCTGTCAGGCCCGGGCCAGGAACAGGTTCATGACTGATCATATTTGCCAGAGTTTGAGTTAATAACATATAATTGCTGCTATATTTGAAAGATAAAATTTAGTCAAATGGTTAGCCCTGAAAACACACATACAAGTAACATTATATGGACTCAACAGGTCATATTTATGAACATATATGTAAATGTACATACATGTATGCATGAAATGACAATCAGTGAAAAAAAGACCATGGATTTGAAAGAGAGTAGAACAGGCATGTGGGAGGGTTTGAAGGGAAGAATGATAAGGGAAAAATATTGTGGTTGTATTATAATCTCAAAAGCAAAAGGAAACAGAGGACTATATCTACTAATAATTGTTTCATGACATATGTGGAGAAGAGGTGCTTGGATGGTATAACTCCAACAGGAGATGAGAATTTAGCCAAAACATCTCCTACTCCAATCAAGAATGTCTTAGCACTGGGAAGCTCTGGGCTAGTGTGAAAAACCTAGTGTCTTCCCACTTCCTAAACACAAGTCTTCTGGAAGTTCCTTTCATCATTGGACACTCTCTTCACTTGAACCAGAAATATGTCCTCTCCAACTCCCTGCTATTTTTAGCTAAAATCTTTTTCTCTGTCCCTCAAATTTTGAAAAACAAATTATTCCTATTATGGTGTTGACATTATTTATAACAATGTCTTATTAGAGTGACCCACAATCCAATCACACACCACAAACATTTACAATTACTAACTTATAACCTAAAAAATTGTATTAAAATATTTGAGAATTCCCTTTTTTTGAAATAAAAAAGCATCTTTTTCTATAGTTTAACCTGTAAAAGTATGTACATGAACATCTCAAAAATGAACCTCTGCAGAGTAATCCACCTCAAATGTGATAGAAATGGTATAGCATTATTGAGGGTTGCAGGGAAGAAATACTGAAGTTATTTCCTTTAGACAAGTTAATTATGTGCTTTCAAAGACTTGTGGAATTTTGTCAAAATACAATGAGTTGAATTGATTAAAAGTACTTCTATCAGTACATAAAATAAGATAAAATTTTCAGCTTTTTTCCGTGTTTGAGTGGCAGAAACATAAGTCATAAGCCATTTTTCTTTCTGTAACATTACTATTTAAATTACTATTTCTCTTCTTTGCTTTATTTCAAATAAATGTAAATCTGCAAGTTATCTCCATCATAGATAAAATTATAGCATTTTGTTTATCAAGCCTGAACATATATCAGCACATCTCACAGCTTCACATCCCATAAGTATTAGGTTTTATATTCACATATCACAAAAGAAAAATCTGTTGCTAGTTTGGATGCCTCTTTTTTATCCTCCACACGTGGAAACTTGGCTGTGTTGGAGGATTTAATATGAGATATACAAACATTGTTATATTAATAGTGAAGTGACTGATCTTTTAAGCAAAAAGGACATTTGGTTGCTTTCTGGTTCTCTTCAAATTCAAGCATTCTAGGTGTCTCTCTTTCGTGGACATAGAAGGCAGTTGCTTGCTTCAGTAGAAACAAGATATGCTGCCTGATACTGCTGCTTCACAGGAGAAATTAGATTGTGACTCCCCTATGTTTGGTGGATTAAACTAAACTGTAATTAACAAAACACCATCTAGGCATAAGCCACTTAATCCTAACACTCGATATTGTTCTACCACTAAAAAGAAGTAACTATTGTTATTCAATAGATAGTATAAATCAGGCTCCATTAAACAGTTACAATTCGCCCACTTCTGGATGACATCCAAACTCTTCAAGCACATCTGCTCCACACGCTAGCAAAATGTACAGCATCTAGTGCAGCACAATTCAACACAACAATTTAAATATTTTATATAATTAATGATATATAATTAAAGTTAACATAATTACTTTTGGGCTCTCTGAGGTAACTATATTATAATTAGTGGTTCATCAACAAATAGCTTCTCTAAAGCATAGCACAGTTCATCCTACATTAGTAAGCCATAACCAGAAGTGTCCCTGTTAAAACAAATAACTCATGACAGCAACCTGACCATGCTAACCCTATCAGCCTTCAGTTTCTGATATTAGAAATAAGAGTCTATTGCCATCTAAAACTACATGTCCATCAAGATGCTAATGGATTTGCCTTCAGTCTTCTGCATGTTGAAAAGGGCTCAACAAGATTCAACCACAAGATGGCATTTCTGATAACTCTACAATCAACTATGAAGGATTCCATAGAAAGAGGACCAACAGCTTGCATTCAGGTCTCAACTCAGCACATAAAATCATCTGCTGTCCTGCCTTCATTATTCGCAACAGGAATTTGAGGGACAGGTGGAGAAAAAAGCATCTAAGAGGCTGTATCTCATATGCCACTGGAGAGAGAAGAGTGGTACAGTGAACTGACTCTGTGTGAACCCCTCCCATAATGTTGGCCCAATGGAATCAACAGCCACATCATATAGCAAGTATTGGTACAAAGATATTTGTTTTGTATGTGTATTTGATATTAGCAGACATGATTTTAAATAATAACGTTCCCCAAGATTTGATTGTGCATAACAGAACCATGTCTAACAGGCTACTCCCATTGATGGAGCATTCCAGGGTCTAGCTATATATATGTGCTCCACATTCAGTGTCCCAGTGTCCTTATGCATACATGAGTCCTTCTACCTCTATCTCCTTCTTCAACCAATTCCATTTTCTTTGACTTCTTTCCCAGAAACACTTTCCTTTATTTCTTTTCTTGTTTCAAAATGATTAAAATTTGCTTACATTATTTTAGGTGTATGAGTTTTGCCTAAAATTAAATGTGCACCACATGATTACCTAGTGCCTCTGAAGGTAAGAGAGTATCAGATACTCTGGAACTGGAGTTAGGGATGATTGTGAGCTACCATGTGGGTGCTGGAAACTGAATCTTCTCAAAGAGCAACAAGTGTTCTTCACCATTGAGCATTTCACCAGCAGCAAAGCAATCCACATTAAGTATCAAATTAACTTTCAAGCTATAGTAGTAAAACAACAATCTCCTGCCATAGCCAATTTCACATTCAATGACAGCTTCTAAAGTGATCATTTGAAATTCTCAACAGTTCTTCTCTTATTGCTGAACATCATTCTTACTACTTGATTTCCCCATTATAATTATTACTAATGGATGCTCTACTATTGCTAGGAATTATAAAGCGGCTGTCTATTCCATTCTCTTACTTTCTTCCAATATAGAGGTAATGCAGTTTTAAAAATAATGTTACCATGCTTGTTGTAGTTACATACCATTAACTTTCGTATGTAGGGTTAATTATTTTTTCTGTTAGGAGTTTGGTGTGCTGGTCCTCTCAATCTGTAAACACATATTTTCTATCATCATTTGCTCCTTTCTGCTTTCTGACATGCTTGCAGAAAGCACTAATCTTCAGAGGTTGAACCACCAAATACAGTGGATCTGTTAGTCAACTGCACACACCAGCAACATTGGAGTCAACCACTTATTGGAAATGTCTGTTCTCAGGTGGAACCCCAGACATTAATGATCACAAACTGCTGTGGGATGTCTTTCTGTACACTGTGAATATATGTTACTCTGATTGGTTGATAAATAAAGCTGTTTGGCCTATGACAGGGCAGGGTGAGGTTAGGCGGTACATTTAAACTGAAGACGAGATGAAGAAGGGTGGAGTCCAGAGAGAAGGGAACCCACCAGCTGAAGGAACAACAAGAGGTCAGCAGACTAGTAACCATGGCCACATGTTAACTTATAGATGAAGAGGAATGGGTTAATTTAAGATGAAAGAGCTAGCTAGCAAGAAGCTGAAGTCATAGGCCATATAGGTTGTAATGAATATAAGTCTCTGAGTAATTATTTAATTATTTTATAAGGCTGCAGGACCGTGGGTAGGAGAGATTTGTCTGCACCTCAGGGTCAGGTGGGACCAGAGAAACATCCGGCTTAAAAAACAAAAACAAACAAACAAACAAAAAAAAAAAAACACCTCAGGGCTGAGTGCAGCAGTCAGTGGTTTTTATTCAAGAAATTTTTTTTAAATCATTGTTTTGTACTGTGTCTTTCTAGCTCCTATTTCTGTATGTGTTATCTTCCTTCAATCCTGTACATTGTGTCTACTTAGAATTCCAATTATCCATTTCTGAGTGTTTTTCTAATTCTTTGAAAAATTTTCCTTTTATTGCATAACTGCTTCTTCTTTTATTTCCTTTACTATGCTCTTATTTCTTTCAGAATATTATGCTTTATCTTGTTAGATTTTAGATATTTTCTGTTCCCAGTACAGTTTCTGTTTCTTTAATTACTGGTTTCTTTTTATCTACCACATTCTTAGAGATCTGAATTATTTGGTGACCATCAGATATCTATATTTATGAACAATCTAAAAGTACCTGGGGGAAAAATAATGTGCATCAACAGGACTTGACAGTTTTAGTGTCCCTGTAGCTCATTGGTAAAAGGAACCCAAAGATCTTCACCTAGACCTATTGCTAAGTGGGAAATCCTGCAATCTCATACTGAGTGTCAGAGAAGCAGCTCACTTGGCAGCTGAACAAGATAACGGGATGATGTATCTCATTATTCATTGTTCAGCCTTTCACTTGTCTCCCTTCACTGGTCCATTTTCTATGCATGCAACTCTTTTTTAGGCTCCCCAAATCCTTTCTAATTTGTTATCTTAGGAAGTAGAATTTCTCTCCTCTGCTAAGAAGTAGGAATAATCACTCAGCTCTGTGGGTTCAGGGAGATCTATAGGTCTACTGTCTGATGCTCTTCATCTTATAATGTATTCAATGTGCGTGTTTGTGTGTGTGTGTGTGTGTGTGTGTGTGTGTGTTTCTGATTTGTCTCTTCACTAATGATCAAAGTCACTTGATTCTGCAATTCTAAACTGTCTTAGGGTTTTGAGGCCACTACATGTTTTATTGTTGTTTTCAGCATTAAACTGTGGTCATTTGTACCCACTGAGCTTCATCTTCAGTTTTTATTCATCAGTACACATCTTAACATCCACAATCATCTTTTCTTCTGCAACTTTCTGTCCTGATGACTTTCCTCATTTTTTTGAGGAGTTATCCTGTCTCTATCCCCTTTCTATGTAGTCTTATTGATAGCTTGAATGTAAATTCATAGGACCAATGTTTTTTGTTCTTTTGTTCCCTGAAGCTCTCTTCATAATGGGGAATCTCATTGGTAGGTATTCTTGGATACAAGCTCAGGTTTCATTGGTATTGTGGAAGTGGGAATGAGCCTACGAGGAAGAGCCTCAGAATCAATTGAATTGTGTGTTCATTTCTATAAGAAAAGGCAACCCAGGGAAACTTGACTCTTATATGTCCCTGCAAATCTATGAAAATAATACTGATGTAATGGTTTAAAAAAAAAAGGAAATCTTGCTGGGTGGTGGTGATGCATGCCTTTACTACCAGCACTGATGCATCTCCGTGAGTTTGAGGCCAGCCTAGTCTACAGAGCGAGATCCAGGACAGGCATCAAAAGTACACAGGGAAACCCTGTCTCAAAAAACAACAACAACAACAACAACAACAAAACCCAAAAAACAAAAAGTAAATCTTGCAAATCTTGCTCTTCAGCTGGACTGAATGACAAGCTACAGAAATCTGTAACTTGATAGCAAGTTAGAAATAAAAATATAAATCTATATTTATAGCCCATAATTTGTAATTGTAGTCATAGCTTCACCACATAGACCCCATGGGTAATGCATAGATATGTTTATGTCATTCACATTGACTTTCTACAGTACTATAAATTTAAACCAAAGCAGTCCAGTCATACATGTGTTTCAGCAGTCAATATTAGTTCAGCTCTCCTCCAGGGCAGATAATTTGATACTCTTTCTGCTTTCCCTTCTTCTCAGGGTGGTTTGGCCTTGAAGTGACTCATCGTTTTACCATCATAGATTCTCCCTACACATCAAACCTTACATGTGAAAAAGGAATGAGAAGGAGGCCTGAGGTTCTCCATTCAATCAGCCTTGCTGTGTGTGTGCGTGTGTGTGTGTGTGTGTGTGTGTGTGTGTGTGTGTGTGTGTGTGTATGTGTATGTGTGTGTGTGTGTGTGTGTGTGTTCCCTATCTTTCTAGCTTGTTACCATAAACAAAGTGCCCCTGAGTATAATTCTACAGTAAAGTGGGATGGAAGAGGCGAGCCTACAAAATACACTAAGGAATGTTTTTTGTTGTCAGAATAATAAGTGTTATCTCAGCAAAAGTGGGAAGATATAAAACAATACACTGGTGAGATCCCCTCATCAATTGAAAAATGGATATATTTGTTTTGAACACTCAAAACTTGGCTCTGTGTAGCAATCACACTGACATGGAAGGTATAAAACTAACTCATAAGTCTTCTGTACACTGGCTAACCTTCCAAGACTTAGAAGAAAATAACTTTTTGGACCATTTACAATTTCTAAACAATCAGAGATTGTAAGACTCGGGCAAATCTTTTAACAATTGGATTACAGTGGGTTTTAATCTGTGAAATAGGAAAGGTGAATTCCAAAATACTCAGGAGGTTTTCCACATTATATTTTTGTAGACATTAAACCAATGTTTCTGAGTCTGCATTTGCTAACAGTACACATGTAGGTTTAGTAAATGTATATTTTTGTAAGGCTGGGAGGATCTTCCCTCATTACACTTGACATTTTTAACTGGAACTTAAAAAAAAAACATGCATTAAAAAGAAATGGGTTGGGTTCAGTAGTTCAAAAGAATTTGTGGCACTGTAATGAAAGAAAACGCGAACAGCTTGGGAAGCTAAATTATTGAATTCTGTCCACAGCTCGGGAAGTGTGCATGTGCGCAGCACTGGCACTTGATTTGGTTCATTTGTTTCCTGACTATATGAGTTCTTATTAGGATGACTTTTTAGATTAAAATTTTAAATAGCTTAAGTCAGTGAAGCATTGCATAAACACAAATAAAAATGGGGTATTGGAGAATACAAATGAGTTTTCTCATCACTAGGTTAAGAGATTCGGTTTAGAATCCCTGGATGCAATGTTTTGTAGTCCTGTTCCAGACAAGGTGAATTTAGATCCCTGCAAGCAATAACATGCTCAAGTAACTTGGTTTCATTTGTTTCCTTTATACAAGGTCCTGGGAGTTAAGATGATGATATTATGGGTCATCGTTTACTCCTACGGAGAGTAGGTTATTTTTAAAGCAAAAACATAGATTAATTAATCTGTAGTGATGTGAAAAGCAAATCCATTCAGTGCTATCCTAGCACTTTACTTAATCCCATCTGTTGCTGGTTTACTTTCTTATTTCAGTGGTAGAAAGTGTGGAGAAGTCTGATTTGGACAAATATTGAAATGCTGGACATTAACTGAATATGCATGATCAGAATGAGCTAAGATATGGCCCTTACAGATAACTTTCTTCTTGTCTTTAAGTTGTCACATAACTTTTCAATTAATAGTCAGCCACTTACCTGCTATTGAAAGCTAAGCAACAAATTGATTTGCATAAAAACTATTGATTTAACTATTGATTCATCTTCTGGAATCAAAAATATCTAAAGTGAAAGTGATAAGAGGTGATTTCACTTTTTAATTCTTGTTCTTTAATGTACATCTTTATTGATAAATTCATAATATTTACTATTTTAAAGTATAAAATCAGTGTTTTTGTATATTGACATAAATAGCTATGTAATATTATCAACTAACAATTGCAAATTTTCATCATTCTAAAAAGAAATTCTAGTCTCTGTTGTTATTGTTGTTTAAGTAAAGACAGATGTTTATATTTTTAAGGCAGTATAGACCTTTATTTGGGGGAAAAGGCTTAGATAAATTTTCTTACCTATTTTTTATTCGTGTGTGTGTGTGTGTGTGTATACAATAATGGGCTTCATTATTACAACTCCATACATGTGCACAATGTATTCAATAATATTCACCCTAATTACCAATACCTGTCACCCTCCTAAATTACTTTTACAAAAGCAAAAACTCTGTTTTCCAAGAAAGATGGAATATGGGTTTATGAATGTAGCATAGCACAAGAACAGCAGGATTAGGATTAGAAGAACATGAGAGTTATGTGAGATCCAAGCATAAGAATTTGTAACTTGGGCATGACACAGTCTTCAAAATCAGACGTGTAAATGATGAGAACTAGTCAGAGTGGAATATTTGAAAAAAAATATTATATTACTACAGCAGAGAATTCAAAATCCATTTAGGGGGAAGTGGGTTGTTATCATCCTACAACTCTGAAATGGCTTGCATCAGAACAACTAGGTGTATATTACTAGGTAAAATAGATTTGCTAAAAACACTTTCAAGATAGCTATACTTTTACAACTCTGTTTTCCAAGATAGCAGGGAACATGAGTTTAATATTGGAGCATAGCATAGGATATTAGAGTTCAGGTTAGAGGAACATGAAAGGAATAGGAGACCCAGCATAAGAATATGTTACCTTAACAGCACAGAAGAACACATCAAAAAATTATCTACCATGATCAAGTAGGCTTCATCACAGAGATGCAAGGATGGTTTAACATAAGAAAATCTGTCAATGTAATACACGACATAAACAAACTGAAGAAAAATCACATGATCGGTTCATTAGATGCTGAAAAGGTCTTGGACAAAAATCCAACACCCTTTCATGATAAATGTCTTGGAAAGATCAGGAATACAGGGAACATACCTAAACATAATAAAGGCAATTTACAGCAAGCCAACAACCAATGCCAAATTAAATGGAGAGAAACTCAAAGCGATTCCACTAAAATCAGGAACAAGACAAGGCTATCCATTCTCCCCATATTTATCCAATATAGTACTTAAAGTTCTAGATAGAACAATAAGACAACAAAAGGAAATCAAGGTAATGCACATGGAAAGGAAGAAGTCAAATTTTTGCTATTTGAGATGATATGGTAGTATTCATAAGTGACCCCAAAAATTCTACCAGGGAACTCCTACAGCTGATAAACATCTTCAGTAATATGGCAGGATTCAAGATTAACTCAAAAAACCAGTAACCCTCCTATATACAAATAATAAATGGACTGAGAAAGAAATCAGAGAAACATCATCTTTTACAATAGCCACAAATAATATAAAATACCATGAGGTAACTCTAACCAAACAAGTGAAAGACCTGTATGACAAGAATTTAAGTCTCTGAAGAAAGAAATTGAAGAAGATCTCAGAAAATGGAAAGATCACCCATGCTCATGGATATGAAGGATTAACATAGTAAAAATGACAATCTTACCAAAAGCAATCTATAGATTCAATGCAATTGCCATCAAAATCCCAACACAATTCTTCACAGACCTGAAAAGAATAATACTGAACTTCATTTGGAAAAATGAAAAGCCCAGGATGGCTTAAAGAATCCTGTACAACAAAATCACTTCTGGAGGCATCACAATCCCTGACATCAAGCACTATTATAGAGCTATAGTAATAAAAACAGCTTAGTATCGGCATAAAAACTGACATGTGGACCAATGGAATTGAATTAAAGACCTTGACATTAACCCACACACATATGAACACCCGATTTTTGACAAAGAAGCCAAAACTGTACAATGGAAAAAAGAAAGCATCTTTAACAAATGGTGCTGGCATAACTGGATGTCAACATGTAGAAAACTGCAAATAGATTCATATCTTTCATCATGCACAAAACCTAAGTCCAAGTGGATCAAAGACCTCAATATAAAACCAATTACACTGAACCTGATAGAAGAGAAAGTAGGAAATAGTCTTGAAAATATTGGCACAGGAGACCACTTCCTAAATATAACACCAGTAGCACAGACACTGAGAACAACAATTAATAAAATGGGACCTCCTGAAACTGAGAAGCCTCTTTAAGGCAAAGGACACAGTAAAGGAGACAAAGCAATAGCCTACAGAATGGGAAAAGATCTTCACCAACCCCACATCTGACAGAAGACTGATCTCCAACAGATGTAAGGAACTCAAGAAACTCGAAATCAAAGTAACAAACAATTCAATTAAAAAATGGGCTATAGAGCTAAACAGAAAATTCTCAAAGGAAGAATTCCAAATGGCCAAAAGACATTTAAGGAATTGCTCAGCATCCTTAATTATCAGGGAGATGCAAATCAAAACAGCTCTGAGATACCATTTTATACCTGTCAGAATGGCTAAGATCAAAAGCACTAAAGACAGCTTATGTTGGAGAGGATGTGAAGCAAGGGGAATACTTCTCCACTTTTACTGGGAGTGCAAACTCGTATAGCCACTTCGGAAATCAGTGTGGCGGTGTCTCAGGAAATTGGAATCAATCTACCTCAAGACCCAGCTATACCACTCTTGAGTATATACCCAAGGAATACTCAATCATACCACAAGGACACATGCTCAACTATGTTCATAGCAGCATCATTCACAATAGCCAGAATCTGGAAACAACCTAGATGCCTGTCAACTGAAGATGGATTAAGAAAATAGTACATATACACAATGGAGTACTACTTAGCAGAGAAAAAACAATCACATCATGAAAGTTGAAGGCAAATGGATGGAACTAGAAAATATCATCCTGAGTGAGGTAACCCAGACTCAGAAAGACAAACATGGTATGTACGCACTCATAAGTGGATATTAGATATAAAGCAAAGGGTAATTAGGCATCAGCCTACAACTCCAGAGAAGCCAATTAACAGGGAAGACCCAAAGAGGGACACATAGACTGCCATGGGAAGGGGAAATAGATGAGATCTCCATGAGAGAACTGGGGCTGAGGGGTGAGTAATGGAGGGTAGGGGATAGGGGATCAGAGTATAAGGAAATGGGATGGTTGAACTGGAACAGGGAGTGAGGGGGAATTCAATGAAAGAGATACCATGATAGAGAGACATCAGGGAGATAGAGAAAAACCCAGTGCTAGGAAAGTAGCCAGGAATCCCCAAGGATGACCACAGCCTGGGATACTAGCAATAGTGGAGAGGGTGACTGAACTGAACTGGCTTATCCTAGAGATCAGACTGGTGATCTCTGTCATCACAGAACTTTTCTCCAATGACTGATGGAAGCAGATGCAGAGATCCACAGCCAATCACTTGACAGAGCTCAAGGAGACCAGTCAAAGAGAGAGAAGAGGTATTCTGTGAGCAAGTGCATCATGATCATGATGGGGAAACATGCGGGGATGACCAAACCAAACTAGAGAGAACTCATGAAAGTTGGACCAATGGCTGTGGAGGCTACATGGGACTGGACTAGGCCCTCTGCGTGGTGAGACAGTTGTGTAGTTTGATCTGATTGGAAGGCCCCCTGGCGGTGGGATCAGAATCCATCTGCAGGTGCATGTGCAGGCTTTGTGGAGCCCACTACCTATGATGGGACACCTCCTGCAGCCTTGAGGCAGGGAGAACAGCTTGGACTTGCCTCTACTGAATGTGCCTCCACAAGGGAGGCCTTGCCTTCTTGTGAGAGAAACTGGGGCATGGGTTGAGAGGGGAGGCTGGGCGATGGGAGGAGGAAAGAGGGGGACCTTTGATTGCTGTGTAAAATGAATGAAAAAAATCTTAATTAAAAAAAAAAGAAAAAAAAAGAAATACACACAAAGACCCAACTACAGAGATAATCTCATACCTTTGTTACAGAACACACTGAAACTGAGTTTCAACTGTGTCAGAAGCTTCCCCCTTGCTGGATAACCCTTATGGCACCAGAAAATACTGTGCTGGCTGCTGGGGGAGAATTGTTATCTATGCTCTTACTTAGCTTTAGAACTTGTGTGTAATAATACTATGCATCCATGAATGATGGGCCCACTTGTAAAACAGTGGAAAGACTATCAGCTATTTTAAAACAGAGTCCTTGGGAAAATGATAATATCTTAAATGAAATTCTAAGGAAGACACTTGCTGCCTGTCTCACTAGACTATAGGTGGTACTGCAATGGGTCAACAGTACTCACGTCTCTAAGTAGATTCACGCTCACAACTTTATTTTCATATTCGTTTTGTCACACTGAAAAACACTGTTTCTTCCCATTTTACTGTGGGTCACCCCAAATCAGACAGCTCACATCCCACTCATAACAAGTAAGTGGAGTTGGAGGTAGTTCTTATAATATTGAGATATTAATATGTTTATGTTTTACTTAAATAAAAATGAAACTAGAGTCCTCTATGTCAAAAGGATCAGAAATCCAGTAGCATGGGGTGAAAACACTGGCATTTTGATGGTCAGGTTATTTACCCTTTACAATGTAAAAGCTGAGATCTAGAGAAGTGACCTGTAAAGGGTTAGATTGTATGCACCATCCAGTTCAGCCATCATAATCAGTATGTGCTTGGAAAACAGAGAGCCATCAGGAAGAGAGGGAGGAAGACAGTTTCCAGGCATTAGGTGGCCACTGCCCATGCAGAAACAAATGTGCAAAAGTGTTATGACAGCTCAGTCCCTGCAGCTGACACAGAACAAAAGCCTACATCTCTTAGTTTACCATCACCATACACACCAGTCCAGCTGTCCATCATTTAGCCTTATGTGAATCAGATTTGTACAACATACAGGGAAACGGTAGTGAGGAAAAATTTGATATCACATCAGGCATATGGCAGGTATTTGTGAGAAACGGTGGAACCCTGCTGATTAAGATAAAATCTTGATTATTAACATAATACTGTGATCACAGACACCGTGGAGACCTTGACCCTCTCCTGTATGGCCCTCAACAAATTATTTGTAGTATAAAAACCTGGAAATTGCTTCCAGTTAATACTGAGATAAAGTCACTGCCATGTGGTAAAACCCAGCAGCGGAATCCTCACCAGCAAAGTTTCGCTAAATGAAGTCAGGAGGAGAGACTATGCAGTCAGTTGGAACACCAGTGCAGACTGGGAAACTGGTTTGTCACTTGTTTCACAAACACTGTGGGGAACATCAGGAAGAAGGGAGAGTAGGGAATAAAACCTGGGCTCTGAAGAGGCTTCTTTCTGGTGTTTGCTTGTTTTTATTTGTTTGTTTGTTTTTGTTTTTTTTGCTCAGCATGGATTCAAGATTCAATCTCCCCACACAATACTGGGTTGGTTCACACCTTAATTATATATTTTTCAACTTTGTGACAGTGCCTATGGGAAAAAGTAACTTTAATGCCCGCACATTTGCCTTCTATTAACATGATGGGCATAGAATAAAGTGTTTCTAAATGCCTTTCTAGAGGAGAGCTACCACTAAAAAGAGTTCTGTCCAAAGGGCAAGTGGTCCTTTTTGATCTTTCATATGGAAGACATGGATTTTTTTTTTTTTACAATAGAAAGAATTGATTTGTTGTTTAGTTTACCACTCTCCAATTTTCCAATATTTTGGGTGAGCCCTGGGGCTAATGCTGGTGCCTATAACCTAGAATAAAGAAAGAAGTAAACCTATCAAAGTCTGGCCTGTTTCCTAACAAACTCTAATCAAACAGATACCGTTGGAGGGGTGTTCTGAGTTTAAGAATGTAGTGAATCTTAGGTTTGGCTGGAATTAGAATGTAGTGGAATTCACCTCAAATTTCTTGTTTTTTCCACAGAAACTGAATTATTGTCTGATAAAGGATAACAAATAACTAATGGCAAAATATGATGCAGTGTATGGATGAGGGAGTTTCTGACATTGTGCCTTGACAGAGCAGCCATGGGCAATGCACATATTGACTGACATTCTTCCTTCCTTCCTTCCTTCCTTCCTTCCTTCCTTCCTTCCTTCCTTCCTTCCTTCCTTCCTTCCTTCCTTCCTTCCTTCTTTCTTTCTTTCTTCCTCCCTCTCTCTCTCTCTCTCTCTCTCTCTCCCTCCCTCCCTCCCTCTCCCTCCTTCCCTCCCTCCCTTCCTTCCTTTCTTATTTACAATTTGTATGTATGTATGCATGTATGTATGTATGTATGTATGTATGTATGTATGTATGTGGGGGGTATACAAATGTATAAGTGAAGGCTGGTGGGCATACACATGTGTTCATGTGGAGGTCTGTGGATAACCTTAGTTGTCTTTCCTCAGAAGCTATCTACTTGGTTTGTTTGTTTGCTTGCTTGCTTGCTTGATACAGGATCTCTCAGTAGCATATAACTTGTGAAGCCCTCTAGGCTGACTGGCTTGTGAGCCCCAAGGATCCTCCTGCTCCTACCTCATTAGTGCTGGGATTATGAGCACACAACAATACACAATCCAACTTTTTATGTGGTTATAGGGTATTGAATTTGGACCCTTGGGCTTGTTTGGCAAAGCACTCTAAAGACTGGAATACTTTCTCAGCCCTTACCATCATAATTTTTCATCCTGCAATGAAGGGACTTTCTGAGCAGCACTGTGGCAAAGTGGTCGAAGGTGTCTCAGTAAACCAACAGAACATGGTGAGCTCTCTCAATGAAACAGAAGAGTCCTTCCCAGCACACTGAAGAAGGCGTGTCTCTGTAACCATGATTTGTACATGGAGAAGGTGTGCACTCCTAAAACATGGGAGTGCTAGCAATATAAGATATAGTGCACCAAAAACAGATAAAATAAAATGGAATTTTGCCATGCCATCACAGTGTCTTCTTAGTAGGTGTGCCCTGGTCTTACTTGCAATAAATTAAGAAGGATATAAACATTGAACAATGAAGGGGGGACTTTTCTCATAGGATAGTAAAATTAAATATTGTTTTAAGATTCAGGAGCAATTTAAGTAACTGGAAGCAAAAGGTAGTAAATCAAGTCATGCAATGTGCAGGAGGAATTCTATCCAGAGTATAGGAGATAAAATCCCTTTGGTAGCCTCATCAGGTATATAGAGTTACTAACAGAGCTGCATTTCATTGTATCCCTTTTTCTCAGTTATCAAATATTTTGTTTTCCTTTCCACAGTAGTCTAGAACACAATCCAAGGAAGATATTGTGATGATTTGCTATTGGTTTAAATATTATGTATATACATATATAACATATATGTATATATATGACATATGTATATAATAGATTGAAATGTCTTTTGTCAATAATAGTCTTAGTATATTTAGGTTGCTATAACAAAATGCCATAAATTGAGTAGCATATAAACAAGCAAAAGGTTTTTTCCTATAGTTCTGTGACTGGAAAGTCCTAGTTCAAAATAAAGAAGATCCAATGTTTGGAGGGGATCACTTTTGCCTAATAAGCAAACATTATTTTTTACCATGTCTTCATATGATTGAATGAATGGGGACAGTCTCTAGAATTTCTTTTCATTTTCATTTTATTTATTTGCTTGTTATTGCGTGTGTGCTTGCATGTATGTGTATCAGTGCAGGTATGCACAAGCCATAGTGCCCACGTGGGTGTTGGAGGATGACTCTTAGAAGTCAGTTCTTTTTCATTCTGCCATGTGCTCTGGAGGTTGAACTCAGGTCATAGGCTACAGTGGCAGAGCTTTAATGGCAGGCCATAGAGTTTCTTTGGTAAGGATGCTAATTCTTTTCATGTGGCTTTGACCCCATTATATTTCAGTGTTCCCATCTCCTAATTCCAATACCTCAAGAAGTACAATTGTAACATATTACTTAAGTAAATACAAAGATTAATAATTCTGTATCCAACTCATCTGTTTGAATACTGAATTGGGAGTACAGGCATGGGGGGAAGTCTGCCTAACATTTAAAAATGTCTAACTGGCCAAAGGATCTCAGGGAACACAGACTCTACTGTGATCTGCATATCTGAGAAATGTACACCATGGAAAGCACCTAGAAAATGTTTTTTTTTTTTAATTTTGTGATGTTGTCGTGTTTATAATGGCTTTATTATTTTTAATTTTTATTTCTTCAAAGTATAAATTAGAACATTTTATTTAGTTCTTTCTGAAGAAAACATGTTACTACATTTCATGCAATACGAGTTCCTATATCTTTAAAATATCGTTATTTCTCTATTCTGCTCAAAAGTAGATGTTTTCGTGACCGTTTCACTACTGCATGAATAAAAATAGACACTTTCTGTTTTTGAAGCTTTTCAATAACAGGTAAAGTCAAACAATGTCCGGATCATTGCATCCATGGTTTGGGGAAAACTGAACTAGATGGCAGAAGCTCTTTTTACATTTGTTCAAGGTCACAGAATTAACTAAGAAGAGACTCAATTGTTTTGAAATGATTCCACTTAGTTCTCACCATTTGCAATCAAGGTAAGACACTCTACAGCTCAATTATTAATTTGTCACAGCATTAAATAAGATAGGTCTCACCTCCCCTTAAGAAAGCCTGACTCTTGGTGTTCAACCATGACGTGCAGGCTTAACAAGCCCCTGGCGTCTCATTTCAACCAAGCTGAGCAGTGTTTTTCATCAGCAACAACTGTGCTTGAATGAACTTTAATTTACTGATCTGGGTCTGTGTTCCTTTCCTCTCCTCACTTAAAAATGTGCATAAACAAAAGCAGGATGCTTCCTTAAAGATGGAGAGGATGGCAGAGGTAAGGGAAAAGAGTTCAGATTCAGCCACCTGAAGTTGCACATTTGCAGGTAGGTAGACCTCAGTTCTACAGTTCAGCAGGAGAAATCTATTTTTGTAGTAATGCATAGGAGATTTGAGGCCAGGCGGTTAATTCATAGCAGCAAGAGGCAAATGATAAGAGTGTTGAATGAAGTAGTGGAATGGAGTCCTTTGTAGGAAGAGGTGTATTTATTCTTTAAACAAGATGAAGCATTTTAAAACCATTATGGTAAATATTACTATTGGAGAATAGATTTTAGAGTCTTATAATGCTCCTTTTCCTATTTTACCTGGAATGAGGTGGATTTAGAATCATATGTCCTACCCTGAAAGCAAAATCCATATGTTAAAGTTGCAAAACCTGTTATTTGAAATACTACTTTTGGAGTGGTATTCTAATTAGTAGTGATTCTGTTCAAATGAAGCCTTAGCATGGCCCTAAAACAATCTGACCATTTGCCTGATGTTTTTATAAGGAAAGGAATTACATAGAGACATGGACAGAATATTGGCTATTATTTTCTTCAGTTGTGTAGCCAATGATAAGTAGTTCTTGTTGTAGTAAATACCCTTTACCCATGCTCAGGCAAGAAACTGATTAAACTCAGTGTTACACACACACACACACACACACACACACACACACACACACACACACACACACACATATGACATTGTTGCTGGGTCCTAATGGCTCCCTCAGGGGAAGGAGTGAAAAGGCAGATAAAAGGCATATGGCAGACTTGTTTATTCAGCAATGGGAGAGCCTTATATACCCTCCTCCCAGCACCCAGACATTGCATGGTCACCCTTCATTGGCTAGGCAGGATCAGGACCTCTGACAGTGCCTGTGGCTAGGCCCTCAGGCAGACTCCAGGTTGGCTCATCTCTATCACATGGACCCTTAATATATTTAGCCGGCTCTGGGCATGCTACCCTAACACTCCTCACCTCAAAAGGTGTCATACAAAATGAAGAAAAGCAAGGGCTACGCATGAGTCTCCTCAAGGTATTTAAAGTGCCACGGCATGAAAATTGAAAAGGTCCCACAGGAGAAAGGAAGGAGTAAGAGAAGGTCAAGATATGTCTTCATGTGAAAATGACTGAATTCATCATGTAAATCAATGAATCTGTGAAGAACACTTAAAAATAATTTTAGTCTTGGGCTGGGTGTCATAAAGAAGTAGTCAACATCTATGTGCTACTCACAGACAATATGAAAGACTGAAAGTAAAGTGCACAAGGCGAAAAGTCAAGTAACTAAGCGAATAGACAGAGTATTAACCTGTCTCTCGAATACTCTTTTCTTTCTGTCCCTCCTTTGTCCCTGCAGATATTGTGTCCTCACCTTTGGCACACTGTTGAAATCCCCAAAGCTCTGTGTTCCCACCGTTCTTTATTATGCTACAATACTTAATATTTATCAGATTGTGTAGTCATTATTATCTTATTTTTTTATATTTGAAATCTTGATTTAAAATACATTGATACTTCATATATATTACCAGGAAACATAATTTAGTCATGGCATAATCCTTTATTGCCACATGAATTTTAATGCATATAGAAAAAATTTTAGACTTGTTTAAAAATCAATTACTTAAACATGCCACTGGAAAAATGAAAGAAAAAAAGTAAATTTAAGCAAATATCTGAGTGAATTATACCTAAACATTATTTATAATTCTAATCAAAATCACTTTTTGATTAAAAATGAATATTTGTATTTTCCATATGATTTTATCCTGTGTACACTTTGGAAAATTGGTAGCAGAGCAATTTTTCAAAAGTGTGGTTTTTTTTTTTAAATTTTATATAAGAGATTTTTCTTGTCGTGTTGCATATCAGCCATGGATTCCCTGTGCTCCCTCCTCCCATCCCCAGCCTTCTCCCCCCCAATCCACCCCCCATTCTGACCTCCTCCAAGCAAGGTTTCCCCTGGGGAGTCAGCAGACCTGGTACATTCAGTTGAGGCAGGTCCAATCCCCTCCTCCCTGCCCCAAGGCTGAGTAAAGTATCTCAGCATAGGCTCTAAGTTCCATAAAGCCGGCTCACGCACCAAGGACATATCTAGGATATTCTTTAAAGTCTCTCTAAATTCAGTAAGCAAGGTCCTGTGCATTTACAGAGGAATGATAGTTATGTCACATCTGTCTTCTCAACCATGGTTTTCATTTTAAAAGATAGTATTACAGAAAAAATATCGTTTAGAGGCAAGGAAATATCCTAACTAATATGCCCTTTGCCCTTCACTACTAGTTTCTGTTTAATCATTCTCTATGTCTTCAGAACCTTGGCTACTTCATAGCAGGCAAATGCTGTGGGTTCTTGTGGATTGTAAGCATCATAAAAGCTCCACCTACATTTACATAACCAGGTCTCTAATGGCCGTTTTCCTGAATGAAGCTACCAAGAAAACTAAGAAATTCTATTCAAACTAATCAATCAATCAATCAAGCAATCAATCAGTCAATCAATCTCTCTGTCACACACACACACACACACACACACACACACACACACACACACACACACATTCTTGCAGTTCTATTGAAAGGACCTATGAGCCTTTGTGCATCTGTAGGGACAACAGTTGAGAAGAGAAAAATGATTGAGCACCACTCTATAGTGAGACTAGGTAACAAAAATCTTGTTCAACCAACTCTTCCTTTTTGATTCTTTTTTTTTAAGAGGAAAAATACTCAAGATTATGATACCAAAAATTCCCTTTATTATCTGACCCATTAGGTAGAAGCCTCAACCCAGTAGTTTAGCCCTCCTCCTTCATGCTTCCCAAGTACTTTCAGACTGTAAGTAACTGGAGAAGACTGTGTTCTTCAGTGGACAGGGGCATTTTCTCTCTGGGGTTGAGCTGTGTTCTCCTCACTTTTTCTCATGCTTTTGTCCCTTCTGATTTCTTTTTTTTTTTCAAGACAGGGTTTTTCTGTGTAGCTTTGTGCCTTTTCCTGGAATTCACTTGGTAGCCTAGGCTGGCCTCCAACTCACAGAGATTGATATCTTGGAGTGCCACCCCTCTTTCTGTTCTCCACATGAGGCTGGGCTGTCTTCTGCTGTCATCTCCTTCTCATCTTTCTCCTTTGCATTCCTAAGGCAGCAACTCGTCCTGTTTTGTCATCCTTGGTTCTTGAGGTCAGTGACCCTGTTTTGGAGCTCCCATCACCTAAGTGGTGAAACAAGATCAGGGTTCCATAGCCTTTATGGGAAGCTCTGGGAATGAATAATTCCTTCTGAATCTTTATTTAAATGTATTCATTGCATTCCTATTTTACACTTAGAATGGCTATTGTTGTGTAACAGGATGCAATGTTACATTCTATATTAAAAAACAAGTATACATTTAAACATAGAGGTTTAATTAAAATAAGTAGCACAGTAAAATGCTATATTTCTGCACCTATGGAAAAGATTGAAGTACATTTTATAATGAATGTACATATGTTAGCTGGAAATTAATGTCAATGGTTGCTGGGAGTCATAGAGCTGATAAGATAGGGTGATACTACATCAATTTTTTGTTTTTTAAAAAAATTTCTTTAGTTTCGAAAAAGAAACTACTGAAAACAATATGACTGTTAACTTAGGATGGAGATACCATACTATGTATAATACTGTAGTATTATATGATTATTATGTTATACTACTTATCTTATTGTCCTTATACTTCTATTTTTTTTAATTTTAGAAAAACAAATTCTCATCTGCAATGAATAGGAAGTATCCTCTAATTTGTTGACATGATGCAAAGAAAACTAATTATTATGATTTCTTTTTATATTCAGTGGAACTTACAGCCTAGCATCTTATTAACTTTGTGTTTATTGTTTATCACAGGTTAAGTGGTAAACAATACAAACTTGCATTAGTCAAAGTGTCCTCAGTTTCATGCCAACAAATACTAAATTCTAGCCTCTGCAATGAATTCTCTTGAATACATTAAGAGTTATACTGACCACCTCATGTATCTGTGGATATTTTAAATATTTAATTTCATTATTCTAGTATTTGGAAGAAAATGCTCTTTTGTCAAATGTGCTTCACTGATTCTAAGTGGGTTAGAAATAATTTCAAGAATTATGTACATATATCTTGAGCAAAATGAAATGTGTATTTTTCTGTGTGTTCGAGTAGGGAGATTTCTAAACTCTAGGGAAAAACAGTCTTGAGAAGCAGCCAAGCATATGGCAATAATAGCTATGTCTGCTACTGATATAACTAATTCTAGAATATAGTTACTAGCATTTATCAAGAATAATCTAGGAGCTGGGAACAGTACTTAATTCATTGTACACAGAAACTCTATCTATCTATCTATCTATCAATCATCTATCTATCTATCTATCTATCTATCTATCTATCTATCTATCTATCTATCTATCTATATTCCTACATCAGTTAATACCCTAATTTTGTTTTTTACAGATTTTAATATCCAATATTTTAATATCTAAGTGATACCCTAATTTTGTGCACATGCTTACAACTCCCAGATTTTTTTCCATTTTTAAGTTATACAAATAGTGACAGAAAGAGTATCAGCTTATAGCCTATTCTACTTCTCAGTTTCAGTTTTCAGTCATTGGACCACTGTAACATTTAACTGTCTTTTTCTATGTGTTCCTGAACACTGGAAACTATTTAGTGATGGCTTATTCTATCAACTTTATTGAATTCTCACAGCCAAATTTATAGGGCTAAAGATTTACAGGGTCAAAGGGTATCTTTATTAATCAATATTCTCCTGTTGTGATATATAAGCAGATAGTCACTGAAAATCCATCCTAGACTATATCCTCTGGCTTAGGAACAGAACAGTTCTATGGAGGCCACTATCTATCCTATGTGCCTAAGAAAGTCACATCACTGCTGGCCAGTACTCTACTGTAGGATAAGTGATGTAGTGATGCTGTTAAAGACTTTTCAACCCCATCACCCATGCTGGTTTGTTTTCACAATTATGATCCAAATTCTAAGGTTGCTAGAGACAGTCAAGGCACCGAAAAACAGCATATGTTTTCAAGAAAATGGAATGTAGTTTCCTGTATCAGTAACATTGCTGGGTATAAAATCTTTATTTGGGTAACTACAATTATGATGACAAAAGTCTGCTGATCTGTTCCTTCACCATCATCCCCTGCTGTGTCTCTGAATGTCTCTGTCATTCAAATCTTAATCATCATCTCAAGAAAAGCAAAATAAAGTGAAAAACTGGAGATGAGGTGGGAAACAGGGGGCGGGGCGCAGGTAAACAGGGGAAAGAAGAGTGGAGAGGAGGAAAAACAAATGAAATCTTGTCTAGTATAGAAAGATGCTGGGAAAATGGAAGACCAGCTTCTCCAAATTGAAACTACATTCTAAAGTATCTGTTTGTCCTTTAAGGTGCAGAACTGGAGACCTAAAAAAAAAAAAAAAAAAAAAAAAACCAGCCTCAAGAGCAACTATTTAAATGTCCACTCCTTTTATGGACACTAATCCCAGATAGGTCAGCAAAATTGCATGCCAGAGGTCTCCTTGCACAGAAGTATTTGCTTTCCTGAACTTAATATTCACAATCTTTTTTCTCTTAAAGTTCCCTTATTTTTGCCCTTGTGGTTATTGATTTTCAAGTTTATATTCTTTCATTTCTAGTTCTTTTTCTTTAACTCCAGTAGAAGCCAGAGACTCACATCAGCAATTGAGCACACAGTTCAGATTCATTTATGGGTACATGAAGAATCTTTTGAGAACAATATGATTTCTGCACAGCCTTTAACAGATCTAGGACCCAATGGCCTTCACTGTAAATTGAGTGACACATATCCAGAGCCACAGAGTCCTTTGGTATGAATTTTTCTTTTCTTCTTCTTCTTCTTCTTCTTCTTCTTCTTCTTCTTCTTCTTCTTCTTCTTCTTCTTCTTCTTCTTCTTCTTCTCCTTCTCCTTCTCCTTCTCCTTCTCCTTCTCCTTCTCCTTCTCCTTCTCCTTCTCCTTCTCCTTCTCCTTCTCCTTCTCCTTCTCCTTCTCCTTCTCCTTCTCCTTCTCCTTCTCCTTCTCCTTCTCCTTCTCCTTCTCCTTCTCCTTCTCCTTCTCCTTCTCCTTCTCCTTCTTCTCCTTTCAGAGAACAGTTATTTCTATGGGGGGTTCCATATTTGCCTCTACATTTGGCTTGTGACTCTGGGCAGTGGATTTAATCTAAGTGAGCCACAGTGCTCTCAGGTGATAAACCACAGAGATGAAACTTTCCTTTGAAGAGCTTTGTTGCTGCCCTCTATCCAAAGGTCAGTGTTAGCTCCTGTTTCTCTGTTGAGGGCAGGCATTCGCCATTCAGAGCATATAGCAGTTTCTATGGTGTAAACTCTCTGCCAAGTCTATTTGCAGTCTAGAAAAGGAATAGCATGAGAAAAGAGATTTGTGCCATTAGGCCTTGTGAGTTGACAGGAGCATACCAGCAGTTCCTTCCTAAAGATGAGCAGGTACATGCATGCTTTTATTTTCAAACTTCTCCTCACACTTTTCCCTTTGGCTGCTAGGGCTTTTGTTTTCTTTCTGAACACTTCATTCCTCCTCATAATTCAAACTCCAGTCCTAAAATCAACATGTTAATAAGATTTCCACCAGGGGGCTGGGAGATGGCTCCATGAGTAAAATGCTTCTTAAACATGAGTTTGAATCCCCAGCATATATAAATGCAGGTAGCCATTAGCATGGATATGCAGCCCCAGTACTGGTGGTTAGAAGATGCTCACTGGTGAGCCAGTCTAGTAAATATAAAAGAGATCCAGGTTCAGTAAAAGACCCTATCTCAAAAAAGTAAGAGAGAGAGGAAAAGGAAGAAAAGCATCATTGACCTCTTGTCTTCATAGGCACAGACACAAGTGAGCACACCTGTACACACACACACACACATACACACACACACACACTCACCACCACCACCACCACCACCACCATACACCACCACAAGAATCAACTCTTTCTGTAACTATCAACACTTACTCATTCCCTGTGCTTAGTTGTTTACAAGTCTCTTTTCTTCTGTTATCCCCTTTTCTAGCATACAAGTCTTATATAACCAACTCCCTGTGACATATCAGGAGTATGATTAATTTTATTGAATAATAAATGAACAAAACTACTTTGTAAAACATCCCTCAAAAAAAAACGCAAAAAAAAAAAATTAAGGAGCATTTCCCCTCTACCCTAAGAATTCTGTGAAGACAGACTTGCTTGATTCACATTTACATTTTAAATGTTCTTTTGTGCCAGATGAAAGAAGAAAATGAATAGGAGCAGAGTAAAGGTGTTGCCAAAGTAGCCATTCAGCTAGTGATGATGGAACAAGGGGTAGTGCATTTGCCATCAAGTTCCAGATTTACTGAAAGGATATCTCTGTCCTCCACTTCAGCGTAAAGCCTGCCTGTAGAACTAGATTTTTCACCAAGTGTTAGGTTATTAGCAAGGCCACTGTACTGAATGAGGACATAGCATGTGAGTAAAGCAAGTTTCTTAGCAGGAAAATTTAAACTTTGAGGAGTATAGCTAGGCTGTAAGTTGGGTGTGTTGAAGGATATTCTACACACACACACACACACACACACACACACACACACACACACACACACACAAAACCAAAATGAAAAGGCTCACAAGCTGTGGCTGAAGGCAGTGAGCCAGGAAAAACCATGGCCAGCTGCTGCCAGGAATCAGAGATACAGAGTTGGAAATCTTCACTATTCTCGTCAAGATAAAAGACTCCAGGACCTGACATGTTCAGAATAGGTCACTACTGGTCTATGTGACTATAGACACAAAATAGTGTGGAATAACTATTGGTGATTGTTAATAAAAGAAATATATTGGTCTTTCTCCCTGGTTTTATTTGCATACAATTTTCAAAACCACTGACATTTTTTAATTAATGAGGGTGTTTTTACTAGTCATGATGGACCACTTCCCATCACAGTTGAGTTTATGATAATCAGTTTACTTGGGGTGGGATGCTTGGAAAGATGGAGTTGGTCACCAAAAGGAGCAAATTACCAGGATTTTGGAAATCTGATTCCACCTAATGACTCCAGGAAAAGGTAAGCCAGAAGGGTGGGCCAAGCTTGATCAAATTCTTTCATCCTCTCTTTCCTTTCCTTCCTCTTTGTCTCCCTCCCTGTCTTCCTTCTTCCTCACCCCCGCTCCTCCCTCTCTTCTGTCTGTTTTACTCTTCTTTCTCTTTCTTCTTCCATGAAACACTGGGGAAAGGCTAATGTCTTTGGTTAGCATTGTGCCACTCCTACGATTATAACTGGCTCCTTTGTCATTATGACTTGAGATATAAATAACTTTGTTTTAATCCAATTATTTTGTAATTATATTTAACAATCCATGGATTAAAATTGTTCATTAAAGCATGTTCTTTTCAACTTTTTTTCTGCAAGAATTTTAAACTACTAGATTTGATGAACTTCCTGGTTTGCAAACAAAGGTATGTCAGGAAAACCAGTACAACCCATCTCTATGGAAACAGAAACTCTTGGGTTTGGTACACTTTTAGACCTCAGCTATATCTACCTTCTTTTGGATGTTCATCTGTATTTGTTTAATTTTTTATATCATACTGGAAAATACAAGGAAATATTTCCTTGAATTCTATGAGCCAGTATAGCAAACTATTGAGCATTAAGAGGAAGTTTTAAGAATCCTTGATTTTCAGTAGTCAGCTTAGGTTTCTGATTAACATCCAAAGCGAGAAGCAAGCCTGTTGGACATAGCTCTTAACCTGTGGGATTCTTGCTAATTCTGAGTAACTAGTGTGAGAACTAAATGGAACTGTTGGATACCTAAAGAATTGGAGCACTGCTTCGTGTGTGGGAAAACACACACACACTGATTTCACAAGTTTTATGAGTAGAAAAAGGAGGTTTCTTTTATGTGATTTAAAAAATGAACACATCTAAAATACAGAAATTGTATTGACATTTATTTAAAAAAATAAGCAATATCAAAAGTCACTTCACAATAATTGCAAAGCTTGTTCATGAAGGGCTAGAACAATGTGGTCCTTTTGCTTTTGACCTGATAATTGTTCTTATTGTACATAGTTTTACTTTGTTAGAGTTAAAACCTTTCCTTTTATTTAGCAAAAAAAGGGGGGGGGGGAGAAATGTTGTTGGATATTTGTGTATTGTGTGAAGATATATTGCTTTGATTGGTTTTGTAAAGAGCTGAACAGCAGATAGCTAGGCAGAAAGTGTAGGCAGGACATCTTGGCAGAGAGGGGAAGCTGGAGGAGATGATCAAGGTATGAAAGGAGATGCCAGGAGAAACAGAGAGGATACAGGAGCTGCAAGGTGGAAGAGAGGTAATGCCATGTGATAGAATGCAGATTAATACAGAAGGGTTAATTTAAGTTATAAGAGCTAGTGGGGCAAGCCGAAGCTAAGGCCAAGCATTCATAATTAGTAAGAATTCTTCATGTCATTATTTGGAGGCTGGTTGGTGGGATAAAGACTCATTACATGTTTGTGTATATACATACACATGTGCAAATACATTCATTATTCATATATATGTACATATATACATATAAATATACATGTGCTTGTGCGTGTACATGTGAGTGTGTGTGTGTGTGTGTGTGTGTGTGTGTGTGTATGTGTGTATCACACATGGCTCTACAGAGGCCCTAAGACCATGTCAGAGAAATCTTAGGTTACAATCAAACAAACTATGCTAACTGGTCTGGAGACATATATTCAACACTTCCTGAAGACTTCAACCTGTCAATAAAGCCTCCCTCTCTTTAGCATTGCAATCTATTTCAGATTTTTATAAAGCACACTAATTTGGAAAATCAGATAATTAGTGGTTTTTAGTTCCTGACTATTTTACCATCTTTTTCCTCAAAGGAAAATAGTTGGAGGGAAGTGTTCCATAAAGAACATTATGAAAATTCAGATTTTTTTTCAAATTTAAAAAGAATTGGGCACAAAATGAACAAGGAATGATTGCTGATTGGCCTATTTGGACCCAGTATATTAGTCTAAGATTTGAGAGAAAAGACGCTTAAGCCTGAGGTGGTCCTTGAGCAGATTTAGTTTGAATGTAGCCAAGCATTAGCACATGGAGCGGGGGAAACAGGGTCAAGGGCTCATTGATTATGTTTGTAGTCAAAATCAAACATGAGTTAAGAAGGAGATGCTCTGTAAAAATACACCAGAAAAATTCCCACTGGCTACCTAGCTATGAATGAAATGGCATGGAGACATAATTTTTATGATGTAGAAAAATGTGGAAAGCTCAATTATGTATAAAAAGGAATCATTATCTTTAATTGTGTTGTCTCCATTTTAAGTTAATTTTCTTCTAATTTAATTCATATATAAAATTTATGGCATGCCACAGAGAGCATACAGCTATTTTTTTGTCTACTCAAATGTGTACACACACACACACACACACACACACACACACACACACACACACACACGGATTTGTATTTCTTGAAGGGAAATGGAGTTTTTTTTTCTTCAGCCACTTGTTGCATAGCACAGTGCTGTGTTGAGCCAGGGTTTTTTTGTTTTTTGTTTTTTTTAAATAGCAGTGAGAACAAATTGCTTGTATCAAAGGACTGCTGTAAAGCAGCAGCAAGTAATACATGCAGAGGTTGTTGAGTTTCTTGGACAGAGGAGTTATCTGAATCAACCTGTGAAAGGAATAATAGTGGTAACATTTCTGACAGTGAGATAGTATTGCATTCTAGAACAGTTTCTAAAGGGAAGAGTTCTTTAGACATTATTTATCAAACCCAGAGACAAATCAAGGTTCTAGTAACCCATGGAAACAATAAAAAAGAAATTCAGTGGAATGAGAATAAAATCCCTTATTAATTTCCTTGGCTTTCCCCATAAAAGGAATAATAAGAGGGTTGCCAAGGGACTCTCAATAGAGCTGAATCAAACTCCTCAGTAAAGAACTGAATTCCTTGTGTAGGTTCAGGCAAGACAGATAACTTGATCAAAGTATGCCATGGTATATATTTTTTTTATTTCCTAGGGACCAGAGAAGAAAGAGTTAAACATTGTTCAAGGCCAAAAAGAGAAATAAGAAACTACAATTTAGGTGCTACAGTGATGGCTCTGGGGTTCAGAGCAGTCATCATGGCTCTTTCAGGGGACAAAGTTTGGTTCCCTGCACTCATCAGGAAGTTTCCAAGAGTCTAGAACCCCAGTTCCATGGGATATGACACAATCTATGGCCTTCTTGTGTATCTCCACACACATTGTACACATACAGACAAGCAGACCCATGCATTTATACATAAATAAATATAAATAAAGTTGTAAAATGAAAGAATAATTCAGCACATTTGGATATAAAAATAAATAAATATAAATTAATATGATAATATATTCAGGCAGATGAAATAAAATTTCCAACTCTCTACCATTAAATTATGCTGTTCAACAAAACCAGTTCCTCATTATCATTTAATCTGTGATAGTGATTGCCATTAAAATTCAAAACAAAACTACAGTTTTCATAGAAACATCAAAGTAATTCATTTCTTCAGGTTTGCTTCATACATCTATAAGCTATTTTTCACATATACATGCTAATTTTTCAGAAATCTAAATTATATTATTCTCACTTCACCATGTAAAGTACAGTGCCTATGAATATTAATATTTTTCTAATACTTTTTAACCAGAGTCATTAATATGATAATACCTTGGTAATGAATTTACAAATATTCCATACAAATACTACACGTGCTAATACAATGAAATACTGTGAAAATAATATGCATAATGCATTAGGCTTTGTTATAGATGCCTGCCAAAAATAGTGTTTGGCAAACAGTAACATGCTTGAAAAGGGACTGACCGATTAAAATGTATTGCTACTGAGAGACCCAGAGCAAACAGTGAACAAGCTATGCTATTTGTGGCCTGGAAGACACCACAGCTCGCTCACTGCTCAGATTACTTCTGTAAGCTTCTGCTCATCACTAAAAGTGAGGCAGACACTTAATGAGATATTTATGCTGAATAAAGGGACTCTTCCAAAAAACGGGATCCCCATACAGCAAAATTTCATCTCCACAGATGGAATGCATAGACAATGGTTTTCAAGGCCTCGCCTTATCACAGTACCACTGCTATAAGCCACACATTTGGCTCCATTTATTGTGTGACAGCAAACTTCATCTGAAAGCTGGGGACTATGCTAACATTAATACATTCTCTTCTCTTTGGCCTGCTCATGCTCTGCTGTTACTAAGTGCCTTATAATTTAGCTGTCTTTTGTATGCTCTTCAGTAGTTATACTTTCTCTCAAATCTGAGATCCATATTCCTGATGCAGGTGCTGTATCGTTAGGGCAATGGTTCTCAACCTTCCTAATGCTGTGACCCTTTAATAGAGTTCCTCATACTATGGTAACCCCCAACCATGAAATTATTTCATAACTGTAGTTTTGCTACTGTTGTGAATCATAAAGTAAAGATCTGATACATAACCTCCAAAGGGGTCGCTACCCACAGGTTGAGAACTGCTGAGTTAGAGGGAATATGTGATTCTGTTCTCTTCAGTCCTTAGGACAACTATTGAGTTCTTGAATATTGCTTTCTGAACAGAAACTCTCTACCATTAGAACTTAAAATTTTATGGTAAAACCAATGAATATGGTTGCAGGTGGTAAAAGCAGTGAATATGGTTGCAGATGGAACAAGACTCACTTGATTTCTAAAACATCATAGGTTCATTCCTTCTCATAGGCTCTTTAGCATTGTGAAGCCTTTGAATTTTCTCCATCATTTTACAAACAGGTATATTAAGATAGGTGCTGTAGGAAGTTCTGTATGTTAAATGTGTTGCTCTGCTTGGTTAATAAATAAAAGACTGATTGGCCAGTAGCCAGGCAGGAAGTATAGGCGGGACAAGGAGAGAGGAGAATTCTGGGAAGTGGAAGACTGAGGCAGAGAGACAATGCCAGCAGCTGCCATGAAAAGTGAGATGTAAGGTACCAGTAAGCCATGAACCATGTGGCAACTTATAGACTAATAGACATGGGTTAATTTAACCAGATAACAAGAAGCCTGCCACAGCCATACAGTTTATAAATAATATAAGTCTCTATGTGTTTACTTGGTTGGGTCTGAGTGGCTGCGGGACTGGAGGGTGAGAGAGATTTGTCCTGACTGTGGACCAGGCAGGACTAGGGAAATACTAGCTACAGGTAGGTAAAGGGAAATGGGCTGAACTGAGCTTATACAGTTACTTGATTCAGATTTAGACACTGGCTTCTATGTAGCAAAGAAGAAGAATCAGAGTATTTTAACTGCCACCCTACTTCTTATTGTTATCATACTAGTCCTCATGCCTACAGGTGCTAATCATGCCTCAAAAGGATGGATGAGAGAAGCTATCTGTGATAACCAGAATGAATGCATCCTACTGATGAGCCCCAAACAGAGCAAACTCCCAAATGTACAGTTAAATAGTACCTACAGAAAACTTAGGATAAAATAAAATTTGGTCCTCACAGTGCTTTTCATTATGCACTTAAGTTTAATGATAGAATGAATACATAACTTTCAGTTATTTAACATTTTATAATAATCCCCAAGGCAAACCTTGATCAGAGATAAAGAAAACGTCACAGTGCAGAAATGATTCCTGGAAGTGAAACTGAAATCTATCTCAGTTAAACTTTAGAAATGAAAAGGGCAACCGAGACCATTAAACTTCTGCTGCAATTCAAGAAGTGCAATCAATCAGATACTTTTAGAAAAATAAACAACAGAAAAGAAGATTGGGCAGCCTACAAAAACATGTAACAATAAAAACACCAAAGAATATAGTTCTCTTGATCTTTAGCAGTGAGAGACAACAAAGGTAATAGAATCAAATCTGGAATGCAGAGGTTCCAGTCCTTGAGAATAACAGGGCTCAGGGTATATATAGTTAGTAGTAGAGTCTGTGTAGGAGGCCAATGTCAACATCCTTAGCACCTAATCCTGGGATGAAGGATTAGCTTCTCATGTCAAGGAATGATTATTTGTAATCCATTTGGAAGAGCTCAAGAGGATCCTGAAGCTTGGGGCTGAGGATATCACTAATGGTAGAATAATTGCCTGGCATTATACCAGACCTACCTGAGTGCAATCCTCTGAGGTTGGGGGCAGTGAGTGGAGAAATTGATCAGTACTGAAATGTCTTCAATTCAGTTTTAGTTACTTATAAGCTTACAGAAAGTGACCAACAAGAAACTGAACCAGAGCTTTCAAGGAATAGATGCCAAAAAGCCCCCTACAGAGCAATGTAGAAAACATTCTCGTTCATTCTTTAGAGGACCACTTTCCCTTTGGTTCCTCATTAACCCCATGAAAGCCAATTTTCAACAAAACGCTCAGTGCAGGACTTTAGAATCAACCATTCAAATATGTTTTAAAGTGTTTACAATTTGTCCTGAGGACATAATGAGGAACAAAAATGGATACAGTCCTCATTTTCTTAGAGCTCACATTATGGTGTGAAAAACAGAAATGAATTAAGACAACATCATCCTCATGGTTATGTACTTACAGACAAAAATTTGTTCTTCAAATAACACATCTCTTTCACAAGATTTGATAATGACCAGTACAGACTGAGAACTGGAGGTGATTTATCTGAAGGAAAGATGAAGAGATGGATGCTGGAAAATGAGTAGAAGTGACTTAGAAGAGGTTATGGGAGATTTTCTGGGATGTGTGACCGGCAGAAAGATCTTGCATAGGAGGAAAGCTTCCTAGAGAAAGAGAGGTCCAAAACTACAGCAGATTCTACTTTCTTTATTATAATGCTGTTATCAGGGGACTCACTTTCCAAAGAGGGATGACTGAAGACAATTTAAGAAGCCCCTAAAATGCACTTGACCTCAGTGAGTCTTTCATTTGGCCAATCAATATAGTCAGACAATTTCCCAATTGAGGTTAGAAGATCAGCAAATTTCAAAGCATAAACTAATTTGCATTGAGTTGAAAAAACAAGTCACCCAGCACACTTCTATTTCAAACTATTGTGACAAGTAACAAAATTAGTGAAACCTAGCACTAGCCCCAGAATCACAGACAAGTCTGGCATATTAAGCCACAGAGGGGCTTTCTTGTTTTGAAGAAAGCAGGCAGAAATCATATTTTTAGAATAAGGGAAGTCCTGGGTCCAAAATAGGATTAACATTTTCTCTTTGAGCTAAGATTCCTTTAATTAGCAGGGCTGAGTATCAGAAAGAAGAGCACAGTACAATTCAAGAGTATAGTCTGGCTGAGAGCCAAGGACGAGCCACTGGCTGGGCACTGTGATGCCTCCTTTTTCTAGAAACTATCCATTTTGGAGACATCTTGTTATAAGAGCCAGTTTCATGGCCATTTATTCTTGCATCCTCACCATAAGCTTCTTCTTTTTCTCTTTTCCTTTGTTCTCTTTGTCTTTATTAGTCAGCCCTGTGGCTATCATTTTAGTAGGGTGACTGTTTAATATAAACATACAATTAAATAACCACTACACATTAGCAATAATAAGTAACAATTGGAAGACAGTACCCCTAAACTGAATTAATTTATTTTTAAGTCATTTTACCAGAACAAAGTTCTTACTCATTCTGCACAAGCCAACCCTGTGTAGAATGTTAGGGTTTCCAATGGGTGCTGAATATAGATGAACTTAAATGCCTAGGGGGTAACAGAAGAAGGGAGGTCTTGCTGTGAGGGGGCCCTGAACCACAGTGCAGTATAAGGATGTATTGAAATAATTAAGTAAGGACAGCATTTTGAGGCCATGCCCCCAAATTCAGAAACTGTTTCTAAATTTCAGACACTTTCCCCACTGTTTTGTTTCTGAAGTATTGGCAAGAGGCTATCTCTAGGAATCATTGGAACACCGCACGACAGGAAACTTTTAAAGCTGAATGAGGGTGACTGCCAATGTACACAGTGGTCAGTTCCAGATAATCAGAGGAGCCATGCTGCAGAGTGACTTACTGCAATGTCATCATTCCTGTACACGGCCCAGCTTCCTGCTGCTTCTTTTTAGAGATACTGTAAGAATTAACTAAGCAGGGAGAATTGCATCTGTCCTCAGATATTTACACCCAAGTCTCCCCTTCATAAAAGTCTATCCAGAAGTCAATAAGCACCATTTTTATTTTTGCTTCAGTTAACCAGCTCTGCATTTGAATGGCAATGTGTGTCATCATTTTGTATTTTGGGAACTGTACTTCATCTTTTCAATAAGCATCATCTTAAGCCTTCTATTGACACTACTGTTGGCCTAATGTACAAATGAGGAAATTGAGACTCAATAAAATAAAGCAATTTGTCTAATTTTGTATAATTACACCCTAGAATTGGCATAGGTTAGATATTTTGTTCATATATTTTTTTACTTTGATTGTCCAAGCTTTTAAAAGTCTGATCCCCCAAACTCATGGCCCTTGCATGTCTCAGTGCATAAGTCTCTGGTAGGATTATCCCCTGGCTTTCCAAACACCAGCCATATCATTTCTGTTACAGTTGGTAACATTTCTGAGAGTACAATTGGATGGCTGTGCTGTTTTTCATACTATCCAAGGTTTCATCAAGTGTTCTCTCTTACTTGTATTTCGTGTAGGATCTACTTTCTCATCATTTGAGGTTTACAAACCTCATCTAGCCCAATTGTCCGAGTACTGTGTTGAAATTGAATAAGGTTAGTAATATTGACATTTCTCTAAGGAAAGGGTGATAATTTCCTTGGCTCAAAAGCACCCAAATTTAATTATAAAATAAAAATTCCAACTGTACATTAATGTAAAGAACCCAATTGTCAAACTCAATAGTAATAATACTGGATGAGGTGGCAGCATATAATGATTTTTTAAACAAAGAACTATATAACAAATGAGAGAGTCATTATTTAAATACATAGCTTAGGAAAAATAAAAACATTATAACATGCATTATGTGTGGTCTCATTGGTAGATTGATTGTTGCTCTCCTAAGGAATTCCTCCAAAATCTGATTAATTCAAATTTCTTCCTGATTGTGACAAGACAGTTTAATTGTAAAGATAGGAACACAAAATTTCGCCTATACCTTCCCTGTTTTCCCTGTCTTATATTCTGTCATCATTCCAATACCAATTTAAATATAATTGTTTCAGGATACAATGAAAAAGATAATGGATTTAAAGAGAGGAGAAAATTCTTAATTAGTCACTGAATAGCCAAGGATGGCTCTTGTCACTGATGCAGAACAAGCATGCCCATTTTAGGTCAATGTCAACGCACCTGCAACTTCAGGAGCACAGTGTGACAGAATGACACTGAACCTGAATCAGGTGGCAGTTCAGGCCAGGTCTCTCAGAAAAGGGCACTAGCCAGTCCATTGAAAGTGAAAAACAAAAACAAAAACCCTACAGTTATTCCTCTTCCTCTTCTCTTTACAACTTCTGCACCTGCCAGGATCATGCATATGCCTGTAGGCTGCCATTCTTCCAAGTGTCTAAAGCTACGTTTTTGGAAAAAGCAAAGTGGGAAGCAAGGCTAAAGCATGCTCCCTTGAAAGAGTCACATTGAACAGCTATAGTTGACCTGCGAACCCATGACTGTTGATCTAAATGACTCCATGAAAAGCCAAATACGCAAATAAAATTAATTTGCTAACAGGTGATTCTTTGCAGTTCCCCCTGACACTTTATTGAAATACAAGCAGTATCTATCTGAATATGACCATATAGTCCCTGATATCCTTAAAAGAATATTTTTGCTTACAGTGAAATTGGGTGGGAATCTTCTTATGCATGACTGGGTTGCATATTTTCCTGATAATGGCCTCAATTGTATTTGGGGAATTTTATAATAAAAGAAAGTTTCTAAGTGTGCTAAATATTTTATTAGTACAAGGCACAGAGTTTTGAAGATTCTGCTCTTTGGAAAGAAAAAAAAGAATCCTCTAAGGTCATTCTAATTGAAATACTCTAATTTAGGAAGCATTTAGAACAAAAGGAAAGATGTGAACCCTTTCTATAGCTGATGAAATCTCAAACTTGGAGACAGAGAATGAGTACTATAAAGGTTAAAGTCAATTTTTCTCAGAAAGTTATATCAGCACATCAACTGCCTTAGAAGATAGAGCTGCTAGATTACACAGAGCTCCAAAGAATGCAGAAAAAAAGGAGAGGGCCAGGGCCCCTTACATGCATACATATGTGTACACTTCAGACTCTGCTGAAATTCAAGAAAAAGCAGGGAGTGAGTATCCCAGGACATTTTTCTCTGGTCAAAGTGAACCCAGATAGAGTGTGTGGAATAGTAGCATCAAATGATGAAGTACATCTCCAAAGCATGTCTCCAAGGCTAGCAAGCATGAGTGAGCACAAAGCTGACAGTTCTTTTTGGAGACCATCTCTTTTTTTTCCCATTTATTTTAAATACCAAAGAGAGTTTCCTGCTGTATGATATTTTGTTTGTGTTCTGACAAATAAAGCTTGCCTAAAGATGAGAAGGTTGAGCTAACCACTAGTTAACCATAAAGGCTGGGCAGTGGTGGTGCATGTCTTTAATCCCAGCACTTGGGAGGCTCATGCCTCTAATCCCAGCACTCAGGAGGTAGAAATAGGAATAACAGGCTGCTGTGGGATGGACTTTCTGTACCCTGTGAATATATATTGCTAACATTGGTTAATAAAGAAGTTGATTTGGTCTATGGCAAGACAAGTTAGAGCCAGGTGGGAAATCCAAACAAAGATACAGGGAGAAGAAAGTCAGAGTCAGAGAAGACCCTGCATGGGACCCAACTTTTTGTCACTGGAATAGCTGAGTAACTTGCTTCCCCCACTATCCTTGTAGGCATAGCTAATGGTATGAGGCTGTTTGTTTGTCTGGTTGTTTTCCTTTACCAAAAGAAAAAAAAAGTACTTTTCTCTGTAGCACAAATACAAGGAGTTCAAATGAAAAATGGTCATCTTATCCACTAAAATAGTATTGGTTACTTCTGCTCTTTATATGAGACACAGAATAATCACATTATGATGATTCTATGTTTAAGAAATTTGAGGCCCAGGAAGAATTATATAACCCTTTAATTGTCAGCAACTTAACAGCCAGTGATGAGACCATACACATTGTATAACATTAAAGCTCCACAGGAACCATATCTGTCTATGGGGTTAGTTGACGGCCCTTCTCATTCAGGTCTTCTGTTTAGGTACTTATAATACAAGATAACTGTAACGTAAAGATATCCTTACCCCTGATGACCTCAGTGTTGGAGAAGGAGATAGACAATAGCAAATGAAAACACAGAGTAACCACAAACTTTAAACACAGCTAGGAAAAATACAAAAGATTGTATTTGAGTATTATTTGTATTAGAGAATTTGGGTTTGCCTTGAGATGACATACTCCCTGACAAACATCTCACAAAATAATAAAGATTGAAAATATGATCTTAATAAAGTGGAAATAGGTACAAAAAATGTCTTTACAAGACAAGAATCTTAAAATACAAAACGGTTTGGTACATCTGAGGTATAGGGAAGGGGCCATCAAAAGAGGAAAGGACTGAGAAATAAATGGTTAGTATTAGCTTAGAAAAGTACAAAATGGGTGCCATATCCCCCAAGATATGTAGGTTTGGGCAGTCAGTTTTGTTTTCTTATGAAAGGGAAAGAAATTGAAAGTGTTTAGAGGATAGCTGAGCAGATTCCCAATTTACAATGATCACTCTGGTTGTTGTGCGGAAAAATGGTTGGAAATGGCCAGAATCAGGTAAGAAAAGAACACACACACACACACACACACACACACACACACACACACACACACACACACACACACACACACACGCACACACGAGAGAGAGAGAGAGAGAGAGAGAGAGAGAGAGAGAGAGAGAGAGAGAGAGAGAGAGAGAGAGAGAGAGGTATATTACAGGAAAACAATGAACAGCTTAGACATAAAAATGCTCAAAGAGGTTACACTGGAGATGCATTCTGGAAGCAGAGTAGGGGGTTTACCATGAATTAAATGAGGAGAAGACTAACCAAGGGCAAAACAATGGTTTTGCATTTTCACCTATTTAACATCTTGAGGAGGAAGAAAATTGTGCTCTGCAACTGGGTATGCAGGTTGATTAAAGAGGGCCTGATATGCTTCATGCCCTGTTTTCTGTCTCCAGAATTTCCTTACCATCAATAAGTACAAAATTAAAACACTGTGTACAAATTTTAGGATATTAGGCATCCAAGTGGAAAAGTTGAAGAGGGGCTTGGATACTTCCAAGAACACAAGGTAAAGGTTGCCAGTGAAGAGAAACATGTTGGTGGCCAACAGTTTCCAGATAATGTCTGATATCCTGATGCTGGTGCACATTCTCTAGATTCTAGGGGTGAAAACACATGGAAAGGGGCAATGGTGCAGTGTGAAATGTAGTCACAGCAAACAGTTAGGAGTTCCTTGTAGAGAAAGGACCTGCCTAGATGAAAGTTGGAACAGAAGATGAGGTGAGAGACAGGAGGGTTGCCGTGAAAGAAGTTGTCTGAGAACAATGAGTCTGCTGCATTAAGAGGTGCTGGGATATGAGGCAAGCAGTGGCCTGAAGATTGACATTAGGTTATAGCACATGTCATATGTGACAGTCCTGAGAACAAGCACTTTTATTAAGCAAGGGTCGAGGTAACATTGGGAGAGTGCATGCAAGTGAGTGAGAAATGAGTCAATGGAAACTGGGAAGAAACTCTCTCAATATACTTGCAGTAAGAATCAGGTATGTTTGGCCATTTACTTACTTTATAATGCACAATACCAAAGTGCTGTGTACACTGATGGGAATAGAAAGAGAAACTGGTGAAATAGGCAAGGGAGAGGGGGGATTTCAGGAGTCATTGGAGAAGGCAGGAGGGATCTGGGTTATGTGTCTCCCAAGGAGAAGACTGACTTTCATAATAGTAGAAAGCATATTCTGTTTTAACAGAAGTAAAGCAAAGACTCTTTAAATGGGGTATAGAGACAGTTCCATAGTTTTTGAGTTTATGAATGGGTGCATCATTCAATCTGCCTATCTATCTATCATACCATGCTTCCTTACCACCATCTAAATAACATAAAATAAATTTTTCTTGAGTTTTACTTTATGCAAAGGCATTCCCTGCCCAGTATTCTTTCTCTGAACCCATGTATTATGTCCATACTCCATATTGCTACATTCTATAAGTCCGTCATCACTTTGCATCCATCTCACCCAAGTTATTTATTTATTTATTTATTTATTTATTTATTGTTTTTTGAGAGAGGGTTTCTCTGTGTAGCTTTGCGCCTTTCCTGGAACTCACTCTGTAAACCAGGCTGGCCTCAAACTCACAGAGATCTGCCTGCCTCTGCCTCCGGAGTGCTGGGATTAAAGGCGTGTGCCACCACTGCCCGGCCAAGTTATGTTTTTGAATCTGTCATCTTGTCTTCTTCACGTGATGGCACATGCTCTGATGCTCTCAGCACAGCCATAAATGCGCAGCCAGAGTTCATCAGTGGAGTTATTGATTAATTAGAGTCAAATTTCCAAAACTGGGTTCTATAATAGCAGGATTAATGTTGCTTCTTGCTCTAAAATTCTATCATCCTCAAGTCAGTGATTAGTAAATCTGGAATTTAGTCTCCAGACCACAGATGTGATTGCAATAATTCTGAAATTGTTAGTTAGCTTCTGATTCTCAAAACGACTCATAACAGTGTTTCAGGAAAAAAAAAAGTCAGAAGGACAGGAAGAAGACACCTAGTGAAAACTCACCAGGATAGGAAGAGAGCGGGTGACAGATATGAGATGACATAGTTTCTAAGAGGTGACATGATCTCTAAGCAGGTCATGCATTTAGATTCTACAATTTCCTTCTGACAAGATCCTCTTTTCTAAAATGGGATTTTTCCCCCTTGTAAAAGACTTGAAGTCTAATTTCCCCTAAGATTTGCTAAGCTTACAAGACCTTACCACATCATTCAGTTAGACCTTTTGAAATAAGTGGACAGAAAAAAAAAACCCTATGACCTATGACCTATGACCCCCCCCCAAAGCACTGAGAACTCTTGGGGTGAGGCGGGGTCTTTCAGTGCTAAAGCTGATCACGTGTGTAGCCAGAAAGAACTATTTTCTTTAATTATTGTTTTACTTTTGTAACTACTGTCTTGGTATCAAAATAATTACAGTGAAAAAAGATGAGCCTTGCATTTTTTATTCCTTAAGATGTCTGTGTTATATTACCATCAAACATCTAATAAAGTGAAATGCTATTTTTTCAAAAATGGAGAGGTGGCTTTGGACAATACAAAATAAGGAAACCCTCACTTAAGTTTTAATGAGAAAATGTACTCCCATCTACCAACCAGAATTTCCCACAACTAAGGTTCCACAAACTTCATTATAAAAAATCTGAAACTGAAGCCAGTTCACAATAGAAAAACTCGGAGGTAATGAGCCTTTTTCTTCTGAACTAAACTATGCAACGACAATAAAAATGACACTATATTTTGCTCACACCATCTTTGAAGGTGTTTGCAAAAGGAGAACTAATTTATACTTGGATATTTATGCTAGGTTAATGTATATATGGAATGTAGCTGAAGTTTTCATGTATCCTGCCTGCCCTGTGGTCATGTGGTCAGGACAATTTTCTCTCACCTGGTCCCACAGCTGATTGGACACAAATAAACACACAGAGGCTTATACTAATTAAAACTGTCCAGCCATTAGCTCATGCCCGCCATTTTAAACTCTTACATTTTAAACTAACCCATTTCTGTTAATCTATATGTCACTATGTTTCCTGTGACTTTACTTGTGTATCAATACATGCTGCTTCATGGACAACAGCAGGCTGGCATCTCCTCACTCAGCCTTCCTCTTTCCAAAATTTTCTTTGTCTGTTTATTCCACCTATACTTCCTGCCTGGCTACTGGCCAGTCAGCATTTTATAACAATATCAATCTCAATATATATCATTTGTATATAATATATAAAAATCCAATCTAATGTAAAATATTTAAAACTAGTAGTTATTTTTTAAAAGTAAATTCAATAATCTATCATTTTATCTATATCATATCTATAGCCTCTCTTTTTTTCTTTTTCTTCTTTTGTTTTTTTTTCAAACAAGAACCTTAAATCTAATCTTCTTAGGCAGGAAGTATAGGCAGGATAAACAGACAAAGAAAATTCTGGAAAAAGGAAGGCTGAATGAGGAGACTCCAGCCTGCCAGTCATGGAGCAGCAGGTAATGACACACAGGTAAAGCCATAGAAAACATAGTGACATATAGATTAAAAGAAATGGGTTAGTTTAAATGTGAGAGCTAATCAATGATGGGCAAGAGCTAATGGCCAAACAGTTTTAATTAATATAAGCCTCTGTGTGTTTATTTGGGACCAAGCTGCTGCAGGACTAAGTGAGAGAAAATTGTCCTGACCTCAGGCCAGACGGGACACATAAAGACTGCAGCTACAATGGAATTTTAATTACATGATGGAAGGCTGTGATTTACCATCTAGATATATAATAAGTTCCTTTCATTACAGAAATTCCCATGTACGCTTGAAGTTGAACCCACTGCTTGGATGGAGGACTGTCAGTATTTTCCTATTACCTACTGTTTCTGAGATTCTAAAGAATCCTTATTTGGCTTTCTTGCCATAAACCTCTTTCTCTGTGTATTCAGTGCACGCCTGTGCATTGCTGATTAATGCTTAAATCCTTGCTAACATTATGATGAGCTTTAAGGCAATTGAGAGAGAAAGAGAGGGTGAGAGAGAGAGAGAGAGAGAGAGAGAGAGAGAGAGAGAGAGAGAAGAGATAGAATTTTTATTTAAAAATCTTAAAATGAATATTAGAAAGAAAGGAAAGTGAGGCAAAACTTCAGTGGAAACACTTTAAGATAGGCAATTAAAATAGAACATAAGAAAAGGGACAGGGACTTATCCTTGAGTAACCTTGTTTGGAAAATGGTGGAAAACAAGCAAGCCTTTGTAATCCCATTATGAACTGTTAGTTTAAGGCTTTAGACACAGAGCACTGTGTAATGAGATTAAACTACACAAGACAGCATGGATGACAGTTGGCTACTGGGAGGGTAAGACAAATAAATAAATAAATGGACAATTTTAATTCATTAATCTCTCATTCACCCAAAGAAAGAGAACAATTAAAAAGGAATATCTGCCAATATTGTAAATATCAAACTCCAGCCTCTCTCAGCTTCACCCCTTTAAAGAGACTGCACCTGCTTTCATTACGTTGATCCTAATGCTTCCATTATTTGGATGGGATAATGATGTGAAATTAAAAGGAAAGACAAATTCTACAGGTTTTTCCCTTTATAATCTGAATTTCCCTTCTTGCTCTATAAGAATAATACAATAATCACACATATGCTCCTAATAAAAATTTTAGAGTCATATACCTATTCTAGACCCTCCTCTATTTGCACCAGCTGTTGAGTATCTACTTTCAAATATAATGTTGTGATTGTTTCCTTAATTAGGTACATTTTCAAAGAGAAATTTTGGTCATTCCAAATGGTGGCGGCAGAGTATCATTCTCAATTCTTGACTATTTCTGTTAAAGATAGATTTACATTCCACATTTACCTAGTTCTTGACAGGTTTTTTGTTTTGGTTTTTGTTGGTTTATTTTATTATTATTATCATCATCATCATCATTTTATTTTTTGCTGACTAATCATCTTTTTTGTCTTCTCTGTGAGTGTTTTCACAAGGTCTGAAACTTTACTATTATGAAAGTGAAAAATAGGAAAAACAAGTGCACACTAAAAAAAATGCACATTCCACTGTAAATGGCAAATGAGCACATTTGGGATCAGGAACCTTTCGAGATGATCTGTTTTCTACCCTCGTGTCAATTCAACTAGCCCTGGGTACATTACTTGGTACACTTGTCATTCTTGAAACAAAGGTGTGAGAAAGCTTCAGCTAGTATAATTATCGGCTGCAGAATAACTTTGGCCAAAAGCAAAGAGACCTGCAAACATCTAAGTTCACACTTTTAATTGTGTTCCAATGGGAATAAATAGCCATGGAATACCTAGAGACCCTAGAGTCGAATGCCAGGGTGTAAGAGCAAATGTCCTCTTCCCATGAGCCCAGCAGATGATCAGTATGATTTCTTTGGGTGAAAGTGCAATCCCAGATCCAGTTGCAGAACCACTCTGCTTGTGATCAAACCCTGAAGCACAGAATGCATCTTGGAGTGAGTCTAAAAGCATTCATTGTAAAGGAATAATACACAGTAAGTTGAGGGGTTGGGTGAGGCAAGACTTTCTCACTTAATTTTCTTCTAATGAGCCCTCCGGAGACTCAAACTCTGCCACAGCCTTTTCCCTTCGGCAGTCTTCAGCCACAGAGTTCTAATCCCCTTTCAAAGCCAAGTTCATCACCAGTGTGGTTATTTAAGTTGTAAGTGTTAAGCAGCTCATAGTGTGGTGTGTGAGTATCCATTTCTACCGGACAACCTTGTTAGAGGAAAATCGATTAATTCTCTTTGCAGAATTTCCAGTATTTGGACCCCAGTGGTGTCTAAACACATTAGCCAAGTTACACAAAAACAGTGGCAGTATTTAACATCGACTCTAAACGTAAGACAGTAGCTTTGGCAGGCACTAGCCATGCCCTATAAACCTTATCCACAATAAACAAGCCTGAAGGTAGGTCAGCATCATGGCCCTTATGTTCAGCGTCTGCTTCTGTAGAGGCTGACCCAGACTTCTAAACAATAGTGCTGAGAACAGTTCAGGAAGGAAATGATAGTTCTATGGAGAGTCCCCATGGCTACAAAAAATTTCTCTGAAATATAAAATCAACTAATTTCCCTTTGTATACACGAAAAGATGAATAAAAATCAATGATTGTGCACATTTCTTGTCTAGAATATCTTCCACATAGTTCCTTGTAATAATATAAATGGTAGGGGCTTCTTCATTTTGTAAATTTTAAACTCACATACTATATGTGTTTGTTTTTGCAATCAACTTCTTAAGCATGAGAGAAAACACTGCAAAGAAGCATAAGGAAAGCAATATGCCTCATTTAACTTAATCAGGCATCAGATAAGAATAATTCAGAAGATCAAATAAAGGTAGGACACATAAAAATAAAATGAGTGTAAAAATAAAACTCATCAGGTATGGAGAGAGAGAGAGAGAGAGAGAGAGAGAGAGAGAGAGAGAGAGAGAGAGAGAGAGAGAGAGAGAGAGAGAAGATTTTACTAAAGAACCATGGCAGTTATCTTCATTAGGAACCTTAAGGAAATTGGTGGAAATTTTGCTCAAGTGCTGTTTTAGTTGAACACCCTGAGAGTGGGCTAATTTAACATAGCCAAGACATCTTGATGTTTTGATACCAATGAACCTAAAACTCGGAATCCCTCACAGTAAGCTCTCTTCTGCAGCATTGCCAAAGGTTTAAACAAGCCACAGCTGCCAGCTAGTGAAGGGTCCCTTTTCCCTGCTCCAATTAATAAGAAAGTTGGAGCTGGAAACTTTGATCCTAATTCTGCAACCTCCTCACTTCACAGAAGAAAGTGTTTGAGAGGTGAAAATTCTGCCCCAAGTCATAAAACTTCATCAGATATGAACCAGAAATAAATCAACTCTCCAAATCCAGGGCTTTTGCTAAAGCACACTGGACCAGCATTTGGAAGATAGTTCTTGACATGCCTCAGACATTTATCTAATTGGAAAACTTGAAAAGAAATGGGCTTCTCAGCTTTTCATATCCATTTGAGGAGGACTCTTCCAGTTGCTTCTCTAGTTCTAGAAGTCCCATAGTTCAAAGCAGTAATTTAACCACACATCCACGTTCCTGGTTTTCTTTTCTGTCCAACAGTCAGTCAGAGTTTGAAAAACCAAGTTGTAGGCATAAATTTGTGATGGTGTCTATTACTGATCTCTATTGCTAGACATCCAGGAAATTTTCAAACATATCCATACACAACAAAATTATCAAGAATATCCTTCAATATAAGCCAAGTGTTATGATGCATTCCTTTGATCCCATCACTCAGGAAGCAGAGACAGCCTAATATCTGAGTTTGAGGCCAGCCTAGTCTACAGATTGAGTTCCAGCACAGCAACGGCCACACAGAGAAATCTCCATCTCTACAAATACATATGTCCTTCAGTATAAGAAAACGGTAGGCGTAAAGGGCAAAGGTGGTGCAATAAATAAATACAGTGATCTACTTTAGAGTTAAAGATGGGCAAGTGACAAATACAAGCAGAGAATATTGTCTTGGAAGCAGTTAAAATGAAGACTATTTAGAGAATTTGATTACTCCAAAATCCATCTAAGGTAAAAAGTCTAGGGGAGTTTCTAATTAAGAAGTTAAGGCAATTAGGTGTTACAAATAAATCACCAACTTACGTATAGAACCTAAAAGAATACAGCATGAGAGGCGGGTTGTTTTTAGGCATCAAACCCCTATATGATACCCAAGAGGCCAAGGGTTAGTCTACAGCTTACCAGAAATGAGGGGAACAAAAGCTGATTCACTGCAGATGTGGTTGAAGGCAATTTTTTTCACTTTGCAAAAGCGACTCAGGTAAGTGAATGGCAGTGCTTACAGAAGCACATTAATGAGGAGCTTTGACGAATATCTCAACATTTATCTGTACATATCCAAGAGATCTTAGAAAAGTGGGTAGAACTTGTGGAGAAGGAGGGCTTCCACTAAATATAACAGAGATACTACTAAGAACCTGCACCGTCAACCGTGAAAGAGGTTATAAAAGAGAACGTGGTTTATGCCACACCATCTTATGTGTGCTTATAAAAGCCATGACCATGATCTAGAAACCAAAAAATAGTGCTGATTTTCTAGGAAGTTACACTCAAGGTTTGTAAGGTTTCCTCTTTTGCAGTATTTAATAGAGGCAATAAGAATTTTCTTTCTAACAGAAATGAAGGCAGTGATGATATTCACTGGCACATTTTCAGTATCAAGGTTGCTACTTTAATGACAAAAATAATCTCTAATGTAAAATATTTGCACAATATTATATTTAACATGGCAACTGAGATTATTTCACTGTAATTCATTATCTAATACCCTGAGTAGTTTTGCTTCAATAAAATTAAATGCCTCCTGTTAGGTTTCTGTTAATACCTTTGAGCCAGGCCTTAGGCTATATGGAAACTGATAACATGAGTAAGAAGTTCAGTTGATTGGGCAGGCAGTCTTTCAAATTTAAGTCTATTAAATATTGTAATCAAAAAATGCCTAAAATAGTAAGAAAAATAAGCATCCTTTCATGCTTGCTTGACAAAATGCATACAACTTACGCTTATCATATTTTTATCACAGGAAAATACACTCCCTTTTCTTTGTAGCATTTTTTTAAAGTAAGATTACACATAGAAAACAAACACAAGACAATAAAATCAAACAAGCAAGCAACTTCCTCTCAATATTGGATTAGAAGAAAATCTTAAGAAAGATTGATCTCTAAGGATGTGATTTCAACCTTTATCTGTGCTTTTGATTCCTGAGAATTTAGTTTACCCTGGAATCAACACTATGAAAAATACCAAGCATAAAATTCCAAAATAAACAGTTTAAGTGTTTAAATACTATGCCACTCTGAGTAATTCATCCCACCCCATCCTACCCAGGATCTGAAACACTTTATAGTGTAGCATCCGATCAGAAGTTATTCTGTTACTCAGTAGCCCCCATGGTCAGCAGATCAAGTGTTGTACTGTTGTAGAGTGGATAGTTAAGTAGCCCTTGTGTGGCTAGAGCATAGAGAAGCTATAAAGTGATTTTTCAAAATGAAAAAGTGAATGTTATCCATTAATTAGGTATGAAAAAAAATATCATATGCTATGGTTGCTAAGAGCTTTTAGTGAGAATGAATCCTCAATTTTAAAATAGGAAGTGCAAAAAAAAAAAAGTCATGCTATTTTTGCTGACCTCAAAACACAAAGGTTACAGCTGTAGTGTGTGTGAATGCTTAGTCATTCACTTGTTTCACCTCATGTTGACATCTTAAGCTCAACACAGGGAGTATGGTAGTAAAATAGAGATCAATGAGAGATAGATGAAGACAGATGATTGGAAATGATAGACCACATTTATATAATTTTATTATCATATATCATCCTAATTACTCTATATTTCTAAGTTTCTTTTCTGCTACTATGATAACATACTTGACAAAGGCAACTTAGGAGGGATGGTTTATCGTATCTCATAGTTCAAAGCATACAGTCTGTCAAGTGGGATACCAAAGCAACAGGAGCTGTTTGGCAAAGAATACATGCAGACTAGGGGTCATCTCCCTTTTCCACGTTATACAAACCAGGATCCCATGCTTGCCTAGGGAATAGTTCTTCCCGTTATTAAAAAAAGTCTTCCCCCATTATCTCTCACAAACATTCCAGAGGTAATTCTAAATTACTCAAGTTAACAATTAACATGACTTTTCAATTTACTATTACTGTTGCCAATTCCTCACTGTGCCTAATTTATAAATTAAACATCATGTGTATGAGTAAAATCACAATATATACAAAGTTTAGTGTTATTTAGAGTTTCAGATAGCCACTGAGTATATTGAACTGAATATCCCACTTAAGGGGGCAGGTAGTGCTGATTATTGAATATGCAAAACTAAATAAAGGTTCACAGTGAAAATAAAAAAAAAAAAACTTAAAATAGAGTGAGAATTAAAAAACTACACTAACAAGAATATTTGAATGTTGTGATGTCTTTCTGTATATTGTGAGTATGTGTTGCTCTGATTGGTTGATAAATAAAGCCATTTGGCCTATGGCAAGGCAGCTTAGAGGCAGGCAGGAAATCCAAACAGATAGACAGGAAGAAAAAGGAGAGGCAAGGCAGATGCTGCTAGCCACCACCAGGAGAAGCAAGATGTAAAGATATCGGTAAGCCACAAGCCATGTGGCAAAGTATAGATTTATAAAAATGGGTTAATTTAAGATATAAGAGCTAGCTAGCAAGAAGCTTGAGCCATGGCCATGAAATATGAAATTGATATTAGCCTCTGTGTGTTTACTTGGGTCTGAACAGTTGCAGGACCAGGTGGGACACAGGAATTTTATAAGTGGCTGTGGGACCTTGGTGCTGGGCGACACCAGAAAAACTTCTAGCTACATTTGAATTTGCTTATCTCATCTCACATGGACTTTTTTTACTTTGTCTGGTACTGTTTGCATTTAACCTCTGATTACTAAATTCTGGTCTTTCTTACAGCTGTCAACATATAATAAATTAGTGAAACATTCCATATTCCTCATTTCCCCCTTTCACAGCTCCTTTTATGTTCCCAGTTAACAAGAGCATTAGACTATGAATATTGAATGTCTCCAATGTCACTCTTCTATAATTTTATATCACTCAAATTTTTTTTCTGCAGCCTATTTTTTGTGTCTTCAAGCTATACTACATTCTCCTTGTAGACTGACGATCATAGGACCTCACCCACATCCTGGCATTTACTTAGACTGGCTTTTTAGCTCAATCCCTTCCCTTTGAAGAAGGCATTACCTCAGCCTAGTACTTAAAACACTTAATTCAATTTTCTCCACTCAGTTGTCCCTGATGAATCACCTCTATGTATCTTACATTGCAGAACTCTCCTTACCTCCAAAAATTAGCCTAGTATCTTCTTGTTTCTAATTTTATGATCATATTAAATTTTTCTGAACTCACCCACCTCCCATCTACAATTTCTTTCATTACCTTTAACTTCCAACCTACTTAAAATAACACTGATTCAGCATTTTATATGTCTCTGTTTTGAATTGTGTATTAGTACACTTGTGTTTACTGCTACATTATAAACTCTTTGAGAGATAAGATATTCATGAATGCCCCACAGTGTTGGTTTTAATCAATATTAGAGACTTGTGTATTAATTCTCATGTTGACTACTATTTCTCCTCTCACGTTTATAGCACAAATATAATTGGTTAATTTAGTAAGTCAAGACCATTGAGGTTCCCTCGAAGGAAAATGATTTTTTTCCTGTAAATATTGCCCCCATCTCACCTTAATATATCCCCCACAATTCTTCCCTCAAGACATACCTGGTATGAATGACTTTTTGGTAACTTTAAATTATGAGAACAGCATCATTTAGGTAAGGAAACTGCAGTCATTTTCAAGTGTTAAAATGTGACAGGGAGGTCCAAATATAACCAAGACCTTAGACCTAGCTAGTATTCTTCAATGTCATAAAAGTGAAGTGAAGGTTGAGAAGCTGTCAAAACCAATGAAAACTGGAGTACTTGATGCATGATACAGTGTAGTGTTCTAGCTTAAATCATAAGACAGAAAGAAAATGGTGGCAAAATCCTAATCTAGTCTGGATTTTCACTAAGTGTACCAATGTTGGTTTCTTAATGTGACACATATATCATGATATTAGAAAGTGCTAATAATTTGAGTAAGGGAACATGAAATCACGTGTTTTCCCTTTACAACTTATCTGTAATTCTAAAATTATTCGTAAATGTTTTATAGCATGTTTCATATGGCATATATGGTTTAAATATATAAAATATATTATTTGCCTTTGTCAAAATCGGCCTCCATTTTAAGCTTCTCCCCACCCAGATCACCCTGTTTTACATTTACATTCCTACCTACCCTGCCTATCTTTCCTATTTTTCAGTAATATTTATAGGCTCAAAGCTTGTGTTTTCTCAATAGTCCATGGGAATTGATCCAAAGAACACATCAATTTGTGCTGTTACTTTAATACCAGCTTCCACAATAATGTAAGAGTTCATCATCCTGTTACAGTGTTTTTATCTCAAGATGCTATGAAGAAAGTGACCCTGATAAGGAAGAGTATAAATATATAAGGACCCTGGGTTCTATAAGGTCAACATAGTGGCATAGTATCTTTGTAGTGAGATGATGATTTGCATGATGTATCAGTTCTACCCAAAGCCAGGAAGAAACTTCACAGACTGACAAGATGTTCTATTCTTTCTGTGTCTTATCTGAGAATGTCATTTCCAAAAGGGGCATTCCAACCACTTTGTATCCTGAAAAGAGAATTTCTGATATGTTTAAATGGCAGAGAAGCTTAGGGGTGAATGAAGCACTCAAAGAATGTGACCTGAGGACCAGGCAGAAAGAAGAGTTATGTAAATGTGTCCAATTCATCATAACCTAAAGACCATTCATAAAATTTTACTGGTTGTGGCTTACAGTTTACCCTTTAATAATTTCAAAGCTTCTGAGTCTCATTCTCTTGGAAGTAGTGATTTTACTCTGAAATCATGTTTTCTGATACAGTTTCATTGGTTTGTTTCATTGGTTTATAGCTACTGACTCAAGAGATAAGTGATAACACAGATAGAACTCTGACATTTCCATGACATTTTCTGCCAAAAGGAAAAGAAATAATTTGCCTTTCTTTCATTTTAATTCAATGAAGAATTAGAGATGAAGTGAAAGAAGAGAGGGAAAGTTGCTCACATGAAATGAACAGTATCCTCTCAGTTACCACTATACATGGCATGCCCCAATGTTCTCTCTTTATCTTCCCATTTCTTCATATTCTCTGATATCATCAGCTTAGTGTGCATAGAGAAATACTTATGCATATGGTATAAGAGATACTCATACCAAAAGGTGAGACTCTTCTGATAAAACATGCTTTATATTTAAGATTTATATTCACCAGGGGATTGTCTTTCTCGCTATGTTTCCATTATTGACACAGAAAATATTTGCCAATTTTCTTCTTTTAAATTTTTTTGTCCCTGACATATTTTACAAAAAATAAAGTTTACAAAAAAGTAAACTTTAAAAATTATATATAGGATGTAGGGTGAGATGTTAACTTTGATGTAAATGTCAAAATGCATGTCTTAGGCAAACTACAAGCACAGCCATCAGTAATGTCCAGAAGCAATATCTTTCTATTTGTAGATGCCACTGGAATGAGTGGGGTGCTAGGTATATCTTTATTCTCCAGAACCTGGATGCTAACAAACATTACACAATCCTCTGCTTAGTTTTAAAGAAAGACAGTCTCCTGCTTTAGAGGGAGCTACCAGTTCCAAGTGAAGGTTACATAGTTTTAAAGGCACCTAGAAAGAGTATAATAATGTCAGCAACTCACATGGCCACATACTTTGTACTCTCTGCCAACTGAGAGCTATCATATAATTAAGTTATATGTATAAAACATATAGAGAATTTGGAAAATACTACAGTCAGATACAGGGTATGGTTTCTGAAATTTCCTAATCTGACTCCAAAAGGTTGGCAAAAAAGCAAGGAAAACCAATTTGGAAAGTGTTAGTGGTGGATAAGCTATTTGGGAACAGTAGGGAATCCATCTGCTCTCAGCTTAACCTCCTGGCTCAAATACTAACTCATTCTCCACCATTTCTCTTCTAATTGGAAGTCTAAGTAATTCTCTCCTTATGATTATATTTCAGTATTCCATGTGCTCTGGATGCAGTATGATAAACTTCCTTCTCAGAGTTAGAAGTAATATCATCCTCCCAGCCTGAGCAAAGTATCCCTGCATAAGCCCCAGGTTCCAAACAGCCAGCTCATGCACTAAGGACAAGTCCTGGTCCCACTGCCTGGGTGCCTCCCAAACAGATCAAGACAATCAACTGTCTCAATTATCCAGAGGGCCTGATCCAGTTGGGGGATCCTCAGCTATTGGTTCATAGTTCATGTGTTTCCATTAGCTTGGCTATTTGTCCCTGTGTTTTTTCCAATCTTGGTCTCAACAATTCTCGTTCATACAATCCCTCTGGACTGAATCTACCAGGTTGAGCTGAATCCCTGGGGGAGTCTTTGCCCTGGAGGAGATGGGAATGGGGGGTGTGCTGGGGGGAAGGCGGGAGGGGGGGGGACAGGGGAATCCATGGCTGATATGTAAAATTAAATTAAATTATAAAATAATTAAAATAAAAAAGAAATGATGTCATCAACATTGGAGCCCCTGTGTGTGTCCTTTTGTGTGTTCTCAGCCCACACTGGAGACTTCCCTATTGGGTGTGGCCACATCACTGATTTGAACAGGGAAAGTCATCGTTCCTTTTGGGATATAAAGAAGGAAGGACAAGCGACTCAAGTGATGTAAGTGGAAAACTGTTAGATAAGCTCTCAAGCTAGCTTTCATTTTGGTATGTAACAATACACACTTGTGAATACCTTACAAAATTCATCATGATTTTAAATGAAATCATTTACTATCCCTAAGGGTAAATAAATAAAAAAATACCCATTGCATTTATCATAGTTTTCTTGTAATTATCCCATGTGATACAGTATGTGCAAATAGTAAGTCTCCCTACAAACAACACTAAAAAAATTTTATTAGACACCAGGAGGAGGAGGGCTGCCTAGAGATGTGATGTTCAACATTGAGTCTTCTCTTGATGAAAAATTAGAAGGAGAAAATTAGAAGAATTTGAGATTGTTATCAATCAGTCTTCCTGATAGATAGACTTTCTTTTCACACTCTTTGTTTATTGCCAATAGCAAGAAAATGTATGTTACAAATTAAGGAATTCAATTGGAAATATCCTAACACAGTGTGCTAAGTTATACACAGAACAAGTCTTACTTTTTTATTACCAGACATGTTCAGTTACTGGGCTGTCAACAATTAATCCAGGCATTATGCAAAGGATTGCATACAGTAAAACAGTAAAGTGTTTAAGTTGTAAACTTATATACTCATTATGTGTACATTCCAAGGAGAAGAAGATATTTTATGATCAAACTTCTTTAAAGCAATGCTGGGCATTCAACAATAAAAATAATACAGGAGCCAGTACTCTAAGCCAGAACTAATGAGGTGAAAACATTGTCTTTAGAATTAAAACTGTAGGTAAGAAAAGGCTGAAAGAGGAGACATTCAGGATTTGACCCAGCAAGACCTGGAAAGAATTAAAAATGTAGTTTCCATCCAAAAACCGTAAGATTTCATTGTTGTTTTTTGTTCTCTCTCTCTCTCCTCTCTCCCCCAGTCTCTGTCTTTGTCTGTGTGTGTGTGTGTGTGTGTGTGTGTGTGTGTGTCCTGGGGATTAACATAAGGCCATGTAGTATTAGTTAAGCACTGTAACCACATACTCAGCTCATAAAATTCAAGGAGCTTTACAGGAAGATTTTTACACTGAGAATGATAAGGCCAAATTTGCATTAAAACAACAATCATAACCACTCTGATGATAGTGACTGCCATAAGTGGGAGAGCTGGAAGAGGAGCTGTGCTGATGATAGAAAATGAAGTTGAAAAATACACTTAAGAGGGAAACAGATGGAAATTTCCTGAGAATATGTGAGTGGTGATGTGGGAGGAATGGAGGAAGAAATGCAGAAAGCAAGTAAGATCCCCAAGTTTCTGAGTTGCACAGCTGAGTACTTGGGTACTTACTAAATGGAGAACAGAGGAACAGAAAGAGGTTTGTAAAGAATAAGAATAACATCTTCTGGATTTTGAGAGAACATGAATTGAATATATATGATTCTATAATTCTGGGGTATGTGTGTGACTAATCACATCAATGGGTAAATGCTTAATGCAAACACAGACCATAGTCAAAAGGCTGTAGCTGAAATCTCATGAGGGACAGACACAAATCAATTAAAAAGATAAATGTCAAAACATATGTTGTTTCCTCTATCCTTGCACGTTATCCAGTAATGCAAAAATACATCTGATTTTATATATATGATCATTCATATCCTTCCTAGTTTCACATGAGCACATAGTGACTAGCACTATTTCAAACCATATAGAAGATCACGACATTTAGCTTCTTCTGTCATTAGCAATCAAAACACTATTGCCCTTTAATATATGAGGAAAATTAAGGCTTGAAGAGTTTATCTCCCTTTCTTAAAATCATGCTGCTTGGATGTGTACAAGGAAGGATTATAATCCATATATAAATATTCAAATAAATGACCCAAGCCACTCAATGTCTGTTTACTATGCTACTTTTATCCATAATTCTTTTAAAAAGATTAAAATAGAAAATAATATGCTGATTTGGTTGTAAATTTTGGAACAGAGCAACCTTTGACTATATTGCTCAATCACGATATATTCTCTGATGTATGCTTTCTTTTAAAGCACAGCTAAGCCATTAGCCAGGATATTAGTGAAGGGATCCATGTGTGCTTCAGAGAACTGAAAAGAATGTGTGGCCAGACATAAATAATTTCGTGTTCAGCTTTATATTTTTGCATGTCAGGATGGGAAGCATAAATATGAAAATTCCCAGGAGGTGTGAGATCTGAATGAGCCTTTTAGATCTGCTAAGAATTACTCCAAACAGAGAAGTCAGGAGATGAATGCAGCAGGGTTGGAAGCACTGTATGAATTCTCTCCTTAAGGTCTACAAGTAAGATTTTATGGAAATGCTGTCAAACTTACTTTACATACTTCTGGGTATTTGACCAGTAGTGGGGATTTGTTGTTGTCCCCAAGTCTACAAGGCCCACAAAACCTACATAATTTTTTTATCTATTCCTTAAAAAAAAAATCTCCAGTCCCTTGCAGAGTTCTGTATGAAGGCCAAAGGTTGCCCTGCTCTTGTATGTTTCTCTATGGACAAGAGGACATATATCTTTGAATTCTGGAGGCTTCATATATGGCTCCTTTGAACATGATACAATATACAATATTCTTTTTTTTTTCAAGACAAGGTTTCTCTGTATAACAGTCCTAGCTATCCTGGAATTCCTTTTGTAGACTAGGCTGGCCTTGAACTCCCTGAGATCCGCTGCCTCTGCCTCCCAAGTGCTGGGATAAAAGGCATGTGCCACCACCACCAGGCTGGACATGATGAAGAATGTGAAACATTTTTTTTTCAAATATTTTCACCTGGCCCACTTTTTTTTCCATTGTATAGTATCTCTTCACAAACCATTCAGCAACAAAAATTATTAATACTTCCTTTAGTAAAAAGAACATATTCTCAGAGAAATTTTCATTAAACTTCAGACAATAAGGCTGGCCCTTTCATTTTATAAAATGAAAATGTGCAAGGAATAAAAGCCCATGATAAATGAAGACCACATGAGAATAGGAAGAAGCAAAGTGCTAGAGAGGCCCACAGAAATCCACAAAGATACCTCCACAATAGACTACTGGCAATGGTCAAGAGACAGCCCGAACTGACCTAGTCTGGTGATAGGATGGCCAAACACCCTAATTGTCGTGCTAGAAACCCCATGCAATAACTGAGGGAATCAGATGCAGAGATCCACCGCCAGGCCCCAGGTGGAGCTCCAGGAGTCCAATTGGCGAGAAAGAGGAAGGTTTGTATGAGCGAGAATTGTTGAGACCAAGATTGGAAAAAGCACAGAGACAAAGAGCCAAACAAATGGAATCACATGAACTATGAACCAATAGCTGAGGGGCCCCCAACTGGATCAGGCCCTCTGAATAGGTGAGACAGTTGATTGTCTTGATCTGTTTGGGAGGCATCCAGGCAGTGGGACTGGGTCCTGTGCTCAGTGCATGAGCTGGCTGTTTGAAACCTGGGGCTTATGCAGGGATGCTTGGCTCAGCCTGGGAGGAGGGGACTGGACCTGCCTGGACTGAGTCTACCAGGTTGAATTCAATCCTCAGGTGAGTCTTTGCCCTGAAGGAGATGGGAATGGGGGTTGGGCTGGGGGGAAGGTAAGGGGGGCAGGAGGGGGAAGAACAAGGGAATCCGTGGCTGATATGTAAAATTAAATTAAATTATAAAAATAAAAAAATACATCTTAAAAAAAAAAAAAAAACAACGAAAATGCTACCTGCCAATGAGTGATGAAATGCCCGTTGTCTCATTTTTGCAAGTGACACCAGGTACTCAGTCACCTCTGCACACTTGCATTCTTGTCTTTGTTTTTCAAACCAAATTTCAGAGTACATCACCTGACAAAATTCAGAATACACCCCACATATAAAAATACAGGACATCGGGGACTGGAAACCATAGAGCATAGTTATTTGGAGGTAAAACAAAACAAAACGACTGCAGGATGTTGCAAATCACACACTAAAGAAAGCTCATTGCAGATGAAAGTTTGGTCCTTATAAGAAGCCTAGCAAAGGATCTTGGACCCGTTATCTCCAGGCTCCATCCCTCAGAGCTGTGTGGCTCAGATACAGGTCTGTAATTGTAGCTAAATCTGTAGCATAGGGTTTGCTAAGGCAACCTAGGAAGTTAGATGGTCCACAGGAATAAGAACATGGCCTCAGATTCTTCATCTTCTCTTAACACTCTTCCAAACCTCCAAACACACACAGGATTGTCAACCCACATAAACTTCTTCCTTGAATAAATCTTAACCACCCTGCCTGCCTTCCACTCTCTGATCTTAGTTTCTATTTATAAAAAACTTGTTTCTAAAATGTTTGCCATGATGAGTAGCATTTCTGCAGTTTCTTCCCCTGTAAAAGAGGCAAAGCATATTAAACATATGAATCAAATATGCCTGCCTGTCAGAAATCAGAATAAAATATATCCTTATATTTATTTACACTTGCAAGTAATATGTCTCAATCTGTGTGTGTCTGGATTCATATCTTATTGAAATACGTTGCACTGACTTTCAGTCTGAGATGTGCTTGAAACATTTGCTGGAGAATCTGAGCCTTGCTACACCTTTGGGGATTCATGTCCCGAGAAAACGGGTATAATTGCTTCGTGGTAAGATTTGTTGTAATGAAATTATGTGAGTTGTAAGATGCAAACCAAGGCATATGGCCACTTGGAGCACAATTTGGTTCTTACAGCACCTCTGTAAGTTTTAGATATTGCTTCTTCCTCAGGCAAATCCAAAATTTATGCTCACATTCAAGCATTCTGGCTCACAGTACAGAGTATAAAGCTACAAGTAGCTGGAAATTATAGTTTCCTTCCAACAAAATTCAGGTTGGTTAAGTTGGAATTCGATGCCCTCCAATGGTAAGCTCCTAGCCACTCCTCCACCCCATTGCTCCATTGCATTGAGGGGTATTCAATCATTGGTAAATTAATTTCTTATAGAGTCTTTTTAATTTTTCTTTTACATTTGTGTGTGTGCATGTGTGATCGTGTGTGTATGTATGTGTGTGTGAACATGTTTGTGCGTATCTGTGTGTATCTGTGCATGTGAGTATGTATGTGTGTTTGTGGGAAGGTGTGATGTGTGTGTAAGTCAGAGGATAACGTTTCAGGAGTCAACTCAGGAATGGTTATGAGGTATACATATATATGTATACATATACATACATACGTGCATACATAGACATATATGTATATATGTATACATATGTATATGTTAAAAAAAACACTTTGAAGAGGTTTCTCTGAAAGTATATGAAATTAGAACCAGAGGCTTCAAATTGATTCCTTAGTGAAGAATGCCACAGTCATTTCTATACTAAAGCCACAATACACATTGCTTGTCTGATGCCACAACAGTGTCAATCTTTCCTGATGCTCAGCCAGTTTCAACGCCCGAGTTAAGATACTCCAGCTCTTGGAAATTCCATGCCCCCCAACCTGGCCATTCCTGTGATTCCTGAACATTTTAGCATGTTTATGTTTAGTTACTCTCACTGCTTCTTACATAATTTTTGTACATCATTACACATGAATTCACATTCAGACATTTGAGACTATAAATGCTTTCCTTTACAGCCAAATATTGTATGTTTCTTATGTGAAGGGATGGCTATTTTTTTTCTATTTTAGTAAATTTCTGTATTTCCTATGAAAATAAAAATGCATATTCATTTAAATAATTTAACTAAATTCAAATAAACCAAAAACTTACATTGGAAAGAACACTCCTTGCCCTACAGATTTGTCTGATTCATTTCTGAGCTGTAAGCCTCTGGCTGAGGACAGTTATTTTGTTGCCAGAATGTGAGCTGTTAGCTTGCAGTGAAACTGCTCATTTCCTCCCTACTTAGCCCAATTAGATCTAGACATCTAGTCCTTAAGTGGCACCCAGATGCTGTACGGACTTCAAGTGCCCACTGTAGCTGGCTCTTTTACCCTCTTAGGAATGTGGGCTTTGCAGTTAGGGACCAATGACAAGTTCTGATAGAGTCATTCATGGATGTCATTTAACACATGACCATCTTTCACTGCCGAAGTGACCATGGAGTTCTTGAGTTGAGATGCCAACATGGGAAATCCTGCAGCCTCTCTAGCTTAAATCTTTTAATGACAGCTGTGATCAGATTCCTGAAAAACCATATTGCACACACAATCTTTGTTTGTATTAGGTAACTGAAATTTGGGTGTCTATTTTTAGTAAAGTATGATATAAATTAGTTTGAATAATATAACAATAATCTATAGCATTTGAAAATGCATAAAAAGTTATATATGCACGAGACATAATCTTCTACTACTCACTACCCCCATTTTACAATAGTTTCAAAAGGAGTTGAAAAAGAAGGAATTTACAAATAATATTTCATCAGCCAATTATCATGGGTCTGATAAAGTTAGCATAACTTTGCTTTTCAAAGATTCCCTTTGACCTCAGTTACTCTGAAAGATTTTACTTGTTTTACACACTCTACGTTCATAATCCAGTCTTACAATTCCAGGTCAGTAACAAACACTTTTCTAAAATAAAAAGGCAAACTCGACATTATTATTAACTTATAACACATACTAAACATCTAAATTTTCATCCAATTTCTACCCTCCATTAGAACCTGACACAGGCAGGACCTTGCTACAGTGCATAACTCTTTAATTGAACTCAGGTTCATAGTCATCATTACTTACAGCAAAATATTTTGGCATTCATCATATATAGTCCTGCAAACTTTTTGCTTTTTGTCATCTTGCAATGTGATTTAAGTAGCTGTCATATTGTTGAGAATAATGAAAATGTATGTACATATATTTAAAACAGTATTAATAAATAATTGCATGATTTTATAATAATTTATGTTGGGCATTTGGGGTCTTTAAATGAATCTATTATAATCCTACAGCCCAATAGGGCAAATATTATTTTTTAGTAAATCATTTATTTATTTTAAATCCTGGCTATAGTTTTTCCTCCTCTCCTCCCAGTCCCTTCCCCTCAAGCCCCCTCTGTTCCCAAGCCCCAATCCACTTCTCCTCAGTTTCTGTTTAGGAAAGGGCAGGTCTCCCATGAGTATCAACAAAGTATGGCTTATCAAATTGCAGTAAGACTAAGCATCTCCCCATGTATTAAGGCTGGGTGAGGTGACCCAGTATAAGGAGTAGGGTCCCCAAGGCCTATAAAACAGTCGGAGACAGACCCTGTTCCCACTATTAGGAGTCCCACAAGAGGATCAAGCCACACAACTGTAATAATTATATGCAGAGTGCCTAGGGTATTACCATGCAGGCTCTTGGTTGTCTTTTAGTTTCTAAGAGCCCCTATGAGCCCAGGTTGTTTTACTGTTTAATGGATTAGACAACAAAATCAATGAATTTGAACAATTTGTTTAAGAATACACAAGCAGTAAGTGTTAGGACTATGGTAGTAATTTCCTTGTGTTCATCAAAACAAATTTCTATTTCATCCTGGAAAATAGTTGGGTATACCCTGTCCTCTTTGAAGAGAGAAGTAGTGAGTTCGCTGATTTCTAAAATATTTATTGAGGCCACTTCAAGTCTGGATCATTACAACTGCTAACCTGGTTTGTATGAGTTTCTACTACTCTGCCTTTTTCTTTCTTTCATTATTCTACTAGACAGTGACATCTAAGTTGACCTTGAAGGGTTTATGTTGAGGTGGCAGAGACTACCTACCCGAGGCTGGAATTACTAAATGTCTTTATGCCTGGATGCTAAAGAGAGTTTCATTTCATCCATTGACAAGTGGAGTATACATGATCAAGAAATTAACTTCCATTGGCTGCCACAGGAATTGTGTTGCTTTATGATACAACATCAGTCTACACTAAATATTACTCAATAGGGTTTGAATATTAATTCTCATGGTATAAAATACCTGTCCATTGTATACATCCAGATATTTTGAATACATTATTTAAATGCAGTTAATTGCTAATGAAAAGAAGTGTATTCTTTCTTTTTAAATAAACAACACACACATTTAAATAACTTTCTTTCTTTTAAATAAACAACACACACATTTAAATAACACTTTAGTTATATTGGTTCAAAATTTTCTAAGTTTGAGCTATTTTCCAGACCCAAAAGAGTTTCAAGTGGTAAAATGAATTGTAACATGTTGTCCTTGTCAACCATTTTTGAGTCTTTACCTTTCAATATTAATTCTTATAATGTTATTGATTTCTTTAAAGTTGGATAATTGATGAATTGTTAGGAAATGCTAGACTAATTTCAAATGATTTCATAGTAAGTCACCTTTATGTTTGATGTTTAATTTGAACACATCTAGACTCTATGACAAACAAACCAATCACTGGTGAGATATGAACAATTTTCATACATCTTTGATGAACTAGAATATATCAAAGAGCATCACATTTTAATATTTTTAAATTTTTACCTTGGAAGATAGTTATAAAATATTTTAAAGCAATATGTGAAAATAAACTGTTTATGCTATACTTGTTAGCTATTTCATTTTTATTCTTAATCTCTTCATGGTTCTTTCTTAAGTAAAAGGACATAACTAGATCATTTATAAGCTCCTTAAAACTCAAAGAATGATATAGTCTTATAATATACTTTAGCATGAGCTTATTTTCCCCAAATTATTTCTACATTTTATTTAAATTTAAAACAGTTAATACTTTGTTTAAATCTAAAATCATTATCCTTTACTCTTACTAAAAACTAAAAAAAAATGCCAAGCATATACTGTTTATTTGAACCATTGTTTTAAGATTAGCACAATGAAGTTTTATTGAAAATAGATTTTTTTCATACACAGTATTCTAATTACAGTTTCCCCTCACACAGTTTCTTCCAGACCCTTTTTACATCCCCACGTACCCAAATCCACAACCTTTCTTTCTCTCTCTCACTAGAAAAGAAACAGGCATCTAAAAAAAGAAAAGAAATAAGACAAAAAATCCAACAAAGAAACTGAATAGGACAAAACAAACAAACAAAAATAGCCCAAGAAAAAGCACGTAAAACACATATGAATGCAGAGACACAATTGCACACACACAGCAATTCCATGAAGACACACAACAGGAAACTACGATAATATAAGCAAAATACCTTCAAGGGGGAAAACATCCAGACAAAGCATATGAGACAAATAAATAAATAAATAAATAAATAAATAAATAAATAAATAAATAAATAAATAAATAAACCTTCAAAAATACCTTTGTGTTTTTTCTGTGTTGGCCAACCACTCCCGGCCATGGGACTTATACTTAAATCTCTGGGAAAGACATTCTTATTTTTATTATAGGAATTTTGTCTTAAGCATCCAGTGCTCTTTCCAGGGTACATTCTTAAATCCTTTAAGAAGAGCAGTGACTTGGTTTGGCCAGGAGTCAAGTCTGGACTCAGCAATCAAGTGTTCTGTAATAACCTCCAACTTATTCTTCTCCTTCATTGTGATTATAGCAACCTCTGTTGACACCATGAGATCAAAGGTCCTGATGTTCAACTTCTGTATATAACAGATGCCATAGAGACATATTTATTCAAAGCAGATGCTTCATGAGCAAGAATGCAAGTTTTTTCATATTAGGCCACTGATACAAAAGTTTAAAAAAACAGAGATGCATAGCGTAAAATGTAATACAAAAAAAAAAAGAGAAAAGAAAAAAACATTTCCTTTGATCCTTTAGTTGGTTTATGTGAAGAGTAACTTCACCCTTTCTTATTCTTCTCTCACCCCTGTCAATCCATCTCCTCCCATGTCCCCTCCTACTTGCATATATTTTTGTTTTGTTTTTATTTTGTGAACCATTGAGTTTAACCTGGTCCTTCCCAATGAGCATGGGTATGGAGCTAATCACTGGGGCATGAGGGACTCACCAGTGGCTACACCACTGAAGATAATATCTCCCCTTTCCCAAGCATCCACTGGTAGCTGTACAGTTCCCCCAAGAAAAGGCAGGGCCCTGTGTCACTTTTTTCATTCATGCCTGAAATGAGTGCCCATTTATTTGCAGGTCCTGTGCAGGGAACCACAGGTGGTATGAGTCCATGACTGCAGTGGCCATGCCCCACTACATGGTAACATTTCATGTCTCCCCTTCCCACCTTAGATGCTTTCTCTTATCTTTTGCTATATTCTCTTGGCCTTGGAGAGAATGGTGTTTAGGACTTAACATTCCATAGTCATTCATTCCCAACACCTTGAGCAGCCATGGGTTTCTGTATTCATTCTTTAAAGTATCATAATAAAAGGTATCTAAAAAGAGTTAAATGAATCAACACACACACACACACACACACACACACACACACACACACACACTCATTTATCTATCATCTATCATCTATCTATCTATCTATCTATCTATCTATCTATCTATCTACATTACTTTATTTAAATTAATGGTACTTGTCCCATCAATAAGCCATCTATCAGATTGCAAAGGACTACTGACTAGATTTTTGTCACATATCACCTCTGCATTATGCACTGAATTAAAATGTATCTGTTTCTATTAACCTTAGTCAGTGGCATCCTTATCCAGGAAATATCTACTCTGTGACAGCCCAAATCCGAGTAGCATGCCACTTTCCTGCAGTCAAGCCTGGAACCAGTCATTCTTCACTCCATATGTATCACAACACCAATGGAGGGCTGCCTGTTCTTGTCCACATTCAATTGCAAATTCATTTCACTCTGCCTTCTGTACTGTTTACTGAGGAGGACTTCCTATGAGACTGCATTTTCTGGAGTTACGCATTTCTTCTGAAGTGCAGCACCTTCTTATGCTGCTTGCTGCTACAACAACGTGAGAACAAATGGCAAGTTAATCTTAGCAACTGTAGAAGCCGTCGTGTCGTGAAAGCCTAACAAATGGAATGCAATAGCTGATTAGTTGGAATTGCTGTCTCTTTGCTGGTTTAGCTGTACCATTTTAAAAGAAATGTCATATAACAGTAGGAGGGAAAAAAAGGTCCACTGCATCTTGCAAACCTGTCACTTAGCCAATTTTTCCCTAGAACTTCAGAAACATTATTTTTAAAATGGGGCTTATTTTTTCCATCCTGGTGTTTAATTGTTTATGACATGCATTTCTGTGTTTATGTTTTCAAACTAAGCTAATAAACTTGTGTTATTGTCCTTAATACTATAAAAAATGAAAACAAACCTCAGAGCTACTACACAGCAAGCCAATGCCCATGATATAACTATTAAATGGAAGTTTAATAACTCAAATTGTACACTTCAAAAACGCCAGAACCTAAGTTATTTGCAGTAAGCCACACTGCTCCTAATCATGTTAGAACATGAACTGACTGTGTATCAGTGAACATTTAAGAGTACACTTCTGACTAATCACAGTGATGAACAGGCATGAGGAACACTAATGTTTGATCTTAAAAAAAGCATATGAATTGATTGAAGAGGCAGTTCAGGCCATGCTAGACTAGAACTGGTTATGTGTATAATAGTAATGTTTAACACACACCCAACTGCACACCTGTTCCTCATGCCCTTCTCTCTTGCCTCTCAGTAAGACACAGCTGCACTTCCACGCTTTTCTCAAAGTCGGCTCCTGTGGCTCTGGCCTCTGATGAAAAGGGAAGTCTAGAGAGGGAATTTCTGCTTAAGTCTTTCCTTGCTGAACAGTAAGAACAGAAGCAAAGAACACAGCCCTCTTCTGTTTTGTTCCTTTTATCCCAAACTTAGAAATAGCAGAAAATGCCACTTTTGCAATGCAATTAATTGCATTAAATAATTATAACAGCATAATTTCTTCAGATTGCTGAATGGGGAAAAATAAGCAGGCATTTTTTTAAGCCATTGCTGTTTCTGGAATAGAATAAAACTAACACACACACACACACACACACACACACACACACACACGCACGCACAAGCCATTTGTTGTTCTGGTCTACTGTGAGCTTCCTGCCTAAATCACTGATTTTGGGATCATGTTAGTGATTCTGAAGATGATATTGAAGAATACAGAGGCAAAGTAACCAGAATACTCAGTCCTCAGAGGACATGATAAGCCTCTTAATTTTCAAACAGTGGGGTTACATGAAGAAAACATACTTTAACAAACTCAAGGTAGTACGCTATATGGAAAACATTCTTGAAGAAAAATCAACTGAAACCTTTTGTGCTGACCATCTTACCTTGTCGCATTCTTTTTAGACTTTCAGCATATCCCCTGCACTACTGTAAGTCTAGAAATTATTGATAAGAATATAGCGACTCTGATATAAATTACAGTGAGAAAAATAAACTCATAGGTAATAAATTTCTTAGTAAACAAGTACAAAATCAAGGACAAAATGAATAAGGTGTCAATCTGTGTAAATTTAATAGGACAAATCCTGCGTTTTCTATATAACCCTCTAGGGAATGCTTAGTTTCTATAGGTTTAGGTTTTCTCTTTTAAAGTTTATACTGTATGACATTGGACTTAAAGCATTTACTTGTATTTTGTATTTTTTGTTTGTTTTATGATGTATGGTTTGCTTTGTCAAATTATGCTTAAAATCAACAACACTAATAAAGTGTGTACGCATGTGTGTATGTGTGTATATGCATTTCCAAAATTGTATATGTACTTGCATATATATGTGCACATGTTTACACATATTTATGACTGTGTGTTTGTGTACATGCATACATCTGTGTACATATGTCTGGGTATTTGTGCATGGATTTAATGTGTGTGTGTATGTGGGTGTGTGTGTCTGTGTGTGCTTGTGTTTTTGTCTGTGTCTTTGTTATTTCACTTTCTTTCAGGGTCTCTCAAAATTAACTGTGCTTTAAAAATCTAACATACTAAAAACAACAACAACAACAACTTTCCAAGCAGAATTTTCTACTTTTCTTAGTGTTTTTATGAAATGTATTTTCTGTCTACTTAGTTTTCTCATTTTCATGGTTTTCTTGCTCTGCTTTTCCTTATGGGCTACAACATATTACATATACAAAATTCTAGCACTGGAAGGAGTATAGTCAATATGTATTCCTGCTTCATAAACCCACATGAGAAAATAGACAGACTCATAAACAGTGGCCCAAGATCTCAGTTCATATGCTCAAGAGTGGGACTTAGCCCATGCAATATTACATGACATGTAATAGAGTAGTCTTATTATGACAGTCTATGCTCAGTGTCCATCCCTGGTGATTCTGACTGACCTTCTCAGGACCTCAGCCCTTGATACTATAATCTAAATGTCCTTCCCAGGAGGTTCTGAAGCAGTGATCTGTGTGCTGTGATGGTTGAGGAACTCGTCAAAAGAAGCCTCGCTACTCTTTCCTGCCAATGTCGATATACTAGTATTTTTTGTTGTTGTTAAATCTATTGATTCACAAGTAGCAAAATCTCTTCTATCTCCAGTACTTTGTGTTATGCCAAACAATAATTTTCCCATCTTTAAATATTGTCTCACGTTAATTTTTACCACAATCACATTTACTAGATAAAACAATCTATGCAAATACAAATAAGTGCTATGGAAGAGGTAGCAGTCAAAAATAAACCAAATCATGACAAGTAGTAGATCAAAGGGAACAGCTTATGTTAAATGCTGCCAGCTGCAACAGTTTTAAGTATAAAAGGCACATCATTTGTATTTGCTTTGTGTTTCATTTGAATATTAATAGGAATAAAAAACAGCTCACCCTTGGACATGTACATTTTAATTAATGCATATATTAAAAGAAAGACTTTAACTGATTACATTAGATTCACAGTTTACTAACCTTTGTGTTTTTCTTAGCAGGCCGAGTGTACTATGCACGCTGAACCAAGTGTCTCTGATGCCTTGTAGACATAGAGTTGACAGGGACAAATGGGAATTTAAAATAAATATTTTTCAAAGTGAATTCTATTTCCATTCGAAAGCATTACCCTTTGCTTTTGTAGGGAAGTCCTTTGATAATACTCATTAGAGACATTGTGTTATTAACTGTATAAAATGTACATTTTTTTAAAATGTACCACATCTGAATTAAGTAAGGCTTTCTCTTTACATCTAAATTTCCATTATTTTTTGAGATTATGATATAATTACATCGTCTCTCTCTTCCCTATCCTCCATCAAAACTCTCCCACACACTTCCCTTTGCTGCCGGAATTTTTCCAGAGTGTGCACTCCAACACGAGTGAGAGTGGAAGAGAGGAGATAGTGGGCCAAAGCCAGCATAGCTCCTGAAAAGCCTTGGTATCCGCTCTACTTTGTGTTTTTATTTTAGACTCAAAACCCCAAAGTTGGGGTGAACCAGCTAGAGAGATTTTCACACGGTGCCTTGTGTGGCAGTCAGCAGGTTGTTAAGTGCAATGACCCATTGTTTGAGCTATTTCTCCAGGTCATTCTGTTCCAAGTAGCAAGTGAAGTCAGGCTGAGAAATGAGCGGTAGAAGCAACACTTCTAGGTAAATCACTAGATAGGTCAATAAATCCGTATCTAATAATTGGTCTTTTGTACCCAACCTTACTTCATTCCCTCCTCTTTACCTTCATAATGCTCTAGGAATCTATCTTGAAAAAATGGATTGGTTCTCTTGGTGCATTATCCATAGTTTTATTGCTTCCATCCTAGTTCTGATGAAACAGGACAAGGTGTTCAAGACCCTAATCGAAGTTCTAGCATTATCATTTACAAAAGACCCCATTAACAGAGCCAGCCAGAGTCCTCATGCTGTCCATATTGTACTCTATTGGCTCTCATTTGTATCTTTAGCCCTAACTTTTTGTCATTTTTTTCTCTTACTGTTTCTTATCAATTAACATAAAAGCAGCGTCCTTCAGTTTAAAACATGTATATGCACACTGGACCCAATGCAGAGGCCTTTCGGGAACTACCCTAGCTTAGTCCACCGGTGATAACCCTTCTCTTCCACTTTCATTAGTGCCAAAGCGTACATTCCAGAAAGATTCCCGCAACATCCCTTCACGCCCTCTTTCAAATGTGTGACTTCTTTTTACCTTTATAGGTTTTTGTGAGAATTTTGTACCCAAGCCCTGCACTTACATAATTTGTCCACTCTTCCCTGACTCTATCTCCTCCATTGTCTCCTGATTCCCTCTAAAAGTCATAACCAGATCTGTTCTCCGCTAGAATAGCGAAGTGAACAGTGAAGTGAGCTTCACAACCTACTGAGTCCCTTTAGTGCTGCTTGTGTGTGCATGCCGTTAGGAAATTCTGTCCCATAAAAAGAGATTAGAAAAAGGCACATACTAAAATATAGAATTTTTTTGTCCATCTGAAATTAGATGTCTCCTTAATACCATGCATATGGCAGTATTTATTTGAAGAATAAAATACAGTGAATTTTTTTACATAAATTTTGCACCTAAGGAGTAAAACTATATTACTTGAAGTTTCTCTGCAAAATTCCTGTATTTGGTATTGTTCTAGAATAAGAGAGATTTATACAAGTGTTTTGTGCAAGAGACAAGGGATAAAAACCATCATTTTTCTGGGCATAAAATATATGGGATTTATAGGCAAATGTGCTCATGGCCCACTCTGAACTTAAGTATTCATCTGGCTGTAGATTCTAAATGTGTTAGAATTACTTTTTTTTTTATAAGATAGAAGCAGTAAATAGACTAAAACAGCATATATACTGTGGCAGAACAGGTAAGCCAAGACATCTAAGAAGACAAACATGTAATCCACACACTAAATCAGGTTTTACAAGAATACTATTGATAATTGAGATTTAGGATTGTAAAAGTTTCTGATTACTGTTGCAAATGGACAACTGAAAACCAAGAAGTTATAAAGTATCAAAACATACATTCAGATGCATTAGGCCTTAGGAGGGAGGGAAGGGTAAAATAAGAAATCCCTGAAATGTGAAGTTAGAGACTTTAACAGAAGTCAAGATATACAGAATAAAACCAAATAAGCTTGAGATAATGACAATATGCCGCACAGGGCAGGCTGACTTGAGATTAGATGCTCACAAGGGTGGGGAAACAAGGCAATCTATAGCCATATCTCAACAGGAAAAAGAAAAGATTGGACAAGCAAAGATTGGACAAGCCTAACTGCAAAGATTGGACAAGCCTTCAGGTAATCTGCGTCATCACAAAATCGCAAAGGCAATAATAACCACACACACACACACACACACACACACCAGATTAACATAGTTACACAAATACACATTCAGTTAGGTATATAGAGTGAGAGGTGCCTTCAAAGAACAATTTGCTTCATTCACAAAACTAGGTAAGTCTATCCACTTACCAAGCAATAATTTAGTCAGGTGATCCTGCCATTTTCCCTGCTGCTTCTGGGTTTCTTTTCAGAATCCCACTAGGAAGCATTTCATGAACCCCATATAGAACTCCTGTCATGAAAACACCACAAGCATTTTAGGAAGCATGGAAGTGTTGGTTTTGCGATGTTACCATTGTCTAACCCCTGCTTATGACAAAATCTGACATACTGGGACAAAGGTTGCTTGAGGTATTTAAATTCAAAGATTGTTTTATAATTCACAGATGTTAAGTGGTAGAAGCCAGACATGAAAATACAGCTGAATGTTTTTCAAATATCAGAGAAAAGAAAAGAATAAAAAGAACGTTACTTAACTGACAAAAATCCATAACCAACAACGTGCAAGATCATAAATGAGGAAATTATAGACCACTGTTGAAAGTAATTAAGTACAGTTCAAATGATGAAGTATAACAGGTCACAGTCACCTATAAGACAACTAAATCAGTGTGACAAAGTTTTTCACAGTCCTCAAATTAATCCAGTAGTAAAGCAAATATCTTAAATCCTAAAAATTAAACATCGAGGGAAGGGAAAGTAATCAGAATCAAGTTCTCATGTGTATGAACAAACAATTTTGGAAACAGTATTTTTTCAATGAATAGAGATAGAAAAGTTGATTATCTATGTGAGTGGGTGGGAGAAGAAATTCTAAACTGTCTCAAAACTCTATTCCACATGATATAAAAGCCTGAAGTTCTAAGAACACAATTCTTAAACATCAAGGGGAAAAACAAAAGCTGTAGGAAATAGATCAATGGGAAAAGAAAGAAATTTTGTAGAGAAAGCAGGAAAAAATAATTTAAAATAGAAAAAAAATATTACTAATTGTTACTAGATTGCTAATAATTTAAAAGCCATAAAATTTAATGGCATTATAGCCAAGATAAAGGGAAAGACGGTGGAGAACAGAACATAGCAACATATAGCAACATACCATACATATGATATGTTCAGCATTGCTTGTTTGCATATGACATTCAAACTGAGCATGTGTTTTGTTTTGCATCTTAAATAACTGTAAAAAAAAAAAACCTTGAAAGAATCAAGAGAACATAGTGTTGATTCACTTATGGCAAACTTTGGATTTTAATTTTGTGTTTTTGGCATGCTGCCACACGGTTGTTTCATGCTACAATTGAAGAGTTAAGTAACTGTGATGGAGACCATATGGTCTCCAAAACTAAAATTATGTAGTATCTGACCATTTGTAGAAAAAGTTTGCTGACAATGGTTTAGAAAGAATTTGTATTTCTATCACATACCACATCTCTAGAGAGACTACCAGTTCCAACAGTCTTTAAGAATGGTTATAAATCTATCTGCCAGTCTAACAATTGAAAACCCATTTTCATGACTCCAGTCTTTTTCTTCCCTAGTTCCCCACTCTTATGATTACCCAAGCTTTTTTCACTTTGATTTCACTCAAAAATTACTGTTAGAACTTAATCCTCAAGGAGCCATTATAGGAAAGAGTGGTCTTGAAGAAGTGGTTAGGCAGTGAGGATTTAACAAAGGAAGTTTTTTATTTTTTATTTTTTTTTATGCTTTTCTGCCTTCCACCAAATGAAGACAAAATATCCCTTCTCTTCCAAGGATCCAGTGTCAACATGTCCATCTTGGAAGTAGACGAAAGTTCTCACTACAATTTGGTAATATCATACTCTCAGATTTCTTGGTCTCAGATGCTGTTATATCCCCCTCAAATTGCCCAATATCATATAGTTGATTGTAGCAACATCAAACTAATAAAAATTCCATCCAAATCTTATTTGTGTTTAGCTTTCAACCTTCTTTTTTGAAACCACTACATGGATTGTACTTCAGAGAAGAGTAACTTGGATCATTTCAAATAGCCTGGTTGACCAATAATTGGTTTTCTACACACATTTATGGCTATTATTCATCTCCGACCACACAGATACATTCCATATAGTCAGCTACTCAGCTACTCATGATTTGCACTCACTTATTGTGACTGAATGTCTGGACATTCACACCTGTCTTAAATACTATCTCCACTTGAAATCTTTTATCTGCTGAGATCACATTCTTATTTGGAAATTCATCTAATCTCTCATTTCCATCAAATAACCACATCATGCATGGTTCTTGAATATGTGGCCCTTCTCTGAACTTTCTTAGCTCTCTTTCTAAGTAAGATTATTTCTTGTTTATCCTCAGCCTCAGTATTTGTAAATTGGCACACTATAAATAAACAACACACAAGTCAGGAGCCTTGCAGCTTAGTCTTGACGCAACAGCTGTAATATTTCCTGGAAATTCTATTCTTTCTCAAATATTCCCCCCTTAGAATCAGCAAGGGGATAATCCTTCTTGATTTCTGATCTGGAATTACTAACTGCAACTCTGAATCCTAGGAAATTTTCTGACTCAATAGAGGCAGTTAAAATTAGTGGTATTGTTTTTATAATTGTTCTAAGGAAAAGGTAGATGGAATCACTTTGTGGAAGAGACTCCTAGAATGGTAGTGGCAGGAAGTAGTAGTTACATATGAGAAAACAACACTTAGAACATTAACCATGTCTAACAATCCTCAAAAGGAGAGTAAGGCATACATATACAGAGTAGGGAAAAAGCCTCAGGAATACACATAGTGCGAACTGTTGAGAGGAAGTTCCCTGTACACCAAGCACATAGAATCAGTGGTAGGATGTGGTATGCTCCAAGGGGAAAAATGCAATGCAAAATATAAGATGGATAGATGCATCTATACCATACACAGGAGCTTATATTGGTGGAAGAGGTTTGGTATGGTGGGATGGGAAAGAGTACATTATCAAAGTCTGCCTTTTTTTGAGAGATTGAGACATGGGACCCATTTATACAAAAGGGAACTGTATAAAATCATATCTTACAGACATGAAAGAATTGTCTGGGTTTGAATATTGTTGTCCTTAAAGCAATGAACACATGTTTATTACTTTTTAACTTTGTAATCGAAAGTATCTGGTCAGCTGACATAAATGCTGCATAAGGGTGAACAATTGGGGCTTTCATAATGATCACAATGTATTCCTTATATTGTGATGTGTTTCTTAGAAGTAAAAAATAGGAATCAATATTAAAGCTGTTCAAGTGAGCCTGATAGAAAAAATTCTATTGAAGTATAAATAAAGATGGCTTGAGATCTTCAGGGTCACTTAAATGCAATCCACCTGGTGGTCAGATTTTTTCTTGCATTGCTGCCCCTTCCCTGTCTCGGGACCTGAACCCAAGCCAAGGCTGGAACACACACACACACACACACACACACACACACACACACACACACACACCCTGTGGAAACTTGTAAGTGCTCTGATTTTTATAATTAAGTCTTAAATTAGCACATTTAAATTGTAATGGGATCAGAGAAAGTTGCTTGATTAAGAACTACAAAACACAATGAAGCAGGGATTAAATCCAGTTTTGAATGACTTCGAAGTATATGCATTTTCCAGGGTCATGTCTCCTAGGACACCAGTTATGAGATTATCTAGATGCAGATGTCAAGAGTCAGGATTAAAAAGAAAAGAAGAGCAATTCAAAGTAGTTAGACTGATAAATGGAAGGATGTAAATGGAAGGCCACCAGTTAAACAGGCCATGAAAGTGTGGAACATCTTCTTCATTCCTCAATTCTGCAAACAATCTCACAAGTACAGAGCAGAGAGCAGACCATTAAGTCTGCTGTGGGATACTTTGGTTGCAATCTGACACATCTGACACTGACAATAAAGTTTACTTTGAATCAGAGGGTGGAGCTAGCTACTAGTGAACCAAAGTTAGCCATAGAAGTTTTGGAGGAATGAGGACATATAGAGAGACACAAGAAGTAGTATGGTGGGGCTTAAAAAGATTCTCAGTCTTTTTGAGTTGAGGAAGGAAAGAGAGAGGAGATCACTGATCATTTCTTGGGCATTTTTCTGATTAATCAGATTCTTACCCTGATATCAGATTCCCGAATTTTATTAATAAAGAGTAATTAGATAAATGCTTCATCTTGCTGTGGGATGTTCTGTATGGCAAATGTGTTGCTCTGATTGGTCAATAAATAAAACACTGATTGGCCCGTGGCTAGGCAGGAAGTATAGGCGGGACTAACAGAGAGGAGAAAAGAGAGAACAGGAAGGCAGAAGGAGTCACTTGCAGCCGCTGCCAGGACAAGCAGCATGTGAAGATGACGGTAAGCCACAAGCCATGTGGCAAGGTATAGATTTATGAATGGCCATACAGTTTGTAAGCAATATAAGTCTCTGTGTTTACTTGGTTGGGTCTGAGCGGCTGTGGGACTGGCGGATGACAAAGATTTGTCCTGACTGTGGGCAAGGCAGGAAAATTCTTGTTACAAATGGCACCCAACTTGTTGGCAAGAGTTTCCACCTAAAACCTGAGAAAAGATTCTAAAACGGAGCTAAAAACAGCTTCCTAATTGTCTCTCTCAAATGAGCAGCAGCTGCTGGTTTGAGCTACTTATGGGTTCCTGGCATGCATGCTCAACCTGCAGTATGGCGGGAATGAGGCCTCTGCAAGTGGCACATTAAGCTGCATGGTGGATTTAACCTTTGCTAGTACAAAACAAAAAAAGAGGTTTCTGGGCTACATGCTGCTTAGATAAAACATAGACCCATGATAGCTACCAGAGCTGGCAGTAAACGTACCACTACCATGTTGGGAAGCTGAGGTGGGCACAGCCAGCAGCCATAGCACCTTTCAGTCTTACTAATGCTGCAGTTTAAAGCAATAAATTCACAATAAGACAGATTCAGATGTAATAGTTTACAATGTGTGTAAAATATGCATAGGCTTGAAAGAGATAAAAAAGGTGATATATATATACATATATATATGCATATATGTATTATATATACATATATATGTATATATGTATTATATATACATATATATATATAAACAAATACATAGTTTTAAAAAATAAAGTCTTTAAAGAGACAGTAAAATTAATATGAAAAATAAGCCACGTAAAGATGAATATTACACAGAGATTCTGGATTGTGTTGTCTTTGGGATTTTTAACTGCAGAAAAAAATTTGGTTGTAAAAGATGTTGAGTTAAACCAATATGTATATATTAAAGATATCTTGACTTCAAAATTTGGATGTAAGGATGTGTTGCTTTAGAAAGGAGACTCTGCTTTTGTTCCCACAGAAAGCCAGAGGCTATGGATTTGTTCGAGATTAACATACATCAGATTTGACCAGCCAAGACCTCCTGAAAAGTCTCTGATTACACCATGGCCCAGATAATCCAAATTCCAGATTGGATTCAAGGCAACTGGCTCAGACAATACATCCTCATGGACTATTCCATAATCCTAAAATTTTCTTTGTGTCCCCATAAGATACAGCGCCCCCTCCAGCAGGAAGTAGTAAGAAAAGCTACACCCAAATTCCCAAATTATATGTAATTTTACTTTGTTAAGGTTAAAACCTTCCTTTTTGAAAAAAAAAGGGGGGGGGGAAGGGGGAAGTGCTGTGGGATATTCTGTATGGCAAATGTGTTGCTCTGATTGGTCAATAAATAAAACACTGATTGACTTGTCGCTAGGTAGGAAGTATAGGCAGGAGTAACAGAGAGGAGAAAAGAGAAAACAGGAAGACAGAATGAGTCACTGCCAGCCGTCGCCAAGACAAGCAGCATGTGAGGATGCCGGTAAGCCATGAGCCACATGGCAAGCTATAGATATATAGAAATGGATTAATTTAAGCTATAAGAACAGTTAGCAAGAAGCCTGCCATGGCCATACAGTTTGTAAGCAATATATGTCTCTGTGTTTACTTGGTTGGGTCTGAGCGGCTGTGGGACTGGCGGGTGACAAAGATTTGTCCTGATTGTGGACAAGGCAGGAAAACTCTAGCTACATCATCTGGTACCTAACATGAGGCTCCCAAAACCATGATCATGAGATTCAGAGTCTCATGATCTACTGACTGAGCTAGTCAGGCTTCTTATCCATTTAAAGTTTGAGAATAGATTGAGATCATTTCAGCCCCCAAACCTCTAATCTTCACTTCACTTCTACCAACACCAGGTCTGCTTACCAAAAGTGGCCCACTAGGCACTCGCATTCCATACCTGGCTCCATGCCAGCAAGCCAGCTTTCATTTGATCAGATATAACCTGCCAAAAATGGAAACTCCCCAAAGTTAAGGTTGTCTTTCCTAGAGAATAAAACCTTCCAACTAAGGAATCTGAAGATCACTGGACAAATGAGATATCTGAAGAAAAAGGATGAATCATCCAGGGAAAATGTCCCAAGAAAGAGTAAATTGGCCTAATGGTATAGCACATTTCCAATAGGCTAAAATTTCATGAATTTTCCCAAAGGTTTGGTTCTGCTGTTCTAAACAGACATATAAGGCAAATGGTCTTTTGTAGTACTAATTCAATTAAAAAACTAAGCTGGCTTTCGAGTTGGAACATGGCTTTCCCCTTCTTTAAATCCAAGTGTGCTTGTTAAAGAAAAATCCAAAATTTCTGTCTCATGTCAGAAGAGCCACCTGGTATGAGGCAGAAGAAAACCATAATTAAGGGACTAGTCTATTGCCTCTAATTTCATAATCCTTTGACTTTATTTTGACTCTTTAAAACTTTTCTTGAGGTATAAACATTATCTCTAAATTTATAAGAATATATACATATATATGTATATACACTTTTTGTTATGATATTGATGGTCATATAGAATACTAATTCTAGAAATGGGCTTTATCTAGCTTCCTATATGTGATTTCAGGCTTGAGTCTAAAGCAGGTAACTAGGAGTTAAGTTTGTGTACCTTGGATGTACTTAACGAATTATTGTCCTTTAACCTTTCTGAGATCTGCTGCATATAACATTCAAAATGTCTAAGTGTTCTGCAGTGAATCATGACCACTCTGAGCAGTGACCTTTGAAGTCTCCAAAAGAATGATGTGGGCCCACAAGGATGATTCTACCTGGATTGTAGTAATGCCATTAAGCTGATAAACACCACCCAAAGATCATCTTTGGACTATAAACTTCTCAGGACAATTGCAAGGTAGTTAGCTGAGATAGTCGAGCCTCACAGACTGCTCCAGCAAGGACTTCAGATAAGTTCTACACTTTCCCATCACACAGAGACTAAACAAAAAATAATGAAGCTAGCTCCCTCAGGACTTGATCATTATCACAATTTTCTCAAGGTCCCATAAAGATGCTATTGCCCCAGATGATAGGAAGCAACCTATAAAACATCATATCCACATTTCCAAGATGTGGGGTGGGTGGGTTTTGGTCATCAGTGGATTATGGAAGTTTGTTATCATTTAGGAGTGTCGGTTGCAAGTTGGTAGTGACCATGGTCAGGGGAAAAACTCAGTAAAGGAGGTTAGAGTCAAGAATCTCTTTCTGAAAAGAAAATAGGGTGATATAGGAATGATAGGATAAAAGGGTATATTATTGAATGTACTTTTAAAGTAAAAAAAGGAACTTCTAGTCTTAAATATTTTACATTGGTATGGATTTTTGTATATTGATAATCTAAGGATTCTTACTATACTGTATATATACTTCTATTCTTGTCTAAGGTATTATACCTATGCAGTTGATTTAACAAATTGAATGTAAATTTCTAGTCATTGAAAACTATTATTACCAACTATTTAGGATACTCTAGAAATACAGGTTAGTAATTAGTCATCTATAATAACCCAACTTGTAGTCATGTTAGGTATGTTTTCAAGGTCAAACAGCTATATTGTAGATAGACAGGTAGTCTTCAAACACTTCAGAGATCTACAGACTATGGCATTTAAGATATTTTTAATAACATAAAGCTTTTCATGACAGCGAGCATGTCTGCCCCTGGCAGCACCAATCTAATTCAGAGAAGATGATGGGCATTTAAGAACCTCCACATGCAGTTTGCTGTCTGGCAAAAGTTAACCACTGGGTAAGAAAGTGCCCTTACATCAACTTATGACACTATGAAAAGTCTATCATATATTCTAGACCTATAGGCCAAATGGATGCCTCAAGGCTGCAGAGGAAACTTGGGTGACCCTGTAGGCAGCCAGCTATTTCTGTCATTTCAAAAGTTTTAGAAGTTGTTTGCCCTGCACTTCCTGTTTAATTCAAGTAATATTATTTCCTTCTCAGGATTTTGATGGGGTTGAAGATTAAATAGTTATAGTTTTCCTTGTTACCCAATTCAGAAAAGAAACTCACAAAAGAGGTATAAAGTATATAAGATTGAGAGACATAAAAGCTTAAATTGTTTACCTAAGAAAATGTTTCAAGGTCTAAAAATATGGTAATACAATTTAGGATAGAAAGTAAACTAGGAACAAAACTTTGGACTCACCAAGATAGGACAGATAATGGAGTATTATGCCTGAAATTGCCAAATGTAAATGGACTGGGATGGTGAATGTAATTCTTACATGAAATTGTTATTATTGTAAACAATTATACTGTGAGTTAAAGCCTTTCCTTTTTATTTATACATAAATGGGAAATGCTGTGGTATATTTTGAATGCACTCTCACACACCTAACACTGGCAAAGAAGTTTATTTTGACTCAGGGGGTAGAGCTATCTGCTAGATGATTAAAATTAGCCGCAGAGGTCTTAGGGGACCAAGGACATAAAGAGAAACATTGGAAGTAGTCAGGTGGGGCGGAAAGGCTTGGAACTTTCTAGATGGAGGAAGGAGAGGAAGTCACTGGTCGCTTCTCCACTGTTTCTCTCATCAATCAGGTTCTTACCCTGATGTCTGACTCCTGAGTTTTGTTGATAAAAAATAATTAGATAAATGCTTCATTAGCTGATATTAGAGCCAATACTCAATGTTCTACTTTAAAATAATTAATGATAAGCTACTTTGAGTCCAGACAAAGCATTTCCAAATAAGCGATCGTTGCCATCGAAGCCTGTGTGCACAGACAAGAGGGTGCACAGGTTCCCATGGTTCCTGGCTTTGGCATTTGCCATTCCAAAGATTTTTGGTATTTCACAAGTTTAGTCTTTCCAACACTCTCCATTAAGGGTTTGGTCTCTCACAATTCCATCTCGCCCCTTCAGTAGTTGGCCATGTTTGTCAGTTAAAAGGAATATTGAACAGAAAAAAAAAATGCTTAAACCACCTAATTGGTGTGATGGCATATTTTCTACTTTGTGATGAGCAGGGAAAGCGCTATTGACCCATCACTGGCAGGTGACAGTGAAATCTCAGGACAGGGCTGCAACAATATTCTCTGTAATGAACCAACTCTGAATACCAAGCTGAGCAGGCCAGGGGAAATCAAGTGAGAATGAAAAAGTATAAACACGTCTGATTAACAGCCAATAGCACCAGCTGGAGCAAAGGATGGAACACAAAAGGGTCAACTCCAGTGCTGACAGCCTTGGCAAGGCAACCTCGTTAACAACAAGATGGAACTTCATTTACTCGAAATTTCATAGGTCGTCTCAAAGACGCTTTCTACAAATTGACTTTAGGAGACAGGATTTCATTTAGCTTGACTTTTCTAGCTAAAAAAAATTTAAATGATAATAAAAATAAAAGAAATAAAATAATTTTACCAGTTCTACTTTGGTGCTTATGGGAATTTAAATTCAAAGGTGAACATATGTCGAAAATAAGAAAAATGTCTAGCAGCCTGCTATGTAAAGAATAGCTTGGATATTTGTCAGAAGTAGTTACTTGTCACATGCTCCATAAGTATCCATATAAAGGAAACAAAACTCTGGAAGAAATGAACATGGAAGCTCTTGAATAGCTCATTGCATTAAAGTCAATATTATTGACCTCAGCCCAGCAAGTGGTTATGTGGGATTTGTGTATAGCTATTGAAAACTAAAGGATTTCACCCCTTTCACAGATGTGGAGAGTGCAGTCTGAGTGGCGTACAGGAGAAAACATCCAGTTTCAACATTGTCCTTATTCTGATATTATCATTAACTACGTATATATTATACATGGCAATGCCGCCGGTAGTCCAGGGATCACATTGAGAACTATTCCCTAAGATGATCTCCCAGATTTTTGTCACATTCATTGTGATCTAAGAATACTGATGAATCATGTCTGTAATACTAGCTCTCAGGAAACTGATTCAGGAGAATTGTTATAAATGCAAGGCAAGACTGGGCTGTGGTGGTATTGTGTTCCCCCAAATATTGTGCACACTAATAATCTTATCTGGGTTCAGAGAATGGAACATCCACAATATTAAACATAGAGGATAGGCAGTGGTAGCACACACCTTTAATCCTAACATTCAGGAGGCAGAAATCCCTCTGGATCTCTGTGAGTTCAGGCCACACTGGAAACAGCAAGGCATGATAACACCCGCCTTTAATCCCAAGAAGTGAGCCTTTAATCCCAGGGAGTGATGGCAGAAAACAGAAAGATAGATAAGGTGTGAAGACCAGAAACTAGAAGCTTTTGCCTGGTTAAGCTTTTCGACTTTTGAGCAGCAGTTCAGCTGAGATTCATTCTGGATGAGGACTCAGAGGCTTCCAGTCTGAGGAAACAGGATCAGCTGAGGAACTGGAGAGGTGAGGTAGCTGTGGCTTGTTCTCCTTCTCTGATCTTTCAGCGTTCACTCCGATAACTGGCCTCAGGTTTGATTTTATTAATAAGAACTTTTAAGATTCCTGCTACACTTGGCTATACAACAAGTCCTAGGCCAGTCTGGGCTACAAAGCAAAACTTACCTAAAAAATAGTAAGTAACAATTAAAATGTTATAACAAATAGTTTTGCTCCTCATGTCTAGAATTCAGTAGTAGAATATAAGCTCAATTACTTAGATATTTTTTATGAGTAAAAAGCTGTACTGTTACAGCCACTAATAGATAAGTGTAATAAATAACTGAAATGAGCAGGAGACTAGTACCTTCTAGATCTATGCTGAATACTCCAAATGAGAGCCAGTAGCTATAAAACATGGGCCATTTCATAAAAGCTCTAGTCTCCACAGGTTGTAACCTTTAAAAAAGTGCCTGGACATGGATCAAAATGTGGATATATATTAAATCTGTTAACTTCAAGTGCAGCCTCCAAAGGAATGAAAGAAGAAAACCCTTGATGGCTGAAAGTTCTGATGGCTGAGCTGTAGAACTCAGAAGCTCTGTCCAGCAGCTACTAAGCTACCCAGTATTTCCTTTGTTGCTGCTTAGAGGTGTTCTTGCATGTTAGTGAAATTCAGTGTTCTCAGAGATCTTGTCCCAGAAAAATCACATGTTCACAAATGAAAGGGAATCTCTCCCATTCATTGGAATAGAACCAAGAAAAAATGTATCTTAGGCAGTTATAGTGAAAACAGTGTGAAAAATATTGCCACATACTATTGAGAGGGAAAGTAGTAGCTTACTACTGGGGTTATCCTGGGATGTTAAATGGAAGAAGTGGAAGATTTAAAGTGAGTACTAAACTTTGAACAAAGAAAGAAGGAAAGAAAGAAAGAAAGAAAGAAAGAAAGAAAGAAAGAAAGAAAGAAAGAAAGAAAGGAAGGAAGGAAGGAAGGAAGAAAAGAAGAAGAAGAAGAAGAAGAAGAAGAAGAAGAAGAAGAAGAAGAAGAAGAAGAAGAAGAAGAAGAAGAAGAAATAATGTGTCTATAGTGAGCAAGTTAAGTTGGAAAATAGAAAAGTAATGCCTGGAATAAAGAAAATAATTTGGTTTGACAATCTCAACATAGACAACTTAGAAGGTATTATAATAAGAAAACTGACAGCCACAGATTAATGGAAATTCCATTTTTAGGAACTATCTGAAAATTTAAGATTTCAGCTGAAACTGGGATATTCGGATGCATTGTTATGAAATGAATTAGACTCAAGAATGGAATGAAACATGCTGAGAAGAGATAATCAATCTAATTCAACTGAGAATTTTAGTAAATAAGATTTAATTATGAACGTTCCAGGATGTGAATAATGTCTTTATATGATGTAAGAGACATTGACAGGGTGACCCTAAACAAGAAAGGAAGAAATGGGGGCATCTCATAGTAATGTAAGAAAGGAGGAGGGTGTCTCTGTAAAAGATCTAGAATCCTATCTAGGATAATGAAAAGAAAGAAAGAATCAAGCCATGGCAAGACCTGTAGTGTAATAGCAAAAGGAGATGAGGACTCACCTCTTTTCTCCCCCAAGAAGCAAGTCAATTCCCAGAAGGTCATTAAGTATATCTAAGAAGGAGAAGGCGAGGTGCCAATAGACAAAATTGAGAAGAGTTGAGCCTCTCAAGTTTAGAAAAATAAGTACAATGTATGGATAAGTAACCACTCACGTGTAGTAGTAAACAGAATCATTCCACTAGTACAATCATTCTCTAAGCCTTTTTTTTTCTTTTTTTCCGTTTATTTTATTTTACAATACCATTCAGTTCTACATAACAGCAACAGATTCCCCTGTTCTCCCCCTTCCTGCCCCCTCCTCTTCCCCCCAGCACACCCCCCATTCCCACCTTCTCCAGGGCAAAGACTCCCCTGAGCATTGAGATATACCTGGTAGACTCAATCCAGGCAGGTCCAGTCCCCTCCTCCCAGATTGAGCCAAGCATCCCTGCATAAGCTCCAGGTTTCTAACAGCCAACTCATGCAATGAGCACAGGACCTGGTACCACTGCCTAGTTGCCTCCCAAAAAGATCAAGCTCTAAGCCTTTTTTTAAGAGTCAACTCAGTCAAAGCATTTATAAGATACTCATTTAAGAGGTCTTCATTCTTGAAATTTTCCTAGAGCTATGATTTTAGAATGACCTTTTCTTAAGGAGAGTAAGTATTGCTAAAAATAATAAAATAAAAACTGGACCTTTGTGATCTCCTCCTAGCCAAGTGCCTATTTTCTACTTTTCTAAGAACATCTACTTGATAATATAGTGTGATCTAGCTTTTGCACTGAAACATAAATGTTAGCTTTCTAGTTTTTTTTTTAATTTTTTTAATTCTTCAAGGCTCTTCACATGTACTAGAGGAAGGCAGAGATTTTCTCTGATCAAATCCCTTACCTATTCAATCTATGTTGGAGGACATAGTGGGTTTACCACCCAGAGGTCAGTGGGTTTGACTGTATAGTGATTATTTTGTTCATCAGAGACAAGTGATGAGGACTAGACAACATGCTCAATTGTCAGTGTGGGGAGGGACCATTGCCATTATCATATATTAGGTAGAAGTTGGGTTGTCACTAAATGCAGAGCTCCTGCCTATCCCACATAAGACGAAATATTATCTAACTCTAAATAGCAATAAATTGAGGTTAAGAACAGAGAGGTAGAGCTGTTACAAACAATGACATCAGAAAATTTGCAGGCAAATGGACGGAACCAGAAAAATACTCATCCTGAGTCAGGTAACCCAGACCCAGAAAGACATACATGATTGGTGCCTAGTCCAGATGTCATCAAAGAGGCTTCATCCAGCATCTGATGGAAACAGATGCAGAAACCCAGAGCCAAGCATTAGCTGGAGTTCGGGAAATATTGCTGAAGAGAGGGGGGAAGATTGTAGAAGCCAGAGGGGTCAAGGACACCACAAGAAAACCCACAGAAACAACTAACCTGGCTCATAGGAGCTCACAGAGACTGACCCTACAACCAGGGAGCCTACATGTGACTGATTGACCTAGGCCCTCTGCATACATGTGACAGCTTGGTCTTCTTGTAGGAATCCTAACAGTGGAAGCATGGGCTGTCTCTAACTCTTTTGCTAGCTTTTAGAACCCTATTCCTCATACTGGGTCACTTTGCCCAGCCTTAATACAAGGGGAGGTGCTTAGTCTTATAGCAACTTGATATGCCATGTTTTGCTGATATTCATGGGAGGCCTGCCTATTTTCTGAATAGAAACTGAGGAGGAGTGGATTGTGGAGAGAAGGGAAAGGGGAAGTGGCAGGGAGGGAATGGGAGGAGAGAGGGAAGGGGAAACTGGGGTCTGGATGTAAAAACCAACAAATAAATTTAAAATGAAAAATAGAATAAAATTAAGTATTAAAAAGAAAGGAGAATTTAAAAGCTTTGCTGAGACCAATGTATTAATTTCAAGATTCACCTGTTCATTTTAAATTTAAATAAACATACATTTAATCATGGTTTTAAAAAAAAGATTAAGGGAAAAACACCAAAATATGAATTTAGAAGTTAAAAACAACTTAGAAGTTAAACAATTTAGGAGTTAAAGACAACAGAGTAGCTGTTAACAATGTCTACACACTTCCAATTAAAGAGGAAAATGTCGATGACAGATTTATACAATGTCTTCACTTTCGTGATTTCATGTCTGGGTGCTGGTAGAATCCTGGTACAGAGAAATTTAAAGTAGATGAAGGAGCAGACCACACTTGCAGATAAATAGCCAAGTGTTAGCTTCTGAAAAGCGCTGTATGCTTGAAACTGGGTTTCAGAGAAGTTTAGGCCAGATTCTCAGATGTAAGAATGTGTTAGATGCACACTCCAGGGAGCAGGAAAAGTTCTTTACAAGATGATTTTCACACATATAACTCAATCTCAAATCACAGATCACATTCCAAGCCAATGAAAAGAAGCATGCTTGTCAGAGATGTCCTGAGGACTAGGGAAAGATGAGACCTACATCAAGTAAACACTTCCTGCGCCCTGAGTAAAAACAGCCTTGGCAGTGGAGATAGAACATGCCTCCTATCACCTTATTGAACAATTCAAAATGTAGGACCCCCATTTAAATGTCAGTTCTCCCCATTACTATATGTTTTTGTTATTTTTTCCATCTTTCTATCAAGGAACACAAAGAAGAAGTTTAAATCAGTGAATGCCATCTAGCTATATCCTTGGGCTTTTATGCTCTGGTAACATTGATGAAGTTGCTGTTTCTTTAATTTAACTAGAAAGGAGGAGCTGATAAAGTGAGATAAACAGGTCCTTTGTATGTACAGAAAGCAAGGCTTGTGCTAGGGTGAAGGCTTGACTTCTATCACTTCAGTGACAAATGTCTCATTTGAGATATATACAAACATTGCTGCCCCTTTAAAAATATTTTTTTTAATTTTGAGATTATGCTGACATATTTCCTCCATTATTTTCCTCCCTCCAAACACTCCCAAGTATACTTGAGCTCTCTTGTCTATTTTAAATTCATATCTATCTATCTATCTATCTACCCTCTATCTATCCATCTATTTATCTACATCTATTTCTATATCTCTATCAATCTATCTGTCTATCTACCCATCTATCTATATATCTAAATATATAAATACAATTTGCTACACCCATGATGTCTCATCAATATTCCAAGACAGTTATCTACCTGAACTAGGGCCATAATAATATACATGCTAATGTGGAAGGCAGAAAGCTCATGAGTCCTCAATCCTGGTCAAAGAACTATAATCACCTAGGCAATAATGAAATGAGGAGATACATTCTTTCCCAGGGAAGAGCACACCAATTGGGGGTCCAATGTCAAAAGGTCAGCTCTGAAAACACACACATAAAAGTAGCATTGTATAGGTCATCCCTTTTGAGAGAAGCTTGACCAAAGACTTAAAAAAAATAAGAGAAAACCACCAAGTCATTGCATAAAATTTACTTCTATCACTTCTAGAGAAGGGTCCCGCCTTCTTCTTGAACAAGCACCTTCTGCAATATGAGGTAGAACTATCAACTTGCTGGGGATTTTTTTGTTTTGTTTTAATTTAATTTAATTTTATTTTACAATATAATTTAGTTCTACATATCGGCCACGGATTCTCTTGTTCTCCCCACTCCCGGACTCCTCCCTTTCCCCCCAGTCCACCCCCATTCCCACCTCCTCCAGGCCAAAGCCTCCCCTAAGGATTGAGTTCAACCTGGTAGACTCAGTCCAGGCAGGTCCAGTCCCCTCCTCCCAGGCTGAGCCAAACATCCCTGCATAAGCCCCAGGTTTCAAACAGCCAACTCATGCAATGAGCACAGGACCTGGTCCCACTGCCTGGATGCCTCCCTAACAGAACAAGCCAATCAACTGTCTCACCTATTCAGAGGGCCTGATCCAGTTGGGGGCCCCTCAGCCATTGATTCATGGTTCATGTGTTTCCATTCGTTTGGCTATTTGTCCCTGTGCTTTATCCAACCTTGGTCTCAACAATTCTCGCTCATATAAACCCTCTTCTTTCTCGCTAATTGGACGCCCGGAGCTCCACCCAGGGCCTAGACGTGGATCTCTGCATCCAGTTCCCTCAGTCATTGGATGTGATTTCTAGCACCACAATTAGGGTGTTTGGCTATCCTATCACCAGAGTAGGTCAGATGATTATTATGTCAATTCCAGATGGAATTCAATTCCATGATGGAAAAGAATAGCTAAGTACTCAGGGATCTCAATTCATTTTTATGTAAAAATATAAATAAATGAATAAAAATAAAAAAGCTTGCCCTTTGCCAGTTTAGATTAAAATGATAGCAAGAGTGAAAAACAGAAAAATAAAAATTCAACATTTGGTCTTTTAACTTGGCTAGAACGTGAAAATATCGTTCTTCTTTTTCCTATGTGTGACTGTTTGAATCCTTCCTCCATGACTTTTCAGTTCTCTCTGGGCTGTTAACAAGTTTTAAAGATGTAATTTGTCAATGTTCAAGGACCTTGAAGATGTGTGCACACTTTCCATGCAAATGTGTTTTCATGACTTATATCAATAACTAATTATATAGGTCAGATTGCATGAATAAGAACTTCATAATGAAAGTGAAATTTTCAGAAGTAGAGACGATAATTTACTTTCAAGCATTCACTAAAAATTATGTTTTATTAAAATTATTAAATAATGTATTGGGGTAAAATGCAGGTTATAGAGTGATATTTTAATTTTATCTCATAAATTTAAGTGCTTAGAGGGATATGCTTTAAAACAGCAGTAAATTTGGTAATTCAATTATTTTTGAAAATGAAACATATTTTAATTGTAATGAAACTGTATTTTTTAAACTTGAGCAAAATATTTACTTCTCTTTTCTGAAACAAGTATATATCTTCTAAAAGAAAAATTACAAAAATCTTAAAATTTAAGAAAACTTTCATAGATTTTTTTTAGCTGATTTGGAACATGCTGCTTATTTTTCTCTCAATCAACCAATGACTTTTAATATTTCTAATTTGAAGCAATAATAGATCTTTTTTTCCAGAAATAAACAAAATAAACTTCTCAATTAGGATTGTGGATAAAATTTCAATGCTTTGAGACTATATTTTCACAACATTTTCAATGCCAGATAAATTGCATTCACTATTGATTTTTAAAGGAACAACCCACTTGAAGACATTTATCTACTTGTAATCGACAGTGTATAATCCATTACTCTAATAGCTTAATGGACTTTTAACTAGGAACAAAAAGCAATTCTTAGATTATAAACTCCCTATTGGTCAACTAGAGATGTTAGAGGCTTATCTGTGTATCTTGCTTTGTGGAGATTAATTAAGCAGACATATTTATCAAGTGCCTACATGGTGCCAAGCACAGAGATTGGTACTAGTACAGGGAGAATTGGAACAGGCTACATTCAATGTTAATGACCACATCCATCCGGCCATGTTGTGCTCTGTCTCACTTAAACAACCTGAGAATGATGGCTAGAGGGTCTTATTGCTGTGTCCTCTCCACATGCATTCTCCTCACAGAGACAAAACTAAGTCAGGAAGCAGGCAGACCTATGTCACCACCATCAAAGTCAAATTATGATCAGTGATGCATAAAAGGTGTTATTCCCGCCGGGCGTTGGTGACGCACGCCTTTAATCCCAGCACTCGGGAGGCAGAGGCAGGCGGATCTCTGTGAGTTCGAGGCCAGCCTGGGCTACCAAGTGAGCTCCAGGAAAGGCGCAAAGCTACACAGAGAAACCCTGTCTCGAAAAACCAAAAAAAAAAAAAAAAAAAAAAAAAAAAAAAAAAAAAAAAAGGTGTTATTCCCTCACATGCTGTCAACTTCTTCCCAACATGTCAAATTATGATCAGCATGTCAAAAACGTGTTATTCCCTTACAGATTGTCAACTTCTTGAGGTCAGAAAACTGTTTACAAATTTTCTTTAGCCTTTAATGAGTCTAGCTTTTGAAAGGGCTTGTGTTTTTTAACCATAAACATTTGATGATTCAGAAAGGAATATTCTGCATATCCACATGTCATTGCCTTGTTTTGAGGTAGGTTAAGGCTCTGGGCATCTAGAGTGTCCTTTAACTGTGACAATATAACAGGGAGATTTCACCAATAAAAGTAGAATGCAGTCAGAACTTGAATCAAATTTATGTTTTAAGGATTTATTTATTTTGTTTTGTATTTCTCTATGTGTATGTGTGCCTCTTTAAGTTTATGTTTATCACGGGTGCTTGTGGAGGCCAGTGAGCATTGGCTCCCCTAAAAATGGAGTAATTGGTAGTTGTGAGCCAAGTGATGTGAGGCTTGGGAACTAAACCCAGGTCTTCTGCCAAACAGTAAATGTTCTTAAATGCTGAGCCATCCTTCCAGCCTGCAAATTATTTTTTTTCACAAATTAAATATGTGTACTTATATAAATCTCTCTGTATGTCTACCTTTTATGAATGAGGTAGATACAATTTAAACTAAAGCATATAAATGGGCAACTTTGTGAAAATAGTCAACAGAACTAGCTTCAAAATGTCACACTTCACTTTTGTTTAATATGACCTGACCTTTAACTTGTTTCTAGAGCACTATAGTAATTTATTGTAGAAGATGCATTCAAAAAGCAACAACACATAAATTTCAAGAGCATATCTACAAAGCTCGATCAAGTCAAGTAATCTTAGTTTTTTTCTAATAAACTTTTCTCTAAAATTTATGTAAACATTGAGCAACATCTTAGGACTTATCTATGTTAACCCCACCAGCAATAATATTATACAAAGCAATCTGCTGTAATTCCACACATAAACCCCTAATAAATGCTCTGTTTTCCCTAAGATAACTATTAATTAGTCAATAATTGCTGGAAGGCTCCAATTGATTGGCACTATAAACACAAGAAGGCTTATATGGTCCTTTTATTTCTGAGCTGTGTTTAAGATTAAGTAAAAATGTTAGCAGCATGTTATTAGAGCTGACTGAAGAAGACTGTACAAAACCCAGAAAGAGGCATGATAAAGAGGGTACAGGCTCATCCCTCTAGGCTTCACAGACTGACAGGTAATAAACAAGACACATACATCTTAAGTACACGTCCAAATACTGCATACAAATTGCTTTTCCAGAAAATATCAAAACAAAAGGTTTCAGAGAAATCAAACCAATGACAAAGCTTAGTGCTCCATCCTTGGGAATATTCATAGCATTTGTATCACTGACTCCCCAAGTTAATTTTGTAACAGAAATAAATCCCTTTGTTTGTTTGTTTGTTTTTTTCTGGAATCAATTTCCACCACCACCCTGGATTTATCTACTGTTATTTTATAAGCACATGAGTGTGTTACTGAATGTGTTTATGTGCACTAAATGTGTTTCTGTGCCCACGGAAGAAAGAAAGTGGTGTTGGATGCCCAGGAACAGGAGTTACAAACAGTTGAGAAGCACCATATGAGTGCTGGGAACTGAGCCTGGATCCTCTGTAAGAAAAGCCAGTGCTCTTAACTATCTGAATCATCTTGCCAGATGGCTTACTTAATTCTAAAATCTCTTGATGTCAAATTGAAAGCATCACTAGCTCACATTTTCTAATATTTTTCATTAAACATATATTTGCATGCAATTGGTTGGCTTGATTTGCTGCCCCATCAGCAACCCACATAACCACTGCATGTTGCTAGAATGTGTTTAAAGTTAAAATAAAATATAATTACCAATTATGATTACTGGGATTAACTGAGTCACCCATGATCTTTAGAAGCATCTCAAAGATACATTTAAACTTGCTATATGTCTGTTATGGACACTCACCTTTCAAAGTAAAATTAGTGTACAAATTGGTGTTCTGTTAAATTTAATTACCCAAAGAAGACACTATTATTAGAGTTTACCAATCCTTGAGAAAAAAAAATGTATCATTTAAGATGAAACTTAGTCATTGCCTTCTCACTGCATTGAGGATGAACTCTACATTTCAAAATGCCCTGAGTACCTGTGTTGCATTTCCCCTTCCCTTGTGCCCATCCCTCTGGACATTTATTATACATGCATATTCCTCTTGTCTGCTCTTCAGTGGATATCATTCCTCCTTCAAACTCTCTTTGAAGTCTAAACTTGAACTTTTCAGCTAAGAAGATTCAGTGGCTGTCTTATATGTATCTCTTTCTGTAATTAGCACTACTTGTAATTATTATTCATTCATTGCTATGATTACTTGTTTAATAACTGTCTTTCTCACTAGGCTATAAGAACCAAAAGAGGAGACAGCATTTTTTGACATGTGTATCTTGCATACGCCTCAACACTGTAGTCATCCAGCAACATTTATTGAATTATTCAATAAAAATAACTCCTTTTGAATTCTGGTCTTTTACAAGGGGAGCTTATGTTGAGAGGGAATGAAAAGCAAGCTTTGGCTTAAGGCGTAGACTTTCAATAGATTTACTAATAAAACTCCCCCCACCAAGCTGCAGGAATTCATTTAATGTAACCTGACTTATCACTAATCTATACAGGAGCTTTCTGCCATTATATTGTTTGGGGAATTGATAGGTGACAGTAAGTGAAAATTCATTTATCTGTGCTGCAAGCTGCAGTCCTGACATGGTGGGAAACCTTGCCTGAAAGTAAGGAAGTGTACAGATTTTCTAGTGAATGACCATGTTAAAATGAAAATGATCAAGAAGTAAAACTGCACTAAATGTGAGAGACTAGAAACTTCAGAAGAGGAATAAGTGAGGAACACTGTATAGAAATGAAGCAAAATCCACACAAATCACTTTAAATGTGACACAAAAGGTCCTTAGCCCATACTTGCTCCGTTGTTCATAGATATTTTACTATCCCACTAAAAGCCCTCTCGGTCAGACTAAGACTTCAGGCATTGTCTATAAAAGTGTGAGATCTTGCAAATCCCTTGTATAAGTCACAAAGTGGCACAAAAGGTCAGAAAGTTCTTAAGCTTCACAGCAACAGCTTTAATTTACTCATTTACATATATGACTCTATATTGGCCCATGAATGTAATTGTGACATCAGAAGACCCAATTTGTAACAATGCAGTCTCATCTCATTGATTTGCCTGAAATTAAAAGCTTGCTAAATCACACCCACTAGATTTCAGATACTGTTATAAAATAATGGTTAATAATTACATGTATGAAATTTATGCTAGTGTAATTTTTTAAACAAAACTGTTATTTTTATTTAATATGTATGGGTACTTAGACTGCATGTATGTCTGTGTGCCACATGCAGGCATAGTGCACTGGCCAGAAAAGCCTTTCAGATACCTTAGGACAAGAGTTAAAGGCAGTTGTGAACCACCATGTGGGAATTGGGAATCAAACCCAGGTCCTCTGGAAGAGCAGCCCCATGCTCTTAACCACTGAGCCATTTCTATCACCCCACTAGCTAATATCATTCTTAACCATGTATAAATTTGTGAATCATAATAAAGCTGCCAGCAGTCCTTATTTTAAAAAGAAGCTTAAAACACAGGTGGAAAACACAAGTGAAAATAGAAAAATTGTTTAATCGTTCCTCAATGCTACTTTTGTTGAATTTCTGAGATTCAGTTAAAATTAAATGTACTGATCTATCATGTGTTGAACCTGTGATTGTTCTAATTTGGCTACCCTAACATTGTTAAATGCAATAGAAGAGAATACTTGAAGCTTTGCATGCATAATGATGCTAATAGCATCTATTTTTTCCAGACTGAGATAATATAAAGAGTTTTCTTTCATCCAAAATACATTACTTCATATTAATGTCTCAATAAACTATCAAATAGAATTTTAAAACATAGTCTAGGAATAATTAGGTTCCAGACAACAACTTCTCTCAATGTCTTCTCTTATATACTAAAAGACACACACACACACACACACACACACATTTATATACATATATGTATATATATGTGAAATATACTTATATATATATGAAATATATCTGTATACAGTTGTATTTGTAAGCTCCAGAAGACTTAATTAAAATTTTTGTTTTTCATTTTGCCAACATTCAACAGTCTCTACTTTCCCCACCCCTACTTGAATAAAACCAAATAATACCATAACTTAAATGAGTTATAACTACATCACATACTTTTTACATCTTTACATATCAACTCATTTAAATATTCTGTAAGACAAGATATCATTGGTCCTATTACTGAAAACAAAGCATAAAAAAATGACGATCAATAAGTCATTCATGGTTATGTTGCTTGTGAATTGGCATTATGGTCTAGCCCAAGTTTGCTCAGCAATATAAATATACAATAGGAATGTCCAAGTCAGTATTTCTTGGATTTCTCCAAATCCTGTGCTGACATGTCTTTTAAACCCCTGTACCATCCTATTTATTAAAGACTTTCTTGAAAACTCCTTCAAACTCACACTCATTTGGTTTCATTTAATTAAGTTTGACCTTGACACTCTAGGGTTTTTTTTAACCAAATATAATTACATTCAAATATAGAGCTGGTCTCATACTCTTTAATTTTATTTCATTTATTTGCTTTTGTTTTATGTGTATGAATGTTGGCCAACCTGTAAGCATAGATGCCATTTATACTCTTAGTGCCTTAGAGGCCAGAAAAAGAAATGGGATCTCCTGAAATTAGCATTTCAGGCAGTTATGAAGAGCCTTGTGGGTGCTGGGAACTTAACCTTGGTCCTCTCTAAGAGCTGCAAGTACTCCTAATTGCTAAGTCACATCTCTCTAGTTGATGGATCTCATTTTCTTATTTGAATAAATAATCCCTCTAATGAATATATTCCTCAGATGAGCTGGTGACCACACACAAGTTCTGTCCTCCTGATTAGAAATAAGATCAAAGTTCTGGGCTGGCAGCCATATACCTTTTTCCTTATGCTCTCCTGGTATTGAATGGACCTTATGCATTTTTCACATTTGTAGAACTCAGCACAGTAGAAAAAAATAGCTCTCATGGTATAGATGATGACTTGGCAAATGATGCTAATTCTCTTTTTCTAGCTCATCGCCACCTTCTGATGCTTCAGGTTTCCCATGTTGGTGCAGTTCAGCCTGGGAGATATCCAACATTAAGAAGCATAGATTTTGAGATGTTTGCCATGCTTCTAGTTAGTAACTATATAATGTAGGAGTTCTTTGATGGAAAATACATCTTAGAAAGAATAATGCAGAGATGTGAAACAGTATAAGAAATGAAAAGAAAGTAATTAAGGTTTTGGAAATGTGGCATGGCAATCAATACAAGGTGAGTTTTATTTGGAAGTAGCTTGCCAAATTAATTTTCTTTCAAAACCTTTCCTTGCATATGATATTATAATGCTAAATCTGACAGAAAACCCGATCTGGTAAAAACCAGATTTAATCATCTTTAGCAGTTTACTTGCTACTTTGATTAACTTTGTGACTTAGAGAATCATCTTAAGTTATTATTCAAAATATAAGGCACAATGCTCATGTTAAACTAAAATGATAATGATGGAGGTAATAAACTCCATAAAGGAAATTCATTGTAGAAATATTTAGTAACTCATCATAATGAAATTTTTCTTTGAAAATAATTGACAGGGAGAGTAAGAGAAATGAAGGAGAGAGAGGCAGAAGGTCTGATTTTGTATAACTCATTATATTTTATAATTATAAAATAAAAGTTAAATTGGCATCTATTTTACCAAAACTTCTTCTAGTCACCCTTGATACCGACAAGACTGTAAGAATCCCTGACATAGAAAAGACAGAGTTATTTCTGGGAATGTTACTCTTGGTGTCTATGACGAGTTCCGATGCAAGAAGCAAACTGAACTCTTTTTGCTCTGAAGTGTTTTGTGCTACAAATGGATCGCTTAAATTTATGGAGCTTATATTCTATGCTTACTTCTGCAGGTACTGTAGTGATAAGAGAGGATCAAAACCATTATACTCAATGCTTTCATTGGCCCTCATAACTGTTAGCTCATAAAAGGTGTTACTTCATAGCCATTTTTTTAAAGATCATACAAAGAACTACTACAAAAGGTTTACATGTGAATTCCATGTCCCTTAGATACTAGACAAAGACCTTCATGCTGTGGATTACATTTCTAAACCCAGTGTTTAGAAAAACACACATAGCGCTGGACTTTGACTAGGTTCCCTGAACTATGCCACATGCAACTCACTTGGAAGAGATTTCATTAAGCTATAAAATATATCAGGAAGTAGCATTGATATGTCTTCCTTTCTCTTATTTACCCTGGACCACCCTAAGCTTCCCCATCTTCACTGACTCAATTTCACAGCTGCTAGTTAGCCATAAAAGAGAGTCCCTGTTTAGGGAACTTTACAGGAAAGCCTGCCCTGTTTTGATATATTAAAGCCGTCAAAGAAAGTAATGGCCCTGTCCTGAGTCATCTTTTATCTAGCTCCCTCAAAGTGATAGAGAATTAGATAGTAAAAAAAAGGCAAAGCAAACAGGCATGGTTCCAACCACAGGTCCTTTTCTCTGCTTTGAAGTCTTAGAGCTGATGACCAGTGCTTCCAAGGCACAGTTACTTCATACACAGACACATTAGCTTATTGGTTTGCTGCTATAAATCAAGCCAACCCATATTTCAACAAGAACACCATGACTAAATAACCCACAGAACTGTTAGCAGGGAGATAAGAGGGCCCGAATGCAGCTAAGCCTCACCTCACAATCTATGTATTACTGCAAGAGAGAACACTTAAAACCAATGCTCTCTATGTAAGAGAGAAAACCCAAAGAGGCCATTTATTAAATAACATAGGGCTGGGAATATTGGATGACTATTAAAAATACCCTTCATTAACCATCTACCTTTTTAAAAACTCTGTGCAAATTTGGGCATGAGGGAAATTGGGCTGAAGAATTTCAATTAAGCTTAATATATTTAGAGTTCAGAAATAGTAAGTATGCCATGTGCCCTGTTGCATGTGTGTGTTTGTGATGAATTAATAGAGCTTTCTAGATGTCGCCTTCCCTGGGAAATTATTTACATTGCATTATCCTGATGGACTATAAAAGGAATCATAAAAAATTGCATGTGGCAGAAGATAATGGGATGAAGTCCTTTGGTTTGTATATTGTTCTCTGGTGCATATTAAGTGCATTAATGGCCACCATCAGTTAATTCCCCATCCTCAGAGTAGTAAGTACTTTCTGGCAACAGAAGTATATTCTCTGGGCAAAGGCATCTACCTTATAGGTCAGAAGTTTTTAGTGCAACTTCCAAAGATATTCTGAGTATATCATTACTGTTCAGGAATAATTTGCAAACTGTAATTCAGGTTCACTGGCCTCTTAATAGTAGTGTACCTCTGACATGTTCATGAGTTGTGCTGAAGAACTCCAGGAAGAAGAAAGAGAGGGACATAAATAGATCAGGAAAGGTGGAGACTGGAATACAAAAGGCAAAGGGTGGAAAGTTTGGCAGTTAAGAGGTGGCATGCCTCAGAGGTAGCTGTGAATTCTTCCCACATTTATAATGTATGCTACCATTCCTCAATAGAATCCAATCTATAAATTTTTACTGAGTGCCAACTATGTATACAACTTCGATGTTGTGGGAGTAAAAATCATAACCGTCCTATATTGCAGATAATTTTGTAAGCTATAAAGCTCATTCCTAAATTATCTACACTTCTCTGCAATATAATGATTTGGGTATCATATTTTTAGCATATTTATGATGAGGAAGTTAAAATATTTTGCCCCCAGTCAGGCAACAGTACTCTTTGAGCAGGTATAACCACCTGTACCTTTTGGTTTTGAGACTGAATTCTATTCATATTTACTTAAATATGTTAAAAAGATAATTTGTGGCAGAGTTGTTCAATAATATTAAGTGACAGAAACGGCATTTTCATCTGAGTGTGGTAAGAAAGGGTGGATCATTGACAGAACTGATAGAACTTTAGAACTGAACAAGAAGGATGAATATATGGAGTCGTCTGACATATACTGTATTCCTTGGATTCAGGCCAATACTTAATGAGAACTATGCTTAGAAGTCTAGTTCTAGTGTATATGGTACAAGGGCTAAGGAGCAAGGCTGTCTGTCCGTACCTGAAAAACCAGCGAAACGGCAGTGGTGCCTGCTTCAGAGTAAATGAGGGAGTAAAAGGAGGGCATTTATAGAAGGCTGAGAACAGAAGCTACAATTTTACAGTTATGATGGTGGAAGAGAAGGGAACACTGTCAGGGTTATAGCTGTTATTGGGCCAAAGCTCAGGTTTGGTTTATGTCTTCCAGACACATGTAGTATTACTAAGATATGTATTGCTCAAAACATAACTCATGCAAAACAATAATAAGTTCATGTAATTTGTCAGTGCTATAGAAGGTATGGCTTAGTTCAGGAGCTAAAGCTTTTATGTTGTCTACCCTGACCACGCTGCCCCCCACCCCGTGTGTGTGTGTGTGTGTGTGTGTGTGTGTGTGTGTGTGTGTGTGTGTGTGTGTGTTTTCCCTTTGGAGTGTCACATTTCCAAAGTGTCTGCCTCCTCAGAGATGCATGATGTCAGGAACATCTCAAGAAAGGTACTCTCAAAAATTATTTTCATTGTTTGTATATGTATGTACACATGAGTGGACATGAAATCTGATCCACCAGAACTAGAGTTCCAGGAAGTTGTGAGATACCTGTCAGGGCTGCTGGAATCTGAACTCATGTCCTCTGGAAGGAGCATACATATGCTTAACCTTTGAGCCATCAATCCCGCCCCTCACTACCTCTTTGATTCTGTTTGAATCCATATTATCCCAAATCAATCATTATAAATAGGAATATAAGATGCTAGCATAGACACAGGGAGGTTACTTGGTTCACCCATGCGGAATATGAACCCATCCTGCTGCACAGAGGCCAGAGTGGGTTGTACAATTTCTGTAGAAGAAAAACAGTATCGCATACTCCAAAAAAGAATGAATAGCATCTGGGAGAGTCCAATTGACTGGCACAGTGCCATCACCAGTACACACTTCTCCATTCTTTCCTGATCCAACTTTATAACTTTATGATTTATTAAATTACTGATTTTGATAAAAACTTCTGTCTAAATGAAACTGCTAACACTGTATCTCTTGTAAGCCAATTGTGTGTTCTTTCATTCATTCATTCATTCATTTATTTATTTATTTATTTATTTATTTATTTATTTATTTATTTATTTATCTGTGAGTGTGTAACAGAGATACAGAGAGACAGAGACAACCAGACAGACAGACAGACAGAAAATGTGCATGTTACCTGAGGGTTAGAGAAAAAGTAGCTTGAGTCAGAATTTTCCTACCACAGGAGTCCCAGGAAACAAATTCAGAGTCTCAAACTTTGGTTGTCAGGCTTGGGGGCAGTGTCTTTGCCCACTGAACTTTCTCACTTGGCCCAGTCATGCTTTTTCAATTCATTTGATTGTACATTTTTCCCATCATAACTTGTGAATGGACTCATTTCCAATGTCCTGGAGATGAGTATGTGCTGAAGAGAGGCTGCAGGCTGAGTGCCCAGGAGATGAGTCACGGTGGAGCCAGTGCAGACGGAAACGCTCTTAGGATTCACATTCAAACCATAGTCTTCCGTTTAAATTTCTTGTCATGCGATATGTGTTTTCTTTTCAGTCTAATCCTAAAGGATTAGAGCACTTCAAATACACATATGTTATAAAGCACAAAATAAAGGGCACACCACTATTTTTATAATTCCCAGAAGAAAGTAAAAGGTCATCTGCTATGCCTGGCTATGTGACTTACTATGTTATGATATTTAGGGCAAATTATATTTAAAACAAGAATTAGAAGATAATTCATAAGATCATTACGGCCATAATGCTCTTTGAGTCCCCATACCCCGAAGAAAGCTCTTTATAATATTTTGCATATTTTTAGCCTTAAGAGATAACTATCCAAGCAAAATAATGGTAAAATAATAGGAAGTCAACCTGAAATATTTGTAGAACAAAACATTTTATTTCAGCTTACAAAAAATAAAATAAAATTATAACTACTCTAAGCCTCCCCCAACCCATTTATTTCTTTTTAAAGTATATAAGCAAAGATTAAAATGAAATTATAGTTTTAAATATACAAATTTATTTTGTTGTCCATTACAAGATAATTTGAAATTTATAAGTATTTGCTTCAATTACTGACAGTTCAGCTGCTCAATTATTTAATCTCTCTTGTAATTTTGTTTTTCAATATGCTTTTAAATTAATTTACTTTAACAGGGTACTTTCTCTAAACATAGGACCATCATCCACAAAACATAGGGACTCAATTTAAAAGAAAATAGAAGATCAAAGGACAATAAAAACAAAATGAAAAATAATGGTAGTCACCATGGATACTAAATCTTTTAAAGGATAGGAATTTGCAATCATGCATACAAACAAAAACTAAAAAGAAAAAATAATTATCAGGAGATAAAGGACCTAATATACATAAAAAAATACCATTAGCCCTGAGATATGTGTAAACCTATTGAAGCGCAATCTCTGTGGTTAAAACAAAACCAATAGTTACAATCAGGGTGCGAATTTGGTGAATCCAAGGAATATAAGTTTTGCCATGCTTCTGCCACAGTGGTGCTCATTACATGTAAATAATATACTTTCTATTGGCTCCATAATAGATATAGGACTGGGTAAGTTGAATCTGGACATGCGTGGAGAGCAACAGCCTACTACAATTCTGTCCCAGCTACACCCTGCCATTCGTGTGTGCATATCACTTTAGAAAGTGTATCAAAATTGCATTAGAAGATGGAGATAATGCCTGAGGATATGTGTAAAGAATCTTCCCTGTTGCCTTGGTGATCCTTGGTGATAGTCAGGGGTATAATGAGTTGAAGGCATATAAATCATTCCAAAGCCATTTTTAGCATTGGTAGAAGAAATCACCTCTCTTCTCCTTACCTGTCACCATATTGTTCATTTTCAATCACTTGCTGTCCTATCCCTTGTTTTTTGATACTAACTCTGGCATTATCCAAAGGTTTCCTTTTCTTAAATATAGCTATGCAATATCGGAATTTTAAACAATAATAATCCTAGGCAAGATTTAGTCTGTTTCTAAGGTATTTCTCTAAAGTCAAAGGTCAGAGAAGAACTACTTGCAGGCTTTCTGTTTTGGAGAATCATTTAAGCTCTGAATTACAAGCCTCTGCTTACTTTGTTCAAAGGGGATTGCAAAAGGTGATGAGAAAAGGAACTGTCAAAGACTTTATCTGGAAAAGAAAAAGAAATATGAAGGGAATAAAGGTTTTCAATTATATGACAGTTAAAAATAACTACTGAACCACCAATTTAAAAACTCATCCTTGGGGTTCTGATTGAACTGCCTTTTTGCAAACATTAGCAGAGAAACTCTAAAGTGGTATTTTATTTAATTAAAAAAACATAATGCTGTTCAGCCAATGGAAAGATAGTTATAACACTTGAAAATGCAGTCTAAAACCTGAAAGCTTGTGCCTGATAAGCATATGAAAAGGCACCCAAGCTCATTAGTGATTTGTAAAATGCAAATTAAAAATTACCTTGAGATATCATTACCCATACACCAGATTGACAAAGATGAAAATGCCTGACAATGCAGGTGATTGCAAGGATGTTTGGCAAAGAAACTGTCATTCTTTGATTGTGAAACTACAAATAAGAAAACTTGAAGATGTATATACATGACATACATACTCCTGAATATATAACCTGAAGATACTCCTGCATAATATTGTTTTGATTCATGCCATCAAATGTTTGTAGTGACCCTATTTTCATATCTATAAATTGGAAATACTAAAATTTAAATGTGTTGATAAACTATAATCCACATACATTTATACCCATAAATAGAATACTATACAACTAGAGAGATAAAATAAAATTTTACAAAACAAAATGTACACAGGAGTCATAAATATAATGCTAGGGGGAAAAGCACAAGGAAGGATACATAATACATGCTTACAAACACGGACAACATCATGTTATTTTCTTATTGAGTGATGCGGAGGTAGTAATTCTGTGGGAGTGCATACACTAAGTAGTGGAGAGTTGCTGACAGTCTCATCCTTGACATTGTTGGACTGTGTTCTTGCTATCTTTATAATTATTCTTGGCTAGACTAGAGCTTAAGATGAGAATGAAAAACCTACCCAGTTCTATTTGACCTTAGCAGTGCTCTAGAAATTCCCAGTCAGAACTTCCACTAAGTAAAAACTGGTATTTTCCAGTATGTTTTCTAGTTCCTTGATTTTTATTTACCTTGATATGTACTGATCAATATGTTTGAAACTTAGGCCATGAAAATCTTGATGAGTTATTAGAAATGAAATTATGAACTAATGAGCAATGAACATTATTAAAATCTGTATTCATTATAAGCAAGTCTGAGCAGAGTTGCTCACCTTACTTGTATGAATGCAAAACATGTAATGCCTATATTAATAGCTTGTAATTTTTGCTAGCCACAATTACTACCTTATCTACTTTACCATACATCTTCAGTGATATGTCTCACCAAAGGCAAAGAGCACATTGAACCAAGTAGACTATTAATGCCCAAATTTATTCTTGCAATCCTATAAACACCCGAAACAAGTAATCAATTTTTTTTTCTTTCACAGAGCAGTAGAGATGATCAAGTGAGATAGCATTTATGGATTATAATGATAGCCACAAATTTCTATGCTCTTCTTTAGACATGTATTACTGTTATCTTTCTAAAATTACATTAGAAGTATGATGCATTTATTTATTTAGTTAGTTAGTTAGTTGTTATTAGATTATGGATATAGTGTTCTGCCTTTATATATGCCTGCACACCAGAAGAGGGCACTGGATCTCATTACGTACGGATGGTTGTGAGTCACCATGTGGTTCCTGGGAATTGAACTCAGGACCTCTGGAGGAGCAGCCAGTGCTCTTAACCTCTAAGCCACCTCTCCAGCCCTATATAATGCATTTATAAAGGGAAAGCGACTAAAAATGAACTTAAGCAGTCAAAGCAGAATGGGGATTGAGACTTAATGTTTCTAGATATAGGGAAAGAATCAAGCTCTACGATCTGATCTTGCAAAAAGGGCAAGGAGACTTCCTTGCAGATGGCACACAAAGATAGAGAATGGCACAGAACCTCGAGCGTTGACTTCCAGAAGCTGCTTGACCGCATGGACACACTGAAGGAGGCTATTTACTTTCTGTGCCGCTGACCCTTCTCCTGCAGCAGGCTTCATCTTCGACTGTTAGCAGGTCCTCCATCAGGAGAAGCAAGATGTAAAGAAACTGATAAGCCACACGCCACGTGGCAAAGTATAGATTTATAGAAATGGGTTAATTTAAGATATAAGACCTAGATAACAAGAAGTCTGCCATGGCCATATTTTAAAAATAATACTAGACTTTGTGTGTTTATTTGGGTTGGAGTGGTTGCGGGACTGGTGGGTGAGAGATATTTGTCCCAACCATGAGCTGGGTGAGACCAGGAACACTTTCGGCTACACTCCATCCCTTGGATCGGCCACTTGTTTAGAAGCATTAAGGTGTGTTAATAATTTTCTTATTCAAAATTTTTAAAGTTACCGAGTAATTTGGAGTACTTTTATTGGATACTTCTACTACTTCTAGTGGATGGAATAAAATAGAATTGGTCCTGAAACGTTGAGGCTCAATAGATTTCAGCTATATTCCCACCTTAGAGATAGCAAAAAATCATAACAAGAAGAGGCAAGAACAATGGGATACTTAGTTCCAGGTATCCTGATTAACTTTGTCTCTTAATTCTTACAACAATCCCATGAGAGCAGACACAACTCTGAGTAAGGAGAACATTGTTTATATAAATCACAGAGAGGTTAAATGACTTTCTCAAGTTCACAGATGCAAAATCTACCTCAGTTCATAAGGCATTTGAGTATGTATGCCTTTGTAAAAAACACATTTACAGGTGCTGTGTGTGTGTCCATGTGGAGGTCAGAGGACAACTTACTTGAATCCATTCTCTCCTTGTGCTATGTGTGTCCACAGGATCAAATTTAGCTCATAGATATGACAACAAGCCTCTTTACCTGATATATACATTTCTAAACACACACACACACACACACACACACACACACACACACACACACACAACATACATACCTACTTTTTAAAAATGATTTTTTCTATTCAAATACGAAAAGTTGTATGATATTGCCTTCTCAGTCATCTTATTTCCTTTGTTAATCTTGACCATATTAAGGGAGAAACAACAACAACTAAACCCTACAAAACGTCATCGAGTAAGTGGCTTTCAAGCCCAAGCCCATACCTCCTCTGCTGCTGACCAAAGTAAAAGAGTTATTTAGAAGAATTCATTCCTTCATTTCTGTCCATGACTTAAAATCATAAAGGTTTTATATTTTCAAACTACATTAAACCTGTGATTGCTCTGACTCGGCAGACTGAATTTATTTTAGTGCAACTTTTTCTTACACTTAAATCAGTCCATTTTTATAATTCACTTCCCAAATCCCGGACTCCTCTACATTTAGTTCTAAAGGACTATGCTATAGCTCCATCTAACAGCTTTCTGAAAAAGGTTATAATATTATGCTTCAGTGGCCTTAAGAAAAAAGTGTGTTGCTGGAAAGAAATATTGCTAATATCAGGAGTGCCTAAGAATTCTCATAGCTGTTATGAATTCTCTCATATCAAATTTTGTTTTTTTCCCCAATGCTGAAGGGTGCACTTTTATTTTATGCACACTCTCACTCACAGTTGCAAGCTTCCACACTCACATACTTAGCCTCATAAGTAGTCATCAGTTAAAACAAGGAAAAAGTAACAGGTCTTCACATGGGACAGCTATCTAGGATGCTTGGAATTAATCAACTTTTTAAACATTTTTCACATCATTTCAGTGAAAGAACTTATCAAATCACATTAAACATTATAGACATTTAAATATTTTCCAAATGAATAGTGAATGATTGAAACAATATAGAGAATGCAAAATAAGTGAGGTAGAGTTGATTTTAAAGGTAGATTCTGGGCATAAGAGCAATTCTCTTCATGCCTCACAAAGACAAAGAGCTTAGACATGAAGAGAAGAAGGGAACTATCCAGAGGATGCAGTACTATGCAGAAGAGAACTCTTTGTCTTGGTTTGTGTATAGACATTTGGACAAGGTGTTTCATGGTACATGAAATTATCAGGGCTGAGAGTGAAGAAATTCCTGCTGAACGGGCATGTTCTGGAAGGGAGAGCCTAGAATGCTGAATCTGGAAAATTAGAATCTAAAAACTTCTGGTAATAATTCTGTTTGTAACAAATCACTTTATTGTATTGCTTCATTCTTTATCCAGTTAAAAAGGGAAAGGGAAATAAATACACAAGAAAATCTCAATCCGCTTTTCCAAATTAGAAAATTCCCTCCTCCTAAATACAGAAGAGTCAATGGGCCAAGTCAAATAATTAAATAGAAATTTAGACAGGCTGATCCCTTAACAGCATAAGCCAACCTTTCAAAACAAGAGACCAAACACAAATGAAAACCAAGGAAATGAAATTCTGAGAAAACTTAAATCTTAGTTTTTCAATTTTAGAACACTGTTACCCCATTTGTTGAATGAAGTTCCATATTAGTTTAGTGGTGCAACACAATTAAAAAGTATATTAAATAATTGTGATTTAAAACACTCTTTGAACTATATTGCCACAGTCCACTATACTTAAGACAAAAAATAATAAATTCAAGGATTACTTAGTTCAGGTAGCTTAGAGGCTGAAGTCAAAGATAAAAACATCTTGCTTACCCACCCATCACCAATTTCTTTAAATTCATTAAGCATTTTAATTTTTCATTGATGATGGATTGTGTTAGTACTAATACACTATTTATCATGCTTCCTTTAAAATGTTATTGCTGAATGATTAAGACACTGTGTGAAATGCTTCTCAGTGTGCCAAGAATGGATGTGTGTGAACTTTTCCTTTCCCAGACAGCAGAGAAATAGTGTTTCCACTATAGAACCCACAGCTTCTTTTCATTTCAGCCTTTCCTAGACAACAGTGCTTAATAGGTTTTCTGGCAGCAGACACTAAACACTTTTAAGAGGCATTTAATGTGAAGCTTTTGTTTACCTGTGGATTCATTATTAATGAAAAGTCAGGCAATGCACAGTTTGAGTCAGGCAGACATTAAGTGGATCAGTCACTTGCATTATTAAAATATGCCCTCAGGGAGCAAGGATTATTCTCCACATTCAATTATTCCTAATGTAAGGACCCCCACTCCCACCCCATATCACTTCCAAGAAGACAGCTTGTTCTTCCCTTGACCTTTTTAAATGCACACAGTGGTCCTGTGTCCATAGTGACCTTCAGAGGTAGCAAGGCTGCAGCACCCTCGAGCAGGGGGCCCACTACTTATCATGCCTTCAAAACCAAGTCCACAAACTCTAGCACAGCTGAAGCCTTTGACTGCAGGTCCCTCAACTACAGGAAGCCTCGGAAGCTGTGACACAGATTCCCCCAGAGCCTGTGTCTACATTGCCAGGAAGCAGACTTCTGTCAGGGAACATGCTTTGGCTGTCATCAGCTCAGAAATCAGGTAAAGACAGGCCAGAGCTCTCTTGCAATCTCAGTGAAGCAGTCAGAAAAACAGAGAGGTATAAAATGAGGCAGGAAGATGGAAAACTTATGAGTAGCAATTCTTTTTTTTTCTTTTCTTTCCTCTCTGATTCTGTAAGCCACAAGTTTCCTTGGTTTGTGTTGATATGGGAAATGGTCAAAACCAACTGCCCAGTTTTGCATGCTTAAATGCCTCTGTTTATTACCAGTAAACTCTCTTTGCCTATGTAGATTGGGATGAATTATAAAGTCCAAATTGTATATTATACATATATATGTATAATTCTATATAGATATACCCTGCCTGCTGATATTCAAAATTATCATTTTGTGGTGCTAAAAATATGAAAGCCTCCTTAAATTCTTTGTGTTATTTTCCTTATTCATACTATAACTTATGTAATGTACAAGAGCTAAGTAGATTTTTATATTACCACTAGAGAAATTTTAAACCCAGGAAATTCTGTATGTGCTTTTTGATAAATAATTTTTTCCCTCAAAATTCCACAGGTCAGGGTACATTGCCATATATTTTGCACTATGAACCAAGTAGGTGAAATTGGAGTCATTAATAGTTGAAAGACCAAAGGCCTGTAACAGAACCAAGGACAGTCAGTGTGGACTTTTGTCATAAGCTTGAAGCATCCTAGGTTTGGATCTGACAAATATCAACATTACACTATCCTCTACTACCACAGGATGCTTTCAAAGTGTTTTGTGTCTCTCATCGTAAAGATAAGAAAATGATTCGGGGGAGAGGTAGGGACCGGTGAGAATAAAGGATCTATAGAGCTATAAGACTTGCACATTCCAAGCTCAACAGATACTGCAGTATTGCAAGGGAGTATCAGTGAGCAGGTGCAGACTGTTTGCATGAGTGATCTTGAGGGAGGGTTCAGAGGATCTCAGTACATTTTGTTAAAGATTTCTAAAAGGAATACTGCAAAATGAGAGAGCAAGCAGGGATGTTTGTAAAAGCATGTAGCTAGTAGCAACGGGAGAATCAAGACATGGATGCCTTTGCCTCTGTGATTCCTTTGCCGACAGCAACTACCCTCCTATGTGAACGAACGTGACTCCTGCTCTGTCTTTTCCAGACTCCTCTTTCTGAATCTTTTCAACTAAGATACCACACACTGGAGTTGGAGAAGCTGCATCAAGTTCCTGGTAGTGCTCTGGATTGGATTCCTCAAGACATTCAAATGAAGCTGATGTTTTATACACATAAGATAAAACTAATAACCATCTTAAAAATAATGATGACACCCTAGCCAAGACTAAAAATAATCAGGATTTCAAAAGAAGGAGCAACAAAACAATTTTTTACTATTTTATGTTTTCCTTAAATTTTGGCTCCAAATATACCACCAAAGCAAGCCCAATTGTCTTGCAGGATGTATCAACTGAAATAAAAACCTATTCTCTAATATAAATTTAATAAAGCTATGACATCAAACCACCTGAGTTTATCTTCACAAACTTCACAGTACATAATGAAACAGTGAACAGCTATTCAGAAAAAAATAAGTTATTGTTCAAAAATGTATTCTTAAAAATCATTATTTTCAGGTGATGTGGAAGCGTACAGCTATAACCCAAGCACTTGGAAGACTGAGACAGGAGGATTGTTATGAGTGATATCAAGGCCATTCATGGTTATCTAACATGATTCTGTCCCAGAAAAAAAATTATGAAATCATACTGTCATGATCCACATGAAGTAATATGGGGGGTATTTAACATGGAAGAGGTTATGAAAATAGAGAAACCTGCTACTTGATAATCCAATTGAAAATATAAGGAAGCTTAAAAAAGCAGATTCACCAGAAACAAAATAAAGTCAGCCCTAGCAGTAATGGGTCACTAAACAAAAACCCAAGTCCTAAGTTACGTCTGATGGAATACCTCCATCAGAATTTTGGGGGTTTGAGGTTCTTAGTTAAACTGATACAACACTTTCTAAATATCTATATCTGTACTATATCTATATTTCTCTCTACATCTCTCTTCATATATATATGTATATATACATATATATATCTTCATATATGTGTGTGTGTTTCTGTATCTCTCTAGCTCTATGTTTATCTCTCTATGTATCTATATTTATACTAACCAGACAAAAATTACCTTCAGCCTCAATCAGAGAAGCTTCTCTTTGTGCTGAAACCCATGGCTGCACAGGTTGCTAATAATAAAGGATGGTTGTGGGCCCATTTATCCTATCTCCTCAAAGCTTAGGCAACACTGTTGAAGAGCAGGCAGAAGGAATGTAAGAACCAGGAGATAAGGGGAAGGGCTTCAAAATGTTATCTTCTAAGTACAGTGTGGACATGGCCATCATGAACTCACTTCAGCTGTGCCTACAGGCAATGGGCATACTCAAGTCAGGGTCATGCAACAGTTGGCAATGGAGAGAAGGAACTCTCTCCATAGAGAGTTCTATACAGAGGTCTACCACATTTTGCTGACCTCCTCACAAGTCACAGATTTGGGGAGAATAGGAGATCTAGTTCAGTTTTCCCTGGCTAGCCCACCAGGCTCTAATGGATATTTCCAAACCCATAGACAAATGACAAACAAATGCCCTAGTTCAACTCTGAGGGACACAAAACAACAGAAAGTCGTGAAGAGAGAAAAGAGGTTTGTTGGGAAGAAGTGCTGGCAGGGAAGGAAATAGACAATGACTCAGGGGAGTAAAGGGAGTGTATGAAATACATGTACGAAAGAATCAAAGACCAGAATTCGTTCATTAAAATGTCATCAAATTCTTAGGAAAAAAAAAAGAAACAAATGAGTGTAGGTGCTCAAGTTTTTTAGTTCTGCTCTTCAGATCCTGAGAGCAAAAGTGTTGGCTACTCAGCTGAGACTGCTAACAGGACTGTGTGAATTTTCAGTATTTAAAACTAGTTGTGATTACAGCAGCAGTACTAATAAAACTATGAACCATTTACTAGAAGGACATCAGAGTTTCAAAGAACGAATGTAAATAGTTAATAGCATCATTGTGAGATCTTTGTTTCATTGCCCCATTCCTTTTCTTTCTGCTCCCCTTGATTGCATTTTTTTGTCCACATTATTCTCCTTTTAGCACAAAGTCAGAAAATAAGTGTCAGCTTCCTTCTCCATGCTATCTGTCAAAAAGCTTTGTTTCTTGCTGCTGTGAGGACACTCTATTGCATGAGAAACTTAGTTAACAGGAGTATTTGGGAAGTGTATGAGGTTCTGCTGAGGCTTTCCAGAGCTTCAGTAAAGGAGTTCAATATTGTGCCATTCTGTATCTCTTCTCTAAATCTTCATGTCATTTGTCACCCCAAATAACTAGAGGACACATAGCAATAATGGTAACTAAAATTTACCAAGCACTTGATAGAAGTCAAAGCCTGCTTCCAAACCCTAACCCTATATAGTTGACAATTAAGATTGTACTCATTTCAAACAAGTGAAGAAATGAAGGATTAGAAAAGTTGAATAATTCATACATGCCTGGCTAGGGACAGTGTCAGGACTTGGATCAAGACATATTTTACTGCAGACTACAGACTCACATAATGCAAAGCCTTCTTTTATTATCCCAGCACTTCATACACGAGACAGATTGATAGATAAGTGCTGGCTCCCTATGTAGCTGGCAATAAAAGTCCAGTAAATCCTGTTATGATATAACTTGTTATTACACAGACTTATAAATGATTCAAAGCATGTTCTCAAAATACAACAACTCTATCATAAAGCTGACTTTGCGTGGTCAGCACATACGGTGCCTGTTAGCTCTGCCTATATCTTCACTCACATACCCACCCACCCACCCACACGATTCTAGGGCAAATCACACAAAAACTGTCATTTCATTACAGTTGAATAAGACAGAAAATTTATATTTGTATTTGATAAAATAAAGACTTTAATAATACTATTAACCTAGAACTGATCACCCACAGATGCACAGAACACACCTTAGCTCCTAGGCTGAATTCAAGTACCAGTCTATTCCTAGTGTGTGTGTGCATATAAGAAAGTACATGTGTGAGCTGCTCATAGACATGCTGACATAATAAATGCATGAAACACAAAATATAAGTGTCAGTCCATAAAATTCAGAAAAATAAAATCTAAAGTTTGTTGAGAGCTAGAAAAACAGAGTTATTTTTGAAGAAAGAGTAATAGTAGGCATCATTGAAGACCTCACAGCACTTTTGGCTCTAGAAATTATTTTCCTATTCATGCTTCTTTAGTTATAACGATGACCCCATGAGGATCTACATTTTGTTCCTTTATGTATTTTTTTCCTAAGATTTTTTTCTGCTTACACCAGAAATTTGTTCTTGCATTGTTTAGGAATCTTTTGAATGAGTGACACTGTGTACCCATTTGCTTGAGAGTGTGGCTATTGATCATTTCTAGCTTGAGATGATTATGATTAGACTGATTGTGGTCACTTTTATATACTTTTTGAGCAAGTCCATATGCCACTTTCTTGGGGGAAATATCCATGTGTGTGACTGTAGTATCATTAAGTTTATATTTATACCTTGTATTTAGAAATACAAACTGTCAAGAACTTCCTGAAACAGTAGCTCATTCCTGCCTACCCATCACCCCATGCCTTCCCCAGCACTAAAGCTTACATAACCATCATTATCAAAATAAAACACCATCAAGATCATGAAACTGTTATTCTCACAGTCTAGTCGACTACAGACCTTATTCAGCCATGGGCAGCTTTTCACATATTCTGTGTAAATACATGTGTGTCTATGTACATGAGGGCATATTAAATCCTGCGATGTTTCACCACATGGGAAAGTGGTATGATTGCCATCTTCATCACACTAGAGAACTGTTCTTGGTTCCACTGGATCCTAGATGCTCCCTCAGCTTTGTTATGAATATGAACAATTTGAAACCAGATAAATGAGGTAGAGTTTAAAACTGACTTCAGAGAGCTGATCCAAACTAGAGCCAGAGTATGTGACCTGGTCACTTGACTCCAAGGTCCTTTCTCTAACAATCTTGCTATTCTACCATGCTAGTTTAGCTTGTCTCACAGAAGGCAGCACCTATAATAACCCTAAAATGCTATTACCTGGGAATTTTTTTGTTGATTGGTAAAATGATGTTAATTCATTTAACAAATATCACAAAGTTATATTAACTGAATTTTTAAGGTATTTTCAGTATTTCGGTATATACTTCTTTTTGAAGGATAATTAAACTCTCTCTGGCTTTTCAAGTAATATTACATTGAACTTTACAAAATTGCAATTTTAAGTTAAAACACAGATGAATGTCACAATTTTATAGGCTCCAATTTAATTTAAATAACAATCCATACTTGGATTTCACTGTCCGAATTATTGAATAAAAGTTAATGATACCCTTTAGCTTATTCTGCAATAAAAGAGAGCACCAGGATTCAGTCACAGGCAGAGATCATGCCTTCCCTCCTGGGCTAGTACATGGGTATAACAATTTATAAATCCTTTCTTTTCCTGGCATATGGTACAATTGACAAAAATGTTCAAGCTATGTTTTGGCCCACTTTCTGTAGCTCATGAACCACAATTCTATGTAAATATTGTTACTCTGCTTTTTCCAAGGGCTCACAGATTTAAGTTCTTTCATTGATGTATGCATCTTGCTGTCCCTCAACTCAACGTCTGAGCCTGTGTGAAATTTCATCCATGTTGCTTTCCCTATTTCACATTTCATAAAAAAACAGATGTCACCATGGTATTAATTCTGACCATCCACAAATGAAACACATAGTATATTTTATGACAGAGTTTTTGTCAATCTTGAAACTATTGTTAATGTAATTCTGTAAGATGATTAAAAGAGCAAAAAATTGGGCTACATCAATCTAGAAATGGTGATGTCTTACAGTGCCCTCCCTTTATCTAGTTGGATAACCTGTTCACCTAAAGATATCCCTAGTAGACACATAAACTTTGCAATTTCTCCCCATTTTTATATGCTCTCCTTTTGTCTGCGATGTGAGAAATCATCTCCTTCATCCCTACAGAGGTCAGTATGTGTTTCTGCGTATCTTACCTGTACAGTTCATGCAAAGGCCCCTAAGCCAGGTCTACATTTGCATAGGAACTATTCACTGTAGACTGGATGGAGTGTCTCCTGGTGCATCGCATAGTCCTAAATAGGCTCAAGAGATCTCAGGAAATCTCTAACATTTCACATGGTATTCTTGAAAGGTTTCTTTGTGTTTATATCTGTAGCTGATATCAGCTATTGAAAAGGAGCCTTCACCCCCAAAATACAATGAAAAAAATCTAGGCCTATAGATCTATGGAAAATAAATCATCTCAACTTGGGAAATTATTTTTTTCCTGAAAATAATTCCTTTTCAATGTATTTGTTTGAAGGAAGATATTTTAACTTCACACACCTTATTAAAAGTGTTAAATCCCTCCAATTAACACAAAATTTTCAATTAAAGTATGTCATAAGGAACAGAGAAAAGCAGCACCATGGATAATGGATTAAAACTAGCATAAGTGCTCTTACAGTGGACCCAAGTTCGATTCCCACATCCACCATGGGTGACTCCATTTCTAGGGGATTAATACCCTCTTCAGAATTCACAGGCACCAGGCACACACATGGTGCACATGCATCCAGGCAGGCAAAACACTCATACATATATTAACAAATAAACCTATAAAAATACATTTATTTTTAAAATGAAATAAAATTGGCAGGAAACCAGTGAGGAGCACAAAGGATCTGTACTTGTTATTCAGTCTTCCTACACAGTTTCTCAAAGTTTGGTTTATGCCAATGTGATGCAGAGGGAGCGGCGCATTCTCTGGAGTTGGGTCGCAGAATCTTTCTGAGTGGTACGCCACAGTTTGGCAAAATGATGGGCAATGGATCCTAATTGCATTAACTTTATGGGATGTAAGAAATCAAATACTTGATAAAATGATGTAATGATACAAGTTTTCCAGGAACACATTATAAAATAGGGTTGAGGACAAATATACAGAAAAGTTTAACTCAGTATTTTTAAGCCACAGAAAGAAGCCACTTAAAGACAGATTGGTATTTTAATTCTTTCAACCCAAGTGGTACACTGATGATATTGAAGACATATTCACCAGGGATTCGCTGACATTACACTCAATGTTCCTGGAAGTTTCCAAAACTTTGTGCCAAAAGATCACCTTTACAGTCATGCTTGTCACTGCTCTGATTGGACATTCTTGCCTGTCACTGCTCTGATTGGACACCACCACCGTGGAGATTACTCTAATATCTAGACACGCCTCTCCTTAAGATTCCAAGGACATGCTTGAGCGGGCACTCAGCAATTGCCATTTGTGCTAAATGGCCTTTCAAGAAAGGAAGCTATGAGGTTTTAGGCTAGCAGATTTGGACAACGGGAGCAACTGAATATTTCATTATTATTCTGATGCCTACACTCATGTAAGGAGATATGACGGAAGACTTAATGAACTGGCTGTGGAAATAGTTATAATTAAAGTGAGAACATTTCTTATAAGTTGGAATTTTTAATTAGTGATATGTATTTATATGTAGTTCTGGTCACCAAAAGAGGCATGTAATAGAAAAGCAATACTTGACTTCGTTCAAGCTTTGACTTCCTTCTTCTCCTTTAGCATTATGGAAAAAGCTCTCCTATGACTTAGAATGTTATGAACATTGATAAGAGGGAAGGTGAGTTTTGACTTTATGAACTGATATTTGAGTTGGTCACAGGTATCATAGGTCAAAGGTCACCGGTCACAGGTATCAAAATGTTGCTTTTGTGCTTTCTATCCAAAGCTTGAATATATTCAGAAAGCAGTTATTAACATCAGAATTCTACCTTCTTGCTTTTGTTTCAAGGGAATGATCAAAATTTAAGTTTTATTTAGAGACAACCATTGAACTACTTTTTTCATTCTTGAAACTCAGCATTTCTTCACTTTTCACTTTTTCTTAATCATGCTAATATAGAGTTACACTATGGAGTAACAGCATTTGGAGATGCAGAACTGAATAGTGTCATTTTGTTCCCTGCAAACTAAAAAGGAAGTGGTATGTTCACAGGATGATTGTGCAGTCAATCTGCACTGCATCAAAACATGATGAGGTCATTTTTATTGGTGTCTATATTTGAATGAAAGATGATGAAGCTCAAAAGGAGAATACCAATTTGACATAAGAATTCTAATACCTTTGTACCTTTGTATGGTAAGGAATCCAGAGCCTTGGCATTGCCACCCCCAATTTTAACTGACAGTAAAGCTGGTTTGGGCTTTGGTAGTGATAGCACACTTACCATAAAAGTCACACCTGTGGCTTTAACATGAAGTCATTCAAGGAGAAGGTGTCAAGTTACTAATTTTTAAGCATTGATATTTAAGACACATTAAAATCTGCCCCCTTTAAGAACAGAATAAAATCCTCTTATCTCAGTATCTGCTTGTCACTTTGTTTTCCCTTCTCCATCATTAATGCCACATGACCTCATGCCTCATTGTGCACTCGAATTATTGTCTGGGCATATCAGTCCCGAGAGAACTCTACTATGATATGCCTTCCACACAGCATTTTAAATCATGGGTAAGGATATCAAGCCTATAATAAATTCCTCCCTATTAGCAATGACAAAATGATGAAAGTACAATCATCTATAGCCTAGTAAAAAAAAAGAAATACAGTGATAAACTTAGGCCCGGACTGGGGATCCTAAAGATGGAGAGAATTGGATTGAGTGTTTTCAAGAAAGCAGAGTACATAATGACTACTATTGTAGAGCACTGTTCAATTTATGAAACTCTGGTCACACACATTTTCTCTGTAATGTGAAACCAGTCTATTGTGAATAAACATCACCTTAGAATTTCATCAGAGATCTAACATTAAATTTCTTTGGACCAAAATCTCTGGGATAAGAGTAAACAAAGGTTGTCTTAGGATGTTCATAATGCGGATTGGATCAAAAATGCAATTCTGTCTAATCAGTGTTTCAGCATGGCTTTACCAAGCACAATGGAAACATTCAAAATACATGTAAAGTAATGTATGGATTAGAAACAGTTAGGTTTCTGAAACAATCAAAGTAGATCTTTATGTGAGTAATCAAAGGACTATAAATTTTGGCTGCTATTTTTTAAAAATACAGGTATTTTATTTTAAACCATATGTAGGCATGCATAACTGTAATATATCCTTGAATTTAAATTCCTGGTAATGTTTGCAAATTTTTGAATTATCATTTTTATGAACTATCTAGAAATTAATAAAACCTTAAGCAAAGCTGCCTCAGCATATTCTTTTTCTTTATGTCATGAATTGGAATAACATTAAACATCTGGATATAAAGTAAAATGTCCTTCCTTCCATATGTTTCCAAATATCCAGATGTCTATCTTCATATATAGATAAAACTGTATAAAAAGGAAACACAGAAATACATAAAATGAAATAAGATCTAAATTATTCCCCCTGTTAGGCAATTTTAATTCAAATATTTATATGAGTATATTCATGAAAATAAAAAAATTATCAAAACCAACAATTTCTCTGTCACACACCACACTGCATTTTCATAACTAAAGAATACACAAGGAAAACAATCCAAAGGCATAAAGCGATGAATTTCAGAGCGCTGATGCACAGTAACAGTTTATCTTTAAAAAGATGATAACCTCAAACCAGGTGATAGAAATTATAAATGAGGCAGTAACTACTCTGGAAAGAGCAAGGTCAAGGAGTGCTTGGGAGGGACACACAGATTCTTATTTCTGCCATTTTCCTGTTCTACAGGAGATGAATTGAGCATGATAGTTCCTAGAAACCTACTAGTTCATAAGTGTCTTCACTTCTTTTGTTAAAGGAACCAAAGCCACAGAGACCAAACACCAGTGAACTAGGGCCTGTGAACCTACCACCTTTCATATAGAAGGGAGGTAAACATAGTTTACTGTCAATTTAATAGTTGAAAAAAATGACCAAATATTTTGTCTGACATATAAAATTGCAAAAAAATTAATTTCAATGATTACATTTTTTTTCTTTTTGCCACACTGCCATACCTATTTATTTACATAATGGTTGATTTATCACAGCAGGAGCAGACCAGAATTCTTGAAAATAGGCCATGCACTCCTGAGGCACAAAATACATTAGAAAAACATGTTTGCTAGTCTTGAGTTTCAGTCCATGCTTAACCACTGAAATGGGGATTTTCTTTCTGAATTAAAGTACTTACTTCCCAATAAAACAGATGAAAGCAGACTATGCAATACCAACTACTAATTTCAAATGTAGAAAAAAACTCAAGCATTCCTATCCATGCCTCCAAAGATTTTGCTTAACATTTACTATTCTGTGGAGTGTTACTTTTTGGGAAATGAATGAAAAATTAAAAGCTAGCTCCCCATAGATCCATCTGGTTACATTCATAAATAACACACCCTCTCCTGTCCCTTCCTCCCACCCTTCTCAGCGCCTTGCCTTCCCTCCCACCTTCGATCCTCTCCAACCCCCACTCCTGTCTTCACCTAGCCTTTGCTTTCTTTGCCTCTATCTTGTACACAAATGATAAATATTTGATTTTAATGTCAAAAGCCTTGGCAGCATTCTAAAATGCATTTAGCTAAGGAAATGTGGGGCTTTCTTTTTTTTTTTTTTTCAGGAAAAGTTATTTGTGGCTGAAATAAGCTCTAAACAAGAGAATCAGGCTACAGCAGGCCATTTCTATCACACTCGAGCCTGTTGTGTGTTATTTATAAAATTTCATATTGCAGGATCAAGATTTTCTTTTATATCTCTTAATTTGATTTTGATCCCTTTGTATATTGTGTCAGCATTTTATGCTAGGATTTATAGCTGTCAAAATCTTTTATGTCATGAAAAAAGGAAAAGGAAAAATGTTTTCACATAAATCTTTTCATCTCTAAGGCATTTAAAGAGATAGGATAATCAGCTACTTCTTTTAATAAGTATTACTGTTTGAATATAAAATTTCCCTACAAATTTATGTTTGCACACCTGGTCTTCAGCAAGTGGCACTATTTGGGAAGGTTTTAGAGCCTTTGGCTAGTGACCTACCAAGTTACTCAGGTGGATGAAACATAAAAAATACCAAAACAAACATACAAACAAAAAAAACACAGACAAACAAAAAATCCTTTGTATTCTAATTAAAAATATGAACTGGAAAACTGGTGGTGCATCTTGAAAATGATGCCCATTTCTGGTTCCAGTTTACAATTTAGTACTTTCAATCAATGAGAATGGGTAGTTTTTCATACTTTTCGTGTCCCTTCAATTTCTTTTTTCAATGCCTTTTACATTTCATCACTGAAATGTCTATTCCACTTCAGAACTTTGCTAGAAGAATTTGCATGTATTGTTTGCACTCAAACTTCTGATGCCAGGAAACGATTCCATTAATGATAGCCTCGTGAAATTTCATGGGATAACTCTAACCACAGAAATGAAAGATTGGCATGATGAAAACTTAAGACACTGAAAAGAGAAACTGAGGGAGATACCAAAAGTAGAAAAGACCACCCATGCTCTTTGAAAGTATTAATATTGTAAAAATATCTACACTAGCAAATGCACACTACAGATTTAATACCATCCCCAACAAAATCTTAATATGATTCTTCATATAAATTTGAAAAATCAATCCTAAATTATCTGTGGAAATGCAAAAGATACAGAATGGTCAAAACAATTGCATATAACAATAACAATAATCTGCCCAAAGTAACACCATCCTCAATCTCAAGTTATACTATAGAACTATAGTTTTTAAAAACAGCATAGTACGGGCATAAAAACAGACTCATTAATTAGTAGAATAGAATTGATTAAATTCATACTCCGACATCAACCTCAGTTTTTTGGGATTTATTTTTATTTTTATTTTTTTGAGATAAGATTTCTCTGTGTTGCTTTGACTGTCCTGGAACTCACTCTGTAGACCAGGCTGGCCTTGAACTCATAGAGATCCTCCTGTCTCTGCTTCCTGAGTGCTAGGATTTAAGGTATGCGCCACCATTGCCAGGCTACCCACCTGATTTTTGACAAAGAAGCCAACAACACACACATTGGAACACAGATAGAATGTTTGTGCTGATCAAACTAGATAGCTAAATGGAGAGAAATAAATTTGAGGCATTTTCTCTCACTAAGGACAAAATTTGAACTGCAGATTGAGGATTTCAATATAAGGCCTGATACCCTGAATCTGACAAAATTAAAAGTTGATATGGGGTTAAACTCATTGATCCAAGAAACAATTTTCTGTACAGGACCCTGATAACATAGGCATTAGACTAACAACTTTTAAATGGACCTCATATATCTAAAAAGTTTCCATATAACAAATGACACCATCACTTCAGGGAAGTAGCAGCCCAAAGAATGGGAAAAAGTAATTATCAGCTATATATATGACAGACTTGGTATCTAGAATATGCTAAGAACTCAAAAAAAATTAACAAGAAGAAAATGAACAATTCAATTTAAAATGGGGCATGTTAAGGAAAGAGAGAGTTCTCAAATGATGAAATACAAATAGCTGAGAAACTTTTCTTAGGCTCTACAGCTTAGCTATCCAAACTTGCACCCCCCCCCCAAGCCAAATTAAAAGTGCCTTGAGATTTCATTAAAATGTATGAGGTTGAAAAAATAAACAAGTAAAAACAAAGAAACAAACAAACAAAATGGACAGTTGCTGGCACAGGTGTGGGGAAAGGGGAATATTTATTCACTGCTAGTAGTATAGTGGCTGGTAGAGTTACTATAGACATCCGTGTGGAAGTTCTTCATAAAAACTGAAAACCAATCTACCACTTTTGAGCACATACTCAAAGCATCTATAGTCTAGTACAAAGACCCATGTTTCCATATTAGGTGCAGCTCTATTCATGATATCCAGGAAATGGAAAAAGCTCAGATACTGATCAACTGATAAATGGATAATGAAGTTGTAGTATATATTTCACAGTGGTATATTATACAGCTGAAAATGAAATTATGAAATTTACAGGTGAATGGAGTTGGAAACAATCATTCTGAGGTAGTCTAGACCCAAAAAACAAAAGTCACATATTTTCTCTTATATTTGGATGTTAGCTTTAAAGTTTTAGCTATGTATGCTTCACTTAAAAATACCTATATATTTCAGGAAATTACTGAGCAGAAGTGCTAAGGACCTTTTAAGAGAGAACAATTCAAATGTACTAGTATAAAGGATTAAACCGAAATATAGAACAAAAAAAGATAAACTGTGGTGCTACAGGGAATGCAGGGTAGGAAAGGAAAGCTAAAAGAGATAACACTGAATAACTTTAAAAAAAAGTCATAAGAAAACCTACTACTTTAGGAGCTTTCTAAAATATGTCTATACATATACATCAATAGTGGGGTAACAATGCCCTCACTAGGCACCAGAAACTAACAAATATAATTTGTTACCTTAGGAATGAATTATTTCTTTTATAGTTGCTAGCCAGTAAATTCTGAAAGACCTCATGAGATTAAGCTATTACTAATTCTCTTAGTGACTATTCCAAAACTTGACAGTAAGACCCCATTGTTGAAAATACCATATATTTGAATTATTGAACATGAACAAATCAAGCTAGTACTAACATGGATGCCTCATCCCTATTGATTAGCTTTCATAGTACTGGAAAGTGTATGTACTCTACCAGGGCCAATAAACATCAATTTTGTTCAGTTACAAACAATTAAAGCTACAATCATAAGTGGGTTAGTAATACAAGCTTAATAGTACAATAGTGGCAGAAACATCCTGGAAGTAAACAATCACTTTCTAACTAGACTTAAGTAGCACTCCACAAGGTGAAAACCAAACCTGGCGCCATTATCAGACCAAGAACTTGTAACTAGACAAGTTGTAGACCATAGGAGAGAACTTACTACTATTACTCTGCTAAATGTATATAATACTAAACTAACTCATATGACTTATTATATCCATAGATGAAGGAATCTCTCAGTTCTCTTCAGATTAGCTTTTGTTTGTATAGATGATGATCAAAACAATTACAACTTGCCAAGGTACAGAGCAAAAGAGACGGCAGAATGTTCATTCTTAAATGGCATATAGGCCAAACCCTCTCCTATAAAGGCTCTGAGATCACTTTGGAATTAGGAGGGAAGAAAGAGCGAGCCAGAGTGGTGGATAATTATAAGAAAACAGTGTCTTACTGACATACCATGGAAGTTGCACATATGAACTCAAAGCAGTTGTAACTTCATGCACAAGACCTATGATAGATCAAGCCAGACCAAATCCCAACATGAGGAGTGGAGTTGGGAACAAGTTCTATGTCTAGCCAAGGAGCTATTGGCAAGTGTTAGCTGTTGTAGATGAAAGGTCGGTATTCTCTAAAAGTGTAACCCCTGATATGTAGACCATGCTCAAGTGGAAGACCACACATCCAAGAATATTTGAGCAGAAAACATTGGCCTTGATGAGGAAATAAAGATACAAATTTCGATGAGAAATGTTGGTTTGGAGGGTGCATATGATCAAAATACATTGTACAAAATTGTCAAATACGTAATTTTTAAAAGATGATTTTTTTAAAAAAGTTGGGATAAATGAAATTAAATCAGAAACCAGGAGAGTTGGCTGCTTTTCCTCACTGCCATCTGATCCCTGTATTTGGATAATAGAAAACACTGTCGCTTGGGTGGCATGAACCTTGATCTTTATCTCCAAGTTTTAAGGACATGCATAATAAACTATCTTGTGAAACAAGATGCATATATTCTTAATTAAACATAAAAGGAAGAGAAAAATTCTATCCTTTTAGTAATTGCAGAGTGCTAATTAACATATCTTTTATCCTTAAAAATAGTGATATATATGTACGTATAATATTTAATTTAGTTATATTGTTTATGCAAATGTGTAATAAAATATACACAGAGCAGTTAGGCAATAAGTGTAGAGGAACTGTCAGTACTGCTGGGAACTTAGGCAAAATATAGCACTGTTTATATTAGCTATTTCTTATTCTGTCTCAATAATAGTAATAATTTTGTTCACCATTTGGCCCATGATTCTTTGGATATATGCTAAATGTAGCATTACATATACAAGAAAAGTACATTCCCAATAAATTACTTTGCTAAATAACTTAATTATTAAAAACATTATAGCATTTACACCAACAAAAGCTTTATTTTATTCCAAAAGAATTTCTAGTTTTATTTTTAATAAATGTTAAGTTGTAAATAATAGTTTGAAATGTGGCTCATGATGGAAAAATTTGATTTTTTAGAAAATCATAAAGTGTTTACATTAACAAATCATAAAAGTTCATGCTTAAAAATTCTATTTAAAAAGAGCACAAAAATGTGTAATTTAGAAAGAAAACCAAATACATAAAATTGTGATAATAAATTCAATAGGAAGTAAAAGAAAGGGCTACTTGTAAATTGAGGGATTAAAAGTGCCTGTTTTTAGAATTTTTTGCCGGGTAGTGGGTGGCGCACTTTAATCCCAGCACTCGGGAGGCAGAGGCAGGGGGATCTCTGTGAGTTCAAGGCCAGCCTGGGCTACTGAGTGAGTTCCAGGAAAGGCTCAAAGCTACACAGAGAAACTCTGTCTCAAAAAAAAAAAAAAAAAAAAAAGATTTTGTTATCATTGGTATTTTCCCCTTCAAAAAGTAATAATCACTATTGATTAAAAAAACGAAAAACAAAACAAAACAAAAAACAAAAAACAAAAAAGCAGACTAGTGGTATTTGCTTCTCCCATGAGCCTGGGCTATAGAAACAGAAGGAGGCAGTACTTGCTGCTATTTTATGTGACCTCTTAAAAAATGGTGTGGAATAATCCTTCTGTACACCATGAAAATGGGTTGTTCTCATTGTTAATAAAAAGCTGATTGTTTGATAGCTAGGCAGAATTTTCAGGGCAGAGAGATTGCTGGGAAGAAGGGCCGAGTCAGAGGAGTTGCCAGCCAGATGGAAAGGAAGCAGGACCCGCAGGAGAGGTAAAAGCCAAGGGCCTTGAGACGGCACATAGATTAACAGAAATGGGTTGATTTAAATAGTAAAATCTAGTTAGGAATAAACCTGAGCTATTGGCTGAGCATTTATAATTAAAAGAGAGAGAGGGAGAAAGAGAGAAGACAGAGGTAGCTCAGCAGTTAAGAGCACTGATGGAACTGGATTCAATTCCCAGGTTGTGCAGAGTTTGATCATGCCAGGATAATAAACAAACAAACAAACAAACAAATAAATAGAAGGAACCATGTAACCCCTCTACACAGCAGAAACACAATGCAGCCATAAAATTGTAATATAACTCATAGAAATAATCACTACAAACCTTTTATAGTCTGTGGCTTTAAATTTTGACTGTTTTTAGCATTACCATGCCCATGATATAACCTTAGTGAATATTTGTTGAGTTAATGAATACATTTTATTATCTGTAAAAACTATGCCTATCTAATTGGGAAAGTAAACTTTTTTGTTTATTTTCTTCAATGCTTTAAACATAGTGCATGAATATTATTATTACTATTGAAAATAAGTCATTACAAATATTCTTATGGAAACATATAATGCTTTTTTTTTTAACAAAGATGGAAGAATCAGAAATTCCTACTTTGCAATCTAATGGCTCCCAGCCAGACTTGTGTCAATCACCAAATGAATAATGCGTTTCACTAAAGTTCACAGTAAGATAATACATGTATATGTTGCTCTGTACAATAGATTTTTCATGAAGGTTTGAAAGATATAATTGTTGTTTTTGATATGTGATGAAGAGGGCAGGCTCAATATTTAATGCAGCTCAGAGATTTATAATTTTGTAACTAAAACCCATTTGTGCAATGAATAATCATGAATAGCATAACTATTAACTGCCTTTATACATGAGACTTTCTTAAAGAAAGTTCATACCTATAATTTTAAGAAATGAGAAAAGCATATATGTTTACATATATGTTTATTATTAGATTGTCCCCTGAGGAGAAAATATTCAATGAGACTAAGGATCGATTTTAAAGCCAAAACCAGTCTTAACTTAAGCAAGACCCTTACTGTGCGATGAATATCATTACATCATGAAGTCAATATTCATGGTTTAGCCTGCCCCCTCCCAAAAAATATGTGAAATTCAGATGTGATTGTTAAAAAATAAAAAGGTGTTTTGTATGATCTTGAGGTTTCTGTTTCTAGGCCTTCTCATCCCAGCCTATTGCAGTCATTAGTAATTAGATACAGTAAAACCTACCATGAGTAGATAGAATATCATGGCCATAATTCTGTGGATTTATGCTATAATGGTTGACAATAAGCAAATCTTTGGGTCCCACATAAGCAACACAAATAAAATTCTCTAGCTAAGGTGGAAGGTTCCATGGGGGATCCTGTGGCATTGGTATCTAGGGACTATTTTTATGTTCTGTTTCTCCTTTGAATTAGGTGTAGGTTTGTAAAGTTCTTGGAAAATAATTCGGAGAAATTTTATCGAACATAAATCAGGCACATCATAGCGAATATTGACCAGCCAACACACAATGGCTGCGGCCATTACAATGACTGTGGTACATTAAGAATTGTTGATAAATAACTATAACTATAACACATTGGTTTAAAGACAACTAAATGATTTCTAAAAGTACCAGAAATAACATAGTCAATAACATACTTTTAAAAGAATGACTTGTTCTTTTCCATGAAGTTAAATGAATCAAGCCAGATGCTACAGTTTAGTTTGCTATTACTAAAATGATAATGGATTTTTTAAAAGTCAGAATCTCCTGAGCTAAATTACCAAACCAAAATTTTTATTTTCCCTCTGCTTCCTGTGTGCACCACGCATACACCCCAGATATCACTCTAGTCAGTTAGGATTCTACTTAAAGATAAATAATGCAAAGGAGAAGTAAATGCATCTTGTAGACAATTTTCTTCTAGCCTATAGCTCTTCTGGCATCACAAAAGAAAAAAAAATACTAATTACTCTATTCTAATATATCTGCAGCCAGCAACTTGGTAAACATGTACTGAGTCTAGTGTGCTTTGGATTAATTCTTCAGCACAGTAATAAATAGCAAACTATATTAAAACACTGTTCCTTTGGCAAGTCATTGCAGCACAAAACTGTGGAAAAGTTAGAGTCAATGATCATCTGAACACCATTGGTTCGCTTTCAGATAAGTATTAGTGCATATTTTCTTGGACAAAATGACAGACACATTCTAAAATAATAGTTTTCTGTTATGGCTTGCTATTTTTCTTTATTAAACCATACTAATTGTGAGTTCATTTTAAAAATATTTATTACTTATTTTGAATGTACAGTATCTGTGCAGAAATACATGCATGTATTGCACAGTGTCCAGGCTTGCACACAGTCACAGAGGCTATGAGGAGCTATTGATTACCCTCCTCTAGTCCCTTGCTCCCTCCCTCTTAAGCAGGGCTTCTCCCTGGATATCAGGTAGGCTAGAAGCCAGTAGGCTTCAGCAATCCTCTTGTCTGTGCCCACCATTCATACCCTGAAATATCCAGCTTCTTACAGAAATGCTGGGATCCAGACTGTTCTTCATGATTCTATAGCAAGTGCTCAGCTGCTTTAGCCATCTTTCTAGTTCCTACATTTTTCAAGATTTTACAAAAAAAAATGGATTGTATGTTTGTCTCTTCTGTTTTTACTTTGTTTGTTTTTAACCTCTGTCTTCTCTGGGTGCTGCAGGCTGTAGGAATATATCATAAGAACTCAGCTGGTTATGGCAAAGTCACTACCTGGAGGGATCAGGGAATTCCTCCAGAGGAAGCCAAATCCCAAGGAGTTTTTGGTGTTACTTGGCTTGTTATATATCAGCTGTATTCTGTTATGAAAATCATGTGTGCCTTCATAGCTTTCCCAATTGACTTTTCCCTAAGAAGGGCTAACAGTGTGGACTGATCACTCTCTGGACATACACATTCCAGGTATTTGGAGAACAGCCTCAGGAAAGGCTTTCTCTGGAATCAGATTATCTCCCTTAGCCACTTTCAAGGACTATAGGAAACACCACCCAGGTGGGTGCTCAACTTCCAAGGACTAACAATGATAACAGCCCACATGCAAGTCTCCTGACTTATGGTAAATTCCACAAGGGGACACCACCTAGGAGAGGTGGAAGTTAAGTAATAACTTTACACAATTTAGTTCGGACCCTCCCTTTATATACCGGGACTTCCAGGGCATAGAGAGGAGAAGAGAAAAGAGAATGGAAGAACTAGATGGGTAAGAACTTGAGAGGAATGAACTGAGATGGGGAAGAACTCGATTGAAGGGCTAAAAGAGAGGACTAGAGGAACAAGATGGAAGATGAGGAAGGGCCAGATAGGGAAGAACAAGATGAGGAAGAGCCAGATGAGAGAGAAGGAGACGGGAGAGGAGCTGATAGGGGAAAGAACTAGATGGATGAGAACCTAGAAGGGACAGAACTAGATGAAGGAATTAAGATAGAACCTAGAGGGGACAGTAGAAAGAGAAATCAGGCAAGAAAGGAGCTAGACATGAGAACAGAACTGAAGCTGTGTATAAAGGATGTTATGCCAGAGGAATTAAAGCAAGTGGACTATAGAGCTCGGTGTGCTGAGATTCTATTTCCTGAAAATAGCCCTCGCCGATAGTAGTTCTCTCTCCTGAGCCCCTGGGATGTATAATATTAAGGCTGGTCCCTCTAATATTATACAAGATCTGGGTTTTTTGTTTGTTTGGTTTGGTTGTTCATTTGTTTGTTTGTTTGTTTGTTTGTGTGTGTGTGTGTGTGTGTGTGTGTGTGTGTGTATGCCTCTTTTTTTTCTAAAGAGAAACGTCCTGAAGTTGGGTGGGTGGGGAAGTATGAAGGGTCTGTGAGATGTTACATGACAGTAAACTATTATCAGACTATATTTTATAAAAATAACTAAAATAAATAAATGAATAAAATAAAAATTGAAGAAGAAGGAGTAGGAGAGGAAAGAAGGAGAAGAGGAGAAGAGAAAGACAATTTAAGAAAAAAAAATAATGGTCATGCAGACCAACTCATTCCATCGAAATTTCTTCTGAAATATTTTCACCCAGCATACTGGGTAAACACTTGCAAAACCTGAATCATTCATTCACTCATTTTCCTCTGACTTGGATTTTACTGAGAACAAGTCTAAATTCACTTTGTGTCCTCCATTCCTTCATCATAAATTTACCCTTAGATTCTACTTAAACTTACCTGATTCCCTTTCTTCATGGTTCCTAGTTCAGATATTTAAGTGTAAAACTATAAACATCTGAGCTTCTTCTAATTTATAACCTTTATACATCAATTAAACAATAAGAATGCTTTTGCCAGACAGACAGTGATCGTCTCCATTTATCTCATGAATACCTCTTAGAGTTTTACGGTGGAAATGTTTTCTGAACAAAGCAGAAAAAAGAACTATTTTTCTCTATCATTGTATGTATGGTGCACCTTTATGTATGTCTTCTAAGCTGCATTATTTCTGCATTCCTGATGACTAATAATATGTGAAATGCCAACCAAAAGAATTTGTTATTTATTTTTCATGTATATTCCTGCTAACACAGGATCTTTACTAATTTTTGAACTGATTCAGGACTTTCTTACAATTCATGTTCAGATTTGAATTTCATCTAATCAGATTTAAGCCACTGTTCCAGCTGATCAATTAAAAAATGAAAAAACCACCACAGCAAGTTGTCGCATTCAGTGCTTCCTGTCTCATGTCACCCCACATGTCTTCCACTTTAGTCCTTTTCTATTTGCTGTGAAATAGGATAACAGCTAACATTTATGCAGCATTTATATTACCTAACAACCCTTTGAAACAGTCTCTGTTATTAGCCTTATTTTATAAATAAAAAAACTGAAATTAATAAATTAAGTAAGTTCCCCAATATGACCAACCTGTGAGACTTAAATCTGGAATTATTTCTCCAACCTCCGTCCCATTAATTGATTTGACAATTTCACATGATGTCTATACCCCATCTCACATTACATACACAGCTTGGTATTTGTCATATGTTTCATTTCATGTGGCCATTGTGTGTCTTTGCATGTATTTTTATTTGCCCTTTCGTGATATTGTTTTTTAGGAAGCAACTCACTCAGCTTGTCTATATGAGAACTGATGTCTCTTTAACCAATACACATCACATTCTTCCTGTTAATTTTCTACTCGAGAACCTCCAGAATTATATAGTCACTTTCTTTACACAATCATTGCTGGCTTCCTTTTTTAGATTCCTTCCTAGAGGAGTTGGGCTTCCTTCCTCAAGCATCTCTGGATTCTCAGAAATTAGCACAGTATCAGCCTCTTTGAAAAACTAAATAGTGAACAAGAGCTCATATTGGGTAGTAGATCATTGATTTCTTCCTTCATTCTCAACATATTACCTGAGCAAAGTCACTTGGATTCATTCAAGGCAGCTTTAACACCTAAAAGTCTTACACTGCATCCCTTGTCATCACGATAGTCCCTGAGATACCTGAGTCTTTATGATATTAATTCCATATTACCAAGTTAATCTGATCTAGAAGAGGAAAACAACAGAACAGGAGTGAGCTGCATTTTCTCTGCCTAGTCTATTTCTTATTTATTTACAGGTAGTCTCTATCAATCCACATATGCTGAAAGATTAAGATATTTATCTTCAGATTACAAGTCAAAGCACCATATTTACTGGAGCAAAAATGCTATATTAACTTTTTAAATTATTATTTTTTTCATTTGCTTTACATCATGACTGCAGCTTCCTTCCCGCTCTATATTAACTACTGAGATAAATGTAGACAATAATTTTGCCTTAGCTATTTATTGTACTAGCAATATAGAAAATATAATAGGCTGTAGTGTTACATTGGCTTAGCTGTACTGAACCTGTGCTTTTCTTGGTCTCTGTCTAGAATAAACAATCTTTTGCTTACATATTATGGTTCCCAATTTTGTTTTTGTGGGTTTTCTGGTGTGCAAATGTGTGTGTCTCAGCATCTAAATGTAAATCCTGTGATTTTTTTCTTTGGCTCTTTTCTTGTTTCTTCATTTGTTTTGTCCTTTCATTGGTTGTTTTTATTTCATCTTATTTTATTTTTATTCTTATTATATTATTATTATTTAATTACCTGTTTGTATTCAAATGAGACAGAGAAAGAAAATGTGTGGATTTGGATGGATGGGGAAGTGGGGAGGATCTAGGAGACACACAGGGGGGGAAAACCATCGTCAGAATATATTGTATGAAAAAAATCTATTTCCAATTTCTAAAGCAGATTTAAAAAAATGAACAGTGATTTAAACTAGGTGTGTTGGCACACATTTTAGAACTCAAGGGCCTTAGGCAGAAAGACTATGAGTTCCAGGCCAGCCTATGTGAGAAGTAAACTCTGCTTCCAAAAACACAAAATGAAGAAAATAATATTTCTATTATGACCAGCAAGTACTTGTTAATTTTGTGAACATATTTTTCATCAGGCAAATCCTTTACTTTTTACTGCCATTTCTTTCTCACAGTGAGTCAGCTTAGATGATCTCCCTTCTAGCCAGGCTTTTTCTGAGACATAGTCTTAACTCAGGCTCTCTGAATGTGCTAAAGAACCATGGGGAATGCTTAATGGAAACATGCAGGCTATAACACATTGTTACACTCATTGTTCCTTCCCAGTGACTGTGAATGTCTTGCACGACTCTTTGGTTACTTTGCTTTGGATTCCTTCTCTCTAAAAATTGAAAACAGATCTAGCCACACAACTGTCACCCACAGGGTTAAGGGGGGCAGAGAAAGGGAGGAAGGGGGAACTGGGATTGGTATGTAAAATGAAAAAAAAAAACCTTTTAAAAATAAATAAATAAATTGAACACAGAGTCCATCTGTCTTTTACCTATCACACTTATTCCCTGTTCCTAGCTATCAATCTGCTACAAATTACAAGCTTGATTTTGGAGGATATCCAAACACCTGGTGAGCTGGTTTCTCACCTGGCAACCTCTATTTCAGTTCATTCATCCTTTTGAGCCTTTGAGTTTGAGTTTGGATATTTAGAAGTCCAGAAATAACATTTCTGTATTTTCTGCTTTTACATGTATCAATAACTGCTATACCTAGGCCCAAACCCTCCAAACTTCAAGATACATATTTTAATGCAAAGAGGAAAACAAGCTTTATCTGCTGCTTAAGCAATGGTTGAGTCTATTCTGCTCCAGCAGACTGCCTTGCCTCCTTCAATCTCTCTTCTATGAGGAATATTAATTAATGCTGCAAAGTGTGGGGAGTGGAAGTCATAAAGAGAAAGGAGATCACACAACCTTTCAAAATTTCTTCTCATTCGTCACTTTATGAATTTGAGCATCTCATTCATTATTCAAAGCCTGCCTATGAAGATTAACAATGTAACCACTAAAATTGTAGTTAAGAACATCTTTTGCCTTTTGTACTTCTGAATCATTGTCTAATCAACATAAGTGCTTATGATCTTATTAATGCTTATGTTTTGGTAGCATAATTTGTGATTCAGATGTTAAGTATTCCCTCACAGGTAATCATGCATTTATTATTGTCTGTGGTAGGGCTTTACTGAACTTTCTTCATGCTTCCTCATTTTCTAAATGCATTACTACCCATTTCACTGTCAAGCTGAAGTTCATTGCCACAATTAATATTTCAGGAGTACGATGCCACCTTACTTCTATTTTTCCCTTGTTCTGAGCCTTGGTACATAGATCGTACTCAACAGAGCTGACATTTCAATTAGGAGCACATGCTTTGCCAAGTCCTCATTATGTCTGCTCTGCTGTGACCTCCATCATTGGCCCACAATCCTAGTACTTTGGCCATTGACTGAATCCTCTCCTTGTTGAGTAACTTCAACACTATTTTCTTTGACCTTGATTTTTATTTTTATTTTTTCTGTACACAGCAGAATTGCTTCTGAATTTAAAAATCAGACATATTTTCTTTTACATTTATTTATTTCTATTATCAGTTTGATACAGTGCAAATTCTTATCCTAATAGTGAGATGTTTCATTGAGGCTTGCCCAATAAGTGAGTAAAACTAAAACTTATTCTAAGCCACAGTCATCCTAGGGTCCCCCCTGCTATATAGCCTCTCTGGATCTGTGGGTTACAGTCTGATTGTTCTTTGCTTTATATCTAGTATCCACTTATGAGTAAGTACATACCATGTATTCTTATTTACTTATTTAAAAACAAAGCTTTTAAAGAAGAGTTTTATTTTTAAGTTGTAAAGATAATATTGTGTTGTCACACATTCCATAACAACTTTCTGTACACGAACAATGTGGTAACTCCTCTCAGTAAATGAACCTATATAGATATTTTATTACTGAATAAAGTCTGTTTTACTTATATTTCATTACCCTTTATTCAATGTCCCTTTTCTGTTCCAGGATCCCACAATCTATTTAAATCTCAAGTCTTCTTAAGCCCCTTGTTTCAGTGCTAGTTTCTCAGGCTTTTCTAGTTTGGGATGATTTGGGTAGTTTTATTGAATACTGCTCAGGTAGTCTGTTGCATGTTTCTGAGTTGGAGTTTGGTATCATTAACATGGTTATATTATTTTGAGTTTGGGGAGAAAGATCTATAGTGTTGTTTTAATGACAGTGTATGAAAGTCTCATCCTTTCAACATGACAAAACACAGTGGTCAAGCAACTTGAGTGCTTAGATTAGATGGTGTGTGTCAGGGTTTTGTGTTGTCAAGTTACTCTTTTCTGCCTCTTTTTTCTACTTCACTCTTAGAAAATAGGCCATAACTTGGAGTCCACACTACCCAATGAAATAGAATATTACATTCTATTTCTTTGATAGATACAATGATTTAAAATTCATTCACACAAAAATTTTGTTTCTCTTTCTGCATTTATGTATGCAATTAATGACTGAGATTATAGTGAACTCATGGATTGTCATTCAATTTGTCGAGCCCACAGAAAGACTGGGGAGGCAGATGGTTTCTCTGCAGATTCTGTTCTAGATGACACATTTTCTTAGTGCTGGCATGTTAGTCTCTGTTGTCTACTATTCTCTACAACTGCATCTGGCTGGATAAGAAGTGATGCTTATAGCAATTACTTTAGGACTCTGTGCAATTTGAATGTCAGAGCTCAGAGTAATTCTGCTTAAACCAGGACACGGCAGACTTTGCGCACTAGCCGGCTGGGTTTGGAGTCTGAGTCCCGCTTTGTGTAGTATATGACTCCAGTTATATAAGCTCCCTGTATCACAACTTTTCATTTATGGAATGGGAGTTATAATCACACGTAACATGTAGGGTTTTAAAGATTGAATGAGATAAGCTCTGAAAAGATACAAGAGCATTACACAGCCATATAAAATAAATGTCAGCTGTGAAAATCATACACTGTATTGTAAATATCAGGTAATACCATGCATAGTAAAAAGTGTAATTCCATTCAAGCATGAATGTTAGATGAAATAAAAGATGTTATTGGTTAAAAATGAAATTAGCCATTCCAATGAGTGTCCTAGAGAGTGATTATCTTTCCTCTTCAGTATCACGTTACTTATTTTACTGAATAAAGCAACAGAAATAAGCAGAAAAAAACTGATTGAATGTGTGGAGAACAAACACTTGTGCTAATCATTAAGGAATGGGTACAAAGTCAAGTTTGCTGGAAGAATAAGCATGCCCTTAAACACAAGGTTCTGTGTGAACAAAAGTGTAGGCAGGAAAGTGGTAAGATTGAAACATTGCTTCTAAAAAGAACAGCAGCATAGAAGTGGGGGGGGGGACAAAATTTAAAACAGCATATATCAGGGCCACAGCTTCCTCCATCTCTGTTGTGTGCAGTGTGATCCCAGCCATCACATTAGGAATGAGATGCTAAATGTTCAATGCATCACGGTGTCTCTAGCCTATTTAAAACCATGTGTTGTCTTCAAAACACAACCAGGGATAATAAATACTAGGTCACTTCCTTTCTTTGAAAGTTCACTTTTATAAGAACCATGAGAAAGCATATTTAGGGGCTCATTAGTAGAAATCTCCATGCTTTGTGCCTAAGTGTCTTCCTTTTCTATCTCATTTCCACATTCTGAAAGTGAATGCCCCTAAATGGATGAAAGAATCTCTAAGAAGAAGGGAGTATGCCAGCATCTGCATCTGGACACAGTTAAATCAATAAAGGATATGTTCTAAAACTTTAAAGAAGCTTAATGTCAAATCATATGTTTCAGCATACCATAAATTCAAATAATTATATGAAAGCATAGACTTAATTGTAGGTATGCTAGTCAAATTATTCATATATCAGCTTCAGATACAAAGTGTCTGCAGAATCTAACACCCCTAATAGTGTATATAAATGGAAACGTCTCTGGTAAATTTCATGAAATACATCCTCCTGGACGGTTGACACCTGTCCAATACTGAAGACTTGAGTACATTCCATTCAGATCCTCTATGCCATTGCTCTAATTTTAGAGCTGCAAGAATGTCATAGCTCATCTGTTCTTTTTTTGTAGAAGTTGCTTCTAAGAAGCAAAGTTAGTTCTAGCTATATGAACTGGAAGTAACTTTCCCCAATCCTCACTCTCAATTCCACACTCTCAGTAGATACGTAAACCTGCCTGGAGAGCACATGAGATGTGAGTGATAACTGATTAGGGTGAGCATCTAATCCTGATTTGTCTAATTGTTTCCTACCTTTAAGAATAAATATCTTGGGTTGAAGAGTTGGTTAAGAACACTGGATGCTCTTCCAAATGACCTGGGTTCTCTTCCCATTACCCATGCTTAGCTCAAACCAACTATAATTCCAGTGCCTAAGTATCTGATGCTGTCTTATGGCCTTCATTGGCACCAGGCACACAAATGATGCATAGACACACATGTAAGTAAAATATTCACACATAAAAAAATAAATAAATATGTCTTAACTCTCAGAAGTCTCATTTTGAGGGAAACAAGAAAAATTTGTCATACAGACTCTTCAGTTTAGTGGATGAAGTATAGTTGGAGTGAGTGAGTCTTGGTGGGTATGCCTTCAAACACTTGTCTTGATTCTAGGCCACTTTGTATCATTCTCCTTCCTGTATACATGAAGTAGAAAGGTTTCTCCTCCATCTGTGCTACCCACCATGAAGTTCTGGTTCATAATGGACCCAGAAACATGAGGTAACATGACTATGGACTGTCTGAAGCTATGAGATTAAAGCTTAACTAAATTTCTCTGCTTAAGTTGGCTGTTCAACTCTTTTGGTGCCAACTATATAAAAGAATCTGACTTCCCTTCAGCACATGAAAGTTTTTACCCTTTATATCTACACAAAAGATCTAACAAATACACTATTAAGATATATGTTAAAAATGTATATTAATTATTTCTATTTACTCTGGGCCAAGTTACTTTTCAATACTATGGAAAGTATTGACCTATACAATGACTGGATTAAAAAAAAAGTATTGCCTGCATGAAAGCATTGCTTACATGAAAGCAATAATCATTTTTTAAGTCAGTATATTAGAAATTTGGATCAAGTACTCTAAAAGAGAAAGTATTATGGTAACAAGTAAGCTATTGAAATTAAAACAGCTAACAGAAGGTTTTACATATTTGAATATTTAGATATCGATTTATAGACTATTCTTTCTGTTCCTTCTCTTTCTACTCAAATCCAGAGATAGCACCTTACAGTCTGAAGAATAGAGCTGCCTATTGTCTGTTCTGTCAATAAGGTTTTATTGGAACAAAGCCATGAAGATTCTTTTATGGATTCTCTGTGGCTGCTTTTACTCTGTGGCAGAATTAGACTAGTTATGCTTGAGACGCTGTAAGAGAAAAAGGTCTACGATATTTACTACCTGGATCTTTACCAAAAAGTTTTCAAACTCTTTTTATAGTAATAGGAGATCATAGTCTTCACAGTCCTGTACACACACACACACACACACACACACACACACACACACACACACCTTTAATAGCCATCTTCATTTCTTTGTTCATGCTGTTCTTCTCATTTAAAATGCCCCCAATTTCTTTTACAGTTCTAATATGCTATAGCCAGTGAATGGCATACATTTTCATTTTTCCTATGACATCACAATGCTAGCAGATAGAAATAAGCCACTCATCAATTTTCTTTCAAAAGTCTAAACAAATCTCCTTATGATATTTCCAGTAACAATTTTCATGCACTCTGACAACTAGTATTTTGTAGTCCTAATTTAATCTTTATACTCTAAATACTGTTAATAAATCTTTATGAACAAGTATTTGATACACAGTTGTTTAATGCAGTCATTCATCCACATTGAGGAGAAAGTGAAGTAAGTTGACTAAAATTAACTAAATTTTAGCAGAATCTTTTAATATATTCATTTTCAATCCTTCTCAATTTATAATAACTCTATAAGCAAGTGAGAACAGTAATATTTTGCTTACCTGGGTAAGAATGATAAAAATTATCTCAATAAAAAAAGTAGTATCACATGGTTGAGTAGTAGCTCCAGAGTCAGAAACCAATGTAGGTTGCTAATTTGTCCAAGAGAACATAGAAAATCAGCATGTGCCTGGAACTGGATGTGTTGAATAACCAAGATCATAGCCCTTTTATGTAAATGCTATCACATGTATTATTATTGTACAGGCAGTCTACATCTATCTAAATTTATTTTGTTTTACTCCTAAGAAACTTTAGATTAGCTAAATAATTGACATAATTGTCCCTCCTGTGACCTTGATGGCCCAGACTGGATAGGATACAGTTCCCCTGGCTCCCCATGTTCTGATAGACTTCTGAATTAGAACCACAGGGAGCAATTTGGTAGAGACTATTTTTCTTTGGCATTCTTTCCCCAAGTTACATGCAGTCCCCATCTGCTTTATAGGTTCAGAGAGCAGGAGAATTGGCCAAGCAACAGCTTTAGTGACAACAGGGAAAAAAAAATCCAAAAATGACTCAGTAGGGAAAAAAAACCTATGACAAGGTTTCATGTTACATAGGTGCTAATCCTGAACTTACAATTTGCTACTGATTTTATATATATATATATATATATATATATATATATATATATATATATATATATAGTCTGTTTACCTTTTGTATGACACAATTCATTTTTATCAAAATGGAGGAGTAGGCCCAGGTAATGTGTACCCTCTGTGCACCATTGGCATATCTTCATCCTGTCATTCTTCTATATGGTGGGCATCATTCTGATAGATTCCTTACCAAGGACTGTCAGAGAGAAGAACTAGTTGTCCAAAAAGAAAAAGAGCTCTACTCACGCTGCTCTGGACAACCAAGGTTATGCTACTTTCCATAAATGGAATAATTGTTCCTACTCCTGTCTTTTACTGTGTCATGGCTTTGATTAATTTGCTTACTCTGTCAATGTGAACTCCTCTACACATTCTAGATATGCTAGGCATTCACACATACCCATCAACAGCAGTCCTACATTTTGTTTTGTTCTAACTGCAGATCTTCCAAATAGTGTGCTAGCATGTCTTATATTGTATTCCCTCAGTGTTTGCAGCTGTCTAGTGGAGCGTTTATGTGTAAATTATATGCAAATGAGTAAGTATGTGTAAGTAAAAAATAAATAGCTACACTGTATTCCATACCTGATTTCTACATTTTGCCCATTGCCTAGGTTCACCAAAGTACTCATTTCAAAATCACAACAGTCTTCTCATAGAGTTCCTCATAGAAAGAAATCTCAGGGGAAAAAATTCTTCAAAAATGATCCTTATTGGCATAGCTTTTGGTAATTTCCTGAGGTCTATCATTACTCAAGTAAAAGGAATTCATTTTCACCAATGTTTATTAAACACTATCATGAAGAATTATCTTCCCAATGGTGATGATCAAGATGTTATCTGGTTTGTTTTTTCCCAAGACAAAATTATGAAGGGGCCAATTATGAGGAAAAGAGCCAGACTGAAGGGCCTAGCACCCTTTCCAACTTAGCACTCTCATTCACAAAAATGGACATCACCAAGAGACAGTGGCCATTCACACTACAGGAAGGTACCTGCCCAGCAAAAAAACCTGCCAGTTTAGCACTTCCTTTTATACTTAGTGGTACAGGGAGGCATCCCTAGAAGGTAACTCAAGAATTACCTTCAAGTCTTCGCTTCCCTTCAATCCTCCAGCTGTAACCTCCAACTCCGACTCAGTATCTTGTGGACACTCTTAAATCCTCCCAGGCTACTCTTTGCTAAGGTACAGAAATGCCTCTCAATCAAATAGGACCTTGCTTCCACCATCAAATTGAACACCTTATCTTTGCAGTACAAAATGGATGTGCTGTGGGGTTCCTTAGATTTCCTTTTTTTTATGTATTTATCACGCACCAGTGAACTACTAAACATTCTTTTAACAATTCCTAAACCACCAAGCATGGTGACACAAGCCCTCAATCCCAGTACTCTGGAGGTAGAGACAGGCAGTTTCTGTTAATTCAAGGCTACCCACGAATACTTAGTGAGACCCTGCTGTACAACAAACAATAAACAATTTTCAAAAAGTCATGAGCAAACCTACTATGATAGAAACTTCCTAAAATATATCTATACATATATCTATACATATATATTTAAAAGTGTTAAAATGGAGTTACACCATAGTGGGGCAAAAATGCCTCTACTAGGCACCAAAGACTAACAAATAAAATCCCTGATCTTAGGCATGGCTTACTTCTTTTGGAGTTGCTGGCCAATGAGGCCCTAAACACCTCATGCGATTAAAGCTACTGAAAATTCTCTTAGACCTTTCCAAACTTGACATTAAGACTCCATTGCTAAAAATACCATATAATTAGATCAATGAACATGAAGAAATCAATCTGGTACTGACATGGAAGCCTCATCTCTATTGGTTAGCTTTCATAGTGCTGGAAGGTGCTATGCACTCCACCAGGAGAGAAAAATATCTTACTCAGCTATGAACATCAATCTTAACCAGCTATGCTATGAACCCTGCAACCTGCAATTATAACTGGCCTGCCAGTATGAGTTTATTAGTATAATAGTGTCAGGAACATCCTGGAAGTAACCAACTACTTTCTAATTGGAATTAAGGAGCACTCCACAAGATAAAAACCACACCCGGCATAATTATTAGGCAAAAACCCTGTAACTACAAAAATCATGGACCATAGGAGTAAACCTACTAATATCATCTGTAGTATTAAAGAAAAGAAGTGTGTGTGTGTGTGTGTGTGTGTGTGTGTGTGTGTGTGTGTGTGTGTGTGTTTAAGATGATACTAAAGAAAGATGACATGGACTGAAAACTCACAAGTTCCTGCTCTCTGTTTTCTCAAGTCTTGACAGGCAAGAAGCCCAGAGGAGAGCACGACCTGAGAGAACAAAGTACAGTCCCAGCATGCTGAGTCAATTGTTCTTGATATAAAATGTGACCTGTATGATCATTGGCATTTAGCACCACAGGAAGCAGGCAGCGGGGGGAAGTGTGACTGTGGTGTCACAAGAAAAAAAATTAAAAGATGGAAATGCCAATAGGGATGACATTAAAAATAGACTAAAATGACCTGCCTGCTCCTTGGCTGGTGTCAAAACATACAGTGCTTCAATTTAGTTACCTCCAGGTGTTCTTTCCCCAGTATGACAAGGTGTGGACTTCAGGGGAGAGTCTGTGGCAGCAGAGAAAAACTTTCCAACACTTAAGAGCCAAAACAATGACATGCAAAGTAAGCAAGGAAAACAGAGAATGGCCAAGCCTCCCCCGACACACACAACCACCAATGAGGAATATTTTTGGGAAACATTTGTATTTTCCTCTTTTCTTCTCTCCCCCATGGTATGGCAACCCCCAAATAAGAGAACAAGTTTATGGATCACAAATCTACAACTGCCAAAGCCTTGTGCTTTGAGTGATAATGCAAACGTGGCCACCTTGAATGTTTGACAGTTTTACTTTGGCAAGAGGTTGCTGGAATACATCAGATTCTGCAACCTATAGAAGTCAAAAGAATCATTGCTGAAGATGGCAGTCTGCAGTCCCTGACTGCCTCTGGCAAGCTAAAAGTCCACAGCTGCCAGGAGAGCCTCAGCCCAATGGGAGGGCTAAGGTCTTGCAATTCTCTCTATTGAGGTTCTTGCCTTGGCATGGAATAAAGGTCAGAGGCACCTTTGGTTATTATAGTCCAGAGGGGGCTCTATTGTAGAATTCAGACTGGAATAGTATGTTGGATAAAGGTGACCTTAACTGTTCATCTCTCTCTTCCCTCCACAGACCCATGAGCTTAACAACTTTCCAATAAATCTAAATCTGCAATCTGACACTAGAGGGCATTTGCTTAGGAAATCATATCCATTTGGATCCCAGTCTATTCAAGAGTACATGCTTGCATTGTATCAGTTCAAGGTTGGTTTTATGTTTTTTTGTCATCATCTATAGCAGTGGTAGTAGGTGTGTGTGCATGTGCGTGTGCGTGTGCGTGTGCGTGTGTGTGTGTGTGTGTGTGTGTGTGTGTGTGTGTAGATTTATGTGCACATGTTGCGCATGGCTTGCAGCAGAGAAGGATATCTTGTGTCTTCCTCTACTGTTATTCACTTTATTTTTTAAGACAGAGTATATTAATGAATCCAAAGCTCACAATTTTTGCTAGGTGGTGGGCTAGACAGCTCCCAGGATTCCCCAGTCTCCAAATATCTGACGCTGGATTAATAGGCATGCAAGGCCATGGCCAGCTTTATTACCTGAGTGCTGGGGAATTGAATCAGGTCTTCTTGCCTCCATAGCAAGTACTTTTACTCACTGAGCCAGGTTTTATGATTTCTTAGCTTAAAAATGAATTATGAAATACAGCAGAAATGAGCCACAGGCAAATGCTGTTGAAATGTTGCTAGCCAAAGTGGAATTGTGCTGTATCTGATACTGCATCATACATAATTGCCTAAAATACAAGTAATGTCATGCTTCTTTTCTGTCCTCAGATATGATGACTAGACATCTTACACCTGCATGCATTGCTCTGTCCTCACTGTATTTCTTATTTAGTAACACTTCCCCAATCTTCTGCCTCCAGACTTCATTTGACAAAGAACTCAGCCTCTGCAGGCAGCCATTTCCCCTTTTGCAAAATTTGACCAAGGAACTACTTGTTATCAAGTGAAACCTGCTTTCTTGATTTCCCTAATCTGGGTGCTGAAAGTGTGGATCGATCAGTATCTTAAGCTAAGCTCTTTCTGGCAGAATTTGACTCTTCAGTGCCATTAGCCGTGGCTTCTTATTACTTCTCCAAGACAAACAATAGCATCATTTTCAACTCATCCTCTCAGAACACATCTTAAGTTTACTTTGTGGTTGCTCTTAATTTTCTATGGTATATTAAAGTAGGATCATAACAGACAGCCTTTTCCAATTCATTAGAATTCTTGATTGTTTTTATTATTGATTCTCAAGTACAACAGGTTGGCTTAAAATTCTGTATGTACCTGAGGATCACCTTCAGTTTCTGGTTCTCCTGACTATAACTACTGTGTGCTAAGATTAAAGGCATGCACCACCATTCCCTATTTATATACTGCTAGGGAGCTAGCCCAGAGTTTAATACATGCTGTAGAAGCACTTTTCTATGTGAACTACATTCCCAGCATTTATTATTGTTTTTAAATATAAAGTCTTTAGCATCTATGATACTACAGTATGCTTCTTTAACTTTGGAGTTACACAGAGCTCTGTGGTGAAGTTTATATTATTTCAGCTGAATTTTATTTTATTTTTTAAAAAACTCTGAAATTTAAAGCAATTGTGTATCCTGTACTCTAAATATGTCATTGTTCAAACTTATATCCATTTAATCTTTCCATATTTATAGTGAATGTTACTAAACATCTCCCCAAATCCCCTTCAGTTTCAGAAATGGGAGTTGTATTATTCCACAGTAAAAAAAAAATGAATATGTTGTTTTATTTTTTATTCCATGTTGTACTTGAACATAGCAACATTAACCAGTATTATATGTTGTAATACTAATACATACTTATTGTATACATTAATGCAGTATTAAAATGTACAACTCTATAATAAAAAAATACATGGATTTTTAAAATCATGTCTTCATTTTGAAATACCACACAGAGAGCTGTCCAGAACAACTGTTTTCATGACCAAAGCTACAAGTTCACTTATAAAAAGATTATAGAGTGAAAGGTTACATCAATTTGAGAGTTGCTGAGAACATTTGCTGTAAACCTCAAGGATGCAAGGCTAGGTCCCAGCTACTCAACAAGAACAAAGACCAAGGGATGTTATCTACTTTAACCAACAGACAGGGCAAAATTCAAGCCAAAACTTTATAAAATATTGAGAGCAGAAAGTATCTCATATCTATCTGTTCTTGCCCTTGATTTTCCTGTTGAAAGTGGAAAATTTGTCTTTATGAAAGTAATTGTGTTAGAGTGTAAAGGACTTAGGAGCAGAATTCACATTTTCTCTTCCCAACACTAGGAAAGCTAGCTGCAAACATTGTAGAGAATGGAGATTAAATATTTAGCCTGTCCAAATTGATTATTATTATTAATTTGCCTCTAAAGAGATTATCAACAGTGTTTGGGAGATTTAATTAACATCATCTTCTCAGTTCTGATTGTTTTTTCTTGCTTAGTAGAGCAGTAGAAGAAGATCATATGGTCCTTGAACAGGGATGGGTTATGAGCGCTGTAGCAGAAAATGGAGGGAAAAGCTCTGTATTGGAGATATTAACCTCTGTTCTGCTCTTGGTTTCTTTGCTTGATGACAAAAGACACACAACTGTCTTCTGCAGAGTCCATGTGTTATTGGCTGCTCTACTTGCCTTACTCAATGGCTATGGCCAACAAGTTATCTGGTACTTTCAGACAGAATCATAGGCAACAAAACTTTTCCTCAGAGCTGGTTGATGCTTCCAACTATATGTTGTGCAATCACTTTCTGGGAGTAGATGATGTTAGCTCGGAGAGATATCTGAGTCTCTCGGAGGGCATAATAGACCTTGGGAAAATGGATCTTCCCATTTCTTTCAGGTCTCATTAAGACTGGGTAGCCAGGAGTTTACATTAAGAAGCAATATGAGCTGGATAAAGACATGGATGGTGGTGGTCCATGTCTTTAATTCCAGCATTTAGGATGCAGAGGCAGGTAGATTTCTGTGAGTTCAAGGCCAGAGTGAGTTCCAGAACAGGCAAGGATACAGGAAACCCTGTCTTGAAAACTCAAGAAAAAAAAAGAAACAATATAAAAAGGATTATATTTTGAAATATAAGGCACTTATCTCATGACAGAAAATTATCTGAAGCTATATATACAAAGACAACAAAAATAGCCTCAGCAGGCTCTATGTGTGTATGTGTGTGTGCATATGTATATATAATAATAATAATCCAAAATGAAACTATTAATGTAAGAGTGGGGATGAATTGGAAAAAATGGAAGAAGGAGACTTGGGAGGGGATGGAGGAAGGAAAGAGAGGGGGAAAGTGTTATAATTATATTTCAATTAAAAAAAAACATCAACTTCCCCTTTGAATAGAAGAATCTGATAAAACTTATCCATAGAGATATCTTGATATAGAAATGTCACTAATATAGTTTTCTTAAAATAAGTAATAGTATAATTGTAATGAAAATCCAATTGAGTAGCAAATAATAAATTACATAGCACAGTTTACATGTGAATAAATAAATCACAGTGGCTAGCATATGTCTTTGGATATAAACAAGATTATATTTGATTTGCTTCTTACTGAGACTTTTATTGATTCTTCATTTTATGCTCAAGAGTACCATAGTCAGAGAAACACACACTCTCATGTTCTGACAAAAATAAAGAGGTTATAAGACATAAATATAGTGAACTCAAGCATGTTAATTTTTTAGTTTGTGGTGTGTGCATGAGTATATTGTGTCTAAGAGCCCACAGAGACCAGAGAAACCAAATCATCTAAAGCAGGATTCCAAGTAGTTGTGAACCACCTGATGTGGATCCTGGGAACTCAACTTTGCTCCTCTGCAAGTAATATACAAACTTAACCACTGAGGCATCTCTTTGGCCCATGGGATGTTATTGATGAAATGCCAGATGCCATTTAATGATAAATAAATATAGGCTTCCTGAAAAGAAGGTTTGTGAGCTTACATAGACTCTGAAGTCAACAACATGAAAATAAAAAGAACAATTTTTGACAAATCTTCCCTGAGTTCTACTTTAAGACCATTGGTGATGCTAGAATGTTGATAGCTCTGTAACTCAACTTTGAGTAGGCCTCTTATTAATCTCACTTTACCTGCCATTTTGACAAGAAAATGCATGTACCTTTTGCTCATACTCTATCCATCCTGTACATACCAATTACCTTCTAATACTAAGACTATGAGAGAAATTACCATAGGAACAAATTCTTATCCAATCAGTGTTTTTGCATATATGATAATTTCTTTGTCAACATGAGATCAGTACATAGAAAAAGAAGGGTGGGCTCAGAATGATATTTCAATATGATAAACCAATCAAATTTTAGCATATAAGGCATAGGCCAGATTCTAGGAGGACTCGCTGAACAGTCCAATTTTATTTTTAAGGAAACATAATTGGAGAATGTGTGCTAATGGCTGACACCAAAAAAAAAAAAAAACAATTGGTATTTGTTTGTCTTACAGTCCTGCATCCTTCCCCAACTGCCCTCAATGTCCACTATCTGTGCTTAGTGCTAAGATCAACTCTCCCTTCCAAACAAGAATTCATCTCTATCCCCATTCACTAGTCAAAGAGTTCTTTAAATATCCAGACTGTTTTTTCTACTTATGTCCATGTTATTTTTTTCTCTTTCTGTTTATTTCACGACTGCAATAATAGCCATTGGAATTCTCTCATATCTACAGGACATAAAAGAAAATTTCACTTCTAATCAATGCTTATTTGATGTTTCTAGTTCGGTAAAGAAGAGCCGTTGCCATTTGAAAAACCTACATATTTGGGACCATCACTTGAGCTTCCCACTGGAAGCAAAGTGTGCGGTTCAGACGTTATCCTGTACTCTTTCTCCAGCTGAATACTTATTCCTCAGCAAGATGGACATCTTTCTCCACATGGCTCTATTGTTTCTATCTGCATCATCTCACTTACACATTTTCTCTTCTGAGGAATGGTTTTTGTTTTTCACTTTGCTCATTAGAAACCTATACTTCCTCCAATTCTACATGCAATATCTGTCTCATAAAAATGTCCATGACTATCTTAGCTTACATTACTTGGCAACATGTGAGTGCATATGGCTCTGGACTGCTCCATCATCTCCAAATATGTGTCAACATTTAATTTGCAGATTGTAAAATGAGAGGATTATGGTTCTTACTTTTCTTTTATATCCCCACATTTTTTTAGTAAGCACACTTATTTTCTGGGTTATTTCATTTATTTAGAAGTAATTCTACCATCAAAAAGAACTCTATTCCGTTCAATAAAGTATTAAGCAGGACACCGAGAGAAGACAGAAATTAGATATGACAGCATCCCTGCCCTAGAAGAGTAGCATTAGAGCAAGAAAAGCAATCTTAATAAGTAAAGTCCTTTCAATATCCTTTTTTTATTTCCTAGTTCATTGCACTAAAGTTTTGTGCTTCAGGCCTAAGTACAAATATTCTCTCTAGTAACAAGACAAAGTTGAATATATCTAACTACTGTGAACTAGACTTTAGAGAAAGAATAGTCACTGCACTTACAAGCAAATGCTTTCTTGCACTAATAGTCAAAAACTCTTTAAAAATACTGAGCAGTATTAAGTAAAAACAGTGATATAGTTTTAAAACCCAGAGTAACATTAACTTGCTTATGGGCACACTTAAAAACAATGAGCACACATCAGTGGCACAGTGATGCAGTGGTGGTTCTGCTGGGTCATAAGCACATCATGGAATCTGGAGTGACACACCCAGACGTACATACAACCCCTGAAAACCCAGCTTGACTACAACTACCAGATTAAAACTCTCAGATTTCCCACTGTAGTTTTGCTACACACACACACACACACACACACACACACACACACACACACACACACATTTATGAGTGAGTGTGCATGTGTGTATTTTTTTAATTGCAAACTGAACTTTTATTGGTATTTTTATTTTAAAATTAAACATTTTATTGGTCTTATATAGGAAAGTAATGACTACAGTATACTAAAATTCCATCCTAGGAAAATGCTAATACATCTTAATTATTATTGGAAAACATTAAATGCAGAGTCCGATAATTAATTGTGCATGTGGGCTATATATGTACACCTGTGTATGAGGGTGCATCTGTCCTTGCACACAGAGAAACTAGAGGAGAACTTTCGGTGTCTTGCTCAATTTTCTCTTCCTTCTTACTTTCAATCAAGACATCTCAAGGACCCAGGGCTAGGCTGTGAGCCACCAAGCCTAAAACTTCTCCTATGTGTGTATGTTTTAAGACGAATAAAATCTATGTGTGTACATACACATCTAAACCTTAGTTTCTTTAAAGAAAAAAAATGTATACCAGCTCATATAAAAACATTAAAAAATAATTTGCTAATTAATATATAGTAAAAGAAATCACATTCATTTCCAAAGGAAAAAGGTAATTTTTAATTTTTCACTGTATGTCTGTCAGATTAAGTGCATGATACCAACTATATATCATTCATTCATTCATTAATCTGTTCACCCAGTTAATATACTTTATTCATAGTCAGCTATGACATATACTTTATAAAGCTTTCAATAATATGCAAAGGGAGAACAGAAAACCTGTACTATGAAGGAATTTGCAATCGAGGTTAAAAGGAAAAGCATGTTTATGAGAAACTACTAGAGAGGACATACACCAAGACAAGCAGATCACTGCATCAGAGATAGCTGTGCTCTGGAGAGGCATCACGTGGCAAAACTTACTCTTTGAACAGGGATCTTGGATGGGGCCACTGAAAATGCAAAGATGAGGAAGATTCACTGAGTATACTGAAATATTTCCAGTTAAAAGAGGACTGTAAGGAGTCTTAAACAGAAACACAATACTAGGCAGTATTTGTTACATAGTGATTAATAGAGATAAATAAGGCCAAACTAGAAAGAGATAAAGTAGAACCTGGTGTGTGATAAAAAATGGTCACATAGGAAGGTGAAAGTATATGAGAGTAAATATGTATTACTTCATTGTAAGAAAAAGTGTGTGTGTGTGTGTGTAACAACAATATGAAAAAGAGGCTATGAATTTGAAAGAGCAAGGAGGGTATGTGGAAGGGTTTGGAGGGAGAAAGGGCAGGGGAAAAAGAATGCAATTATATTATAATCTAAAAAATAAATTAAATAATTTTAAAGTATCACATCATAAGGTCAAAAATAAGTAAACATGCAATGAATTTGTCTGGAGGGGGGGCAAAGAAGAAATTGTGGTAGGATTTTTAAAAGCCTAACAAATGAAAGAGATTATTACTACTGAAGTTGTAAGAGATAGGCAGAAGTTACCCTAAAGCTCCTGATGTAAGCCAAGTGGGGAGAAGGTAATGAAAGAATAATTTCTGCAGAGATCCTAACAGCACTTAGAAACTGCTTTTGCTAAAAAGCATTGATTCCTCAATGGGCTCCAAGTTAACTAAAAGCTGGGCTGAAATTTGACACCCTTGTATTCATTTCGTGTGTACCTCCTTAAGCTGACTGAAGGCTTGGAGAAAAATTAGTACTCTATACCTTTCCTCTAGAGTCACCTTTCATTACAGGACAGCAGGACAGGCTACCTCCAAGGAGCACAGTTATCCAGAAGGACATCTGTAAGGGTTCATTTCTGCCCTCAAGGGAAAAAAAAAAAGGACTGATTTATTCAAACCACCTGGCAAGACCAGAACCAAGGCAGCATTGAACAGGATCACACCTTAATCAGGACTGCTTAATTATGCAAGCTTCTTGCCCTGACACCAACTTGGTCTCTCACTGAGCCTAACCTTCGGGTCAGTACTCGGAAGATGGATTGTTGGCCCCCTTTGTCCATTCTTATTCCACACTGAGTTAATCTCCTGTTTTTCACCATTTCTCTTTAACTAGCATGTTGTGCTAGGCAGTCAAAAGGAGAATCACCTGCTTGGGCTGCCAGAACCTAGCCATTTCCCTGATAAACTTCTTCTTACAAGATTGGGGTACAAGTGGGATGCAAGGCATTGTACAGAGCATGAAGAAAATAATGTCAGAACCAATAGCTTAAATGCCTGATCCAATAGTTTAGATGGTCTTTTTTAGGAAGATCTGAGTCCATTTATTTGTAGGTAGATTCCAAGGCAGGAGGTTCAGTGAGTGCAACAATTCCAGTCTAAAGAAGACATACAACATGCACTGTTAGCAAAATCAAGAGATCAGAAAGTAAAGTCAATGGATGGTGTGGTGATTTGAAACAAAATGCCCCCCATAAGGAGTGTGTGGCCTTGTTGGAGGAAGCTTGTTACTTGAGGTCTCCTTTGCTCAAGCTTCCCTCAATGTGACACGCAGTTTACTTCGTGCAGCCAGTGGGGGTTAAGATGTAGGAATCTCAGCTCCTTCTCAGGCACTGTGTCTGCCTGCCCACCTCCATGTTCCCCCACCATGATAATGATGTACTAAACTTCTGAACCTGTAAACCACCCCAATGAAATGTTTTCCTTTATAAGAGTTGGCATGATCATGATATCTCTTCACAGCAATGGAGACCCTGAGACAGATGGGTAATAATTGTATTGGTGTATAAGGTCAATACTTGATCAGAAAGCAAATGGGACTTTATGGTATGTTGGAAGTGCCTGGATATGCATGCTCACTTGTACTTGAACACACAGGTTAGTGTTGTGGTACATAAAACATGTGACAGCCATTGATGGTCTTTGAATGATTAACATGAGGAATAATCACAGTCTCTGGAGAGTAAAATAAACACTCTGTATTGAGAGATGAAAGCCCTGGGTTATTATCCCTAAGATTCTGCACTTTTGTTCCCTTTGCAATTTTTTCCTCTTTGTCCTTTCTCCAAGGCCTATCATATTTAATGAGAGGGGATGGTAATGGAAGATCCAAAAATGTACACTCACTGTGGACTGTAGCTACCCCCTTCTAAACTGTAATTTGCAGTACTCAAGTTACAAATCCTGGGAGATATTTATATCCTGGAAGACGATTTCAGCAGACTCCATGCTTGCCTCCAGGCAGCAGCATCAACAGGCGCTGTGTTTACTTTCCACATTGAATGGAAAACATCATTTTTAAAAAGCTCATTTCCAAAAACCTACCCACAAACAGCCTAATTTTAGAACTTATGAAAGCTAATAATTTTAAAATTCTAACCCACAGCCTCGTGTTTATGTTTTGCAATCCAACTCTAAATATATCTTAGAGGAGATTTGAAACATTGCTGCATCCATTTATTTACTTATTATTGCATTTATTTATTTATTTATTTATTTATTTAGCTATTTCCTGAAGCAAAAGTACAGCAACATTGTTCTCGGTCTGTGTTTGTTCTCTAGATAGGAGAGGTTTTTCTCATGTTAAGATTAGGACTTGAGGAGAAACTCAAAGAAAATAAGAGTTCATGATTAAACTCTCCAATATAAAAGAATCAAATCCAATAATCTGGGACATTAGGGCTCTTGGATGTTCTTATTGGCACTTCCTATGTCCTGGAGGAAGAGTAGAATTACAGAGTGGCATGCTGAGTCTAAGCTTCACATGACAAAACAATGATCAAACCTAGCTTTTTGAAAGAACTTGGAAGATAACAATATAGAACTGCAAAAGGAGATCATTTTTGAAGCTGCGCAGCCTCAGCAAAAAGTTTGGGAGTCTTCTTTGGGAATTAAATTTCTCTCATAAAACATTAAGATGATCCTTCAAGTCTGGAATAACTTCTGACTAGTGATTTTTGGGAGGGGGGGGTTGTTTTGTTTTTGTTTGAAGAATGGAAGTCTTACAGAATTGTAGAATGGAGGCCAACTCTCCCCAACACCATTCAAATGTTAGTTTGATTGATACCTTGAGATTTACCAAGAATTTTTATATTAAAATGTGTGACCTTGCTATGATCAATGCATTTCCCTTTGTACCTGTTGGGAAGAACATCGCCATTGAAATCTGAATCTCTAACAAGTCCCTTTAGTGGAATAAATTAAGATGTTGCGTGTAGTGAATAGCCTTCTTAATGTAAGAAAGTGGTTTGTGCACCTCTGTCTCAGAAAACCTGACACTGGAGACCTTTACAGTCTAGCTACAGTGAACTTCATGCTCCATTTTGTCACTGTTTCTTGACAATGGCACTCTGTGTTCTACTGTATCGTGATACTCTTCCGTCAAAACTTGTATTTGGGAATAAACTGCCCTAGTCTTCCGACTCTAAATTTAAAATCTACCCATTATGGGAGGTCCAGTCTCCTCTAGCCCTTTGTCTTTCCTTCTCTTTCTCCCTAAAGCACTGTGTACAAAATCTTCCATAACATTAAGCACTTTGCATTATATAACCAGACATCTCATTTTTCTTACAACAGGTGTTTTATTCCTTAAGGCAAGAATCAACATTTTACTCAGTATATAATAGATGCTAAGGAATAGTTGGAAAATAACTGATTTTAGAAAATTCCATATGCTAATTTTCCAAGAGTGTATCACTTTTCCTTCAGATGGATTTTTTTAAAATTCGTATATTTCCCTCTGCAAAATATTTGAGTCCTTTGTGAAAGTATTCACATCCAAATAAGACTCACAAAATATTTCTAAGGTGAAATCTGATTTTCTGGGTACCTTATCATCTTTTGGACAGCTTATCTTGTTGAACATGATTTTAACAACCAGTTATAAAGTTCCAGACAAGTTTCACAAACTCTTTCCCTTCGTTAGCAGACATGCTGTTCTGATATACACTGTAAAACCTCTCCTCACAGAACAGAATGAAACAGCCAGTTCTACATCAACACTAGGGTGAACAGTAAGAAATGGGGATACAGGCAAAGACTAGAGCAATGGTTCTTTTCTCCTCTCCCACTAGGTTTTCTGTGTTGTTGCTCATCTTTCCACATAGGATGCTCCATATTCCGGATTTATTCCACACCAAGGGCAGATGTTGGACAGTGGCAGAGCACCAATGTAACCAGAAACTAGATCTCCAAATATTATCCTTTGGGAAAAGATTTCACAGTGGAATGTGATGTATGATAACTGTCCCCGGTTCTTTGATTGATTATTGATTGTAATCATCTGTTCTCTTCCATGATGGAGTTGGCTATAACTCGTACATGCAGTGACTGATAATGCCATGTCCCTCCTTTCAAAAACGACTTATGCTTATTGCTGCCAAAGATAAATGACTCATTGACAGTGGGGGATGGGAGAACGCAGTGAAGGAGAGGCTAAAGTTTATTAGTGACTTAATGATATATTGCATTCAATATCTGGATTCAAGCTACACATAATGAGGTTGGACAAAACTTACAATAAGGAGCCAGTCTGTCAGGTGGCGTAGCTATTGGATTCTTTGCCAGTAAGGATAAGTGATAGGGTGAATTTGACCAGCTAAACAGAAATTGCATTTTCAAAATAATAATAGTTCACTTTAAAAAATGTTAAAGTTCATTAATGGTGTAACTTAAGCTTAAACTGTCTTCTAAGATTGCTTTAATTATGATCTTGAAAAAAAACAAGTATTAGAGATTTTTTTCTTTTGTTCTCCAATGAAGTATTTAATCACTGCTTTTGCTAAAAATGTGACCTAAGCTAAGTTAATTAGCCTTTCTAAATTACACATACGCCTTCCACAAGTCCAATGGCCATTAGGCTCTCAATAAATATTTGTCCAGTAAATGAATGAGTCTTAATATCTTTATCTTTGAGATGACTTTGCCTGTAACTCAGATCTGGCAGCTGGAATTCCTTATTAGAACTTTAGCCATTTTGCAGGAGTAATAGAAAGTTTACAGCCAGTCTGTATAGATTTGGTCTTGTTAAAATGGGCAACAGAGGATGCATAGCCTGAACTGGCCGACTCCTGTGAAACAATTGGTGACTACCCTTGTCATCAGATAGCCTTCATCCAGTGACTGATGGAGGCAGATTCAGAGACCCATGGCCAAACATTGGGCTGAGCTAGGTGTGTCCTACTGAGGAGAAAGAGGACAGATTGTAGGAACCAGGGGAGTCAGGGACATAGGAGGAAAACCCACTGCAATAGCTAGCCTGACTCATGGGAACTCAGAGTCTGAACCAACAACCAGAGAACCTGCAGGGGACTGACCTTGGCCTTCTGTATATATATGACTGTTGTGTAGCTTAGTCTATTTATGGGACTCCTGGCAATGGGAACAGGGGTTGTCTCTGGTGCTTTAGCTGGCTCTTGGGAACCTATTTCTCATGCCAGATTGCCTTGCCCAGTCTAAATACAGAGGGAGGTGCTTGGTCTTATGGCAGTTTGATATGCTATGCTATGCTGATGCCCATGGCAGGCCTGCCCCTTTCTGAGTGAATACTGAGAAGGGGTGGATTGAAGGGTGGGTAGAGGGGAGGGAAGGCTGTTGCTGGGTTATAAAATAAATTTAAAAAAATTATATTAAAAAAGTTTTCTTTTCAAGCTGAACTTACCTATTTTTTAAGTGGTCTTGATATATTTACTAGTTTTATTCATCACTTTCATTTAATACATGTTTTCCAGGTAATACATCACATCAAGGCCCAGACAATTTTCATACCACTTCAGTGATAAGATGCGCATGAAACATCTATTTTAATTCCTAGTACTTTAAAGTAGAGGCGATGCTTGTAAATAGCTTCATGCAAACAAATTCAGAAAGAATTTTCCTTACTTACTGTTTATCATATTATTTTATTAATTAGTGAGTGCATAAACAGAATATGTTACAGTCATACAATAGAATTCATTTGGTGTTTCAAAAAAGATGAATCAATGTTATATGTTGTAGATGAACTAAATCTTCAAAATATTCTTCCAGGCTAAACAGGCCAGATCATCAGTACATAACCATTAAAATGACTAACAGAAACAATGGATAGAAGGGCAGCTTTTACTACTGACAAGGACATGAGAAACTGGATCATTCATAAATTACTGGATGAATGGTATAAATAAAAAATGATATAGTCACACTGGAAAACAGTTTGGTCATTTTTATGAAGCCAGCATGAGATACCACATGGACACAAATTTATACTTTTAGACACTGATATCAGAGAAATACAAACTTATTTTGCACACCAAGTATCTAAATAGGTAAATTCTTAGAAGCTTTATTTACAATGTCCCTAATCTTGAAGTAGTCTACATGTGCTTCTGTAGTTGGAAAGTTTCTCCAGTCCTACCAGGTCCCTGCAGTCCTGTGGCCCGCTTATAAAATAATCATTTAGAAGCTTATGTTAATTATAATGGTTTGGTCATTAGCTCAGGCTTATTACTGACTAGCTCTTACACTTAAATTAACCCATAATTTTTATCTATGTTTAGTCATGTGGCTTGGTACCTTTTTCCAGTTCTGCCTTCACATCTTGCTTCCTCTGTGTCTGCCTGGCAACTCCTGACTCAGCCTTCCTCTTCCCAGAATTCTCCTCATCTATACTTCCTGCCTGGCTACTGGCCAATCAGAGTTTTATTAAACCAGTGCACAAGAGCATTTTCCCACAGCATGCTTCAGTGGGAGAATGGCTGGACAAATGACTGTCCTTACATACCATGAATTAGTACTCAACAATAAAAATGAATGAACCACTGACATATGCAGCAACCTATATTCTGCAAAAAAAGTTGGATAACCAAAATAAATTCAAACACAAAAGGTTAAACATAATTTCCATCCTCTTTTATAAGATGAAGTTGTAGGAAGGTAAATTATCAACAAGAAGCATAGTATGTTGGGGGAGGAGGCTATCAAAGAACCTGATAAGAACCTATGGCTCATTAAGAGGTTGGAATCATTTGTGTATTCTACAAATCTATGTATGTCACTACATATGTGTGTGTATCTCTATATGAGTATATATAGATATAGATATAGATAGATATATAATGACATACATATGTATATAGTAGGCTTTACACAAAGAAACAAATGAGTGAAAAATACCCCTAACCCGAATGGACCTGATTGGTTCTATCCATGTTCATATCCTGGATATGATATGGAAATTTAAAGATATGGTGTAGTGTCATTGATGGAAACCAGGGGAAGGGTTAAGAACTTTCCAGTAGCATTTCTATAATGGCATTTGAATTGAATCAAAAACAATTTCTGCTAAATATTTTCAAAGGTCATACATTGTCTGATGCTATTTATTTGTCCAGATCTGGCAAATCTATAGGGACATAAGATGGATTAATGGAAAACAAGGGCTAGGCCAAGAACTGAGAATGGGTATGACAGGTTATGGGTATGATGTTTCTCTTTAAGGTAGGGAAAATGCACTGAAACATGTAGCAAATTTCTCAGTGTGGTGCATATATTAAATACCACTGAATAGTACACTTTAAAGGGGTACATTGTATGTTAGGTTAATTATATCTCAGCTGTCTGAGTTTTGTCTCTAGATTTTAGCCAAAAAAGACAACAGAAGATAAGACATAGTAAAAGACTCTTGCCTCTCTCTCTCTTATCTCTCTGTGTGTGATAAACTCATCCTCTTTTCTCTCAATGAATTAGTCATTTATAAAAAATGATTCCCACAGTATTCAATCAATGATGCAATTTCAGCCATTGTCTTTCCTCTGTGAAGCACATGAACTCAAAAATGAATCTCAGAATGTCTTAAGAACTGTGATTTGTCTTTTATAGAAATATCTTTTGAAACCAAACTAGTATTAATTATATTCTGTATTTTAAAACATTCACTATATAGATCAATTTGTAATAATGGGCCAAGTTATCAAAATTACTTCAATGAAACTGATTTACAATGAAATATAATCTGGCCAGTTTCCACAATTAAATGCAAATTTTGGGAGAATGGGTGTATACAGTTCAATATGATGGTATTATCATGAGGAAAAAGCTAATATTTGTGTTTTAATTTCTCTTAAATACTAGTGTAAACAGTTTCTTGCATCATAGAAGAAACTAATATGGATAACAGTTGAATTTAGATTAATCTCTGTATGCAACCCCCAGTTGAAAACACAGCCTTTCCCCAAAAACAATTCAGGTGTTTTTAGAAGTTTGGTCATGATGTTGAGGTTATATATGTCGTTGCATGTACGTGATTGCTCTTCTGTTTGTATTCTGCAAAGGGAACAAGCAGAGGAGGCTATGGAGATGAGAGTGGGAATAATAGTTGCATAAGACAGTGTTTTGAATTAAGATATTTATATTTTTCTCTGTTTGTATTTTTATTTGTCTGTTTGCGTATTTTGATCTGGAATAAAAGATCCATTGGGCTTGAGAACCCTACAGGACCTTTCCAGGGATGAGTGTAGGTCCTTATCCTTGGAGAAACTGGTGACCATAATGAAGAAGACAATCTACACAAAGGAGGGAGGGGTTAAGTGTCCACAGAGGTGGGTGAAATACTCAATAAGAGAGCAGTAAATTGAGCAGTTTTCAGGAGCCAAGAAGTTAGAAGAGAAAAGGTGAGGAATTAAAGGGAAAGCTCACTAAACCAGGATGTCCAGACAGGCTGTAGATCAAGGAGAATATATTTCAACGGTCTGCATTAGGAAGGAGAGCCTTGTGATATATTAACGACCTCTCCAGGAAAATACATTTGATATTTTTAATGTTTTAAATGCCAAATCCCTACCATCTTGTAATGAATATATTACCCTACTTTTAAACATGTTTAAAACAGTTTATCTTTTGACTATAATATTTCTTTATTTAAAGTTAGTGTTCAATGATTTATTTTGGCAAATACAGAGTAGAATCTTAGCCATTTCCAGTCTGTCCTTCAGGTCAGGATTTATAGTGGCTTCTTGCTGTCCTGTATCAAAGCAGAGGACATTAGGTTTCCATGGTCTGTATGCACCAAACATCTCAAAGAAAATTTGCAGAGCTTGATAATACACATGGTAAAGACTTACTTAACTCAACTGTTAAGTAAAGTAATGAAAGTAGACCTGGTAATTGCCAAGAAGGGTGGAGGCAGTTTGCAGGCATCAGCTGCTTTGTGGGAGAAATAGGAGCACCCAGAAGTGCATCCCAATGGATCAAAAATTAAAAGAAACTAAGAAATACACTGATTTGTTTGTTTTGTTTTTTTGAGACAGGGTTTTTCTGTGTAACTTTAGAACCTGTCCTGGAACTCACTCTGTAGACCAGGTTGGCCTTGAACTCACAGAGATCCACCTGCCTTTCTCTGTCTCCAGAGTGCTGGGGTTGGAGGTGTGTGCCACCACTGCTGGCTTGAAATTTACTGATATTAAAAAGCTCTAGGCCCTCATGTCATCATAGTTTCTCTTGTTTTTTGTTGTTGTTGTTGTTTTCTCTCACAGGATCATCTACCTAGAGTTTTTGTACAGATTGCCTTTCCATCTATTTTGAAGTGATGAATGCATGTGAAAACAATAATTTCTATTAATTAATTGAGAATGGTGTTGGGGAATCTGCCATGTTCCCCATACTCTCCTGGTTCTTTGTATTCTGGTATGTTGAACAAGTAAGGAAGATCTGAAGATTGGCCTGTTTGGGGGCACATTTCTCAGAATATGCTTTTACATGTCTGATAAATTTGTAGCGGGGGCAAAATACAGTCAACACATATCCTTCTACTTTCATGAAACTTCATTCTCTTCCAATGAGACAATGCTATTTTTTAATTCTAAATGTACAGGTAGAGTAGAAAGATCAGTACACTTAAAAACTAAAATTTTATTTTTGTTTGGGATAATCAATTCCCAGGTGCCATTTATTAAGTATTTTTATATGTATTACATCTTCTGTTTTCAGGACAAGCCAATGTGAACTACATTATCAAAATAGAAAAAAATATGAAAACTTAACCATGTTCAAGATCCTACAAGGTCACGATTGTGGACAATCAGAATGTTGTAGATTCAGCATCAACATTGCCTTGGCTATCTTTAGTCTTCTTAACCTACATTAGTTCCCTATCTCTGTATCTGTCCTAATATTCTTTTGACTACTAGGTAAAACCTATGGAGTCTTTTTACCTAACGTCAACCAATCCAGAAGCAAAATCTATCACCATATTACATCCAACAGCTACAGCAGAGATATATCTGCTTTGCTACAATCCTGTGACCTGATATCTCCATCAAGTTATTTGGTAAATGTTGTGATTTATAATTTTCATTCTGTGACTATGAGAAGTTCATGCAACTACAATGTGGTGAAACACGTCATTCAAAGCAGCTTTCATCTGTGTTCTTAAACAATGGTCATTCACATTTGGCTCAAAATAAACTCTTTCTTATTCCCTTTGGGATGAGAAGTGTTTTGCACTTACACCTACCAACATCCTATTTTTCATCCAACAAATCTGGAGACTGCCTTATAAATATTTAATAATAGCTACTACAAAGCCCTGCATTGAGAAAGTAGTGAGAGTAGGATTCATAGCCAAAGTCAGACCTATGCAAAAGCTCATACATACATTTCATTTCAGCATACTGTATTTCTTGCTGATTGATTCAATAAATCACTTAACTACTAATAGCTTCATGCTTCATAACCTGAAACAGTCTTTGTCTCTATATGTGTGTGGGTATGTACATATTTATGTTTGCCTGCATATGTGTATACATACATATGTATATATGTGTGCATATACATATATATGAATTGTATGTGTAGGTATGTTTTGTGTGTATGCTTATATGCATAAGTGTATATATCAAATGCCATATTTCACATGATGATTTTTATATACTTAGCATCTGGTATAGAAACAAAAAACAACACACACATGAAATCTCTTGTAAATTATGAACTATCTTAAGCATAGCACGTTCTTATTTTTGTTGTCAATTTGCATTATGCTATAATATAATGAGCATATTTTAAATTTACTGAAATATAGTAATAGATTTTTAGCTGCATTAAGATTTTGAGTTTTCTGTATTACTATAGCTTCCTATTAGAAGGTTTCTTTGGCATAGAACTTTGATGAAAATTTCCATTTGATTGGAGAGAAGGATTGATCATGATCCTGTTCCAGAGAGATGAATCAGGGAGGCAGATGGACTACTTTCTCAGAATAATAAGATGAGAAGTCTCTGTGATGAACATATTATCACCTTTTTATCTGCAGGTGGCTTTGCTAGATAAGACAGGATCTAGGGGTAGATGTTTTCTATGCATGGAATATGAATTAGAAATAATTATACTCCAAGTCCTCAACTTAAGGGAGTATAAGAGATCAGGGCTCCAAACTAAGGAACACATACAACACTGGATTTAAAAAAATATGAGTGGACATGAGGAATTACAGATAGGCTTACTGTAAACAGCTTTTTTATTTACTAGTGATAACAGGGATGTTGTTACTGGAGTTTTACCTTGAGAAAAACAAACCCAATCATGCCTAGGAATTAATTTTATAGACATTCAATATTCGCTATTGAATACCAATAAAATTAAATGTGTGTGTGTGTGTGTGTGTGTGTGTGTGTGTGTGTGTGTGTGTGTGTGTGTTCTTTTGTAAAACCAGGTGCAAAGATCAGCCCTATTATCTGTCAAGGTCATCTGAAAGCTTATTGTAGGAACAAGTTTGGCCTTAGGATGCCCACAGCTTCTTATTTGTCAAAGGATACTAGCTTAGCATAATTTATTATTTGCTTCAACTTGGTGACAGCTGATTGATAGAATTGAACTTGTGAGCCAAGTGTAGCCAATCCATATGCCAAATGGCATAACTGAACCACTGGCCATCACAAGGGGTCCTAGTCACTGCACCAATTTGTCTTCCCCTGGCAGAAACAGCTGATGGACTTAGATTTGTAGACAGAATTTTGAATAAGCATAAACTTCTGGTCAGCACAACCACAGGAAGAATGTTAATTATAATCTGAACAAAGAAGCAGAGGGGCAGTGAGTGGGTGTCCCACTAATGGGAATCTTCTTTAGTTCACAGTGAATCCCTGCTCTCAGGAGCTTGGCTGTAACAAGTTCACTAATGGAGAGTGTTTATGTACAGCTACATAGCTGGGTTCCAGTTTGTGGAAATCTGTCTGTAAGTATTATTATATTTGCCTTCCTTAAAGCCTGGACACATATTTTTCTAAGGACCAATTTATGGAAAAGGAAAGAAAGAAAAACATGCAAATCCAAAATCCTTGGCTCGTTGTTTTTATTTACATCTTTATGATAAATCGTTCATGAATGAATGTATGTCCCTATTCTAAGCATCAAAACAAACATATGTTACCTTCATCTTAAAATGTGTATGGATGATATACATATAATGAACATATATATGAATACATACATATTACATTGATCTTATTTCTTATTTTTTGAAGAATGTTTTAACTTATCTAGTACTTTAGAAAAGCTAATGATAGACAAGAAAAAGGAAAGGTGAGATCTACCTATCTGTTATCTATCTAGCTAACATATATCTCTCTCCCTCTCCTTCTCTTCCTCTCTACCTCCCTCCAATTCTCTCTTTCCTTCTTTCGCTCTCCCTCCCCATTTCCATCTCTCTCTCCCCTTCCTATCTCCCTCCATCTCCATTTCTCTCTCTCTCTCTCTCTCTCTCTCTATATATATATATATATATATATATGTATGTATATATATATATACAGCATAACTATTTTATTTATATACATATATATGAGAAAGAGAGAAGGAGAGAGAGAGAGAGAGAGAGAGAGAGAGAGATCTCATCCATGTTAAACAACAGCCTGATTTGCAATCAGTTCATTATTTAAGTATTCTTATTTTAAGTATTCTTATTGTAGAATTTTAAATAACCTGGGCTCTCAATTTAAGCTTGTAACAAGATTTGACATTATCTTTGCTGTAATAAGGAACAACAACATGGTTTAGAGCTGAGAAATTCAGTGTTTCATCCTGGGCTTTGCAAAAGCAGGCAAATTTGTCTTGCTGAACCCTTCCTTGTATTAAGACTAAAATGGGTTGCCTGGAAAATCATTCTGTGGAAATAAAGCAAAGCCCCCTGAGAATCACACTGCTGCCCTCCCTCCCCAGAGTTGGCAGCTCATGGATACTCTTGACCTAATGCCCTACTGCATGCCAAGTAGGTAGAGTAATTTCATTTCCTTGAAAATACTTTTACCAGCCACAAGTAGAGCAAAATTAACCTCAGGACAACTTGGATTTATGACTGAAGTGAAATAGGTATGTGTATATTTAACAGTAGTGGTGGTGTATGCAGCATTTTCTGGACACTGCAATGAGTAGCCATCTCATTCTACATGCACATATTAATGGTTTAAATTGCTACATGTGTAAATATTAATAATCTCATTTAGCAATCACCAAACTCTTCATTCTTAACGCATTTCTCATCCTTGCCCCAAAGATAAACAATTGGGGAGAAAGTATATCATTTAAGTACAGTTATGTTTAATAATTACTCAAACTTGTCATCCATAAATCATGATCAATAAAACATTTCCAACCAACTACTCATTGGTAGAGTCATTCATTGTGCTTCTGTAACTCAAGCACTGCTGACATGTGAGCTCATATATAACACTGCTTTATTTAAAGAGAAATGGTGTTTGTTTCTTTCTAATCACATTCCCCAGCAGATTGAACACAGTGTGCAGATACATTACAGTGGAGTTGAAAGGGGGAAGAATAAATCGCTCTAGATCTGCTATTCTGTACTTATGACAAGACACCTCTCAGAGATTGTTTCCTTCATCACACAGGGAGCAGAATCATTTGCAGTGTGGCTCTTTGTTAATCCAGGTAGATGGATGTAGTAAAAGCCTTAAATTATACACCTATCAGAATGATGTTATCCTGACCACCAATTTTACAAAAGGGTTTCCAGTGAGCTTTCTTTTGCTCACTGGGGAAGAATATATTGATGTGTGACATCTGATATTTAAATGGTGCCACCTGCAGATCCTATTAGGTTTGGGGTGATACTTGTAAACTGATGAGGGAAAGTATCTTTTCTGGAACTAGCACAGGCAGAATATTTTTCTCTATCCCTTCTTCTACACCCCCTCCAAAAAAAAACCACATATATATGAAATAAGTCTGTGTTAATGTATACACATTTGTACTTACATGAATGTGTGAGTGTAGATTCAAGTCCATAAATTCTGTTAGAAATTAATTAGAAGTCATGTTCTTCTATGATTATTCAGAGGTCATACTTAAATAATACTGACTTGCATTTGAACAGTTTTCAAATATATTCAGGCAAATTAACTCATTTTCCCCCTAAATAATATTCAAGAATGATAGTCTAAATATACAGATGAAGAAAGGAAGAATTACCTATGATGACTAAAGAATTTGGCCTCAAATCCAGGGCTTCTATATTTTAGGGCAGTGTTCATTATATGAATCTAAAGAGGCTCATTAATACCAGAGTGTACTCAATTTTATCTTACCAGCTACCAAGCCTTTCCTACTAGTAACCAGAGTTCCTGAAAAACTTGTCATGATCATCTAATGGTTGGGAATATCTCTGATTCTTGATGATCACTGACAGAAAGATCATTTGATGTGATATCTACCCTGTGAGACTGGCAGCCATCTATTTTCTCTTGGTTTTCTGTTTCTGTGTTCTGCTTTCTCTTTTCTGCCTTTCCTTTATTTTCTCCATTGGATCCTCTAGACACTCTGCTCTATACGGAGCAAGGCTTCTCTATCCTCAAACACTGCCTTAGGACACATCTTTCAACTCGGTCTAACTCACATATAAAGTTTCCCTCAAGGACACTACTCCCTCAGAAACTCCTAGAAAAGAGAAATTAATAGGTCATGAATTCTGCCTTTAAAAGCAGATACTTTAATAGGGAATGTGATCTTGTATTACAACTAAATATATGTCACAGAGAAACCCTATCTCGAAAAACCAAAAAAAAAAATAAAAAAAATAAAGTTCTGTAATGTAAAAATACATTTTCATTTAGAACTTGTGCTATTGCACTAAGCAGAAATCATGGTTTTCAGTTGGTAGAAAAGAAAAGCAGGTCCCCTAAAGATAGGATAGCTCAGGTAAACACAATAGAAGTCAATGACAGAACTCAACTTTTCTGTCTTTCATCCATCCTTGTTATGTCTCTTAATTCCACTGTTTCTCTGTGCTCATTGGCATCATTCTAAGAAGTTAATATCCCTGTGACAAGAACTATTATGTTTTTATTCTGCACTTACCCTTCTATCTATTTGTTAAGTATTTAATTTCCAATCAGCCTTACATTACAAAGTGGCATCTCATATAAATTTGTTAATTGGGAACAAATGTCTTCCCTTCTCTGTCCCCTCTACCCCAGCAAGGAAATAACCTTAGGTTGTGAGCTGCCTTGGACCATGATGCCCACTGCCTGAGTGATGAAATGAACACTTAACTGACTCTGTCTTTGTAACATCAAGTATGTGAAGTTGGTATTGGAATGGTGTCATATTTTGTAGTTCCAAATCAATAAATTAACAACTGTGGATCAAATCCTAAGCATCCAAAAGCTGGAATTCCATTTCTCAAAGTGATCCCAAAACAGAGGCACAAAATTGCATCAAAAATTGCATTAAATGGAGGAAGGAATAGGGATTTAACAAAAAGCTTACAATAATATTTTAAAGCAGAATAAATATTTTTTTTTTTTTTTTGGTTTTTCGAGACAGGGTTTCTCTGTATAGCTTTGTGCCTTTCCTGGGACTCACTTGGTAGTCCAGGCTGGCCTCGAACTCACAGAGATCCGCCTGCCTCTGCCTCCCGAGTGCTGGGATTAAAGGCGAAATATGTAGTCCAGGCTGGCCTCGAACTCAAGATCCTCCTGCCTCTGCCTCCTTCAGCAAATCCTACCGGTGTGCGCCACCACAACCGGCCAGAATAAATATTTTTAATCACGATCCTTTAATATGTTTATTTCATTCAAAATTATTTTGCACACCAGTACTTCTCAAAGTACAGTTTTCCTTAAAATCTCTTTGTGTTTAAATAAAAGTATACTATACACAAACATACTTTGGAATGTTCCCAGAAACCTGGTTTTTGCTTCTTTGTAGGAATCTTTGCCTTAATTCTAAAGAATATATAAAAAGCAACAAAGCATTACATTTTCTGGAGCTAGTTGATGGATAATCTTTATCTAAGTGTTATAACTTAAACAGGTTAGTCTACAATTATTTGGACAGTAGAGAGACTTGTGTAACAACATCCTGCATCTATGTCTGATGGCAATGCACCAACACTAGACAGTTAAGCAGGGCTGTAAAACTATTAATCGAGAAGAGCAGGAGATATTTAACTGATTAGTTCATATTCATGTTGTTGTCCTTAGACAAATAAGTCAACATCTTAGAAATGTGGAATTTGCTGTTTTCTTTACATTGGGCTCTAACAACACATTGTTTACTAAATGATAATCCCAAATTCTTAAGGGCTTTAATAAATGAACTTTTAAAACATAATTGTATGTTATTGATCCAATGCCAAAAATCTGTCAGTGGTGTATAAATTAACATGAACATATGTTAATGCATAATTCACCATTTGCAACAGGGTTTTGTTGAAAAATTGATGAAATTCATCAAAGAGCCTTTCTAGATTCAGTTGCCCAATAAACAAGTAACAGAGGCATTCAGATTTGGAGTTAATATGGCTTCTTAAGTGAGCCTTTGTATACTTTATAAGATTATTGTGAGATGTATTTAAACATGGCATTTTTTACTCTGAAGCACAGAGGTATGCATTTAAGAGCTAACTGGGATTGAATTGAAAGGTCACCTTGCCCAAGCTGCCCAGTCTGTTGTTCAAAAATTTCCTTATATGCTTATTGAAAAAGATTTTCACTTTGGCCCATTCATAAGATTATAGAATAAAAAAAATATCTATAGGAAGCCTAGAAGTTTACATTATCTTTCAAACATCCCAACTACTTCTTAAATATTATAAGTTTGAGGTCTATTAGAGAGTCTTCAAATAAGAAACTGAGGCTCCTTTATTTTAGGCCACTAAAAAAAACAAGAGGAGGATGAGGGAGTCAAATACATACCCTTACTTCTAATACAGCATCCTCCCTCTGTACTTAAAAGACCAGTAAATACATAAGAATGATAAGTGTGCTGTACATGAGGGCAAATAACTCCATGTCAATGTCACTAGGATAATTTTAGTTGTTGGCCCCAGCTTGTGCATGCTTACCACATGCCAGGTCCAGTTCTCAGCACTGAAGCATATTAATTTATTTCCCACTCACATCAAACCTCAGAAGCAGATGCTATTTGATTTCCCATTCATAAATAAGGAAATAGAGGGTCAAAGTAGGAAGTGGTTTGTGCTGTCAGTTCAGGATTGCCACTTCCTAAGCTCCATTTTGGAGAAACATCATCCCTAAATAAAACTTAAGAAGGCATGATGTTTCTATTGAAGTGGAAAATAATAAAATATCTGCTTAAAATCTGCCTCTTTGGGGGAGAGTACTGAAAGAGACTACTGGAAAGGTGGGAGTAGGGAACATTTCAGGTCAAGTAAAAACTTGGCACAAGGGAATCTCCCAGGAATCTGGGATGATCCCAGCTAAGACTCCTAGCAATAGAAGATGCATATCCTGAACTGGCCATCTCCTGTGATCAGGCAAGACTTCATGTGGAGGGAGTAGGAAACTAACCCAGCCGCATAACCTTCAACCTCCTGTCTGTCCTGCCTAAGGGACATGTTGTGATAAGGGTGGCCAAGAGATTGAGGGAATGGGTAACCAATGAATGACCAGTCTAGCCTAAAACTCATTCCAGGAGGATACGCTCACCCCTGATACAGCTTGGAGCACCAGGACCCACAGGTTGGATAACCCAGAGACATAGGATAGAACCAAACTCAACTGGAAAGAAAAAATGTCAGTGTAATTATGCCTAATACTCTACACACACAGACTGGTGCCTAATCTAATTCTTATCAGAGAGGTTTCATCTACCAACTGATAGAAACAGATACAGACCCACAGCTAATCATTAGGCAGAACTCAGGTAGTCCTGAAGAAGAGAGTGAGAAAGGATTGTAAGAACAGAGAGGTCAAGGATACCACAAAAAACTCACAGAATCAACTAACCTGGGCTAATAGGGACCCACAGAGTCTGAACTGACAACCAGGGAGCCTATATGGGAGTGGAGTGACCTAGGCCCTCTGCATATGTTACATATAGTTGTGTAGCTTGGTCCTCTTGTGGGACTCCTAACAGTGGGAACAACAAAGAGACAGTGATAGCCGGGCAGTGGTGGCGCATGCCTTTAATCCCAGCACTCGGGAGGATCTCTGTGAGTTCTAGGCCAGCCTGGGCTACCAAGTGAGTTCCAGGAAAGGCGCAAAGCTACACAGAGAAACCCTGTCTCGAAAAACCAAAAAAAATATAAATAAATAAATAAATAAATAAATAAATAAATAAATAAATAAATAAATAAATAAAAAGAGACAGTGAAAATGTATACATAATACCCAAGAAGATTCCATTGAAAGGACAGCCTGGGATAAGGAGAATATTTCCTTTAGGTGAATTAATAGATATTTAATTTATTTGGAGACTCAGGTACTGAGCAGCCTATAAACACTGCAATAGGTAGAGACCCTTGGATAACTAGTGCTCAGTGAGGCCTATGTACAGACAGAATTAAGAAAATCCATGTATCTCCAGCCTTGGAAAAGTTCTCTCTGCCTCAGGATTGTTCTGTTTTCTTGTGACTCTCCAGATATTCAAGAAGTAAGATTTGCTGTTGTGATAAAGCTGGAGAAGAAGTTAAGACATGGGTTGACACATCAGGCATTTTATTCCCTCTGTCTGTCTGTCTTTCTCTCCCTATGTCTTTGCTCAACCACTTCTGTGCATTGTATTTCGTCTTCCTAGCCAGGTAGTTTCGTTTACATGCTAGGTATCCCAGCCATGACAGCAACCTATTTCTATCTTTGTTTTTATATTATTTATTGACCATGGAATAGCCAAGGCAGATTCTAAAACATTTTAATTTTATAAACAAAACTATTGACATTTTCTGGGATTGACCGGGGTAGGTGTCTCAAAAGAGAGACTGAGAGAGTTGTTCCTAAAGAAAAGCAGTATGCCAGGTGGTGGTGACACACACCTTTAATCCCAGCACTCCGGAGGCAGAGGCAGATGGATCTCTGTAAGGTTGAGGCCAGCCTGGTCTACAAAGTGAGTTCTAGGACAGGTTCCAAAGCTGCACAGAGAAACCCTGTCTTGAATAAAAAGAAAAGAAAAAGAAAAAAGTATATTCCAAGCAAGGGAAACAAAGTGAAGGGAAGGAGTCAAAGATGTAGGTCAGTCAACTTTGTGTGATAGAACCGTCAATGTCTCCCTATAGAGTTAACTAGTAATCTCTACACATGAGACCCCAGTAACCCTAAGATTGAGGCTGAATCTTTCCACCTAAGTTTATCTTAGGAAACTTACCAAGATGCTACCCTGGCCTATTCCTGAAAGTATCAATAGTTTTGTTTGGAGAAAGTACTGCCCAAGGGAGTGCATGTGAAATCTTACATTTTTACTATGCTTCTAGTCTATTGATTTATACCCTTTATATGGATTTATATTACTTTTAGTATAATTATGCCCATAAACATGTATGTATAAATGTACACATGTATACATGAACATAATTTATATGTTCATTCTATGTGTACCCACATATTTGGATGCATAGGCACCTACACATATACAAGAATTTTATTAAATAATTAAATGGATATTAAACATTTTGAAAAGAATTTTTCTCAACTAAGTTATCTTCGACAAATTAAAAACTGTTCTCTAAATCTGAAGTATCTTGCTAAAGTAAGACTGAGAATTCAAAAAGAAAGTAAACAAGAATTACTAAGTTCAAGGCCAGCCTGGTCTACAGAGCAAGTTCCAGGACAGCCAGGACTACACAGAGAAAAACTGTCTTGGGGAAAAAAAAAACAGCAACAAAATAACAGTAAATAAGTAAATAAATAGGAATAGGTGACATAAAAGAAAACATCAACAACAAAATGTATGAACAAAATGTCACAGAGAATAAAGGGTGCATGCCTTTAATCTCAGCAGTCTACAGAAAGAGACAAGGGAATCTTTGGTGAGTTCAAGGCCAACCTGGTCTGCACAGGATATTCATTTTATGAAAATTAGTTTATTTATCACATAAACAGGTAGAAATACACAGAACACTGGTTAAAACTTGTCAAAAGCTTCATGAAGTGATTAAGAAATTCAGAACAACCAAACAATACAAAAGACAGGTTTAGCATGATAAAACCAGCCCTGAAAGATAGACTGCCTGGATTCTGATCCAGTCGCATCTTTTATTAGTTTTAGTACTTTAAACAAGCCATTTAATATGTTACAGTCCTAGTCTATTAATATATGAGATTAAAATGTGAGATTAAAATTCAAATGGATTCTGAAGCAGTGATTTCCATCTTCAAAGATATTGGTATTTATAGCTGGATAATAAGCTTGTCATTATGGGACTGTTTTGATATTATCTCCATTTCTTAGCTGTACCCTGATCACATAGACCAGATGCACAGCAGAGACTTCAGACAGAAGACAGAGCAACAAGCATGGCAATCCTATGGCAAGCATCCTTTTGACTCTAAAGCCTTGCATTAAAAATCTCTCTCTCTCTCTCTCTCTCTCTCTCTCTCTCTCTCTCTCTCTCTCTCTCTATCTCTATCTCTATCTCTATCTATCTATCTATTATCTATCTAGTATACTATATATATATATAGTATATATATATATATATATAAAGGCAAGACTAAGACCTTAAATATATATATATATATATATATATATATATATATATATATATATAGAGAGAGAGAGAGAGAGAGAGAGAGAGAGAGAGAGAGAGAGAGAAAAATCAAAGGTCACTTTAGGGATCCAGGCACTCCATGGCCCTCACAAAACACTGCTGCGCGCTTTGTGTACATTCTTCAGTACATTATAATTTCACATGCCCCAAATATGGAAATCCATTTCATCCTCACTTTCAAATTATTTCCCAAGCTACTCTCCATTGCCCTTTCTATGAGATCAGGCTATATATTTTCTTTATAAACATTCTCTTTAGACTGCGCCTGGCATATTTATCCTGGGAATTAATGTTTGCTACTTACCATTCAACTGTGTGAAGAAAATAAATTCTGTCCTTTTGGTTCACATCACCACAGTCTAATACTCAATTCATAGTCAATCACATTATTTTGATACCCTATATATATACATATATATAGAGAGAGACATAAGGCAGGTAATAGAAAACACAGTAGTAATTTCCAATATGAAGTTGCCACATTAAAAAAAGTAAAAAACAAACAAATAAAGTATTTTTTCTAATCTAGATCAACTCTGTATGTGCAAAATATCAGTTTAATTTTTATCAATTATTAAAATATTACTACTGGGCCTCTATACTAATATTTCATTACTAATGAAGTTTTCTTCAAACTAAAATATGCTTTACAGTGACATCCCATCTTAATTCAGATGTCAGATTAGAGTCTCAGTCACTTTGGTCCCAGGTCTTCAAATAAGCCATGTCTATCAGCAATGCAGATTGGGACATTACCTCTGTGCAAGTAACACAGTGGACATTCTGTTTATTGTGTCAATTAATATTATTTGTATTTGAAAATTTCCCTTTCAAAGACTAATGAAAAAAATGATGTCTAAGTATGATAGGATTGGGTATTTTGTTTTCCCTGTTTGGAATGCTTTTGAAATTTGGGATAATACAAAGTTCTAAATTTTTTCTGAATAGAAATCCAGAATTTTAGAGTCAGGTTCCATCTGAAATCATATTTTATTGTCAACCAACTAAGTTTCTGTTCTTCAGAACGTCTCCAGTTCTTCTCGTATCTTTAATTAAGATCAGTACTCAAATGTAAAAATAAAATTATAGGTATGGTCCAATATTTATTTGATATAAAATTACCATGTAATTTAAAAATATAACTATGTAAAGGACAAGTTTTACTATTTTTTCTTCTAATAGACAAGAATTCTCAATCATTTTGTCTCACCTAGTACTGAGCCTATGGCTACTATGACTTTATGCTTGCTGTGTGAACACTTTATCATTGACTTCTATCCCCAGGCCCCTCTTGCATTCTTTACTTTGTAATAAGGCCTCATTGAGTTGCTCAGTCTGCCTTGAAATCATTCGGTCCACCTGTTCCAGCCTTTGAAGTAGCTGGGGTTATTGGCCTTTCCTACTAGGCCTGTCTTCTTTTGAAGAGGTTTAAGTATGCCAGTATTGATGATGAAACTGACAAAAAACGGTTGTATATTCTCCCTTTGAAACTAAGATAAGACAAAGGAACACTTAAATTTAATATAAAATATCAGTATTTAAAGAATTATATGGAAAACTAAATGTTCTCATTTATTAATATAAGGGATATATTTAAAAAGAGTGGGCTCCATTTGTTAGGGTTATTTCATTTTCTAGTAGTGGGAATGGATCAAAAGAAGATGCTCTGCTAAGTAAAGATGCTCCTGTCATTCCTTCTCTAGAACCAGAGGAGCCTTTAAGGTTTATTATAGTTGTTGTTGCTGCTATAGTTATGGTTATGGTTATGCATTATGTAGGGGTATTACATGCCCTAGTAAGCATGTGGAGTTCAGAGGACAGCTGTACAGAGGTGATTCTCATCTTTCAGTCTAGGGATTGAACTCTTATTTCCCAGCTTGCATAGAGGGCCTTAACCTGCTGTGCCATCTCACAGACACTCAGAGTAGGTTTTGATCTATTTGAGAGAGTAATTGAAAAGATCTATCTGGGGACATATTGATGAGAAAATGTTTGCACTTTGTTGAGTTTTATGTTGAGGCTGTTCTGGGAACAAAAGGAGAAGAACACTTCTACATTGTCACTGAATAAATTCACATTTGGGCATCTGATAGGTTAAGTGATGGACTGACCAAGAGAAACTGCTGTCACATGGATTTGTGTTACAAGACTATCTCTGATTTTGCTTCAGCCATTTTATTAGTCAATCTCTTATCTTTGATATGATTTGCATTAAAGAATGCAAATGCTTAATCTTTTCCTGGTCTAGCTTTTTATACACAAAACTTCAGTGCAACTAATCCTATATTAATACACCACAAGCACCATGTTAATGTATCTGACTCTGAGAGAATTGAAATGATTAGAAAAATAACATCTTAGTTCTGTTCACTAGACTTTGATTCATTTGACAGAAATTAATTAGTTCAACCTGATTGGCTTGGCTTAATAACAATAATAATGGAGAACCAAATATGAAAGCCCAGCAGAGACTAGGATGCCTAGGAAAGGATATGAGATTCCCATTAGGTGCTACAGAATTAGCGTCTTATCTCAAGTTAACAAACAGCCACGGTATATTAGTCTTTTTAACTATTTGTATCCATTCTGCATAATGCAATATATTATCTTTGGACTGGTTCCAAAGCTGTCCTTTAGGAATTCTTTTTATATCCAATTCTGCCTCTTTAATCAATGTTATCCATCATCAATTTGAACTTTAAATGTGATTATCTACAATATCAGTGAAGCACCTATAACAACTGTCACTTTAAATTCCCCATATACTTTATTGTTATTAACCATTGCTCAAAAATTTTACTGAAATGGAGAAATAATCATATCTATGACCAGCAGTGACAGTAGAGGCAATAAAAGAGCAATATCCAGTAATTATGGTTTCATTAATAAGTAATGCTGAATCTGTTTCTTGATTTAAAAAAAAAAGACAATGGAAAGAGGAGTAAAAAGAGAGGAGAAGAGAGAAGAGGAGAGAGGAGGAAAGGAGAGGAGAGGAGGGAAGGGGGGAGGAGAGGAGAGGGAACAGAGGAGAGGGAAAGAGAGAAGATAGGAGGGGATTTTAAAACTAAAATGTTTATTCTTAAGAAGAAAAACCCTCACATACAAAATATCTTACAGACTAATATTGAAGTATTAAAATAACAATAGAAAGCTCTTTTTAATATTTTTTAATATCAGACAATAGATACCACTTTATTCATTCTGAGAACATGCAACCAAAATTTAATATAAAAACAATGATCCTAATACAAGCTATCCATTTTTATTAAATTGCCATCTAAATAGTATTTTCCAACTTTTATCTAATACAATATTACATTTACTAAATTCTGTTATAAAATGAATCATATTTACATGAGGAATTGTGTTCAACTAGTTAATGTTAGATTGTTTTTAAATTGTTTAAATTGTTTTTTAAAACAATTGTTTTAAAACAATGTAATAGAGTATAAATTTTATATGTTAAATGAAACATTCTTTTCTGGTTTACTATGAGTAATAGACATTAAGAAAGCAATCCACTATAGTGCAATATTTCCAAACTTTAGCTTTTTAAATTAGTCTTTAAAATGGGGGATTATGCAAAGTAGTTTGTTTACTGTATTATAATTATGGAAAATCAAAATGTGTAGCTGCAAAACAAAGGGCGAAAACAAATGTTACCCTGATGCTTTTCTATGGGAATTTGGTCTTGCACAGGCAATAGAACAATAATACTGGGATCATATTGGGAAATTCACACTTTTCTTCACCCTGGCAGGCATCTCTGTGAATGTGGTGACATGTGCAAATATGTTTCCTCACCACCAAAAGAAGTATTTCAATAAAATTTGCAGATTTTTATAAATGACCTTTTTTAACACAGCTGATATGAATTAACAAGTATTTTTAGAATATCACAGCTGTTCCAGAATTTCTGTGATAAAATCTATGACATTTTGGCAACATCCAATATGCCCAAGAGGGATGGTCATCTTTCCAATTTTCATTTCATTAGTTTTGCAATTTTTTTTCAAAGGCAAATCTCTGTCATGACAAATAATGTATCTATAGGATGGAAAACAATGTAAGCTGTGTGCATCTTAAGTTTCTTAACTTGAACTCAATTTTGTGATGGATTAGACTAAGTTAAAGGGCAAACTATACCAGTATTCTTTGATTGTGATGCTGGATAATTGCTTCATTCTCAAGGAAAGTAGAAAACAACTAAATGCTCTAATTTTTTTTCTGATATTCTAGATATAAAGCTCTTTTCATTCCCTTTGATGGGGAGTGTGTGTGTGTGTGTGTGTGTGTGTGTGTGTGTGTGTGTGTGTGTGTACGTGTGCAATATATCCCTTTTCTTGTAAAACAAGCAATGAATGTGTTGAAAAATAAAAGTCACAGGGAGATCGCCTATATCAAATCCTTGAATCTTTTAGCCCAGTAAACTGGACCATTTCTTCTGGTGTGTTTCCTCCATTGTAACATTCTGGAAAGAACAAAGGCCTTCCATAACTCAGGTTATCTTCTGGAAACTCACTTATACACAAATATTATCTGCCAAACCTAGAACAGTCAACGAAGATACTGTAAGATGGAAACTGAAAGTAGCTTTGCAGAATACCAAATAGGGCACACAGAAAAATCATCTATTTTTGACTATTTCAACAAATTATATTTGCTTGATATATTTTCTCAAATACTCTCTCCTTTCCTCTACAAATCGATGATCAGTTAAAACTCCCAATGTTTTACGGTTGAATTTAAAAAAAAATAGAAATATATCATGGATAGCATTCCTAAACCACTTTGAATTTCTTAGAAATTTACACCAAAACAAAGCAAATGCTCAGTAAATATTTAGAAGGTGTCCATGATAGGTCAAATATAATTACCAGTAATATCTTTAAAAGTCTCTTATCATCAGGCTGCTGCTGCATACAAAAAAAAATGGAATGTAGGTAGAGAGGTCTAGAGAAGCAGACTAAAAGTGGTGGGAGACTTCTACAGGAGCCCCAGAGGGAGAAGATGGAGAAGTGGGGTGAATATTAGAAAGGGGGTAACAGGTTTTGAAATAATCTTTTTGTTTGGAGATATTCTAGCTCCAGCTATTTTTTTTTTAACTTACTACTGTTATATTTTTTTGTCCTACAAAGGGAATCATAATTAGGATTGTCAGAATCAGTATCCCAACCAAGCTAGGGTCACACTGAGGAGCGCTATCCAGGGTCTGGGTGTTTTAGTTCTATCTTAAAATTCATTCCAGGAGTGCTTACCACCAGCAGTCCTTCATAAATGTTGAGTAGGAGGAGCACTAAAGGATAGAGGGACTTCCTTCTGCCTCCCTTCAGGAATTCAGAGCCTTGGTAGGTAGAAGTTAGTCCCTAAACCCATGTAGACTGCAAGGGATAAGAGATTCCTTTATACTGTATGAGGAATCAGAGAATAGAGTTGCAAACCTATTGGATTCATGAATGAGAGAATGTTGATGGAGATGACAAGACAGTACAACAGCTGCTTTGCTCTGCTTTGCCCCTGCAGCAGTTATATAACACAGTGGGAGTGAAAGAACCATCCATTATCTCATGGGCACAGCACAGACTTGCAGAGAATGTGCAGGCAGATGTATCTAATCAACCTGTTTGAGTAAACAGAACACCTGAACAGGCTAAGAAGCAGTCATGTATCTCCTCAAGTGACAGTAGACTCATAATTATGACACCAGCATTGTTGAGCCAATATAAGTCCAGAAAGGAACAGATACATGATTAAGCCATTAGGGTTCAGAGGGGCATACGTTCCTTTCAAAAGACATCAGCATGGAACAGGGACAAAATCCAAATGCAGACAGACCCATTATCATTTCAGCAGATGGGAACATGGGTAGAATTTTGTCACCCAACTTACAGAACATGAAACAAGTTGAAACCAAACATATGTGTTCTAAACACATGACATACTTTACTTACTACATATTTGTGCTCAAGTGTTACTTCAGGCACATTTCTTAGTATAGAGTGGTTTCAGTACAGTAACAAATACACTGCTTTGCTTAACATTGATTTTGAGAGCTCTGCCACACACATTCATATTAGCAATATAACACATCTGTAAAAAGGGTGTTTCTGAGCTCTAATTTGCCTAGAACATGGGCAGTATAATAAACAGTTGCCATTTCACTCTCAGGAGTACCACTCTGTATGACTAGTATCAATTATTATAATTATTCACTCTCTAATTCCCTTTTCCATAATTCTACTGTAATAAAGATGTTCACTTTAGAATCCAACAACTTAGTTTAAGGTATTAACCCTTGTCTCTCTGTATGTTTATGGTGTGTGTGTTCGTAAATGAGAGTACATCTGCATGTGGAGGCCTAGGGGCAATGTGGAGTACCTTCATCAATTGCCCTGCAACTTATTTTTTAAGACAGCATCTCTCACTGAACCTGCAGCTCACAGATTCAGCTACACTGGCTGGCCGGCAAGCCCAGCATGTCCTCCCATCTCTGCTTCTATAGTTCTGTGATTACAAGAGCACACCACCAGCTGGGATTTTATTTGGGTGTACTTCCGACATATTCAATTACCTCAGTCCCTAAATGTGATGGTTTATGTCTTACATAGTAAGATAAACAGGAGATTAATAAGTTCTTCCCAGTTTGATTCAACTCTTTGACTTTCTGTAATGGTTCACTTTTCCCTGGGAAGGGATGCAGCTTAAATACAATAAGCTTTAGTTTGCTAAATCCAAATTTCGAATGTCAAATGTATGATAAATATATGACCAAGGCAAACATCAGCAAGGTCATGCAAACTAATGCATGCAAAGATGATGAGCTGCAAAAATTGTTTTTTGAATGTTTGGAAATTTTCCCAGGACATCACTGAAGGCACTTCCATATCCGATTCTGAATGCCAAATACGTACAGTATGAACTCTCGCCTCAGGGCTTTTAGAATATCCTGGAAGAATTATGTAGGTTACTGACTTGTGCTGTGTAAGCAGAATGATAGACTTTGCATGTGACAGGGCAATAAAGCAAGTATTTGTCAGCTTCCAAATTAGAAGCAACAATGAATTGCCTATTTGCAACCTGGCCATTTCTAAGGCATGATGCAATAGTTCTTCACTCCTGTTCAGTAGATGGAAGGATCAATTCTAGAAGTACAGTGCCCTGCTATATTTATCATCTTTATAAAAATAAAATCTTAAAGATAAACCCACACAGAATCCTAATTATCTCCCACCCCCTTCTTGAAAATCTTCATATATGGAAAATAATTAAATAATGAGTATAACACAGGGGCTTTTTAGAATGCATATATTCATGGGAAAGGGTGGTATGTAGGAAATAAAAAGAGAGACAATGTGGTGATTCATAGCTCCTTTTCTTTTAGATACTTTGGATTGTCTTACTTTTCAGTATTCATCTTTATCATTACTCATGTATAAGTGAGTGTATATACATGAGTGACACATTTGTATGGTTTAACCACCTGTTCTTCTGGAACTGGAATCACAGGCAGTTATGAGCATCCTCATGTGGGTTTTAAGAATTAGACTCAGGTCCTTTGGAAGAACAGCAAGTGTTCATAAACCACTGAGCCATCTCTCCAGCCACTTGATATTCTTGTTTTCAAGGAGGTGACTTGATCCTTTGCTTTTTATACTAATCCACTTCAAGATTATAATTTTTCTAGTTATAACTTGCCAAAGTCTAAGAGGCTTAGAAGCAACTTATCTACTAGAATATTTGGAAAACAAAGTTTTACACCATATCAAGTTTAAAATTCTAACTCGAGGTGCTCTTTGTTGTAAGCATATGAAAATACAGAGCTACAAGTAAAGAATGCATAGTTACTCATATTTAAAATGTCTGCTCTTTAACCTTTGCAACAGGAATCAGCAAATGTTAAGACAGTTTTAAAGCCTTGTTCTTATTTACAAACACTAAGGTTTGGGGGTAAGAGAATTCAGTTTTAATTAATTGCTGCACCAAATACTCAATTTGAGAATCTAATAACATGACTGTTCAAAGATAAAGAAGACATACAACACCAGATGCACTTTAGAAAAATACACTCTGCCTGTCTCCTATCATCCCTAATTCTCAGAAAGAACTAGTGGCATTCACACATGAGAAATACCCACTCCCCACTCAGGATCTTTGATATCGGTATAGTCCACAGAAAAGAACAACTGAATTAAAGATGGCAGACATGGGTTTAAGAACTGAGTCTTTCATTCAGATAGTGTCCTCCAACATGCTGCTTCCTTTCTATGGCAGTTCTCTTGCTATTTAAGTTACCAGAAATTACCAAACATATATATATATATATATATATATATATATATATATATATATATGATTCTTTTTCTACCTAACATCTCTTTCCATGGCAATTCTCCTTGATACACGCTTATCTATCTATCTATCTATCTATCTATCTATCTATCTATCTATCTATCTATTATCTATTTATCTATCTATTTAATCATCTATCATCTCCCTATTATCTATATATCTATCCATCATCTACCTATTTATCACTATTTCTACCTCTTTATCTCTCTGATTTTCTTTTGTGGAATAAACTTCTGCATAAAGAAGCACATAAAGGCATTCAGTTATATTCAGTTAATGTGATGCACACATGTAAGTTTTACACAAAAGTTCATGCCCAAAACTGGTTAAAAAAATTAGCTATTGTATTTTGAGGACTGCAACAAATTGACTGCCATGCCATTTGTTGCAAAATTTACTACGTTCATTTCCCCACCACAGATATCTGTTTCACTTTTAACAAAAGTATGTGAGAATCTTTAGGAAGAAGAGTATGGGTGCTGTTCATCTCAGCAACAATGTGCATAGGTAGGCACTTGGTGGAAAATGAATAAAATCTCTAATACAAAACTACCAGCACACAAAGATTTCAATACAGATGGTCTCACTAAAAGATTATGTTTTAGCTTCTGCTTGATTACAAAGTTATTTTGGCAAATCTGTGCCAGTCTTAGAATCAATAGGTATCACTGCTATTTTCACACTCCAAATAATGCTGGAAACTATCACAAACTGCTGACCGTCTATTATTTGTACGTGCCAATTATTTTGTGAAGTGTTTCACCTGCATAGCTCAAAGCTTCAAATTCCTGGGGAGATAAGAATTTCATCCTGTTTTTACAGCTGTGGAAATTGAGAATCAGAAAAGGTAAATCATGTGTTCAAGCTCCAAAAACCATGTAATTCAGAAATCCCTTTATCTTCTCTCCTTGGAGCTAGATTAAAGAAATCAAACATAATTTCCTATCCAGAAGGAGATATTCTGAAATAACATTTTAGACCTCTATCATTAAAAAAACATTACTCAGGCTGGAGAGATGGCTCAGTGGTGAAGAATACTTCTTCTTCCAGAGGTCCCTAGTTTGATTTCCAGGACCCACATAAGCCAGTCTCAATCACCTGTAGCTCAGGGGATTCTATGCCCAAGTCTAGCCACTATGGATACTTACATAAGGTGGCACCCACAAAAACAAACACACATACACATAATTTTCCCTTCAGAAGAAATACTACTTAAGACATACCAATTTTAAATCATGAAGTTTAATTTTAACTGGAAAACTATTTTCATCCAAAGTGTTTATATGGATAGAAGACAGACAAGGGAAAGAGATATCCAAGAGAAAGACACATGTTACCAACATAATTACATAACAAGGGAGCTTATTTTGCTTTGTCTGGAAAACAAACTTAAGATTTCTCTGCTTCTTTTTTTTTTTTTTTTTTTTTTTTTAACCACTGATTCCCATTAAGCCCACAAAAGCACTGGCTTCTCTACATAAGAAATCCAGAATGAATGAACTATCAAAGCGAATGCTTCCCTAAGAGAACACTGAGGAGGCTGATAGATGGCTCTGCCCAAAGCATTTCTGTTCAGTCTTCATTTGCCATTCTTGAGTCCTCTACACACATCCATGCACTTCTGACTCGTTGTTTGCGTGCAGGTGACAAGAGGCCACCTCCAGCAGGACAGGCAGGTGCCTCTCACACCTTAGAGAATATCTGCACTGCAATCAGGAGTGATCTTGCCTTGTCAATTACATTCTCTTTGGTATCAGCACTAAACCTGGTGACAATGGTATTTCAAGAATGGCCAAATGTTTAAAGCCATAAAGAAGTCAAAGATAAAAACGTTGATGGTATGAAACAGTAGAAGAAAGATCATGCCAATTTCTACACAAAACCAATAAAGCAGATAGGTAATATATAAGTTTATTCATAGGATGTGTACTCTCCAGCTTTTAAATTGGGATTGTGGCACAGAAAACCCTTGGAGAATGATTGATGAAGTTTTTAGGGAGTCCCTATCTGTACTATGAGCCACTAATGCAAACGTTTCCAAAGCAAGTCAAGGGAAGCTCTGAATGGAGTCATTAAAAAAGGCCTGAGCAGAACACTAGAAAATATACAGTAAGAAACAGTATAGAATGGATCTCTAGAGAATCGGTTTACTGTGACCTAATATTCAAGATTGATTGTAGACCATGGTAAAACACTAATGGTAAACAGGCTGCAACAAGCACCCTTTGTCAAACAGGGGCCTTTTGTTTATGATGGCTGCCATGTAAGCATTTGATAGCAAAAGTGAAGTGAAAGGGACAAAACGGTACATTATGAAAATATGAGGATTGCAATCATTATTTCCCTTGCTGTGTTGGAAAACTGAAAAAGTGAAAGCAATGTCTTCACTAGGGCCTATGTCCTTTCTAACAACCAGCTACCCCAAAGGACTGCCTCTTAAAGACAGCCCTAATGAATGGTTTTAATCTCTCCATTCTCCATAAAGGCAGTAGATGAATCTTCCATCCACATCTTCTCCAAATTTAAAGGTGAGAAAGAAAAGACCAAAAGAATGCTTGAGGAGCATGCAATTAATTAGAGAACTAGGAGACTGAGGAGCAGGAATGGGCAGTCTGTGTCCTTTCTTCTTGTCTACCATTAACTGCTAAGGTCAACTCAGTAATTCAATATTGCTGCTAGTATCCTTTCATTCTTGATCATCATTGTCTGCAGGTGTGAAGGTTTAGCTGAAGAAAGGGGACATTTGTCATAAATATGTAACACTAAGTGTAGGTAACAGAGACAATGAAACATTGCAGAATGGGGAGAAATTGTGGAGAGTGAGACAAGAGAGAAACTAGAGAAAGCTTTGCTGCACCCTATTGTGGACTTAAATGTTAGCTCCCTCCTCTCAAATCCAGATGTTAAGCCCTAAAGCACAATGTGAGTCTTTGGAGATCAGGTAATTTGTAAGTGATTCCTGCTAAGTGAGGTAGCCAGATCGCCTCCCTAATCCAGATAACTCTGGTGTCCTTACTGTAAGTGGCAAAACACCAGAACTTTCTCTCTACCATGGTGGGATCCAAAGAGCAGGTAATTCTTAAAAAGCCAGATTTAGTGCCCCATGCACTGGGACCTTATTCTGGGTCTCTTCTACCTGCTCAACGATGCAAGAATAAGTGTCTTTTATGTCTATATTTCAGCAGTGACAGAGATTGAACCTAAGGCCTTGAGTGCACTAGGCAATTACTTTAACATCTCACTATATTCCCAGTCTTATTTTTACTTTTTATTTTATGATGGGGTCTCCCAATTGCCCAGGGTGGTCTTGAACTAATTTTTTAGTCTAGGATGGCCTTGAACTTACTATCCTCCTGCTTCAGCTTACTTAGAAGCTGGGATCCTGGGCCTATTTCACCAGGTCCAGGTTAAATGTGTCTTGATTACACAGTCAATATATGGTATTTTGTTATAGTCCCTTAGCAAGCAATGACAGGCATGGATGACAGCTAATATCTTAAGAAAAATAAGAAAAATGATATTCCTAATACCAAAACAGACCTGCCAGATTTTACATGATTATAAAACCAGCAGAAGAATATTTTGTGATGTGTTAAAAAAAGACATGAGATTAAGTTTCAATATCCACAAATGAAGCTTTATTGAAGGACAGCCACACAGTTCTTTCAGCTATTGTCTGCTAGAAGTCTTTCAAACTGATGTTTAAGCTGAGTAACTTCAGCACAGACTATATTGACTATAAAACCCAAATATTTACTCTCTGTTCCTTTAAAGGAAAATTTTGTCAACCCATAGCCTACACCAGGAAGTGTCTCTGACTTTATTGTGCATGTGTTATGAGACAAGGAGCTCATCAAAATGCAGGTTCCACTGCCTGTATGTGGACTGGAGGGTGGGCTGTGATTCTGCATTTCTAAAAAGCTGCACCAGGCGTCATTTCTGCTACTGTCTAAATAAAACCACTTGCAGAAGAGGTTCAGGATCCATTTCATATGAACCCCCACTTTTAAGAAGGGGAAGAACATCCTTAAGGGTCTTGGTGATTAGGTAATCAACACATACTGGGAGCAGTTATTTCCTTGGACTTTGTCCTGAAATTTAAAAATCACTTCATTACAGGAGATAGCTAAAAGTGAGCCAGAGAGGGAACCCCAGTTTATATGCTAACGATTCCAATCCACTTCAAGAAAGAAAACAAGCCAACCTCTGAGCATTAGTAGATTTAGCAATGTGAGATTTATTTGGCCTTTTTGTTTGTTTGTTTTTACAAATTTTATTTGCTTCTCTTTGCAGTCTCTCTCTTCTTTTCTTATCAAATATAACATAGTCCTTCTTTCCTTCTATTTTATACTCAAATCCCACAATATGTAAAAGGCAAATTCCATATGACATGGAGGAGCACAATGTTCTTATATTTTATTTATTTATTTTTTTAAGATTTCAAAGTAAAACATCTAAAAGTAAATATTGAGATTTAAAGTGATGAAAAACAGATTGGGTATTGCCTGTCAAAGCTCCAAAGGCCACAGAATAAATGGTAAAATAATAGCAGCAGGGTTCATTGACATGCAGACTGGCTTTGCTGAGATTTCATGTGCATATCTTCCCTCCTCTGTCTCAGTAACAGATGTCATGGAATCAGATCAACAGGGCCAGCAACAAAGTGCAAATATCACTCTCGGAGCTACTGCGACCCACAGCTACAGGCCCTCAACTCGTGAACTACAAATGTGCAACCACCTGGGTTTAGAGTCATCAGGCAGAAACCCAATATGTTGTTTTAACCAAAATGTAAAAGCTGTTTTTTCAAAGAGTGAGCATGAATACATTTTCTGGTTTTTCTTTCTTTTTTTTTACCTTTCTCTCACTTTTTCTTTTATAGTAATCATTCCACCCATGTATAAAACTACTGACACTGTTTTGAAAATATTTGGGAAAATGAATTACATGTTTTTATAATGCCTTAGTGATCATAGTCATGGACTGTAAGGCTTTACTTATGGGATTTTTGTTAATTTTCACACTCCTGAGACCTAAGTGCAGCCCAAATACATGCATATCATAACTGTAACTCAATAATTACCTTTGGCCTCACAGTAACTATATTTCTGAGTTAAATAGGTAAGTGTGAGTAAGAGGACCATGCCTTGAGTAGAGTCAAAATAAAGACTGGGTTAGAATTACTGTAAGTGATAGATTTCTAACTCACCATCCCTTACTTAACCATTGGTATGAACTATGCTGGCTAGCACACAACAATGAGGTTTGACGCATACAGAATTTAGGATAGATTAGTGTGTTTTCATTTTATCACCCTTATTAGTATGTGAAGCTGGCATTTCCTCTCATATTTTATAGGTGGCAATGCTGAGGTGTAAAAAGAGCTAGTATTTTGCCAAGGTTCTGTAGCTAGTGCTAACACTAATTATACTAATTGTAAGTACTAATAATCGTGTCCCAAGAATAATGCATTGCAGTGGGCCACATTGCCAGGAATGTGATCAGCATTCAAACCTTTTACATCTTCCCAAACGGACACCATTTGAGGGCCAAATTACCTAAGGTTGTTTATGTTATAAAAGACATTGCTTTGAAATTTCTTCTTCATATAATGAGATGGGTTGTTTTGGTTTGTTTAACAAGGAAACCTAGAAATACTTTGTTGATTGTTTGTAAGATATTATTTGTTTTATTATTCTATATATTACTTGCCCTCAGAAACTTTAGTTAGGGTTAGCAAATTACAAGGGCTACTAGGAAAGTTGGAATTTTTAAAACTTTTTTTTTAATTTTATATATTCGTAACTATATCTAAATCCTTTTTGTCTCTCCCTCTTCCATATTGATCTCTTTCCCCCATTTCTCCCCACTGTCTCTCCAATTCATGACCTCCTTGTCTTTACTTATTGTCACATACAAACAGACACATTTACACGTATCTGTATATAAGTATAGCCCAGCCTGCTAAGTTCTTTGGTGTTGGGCATATGCATATGTGTTTAGGGCTGACTGCTCATGATTGGATAACCTAGCAGGAGCTCTTCCCTAGAGAAAACTGGTTCTTCTCTCTTGACAGCCACCATAGCTCTTCGTCTAGTGTTACAGTTTTGAGAGTTTTACATTTTTGCTGCAGCTAAAAGGAACAAAATTTGGAGAAAAAAAATTCAAGAAGATGAGCTGATGCTACATAGAAGCTTTACCTTGGGGACTTTTGACAATTCTTCAACCATGATTTGCATAAGCAGCAGCAGTCTGTCTTGCTGATAGGGAAACTAGTGAAATTTTGTAACAACAGCAAACACAAGGGACCTATCTGTGTGCTAGGAAGAGGAACAAATTAATGCTACCAAATTAAGATAGTGTCCAGTTCTAAAGCCACATGGGTCCATGATTTGATCCTGAGACTGCATCCGAGAAGGAGAATAGACGCTTCTGGCAGCCCTTCACTGTTAGAGACAAGAACGATAGAGGGAAGCCCAGAGGGTGAAGAACTGAAACCAGCCAGCAGCCCTGGATGCTGAGCCTATGAAGAAGGACAGAGGGGAGAGAGTACCTAGTTCCCGGTCTGATACCAGTCAGTTCTTTAGTTGCAGTTCCACACCGTCTCCTTGCAAATCAAAGAGTGAACACTGCAGGAAGTGCTCTGTTCAGTAACCTGGATGTTTTCTACACTGTATGTAGTATTCAGGAAGAAAAACCAGCCACAATAAAAACAGGACATTCTTTGAAGAGGATGTTAAAATACACTTGAAATGACCAGAGATTTACATTATGGCAAAAGAGTTAACACACCTATAGTTACTCATTTTGAGGAAATACAGAGAAAATTGGAGAAAACACATGCAAAGAATTGATTTCACTGGAAAATCAGAAGTTATAAAAATAACCTAAAATACTAGAATGATACAACTGATATAAAGGAAGTATTCATGAGTTGATCAATTCGATACCATAGAAAAGAATGTCAATAGGAAAGCCCAGCTACCTTTTAAAACGTGGAATTATAGGAAAATGCATAAAAGATAGAGGGACACTGTGTAAATACCTATTGTGCAAGAAATTGGTCTACTGTAGAAAGTATGAATGTGAAGCAATATCAGCATTTGAACGCATATGGCTGAGTTGAAAATGTTTCAATGAACTCCCAGTGATATAAACACATGTGAAAACCCTGCAAAGTATCATCAGCATACTGCATGGTAAAGCCATAAAAAACATATTAAACACCAAAAAAACATACATTTATCTCAAAGGAGGAATAATGGCTTGCAGGAAAAGCATCCTTCAAAGGAGAATACAAATGGTGGATGGGGAGCTACAGCAATCAGAATACGCTACTGGCTTTTGTGCAATTGTCAAAGAACATTTTCAATATAAAAGCAGAAATTAAGATTAAGAAATGCACATGTCCTCATGTTCTCAGGCAGTTACAAACCTATATCAAAGCAAATTCTAATTTTGGAATTCAAAATTCTATAAACTTCTTTTAAGTAGAAAAAAAATAAGTAAATGCCAGATGGAATGAAGAGAAACAGAAGTGGAAATGATTGTCCTTTAGGCTTTCAGATAAATTTAGAATGACAATACTTTAAAAAGGCAGTATTTTAAGATTCTACCATTATTGATAATAATAGCTTAGTACGATGATAATGAATCAAAGACAAATGCTGGCATCCCTAGACAATTCACTAAAAAAAGTGTGTGCATGTGCGCGCACACGCACTAGCGCGCATAAACTTAGTAGAAGTGGAATTTGAAAATATATATGTACCATTCTAAGAGGTTAAATTGTTTTAAGCATCATGAAAGTAGTGAGAAAATATCTTTGCAATCACTGAAAATCACAACAGAGAAAATATAACAGGATAGAGATGAACACAAGCACACCCAAGTTAAATCTCAATGGAGAAGCCATTCCTAACAAAACAAGTGTCAGACTTAATGAACATCACAGACAGAGAAACCTATGTGTTTTAAGGCTAGAAAAAAGATTTGCCCTGCAAATATCTCTAAAATAACTCACTTGAAGTGTATTTTTGCTGAGTTTAGAAATCTAGTTTGGAAGTTATGGTGCTTGATTTCCATAATTTTTATTGAATTAGCTATAAATTATTATTCCTGCTCCTTTAAGAGAACTATGTATTTTACCTTCTTTAATATACTTTGCTTGGTTTTACCTTGCAACAGTGTGCCTATGATACATCCACAGTCAAATACATATGCCCATGTAACTGTAGTGCTATTTATCTCGCTGTGATTTGGCTGGATTTTTTTTTTAAATCTGAGAATTGGTGTTTGAAGGGACCAAGCATTAAGTAGCTGATGACTCAAAAGTGGATTTCTCTTTGCCTTAGCCTGTTTCTTTGAATCCTATCTGAGTGGAACACATAGACTCTACCTTGTGATATCTGTCTGCTGAGCCATATAAGCAGTAATGGAAGTACAACCAAACTCCCACAGAGAAAGTGTTGGAATCTGACCTACATCCACCTGTAGAGGATCTTGAGAAATCAGTCCTTAGGTCCACTGGGTATTATATTTATTGTAACCCCTAAGAAGGGAGGGCTAGCTAGTGTCTTGTTCTTCTGTGTGTAAGGAGAATGAGTAAGGGTCTCTGTTTATGCTGTCTTGATGCAAATATTTGCTGTTTCTAACAGTATTATCAGTTTGACAAGCTTTTAACCATTCACCTTGCTTTTCTTTCTTTCTTCTCATAGTAGTCAAATTATCTGCACCTTAGATGTTTATAAACCAAATCTAAAAAAGAGAAAATGCCACCTACTGAATCTGTGATTATTTTTTCTTATGCTTTGAGTTCTATTCACAAATGAATAAAACATATATCCTTCAGAGATTTTTTTGTACAATGGCAGTGACGCTACCATTTCAATCTCCTATAAGCTTATGCTATTACCAGATATTGATTCTAAAGTCTGAAAGGAACAGGCACTATAGAAATTCTGTCCCACAATCTCAAGGAGGCCTAATAAGAAGATGATTTTTTTAATGGAAGCACACTATGCAACATAATTAAAATTTTATAGTAGATAAGAAAACAAAAGAAGTGCTATCCCATCATAGAAAGCATACACATCTACCTCTGGGAAACCATAGGGATAATTGTTTGTCTCATAGGCAGAAGTTCAATTTCCTTAGCCATCTAATATGGTTCTGTATGTCTTCTGATGTGATCTACTTCCCTATCTCTCCCTCCCTCCTTCTTTTCCTCACAAATCTCCTTCCCCAAGCTCTGTAATTATCATTATCTGGGCACCAGATTAACTTATGACCTCAGCCTTTTACAGAACTCTGTCTCCTTTTGTGATTTTGGCTGAACCTTAACTGATCATTGTCATAGTTATGACTAGACATCATAGACATAGCATTGCAAATGTCATCCACTGTCTTGCATAGCAATTCCTCTACAGAAGTACAGAACTCAGTCTGATAAAAGGCTAGATTTCAGGTGTATGTAGTACATTATGTATCTCGCCAGAGTATGAAAATTTTTTTTAGATAAAATAACACACACTTCCTGATGACACTACTTTTACCTTGAGACAATCTGTTTTTTAGCCCTGTTGATAAAGTAGTCTGTCTTTTTTACCCATTAAAATTTCCTTAGGTCCTCCTCTCTATTACTTTTACAGTTTCTTTCTCCCACATCAGTAATAATAAAGGAGAATGTCCCAAAGAGATCATTCCATCTTCTTCTAACAATGCTTAAACCTCCTTGAAAAAACATTTCTCTTCTTTTCTATTTCACTGGATAATCTATTCTTGCTTCTCTCTGAAGTGAATTCCTCTACCTACTCACATTCAGAATGCCATTGTTTTTCTTTCAAGGACAGTGATCCTTCAGTAATTCTCCTCTTCTCTCGTGTCCCTGTGACATTTTGACTCCATCATTGACTGCTGGCATCAGCATACTAAGTCATGTTGCTCCTAAACCAACTATTCTGGTCTACACCTATTTCCAATCATGACTGCATTTCACTGCTCCCTTCTTAGGAATTATCTACTTAATCTTCTCCCAGAAGTCCACAGTACCACTAAATATGGTTAGGTTTTGTCAAGTGCTCATATACAATGATTCACAGAACCATTTTAAGTTAACATTATCTCCACAAATCTTGTAAAACTCTTCCTTTCATCAGTTTCCCATTTTAGTAGACTTCCATTTACGTAATATTCCAAACTATCTGCTTTGGCTCTCATGATGTGACCCGTGCTCTTCTCTCTTTGTGTCTGGTGGTGTGTCCCAGCCTTACCTTTTATGTTCCATTTTACAAAACAGGTTGAGCTTCCTCTGGTCTCAGTTCCTGCCTTTCATGCTTTCTGTAATATTGTTTTCTTTGCTTACTTCTTGCCCCTGGTCAACACTACAAAATACTTTAATCTGTTCTCTCTCAGCCTCTAGATTGCCTTTTATGGACACACTAAAATATTCAATTATATATGAATACTTATTTGCATGACTGGTTCCTGGTTTTGCTTCTACATATTATTACTTTTATCTTGGAAAGTAAAATTCCCATCTGGATCATCTCTTAACTCACAGAGTATGGTAAGAAAGACATTTTTAATGTATGTATATGAGTACTTGAATATGTGGGTGCATCTCATTCTTTCAGGTGCCCAGGGAGTCAAAAAGAGGGGCACAGGACCCAACAATTGGAGCTACAGGCATACATGAGTCCCCTTATGTGAATGCTGGGAAAAAAAACAGGTCTTCTGGAGGAGTCACAAGTTCTCTTAACTTTAGGCCTGACTATTTATTTTTGTTTTATTTTATATAGAAAAAGTTACTTAAATAAGAAATGGGCACTAATGTTCTACAAACATCCTGAGGGTAATAATGAAAAGCTTCATGCAAAGGCAGAGCTATAAGTAGAACTTAAGTTGCTGGCCTCTGAAGCACAGGACATTCCTTCCTGTGTGCAGACATTTTTAATTAATACTAATTGGATTAAATAAGTGTCAGGGGGGAAACCAATCATTGTCCTTCCTGCTGATTTGCTGCTTGTATCAGCTCTGAAGGTCACAGCTCATTTAACCCAAATGTACACTTTAGAAGTCAAGTGATCTGGGGACATGGTGGTTTTTTTTCCTGTCCTTCAAACTGGGTGTGTAGTCTTTAAATCCTTACTGTTCCTCCTACCCATTTTCATATAATGTCCTTTTTACAATCCAAATATCAGAAACATATGCCCACCAGCATAGCAAAGAGAAAATCTAAAAAAAAATTGGAATGGTGTATTAGTTTGACAACTTGTGAGGGTCTTTCATGAAAAGAAAAAAGTAAGAGCTGATCCTCAGATCCTTTTCAAAGGAAAATGTCTGTCTCTATTCTCAGCTGTGCTCCCAAGACCCCCAAAACAGTTGTTTCATCTGGTTCCTATTTCCTGGTCCTGAAAACAAAGCATATGAGTACAACTTTAGGTTGAGAATTAGATGTATAAACTTATGGGCTAAAGAGGTCTGCTCAGAACCTGAAGAGAATGACAAAGGAGAAACATCCCCTATCTGCTGCCTGGCTATTGTTTTTTGAGCAGGTGATTTCTTTCATATAAAGAAAATTTCCTTTTTTTTTGTTGCCTTCTGTTGCATGAGAGATGACATGCTCTTTTCCACCTTGTTAAAAGCTCCTATTATAGAAACTGCCAGGTCTATTAGTCTATCTTAATTACCACATCTTGTGCTGCTTTTAGCCTCTAGTGGGACAAAATTGCCATGATTTATGCTTTACTAACAATGATATTTTTTTACATTAGTAAGCAATTAAAGAGCCCAACAGCACACTTGCAAAGTTCAAAAAAATGGTAGAAGGACTGCCATCATTTCAATGTAATTCAACTCTAATTGTATTTACAGAAAACCTATAAAAATTCTATGTCAAAATGTTTACAGTGCTCATAATAAACATGTGTAAAAAAGAGAAATAGTCCTCATTCCCTTTTGCTGTAGAAGCAGATTATAAACCTAGAACCTCATGACTGATATCTTCACAAATGGGAGATGAACAGTGTCAGGTCTTTGACTCGCTAGCCTTGGCATTCAGATGAAAAGGATTCCACTCCAAGGTGATGTTTCTACCTTCTGTGATTCTTGTGCAGAAGGGAGACAGGTGAATCCAATCCTTGCTCAGCGGGAGTGTGGCAGCATTCTTTTACACTTGAAACTCTGCATGTGCATGTGTGGATGCACGTTTGTGATGGTGTGGTGTAGGTGGGAAAAGGCCCCATTAATGAAAAAATATGAATTACAGAAAAACCAGCTACAAAAATAAAAGTCTCCTGCCAGCAACAAGCAGATTCAAGGCCAAGAATTACCAGTGCCCCTCTCCATGGCACAAGCCATTGAGAATCAATCTTTACAACTCAACAGGAAGATTTACTTCTTATGTTTTTGAGATCCCAGCACATAACATTTATTTCTATCTCACTTCACATGCTTCATTTTGCCTCCATCAAATTCCTAGTCCTCTATATTAAGCATCAAAACCCTGCCTCAAAATGCAGAAATTTATGACAGTGTTGAGAGTAATTATAGAAAATGATACCAGGTCAGAATGTCATTGTTATTCAATTCAAATACTATAGTGCCATATAAACAACAACAAAAAGGATTAGAAATCAAAACTTAGGCTTTTTCCTGAAGTTCTAGAGAATCTTTTTTGGATCATGACCCTTGTATCATCTGGGAATTTGTTTAAACAGACATTCACTATCTTCCCAGACTCACTATACATTCCCAAGGGGATTCGTGTGCCTATTAATATTTGATAAACACTGAACTAGATAATTCAACAAAGACCCAGAGGTTGATGTGACCTCCAGGTAACTTTAATCATGGAAATACAAAATCCACAACCCTAACACAGACTAAAAAGAAAAATGAGCAGGTGGCAATAAAACAAGACACTGAAGGTGCCTTTTTGAAGAGATGTTTCAAATCTTCTCTCTGGCAATATTTCTTTTTAAATGAACCAAATCTCTGATATCAAGTTGATAGGAATATCCTATTTGAATTTGAGGCATGCAGAGAAGACAATGAACTTCTTTGATCTCTAGTCTGCTGCTTTAATAAAACAATTTTATAGGTGCCTCCTGCCTAGAAACAGCAAGATGTAGCAGGTGGTTTCATTGTAGCTTAAAACTTTGCATTTAAATATTCAAATACTGGTGTCTACAGGGTAACACTTTTCCAGCATTAAAGAATAAGAACAGAGTGTCTTGCAGACTAAATAGAAGCCAATGAGAATTCAATGCCAATTTGCACGAAGAACTCCACAGAAACACAGCAGATATCAAATATGGTTTCCTTCATGCATACCTTTCTTCTTTCTATCTAGGATTGTCTTGTAGCAAAGGCAATGTTTCACACATTCTATATTCAATCACTATTTTCTCATCTTGCATTCTTGCATAAAATAATATTGCAAATAGCATGCAAAAGCACATGAACATGGGAACAGTAAAACAACACACATTGACTTAGCTTCTACTTCTACTCAAGTCCTGTTGCATTATTTTTATCTGAAATTTACTTGGGAGAAAATTCCACTTAATGAGCAATTTCCAGTCATAAATATTCTTAAGAACTATAGATAAGATTATTAAGGAGTACTGGAGCATTAGAAGAGGTTTACCTATCCAAACAAGCGTCTTAAAATGAGAAATAATGTTGAGGAAACACGATGACATCAGGAGAAATCAACTGAAAATAAACACACAGCAGCATTTTCTCTGAAGAGTTTGTTTTTTTTTTTTCTTTTTGTTCTTAAAGACATGATGATGAATTGCTACCTACATACAAATAAACAACTGAAATGGATCAACAGGTTGCATATATAGATGCAGTGTGTGTGTGTGTGTGTGTGTGTGTGTGTGTGTGTGTGTGTGTATGTGTACAATAGCAACAAAGAGAAAGAAGCTACAGCCTTGAGAGTGGAAGGACATGGGTGAGACTCAAAGGAAGATAGCTGGGAAGGGCTGAAGGGGAAGAAAGTGATGTAATTCTATTTTCATTAAAATATATATTTTAAAAATCCATACTATAAAAACAATGAAAGAAATATTCTGTTAGGGTGGAGACAACTGTTCACATGCATCTACACCCAAACCTCTGCCGCCACCACCACCTTTAGTCATCAAATATGAGGTTTACTAGGAAAGAACTTAGGCTCTGATAAGTCAGTCGGTCATCTTAAACCCTAAAGCATTCCTGCCTTGTAGCCAGATAGTAGAATTCAACTGTCTAGATGTCGCAGTGGGTATTGAAATGCTTCCAAACTAACTAATCTAACTAACTAATGCTTCTTACTAACTAGTCTAGCCCTTTTTATTACCTTAACATTGTTCCCATTATTGTTAATTGTAGCATCACAGGAAGACAAAATGGGCAGATGTCATTTACCCATTTTTCAGATGTTTTAATGGAAGAACTTCTAGGCTTGATACCCAGATAGTAAAGCAAAGGCCATGCTCAGTTTAATAATCCCTGACAAGCTGTTTTTCACACCTTGTTGCCTTCTGAGCTCTGTTAATAGGATTCCTACCTGTTGATAGGTTTCTCTTTAGATACCTCAGCCACTGTTTTAATCTTATTGGTTATTGTTATAATCTGGTAAAGACAACTGCCAAAACTTGCTGTGTGGAAAACTGAGAAATAACTAAATAGCTTTCTAGTTATCTACAAACCCCCAGTCTATGCATAGCATAGTACCTGGGAGCATCTTTAGATACCAATAATAACTCAATTTTATTGAACAGTTTTGTGGTGAACATTCTTACATATTTTCTTAGTTGTGTATTCTACAAAAAATGTTTTGCTACATCCTGCATAAAATACATTTTGTGTTCTCCACAGAGAACAAGAGCATGTGTATCCACTATTTCAGGGATGGTAAATAATTTACAAGATAAGAATATTCAGTAAAAGATATCATGTTGCTTTAATTGAGTGGTATAACTGGCCCTGAATTTAAAGAGAATTACACCCATCTGTCATTGGGCAGAACCAGCCCTGTTATTTATTAAAGCTGAAACCCACCATTTTCCATAAACCCTTCTCCTAGTCAATAATTAACAGATTTAAACTCAGAGGTCTGTGGTTCATGCTCTATCTTTGTGATGAGTAAAACTTTGGTGCTGAACAAAAATGAGCCAGGGAGCTTCCCAAGGCTGGAAGCACTCTTCCTGGCTTAATAGACTATCCATCTTTAGTGATTAGAAGGGAGACAAATGTCTTCAGTGTTTGTATGTTTCTTTGCTTTAACATGTAATATGTCTTTTTAAATTTTATTTTATGATTCAACTACTTTCTATTCTGTGGTAGCAGCTGGAGGATCTAGGATTCTTCCCTTCAGGATCCCCATACTCCTGAGCACCAGTTCTGCTCTTCAACATCAGCAGGGAACCGTTCTCATTAACATCAGTGGGGATAGAACTGATATCCAGGATAGCCAGACCTGACCCACACACCTGGTTTTATACCATAAACACGGTTCTGAATCAAAACTTCTGCTGTGTACCTCAATCTGTCTGGTGTGCACCTCAATTTCAGGGCTTAAACTGCTTTCCAACTTGTTAAATTCTGAGAAGTTTTAATCCAAACAATGGCTACCATCATGTAAAATAAGATGGTAAGAGAAATACTAACAGGATAAATGATAGAAGAGTCTCAGGATTTTTTTCTCCTTTTGTATGCTTGATGTTTCCTATCATATTATTATCTTACGTTTTAATACAAAATATGGTTACTTTCAAATTAGAAATCATCAGTCCTTTTTTGCTAATTTTTTATAACACATCACACGTTTGAATCATCCACTTGGCTTGGAAACCACATTTTTATGCCATTTAATTTTTTTCTCTCCTTGGAACTCTAATTATTTGTTATACTTTAAAATTTTCTAGAATTTTCACTCAAACATATATTAAATCAAATACTTGTACATTTTTATAATTGCTTTTCTAATTACACTGCCATTATTTTCTTTACTAATGTGAACAACTACTGAAACACCCTTTTCTATTTTGAATCCAAATGTCTCTATAGGGTGAGATCTGCTTATTTCCTACTATTCCCCAGGTCTTCTGTTACTCAACAATACTTACTATTTGTTCTCTTATATTTTGTCAAAGGGGGTGAGGGGGGGGGTCTGTCAAAGTCTTGGTGCCAGTACACAGCCAGACAGTGCATAAAAATGTCTAATGATAGAATTTATCTACTAGACTAAAATACACTTCATAGGATGGAAGAAATAACACCTTTAGTGCCACACTCCCGCTGCATTTTGCATTCAATCCTACTACAATTCGGTCTAGCAACGCAGTCCATGACGAGAACTAATCTCCAGCAGGGCTGTAAAGTGATTTATTTAATCTGAAAGCATCCACCTGCTGGGGTATTCTATGGTTCTGAAAAAGTTAATAACCATTGCTACTCTGGTAGTACATTTGCTATCTTTGTGCATATATCTCCCGTCCGTTACCGCGCATTCCTTTATTAATTTAAGTAGACTGCCATACATTGTGTCATCCCAGAACACAGAAGAAGCTGCATGTAAGGCTATGGAGGGATTGCTACTGTGCTCACAAATATGACAGATGAGCCATATACATGTGGAGCTATCATGCTCTAAGTCTGAACTTCTTGAACAGCAACAGTATCACACCAAATCTTGAGATTTCAGAGATAAGAAAAATCTCTGAAGTCTCCGAGACCAGGTATCAGGAAAAACAGGACAGGAGGCTAGAACACCTGGCCTCCAAGGGCACAATCCAATAACAAAAGCCTCAGAAGTTTAGGTGGAAATCCTCAAAAGGGGCTGTACCTGGAGACAGAAGGGAAAGGAAGCAGTGCCCGTTCCTTTTACTCTTTACAGGAATCTGCTCCAGGCAGTCCCATAAAACCACCAGGATGCTTCCAAAGTGAAATATCCCCTACAGGCTTATGTGTTTGAACACATGGTCCTCAGCAAGTGGCACTGTTTAGGGAGGTTGTGGAAACTTCAAGAAGGGAAAAGCTGGAGAAATTGGGTCTCTGTAGGTCAGGCCTTAAGGGTGATAGTCAGTTACAGGTCTGTGTGAGCGGTCTCTGCTTTCCAATGCAAAAAAGCACAGCAGTGACAACCGAGGGCTTCCAATGGTGCTGCACAGGGGACCCCTGCTGCTTTGCCTTCCCAGCTAGAATAGACTGAATTCTTTAAAATCATTTGCTAAAATGAATCTTTAAGCTACTTCTGCTAGAAATTCTATCGCAGAACTGGGGAAGTAACTAATGCATCTACAATACCTATCTGAGCTCAGAAACTTCTAATTGAGTCCAACCCCTTAACACTTAAAAAAAAAAAGACAAAACTGAGATGCAGAGGCGTTAAAGGACCTGCCTTCCTAACTACAGAAATCCAAAAAAAGGATTTGATCCTTCCATCCATGTAATTTTCTACTGCACTGTGTAAGCAAAATTCACCACAGAATAAATAATTTAAAAGGACAATAATAATAGAGTTAAATCTTGGTAAGGCTGGGGGTTTAGTCTATGCTCCTCCTCTCTCTTCAGATAAGATCCTTGAATTAAGAAGAACTCTAATGCCAGGAGGAGGCATGACCAACCCAAAGCAAATGTTTCTGTGTTGAAAACCTAAACAAGACTGGGGCAATGCTATGTAAAATCTCAAAGATCAACTGACTGAATGAATGGTCCTTCATAAGAAAGGGAAATTAGAATGGCATTTAATGGTAAGAAGGGAGAGAATCACATTTCTAGAAGTCAGACAGTTATAAAGTTGATTTTTTTTTGTGTCCATCTCCCAGCCCATTCACTCAGACTTCAGGCAAGGAAAGAAACTTGAAGTAAAAGAAAGTAAAACAAATGTCTATATTCCATTGGAGATAAAACTGGAAACTGCATCCCTTAAGCAGGAACAAATGCTATAGGATCTGCAAGACTCTATAGAGAAAGACACTCATATTAGGTTATAATATTAAAATTGCTTTAGGCTTTTTGAAGAGATTCAGCAAGTGCATGCCTACCAAATACTAGAAGATATCATTTCCAACATCTAAATATATCCCCAAACAAATGGTTAGTGATTTTTTTAAAGTAGAATAAAGACATTTTGAACATGTGAAGTTTTCTAAATATTTACTTTCCATGTACTCTTTCCAAAGGTGAATGAAGTAAATGCTCTCTACTGTAATGAAGAAGTTAATCAAGGAAGGGGTCCAGGGGCTAAAGGCTTAACAATGGTCCATAACACACAAATTCACCCAAACTATGAATGTGCTCTCAGTTCACAAAAGTGACTTTCATGTGTAATTAAATCAGGAATCTTGAAATGAGGTTATACTGTAGAGTGCCCTTACAATCCAATGACATTCAGAAATGAAAGGAGAGGACCCTGTTAAGAGGGAGGTAGGAACTAGGTTACATAACATGCCTGCAGTAGTGAGAGTGATGAGAAACAGATGGTTTTGCTCAAATTGCCTAGTATAGGGTCATATGCTTAACAGCTTGACCGTAGACCATGGTATCAATAGGCTAAAAACTAGCGTCAATAGGTAGTCAGAGATCCAGGCAATAGGATAGGCACTTTGGGTTAACGTATGTAGGTAATTAAGCAAGTGAACATTTAGAATGGGAAAATAGATGAGATCTATCCCAAGATCCTAACAATATAAATAATAAATACTGTCCAAGCCAAACCATGGTATAGTTTTCTTAGAAAGATTAGGAAATGGATGGTGGAAGTGGACATGGCCTTAGAGATTCACAGGTAACTGAGTGATAACATGTGTGGAGCATTAGTGATCATGGTGAGGCAAAAGTAGAGAATGAACAAAATTCCTAGCTCCTGTAAAGTTGGGATTCCTAGAGCCAAAGGTAAACAATAGCACATTATATGCATGTTAATTACCAATATGAAGAAGAATATCAAAAGAATCATTGAAGTAATTAAAAAAAATCTTTTACATGAGGTTTATATATAAATACTTTGAAGCAATAATTCTACAAGTAACCAAAGAGAGGGTAGTAGTTTCCTTAGAGGGGCAGAAACTCAGTCTAATTTATGGTTGGGGACTCCAGGTGTCAAATCCTATAACAGAAGTTGTCACCCACAGGCTGCAGATGGGAAGCAGAAGGGGACAAATGCTTCACAAGGAAATGGGATGCAGGCTCTCACACATGTGCTCCAGATAGGCTTACACCCTGGTAATATTCACATTCTTGCATCAACGCATCATTCCTATAGATTGAATCAACACTTGTGTAAGCTGAAGACAGTTTAAGAAATTAAAGAAATTAATCTGCATGAAAATGAAGCAAAATATTCAAACTTCAAAAAAGTATGTTTATTTTCCTTTGTTGTGCCTGAGTTTGTGTAAGATGATTTTCTTCATTCTATAGGAAATGAGAGAAATGGTACCCAAGGATATTCTTGTTAAAAAAATAAATCTTTTTTAATTTAAGCTCTGAGGTGATGTAGTAAGATAGAAATTGTTGAAAGAGGAATGCACTACCCTGAGGGCAATTTGAAAGAAGTTTTATCCATCCCTTGAAGTGTTCAAGACAGTTATACAAAAAGAAAACCTAAACAATTAGATGTTTCAAAATTAAATGTTTGAGATTGAGTCAAACACTAGCTATCAGAGTACACTCTCTGGTTTAGGTGTTGATGGGAAAAATAAGAAAAAAAAGAATTATTACAACTGTAAAAGTTACATATCCTTTATATTTCTGACTATCAAAAAGCTAATTCAGCATGCCTGCTGAATGACTTGCCCCTTGTATTTCTAATAATTGAAATGGTTAATATGTAGAGTACTTATTGAAACAAGGTACCACTCTAATTGCTCTACAAATCTATTGACTCATTTGCCTCTCATAAGCTTATGAGACTGGCACTATTAATATCATCTCTTCTTTACAGAAAGTGTTGTGGAGAATCCCAGTGGGACCATCAACTTGTATTGATGGTTCCAGAGCCTGGGCTCTCTACCACTGGAAAACTAAGGAATGGATTTGCTTGCTAATGAAAGTATTTGGACCTCAGAGAAAGAACTTCTGCATTAAAAGAAAAGTATGTTCAAGGACCTTGTGCTTCCTATTCATGGTTCTAAAACCCTTTTTCACTTTAATAACTTCTAAAACCATCAGAAGAATTCTAATTTAAGCTAGAAAATTGTTAAAAGAGTTTGGTAATAAAAGCCCATAATCTGATAGCCTATTCCTATGTAATGAGTTAGTAGGTTTCCTCTCCTGTTTGGAATACTGATGTCTTGAACAACGAGAATGCTGGAACAAGAAGAACAAAGTTTTTAAATATAGGCCACAGCATTGATAAAGCTCAGCTCTAATACTTTCTGACTCTGCAGCATGGAGGAAAGTATACATCATCTGATTTCAAGTGATGCTGTAGTTTGGATAAGCTCCCCCCAAGAATACATATGTCAAAGATGTGATCCCCAGGGTAACACTACTGAGAGATGGCTGAACTCTTCGGTGATGGCAACTAAATGTCTGTTCCTATAGGACTGAGCCTGTGACCTTGAAGGAGATTATGAGACCTCAAACTCCTCATTCTTGCTTGTCTTCTAGGTTATGAGGAGAGTAGTTTTGTTCATGTTCTGGCCTCTCCCAATTTTCATCCCGTATCATCATCACCAGAGACTTGAAACAATGAACCTATCTGACCTTGAAGAGGAATTTCCACAACTGAGGAACAAAGCTTTCCCTCTTCAAAAGTTAGTGCTCTTAATGATTACAACATAGTGGGGAAAATTTACTGTTCTGGAAGTTAACAATACTCTTGTTGTGTTGTGAGGAAGTCTATACAGAATGTAGATGGCACAGGGATGAGAGCACTAATAAATATTAGCACTTTTTATGAATGGTGGGCTAGTACCAGAATCAGCCTTGCTGAGCTTCAAGAAACCATATCGATATGGGAATAAAATATACTCTGAAATATGCTTTCTTAGTACAGTAAAGCAGAGTTCATAACTCAGAAGAGCCAGAACTATGGGTAAGGCTAGGGTTATGGCCAGAACTAGGGCTTGGTCTAGGACTGTTGCTAGCGATAGGGTTGGGGTTATTGCTAGAGCTAGGTCTAGACCTAGAGCTGGGGCTGGGGATAGAGATAGGATTATGGCTAGAAGTAGGACTAGGGATTGTTGTAGAATATTATTTGAAGGTGTGTTACTTTTGTTTATGCTGCATTTGTTAACTCTGTGAAGCTGTGTTACTTTGCCTGTCTAAAATACCTGATGGTCTAATAAAGAGCTGAACAGCCAATAGCAAGGCAGGAAAAAGGATAGGCAGGGCTGGCAGGCAGAGAGAATATATAGGAGAAATCTGTAAGGAGAAACTGAGGAGAGAAATGATTGAGGAGCCAAAGAAGGAGGAAGACTCCAGGGGCCAACCATCCAGCTACAGAACAAGCCATGGAGTAAGAGTAAGATTTATAGAAGTAAGAAAACAGGAAAAGGCCAGAGGCAAAATGGTGACAGGATAATTTAAGATAAGGAAAGCTGGCTAGAAACTAAGCCAAGCTATGGCCAGGCATTTATAGGTTATAATAAGTCTATCCATGTGTGATTTATTTGGGAGCTAGGTGGAAGCCCCCCCCCCCAAAGACCAAAGACCAACCAATAATAAGGGATAGAATTATGACTAGGGCCAAGGCTAGAGCTAGGGTTACTGCTAAGACTAAAGCTAGGGTTATGAATAGGACTTGGCTAAACCTAGGGTTAGGGTCATGTCTAGGACTGGGGTTAGATTAGACAGAGATAGACATGACAGAGATAATGGAACATAAATAGAAATGGGAAAAGATAGTACTAGAGTTTTATGCTTCTATCCATAATTTTTTTTTCTGTACACACACAGAGAGACACACACATAAGATAGACAATTTATATGTATGTATGTATGTATTTGTATATATACAAAATATAGGCAGATGTTCACATTAGAGTCCAAAGAGAGTAAGAACAAACTTGGCCTGTTCTAGTTTTCTTTCTATTGTTGTGATGAAACATTCACCAAAAGCAACTAAGGGACAAAATGGATATTTGGCTTATAGGTTATTATCCTCTTTGGAGGCTAATTAAAGCCCAAATTAAAGCAGAAATCATGGAGGGATGCTGCTCAGCAATGGTCTGTCCAGCAACCTCTCCTATGTACCTCAGGTCCACTTGTCCAGGTCTGGCACTGCCTACAGCGGATTGCTCTCACTCATATCAATTAATAATAAAAAAAACTGACCCACAATCATACCAAGAGGTCAATCTGTTTAAGACAATTCACCAATTTTAATTCCCTCTTTCTGGATATGTCTTGCTTTGTGTCCTTTTCACAAAGGGAATAGAACAGATTTCAAATTTCAAAGATACATTCTTGAATATGGTGAAGTGAGTCTTTGGTGGGAAGTCACTTTTCAAGCACAAGGTGGTAATAGAAAAGTTTACCTATTCAGTTTGAAAACAAAGATTCAATCTGCCATTTAATAAAAAGACTATTTCTCTACAAATAGCTACTATATGTACAAACATAGTTTCTGTACAAAGATATGTTCCACATATAATTCCAAAAGTCATTCATATCTTATAATTCTTTGAGATAGTTTCTGTAATTCCTACCATTGTTAACTAGAGAAAACATAGTATCATGTCAACCAAGGTAGTGTACCTGCCTTGTGGAAAAGGGGAACAGTTTTGGAAACTAATACCATAGAAAACTTTCATTCATATGCCAGGCTAGCAATATCTTAATTGACTTAACTACACACATTTCCTATCAAGAGTTTAGTAAGTGATAAGTATCTAGTAAATATTGAGGATTTGTCCTACAATTAAGACATCCAAGATAACATTGCTTCCGGAAGGAGTCACACTATCAATCAGAATTAGACATGAAGCCTTGCCAATGATCAAGTCATCAGATTAAGTTAGCAAGATCTTAGGTGTGAGAAGCTAGAAAATGGGAACAGACAAGTTTGATATCATAGGGGAAACTAATGTTCATTTTCAGAGTATAAGTACTTCCTATAAAGGACATGCTTATGAAGTACCAGGAACCTCTGGCAAAATATAGGCAGGAGATGACACATAGCATGAAATGAGAATGGCAATTGTTTATACTGCTTATATAAGTTCACAATATCTTTTATATTGCTATGGGATGACTTCGTCCCTTGGCCAAGCTTGATGTTCTATACTCTATACTCAACTTCTAAGAGTACATTAGTTCATATAGCTCAAGCAATAAAGGCTCCATAGTCAAGTCAGTTCCTACACACAATATGGAGACTTCTGAGATGTGCATTGAAGCATCAAAGACCATGAATCTAATTAACATGGTGGGATAAGATGAATGCAATCTGCAGAGAGAAGAGCAGGATGATGGCGGTGTTGATCTTACAGGCATGTTTGGCCCTAGATGCTGAGGTCAAAATGAGACTAGTTCTCAAGGCATCACAAACATAAGATAGCTTTGAATGTCATTGTATCATAATTTCCCTCTCTCTTTTCCAAAAAGTACTAAAAGTTGGGTTTTAGGGACTTACCACTAATATAGAGCATGTTTAATACTACCTACTTTTAGCTTGTCCCTTATCCTTTTCCCAAAGCCCTTGCAACTGATGCTTCAAATGATTAATGTTGATGTTAGAGGCAGTATGTTGTTCATCCTAGAATCTGAATTTAAGTTTTACTGGAAGTAGAAATAAAACTCAGATGTGAGATTAAGTTTTTTGTTTGTTTTCTTCTTATTGGACATAGATTTTTTTTTTTTATATAACATATTTGCACTACGGTTTCCCCTTTCCAGCTCCTCAGAGATCCTTCCCACCCCCTACCTTCAAATCCACTCCATTTCTGTCTCTCATTAGAAAACAAACATCTAAATAATGAATAAAATAATATCCCTGTGGACTAGTGTTCATGGCACTGGAAGGCAGTCTATATGAGACAAAGGGAGAAAAGTAAACACAAAGCCAGCAACAAACCCTTTGATCTATAATGATGACCTTCCTGTGAGATTAATATTTCAAGTTGTCCAATTACCATGCCCTGTTATAGGAAATGACTTATCCAAAGCCACTCACTAATTAGGAGCTCAGTCAGGAGGAGGATGAGACTCTTCTTGTTCATTACTCTCCTGGAGATGCTACCTTAATGTATAGAAAGTCTGGGAAGGTGAACATGAGCAATTAAAATTTAATTACCATCCAAATGGATGTTTTTTACTACACTAGCATGCTCAAACTGCAGCAGTTTCACATGAAACAGCCTATAAATGGAGAGTTTACTGTAATCTGGACAACATTAAATGAGTAAAAGAAAAATAACTGCCTTTGGCTCAGATAGCATTTCATGTCATCAGTTTAATTAAACACTCACATGAACATGTGTGCGCATGTGTGTGTGCGCACACACACACACACACACACAAACACACCAACACACATACACATACACACACACAAACACACACACATACACACACACACACAGATAACCCTAACCAATCACACAATCACCGATCTACACTGGAGATTCATTATGGCAACAGCCAGATGATGTGAAATAAAAATTCAAATGGTTTCTGTAAGGATAAAGGGAAGAAAAGGCACGAGAGACAATGGAGCCATGTACATGGAGTATAAAATGTGATGCAAGCCGTCAGGTTCAGGGCGGGGCTAGTGCCTTGTTTCCAGTCATGAAATTTGTGGAGAACAGATTATGACTTTTGCAGGGCCATGCTGCAGATACAGAGGTTGAGTCTAGTGAGGTTGCTGCCTCAAATCTACCTCTAGACTGCTTCAAGTTCCAAGTGTTTGAAGATAATGTCAAAGTTCATTCTGAACCACTGCATCTAGCTGTTTCCTTGGCAGGGGGGAGGGGGAGCAGGGTAGGGTGTTAAACTTATTGGTGAAATCATGCCAGTGATTTTGCTTAAAATATGGTAAGTACTTTCATCCCAGCACTTAGGAGGCAAGAGGCAGGCAAATCTATGTGAGTTCAAGGCCATCATGGTCTACCAAGTCGGTTGACCATGATGAGCCAGTCCTGTCAGAGAAATCCTGTCTTGAATAACCAAAAAATAAAGAAGAAACACACACACACACACACACACACACACACACACACACACACACACACACAAAATTAAGAAGTGGAGTCAAGTTGCAATGGGAATGAACTGGCTGAAATTGAGATCTAAGATGCAATGATATAATCTGCCTGGTTAGAGAAAAAATACATCCTTGTTAGAAATTCACAGGTATTACCTTGAGTTAAATATCTATCCCTTGTTCTACAACTTTTACTCTCTACAACTGTTCTGCAATCTCTGCTCTCTCCTGACCCTTGTCTCTAATAGCCACAACCACAAAGCTCAGAAATCATAACAGTGAATCAGTCTCTTCCAATGGCTAAAACAGAATATTTTTAATTTGGAGGGAGATTGGTAGTCAAGAGATGCTGACATACAGGACTCTCAATTATTTTAAAGGAGAAGAACTGTTGTTCCTCACCCATACAGAAAATTACTTGACTAACATATAATATCAACTCCATGCCCTCCTTTTTCATGCATAAAAGTAATTAGGAGTGTGGCAATAAATATCACATATTTTATCTTGACAGAAAGTAGGGATGGTACAAGGATTTAATGGGATTATTTATTATCCACATTGCACACATTATTTTCTATTATTAGGACTTTGTGTTCATCTTCTTATATGCAATTTTTGTCATATTACCTTCACCCGGTGGTACCAACTGAGTTTGAGTTTGGACATATTTAAAACATATTTTGAGCTAGTAAAGGGCACTTGAAATGTCTGCGTAGTGTGGCTTAAGTATCATTGATCTATAGATATGAAGAAAATTAAATGCAGGAAAGTAAGGCATTTCTAAGTTCTCTACTCACAGTATCTAAGATTAGCTGTCAGGCTCATTGCCTGACAACATGGAGGTGGAGAGTTAAAACCTGCTAACTAAAATTATGATCAGCTCTTACATAACTTTCCTATATATCTTATTCAGACTGAGGAAGTTAACTGAATAACTAATGTTAGAGAGGTTATTCATTTTTCTGAGTTTTAGAAAGACAATGATTCAGAAAATGGGAAAGGTTTTAAAGATCCAATTGCAGCCGGGCGTGGTGGCGCACGCCTTTAATCCCAGCACTCGGGAGGCAGAGCCAGGCGGATCTTTGTGAGTTCGAGGCCAGCCTGGGCTACCAAGTGAGCTCCAGGAAAGGCGCAAAGCTACACAGAGAAACCCTGTCTCGAAAAAACCAAAAAAAAAAAAAAAAAAAAAAAAAAAAAAAAGATCCAATTGCAAACCCCCTCAAGCATCATCTAAAGCATCATCTAGAGTTGCTTTGGGGGCCTCCTTTTACTATCCTTCATAGACAGAAGCTCTTCCTCCTGGGCTTTCTAAGACAAATATGTCATCACACAAAGGGAACTCAATGGAAGGCCAGAGAGGGATCTTCCCTGGGTCTATCTCTACCATGTTGCTCAGGTTTCATGACTTCATTTCACTTCTCAGGACCCCTGCTTTCTCACTTACAAAGTTCAGTGAGTGTGTAAATGACTGTCCACGGGCCTCCAGCATCACTCAAACTGTTGAGCTCAGTTTGTGACCGAAGTTTCCACATTCATCTCCAAATAGCACAGTCCAGATCAAAAGACGACATGACCTACCATTAAAACCTATTACTCTCTTCAACTGACACCACTGACAGGCTGGAAATTAGCAAATGACACTTGGAGAAGCAGTGAGGTCGCATGGAAAGTTGTTTGATGTGAGTCTTTGATTGTTTTCTCCCTTTATTCTTGTCTTAATCATGTAGATACCCTAACTTTCTGTAACCAATGATTCCCTCTTCCCCTCCTGCCTCCCCTCCCGCCTCCTCCACCCTTAAGACACCCTGCCAATAGAGTATACATTGTTTCTTCTCCCTCAAATTAACCTATTGAAATTCAAGTATAGGAAGTCAAAGTGATTGTCTCCTGCTTAAATTGTCCACATAGGTTAAGCCTGGATTACTGCTACCAACACCTCTGAAGGGTCCAGATTAATTCTAAAAAAAAAAAAAAAAAAAAAAAAAAACTTACTTAGAGATACTACAAGACTTTTAGTATTATTTTGTCATTTGCTAAAACAAAGTGTGAGACAGTTGATTGCCTTGATCTGTTTGGGAGGCATCTAGGCAGTGGTACCAGGTCCTGTGCTCATTGCATGAGTTGGCTGTTTGAAACCTGGGGCTTATGCAGGTACACTTGGCTCGGCCTGGGAGGAGGGGACTGGACCTGCCTGGACTGAGTCTACCAGGTTGATCTCAGTCCTCAGGGGAGGCTTTGCCCTGGAGGAGGTGGGAATGGTGGGTGAGCTGGGGGGAAGGGGAGGGGGCAGGAGGGGGGAGAACAAGGGAATCTGTGGCTGATATGTAGAACTGAATGGTAATGTAAAATAAAATAAAAGGAAAAAAAAGAAAAAAAACAAAAAAACAAAGTGTGGCTTATACACTACATTCAGGGTTGTGGATATGCTTGAAAAGTACATCAGGATGAGGGACCAGAAAGATCTTGAGTAGACCATCTATAATCATGGTTTCAAGAGTAACAAAGAAGAGGGACACCATCTACTTTGCTGGACTAGATCAGTGACTGCTGAGGCAGAAGGCAAATTTTTTGAGGTAGGAAGGTAAGCTAGGAAGGAAGCACAAGTATTCTTGGAGATGCCAATCTGTTTCTTGGATATAGATCCTGAGATTAGCTTAGATTCTCAGGGCTTAATGAGATATGAAACATAACAGGCTAATTTGTCCTGTTCCCTCCAGCAGGTGAGCTATGCAAGCTCCATAAATAAAAGACTAAAGATGTTTCATAGTCACACAGTTAAAGGCAAGGAAAAGATTATACCTGTTCTGTTTTCTAGTTCAGTGTCCTTCCAGAAACCTATGAACAGGCAGAAAAATGACAGTTTAAAATAACTATTTAACTAAAAACAACATATGTCTTTAAAAAAAGAAGCATTTCTCTCAAAATTATCCAAAATTGTATCCTTTTAACAGTAGCAGGCTTCTCCCAAAACTTTTTTTACTTAGTTTTCTTTTATCTCTTTTTCCTACCTCTCCCTCCCTACCTCCCTCCCTTCCTTTCTTTTGACATATCTCACATATCCCAGGCTGGTCTTGAACTCAGCAGGAAAGCATGAAGATGTCCATGAACTCCTGGACCTCATGAATCCACCACACCATATGCTGAAATTATGATTACAGGCATACACCACCCCAACCTCTGACTGTAATTCTAATAAGGGCTTTTAGAAGGAACAACTTTTAGGAGGAACTTTTTAATGAAGTTCCGCTTTTGTGGGTTTGCTGTTGTTGTTGCTGCCACTGCGGTTTGTTTTTGGTTTTGTAATTTTCCTATTGTGGAGACACAGTCTTTCTTTTTGGAAGATAGGCCTAGGGATGCAGGGGAGCCACTCATTTAATGAAGGTGGTTGTCTTTCTCCTTTGATGGTTTGCAAGCACAGCTGCACCCCAATCTATAGCTACTGGCTTCCTTCATGAACCTAGAATTTGTCAAATATCATCCCTCACTGAAAGATTTAGAAAAATCTTGGGATGATGGGCTGCAAGTCTGAACCTAGGCCAAGAAAATTGAAGCCACTCACGTAATGTCAAGTTACACAAGGAACTTCCTTTCTCTTAAAAAAATAAAAACAGTAATTCAGGAAAAAAAATGATGCATCATTTGGCATCAGGTCAATAGAAATGGAAGTTCAACTAAAATTCACTGTCGGACTTGTCTGCCATCTCTCAATTCAGCCCACTGAAACAGTAACACTAAAACTAAATTTTACTGGATATATGTATCACATGTGACAGGGGCCATGGCTGGGAAATCTCACAAGACTTTAATGCTGTATGGGCTGCTGCTTCTACAGAAAGGATACACTTCTCTTCCAATTGTGTCTTCCATACCTGTATTTCCTATCCCTGAGTGGTAGTGCCACATCTAGAGAAATAGCTAAGCAGTTACAAGCACTTACTGCTTTTACAGAGGCCCAGGGTTGGTTCTTGTCACCCACATGTCAGCTTACAACTGCATGCGACTCCAGTTCCATGGAATCTGACACACTCTTTTTGGTTCCAGACTCACATCTAGTACATATACATATATTCACATTAAAATTTCTGCTGGGCAGTGGTGGAGCATGCCTTTAATCCCAGAACTTGGAACTTGGGAGGAATAGGCAGGCAGATCTCTGTGAGTTTGAGGCCAGGCTGGTCTATAGAGCGAGATCCAGGAAAGGTGCAAAGTTACACAGAGAAACCCTGTCTTGAAAAACAAAAAAAAAAAAACAAAAAAAAAAAAGCAAAAACAACAACAACAAAAAAACCTTCCATACACATGCAATAAAAAAATTTAAATAAATAAATCTTTAAAACAAAAAGAATGAAATCTAATTCTATGGATGGTTAGTTGGTTATGCTACCATGAACAATGTCATAATGCCTCAATTTTGTTATTAAAACCTTCTGAGCCACCCTAACCCTCCAGGTCACTAGCCCTCCAGGTAACACGTAGATGATATTCAAAATTCTAAGCATAAACTGTACCATTGACTAAGGGCCATGGCCAATTAAGGCCTTTAAATTATGAGCAATTAAACAGAAATGAGACATACAAAGTTTCAGTGGACAGCACAGTTTTGAAAGCAGTCACACATTATTCATTTTGCAGTTACACAGAAACATTTAGAAGAAAATTCCTAATAAGTACTAAAGAAATAAGTTGAAGGGGCAAATCTACTTCAAAACTAATATTGCTATCCCTTCATCAACTGCGATGTTCATCTCATTCTGTCACTGAAAAGAAAGGAGATTCATCTAATTGGATGCAATCAAAGACTGGTAGAAGTTTTCTGCCTCAAGAAGTCATGTGGGGGCAAGTGGTGATTAGGAGAGTAAGCTGGGTTGCTGTAGGGACCACTGGAGAAAGAGGAGAGAGGATGGTAGAGGAGTTTGCTATGAAGATCCAAAACAGTATTATGACACCACTCATGTTTATGAAACTAAGAGAATCAATTTAAAAGATGCGTTGCTTGAAATGTTTTTTTAACAGAATTTTATCCATCAACATTCAGCTGGATGACACTCCAGTTAACAAAGACTCTAAAGTGAACCACTCTTGTGATTAGCAGCCTCAGACAGATGAGCAATCAATCCTATAGAGCTTTAAGAAGACTCTGCCTTCCCAGTTAGAGTCTCAGGAAGCAATGACATCATTCTCTTTCAGGGGAAACCAGTTCACTGTTACAGATTCTTTTCAATTCTCTGCCCTTCCTAGATAGAAGTGTAATTATTTCCATAGGAGAGACACAATAATGAAAACTCCATGTTCAGCAAGGCCACATAAAGTATTCCAAAATCTTTGAGAGTGACAATTTTTCATTAGTGATTTTCATGAATAAAAAGGACTCATTTGATTTCAGGACTCAGAAGTACATGACAGGAAGATTTAATCTTACACATCTTCCTAATGTGTACTTACTACATGTTCACATACCATTTGTGCTCCCTGTAACTTCTTGTTTCCCTTTCAGGGCTTTGGGTTTAGAAGTACATCTCAAATTCTCAACATAACCTATGTTAAACATCAGTGAAGTGATTTTTATTAAAGATCATAACATATTGTCTTCATTTATATGTACCTAGGCTGACAGAATGCAAGCTTTAGAAATGATTTGTTTATTGTAATCAAACATGTAGAAGCATAAATCATAACTGTCAACAATATACTGATGATAAAATTTGCTATATGCTTGGTTTTACAGACAAAAGAACCCAGGGAATGGGGGTGGGTGGGTTGATATCCTATCAGAGTAGAATCAAATAATCCATTGTCCCCAAAGAAGTTTGGGGATTACTTAAATACTTGGTGGTCAACAGCACCAACACTTTTTCTTAAATGCTTCACTGTAGATTCAGATTATTACTGTGCATGGCAAATTCTTTGACCTTTCATATGTTTAGGACACAAAATCTGATTTGAACCATAGAACCGCTGCCTTCCAGCACTGAGCATAAAATTCTAAAGACAATAAATGTACTAAAAAGATCAACAAATGATTCATAGTTTTATATGGTTTTAAACTTTTCAAGAAATGTGATATCTTAATTCCCACTGGGGAAGGTTTTTTTTCTGTATTGAGATTTAGCAAACACAAAAGGGAGAATCATAGGGAAAGCAAAGATGCTTCTAGCTTTTATATTTAAAAGTTTTCTTACAAAACAAAAAATCCACAAAGAAAATGTTTCCCTAATGTTATTGTGTAATCTGACTCTTACCTGTCTGTGGACATTATTATGACATGACTGTTCATCTCATGGATTCCAGAATCTAGTTACTTAGATTTGGACCACCTTCAGTGTTAAACAAAGATGTGAAAGTCAAAAAAGTCAAATAGTAGAATATAGGATATGGAATACAAAGTAGAATACTGGCAAATACAGTCTAGATAGTGTAGGAAAAAATATCAATTTATATCTCTCCTTTAAATTCTCTAAAACCCAATTTCTGCAGGAGAAGGCTATTTACAGCCACACTGTGTAGCTACTTTTACACGTATTAGCATAGCCCACAATAGTCATACATGTAATGGGAAAAGACTCATGTTTATTCTGAAAGCACCAATGACTATCTCCCTGTGCATACATCCCCCTCAAAGGGAATTTGGCGACTTCCAGTATTTTATTCTAGTTTTCAAGCCTTTTTTATTTCTCAAAAGAAGCAGACATTTAGCCAGCTGTGCTGGAGAAAATGCAGAATGAAATGTGTGTCCCATTTCTTTTCCCTCTTGAGCCGAAGACCAAGTTGTATGTCCCAGGAAACTCTACCTTGAAATATGTCCCAAGATTATGAACAAATGTAATGGTGCCACAAACAGCCCCTTCTTAGATAGTGTGTTGTCATCTCTTCATCCTCTCTTTTCTTTCCATCTGGAGTTGGCAGATCCAATGGAAGACTTAGCTATTGCAGACCACTGGCAGGAAAGTTTATGGGTCTTTGAGTCACTATATAGAACAAAGAAAAACACCCACTGACTCATATTTTACTGTGATATGCATAATTATAAATCTTTGCTGAAATTTTCTTTTCATTGTTTTGTTGTTGCTGGTGGTTTTTTGAGTCAGGATTTCTGTGTGTAGCCCTGACTGTCCAGAACTCACTCTGTAGATCAGGTTGGCCTCAAACTCACAGAGATATGCCTGCCTCTGCCTCCTGAGTGCTGGGATTATAGGTGTGTACTATCACTGTTCAATGATATTTTCTTAGTATAGAAGTTAATATTGTCCTCATACAAACACTATCCCAAGTCAGATAAGCATCCAATTACAGTTAAAATGCTTACTATTTTTTGTGAAGCTTAATTACTCCATAATTATCAATGAATGTTTATGAGCTTGTAATTCTCATTGCTAGTATAAGTGTTGGCCCCCAATTTTCTATTTCTTCTTATGAAAGAACTGTGTCTGGATATTCAAATTAGATAAGCATGTCTACATAGGAAAAGATCTTACATCACCTAAAGGGAAATCGTGAATAGAACCATTGCGATAAAGTTAAGTAATGCTTTTCCAATTATGAACCAGTCAAAATTCAACTTTTACTTCTGTAGATGCTGTCAAATTATAGAAACTGGTTGATAACAAATAAACATAAGTAAGTCACAAACTATGTGTTAAGTCTCCATGTCTGGTCCTGACATAGAACTGCTGTGGGATGTCTTTTTGTACAATGTGAATATGTGTTGTTATGACTGGTTAATAAAGAAGCTGCTCTGACCTGTGGTGAGTCAGGTTATAGCCAGCCAGGAAATACAAGAGAGAGACAGGAAGATGAAAAGCAGAGGCACAGGAGATGCCAGCCTGTTGCCCAAGGAGCAACATGCCAGCAGACCTGTAACACCATGGCCACATGGCAATACATAGATTAATAGAAATGAGCTAAATTAAGTTATAAGAGCTACCCAGTGAGAGGCCTGAGACATTAGACCATACAGTTTGTAAGTAATATAAGCCTCTGTATGTTTACTGGGGTCCAAGCAACTGTGGGACCAGGTAGGACACAAGAAAACTTCCGACTATATAGAACAGTTATTTTAAACAGGTAAACACTCCAAAAATTATACCTTAAGAAAAGGAGATCAAGAGTTTAATGCAGAATCATTGTTATGAGTTTCCAAATAATGTTTGGAGAGCAGTTGTCAGCAGCAATCAGATGACAGGACATTATGGGTCTTCTGTACATTGGCTCAATCAAGTCTATTAAGAGAACAGTAATTTTTCATCTCTTTTATTAACACAACTATTTACACTGCTAAAAATAGTAAGCAGTAGTAAGCCTTCATATAGCCTTTAAGAAAAGCAAAGAAATTGTTGAGAAACAAACATTGCTATTAATGTATGGTTTTTCCTTAAAGGTATGAAGCAAGGTTGGCCAATGGAACTGATTTCAAAAACTGCTCAGAAGTAGCAATTAAATGGCTGTGGGATAATGCTTTTGTACACTGGTTTAATAAAATGCTGCTTGGCCAGTAGCCAGACAGGAAGTATAAGCAAGATAAGCAGACAAGGAGAATGTTGGGAAGAGGAAGGCTGAGTCAAGAGATGCCAGCCAGTCACCCAAGGAACAACATGTAATGGGACGCAGGTAAAGCCACAGAACATGTGGTAATATATAGATTAATAGTTATGGGCTAATTTAAATATAAAAGCTAGCTAGCAAAAGGTTTGAGCCATAGCCTTGCAGTTTTAATTAATATAAGCCTCTGTGTGTTTAGTGGGGTCTGAGCAGCTGTGGAACAGGTGGGACACAGGAAAACTCCAGCTACAAATGGTGCCAAGACGTGGGGCAAAAGTTTCCTCCTAAAACCTGAGAAAGCTTTTTAAAAAAGGGTTCTAAAATGGAACCAGAAGCAGCTTCCAAGTTGTCTTTCTCAGGCTAGCCACATCCTGTGGGCTTGAGCTACTCTATGGTGGGTTCATGGCGTTGTGGGTTTGATCTGCAGCATGGTGGGAATGAGGTGTCTCCAAGCCACACATTATACTGCATGGTATATTTAGCCTTTGATAATACAGACGAAAGAAAGAAAGAAAGAAAGAAAGAAAGAAAGAAAGAAAGAAAGAAAGGAAGGAAGGAAGGAAGGAAGGAAGGAAGGAAGGAAGGAAAGAAAGAAAGAAAGAAAGAAAGAAAGAAAGAAAGAAAGAAAGAAAGAAAGAAAGAAAGAAAGAAAGAAAGAAAAAGGTTTTCTTGGGCTATACACTGCTGGATGGAAGCATAGACCCACTGCCTCCCAAAGTCCAATGGTGAACATAGTTCCCCCAAAGCTGGAGGTAAACATAGTTCCACTATGTTGGAAAGCTGAAGTGGATGGAGCCAACAGCCAAAGCTGCCGTTTTAGTCCTAGTGATGCTGATGTTTAAAGCAATAGATTCATAATAAAACAGACTCAGATAAAATACACCTCTAAATGCAAAATAAAAGAAATATAAAAAATAAGCCACATAAAGATGGATATTGCACAGAGATTTTGGATTATGCTGTCTTTAGGACTTTTAACTGCAGTGACATTTGTTTGTAAGGCTGCTGAGTCAAACCATTATGTATATTTTATAGGTATCATGACTTCAAAATTTGGATCTAAGGATATGTTGCTTTGGAAAGGAGGTTCTGCTTTTGTTTCCACAGGAAGCAAGAGGCTATGGATTTGTTCCAGGTTAAGATACATCAGGTTTGATCAGCCAAGACCCCGTGAAAAGTCTCTGATGACACCATGGCCCATATCATGCAATATCCAAAGTCAACTTCAAAGCAATTGGCTCAGAAAAATACAGCCTCACAGACTATTCCAGGCAGGACTTGACCATAATCCCCCAATTTTTTTTGTGTCCCTGTAAGACTTCCAGCACCCTCTATCAGCAGGAAGTAGCCTAGAAAACTATGCCCATATTCCCAAAAAAACAGATTATGGATGTTTGTCTTTGTTTAGGTTGTTGGTTACAAATTGTTATTGTTCATAGTCAATCTCTAAAAAAAGAAAGGAGGATATGATATAGAAATGTAGGATATAGATATGATGGGATGAAAGGGCAGATTATTGAATCTACTTTTTCAGAGCAACAACTTGTTTAAAAGTATTTTACATTGCTTATGGATTTTAGTTTATTGATATGAATTTAGAGTTGATTTTGTTTAATATATATTAATATAAATATAATATATATATATTTCTACTCTTGTTTAGGGAATTATGTTTCTATAACTCATTTAAATTGTAATGGATAATTAAGAAATATAGATTAATAATATCTTCTATGGTAATCAAACTTATAGTCATGTTAAGTTTCCTAGATATAATTCAATTAGTTAGGTAATCTTCAAACACTTCAAAGACCTACTGAATATGGCATTTAAAATGTTTTAAGAATTTAGACTTTCTGGACAGTGAGACAGATATGTCTGCTCCTGGAAGGACCAATTTACTTCAAAGAGAAAGATGGGCATCAAAGACATTCCATATGGAGTTTATCTTCTTCTTGGCAAAAATACCCATTTGGGCAAGAAACTGTTCTTGCCTGTACTGCTTGACAAAATGTTGTATTGGCTGGACATGCAGGACCCATAGGAAGGTGACCACTGAACTTTGCAAGACAAAATTGTTCTTCAGGTTCCTGCTTCACAGAAGAAACTGCCAGGCATTCTACAGGACACAGAGAAAAGTAACTGAGAATGTAGGCCTATGGGCTGAAGATGGATGCCCCAACACTGCAGAGAAACGTTGGATGACTGTCCAGGCAGGCAGCTGTCTCTGTCATTCTAAATTTTTGGAAATTATTTACAATGTTCTTCCTATTTATTTAGGTAATATTATATCCTTCTGAGGTCTTTGATGTAAAGACTAGACAGTTATAATTTTAATTTTCATTGGTTATGCTAAAAGATAAAATAGATATGAAACTTGAGACTCATAAATATAGGATAGCTAGATAGAATATTTTCTTTAATTTTGCCAAATACTAATATAATAATAAATTGTAACTGTAATTCTTGCCTGATAACTGTACTATTATATGTAATTTTACTATGTTAAAATTAAAACTTTCCTTTTTGATTAGACAGAAAAGGAGAAATGCTGTGGGATAATGCTTTTGTACACTATTTTAATAAAACACTGGCCAGTAGCCAGACAGGTGGGATAAGCAGACAAGGAGAATGCTGGGAAGAGGAAGGCTGAGTCAAAAAATGCCAGCCAGCTGTACAGGGAACAACATGTAATGGGACACAGGTAAAGCCACAGAACATGTGACAATATATAGATTAATAGTTATGGGCTAATTTAAGACATAAAAGCTAGCTAGCAAAAGGTTTGAGCTATGGCCTTGAAGTTATAATTAATATAAGCCTCTGTGTGTTTACTTGGGTCTGAGCAGCTACAGATTGGCTGGGACACAGGGAAACTCCAGCTACATTAAATATCTACAAAGAGCCCAGAGAATTTTTCTACTGAACATGAAAGACTCACTTGAGATTTATTTGAGTTTCATCCTTGTCTTTTATTTTCATCATTTGCCACTCTTATCAGTCAATTCTGAGGAACAATTTTGTGTTCCTACTTGTCCTCAGTTCTCCATGTGAGTTATAAACCCAGATGAAAAAGTATTCTTGGGCTGCATTGTCTCTTTACCTCTTTAATAGCATATATTGTCTCTCACATGATTTGATTGTTTTGTATTTTATTTATATGTCTGCCAATGCCACCAGACCCTGAGCTACTCTGAGAGATTCCTTAATCTTTATTGAACTTGGCACACATATCCAATGATTAAGCAAACTATATGCCTTAAATAATTTATGATGAATGCATATGCCTATAAATTACCTTCAAAGCAATATAGCTATCAGCCAGACATTATAGCGAACTGTTCTTAAAACACCCCAACACCCCCATATAACAAGAGAAGCCAGAAAAGGGGTGAATTAGAGCTTGAGTTAAACTTGTGCTTCCTGGGTTTGAAATACTGGCTTCTTCATTTATCACATAAATAACCTCAGAAAAATTGGTGGTAGCTTCTATTTTCTCATGTTGAAAGTTGGGGTGATCACAAAGAAATTTAAAGATGGTGTTAACAAAATGCATGTGAAATGCTCAATAAAGCATCTGTTCGGCATAGAGTCACAATTCTGGAAACATGAAATGCATTGTCTTCGTATGGTGACACTCAAGATGCCTACTGTTCTCATTAGAAACCTGCAAATGAATAAATGTAGTGTCAGTGAAACTGTGGGGGGGGAAGTCATCCCTGGATTCTCTTATTTTGGTAGAAGAGTCAGCATTGCTGTTACAGACAAGATAAATACAACGAGATCAATCAAGGTCAGCAAATCCTTTGAGAGGTAACGAATGTGGCATGAGGCAGAATTGGGCCAGAAATAGTGATTTTTTTAAACTCCCCTGCCCCCATGTATTCCCCTCTACAAACACACCCTGAAGCAGTCTCTTCTCTAAATAACCGAGAAGATACAATGAGCAGCAGGCAGCATTCCCCACTCAAAGCTAAATGCTCTTTGAGGTTTCCTGTGCTACATTACAATTTTATGTGAATTTTCATTTTATTTCACAACACGGGCATGGTTGATTTAGCATAAAATAATGTAGTTATTAGGAAACCCTGTTATTTTTATGTGAGATCAACCATGGGCATATTATCCAGCGTTCTCACGGCCCCCTGCTGTACATCCCTATTTAAAAAGCGTGGAATGGGGCCAGATGAAAGGTCTATAAAGCACCATGGCTCTATAAAGGGCTAGGAACTGAGAAACAGATGCACCCTTAGCCACTGTACTCATCTGGCTTCTATAAAAGTGTTTATATTGACTTCAGCTAGGAAACCACATGCCTACCAAAGAAGAAAACACTCAATTCTCACCTCTGCTCATTATATTAATCTACATAGAACTGATTTATTTTTAACACACCCAGATCAACTGAGTTTGAGGAAATAAACTCATCTTATTTACAAAAGGGATACAATTTGCAGTCAAGGTGTTTCCTTTGCCATCTTCAGAAGAATTAAAAGGAATCTTATCATGTCCCAATGCAGGGAGAGACAGAAAGAGTTTTAAATATTTAAATTGTGAATTGGGTGGTTGATGTGGGCAATTTTACAATGACAGAATTCAGGGGAACAGTTTATAAGTTAACCAAACAAGGCAAGTTATAGGACATGTGTATTGCTCCTTTAAAGAAAGCTTTGGACAAAGGGGCTGCAGATTTGAAAGAGCCAGGCCAGTAGCCCAGCCTGAGCAAGTTCTCTTCAGAGAAAAGTTCCTTCAGCAGATGCTCCTTGGTTGGGGGGTGGGGGTGGAGCAGCCTCTTGAAGGGCTATTGTGATGATGCTCCTCCCTTAGGACATCTGAGCAGCAGGAGAGGGTATTGTGACTCTAATAACCATCAGCAGGACTGAATAAAGGCCTAGTGTAGACTGTGGGCAGAGTACAGAACACAAAGCCTTAGACAAGCTTCTTTGGTTTCTGACCCATGAACTGCAAACTTACTGACCAAAAGAATCAACAACAGATATGTTTCCTTATTGCGGAACAGATTGCACTACTTATGCCTATCTTTGGGAAACTGTGGCCCTCACTAACTTTTGGAAAGCACACATGCCTTTCCTGGCAGACCAATTCTAAACATTTATCAAGTGTTAATATTTACCAGCACAGGTACCTCTTAATTATTAAGCTGAAGCTAACAAAAGCTTAGCAGAGTGGCCTATACAGAGTGGCCAGCCTATTCCAATGGGACTACTTTTGTAAACCCTATAAAAGTCATGTGTTCCAAAAGATTGTTCAAGTTTAGAAACACTGAGACAGTAGGTCATCTTAGTCCTGAAGAATAAATCCCTTGCTGAAATAATAGTCACAAGATAGTCTCTTTCAAAATCTATAGATTGACCTGTTGAGATTTAACATATGTACCCATCAGGTTACCTTCCATTTAAAAAAGACAATTCCAAAGCCCTTCTGAGGACACTGACAGGTTTTCTGTTATTCCAGGACAAAGCAAATATAAGCATAAATAATATAATTTCAATATGGAAAAAAGAGAAGTTACAAGAGAAGAAGAAATAAAGGAGGAGGAGGGGAGGAGGAGGTGACAGAGGCAGCCTAGGATCTCTTCCAGTCTCTCACTGCCTAGTGTCTCTGGTCTCTCACTGCCTACTCTTGCAAAGTCCATTGGCAGTGCTGTTTTGACCTTGAAACATTAGAATCCCAAGCACTGACTCAAGGACATACTAATGCTGGGGAATCTTCATGTTCACCCATTGTATGTCTAAATAGTACTATTACAGATTAGAAAGTGCTGCTTTAGGTTGTTTTCAGTTCTTAGTAGAGATCTGATACTAAGTTCTCTATACAGGAAGACTAGTTATATCTTTTATATTAATATATATCTCCTGATGACATTTGAATGTTCTCCTTTAGGGCACAGAAGACTAAACCACATGTTTTAGATCTTATGTGCTGATGTTTGGATGTTCTGATTCCATGCCTAACCATATAGCTTTTGATAAATTGCTGGGCCCATGAATACTTTCATCCCCCTTTCAAAAGAGACATGTATTAAAAAAAAAGCTCCCTACCTAAGAATTCAGTGAGCATATATTGAGAACATTATGTTTGAAGAGAAAAGAACTAAGAATCTTAAGGGAATTGGAGAACTAAATAAATAGGATATCTTTGCTTTCAAGGAGCCAATAATATAACATAGTTAAGCAGAACAAGCATATAAAATATAACATTACTAATGAAATACTAATCATTTAATAGAAATTAAAACTATATTTACTAGCAGCAACCCAATTCAAACTTTGTTGGATAATTCCAGAGGGAAGTAGTCAAGACTAGAGCAATAAGGATGTTAAGGCATTCTTCAACAAGCTTTAGAGTCCAAAACTTTGATGATCCTTATTCATCCATGTAAAATACTGGGTAGGTACTCAGACACACTTGTAACACTGCACATGGAATAAAATGAGTAGACACAGATAGATAACTGAGGCTGCCAAAATAGATCTTCGCTAAGTGGAAGACCCTGTCTCAAAGAGAGCAATAGAACAGGACATGTAACATCCTCCTCCAGTATGCGTGAGCTGGTATGCACACACTCACATGCATTTATTTGCATGCACAACAAACATATACAGCCTCACACACATGTTCCCTTCTCTTTCTCTGTGAAATACATGCAAGCACACACCACACACCACACACACACACACACACACAGAGAGAGAGAGAGAGAGAGAGAGAGAGAGAGAGAGAGAGAGAGAGAGAGAGAGAGAGAAGGGGGAGGGGGCTTTTTCAAAAGATGGTTTTATTTGACTAGCATGAGAAAATACTGTGGGGAGAGAATAACCTAAGGTTTTGATGCTATAAAATTTTGATCGAACAGGGTGTGGAGGTGTCTTAATAGTGAGAGTTAAATCACATTTGTTAGCATACAAATCACATGGCCCAATATGGCAGAAATGATTAGATCTTAATATTCCTTTCAAGTCTTTAAATTATTGCTCAAAATAATAATACTCTAGCAAAATCAATAATATAAATCACAACTGAATGTTTATTTCTTAAACACTGATTCCAGGTAAAAACTAGTTCAGGATACTAGGTTAATTTAACTCTAAGGTAATAGGATGCCTCTTTTGTAAAGATTAAAAGCTGTTTAGAGGTAAACCAAGCTTCTACAGCACGTATTAGGTCTCAGAGTTGAGTTGATGGGTTTCATTAAAGGATTTGTCCCTTATTCTCATCTAATCCCTGGAGTTCTGTCATTGAATTATGAAAATTTGGATCAAGGAGAGATCTATTGTTAGAAGTGAGAAGGTAGGGGAAGAAAAGAGTATGAGAGATTTCATCGATGATCTCTATTTCCCTCCTATTTCCAACAGGCATATGGAGACACTCTCTGAACAAAGAATTAAGAGGATTCTAGAGGAAGAAACATCCTCTGTTAATGCCTCCATTGATAAATAGGTTATCTTAACTGCAAGAAGTTGATTTTGAACTACGATACACATTGATCAAAACCCATATTTAAAAATGTTAGCATACTTTCTTTTCATGCTAGTAATCTAAAGCATATGTATAATTCAGCTATCTTTCTCTGATGTTTTATTAAGATATAACACAAAGGTATTATTAATACAAGTTGCTACTATTAATCCCAAAATAAAATCCCTGTTTGATAAGTCTAGATTCCACTAGAAACTAATAAGAGAGTCACCTGGGATGCTGAAGGCTTTGCTTCAGGACTTAGGATGTGAAGACACACAATTCAGGAGTTCAAGGTTAACCTTGGCTACATGACAAGTTCAACACCAGCCTAGAATATGTGAGATCTTGTCTTGAAACATACCAAACAAACAAAGAAATAAAAGAAAATGAATACTTCAATATGTATGCCTATTGTCTCTGTATAGGTAATCACTGTGCCTACTACCTCTACTATATTTCATATATGACAGATTTTTAGTATGTGGTATATAGAGTTCTTCTGTATACTCTTACATATGATAAAGCTGGAGACAAAATTCCCAAATTTGTCTGTAGTAGTTTCATTTTATTTCTATCTTGGGAAACACTAGGTGTCTTTTTAGCCTTCCACAGCTGTCTTGTGGCATTAAATTCCACTTGTTCTCTTCTGGTTTCCTTCTGGCAGCTCATTTTAAAACAAAAAATTCCATTGATGAATTTTTAAAATACACAACTCATAATTACAAATGATTCTAGCTACAAAAGTGAAAAGTTTTTTTGTTGTTGTTGTTGTTTTGTTTTTTACAATGAGAAGGAGAAATGAAAAGCTATGACAGAATGCTCGGCATGTTACATTTCCATAAAGTGAAGCATAATAGGAACTCTGTTTATTGCAATACAGATCAGAGAGAAAAACCCTGATTTAAAAAAAAATTAGTCTGGACATGATAGATAAATTCTCTCTGAGAATCAGACCCTGAGGAAGTAGCATTGTACTTTGCAAAACGACAGATGATGTTAGGAAACAGAGGACACTGAATCCAACTTTGCAGTTGCTGCCAACCACTTACACTTTCTACAGCAGGTACATTGAAACTGAGTCTGCTCACATAGCTCTTGAGTCAAGTCACGGTGGATGATTCCATGCACTATGCGTCATACAACTTGCCACCACTGGCTGAAAGCAATTAACATTTGATACCCTTTCAGCTACTTAGATGACTTCTTAAAACAGCAAGTAAGCTTAAAACCATGACAGAGTTGGCCAATTTAGTAAGTGTAATAAAAAAATATGACATCTTTAAAATCTGAATACCACTCAATATATTTAGATCATATTGTACAAAAATGTCACCTAATACACAATAAAATTAATATACTAGGAAAATTATCATCAATATATCAAACAGGTTTTATAAACCTCATTGTAGCCCAAATTTGTGCTTAGGATAGAGTCTCTGTCCATTATTACTACCATGAACAAAAATGGCCTCCATTTGTGTGATAGCAACTCAAGGGTAAAAATATCCATTAATATGCATTTACATGGAGTACTTCCTTCTGATGTCTATTTCTTGAAACTATAAAATAGTGATGTAGCAATAATAGTGTTATAAAATCAGTGTAGTTTGGCATAGTTTCTATCACTGTTGAAATATGATATATATCTAATTAAATATGAAATGAGGGCCTTAAAGATAAAACCTCCAAGAGTACACAAAGCTTTATGCTTAGATAAGTGTTATTTTTATAAACAGATACCACACACACACACACACACACACACACACACACACACACACACACACTGGAAAAATCTGTTTGCAATGGAAAAGAAAGAAGAAAGTGGTAATTGGCTTTCACACTCTGAAAGACCCAGCAGGACAAGCTCAGAGAACATCAGCATAACCCATACAGAGGCCTGTGATATCAATAATTCCAGGCACCTCTAAAAATAAGACTATACCTAAAACAAGGATGGGATAAGGAGATGGTATAGTGGCTAAGAGCATTTCTTCATAAACATGCAGACCAGAGTTTAGATCCTTGCTGTGGATGATTGATTGATAAATAAAACACTGATTGGCCAGTAGCTAGGCAGGAAGTATAAGTGGGACTAGCAGAGAGAAGAATGCTGGGAACAGGAAGGCTGGGGGAGAGGAAATGCTGCCAGCCACCACCATGAGAAGATGTTAAGATGCCAGTAAGCCACGAGCCACATGGCAACTTATAGATTTATAGATATGGGTTAATTTAAGATATAAGAACAGTTAGCAAGAAGCCTGCTACGGCCATACAGTTTGTAAGCAATATAAGTCTCTGTGTGCTTACATGGTTGGGTCTGAGCGGCTGCGGGATTGGTGGGTGAGAGGGATTTGTCCTGACTGTAGGCCAGGCAGGAAAACTCTAGCTACAGATCCCACCACCCATGTTAGCCTGAGGGCTTGAGTTCAGATTCCTGCACCTATTTACCAAGCCATGCAAGGTCACTTCCTGCACATGCCTGTAACCGCTGTACAGTATAGATTGGAAACGGGAAGACTTCTGGTCTGTGCTGGCTTCCAACCTACTGCAAAATAGAAGCCCCACATTCCATGAGAGATCCTACCTCAAAGGAATAAGTTAAGAAGTGATAGAGGGAGCATCTGACACCTTACTCTAACCACTGAGTTGCTAACAGGCATGTATTAGCATCCCCATGTGCATGTGTGTGCACCACACACACATACATACACAAAACAAAAACAGTAATAAATAAATTGGTAGTGTCTTAAAACAGATAATAAGCAGTAGCCACATTTGGTGACCAGCAGTGAGCATGTAACTTCATAAATACATATCAGGGAGTTCACTGTTTACTATTACTTTTATAGACAATGATCACCTATTTCATATGATAGCAAACAAAAGTCTGGTTTTTGTGGATACGGGACACCCTCTCTTTTTCACAGCATACTTACCATCTTCCTTCTATCAACAAGACATAATTGTCCTCAAATAAGAGAGCAGCTAGATTATTGTAAAGCATGACACGTTATATCAGATCAGATCCCAGTATTTCAAATTGTTCCCTCAAATTAATCCACTAAATAACCCAGGCAGTCAAAGCACAGATCCATTAGGCTCAGCAGAAGACATTTTTTAAATGTTAGTGCCATACAATGAATATTTGATAAGTACATCATTAATAAACCTTAGTACAACATAATTGATATGTGGATGTTTAATGACAATTCCAAATGATGTAGCACATGGCACCTGCCTGTTCTTCAGTCATCACGCAGGTTGCTCCGGCACCACATGACAGGCACAATTGGAAAAGCAAGTCCAATCTTCATTAGTGGCTATCCGTAAAAGGTTTTCATTACAAGATAAATGATTATGGCCTGCCTTTATTAATTAAGCATGCATTTCTGCATACCAAAGTAATTGAATAAAATGGCCAGTAGCTTTTAAACTGTACAAAATCGTAATGTCTCAGGAATAGATTTCACATCATTCTGTGCTATTCCTATTATTTGTAGAATGTACTGCAACTGAATTTAAAGTGTTGTTAAGTACTGGCTGGATTTCACATAAAAGACATTTTCCTCTGAGAGATTGCTTTTGTAACTGTCATGAGAGATTGGTTTATCTTTCCTCATTCAGTCACCTGAAGTTCTTCTGGAACCTACTGCCAAACCTGAGGCACATAACCCCAGATATGGCCATGATTGCCAAGGCAGTACAGGGCCTCTGAGAAAGGAAAGGACCTGGAGCTGCTTGGAGAAAAATTAGTGGCTCCAGACTAAGTTATCCTAACTCTTTATTTTTTCCTTTGTCACTAAATCACACATAGGAAATTAACGAATGATCCGTGAAAGGGTATCCCAAGAGCTTCTTTATTCTATAGGCATGAAGATGCTTGACACTGGACAGGCCTACTTTCAAGCTCACTTTCTAGCTCTGACTGCTTTATAGAATAAAACAGATTTTACCCTCATCAGATTTAGGCTTAAGAGATTAAAGCACTAAAAAAGAAATATCTTGATTTTTTTTTCTAGCAATTTTTTTTCACATGTAGAATATTTAGGGGCAATATAACTATAAAAGACACCCAGTGAATTCTGTAAAAAGTGTTCTTCCAGATAATTTTGAAATATTGAAGTCCATGAAATTGAAGATTAAACCCACTTTCAGTGGCTGCAAATGCATATTATTTAGTGTTCACAAAGCACCTTGAGGCTGACTTTGGCAAATAACACAAAATGTTTATGGATGGTCCATTTTATCATGGTGTGTCTAAGATTCATTTCAAAAGATCAGAAAATATCCCAGCCATAAGACTTTTTTTTCTCCCCAAATCTGCAATGAACTCCTTTTACTTCATCATTACTGGAAGAAATAATTACACTGTAAAATTAATTCCACTTCTATTGACTCTGGTCACCACACAGTTCATCAATGTACTGTATTAACATAAAGCAGGACCTGACCTCACCTTGTCTAAAATACTTTTCTTTGCAATGTTATTGCTTGTATTTAGTGGTAATTACTTTGTCTTTTTTTATGAGTATGCTATTGATTGTTCTGTATGCCTTTTGATGAAAACATTAACAAACATTTAGCTTGGAAGGTGACATTTTAATTTCATTTCCTACATATTTAGAAACCTTGGCACTAACTTTGAGTGTAACATTTACAGTCTTCATAAAGAACCAAGGCATTTCTTTAGTGTATTGTGGATATTTCTAGCATACACAAAAGTTGGACAGGATTAGTGAAGACACCACAGTGTGCAGTTCCTGTATGAACTAGAAATACCACTGGACCATTCAAATAATTCATTTGGCACTGAAGAAATTGTTTCCAAGTACATTTTTCTGTGGGAAATTCACCACAATGTCTTCATGATGTACCACTAATCAGTAAACTGTATATAATTTACTATATACAGTTATGTTAAAACTCCCTAAATAAAGTACAGTTATACTTGTGTTCATTCTGTTTTTTTTTTCAAACCTAGATTAATAACAAGTTTAAGAATAATGCTATTTACTTTACTTTGGTCTGTTTTTTTCATATATGAGAACCTCTATTTCTGTAATTTAATGTGCCCCCCTCATATTTCAGCTGTCTGCTTTTGCTAATAAACCTGTGTTCACATCATCTATTTTTCTCCATGATCTTAACAATAGCAGCATAGAACACTCTTACTTCTCAGCAAGATTGTAATTGTGAGGTATCCCCTGCCCTTTCATTTTCTTGTCTGTATCTGATCCATGTCTGTCACTACCTAGTTCCATGATCTGAAGCACATATCTTTGTCTCTATGAGAAATGGTTTCTGCATGTAGACCATGAGAAAGTTTCACAAGGACCCAGGGATTTGAAGGGATCAGACCTGGCCTGTGGCCTTTAATTCCCTGTGGTACAGCCAGACTCAGGAACAAATCAGCACCTTTTGTGCAGCAGTTAAGTCTGTCTGGGTGGGAAGTCCAGTTTCTGCACTTAGCAGCTCATCCTAAGCAATGTCTTTAACCTCTGTGTCCCCAGGTATCCCCAACTGTACAATAAGGTCAGGAGTTCCCACCCCACAGGGCCTGTTGTGTAGACTACAATTAGCAAGTATGTTGGAGGTGCTTGGGGCGGTATGCAGCAAATGGCAAATGCTCAATAATTTTAATTAGGTAGCAACAGAAAATCCCTGATATATAAAAATCATGGTATGCTCTATGTTTATACCATTTCTATTTAAGTCAAAAGCAAAATAGGTACTCACTCAAGCTTTAAGGACTCTTTGTATGGTGGCTTTTTGGTAGTTTTAATTGAAAGAATACTAATAAAAAAATCTAATTTAAATATTCTGCCCCAGATTTCCTCAGTTGGCTGTTTCTGTCATAACTCATTTTTTAGAAGTTGCTTGCTTGCAATTCCTGTTTTACTAGGTAATGTTATTTTCTTCTCGGGTCTCTGACGGAGTAGAAGATTAAATAGTTGTACTAACAATTTTCCTTGTTAAGAAATTCACAAAAGAAACTCAATAAGAGGTATTAAGTGTATAAGTTTGAAAGACATCATAAGATAGTTTTCTGTTGCTAATATAAGTTAGGATAGAAAGTGAATTAGGTACATTTGAACTCACCAAAATAGGATAGATAATGGAATATTTTCTCTGAATTTGTCAAATGCAAATGGACTAGACATTATTGATGTATTTATTGCTTGCATGTATTATATATGGTTATTGTACCTATTGTATATAATTTTTTATATTAGTTACAACTTTTTTATTTTTATTGGACAAAAGGGGGAAATGTGATGATATTTCATTTGTGCTGAAATGTGGTGATATTTTATTTGTGCTTTAATAAAGTTTGCCTGGAGATTAGAGGAAACAGCAAGACATTTTAAGTAAACAAAGAAGTCAGGCAGTGGTAGCGCATGGCTTTAATCCTATTACTTAGCAGGCAGGATCAAGGGCACATTAGGGAAGAGAGCCAAGCGTGGTGACACACACCTTTAATCCTAGTACCAACCATAGAGACCTGGAGGTCTGTATAAACAGACAGAAAGTTACAGAGCTGTGTAGGAAGAGGAAGTGAGGTAGCTGGGCTAAGAGAACCAATGAGAGAGCAGAAAAGCAAGTCAAATAAAGCCTGGGTAGACAGGAAGTCACTCCATTTGGAAGCAGCAGAGTTGGTGAGGTAAGGTTGGCTGGTGGCTTTCCCTATTTCCTGATCTAAGGCTTTCACACCTATATTTGGCTCCATGTTTTTTATTTAATAAGACCATTTTAGAAATTCATCTACATTCTTCTTCTGGAAAAAAAAAACAGAATAAATAAGAAACAGGAGAAGCACAAATTGTAAAGGAGACTAGGGAGTAAAACCCCAAAAGGCAGAGGAAGTTAATGAAAACAGGTATCACATAAACATAATTGTATCATCTACAAGATAGAGTCACCAGTCCTATGGGCTCACTTGATTCCTGACTTCATTTGCTTTTGAATTTCGGCTTTCAAGCCTTGTTATACACACAGATGCACATGGGCAAGCACAGGCACATGCACATCATGCACACACATTCCTCTTAGGACCTGTTCTCCCTAACACTTTGAACTATAAGAGCCAAGTAAAAACAGCAACATCTGAAGTGTATCATGAACTACGTCCTCTCCTTGAACAGAGCAGAGAAAACCTATTCTAACCTTTTCTTGATTGCCTGGGGCCATCATTACTGACAACCAATGTATGCTGGTATAACACAGTGAGCATTTCTGGGCATGCAAGGCTCTTTATCTCTATCTCAAATGGTCTCACAAATGATGGTTTTCGAATCCCCAGCCTCCTCTTTGTATTTTTTCAGCCTCTTCCATTACCATAAATCTGTTTGACTCTAACGGCTTTCTTTCTGACTTTCTGCTTCTAATCTTCTTGAGTCTGGGAAACAAGATAACCAAGCTTGATGGATTTCTTTATGAAATGGGAATCCAGCTCATATACCCCAGGTCACGTCCTCAAAATGTGGTCTCTATAAACAGCACAGTCCTGACAAATTGAAAGAAAGAATAGAGGATAGACATATTTTGGATCTGATGATGTCCTTTATAAAGTGCCAACCACCAATTCCCTTAGTCACGGGTATTTATTCCCATCTCACAACACTCCCATAGGGATATTGTAATGGTTTCTATGATTATCTCAAGAATGCATGGCCTCCCAAACTTTAATAATCAAGACAATTATTTTAAACATATTTATAGTTTAATGACTTTCAAATATATTCAAACCAGTTTTCTAAAATAAATTTAGATAAGAAAAGAGTTACCTTGAACTAGTTAAAAACATTGTTGTGTATTCAAATTAAATTCACTCTGCCAGGCATAGTCTGTACTTAATCTTTTGAAAACTCCATTGGCACAATGCCCTTAATGGGGGATAGTGCTTTAGATGGTTTGCTCATTTATAACACATATTTCTTAAATACCTACTGTGTTACAATATGGTAGACTCATTAGGTATACTATGAGCCAAAGAAACAAGGTTATTTTCTCCTGAGGCTTACATTATATTCAAAATATTACAGAAATTCATGATGTCATCTTGACAGCCTTTCTAGGCACATTTCAGCAGACCACATAGGATATTTTCCTGGGGTGGCATTTTCCCTAAAATCTAAGAAAGACTAGAATGACCATACAAAACAAGACACCTAGGAGAATGCAGGTATTGATGAAGATAACTACACAGGATCAACATCCAAAACCTAGAACTTCCTAGAGCACGATTGATAGATATGCATCTCATCTTTACACTGTCTTATATGGAATTGATACTCAATAAGTATTTTAAATTGGAAAATATAAGTGGAAAGAACCATCCAATTAGGTTATTATGGAAACAGTCATTATTTCCTGACACTTTTTTTAATCTCTCCTCTTTTCATATAAGCAAGTGTGATCAACTCTTGGTTACATCCTATTACAAAATGATGAAATATTGTAGCTGTTGGCCAACACTTATGGAAGATCACTTAGGAAAAGTCCATGTACTGAAGACCCTCTATCTTATTTAAACCTCTGTCTGAGGCAAGTGTGGTTCTGAAAATATTCTGCCTTCTAAAATAGATTTTCTTTAGCCAACTGACTATTAACATTTTGGGTGAGTCTTTTCTTGCTATTCATTTGTTAGGCTTATTAGAGTACAGTCCCAAAGAACGGTTTAGTTGGACTATAAATAACCCACTCCCAATAGCTCTTCTTTAAAACATTTACTAGCTCACATATCATCATTTCCTTGCTATTTCCCTTCCCTCTGAATGCCATAGTACTGTTGCATATACATAGAGTTGCTATAAGGAAGACTGTACCAGTCCACACCAGTAAGGACTAAACTTTGCTGCAGGGACTCTTCGGTTGGCACCCACAAATGCCTTTGAGGATGTGCACAAATTTCTGAAACTATGTAAATATCCTTCCACATAAATGCATATTCTGTCTAATTTTCACGAAGCTCTGGGCTTAAGATTATTATACAGAGAAAATAAATTACCCAATGTCCATTTCCCTGTTTTATTCATCACAGAACAGTTTCTCCAGTTTTCTCAATGTGCTTGGCAAAGCTGTGGGATGAATCAGGCAGAGGTGATTTATGGTAGAAATGTAAAGGTGTTCTTGTCCTTCTGCCTGGTCTGCGCCCACAGATTCTCCTGCTCCCTTCAGAACTAAACAGTCACAATATGGTTACCAGTCTCATAATAAAACATGCTGACAAAATGTGTCTTTCAAGGAAATCATCATAGGAGAAATAGCATTTGATGTGGTCCATAATTCTCTACACCATCTATTTCCCTACACAATTTTTTAAGTTTTAGGGAACAAAATATTGGGGAACAAATCTTCTTGCCTCAAAAGTCTTCAAATGGCTTCAATGGACTCCTTTTTCCTTTAATGTTCAAAAGTATAACCAGTCACTAAGATTTCTATGGTTTATCTTCCAGTGTTTCTTTTCATGAACATTTTACAGCATACTAAATAGTACACCTTCTGCCTATCAAGCCAATCATCAATTCACCTCTAAGATTGCACTGTGTTGTGATATCCTTTGGATCCCCAGAATCACCCTAGGTTCTTACTGAGCGAGTCACATGTGTCATGCCTTCTCTGTGAAGCCTGTTTTAACCAGTCACACTGCTGTCCTGTGACTCTCAGTTTCTACAGTAAGCTTTGCCTGGCTGTTCACCATTGACCGTTCACAATGCTACACTGCATGTATTTAAATCTTTGAAATGCTATGCCCAGTGTTCTCAAGTATGAAGACTTCCTAAAGGCCAACACTAAATAACAGCACAGAAATTCTCTCACTGTCTTTAACACCGGCTCTTTGCTGAATACCTTCTGATAACAATATCAAAGAGTGAGCAGAGTGAAGTATTATGTACTAAGAGGAGGGTTAGTTCTCCTATAAAAGTGCCACATTTTCTTCTTTTGGAGCCTTTAGGCACACTCAAGTGCACCTCATGTCTTCCATCTGTGAGAAATATTTTGTTTGCACAGGAAGACTCAAGTCTTAGAGGTACTTTTGAGAATATAGAGAAGAGAATTATTTCAAAATTGTTCCGAGATTATTACTGTGGAATATCACAACATTCTCAAAACTACTCAGCCAGAACTTCGGTTGGGAACTGGCAAACAGTGCTCCTGAGAATAGAACACAGAATCAATCAATAGCGTCCTGATCTCCTCTGGGCATTTTGCCCAATCTAGTATAAGTCCAAGTTTTAAGATTCAAGACAATGTTCCACTCAACTTGCCTTAAAACTGACTGCTAAGGAGATGAGGAGTCTCAGGGAGTATCTTAAGGTTTCTGTGGCTGCCGTGAAACACTGTGATCATAAAGCAAGTTGGGGAGGAAAGGGTTTATTTGGCTTACACCTCTACACTGCTGTTTGTCACTGAAGCAAGTCAGGACAGGAACTCAAACAGGACAGGAACCTGGAGGCAGGAGCTGATGCAGAGGTCATGGAGGGATGCTGCTTACTGGCTTGTTTCCCCTGGCTTGTCCAGCCTGTTTTCTTATAGTTTCCCCCACTAGCCCAGGGATGGTACAACCCACAATGGCCTGAGCCCTCTACCATTGATCATTCATTGAGAAAATGCCTTACAGATGGATCTTATGGAGGCATTTCCTTTCTCTCTGAAGACTCTAGTTGGTGTCAAGTTGACACACAAAACCAGCCATTGCCAACTGACCCCTTGTCAATTTGACACACAAATACACCACTATTAAGCCACAAACCTCCATTTCTTATTCATCCCCAAGATCTCACATTAAAATCATAAGTAATTTTTAAAAGTCCCACAGTCTTTGCAAATTCAAATGTGTTAAAATTTTAGTCTCTTTAAAATACCTAATATCTTTTAAAAGTGAAAGTCTTTCCTCTGTGGCTTCCTTTGAAAATAAAAATTAAATACCTTCTTCAGTATCAAAGAACCCAGGCACAGTCACAATCTGAACCCAGCAAAAACAAACTCTAACACTATAAATATCTCATTGTGCGATTATCTGGAATTCACTCACAATCTTCTGGACTTTTCCAAAATGCTTGGGTCACTCCTCAGGTTCTGCCCTCTGCAGCACACACAGTTTGTTTTCTAGGCTCCCGATGGCTCCTCTCCACTGCTTCTGCTGTTCTTGGTGGTCATCCCATGGCGCTGACATCTCCAAAATGCTGAGGTCCCTTACTGCAACTGGGTCACACACTTTTACCAATAGCCTTTCATAGGTTATCTTCATGGTGCCAAGCCTCGGCTTCTTTACATGACCCCTTCAGTTGTGGACCTTCAACTGCTATGGAGGCTGCCTCTTCACCAATGGTTCCTCCTGGCCTCTCCTAGTGCCAAGCTTCAGCTGGTCCCCAGAACCTCTTCATGCCTTCAAAACCAGTCCCACCTGGGTGATGTTTACACATTACCAAGTCCTGCTGCTAACATGAGGTACAACCATGGTCACAGCTTCTCTGTGCTCCCAGAAAACACTTCCCAGAAGATTTCACCTTAGTGATGCTAGTGTCTTCTAGTCTCTGCTAATTTCTTAGCTATAACTGACCAAAATCAAGTATCCCAGAAAAGAAAAGTTTTGCTTTATTAGTTCTTGGTATCTTAATAATCACAGCTGATTCTTCAGTCCCAGCAAACCAGAACAACAGAACCTAAATTCAAAATAACAAACAGCTCCAATAGAGTCTCTAAATTTCCCTCTGAAGCTTCACAAGCAGGCCTCTATCTTCTGTACTGTTCTCAATATTCTTATCTTCCAAGTTCCTAAAGAATATACCACTTAACACTCAATGGTACTTCTAGCCCAAAGTTCCAAATTCCTTCCACAATCCTTCCCAAAACATGGTCAGGGCTGTCACAGCAATACCCCACTCTGATGGTACCAATTTGTCTTAGTTAGGGTTTCTATTGCTGCTCTGAAACACCATGACCATAAAGCAAGATGGGGAGGAGAGGGTTTATTTGGCTCACACTTCCACATTGCTGTTAATCACTGAAGCAAGTCAGGACAGGAACTCAAACAGGGCAGAATTCTGGAGTCAGGAGCTGATGCAGAGGCTGTGGAGGGGTACTGCTTACTGATTTTCTTCCCCTGGCTTGTTCAGCCTGCTTTCTTATAGAATTCAGGACCACCAGCCCAGGGATGGTGCCACCTACCATAGGCTGGGCCCTACCCCACTGAGCACTTATTGAGAAAATGCCTTAAAGGTGGATCTCATGGAGACATTTTCTTAAAGGAGTCTCATTTTTCTCTGCTAACTCCAGGTTATTTAAAGTTGACACCCCAAACCAGCCAGTACTGGGAGTCTGGGGGTTTATACCAGCATCTCATTATTTTCGACCCAATAGTAGTACTGTGCAAAAGGAAGGAAGAATCTGCAATACCCATATACAAACTATCACAGCAACATCAGTACTAACAAGGTAGGGTCAGTAGAGAAATTGCCAGATGAAATCACCAATCAATGACAAATCAGCCAGACACAGAATGGGGTGAAATGGGAGAGTTTCACTTCAAGATGAATTTGGACTAAGACTTGTATTTAAGATTATCTGCAAAGTAGGAAAAGTCACCTTTGGAATATATTTATACAAAGGACCAATAAAACATAAAGCCATGGCTAATGAGGAATCTACTCTGACCTGCAGAAAAGTGTTATAGGTACACAAAAAGATGTTGATAGTTCAGAAGGTAGCATTTCAGGATCACTGAGTATTTAGACTTGGGCGGTCACATGTGTTATAAATAACTGCTGTGTAGAGCTCCAAATATTCCATAATATTTACCATCTTCTTTTCTTTTAAAACTTAACCCAAAGAAAACTGTATAAATTGAGAGAGACGTTGAGGTCACAAAGAACTGTGGAGGATGCCCATCAAAGTTTCTGTAACTGCCTTCTATACGAGATTTAAGAGTTAACATCCCTTAGCTATTACCTTCCCCAAACAGCCATACACTGACAGAGTGTTAATCCAGTTGCTAGTTACTAGAAAAATGAGGACCCTGCCCAGGCATCTGTGGGTTCCTCTGACCCTAGAACCACCCGTAAGCAGTGTCTGCATTTCTTTTTCTTTCACTTCTATAAATACTCAAAGTCTGCCCCTTGGTTAGAGAAAATGGACATCTTACTGTATTTTCCCTTAAAGAGAAAGATGAGGGAAGAAGTAACAGATAAACAAACATTTAGCATTTACATTGGAAGAGTGTACAATATATCTGAGTATATAAAGTGTGTGTATTTATATGGAGTTACCCAGTGTCTTAAATTTTGTTACAGAGGTTTTTTTTTTCCAATATCAAGGTCTGCATAATGCTGCAATGGAAGAGAGAGGTAAATAAGTCCAGTTGCAGGGTTCTTTATGGAGAACCCTCTTGGAAATCAAATATTATCTCTAATATTCTGCCCTTCCAAAAATCTACGTTTTAAATCAAAGGATGCAGAAACCACTGGATTCATTGAAAATTGCTATTATTACTATTGCTGGGTGTTATTATTCTTAAGATGAGTGTACTGTGCAGCCATTTGCTGGTTATTAAGAGTCATAAATTCTCCTTAAAGAAATTATTCTATAAGAATTGCATAAAAGTTACCAGGTTGTTTTTCTGCTTCTCTTTCTTTATTCACCTTCATTGTTATTTGGATGCTCAATAGATGAAGCATTTTTTATGCCCTGCACGAGGGACCTCTGTCTAACTGTTAATTGCATTTGTAAATTAAAGAATTGATAGCAATCTGCCTATACCATAGGCATTGATCTCAAGGAGGCACTGGGCATCTGCATTTGCAAATTTGTTGAACAAACTAAACTGTATTAGTTTTTCACAATTGATAAAGTAAAGGTATTTTGGAACTGGAGTCAATTGCTCTGTTAGCTCTCTCTGTGTCACTGAGTCCAGCAGTTGAGCTGAAGGGTGTTGATGAGATTTTAAGATGATTAATCAGAAAAAAATACTTTCAAAAATGAAAATGTTATCATTCAAAACAATAGACCAAAAATGTGGCTTGTTATAAGTTCATTATGAAGGAGAAAGGACTTTTAGCCTTTCCCTCCTGCTATAAACTAATATCAGCTATTATATATTTGAATGCAAAATAAAACTCCAAATATGTCATATTTGTATTCTTGGGCATAGGAAAGGAAGACCCTTGTCTACTTTTCTCTTTATCTTCCAGCCCTGTGCTCATTACTTCAGCAGAGGAATATCATTGGTCATATTTCATAGGCATTCCTTGTCTTGGCTATTTGTTTTTAATAATAACTTTGAAAAAATATGCAGCTGATTTTAAGCTTCTTGGCATAGAAGTTACCCACTGACCAGAGTATATCTAACAATGTTTCATTCACATGAACTCTTTGGATGGTCAAAGTCCTATTTTAGTTTTTATATAGAATATGCCACCAAAAATAAATGGTGATTTCCCAAGGCCAAGGATGAAAAGCAACAGAGGACTGTGACAGCCCTCTCAGACTTCCCCATAGAGACAGCCAGGAGACATAGCCCCTCCTGGCTAATCCCAGGACTCTCCTTCATCATAACGTTAGTCCATGCTCCCAAAGCAAAACCCAGCTCTCTGTTTCCCCTCTCTTCTTCAACCAATCACTGGCCACATACTGTGACTTCTATTTCTTCAAATTGCTTTACCAATGACAACTTGGAATAATTCAGTAATTGATCCATTAGTCTTTTCCATCTCTGCAGTTTCCATGTGGCAACTGAATCATCATTCTAGAAAATGACCTAAGTCCCTCACTCTATCTCAAACCTGTAAATGCTATCTTAGAAACCACACAGTAAATTCCAAATTCCTAGTAGCAATTTTATTTTGTATTTTGTATTTTTTACTATTTAATGCATTGGTATAATATTTTGGGTCAAATCCATCCCCATTTCCTCCCCCTAAAACCTCCTCCCTTTCTCCCCCAACATACCACTCTTTCTCCCTGACTTTATGTAACTTTCTTTCTTTCTTTCTTTCTTCCTTCCTTCCTTCCTTCCTTCCTTCCTTCCTTCCTTCCTTCCTTCCTTCCTTCCTTCCTTCCTTCCTTCCTTCCTTTCTTTCTTTCTTTCTTTCTTTCTTTCTTTCTTTCTTTCTTTCTTTCTCTCTTTCTCTCTTTCTCTCTCTCTCTCTCTCTCTCTCTCTCTCTCTCTCTCTCTCTCTCTCTCTCTCTCTCTCTCTCTCTCTCATGCACTGACTCCACTTGATGCATATGGGTGTAATCTGTTAGAGAATGAGTTTCTCATGGACCCCAGCTCTGAAGACAATCAACTCTCCCTCTCCTGGTAGTCATCAATTGTAAACAGCTCCTCAGCTAGGGGTGGGACTTCATCATCACCTCCCTGATCCATTTCAGTTGTTTAACATGGCTCATCCTCTGCGGGTCTTGTCACATGCGGTCACAGCTGATGTGAATTCATGTGTGCAATGGCTGGATAATAGTCTATCACTGCAGACTTTCACTATCTCTGGCTCTTGGGATCTTGGTAACTGCCTCTTCTGTGTTGTCCCCTGAGCTCTGCAGGGCAGGGTATATGGGTGTAGATGATAATATAGCTGTCCTATTTACATCTGGGGACTCCACAGTCTCTTATTCTCTGCACATTGACAGTTGTGGGTTTATTTCAAGGAGAAACTTTTTTGATAAAGGTTGAGGGGTGCACCAATTAATGGGTAGGACAAAAAGAACATAGTGGTCAGTCTACTACTATGCCCATTCAACAGAGTATTAATTAGTATTTCATTCTCTCCAAGACCTATGATCTAGGTAAGTAACAATCCTAGGCATCAGTCTTGTCTTATGGAGTGATATTTAAATCCAATCAGAAAGTGATTGGCTAATCCCATAATATCACTGCCACTATTGTTCCAATGAGCATATCTCTCTAGGCAGTCCTTATTGCTCACAGCTGTGTAAGCATGGTGATTATTTTTCTCTATATAAGTGCATCTTCCAGCACTATGTAACTAGCCAGAAAGGATGACACTTTCAAGTTGGCACCAGCTTAATTTTTCCATTAAGAAATAAATCTGTCTTGTGACCTTACTGTGTAGGGTCTTGAGCAATGGTGTCTTACCATTAAGTTGTGAAGGACAGCCTGTATTGTTTGGGAGTCTATGGGAATCTATTGACCAACAACTCAGAAGAGATGACCCTTGACAGTGGTGCCTGGGGAGGTAATCATCTCTTCTTATGTATAATTTCCATTTAAATTGAGTTCATATATGTGTGTATATGCATTTATTTAAAAAAGATTCTAAGCCAGGCAATGGTGGCCCATGCCTTTAATCTCAGCACTCGGGAGGCAGAGCTAGGCAGAACTCTGTGAGTTCGAGGCCAGCCTGGTCTACAGAGCAAGATCAAGGACAGATATTACACAGAGAAACCCTGTCTTGAAAAGAGAGAGAGAGAGAGAGAGAGAGAGAGAGAGAGAGAGAGAGAGATTCTATAATAGTCGGTGTCCACATGACACTTTTTAAATTTTTGTTTTATTTATTTTACATACCATCCACAGAGCCCCTTACATCCCTCTGCCTGTTCCCCCTTCCCTGCCTTCCCTTTTCACATGACATACTTTGCTGAATCTTTGCTATGCCATTATTCCCAGTTCCCCGCTCAGGGAGCCTGGTCATATTTTTTAGTGTTCATAGAAGAGCTTTTGTCTATACACTCAGCCTAATATTATTGTGTCTTCCACACTTGATGTCCGTTAGCCATGCCAAAATGTTTACAGTTCCTGAATCAACTTTTGATTTTTCCAAAACTCCTTTCTCACATAAGTACGGGTTGCTGTCTACTAGGAATGTTGGAATATCTTCATTCTTTGTCCTCTTGACCTTATAGACTCAGAACACCATAGGCATTTTGGTTCATTTCTACTTCTTGAATATATCTTGTGTACTTGTCTTTCTCTACTAGAAAAGATCTGAGAGTATCTATTTTCATGCAGAAGAGCTTACTTCTGAGTGGATTTTCAATAAGTGCGTATTGAACAAATTCTTGGGATTGTGCCAAAAAATGTTCATAAAGATAAATTTTTGGAGAGAGCTCATTAATCTAATCAAAATATTTTAAATTTTAGTACTCCTTAGAACAGAACAACGTAACACTGAACTCAGTATTTATTGTGACTATTATTGTTGGTGGAGTCTAGCTTAGAAATGTATTTTAATCAATCTGTATAGTATTAATTTATTATTATTAAATAATTAAAATACAGTTATTACAGTTATTCAAATTTGATTTCCCAACTTATGATAAAAAGAAAGACAGAAGTAATCCTGGGCTCTATTTTCTTCATAACAAGCTTTGCATCTGTTTTTTCTGGATGGGACACGAGCTGTTCAGTTCAGCTCCTGCTATGCTCTTGATAACTGTGTGGCACGAGCAGTTATCTCTGTAACCCCTAAGGTAGTGTGTGGCCATAGATGTTATGGTGAGGCACTGAAAAGTGCAGAGATACCTGTGAGTCAGGCAAGAACTCTTGTGTCTTTGCATTTGGTTTACAATCAGCAAGTTCTCCAGCCTTATTTGGATCTACTGATTTTTTTCTATTAGTTCTTAAGAATGAAATATTATAAAATGGTTTAATTTAGTTTATTTTGGTCTCAAAGATATCTGATGATGGGTCCCACCAAGGAAAATTTCTGAACAAGATCAATGAACATTTTTACACTTGGATTATTTAACACAACTTGGTACCATGAAATAATTATTAGAAGAATGAGCCCCAATACTAAAAAGCTACATCAAATGTTATCTAAATGACCTATCAACTAAAAATTCTAATGTTATAACTAAGAACTTTAAACATGGCCAAGAGATACTAAGTTATATTCTTGGCTTGTCTTCATTTGAGTCACACAACAGCTTAGCTTGCCTTTTATTAATAATAACAAACAACTTATAAGTTGTAACCTCAGCTAGAGGGCTGATTCTTTGTAGCATTAGCAATATCACAGAAACTCTACATAGTTCTAACTGCTCCTGACAGATGAGAAATAGGATAAGGTCTCTTTTTATCACAAAGATTATGAATGTCAGTCTGAGGTGCTCATGTTAGAATAGAATTTAAAGTCTCAAAAGGGACAGAGGAATAAGAAAATCGCATTCTGTAACTGAATTACATTCCTTCCCATCACCTAAAGGACAGTGTAATACCAAGCTCCAATAATACTCATTTGATTGACTCTGTCCAAACAGCCTTTTATTAGGCATGGGCAGCTTCTCTATGATGGATGACTATGGTTTATTGTGCAGTTGCAAACGCAGTTGGAAAACGTCCCTTCACTGGCAGAATTGTGATGAAGCTTTCTCCCTTCATTATTGCACAGTAAACTCATTAGAATAAAAAGAATGAAAGAGTGGATAGGGATTATAGATTCTTTGCTAACCTTATTGTGAGAGAATAATGCATTTAATTTTCCTTTGCGGGACCCGACCTGTCATGAACTTTTGTTTGCTCTTTCTTGCCCGAGTCCCTTGGGTGCTTAGAGCATTTCTTTCTGTACCTTTAAAGGGAAAGAAGGGCAGTAATCTAATCAGGCCCACTAGAAAATATCTCAGCACACACCAAGTTCCCCAAATGACTTTGTCAGGCTGAAGTGGATGAGAATGCTAGCATGCAAAAATTCAACAAGGATCTCTTTCTATGAGAAAGCAAAGACACAAGAAATACTCAAAAGGAAATAATTGTGTTCTGGATACATTTTATTGTATTGTGATAATGGGAGTTCAAATAAAATTTTACTCCAGATTAAGATTATGGTACAAATGAAATTAACGAAGAACAGGTCCATCATAGTATTTCATGGACCTCAAAGTCACAAAACTGAGAAAAAGATGATGAAAACACAGAAACAACCGTGCTCTTCATGGGTGATTCCACACAGACATCTCTCAATACTTGGATCTCATTCGATCAGGGGCTTCTTACCTGTCCTATTTTCTAACTCCTGAATCAGTAACATGCTGTAAAAATTGTTGATTCTTAAAATAAATGGACTCAAACAAATAAATTAAATCCTCTCATAGCTTCCAGCTAGTCTACAAGATAGTGATAAAGACCAGTAATTCTAAATCCTCAGTGGTCTTCATAGAAAATTAATCATAGGGATATATTATCGACTATTTTCTTATGTCCATACCCTTAGGGCAAAATTGAGAAAGATAAATGTGTCCACAAATTTCCATTAAGCCCCTATCAAGTGATCCCCAGGTGTGCAAGGTTTATCACAATAGTAATGTATTTCAAGTAGGTGTCCATTGTGTGCTGAGCTCATTTGTATTTCTAGAGCTTGTGATTTACAAAGAGAACTTGCAGGAGAAGAACATTTTTGCATGCCCTCAATGATCATTATTGAACTTTTATTTTGCCATAATTATGGTCACTTCTGATTGACATAAACATGCCCATGAATCAACAGTAATGACTTATTTCTCCATACAGCAATGTTGTTCAAAACTCAGAAAGTGTAAAATGAAAAAGATGATGTTCTACTAACAGTGCTATTTAGAACACTGCTATTAGAGCACATGCTACTGTATTCAAACTTGTTGTTGTTGGAAAAACAACAACAACAACAACAACCAAACATCAACAACAAAAGACCCACAACCAATCAAAATGGTGAGGTCTCATTGTGCTAGGTATTTTCTGAGCACAATGGCTCCTTCTCAGTGCACCTCTCAATCATCCAGGACACTGAACAAATGTGGCTACACTACTAAATGTCAGGCATAAAATTCACACCAATTGGCAAGTGAACTCCCCTTTACACAAACCTGCAATGAATGGATGTATAAGTACTGTAAATATAGGGCTCATTTATGAAAAAATCTAAAAAAGAAGGCAGCACATCAGAATGCTGCCAAGCTCCTATATCTATCCTGAAGATGAACAATAAAGGGGGTGAATATGGATGCTGTCTTAAGAGACAAGTTTAAAGTCATTAGTATGATCAACATAGGGGTTTTACTTGCTTCATTCCCAGCCCAGGGCAGTTTACCCCTCCTTAGGCAACCTGGTGGTCCCCAGCTCTCAGGAGGTCACCATATACATCATAACTTGATGTAGACACCTGGTTGGACACACTACATTTCAGAACTCCTGGATTCAAGTGATCCTCCTGTCTCAGCTTCCTGAGTCGTCAGAAGTAATTGGCAAGCAAGCTACAATTGCATAACCACAGAGATTAGGTAGAAAATAAGGGACTGAGTATAGGGGATATGAATCCCAAAGAAGGGGAAATAGAATAAATAGCGATATATGGAGGAGGGAGTTACAATAGGAAAATCAAACATGGAGCGAGGGAAGAGGGCAAAGGAGGGAATATAGGAAGGGACAGTTAAAACTAAGGGCCATTTGAGGGGTCATTTGGGAACCTAATAAAGTAGACGCTTCCTACAATATATGTATGTATGAAGGCAAGCTAAATGAAATTGTCAAATAATAGGGGAGATAGAGCCCCAAGTGGACATCTCACATCACTAATTGAAGCTACTATTAATGGAAATGGGTTATATCTAATCAAGCTGTTGGTCAAAGGAGTCAATGGGAATCTAGAACAACCCAGGCTATTGCCAAGGCTATTGGCAGCTCTCCACAGAGTAAGGCCCATTGCTGAAGACAAGAACCACACGATTCATTGAATATAGAGAAGTTGAGCTAGTGCCTACCTAGAGCCTTCAACCCCTGTAGATTAGTATTCCTAGTACCTGGTACTCTGCATTCTACCAAAGGATAAAGGTAAATACCAACACAGTTACAAACTCTTCAGTCCACAAGAATGACCTACCTGCAAGATAACGGGTACATTAGTGGCACAAAGCTTGTGAGAGTAACCAAACAATATTTGATTTGAGTTAAGCTCTACTCCATAAGATGGAACACATACCCAATACTGCTTGTGTGGCCAAGAACCAAGGCCAGGGACAAAAGAAACAGCAAAATAGAACTGCTATACTAAAGGAACACAGCAATAAAATGATTCCTAATGATATTCTTCTATATTTATAGATCTTAGATCTGCTCAGCCATCATCAGAGAAGATTCCTCCAGCAGCAGATTGGAACAAAAACAGAGACCCACAGCCAGACAATATACAGAGAATGATAAACCTTGGAATATTGAGCCCTAAAAGAGATGTTGCCATCAAATCCCTCCCCTCAGGCTTCAGGGAACTCTGTGGAAGAGAAGGCAGAAAGAGTATATATAGTAAGAACCAGAGGGAATAGAGGACACCAAGGAACTAAGGCCTTCTCGACGCAGCAGGGCTGGTGCACAGAATTCACAGAGACTGTGGCAGCATATACAGGGCCTCCCTAGGTCTGCACCAGATAAGGTCCTAGAGTTGAAAGAAGTGAACACATACTCCCACTCCTAACCCAGAAACTATCTCCAACTGATAGGCACTTGCAAATGAAAAGTTAGTTTTCTCCAGGTGAGAACCAGTGGGAAACAGACCAGTCTTAAGAGTAGCTGCATGCCCAGCAGTAGATGCCAACAGAAAATGAACTCAACAGCATCTTTGGAGGTTCTTTTTCATAATGTTAAGCCATGGCAGGTATTTTGTTGTTGTTGTTTTTATTTTGTTTTGTTTTATTTTTTATTTTTCTTGTAACTTATACATCCTTTGCATATGTATATCACATAAATATATTATGACTTCTGTTTGGGGGTTTTCATGGGATTCCTGAGAGTACAAACATATGTATCTCAGCATCTATATGTGTTCCTTCTGCTTTTTCCTCAGCTCTTTATCTTGTTTGGTTGTTTTTGTCATATTCTGATTAGTTTGTTTTGATTTATCTTATTTTATTTTATTCTATTATTATTCCTTAGATGCCTGTTGGTTTTCTAGCAAGAAACAGAAAGCTTGTTGATCCAGACAGGAGTGGAGACGAAGAAGAACTGGAAGAGGTGGGGGTAGGGGGAAACATCATCAATCTATTGTATGAAAAAAATTGATGTTAACAAAAGCAATATGAATAAATTAAGTGATTAGTCTGTGGATTTCCCTGAACCTTTCATCCTTTGTATCTGGTCCAGATGAAAACGACAGGGAAGGGAGGGGTGTGTGCTTCATGCTGGATCTTCCTGAGACTTCTGAACACCGCAGGAAAGAGCCCAATCTGATATTTTCTCTCTTTTATCTTTCACCCTTTTATCATATTCTCATTTCTTAAATCCAAGATTGCTTCTCCACCCCTGTTGGTGCACGAGCCTCGAACCTGCTCTGTCTAAACTATATATTGTTCCTTCCTTTCAGGAACAATGGTGACACCTAAATTTTCCCCGTATTTCCTTATACTATTTATTCAACTGGCTGTGAATTTATTAACTGAACAAATATTCACTGGTTAAATATTTATTGAGAGTATGCCAATGCAGAGATCATAGAAGTTCCTCTGTGGTCCTGCCCTATGTCACATCCCACAAAAATCTATTATCTAATGGAATTCAGTCTGGATCAATGCTTCAATAGACCAAGATATCTTAAAATAACATGGAAATCTCCCCCCACCTCCATCCAATGTGCACTTTTAACAGGAAGGAGACCACAACATCCTATCCTTTCATCACAGACATGGAAATCCTGAGCAGAGAGGCAAGGCTGACAGTGCCTGTATTTTATGTTAAATAAATCTAGCGCTCATTGTACTAAGTGATTGAACTAGAAGTAAGAAAATATGGTAGATTAAGCAATCAAGCATAATGCCTCGAACTAAGCAATATCTTACATGTTCCTAAACTCTGGGTAATACAATCTCTGTCTAAGACCAATTTCTTTTACTTATATGAACTGTCAATGTGTAATCTTTGATCACTTATAGGAGTTTGTATTTTGTTCTACAGTCAGAGAAATCACAAGTGAGGGTTGATATGCTCTTCTAGAATATTAAGATAATGTGCTTACTTGGCTTTTCCTTGCATTTCTGGAAAAAACGTTGAACAAGGCCAAAGCAGACAGCAACATAAAACACTGCCTGCTTGGAAGGGGACAGACAAGACTGAGAGTTGGAGTGAGTTCATGTCCCAGGATATTGATTCACTGCATGGTATGAACCACGTCTGAACTCTGAGACTCAGTTACTGACTTCTTTCATGAAAAAAAAAATGCAGATAATGGTCCTGACCTCAATCTCCCCTTAAAGTGTTGAGGAATCTAGGGAGATGACAGAGACAGAAAGAGACAGAGACAGAGACAGAGAGAGTCCTTGGAACACACATCTCCCCTCAGAACACAAGGAACCCCACAGAAGAGGAGGAAGAAAGAGTATGAGAGCCCAAGGGGATGGAAGACATGAGAAAAGGCCCTCTGAATCAAGTAGGCAAGGCTCTTATGAATTCCCACAGACTGAAGCAGCAAGCAGAGAGTCTACAGGGGTCTGTACCAGACCCTCTACACATATATTATAGCTTTCAGTTTAGGGAAAACTATGGGACTCCTGAGTGTGTGAATGAGTGGGTCTCTGATTCTTGTACCTTTTCTTGGGGCTCTTTTCCATCTGTTGGTTTGCCTTGTCCAACTTGGATGTGATGGCTTTTGTCCTATCTTATTGTTTTTTATTTTGTCACATTTGGTTGCTATCTCTTAGAAGCCTGTTCTTTTCTAATGAGAGGCAGAAATGGAGTCGATCTGGAGAAGATGGGAGGTGGGAAAGAACTGGGAGGAGGAGAAGGAAGGGAAACTATAATCAAGATATATTGTATAAGAAAAGAATCTATTTTCAATAAAAGGGAAGAAAAGTCTAAATAAATATCTTTCAGACAAAGAAAAAAATTTTGCTGGAAAATAAAAGGAAAGTATTCAGCCAGTATACATGCCTCTTCAATTGATCCTTCCAGACTTCTTAGTTTCTGAAAAGTGGGAATTATGATTCCCTCTGAGTCAGTGATGTTTAGTCAAGACCGTAAGTAATTTACCTAAATGTGTCTGGTAATCCATTTACTGATAATCCATTTCGTAGCATTTTAGCAATGGACTTGTCTGCTGAGCTTAGAGGTGGAATGTACAGCATGGTAAATGACTAAGGAAACCACTTGGAAACCTGAAGTGCTAAGCAAACACAGAGCACTGCTGTGTTATTAGACCCTCATTGTAGTTGGGTATGAAGAATACACATTTTATTTACCTTTCATTTTACATAGAAGATCAACTTCTAACGAGTCATTTGTTTAAACGACCACAAAAGTGTTGCTTTCTGTGTGACTCCCCTACCTCAAATCCTGAATCTTCTGTTGGCTCTCAACAAAAAATGGAGATAAGGAGTGGATGAGGAAAATCCAGCTTCGACTTTGGGACCTAAATGTCCATGCAAAGTTGATGACTTCCTAAACCAAGGGACTTCTGGAACAATTGTAATACTTTTTACCACAATAAAAGGATGGGGAGGATCTTGCTTAATTTTAATGTTCTCAAATAGAGATGTGCAACCGTCACTGTAGAAAACATCCCAAGTTCTGCCTGGAAAGATGGAATGGGATTAGTATTAAAAAATTCATAACCAATGCCATGTGACACACTGAGAAATATGGATTCCTATGGTAAATACCATTGGCCAGTTTAACACTTTAGAAGATCCTAGTTAGAATAGGAAGGACTAAAATACCTTAGCCGTCCTAAATGCATGATAAGTATCCATACGTCTCTCCCTCCAGGGGCTTTTCTTTTTTAAACTGTTGTTCCGAGAATGCCTGCCTCTCCTCTGAGGCTGCCCCACAACCTTCTCACTATTTCTGGCTCCATCTGTTCCTGCCTATCTCCAGCTGTTGTTCAGAGGAAAGGCCATGGTAATTATCTGCTTAGCAGATAATTTATCTTGCTGTGACCATCTTTGGACTGCCATTTTGTAGCGCGCCCCAGTGTGTCTTCATTCTTCCTCATGGCTGTGAACTACCCTGAACCCTCCAACTCAATTAGACTCATGAAACTCATCTTTTCCTTTCCCTGCTCAGCCAACACTTTAGGAGTCCCAACCCCCACTGAAACTTATTCTGCCTACCCTTCCAAAGAAACCAGAAATTTTTTGCTTCTTGATATTAAAAAACTATACTAAAAACATGAGCAATACTGAATTCATTGCAAATAGCTATGCATTGATAATACACTATAGCAGGAATCTTAAAGAGTCTTATTAATAAAAACAAACCTGGAGCTAAGTATTGGGGGTCAATGCTAGAAGATCAGAGAAGCAGAACAAGCCACAGATACCTCACCTTGCCAATTCCTCAGCTGATCCTGTTTCCTCAGACTGGAAGCCTCTGAGTCCTCATCCAAATGGCTCTCAGCTGAACTGTTACTCAGAAGCCTAAAAGCTTAACCAGGCTCTAGTTCCTGGTTTTCATGCCTCATATATCTTTCTGCTTTCTGCCATCACTTTCTGGGATTAAAGGCGTGAGTGACCATGCCTGGCTGTTTTCAGTGTGGCTTTAAACTCACAGAGATCCGGATGGATCTCTGCCTCCCAAGGGATAGGATTAAAGGCGTGTGTGCCACCATTTTCTGGCCTCTATGTCTAGTGGCTGTTCTGTTCTCTGACCCCAGATAAGTTTATTAGGGTGCACAATATTTGGGGGAACACAATATATCACCACAATACACAGCAAAAGAAGTGGATTAGCAGTCTTTGTTCATGCAAGTTAAAGATTCCAGTGACACTAGACAAGTCCTTTCGATGTGCAGAACATCCATGTATCTATCCATCTGTAAAATGGGAAACTTAGTCATCACCTCCAAGCTTTTTCTAAGGGAAGATACAGTAACAGAAAGAAAAGACCAGCCCACATGTTCATGTGCACAGGAAGCACCAAGGAATCTTATTAAAATGCAGACTGCGACTCATTGTTCTGAAGTGGATCTGCAGACTGTCAGACTGCCTCCGTAACAAGCTCCCAGACAAAGACAATCCTAGGAGCTATGGACAGCACACTGAGTAGCAAGCACAGAAAGCATGGTGTAGAATGCGTGCCACAAAGGTCTTCTTGTCGCCTAGAGCCCAGAAGGATTACTACACCTCAGTGTTCATTACTAATGTGTGTTGCAAATGGTAAGTTGTCAATCAGATCTTTGAGTTGAAAAATGAGTATGTGAACCAGTTTTCCAGACATACTTTAAAAGTATTCATACTGGGGCTGGCTGGATGACTCAGGAGGCAGAGGTGCTTGCCACCAAACCTGACCACCTAAATTCAATACCGGGAACCAACATTATGGAGGGAGAGAACTGACTCCCACAAATTGTTCTCTGACCTATACTTCTACTGGTGTATTGGGGCACTTGTGTGTTCACATCCGTACTTGTGCACACACGAAGTAAATTAGTAGATGTAAGAGAAAATATTCACATGTATTACTTGGATATTTCCACTAGCCTTCTCTTCTCCTCTTTGTCTAGATAGGCTCTGTCCCATTCCCACCAGCATGGAAAGAACAGTCTACATTTTCATGTCCCTTGGACAAGGCCCTCTGAGTGTATAAGAGAGAATCAGAGACTGTATTCACACTGTGATCTGAGGGCCCTGTGTGATAGATGTCTACATTCCATGCAGAGGTCTGGGCCAAATATAAAGAAAGGGAAACCAGAAAGCTGTTGGATGGGGACAGGACTTACTTCAGGACAAGCTAGCATGGCTGGGCATTCTTGGTCCTACTGGCAAAAGGTAATACATTCTATTGGAGTGAGATTCCCTCCTTAGCAGATGCTGCTTCACTCGCAGATAGCTTCTTCCGACAGAAAGCATAAGAGTGATCAACCCAGAGTCCATAATAGAGCTCTCTGCCCCAGTACAGGGCAGCGAGAGTGATGCTCCTTTTAGCGAACATGCCCAGGGAGGCCTGAAGAAACCTGGTGGTAGAAATAGCAAGTATCAATCTCAAAGGCTAGCAGCCATGCAGGTGGCCCAGGGGAAGGGCAGGAAGGTGGATTGCTATCGCCTTGGTGATAAATGAAACAGGCAGCTCAGCTCTCTAAGAAAGCAATGAAAGAGTGTCAGAGCTGGGTAAGCAGCTGAGCAGCCCTGAGTAGTGACAAAGCTGCAGGATTAGTGTGTGTGTGTGTGTGTGTGTGTGTGTGTGTGTGTGTGTGTGTGGTCTCATCCAACACCTGGAGCTGTAAAGAAGCCATAGCACCTGCCAAATAGAACTGAGATCTGGAAATCTCTCTACCTGTGAGACCCACAAAAAGGGTGCTTTAAAACAGAAAAGTGCCAAGTGGGGGAGGAAGGAATGCGGTAGAAGGACAACAAGTCTATTTACAGAAGAGAGAGAGAGAGAGAGAGAGAGAGAGAGAGAGAGAGAGAGAGAGAGAGAGAGAGAGAGAGAGAGAGAGACTAGAAGGTTTTTGGTGTAGAAAAGTAATCAACAAGTTAGCAGGGAAAACTATTGAGGGAGAAAGAAATAAAAATGGCAAAGGCTTGACAGGGTACCCAGGCAAAATCATAGGCAGATTGAAAAGGAGGGAGCGACAGAGCAAAAGCAATAACAATGACCATCTCTGGCCAGAGTGTGAATCCACCAGAGAGAACCATGACAGTGAAGAAACCAATCACAAAGAGACATGCATTTGCCTGATTCCAGATCTTGTAGTCCTTATGAGATGATCAAATGTCCTAGTCCTTACAGGCCACTGTGATTTTTATGCCAAGGAAACTGAAAGCAGAAGAAAGCTGAATAAAATCTGGGGGCACACACAAACACGTTTGGAGGTCCCAGTGTAAGTAATGTATGCAAAGGCCTGGAGTACAGTCATTGCAATCAAAACTTCAGAATCAGAGAAGCATCTAGAAGAAAAAAGGCCTGGGGAGATCTGGAATAGTTGACTAGGTGTCTGGTGCATACCTAGTTAATAATATCAGTGGGTAGCAAGTTATTCTTAAATTTGAAGAGAAACATTGAGTGGTGTACTTAGAAAGTGGCAAATGGAATTTTAAAAATATTGTTTCCTAAATCCCTTTGCATATTCAGAGTCTGTGATAAGAAAAAAATGCTGGTTTATTAGTTCTCACATGCATGCATCAAACAAAAAGAAGTCATTTCATGATATAAAATGTTTGACATAGTATATCTTCAGTGTCTTATCAGCAATTAGGACACTTTTTTGAGAAAAAAAGTTTTTTAGGGAGTTGAATTTCATGTGTAATTTTAGCAAGTTATTCTTTGTCTAAGTCGGTTTGTATGTATTATTGATGCTTTGTGCACACTTGACCCTTTGGACGAGTTCTCTGTGGCACAGGAGGCTGGCCTGAGTGTTTAGCAGCATCCCTCCCAGCCACCTCTCCCAGCCAGCAGCACCCTCCAGTGCTAAGCACTGAGTATTTCTAAACAATGTCAAATGTTCTCAGGCAGAGAACTAATTTCCACTTGAGAATTAACAATAGCCCACAGTACACTTAAGTATAGGAAGCTGTGGAAAAAAATGCAGAGGTTACAGCTGCAGAAAAAAAAATGAAAGCTTTTTATGTTGCTCAGAACATACATAACAGAGACATCCAGTAAGTACCTTCTACGAATTTCTGAAGATTCTCTGATTCTGCCCCAAACTCCCCTCATCACTATCAGAAGGGCTTTATATCACACAGCTGAGTAGAGCTTTTGAGTTTCCACCTGTGTCCCTGGACTCCATTAAGGTGCAGTCTTTTCTATTGCCTGGTTTTGTGTGACTACCATATTTAGACTATTTTTCTGTCACTTCCATCACAGGGTAACAGAACAACATTTGAGTCTCAGCATATGGCCACAACCAAAGGCAAAACCTAAAAATAGCTAGAATTGTACTTGATTGGCAGTTAAGAACAAAAACAGGATTTACTTCAAGTCTAAGAGTGCTTTAAGCAATTGCTATTAATGATAAAAAATGAAATTATCATATTTATGAAAAGAAATCCCAAATCAGAGGAAAGATGAAAAATAATCACATCATGTGCTATAGATCCCGTTGCTTTGTTCTGACTTTAACAAAAACTCTCCGTCGTTAGCGTATATATTGAATATTGTGTATTTTGTCTATTAATTTAATTTGTTCTTTGACAAGCTCACACACATATATAATGCATTCTGATGACTCTCACGCTCTGCTCACGTACTCCTGCCTTCACCCCATCCTTGTTAACTCTCCCCTCATTCTACAGATTCCTTTCCCATGTTCATGTCTTCTTGTTCTGGTTTGAACTGACTGAGTTTAAATAGGACCATCTGAACATGGGTACTTAACTACCCAATGGAGCTTGGTGGACTCAACAGTGGCTACACAATGGAAGACAACACCTCTTTTTCCTCCAGAATCCACCAGTGGAAAATAGTACAGCTGGAGGGGTGTGGGTCCTTATTGTCCCTGCCTCCATTCACTATTGACTGTGATAAGGCAAGCCTTGTGCAAGCAAAAAGTAGCTGCTCTAGAGTTCTGATTGCAATGGCTATGTCATGCTCAGCGGATAAGATTCCATGGCCTTGTTACCTAGGTTTCAGCTCTTATATTCTTTATGCCTATTCTTCTGTGATATGGGCAATTCTTTCTTTTCACTTTTGTTTTAGAGATTATAATATAATTAGAATATTTTATGTTTTATCTTTTATCCCACCAAACTCTCCCATATGTCCCTCCCTGATCTCTTTCAAATTCCCGGGCTTTTTTGTCACTGTTATTGCATGCATTTATGTATGCATATAAATATATATTCCTAAATATAACTGATTCAGTCTGCACAAGTAACAGTTTTTTTAATTGAAGGGTTCCCTACTAAATGAGGTTCTAAATTTAACCAGATAAACTATGAGGGGCAGTGAATAAGGCTCAAACTACATTTGCAATATCCTTAAGCCTCTATTAACTATCTATATTACATGACCAGTGATAAATGTCCTGACTCTATTACTCAAATGAGATGCAAATGAATCAAATGTACATCAAAATAATGTCATACTGTAAACATACAAAATTAATACATTTGAATGTAATTATGAATTTAAAACTCCCTGTACCAAGGGATTCAAAGCTAGCAAGAGACCAGACAAACAAAATGGAGGACAAGAAACTATCATCCAAATAGCTGGTTAAATTAAAGATATTAAAATGAGTAAAATACTTATACCAACTCTAAAGTGTCCTAACAAGAATAAGCTTATCTGCTTGCCTCACCAGTAAAGATCAGTTAAGAAATAGTTAACACAACCTGCTTGTGCTCTGATCGAAGGTCTAAACTGCTACTGATGGATAGATGTTAGATGGGAAAAAAGGAAGCTGAAAAATATAATAACAGGGAAAAATTATTTTTCATCCATATTTTCCATAAGGCCTCTGGGCCATCAACATGTGGGCCAGAATAATCCAGGTTAATTCAGACACAATTCCTGTGTCCTTCAGGCTTTAGGAAAAATCCACTCAGTACTTAGCTTTGTATATGTAGCTTAACACAATTATTAATAATACTTTCAACCATAATGTCCATAAGTGATTATCAAATTAAAGCTCTTTCAATGTTTGGCTTGCAACATGAAGCAAAGGAGGAGAGATAAAAAGCTGCCTAAGACTGTATGGATGATTACATTCAGCCTGTCTGATATTATTTGTTCTTTCTTTAATGAAACTATACTGTGCATTGTTGAAAGAACAACCCTTTATATAAACAGCCTCACAGGGTGCTTTGGCAACAATTAGATATGAGAAGCAGGAGGGACACTTTTTGGTACCTCTTGAACATAAAAGGAATGTAGTATACATCAAATCAAAATAAGAAGAGCACATCAAAGAAGCTAAAAAAAAAATCCGCTGCTGAGCTGCAAATGTCCTCAAACATCAAAGAAAAGCCAACTCAGTAAGATAAAGCTTCAGCTTGGGTAGGCAGACCTGAGCCCCTCCTCTGAGCTCAAGAGTGGTGTAGTACTCTTAAGGAAATGACAAGACATGTGCAACAAGTTACAGATGAGTGGATGTCAATGACACCCAGGGAACCAGTGCTGATGAGGAGATGGCAAAAGGGAGCAGCAATTCTTCCATTGCTGGGACGGGATCCATAACCAAAAGAAAATGTCAGGGAGAAAAGATAAAAGTGGTAAAGAGTGCAGTGAAGAGTATGCTAGAGATAAAATTTGAGGGAGGAGGATCAGCAGAGGCGGTTCTGTTGCTTTACTGAGATGCGCTTTGGTTTCAAAGATGTCAGACTCTGAGGGAAGATTGCACTAGATGAGCTCCAAGGGACCATCAAGTGAGACGGATGAAAGGGCTGAAAGCCATCTCTCTTTCATTGAAAATGGTCAAAGCAAGAGAATCAAATGGGACTTAATGATTCTGTTACATTAAACTTAGTGGTGAGACACTTGATGGCCGGTGATTCAGTGCAGTGCAAAAAGCTGGGGTGTCAAACACACATCTGTGGTCCAGGAATGAAGGGCTTATGATAAGACTGGATGTGGCCCCCTTCTTTTGCTGTGGTGCGTCTTCCAAGAGTGATCTTGGGACACTTGACCAGACTTAGAATCACCAATTGTCAAGTCAATCTAATTTTTCAAAAACCCAATGCACCTTCAACAGTTATGGAGGGAAATAACTTTTTTTATAGTTAAAAAATGTTTATTTCTATATTCAGGGTTTTCATGTGTGTGTATGTGTGTGGAATATGTGTACATACATGTTTGTATGCATGTATAAACACAATCATGTGGAAGTTAGAGGTTAAACTCAGATGCCTTCCCCCACAGCTTTCCCAACTCATGTTTTGAGATGGGGGTCCCTCATTACACTTAGAGCATGCTGATTTGGTAAGTTTGTTTGGCCAGCAAACCTCAGGCATTCTCCTATCTTTGTCTCCCCAGTTCAGGGAGGTCCCCCCTTTTCATGGGTCCTGGGGATCCAGACTCATTAACTCATACCATCTCCCACACACTTAGAATTTGGAAAAACGACAGTCTTCCTCTAATGAATATTCCACATCCAAGTCAATGTCTAAAATATCCAGCATTATTTGAGTTTTGAACAAGTTGTTGTCAAAGGATATTGGCAGAGATAGGAGTGTACCTGTTACACTCTAAAGAATGTTCGCTCTCATATTCACATGGACAATAATTGATTTCATTTAAATTCTTCTTAATATCTGCCCCACTCTCCTTTTTCTCTTTCTATAATGATTAACATATTTCAATACTGCAGTAAGCATCAACAGGACATAGAGGACTTGAAAAAGTAGAGAGTAGGGAATGTGTAAGTTCCTAACCCAGTGAAGACCTGAGTGAACATGTGTTGTTTCACATGAAGTTGTCATTCCAGGACCCAGTGCCTTAGACCAGTGTTTCTCATCCTGTGGTTCCAACCCATTTAAGGGGTCAAACCACTCTTTCACAGGGGGCACCTAAGACCATCCAAGACATTGTACATTGTGATTCATAACAGTAGCGAAATTATAATTCTGAAGCAGCAATGAAAATAATTTTATGGATGGGGTCACCACAACATAAGGAACTGTATTAAAGGATGACAGCATTAGGACAATTGAGAACCACTGGCTTATACTTGTAGGAATCTCCTCTCCTACCCCATCCAAGGTGATGCTAGCGGACTGGCAAAGCCTTTTTCTGGAGTTTGAATGTTCACGGTGTGTGGAAGTAGTAGTGTTTAAGATTATTGACTAGTGTGTGCCGAAACTAGCAACAGCAGCTTGTGCCTCATGTGTGTTTACAGCCTGAGACTACACACTTACAGAAATACCCTACCAGGACTAGCTAACTCTTATACTTTTTCTGTACATAATAAATGTGCAAGGTTATGGACTATCAGTTGTTGGTGCCACTCCATCAGAATGCACATGGCACATTTGACCACAGCTTGTCTATATACCTGTGTTCTTGTGTCTGTTCTTCATTCCTGCACAGCGCCTATTAGGTCAAGCCTTAGGCACTAGGACACAGCAGTAGAATATCATGAGTTCTAGTTTTTTTGATCCATTCCTCTTTTGGTAGGAGCCCTCAGCCTAATTTCTAACAAGTTCCTGTTGCTGCAGCTCTGCTGTTGGCTTAGGGGCCATGCTCTGGCACTATTTTCTGGTATTAATGACAAGGTGTATGTTTATAAGAAAGAACTCAACATTTACCCATCTTGTGATTAGCTAACCTCAGGTTTGTAGGGAATGAAGAAAATCACACATTCTGCCTCAAACCCTTAAATAAGTATAAGATGTAGCTTTTCAAAAGTAGTTGGACACAAATAGATGACCAAGAAGTTTTATGAAAATATATATTGATATGTCTAATGGAAAGAACTGTGCTTACAGGTGAAGACCTACTGAGCCTTGATGCAGGGGGAGAGAGGGGCTTAGTTCTGCCCCAACTTGGTATGCAAGCTGGTGTTGACTACCCAAGGGAAGCCTTACACCCTATGAGGAGTGAATGGAGTGGGGTGTAAAGAAGGTGGGGGGAAGACAAGAGAGGGGGAGTGAGGGGGAACAGTGGTTGTTATATAAAATGAAAAAATTTTAATTAAAAAATTAATATTTGGAATTGTTTTTTCCAATAATGAATTCACTGCAAATTCATTTAACATTTTTATTTTTTCCTTTATAACCATGTTCCATTCAAATTGGAATTTTTTTTTACTGAAAAAATCACATTTCTGGGAAGTTACAACTAGAAACTGGTTTATTTCACAGAGGTGTTACATGGTTCCTCTTTTCAATTTGCATTAAACACAAGAGATGATAATTAATGAGGAATTTTACTATCATCCTCTACAGATGCCTACTGCAACCAAAAGCATCCAACCTCGTCCATCATCTACAAGCATACTCACTGTCCCCCTCTTCCTCATCCTCTGACAGCAGAATTACCTCTTGCCTGGCAGCTGCAAGCAAATACTCGGAGTCACATTCGATTCCTACCCACTCCACCATCCATATCTTGCAACCAGTTGTCCATTTCAGGTTCCACTCGTGAAGTACAATGCTTTCCTGTCTTTTTCTCCCAGTATGTTGCTGCTTCATCCCAGAAGCATGTTTTCTTTTCTAAACCATTGAAGCACCCTCCTGATTCAATTCCCATCTCCATCTCATCGTGATGTCAGTGGTGCTTCTCCAGGAAGTGTATTCCTGTAACTCCATACCTAATATCTTCCCTGGGTTTTGTGCCAACCTGATCTTTAACACTGGACTTTCTTTGAGGCTCAGCCAATTCCTCAGGCCCCAACAAATCTAGGCTCATCCTTTCAGGTTCATATTCTGGTCAATGTGTAGTTAGCATTCATGTTATCCCCTGCCATGATGTATTCTGTGCTCAACACCACTTGCAGATTTCCTGCCCTTAAATATTATTGCATACCCCATCCACCTTTCAAACCTGTTGATCCTTGTATGTCTAGCTCAAAAACCCCCATTTCTCTGTAGCCCTGATGACTTATTCATTTCTTGACTGACTCAAGCAAAACCTGCCTCTTGTTCTTTGTAGGCTTAAGACCAGGGGGCAGGTTTTAACTACTTTCAGTTTCTGGTGTACCTACAACTTCAGCTGGTCATAAGGAAATGTTGCACTGAGTTGAATAGAAATGAAACAAGGGTTGGTTCTAGGAACTCACTTTGTAGGGCTGTTGTTCTGATGTAATGACAGTATTCTGTAAGTAGAGATTTAAAAATACAGCCACCTTGTTACTAAGATTAGCCTTTGCCAATCAAATCACATCAGAGGAGCCCTTCATGAGGTTATATTTTCCTGGCACATAAACAATAAATTCAAAAGGGCCCCTGGTAAGTGCACTTGATTGCAGCCAAATTAATTGAGTTTAAGAAATGCTTAGGTGGGGAAACTCATTAATATATTGTGATATACTATCAGGGGGTAGGGGAAAGGGTCTTAGTGTAACAGAAAACAGATGTTTCTCTGAGGATCCAAGGGTAACAGATACTAACTGAAAGACACTCTCAAATACCTCAGCATAAATCACAGTGTCATCACTCACTATCTCTATGCTTTTCAGCCACTTAACTAATCTAACTGAACCTCAGTTTTCTCACTGTAAAATAAAAGCACTGAAGACTGGTGCACTACCACTTGGTAAGAAACGTAAAGGAGATAATACACAGGAAGCAGCAGAGACATTGGGCACACTCAATGAATGGCCCTCAAGTAAAATTATGAAGACAAGTAAAAATTCATCGTTTTGTGTAGTATGAATGTGCATAACTTTTAGAGAGGCATGGGAATGTTTAGATAGCAGAACTGATGGATCCTAAAGAGGGCAAGAGTCTGAGCTAATGATGAGAAGGGGTTGGATGGAAGTGTCTATGAACTGGACATATTTTCTCTTCTGAAATGTGAGCATTCAGAGTCTGTCTACTGATTCAATGGAGTCTATGGGTAGCTTTGCCAGCCATGTGCTAACTCCCTATTACTTCACTTGTTTTGATCTTCACATACATTTCCAGGAGCTAAAGGGAAAACTGTTGGATGAGAATATCTGCTGACTGAAGAGCTAGAGTTTCTGCTGGTTTGTTTGTTTGATACCTTATGTCAGTGAAATAAGGATTTTTTAAATTATGATTAATTACCAAGGTTTCATTTGTCTTCTTCAGAGTCTCTAGTGCCAAGTTTATACTCAGCAATAGTTTGGTAACAATAAGGGTAATGATGGCAATAATAATTTGCATCAGCAAATGGTTCAATTAAAAGCACATTTGATTAAATCATCCATTAAAATCTAAAAGCAGGTGTATAATTTATTGTCATTGGGTTCCAATACTTTATTAAAATACACATCTTTTTAGCTCAATGCATCTCCCTTCAGCTTTGCCTATGACCATCATTTCTATGTATGTTGTATAATTTGAATCACTCCCTTAATTAGGGTAAACTGTTATATCTCCAACTAATCCTTTTATGACACAAGGGCAGAAATACCTTTCTTCAATTTTTGAACGAACAGAGCAGACATGGTCCCTTAAATTTTCACATGAAAAAGTCAAAAATCTGACAATTGCACCACATGCCTCAAATTCAAGCACTCAAAGACCTAGGCAAGGTAACTGAGATTCTGAGGGCAACTTGGGCTATAGAGTGACTTTCAGGTCAGCTTTGTCTACAAAACTTTGTCTTAATCAAAACAAAAAGAAAACTACTCAGCAGAGAAAAACAATGACATCATGCGGTTTGCAGGCAAATGGATGGATCTTGAAAAAAATCATCCTGAGTGAGGGAACCCAGACTCAGAAAGACAAATATGGTATGTACTCACTCATAGGAAGATGCTAGATGTGGAACAAGGATGACTAGACTGCTACTCACATCACCAGTGAGGCTACCTGAAAAACGGGACCCCCAAAAAGACACAGAGAAATGGATGAGATCTACATGAACAGCCTGGTCATGAGTGGGAGCAATGAAGGGCGAGGGTCGAGGGAAAGAGAGTGGGAGATCCTAGCTGGATCAAGAAAAGAGAGGGAGAACAAGGAATAGGAGACCATGGTAAATGAAGACCACATGAGAAGGGGAGGAAGCAGAGAACTAGGGAGGCCCACGGAGATCCACAAAGATACCCCCTCAAAAGACTGCTGGCAATGGTCGAGAGATGGCAGGAACTGACCTACTCTGGTGATGGGATGGCCAAACACCCTGATAGTTGTGCCATAAACCCCATCCAAGGACTGAGGAATCTGGATGCAGACATCCACGGCTGGGCCCCTGGTGGAGCACTGGGAGTCTAATTAGTGAGAAAGAGGAGGGTTTATATGAGCAAGAATTGTTGAAGCCAAGGTTGGATAAAGCACAGGGACAAATAACCAAATAAATGGAAGCACATGAACTATGAACCAAAGGCTGAGGGGCCCCCAACTGGATCAGGCCCTCTGAATGGGTGAGACAGTCATTTGGCTTGATCTGTTTGGGAGGCAGCTGTGCGGTGGTTCCGGGTCCTGGGCTCGTTGCATGAGTTGGCTGTTTGAATCCTGGGACTTATGCAGGGACGCTTGGCTCAGTCTGGGAGGAGGGCACTGGACCTGCCTGGACTGAGTCTATCAGGTCGATCCCGGTCCTCGGGGGAGACCTTGATCTGGAGGAGGTGGGAATGGGGGGTGGGTTAGGGGGAGGGGGAGGGGGAGAACAGGGGAATCTGTGGCTATTATGTGGAACTGAATGGTGTTGTAAAATAAAAAAAAATAATAAAAAAAACTGAGTCATACAACAGGTTTATGGAAATAGGTCTGAATTAAACATAATTCTGATAATCAACCTGCCATTGAACAGTACAATGATGGATAGTCTCAGGCAAAGGAATTATCTGCTAAACCTGCACAGACAATTTTAAGGGAAACAGAACTAAAGAGGAAGAAATGGATACACAAAGAGAACGTGAGGTAGAAACTTTTTATGGACTGAATATGAATTCATGAGTACCACACGAGCTCATGTATTTCCACTTGTTTCCCAGTGGGTGTGCTGTTAAGTGGAAATTTTAAGAGGTGAGACCAAGCAGAAGGAAGTGTGTCTGTGGAGGTAGGATTTGGGGACATCCTGCCAAAAGTTCCTTGCTTTTTTTTTTTTTTTTTTTTTTGGGTCTCTTTCTGTTTCCTATCTGTCATGAGGGTAAGAAATTTCCTCATCACATGCTCTTGCCACCTTAATGCATGATGTTCTGAAAGAGACCAAGAAGCTATGGATTAAACCCTCTCTTCCCCTTATGTTTCAAAAGTGAGGGATTTATCACAGGGGCACAAGGGTCACTAATTCAGAATGCAAGCAGATTTCAAATTGGGATTGGAAAAAACAGACACATTAAAATGCCAGGCCAAGAGATATGAAGATGTTATTTAAGAAACTAAGATGATTGGTTCCTAGACAATACATGCTAATGTTGTATTTGTGAAGATGTACATATCCAGCATTCAGATCAGCTCTGTGAGATAACACTCTCAGTATTATCCGTGATAAGTTCCTAGGATGAGACAAAGTACTGAACATTAAGAAGATGAATATAACTTGACCTATCAAGTCTTCACACTTCCATTAAAACAGAGTGGCTTTATTGCAATGAGAACAAGTATATTACCTTCCAATTGCCTTTAGGCATCAGCCTGTAAGCACAAACACTGCCCCTTCATTTCAAATATCAGGTGCTCTCTTTAGTATCTGTGCTATGTCCTGTCTGATTCATCATGAGGTGATGTCAGAGGACTCAGACTCAGACTTTCCATCTTGTAAGACTGATTTTGTGTATAGTGAAAATGACCTGAATCTGAAAAATCTGCCTCCCCCTGCCTTTCTCACACTCTCTTCCCATCACCATGTACATTCCACTCAATTCCTTTGCTTCTCTCCCTATGACACTTCTACTTACCACTTTCTCTTAAGAAGTGTAAAAGTGATTTCCTCAAAAAGTATACAAGAAGTTGTTATCGGGGAGAAAGAGCCCTTGCTGTGGTATAGGAGAAAGATATTTATTGACCTTCATGGTTACTACCACAGCTGTACTTTGGACTTGCATTTGTCACTAGATAGTTGGTTGACTTTGGAAAATCACTCAAGATCTCAGAACTTAATTCTTCTGTTTATTTCAATAGGGAACTTACATTAAATTACCTCTAATTTCACTTCCAATTGTATTTAGTGAAATAATTAAAAACCTAGACTTGGAAATTAGATTTGGACTTCATTATTAACTTGCTGTGTGATCTTGAACATGTTATATAATTTCTCAATCTCAGTACCCTCTCTAAAAAATAGCAACAAAACAGAATTATTATCAAGGTTACCTAACATAAACAGTCAGAAGTATAAACTAGTTTCACACACACACAAACCATTGTTATGTTTAATGATGATGGATGTTTCTGTTATGGTCACACATAATTATAATCTTCAAATGTGACTTCTCTGTAACAAGAGAAATAATATTATATTCCAAAAACCACTTGAAAGAGCAATATAAGATAGGGCAAAGGCCGATTTATTTATAGATCTGTCTCTATGCACTTTAGTAACACATAATCAACTAGAAAGCCGACATTAAACAGATTTTAGAAATTAACTACTACTACCACATGAAAAACGTGTGGTAGTTTGGTGGCATTGCAATGTTTGTTCAGTAAAATTGTTATATTTTTTGTTGATAAGGTACTAGTGGAGTTATTGGTTTTTGTGGGTAGCTGTCCTCTTTCTTTTGGAGATTTATTTCTTGGAAAGCATAGATTCCTCATTTGTATGAAGGAAACTTGTCATGCTTGATGTCCATCAAACTACTCTTCAATCTAGATATGTCCCATGGGCCCCTTTATCCCATGACCCTTTTTGTTCACGTATATAATGGAAAAAGTATTCTCAAAGATGTTAGCTGGGGTTACACTTTACCTCAAACTGTCAAGTTGGACTAGGTGATACAAAAAAAAAATGCCAGAACTCAGGAAGCCTTTAGTCAGGACTGATGCAATTCACACTTGGCTATCAGTGTTCTGTTCTCATGGCAGGGGCAATTCATGTTGGGAACACAGGTGCTTTATGGTCAAGTAGGCATAGAATGTTTGTTGAAAACTATTTAAGATCACACTATAATAGCTATAGACACAAATCTAGCCCAAGATAATTCATGAGGCTTGTCTGGGAAATGGGGATTTTAAAGTTTTTCTTTGAGGGTGAGACAGCTATAAGCAAGTTTTCCACTGAGATGCCAAGAGTAAACACTTCACCCAACATCTAGGGTAACATGTGATATCAGTAAACAAAAAACTACAATGCTGAGAGAGAATCCCAGCATTTGTTAGACTGTATGTGCTTAGATAAAAAAAAAATTCATGGCTTTTTAATGACCATTAAGTTAGATATTGAATTCCTCATATATGTCAGAGCTTTAGGTTTCACAAGCCAAATCTAACTTCTCCTATTGTAAACTTGAACATAAAGGGTCATGGCATAAGGGGCCCACTGTGCCCAATGAAGTGTAGTCTGATGAACACTAATCATGATTAGTGTTCTCTGTATTAGTGAAGAATCTATGCTTTCCAAGAAATAGATTCTAAAACACTATCCAGTGAGTCTGGAATCCAAATGTAATCCCCTTCCAAAGATCATGGATTTTTATTAATTTCTTTCCCATACCCACTTTGGGTCATAATATATGAGTGCTGAGAAGAGTCTTACAGGGTCCCAAATTTTAGATTGTATTACTCAATCATCCAGAAAGCCTTCAAAACTCCATGTAGTAGGATTGTTTCAGCAATTTTGTAAACACTGAGAATGAGTGGGGCCAATCTGTGATTGGCCGTTGTGGATAGCAGTATCTCTCCAAACTTATAAACATATGTGCAGTGGGATACAGTGAGGGCCTGCTGAAGGACTGTTTTGCAGATGAGGCCAAATACCTTTGATTACATCGTCACTTGAAATCATCCTAGATGCTGTTGAACATTATTTTCAGTTAAAGCACCGGGCATGATTTAGGAAGAGAGTGGGGTGATAGCAGGAAGACAAAAATAATCTCGAGATTCACCATCCATTCAAGAGAACCACCCGAGGATGACAGGTGAGAAAGACAGTGAAACACTAATCTTTCCAGAGCTGGCTGGATATGTCTAATCAGTTCATACTTGGGAATGAATTGACAGTAGGAGAATTATTGTAATGATCTCAAACACATTAGACAAACAGTATGCTTAAGCTACTTCAGGCTATTAAGATACGGATATAAGAAGTAACTAGATATATGTGCATGATGCATAGACATGCATGCAGGCAAAACATCAATTCAGGCAGGATGAAATGAAAAGAAGTAACTAGGCTTATCAACAGTATCTGGCAAGTAGCAACAAAAAATAGAGCATAGGAACGGGAAGAAAGATAACAAGGAAGGCATGAGGAACAGAAATAATGAACACGATGCTTTGGCAATGACCTTAGATTTGACATACAGAAGGATGCTTTCCTGACTGGATGAGCTCTAGTCCCAATTCGATGGTCTGTGTCAGGACTTGCAGTGCCCCATCTATTCTCCAATTAAGGATGGGCAGTCTTGATTTGTTCAGGGAACTACACAACTTGGAAAGAGCATGACAGTTTCTTAAAGAACTCACATTGATCACCCTACTCAGTTTGAATGCTAGATAAGGAGTTCAGATGCAATTGAACAGAGGTGCTTCTCTATATGGGTCAAAGGAGACTACATCTTAGGAAGCACTCTGTGTGTGTGTGTGTGTGTGTGTGTGTGTGTGTGTGTGTGTGTGTGTGTCCTATTTCACAGCAAAGCATTCTGTGCAAAAAGCACTAATCATACTCCTTAGGGGAGAGAAGATACATGTTGTTGTTAGTGTCATGTTGTTAGTAAAGTGAAGTATTATGGTCAGTGTTTGGTGACATGAACTTTAGAGATAGATGAAAAACATTCGTGATGATCTATGATAGGTTGATATGCTTCTAGTTTCTGGCCACAAGTAGACAGACATCTTTCCTGTAAACTCATGTTAATGGTTTGGTTATGAAAATTTAGTAGCATACTCTAGTACATTACTTGATATATATGATACACATGTGTAGTCATTTGAATAAAAATATTCCACCTGCAGTGGGCTCATATATTTGCATGCTTAGTCCCAGGTGATGAACTGTTTGGAAATGATTGAGAGGCATGGCCTTTTTGAGGGAGATGTGTCACTGAGATTGGACTTTTAGGTTTTGAAAGCCCAAGTCAACCCCACACCCACCACCTGCTGCCTGTGGATCAGGATGTAAAGCTCTAAGCCACTGCTCTAGTGTCACGACTGTCTACTCCCTGCCATGGTGATAATGGACTAACTCTCTGAAACTGTAAGCAAGACCCCAATTAATTGGTCTCTAAGCATTGTCTTGGTCATGGTGTGCTGTGGATGATTGATTGATAAATAAAACACTGATTGGCCAGTAGCCAGGCAGGGAGTATAGGCAGGACTAGCAGAGAGGATAATTGAAAAAACAAGAAGGCAGAGAGGAGGAGATGCCAGCCTGCCATCCAAGGAGCATCATGTAGAGGCAGCAGGTAAAGCCACAGAACACGTGGCAACATATAGATTAACAGAAATGGGCTGAGTATAAGTGTAAGAGCTAGACGATGGTAGGCCTGAGCTAATGGCAGAGCAGTTTAAAAAACAGTTTAAAAAACTGTTTAAATAAGCGTCTGTATGTATATTTTATAAGTGGGCTTCAGGACTGCCAGGACTTGGCGGGACCCAGAGAGAAAAACTCTAGCTACAATGGTGTTTCTTCACATCAATACAATAGTGACTAAGACAACACATATTGTCTTGTAATTGATAGTCTTTAATATAGTATTATTGAAGGCTATCTGTAATATAATCTAATACAATCTAAATACAGCTAGAATATTAATAAAATATAAAAAATTCACACATAATGGTCATTAACATGCAAAAAAGATCTCAGAAAAATAATCACTGAATTCTTACTACCACTGAGCTCCATCCTGCTGGACCTTACAGAAATGAGTAACCCAAAATAAATCCACTGTCTAGAAACTTTATTGATTGGATTGCAAAGGAAGGGGTTTGTAGGATGAGATAATTTCCAGTACAGCATTATCAGGATTCTCTCTAAAAGTTACCTTTTCCTTAATAATTATACGAGTTAAGAATTTAAGTATGCTCCTGAAATGAAATGTTTTTCTGTCTCAAAATACATTCTACTTTACTTCCCTGCTAGGCATTGTTTTCTCATTTCTTATTCCTCATTGCTGCAATCACAGAAGTTTAAGAGAGAACACAACATCTCACTTATAAACTACCCCAGCACAGATAGATAAGCAGAAACCAATGGTTATTTTTGACCAGAATGTTTCTTCTGTCTATTGATTAAATTGATTTTTTTCTTTCAATTTCTTCTTCTTCTTCTTCTTCTTCTTCTTCTTCTTCTTCTTCTTCTTCTTCTTCTTCTTCTTCTTCTTCTTCTTCTTCTTCTTCTTCTTCTTCTTCTTCTTCTTCTTCTTCTTCTTCTTCTTCTTCTTCTTCTTCTTCTTCTTCTTCTTCTTCTTCTTCTTCTTCTTCTTCTTCTTGCTTTTGCAGATGGGACAAAAACATCTTAAGGAATCATAAGGAACCATTAATAAGTCCATGACAATTTTCATCTTGGCCAATTCTGTATTTATTCCTGGGGACTTCACATTATGTGATCTGCAGGAATACAACTGATGTCTTCACCCGTGAGGAAGACAAGCAGATGCTCCAAACACTTTATGTCTCTGGCCAGATATATTCAGAATTTCTCACCCAAACTGTAGCATTCTGTGACAACTTGACATATAGCTCAAATAGAAAACATCTGCCTACTAACTGAACTGCTCAATATTGAGATTCTGTCCAGCTTTTGCACACATCCCAAAATCCTCTATATATTATATTCCATTTTCAGAAAGGATTGTTAGCTACTTTAAACATACTGTTGTCAAATTTATCTTCACTTATCTAGTAGGATTTAAAGGAGTCTGACATACAGTAACTGTACTACCCATTTTTTCTATTTATTTCTATTTACTCTATTTATTAGAGTATGAATTGTTTTAAGTATTTGTAAAGAGTAACATTCTAAATAATGTCTTGCATGGTGTTTTAAATACAAATTAAAAAATGTGTATCATTTTAATTCTTCTGAACAAAGGACATCCCAAACTTTAATTTTTAATATTGTTTTATTGGTGGATTTTTTGATAGAATTTCATACATGTGTATTATTTCTATGACCCCTCTATACTTCCAACTTCTCCCAGACCCCTCCCCAATCCTCCAACTTCATATCCTCTCCTTTTGCTTTTCTGTAGTGTGTTATACATAGTTTCTAAGGAGGACTTCAAGTGAGCTAGGAAGGGATTTGAGTATTAAGATATATTCTTCAATTTCTAGCGCAGGTTCTGAAATAAATGGATGTCACCAGAAGAGTTAACTCTTTGATAGCACCATGTCCTACCTCTCATAGGTCTACAAATGTAATGCCCAACTATCCCATAAGTGAACAGTCCCAACTCTGCCTTAGAAAATTCTAGAATACAAACTAGTCCAGAACCGGCTGTTGACCACCTTTCCTTCTATCTTGGATGGCTTCTTTCAATGCATCTTGATTTTGTCACATACTCTGGCATACAGGATGTGAAGGTAACTGTCATTATCAACCCTCTTCACTTGTTCTTTCTCTCTTGTGTTTGGTCTCCAGTTTTTCTCCCTCTTCATCAACCAAAACTTCTCTGTTCATTGTATATTTGATAAGGAGCCTTTTTATGTCATCTTGGAATGATTATGAGCAGTTGTACTAGTCATGCCCACCAGAAGTTGCACACTCATGTTCACTATAGCCATCTTAACTAGGGTCTTATATATAGATCAAAGTTACAGAGGAAGAAGGGGGAAAATCTTTTGGACATTGTCTTGGTGACTGATTCTATTACACAGAGAGTCCTAATATCATTTTAGTAACTTTCTTAACAATATGCAAAATGTTGCTAACCATGATACCATAGTCATGTTCAGAATTATTTTTACATAATTTAAGAACAACACATGAGGGTCTTATTTCAGCTGCACAAATTTTTATGTGATTTAGTTTCTCAAATTAATTAATCAATCACCTGGAATGGTCTTAAAGAGTAGAAATCAAGAACCTATTTGCAATTTGTACTTGTTCAATCATTCACTTTTTTGTTAATTCATCCTTTTTAGAGTTACAAGGAAAAAAGTCAAGATTGAAATAAGAGATGTGTATGTTAATGAACACAAATAATATGTAAACAGAAAATTATTTAGATTTTTCTCTTTTCTAATTTTTACTAATGGAGAAAATTTTATACCGAAAAATTATTTGAAATGAAGTGGAGAAGATATCAGGATGTCAGAATGTTCACATGGTTTTATTAGAATTGGTAGAGTCTCATGCAAATACCACAAGAATTAAGGGTGATTGGGAATCAGCACAAGAGAATGAACAGAGGTGTAATAGCCACCAATCCTTTCTCATCTTTACTATTAGACAATTGGCATCCCTGTCTAAATAATTCCTGAACAACTGTACTTTAAATTCTTCTCCTTTATAGGCTTCTGCTTTAGCATTTACATTCAAACCTATAGAATCCACAAAACAGAACCAGTACAGTGAACTATAAATAGATTTTTATGACAGGCACGGACACATCACTTCCCCAGGAAGGCAACTAAAATCAGGATAAAAACCTGACATTTCTACCTTTATTTGTAGTGGGTAATGCCTCTGCTTGCCTCTTAACATATGTGGGTCAATCACTTATAAACGTCTCTCTCATAGCAGTGGTATCCAATGTGTCCCACCCTCTTTCAGGGCTAAAGACACAAAGATTAAAAATAACTGTAGTATCTTACTGTCAGAATTTACATTGTCCTGAGGCAGACTCCTCCAGAAGGACCTAAAAGTCTTTAGTCACAGTCTTAATCCTGCAACTACTATATACACCAGGAAGCAGGGAGAATGATCACTCTATAGTGAGTTAACCCTAAGCAAGAGCCATCAGTTTTTGGGAATCGGGGAGTTTTCTCAAACAACAGACTTTTCCATAGCCATTTTTTTTTCTTCCTTTGTCTTACACCAGCTTCCCAGACACTAGGATTATAGTTATGAGCTACCATGCCAGGCTCTAGGACCATTTAGTTAAACCAGAACTGACCACAGTTTAGCCATGACTTCTCAATAATACATACTCCTTGGTCCTGCCTCAACTATTCCTTTATAAAATTTATACTAAAGCTCAAATTGGTATCCTGAAGATAGGAGGAAATGTTACGTGTCTTGCTGAAATAACCATGTTAATGTTTTCTTTGCCTTTTCAAGACTAATTTTTCTAATTTCCTTTGTGAAAGTGGCCAGAACTGACATACTCAAACATACAGAGACTGATATCTAGCCCAGGAACTCGGTTAAGCAGTTTCAAAAATGCATGAGTGTGGAGACTCACAAAGGTTTCCTAGTGAGATCTGAGCTTGCTTTACCCAGCAGAGCTGCATTAGAGAATTGCTTGACCATGAGCATGGTTATTAGGTGGCTGGAAGGATTTGCATTTGCCTGTGCTAGGAGAAGGTCTTTTGCTCCACCCCTTGGCATTTTTATAAATAGCCCTTTAGAAGAGAGAGAAGGGCCAGTGGATAAGGATCCAGGCCCTCCCAAGGCTATCCTGTGTTTCTATCTGTTTCTCCCCCATCTGTCCTTCTATCTAATATCCCTCTCTCCTGAAGAGTACCCTGCCATAAAATGAGGGAGTCTGTCGCCCAGCTGGGTTCCCACACATGTGACGTTCCTTAATTTTACATAATATCCCAAATATAGAAGACTTGAAATGACATTAGAGTAACTATTCAACATGGTGAAAACAAGACAAAATGTATGATAGCACAGAGTGTAGTGGGTAGCCATTCCAGCTTGGATCTGGAAGTTCTAACCCCCATTGAGACTCTGGCAACTGTCACGCCTATGAGCTGGGGCCAAGGGAGGCATCTGGAGACCTGAGACCTGGATGGGCGAGCGCTCTCTCTGTTCCGGGACCCTAGATGGTGGAGGTTGACTGAGCAGAGCTCCAGAGAACACCGCTGGACTGCGATACACCTTCCCCAGACCCCCGCAATCTACCTTTCCTTTATTTGTAAGTCACCCACTAAATAAATCTTCCTTTTAACTACGTGGAGTGGCCTTTATAATTTTCCACAATAACAGAGCCCTTGACCTCACTAGGCTTAGCACATCTGAAACACTGTGGATGGATGAATGACTCCGTCTTTACACTCTGACTGACTTCAAAACAAATTTACACAAATTTATTGTGCACATACCAGATTCCAGCATTCTCTTCTATAAACCCAGTCCTCAGTAAACCAAGGTTTTAGTTAAGATGTTTAACTAACTTCTCCTTTAGGTTCATATTTTAGGCTCACTCTTCACAAAGAATGCCCTCATCTCTTTGCAGGATAAAATTCTTCACATCTTCTGAGACTTGCTTTGACCTCTTTTGCTCAAGCCTGTCTCCTGAATTTCTGCTGTTGAACATTTCCCTTATAGTGTTTCTGGCCTTGAGAGGGTCATTGACTTTCATGCATCCATTTTATTTTATATATCTAAATGAAAGATTCTCAAACTTCCAGGTCTTTAAGGCTCCAACCCAGGAAAAGAGGTCCAAAATTCCATTCCAAGATGTATAGTCAGCTGACACAACAGATGTGCTATTTATTTATTAGCATAAGAGGGAGCACATAAAATGTACTATGTTACAAAAACCTGAAGGTTTTAGACTCAAAGAGAGGCTAGATAGCGGATTGCCTTACCATTCCATATAGCTTGAATAGATACTGCTCTGCATTTCTAAGCAAATAAAGGTGATGGAGTCTACAGACATTTGAAGAGAAGCGTTTAGTAGTAAGCACTGGTTGTCTTGGACATATGGATTTACCACCTAACTGCCACCATGCTCATTTCTGAGTCAGGTGTCAGACCCTTCTAAACTCTTTACCCATCACTTCTTCCTGTGGGACTATCATACCTTGTAAGGAATGGGGTCCGGTATACATGTCTAACAAGAATCTTGCTGTTCTAATGGAGAAGAATGACCCACACACTTAATGATGCGCTCATACATTTATTTATGAGATTCAAGTCTATATACTATGTGAAGATGGGGAACTGCAACCCCAGAGGAAGAAGACACTTATGACAGGTGAATTTAGGATATTTCTCTTCTGCCTTCAACTCGGAGAAGTTCAGTTGCTAAGTGTAGTTTTTAATGAACAAAACAATAAGACCTGAATACGTGAGTATCACCTTTGTCAAACTTTTATCTTGTTTGTCTTTTAAATGATTTTTCGGGTTCTGGGGCATGCGGACTAAAGCCATGCATTGAGCATTTTGTTTTGATTTAGATATTTGTTAGTCAATATTCTGAGATTCTGGAAAGCCTGGTACAGTTTAATGACAGGAGATACATACAGGTCCATTTTATCATGTTGCTGCCTCTTCTCAAGCCAAGCCTTACATGTCAGGGGACCCACCCCACACTTCCAGCCCAGCTCCATTTCACAATATAACAAAAATACAAAGCCCAGCTCACCTTTCTGGCTGCTGCCCTCCCTGTCTTCACCCTCTGTGTTTTCAGAGAGCTCCATATTTTCCCAGATGACTTGTGTTTGGTCACCATCTAAGGGCATCTTCACCTCTGATGACAAACTACCTGAGGGTAAGGTACCTATCCTTTCTTTCCCTTGCCTTCACCTTGACAAAATAAAAAGCTAGAATGGTGTCTGGCTTGCAGGATGAGTAGCATTGCTCAAAAATTGTTTCAAATTAAAATTAGCAGTGACTCTTTTTAGTGCCGTGATTTATCATTTCATCATTTGACACTAAGAGGTAATGGATGCCTTCCAGAATGTCTTACACCTCTAGTGATAAAAAAATTCTTTGGTATACTAAAATATCACTTCCTAAACTTACACTATAGTATTATGAATAACAGCCAGGCAACTTATACTGTTTTGACCAGATGAGATAATGTTTGAAATAAATAGAGACAGGTCAGAAAGGGTCCAGATGGCTTGTAATAGGGATGTAAACAACCAAACATATACACAACGTATTAAAATATATCATTTTAAAAAACTTTACAAAGGTAATTTTAAAATCTCATCAATTCTGGAAAAAAATCATGGGAGACATTTTAGGAAACCCTTGTTAGTCTTTTAGCACATGTAGAATATAGGCTTGCAAATTTTATTTCTCTCCCAACATTTGTGAAATTGCATTTGTAATTCACTGCTACAACTAACAAAAAGGCTAATTTTTAGTTCACAATCCTCTGCAAATGCAGAAACATGCCAACTAGTTTTCCCTGTCTCTTGAAGTAGAAGTTTATATTATGGCAAAGTATAAACCAATTAAATGCCAGGAGCAATTAACTTCTCCATTTTTAATGCAACGTGAACTGAGAAAATTTTATAGAGCTCCAATAATTAAAGTTAATAAAAATGAATGCATAATCCCCCAATGAGTCATCAGTCATTCAGATTCCCGTGCCCTTAACACATAAGGAGTCTCCAAATTGCACGTGGCTCATGGTTTTACTGAGAATATCATGGAGACTATGTCTGTTATTTTTCACAGCTCTCTTATCAGCAAATCCACTATTCTCTTCACTGATGAAAGGTAATGAGAAGAGAGTCATGTAAGAGTCCTAAAATAGGAAGCTGATCCATTCCTTCATTTGTCTGGGGTTCTGACATGCACAGAGAACCCTAACTCCACTAACAGCAAATTTATGAGTGAGATGGGACATGGGAGGGGCTAAAAGTAAGAGAAAGCTTCAAGTCGAGAAAAAGAGAAATCATATCAAAGTCTCATTTCAAAGCTTCAAGGCAGAATAAAAGAGTTAAAATCAAGGACATTGTCGTCAGTCCTCATCCATCTAAGACATCAAAGGTATGTGATAAACAAGAATAAAATCTTAAAACACAGAGGTTTGTATATCCTTACAGACAAATCATTCTATTTGAGATATATCTTCCTACCAAATATATGTATGTACTGAAATTATAATTTTAAGTAATTGTAGTGCAGTCCTCTGTACATACTTATAGTCATAAGAAGATGATGTGGGTGGATAATTAGTGTATGAGCAGAAGGAAATATAGGTAGATACACCAATCTTAACTTAGCTTACTGAAGGCAATGATAGTGATATTGTTAACTAACATATATGTGATATATATATATATATACATACATAAAATACTACATATATTATATATTACATGATATATATTACATTATATATTGCATATATATAGCCTGCTCAGTCAATAAAGTTACTTGTATGTATGTTTTCAGGGCTGACTATCTGGTATTGGATAACCATTGGTATGCTCTTCCCTGGAGATTATTCCTCCTATTCTCAGCACTGTTAAGTTGCCTACAGTTATTTTTTCATTCATGTAGGGTTAAAGCTTCATGTTCTTTCCCCCCATTCACTTTGGTATGTTTATTTGAGCCATCCTTCCTCAGTTCGTGCTTAGGCAGTCATGCTGGTAATACTTTTTGCATTTAGTGTTTAAAATTACTAGAAAATTTAATCTCACAGCAAACCCCGTAATCCTCTGATTCTTATCTAGCCCCTCATTTACAATGTTCCCTGAGCCCTAAGTGCAGAAGTATTTTGTAGATATATCCATTGGGACTGGGCTTCACAACTCTGCCATTGGTTAATTATGATTTTTCTGTAGTGGTCTTTGTCTGTTGCAAAGAGTTGTTTCCTAAAAGAAGGATGAAGACTACATTTATATATAGGTATAAGGACAAATTTTAGGAATTATGCTGTTTTAGTAATGTGGTGATTGTAGGTTCTCCTCCAAGATTTATGACTTGGCTAGCACTTAGTATTTGGCTAGGTTTCAAATAACAGGTGTGGTTTTCCTGTTGTTGAGTGGGTCTCAAGTGTAACTAGAGAGCTATTGCTTACTACCAAGACATACAAGCCACTACTGCACTCTAAGGGATATTGTTCCATTTTGGTCATTGCTGTGGTTCATAGACATCATGAAACCTCAACACTAGACATGAGAAGTCCTCTTTTGAGTTGTTGGTCAGAGCTATCCAAGGAACTCCCATAATGTTGTTATTGTCTTTGGTTTCCCCCAAGAGATGGAAAGTGAGACCCTATTACTGAAGACCCCATGCACTTCAGGAACAGAATCAAAAAGGTCCTGAGTTGGATCTAATATGCATACCACCTCTCTGAGGACTAGTTTTCATGATAGCAGAAAGCATAATCCCAAGTTCCCAAAGGAAGGAAGCAACTGGAATTTCCATACAGCTAAGCTTAAAATTCTACAATTTGGTATTAAATGCATATTTGCAATATAATTCAATTTACTTAACCCTGAATAGACCAGATCTTCTAAAATTATTTTTGACAACTTGACCTAGACATATTGCTTCCAAATAGATATTTGAACCAAATTGATACATTATTATCCTTTTCTGTTGATGGAGACATTGATACCCATCAAGTTGCCTGTGGTCATTTGACTAATAAATCCAGGAATCTGAATTCAAAACTAGGCAATTTGTGGGTGAGATCTTAAAAAGGAGTGTTTGACAGGTATCTCTCATCCTCATAACATTTCAAAACAAAATTATATTTCTGATCTAGGTCTTTGACTGATAGGTTGTCTTAGTGAGGCAGCTATGGCCCTTTAGGGAAGCATCTCTAGCCATGCAACACTAATTGGGACATCAGAAAGTACCCTTCAAAGTACCTTCAGTGAGCTACTTCAGCCATCTTTTGTGAGTGTCCTTAATTTTTAGTTTCTCTGATTGCAAAATAATGGAAATGATGTCTCTCTCTCTCATGCTTGTAATGTCCTATTGATAGCTTTCTTGATGTATATTCACATTTGAACTTTGCATGTTAAAATACGTTGTGATACTGCAGTTTTATATCACTGTGAAGAGGCTCTCTATTTAATAACTATTAGTAAGAAAACCTCAGAAGTGCCTCATTAATTAGATTCATCTCTTTTCCCACATGTCACCATCTCATCTTTACAAATCTAATGGATTTATAAAGGTTACCCAGTAGGCAATGGCATCATTTGAACATGGACCCAGGTCACTAGCTCTAAATCCAATGTGTATCCAACCATGTCAGGTGTTCTTTGAAGAAGGATAATGGATATAGAAGTATTATATTGACCTACATGAAATTCTATTTTTGTAAGTTGAGGAAAATAGTTGAATACCAGCAATTTTATGTGGCTTAATATGATGCTTTACTAAAGTTATGTAATATGATGCTTAACAAAAGTTATACCTATGTTAATGTGACAAATTATGGCTGATAACCATTGTATATAACCACTTTTATTCACAACATATTCAGTTATCTTTGAACAGAACCTCCAGCTATAACAATCATATTGTTACTTACCAATGTGTCTACTCTTTGGGAAATAGATCTTATGTTGAAGGCAGGTACAAAGCAAATGGAATACACAGCACATTCCAACAGCCCAGAAAATGTACAAACTGCTGTTGTAAGTAAACTGTATTTTTTTCCCTACCACCCCTTCCTGAAATAATGAACCAAACATTTCTTTCTGTAACAAGAATTGCTTTGTGCTGCAGAAAATTCAGAATTGTCTCTAGAGGTATTTCTCAAGGTATTCATTTTATCTTAATGGACATTGGTGAGATACTGTTCTGGTTAGGGTTAGCTGTAAATTTTACAAGACCTAGAATCAACTGGGAAGGCAGTCTTAATGAGGAATTCTCTAAATAGGCTGGCCCATGGGCATGTCTATGGGGGATTATCTTGATTGTTAATTGAGGTGGGAAGAGTAACCTGGAAATTGGACAGCACCTCTTCATGGGCTGGGGCTTGAATTGTTTAACAATAAAATATGCTAGCTGAGCATACACAGCAAGCAACAAGCCGGTAGCAAGGCTGATTTCTCTCTACACTTGACTTTGGATATGATCTGACTTCCTTTCTGCTCAATATTTTTTGACTTTCCGAAAATGATGGTATGTCACCTGGAACTGTAATCTGAATACACCCTTAAACTCTTTCCCTTTCTAGGTTGCTTTTGTTGAGGATGTTTTAACACAGCAACAGAAAAAAAAAACTGGAGCAGATGCTTTCAGCACAATATCATCTGAGAGGAAAAAAACAAACACCAGTTTTCAGTGAACCACAATGACTTCTGTGACTTTTAAAATAAACTTGCAAGTTTCAAATGAAAATATCACTTAGAGGAAATTTAGAAATATACTACAAAATGAACAATTACTAAAGAAACAATGAGAAATCTAATACCTGAGATAATGATCAGTAGGCTGAAAAATGCTTAAGGAAGAGGAGGGAAGTTTGTGCTGTAATCATATGACATAGTAAATAGAATTCTCTGGAGCTGTGGATATGTGATGCTTCAGAAGAGATGCTAAATAACAAATTAGCCATCCAAGCCATTTCAATATGCAGTCAACATTTGCATCTGAATTCAGTATCTGAAGACCTGGAGTGTAATTATACATAAATTAATTTGCAAGCTCCAATTGTTTTATAGTCTATACCAGGAATTCTCATTACTGAAATATACTCATAAAATATATTTCATATTTCTAAAGAAAATTTACAATTTATAAATTCAGTTCATAATTCTTCATGCATCCTGGATATTAGATTCCAGGAAAATTCAACAACAAAAAATTCTCTTTGAAAGACTTTCAGGCATGGAATATTTTTTAACAAAATTAAAATATCTTCAGTCTATTTCACTGCTGAAATTGAATCCTATCTCATTTTAGACTTAAAAATTTTTCTGAATTTTTGGTATAGATGATCTTATTATCTCCCCAGTAGGTCTTATATGACATATGAATAATGTTATTTATAGAAAATGCTGTGTGATGTATATACTTTTCATAGATTTCCTGTATTCACAACATATTTTTCTAAGATAGAACACTTACGTTATCAAAACAACAAAGATTTGTTAATAAGTAAAATATCTAAGTAAGGCAACTAGATTTGTCTTAACAATAATAAATTAACAACATAAAAATAAAGAGTTCGGGGATAACTGCAACTAAATAAGAGGAGAAAGAAACAAGTAAGAATGATTTTACTTTCATTGGACTCTTTTCTTTCTAAATATGGTGTCTAGAAATGTAGGCCATGGACAGAGTTGGAACAAAACATGTGAAGAAGGAAGCTATAAACAGAATAAGCTACTAGATTAGAAGTAGAAAACGCTCAGTTCTGTATTTGGATACTTTAAAGAACACTTTGAAACATCTCCTTTCAAACCTAGCTATTCATTCATCTACTTATTCATAAGCTGCATGCTGAACAAGCCTTGTATAAAATGAGGGAAGGAGATGTGAGAAAGTGGTAAAGGGAATTTCTTTTTCAAAGAATTTTTTTATTATAAAGTATTGTTTTAAGATAAGGCATGAATGTTTATAGAAACTGAGAAAATAACATCAAAGGTGTCATTGAGGCATTTCCAGATTCTTTAGGTTGGATCATAAGGGCAAATTCTATTTTTGATTCAGACAGTAGATTATATACTAGAAGTGACTTTGTCCTCCACAAGATTCATTTTACTCCATATTTCCCTGTTTTGTTTTGCTAGAACAGTTACTTTGCCCACTGCTGTGCGATATCTTTCTGTACAATGAGAATATGTGTTCCTTTGATTGGTTGATAAATAAAGCCGTTTGGCCAATGGTGAGGCAGAATAAGGTTAGGTGGTACATTTGAACTGGAGAGACAAGAGAGAATAAAGGGGAGTGGGGCAGATGCTGTCATCTGTAGGTATGAGAAACAAGATGTGAAATTAGTGGTAAGCCACGAAGCCATAGTGGCAATGCATAGATTAATAGAAAAGGGCTGAGTTAAGTTGTAAGAGCTAGCTAGCGAGAAGCCTCCGCCATTAGGCCATACAGTTTGTAAGTAATATAAGCCTCTGTGTGTTCACTTGGGTCCAAGTAGCTGCAGGACCAGGCAGGATACAGGAATACTTCAGACTGCAGCCCACCCCAAGGAGAATTTTCACTTTCAAAGCCCCAGAACAATTTCTCTTGACATTTGGCCATTAGGTACCACTGACTGCAGGATGGAATCAGTATTGGTGGAGATGTGAATAAAAAACAATACTGGAGCCGGGTGGTGGTGGTGTACACCTTTAATCCCAGCACTCAGGAGGCACAGGCAGGCAGATCTCTGTGAGTTCTAGGCCAGCCTGGTCTACAAAGCGAGTTCCAGGAAAGGCGCAAAGCTACACAGAGAAACCCTGTCTCAAAAAACAAACAAACAAAAGGCCAATACTGGAGTAAAACAATAATAATAATCAGTTGTTAGTAATCAAGTCCCAGATGGAAGGGTGAATACTGTGACTTGACATGTTCCCAAATGAAAAGACTACTGACAATAAGATTTGGAAAAGACCATAGTAATGAGGTTTAGAAATACAGTGAGAGAATGGATGTGTCAGAAATCAGACAGCCATTTCTCAAGGTCTGAGGTGAATCATGATAAAGGTATTTATTTGAAATATCAAGAAAGTTGGATATAGAATTATTTATTATTCTACTTGCATGCAATGTAACTATAGAAAGACACAAAAGGTTCACTAGATAATCATAAATTTATACTGTCCTAAATCACTATGGATTCACCTGGTTGAATTACTATACTTTGTAACTGTTATGAGCAATTTTAGCAACTTTAAAGAGGCAACCTGCATTGTGACATTAAAATGTTGAATTTTGTGTGACCCTAGTTATTACAGGATTACATAGTACCTTATCAAGTTTGAATGTTTATTTTGACCATAAGGACAGAGGGAATATTAGATGAACCGAAGGTCATGTTGGACTGTGAAAGGTTTGAGTCCATCAGCCAAGTCGAAAGTAAGCAATAACTCTTGCACAGGCCCTGTGGGCAAACTTTGACAAAACTATTCATAACTCATGGGTAGACATGAGAAATCTATTTACTCCTTATAAGGATAGGAAAAAGGACACTTGCTTCTTTCTTACTTTTCTGCATTGGTGTTAAAGTAACTAAATAACAAAGGTTTCATCTTTATACTCTAAGCACAATTTCTTCAGTCACCACGTTCACAATTACAAAAATATGAGTTTAGCATGTTTGATACTAGAGAAATATTTTATAAATCTGTGGCAAGAGAAAAAGAGGAAAAGATAGAGACAGAGAGGCACATAATTTTCCTCATGTTATTTTAGAGGACATTTCAGCTGCTTACTAACCTAAGAGAATGACTGCTCGCCTTGGTGTTGACAACATTTTCTATAATTGTACAGTTAATTTGACTTGGGAAGCTTTGATTGCTCGTGTTTGCCTAAACCCATTTTTTTCATGAAAACTATATATTTTTAACGTAATAATTTCTTTTTTTTTTTTTTTTTGGTTTTTCGAGACAGGGTTTCTCTGTGTAGCTTTGCGCCTTTCCTGGGACTCACTTGGTAGCCCAGGCTGGCCTCAAACTCATAGAGATCCGCCTGGCTCTGCCTCCCGAGTGCTGGGATTAAAGGCGTGCACCACCACCGCCCAGCTTAATAATTTCATTCTTAACAGAGGAATGAATGTCTCTGGATTTGGGAAAAATAAATCCACACCATATTTGTGCCAGCTAAGTTCACATATCACTATGTCTCTCTCTTCAAGGATCCTATCTTGTACCCATCAAAGGAAAGAAGGACTCTGTTTAGCCAAAGAATTTGCCCTGGTGGCTTATACTTTTCTAATCCAGAAAATTAGCATTTTAAGCCTGTGGAATTCAGAATAAATCACAATGAGTGTCAACACTTACTAATTGCCCATGACTAAAGACCCAAGTAATGTGTAGTGACATAGAGAATTCCAAATAATACCTCATATCTCAGTGCACAGTGTTGTAATCAAATATACATTAAAGGAGTCTGGCTTTTAAGAGAACAAGGGTTGGCATCAAATGCTGCTGAGAAAGCTCTTCTCATGTGTGAAATATGTTATTGAATTAGCACCAAATTCATTATTTAGAGAAGAATTATACTTTGAACATTGAAGGAACATTGCTTCACTTTCCATTATTAGTCTTTCCTGGATAATTTGTTCTATTAAGTTTCTTCTGCATCAGTTCTCCATAGAGTTTAGTGAACCAAGAACAATAAAAATAAATATAAAAAACTAGATAATTCATGAAAAACAAGTAGCATTTTCTAATATACTGTCTCTTTTCCCGAATATATCTTGATACCTTCATTAAGAGGCATGATATTGAACACACCTAGAATGATTAGCATCTTCTTTAGGATATATTTGAACTCTACAAGGAAACCCAGGCCAGGATACCTTCTCTATGACAGGAAGAATAAGGGGCCTACAAGCATTATAGTAGAATCAAAGTATATCAAGAGCCTATTATCTTTCCTTGGACTCAATATCCTTCTTTGGGACATGTTGTAGAATATTATTTTAAGATGTGTTGCATTTGTTTATGCTGTGGAATATTTGTTGTCATGATGCAAAGATGTGTTGCATTCTTTTTTGTTACATTTGTTTAACTCTGTGAAGCTGCATTATTTTATCTGTCAAGAACACCTGATTGGACTACTGAAGAGCTGAAGAGCCAATAGCAAGGCAGGAGAAAGAATAAATGGGGCTGGCAGGCAGAGAGAATAAATAGAAGAGAAACTCTGGGAAAAAGAAATGAGGCACAAGATGAAGGAGAGGAAGATGATAGGGACCAGCCACCCAGCCATGCAGCCAGCCAGGGAGTAAGAATAAAAGTAACAATACACATAAATGACAAAAGGAAAAAGCCCAGAGGCAAAAGGTAGATGGGAGCTGGGTGGCAGATCCCCCCAAAAGAAAAAGAGTTAAAAAGAAAAAGAAAACCAGCAATTCCAGGGACAAGTGCTACAAGAGGTAAAGACAAAGGAATGTAAGTGTGGGTCATGACACACCAATATGGCCTGCTTTGAAGAGTACTCACCTTGGTGCCCTTTTTTAGTGAGACTGATCACACAATTGTCACAAAATTTTTCAAAAATTTATTTTAAATTTCATGATATTTCAGTTTTTCCACAAGTCCTTAACAATAATAGCAACGTGTTTGGTTTGGTTTGGTTTGGCTTCTGTGTCCTCAATTTTTTTCCCCAAGAGTCTAATCTAATTATCCAGTCAATACTTTCTGGGTTTGTTTATTTGTTTGTTTGTTTACAAATAACCCAACTCCCTTTCCCCATTTGTTTATTTATGTCACAAATTTTGAATGGCTTTTGAAGAAATGGCTATATGGGATCAATTGTGCCACTTCCCCAATCAAATCCTTCCACTCAATAATATGATCCTATGTCATTGGCTCTGTGCAGTAAACGTATTACAGCCTTTGTCTGGTCTATAACTCATCAACTGAAGTTCTGACTATAACTGTTTGAATCACCACCCTATAGAAAGATGATTAATTAGTGCTTCTTACAACAACTGTGAAGACAAAAGGCACCATGTGAACATTCATGATTAACATTCATTAGTATTCCTTTTCCTCCCAGCAGCCCAACTTTCCCCTGTTCTCCTTTTTTAATCACCAAATTCATTCTTAAAAAACTCCCCACAAACATTAATTAAAGATTTTTTTTTAGCCCATAAGTGCAATATACAAAGGAATGCCAAAGAAAGGAGGGAAATTAATCTCACTTGTTTTATGTTTCAAAATATAAAATGAAACAGAGAAATAATTCTATTTCATATTTTTAAGACAGAGAAACAAGGAACAAACAAGGAATCTTTGAGTAGAATGATTTAAAATTGGAGACAACTCTTAAAAAGGTAGTTCAAATAATAATAATTCCTTGAAATGTTTAAGTCATAGCTCAACATGTGCTTCTCTATAGTGCTTAAGGGATGAAGAGATAGAGAAAAAGACAAAAATGAACTCAGAAAAGATAAAATGAATTGTTGAGTGGACAACTGAGAGTTTAAGATGGGCTACAGCAGCTCACACAGGCACATTATGTACTCAAATGCTTTCTTCATGTAGAATGGTGAATTCTTTTATTTTTAACAGACATCTGCACAATATTGTTTTTAGTCGTTATTTTAATTTTTTGGATGTTCCATTCATGTATACAAATTAAGTAGGATCACATCTATCCCCCATTTTCCCATTTCAACAAACCCATAGGATGCCCTCCTGAATATATCCTACCTGTCCACTTAATGCTCATTTTTGGATAACCCACAGAGTCCACTTAGAGCTGCCCATATTTGTGTAGGTATGGGGCCTCTTCCAATGGAGCTTTCTCAAAAGTTGATCCAAAATGACTGCACAGAGCAAATTTCAACAAAGATAGGAGAGTTGATTTGACATCATGCAATCTATATACCGCAGAGGAGTAGCACTAGATACCAGCAGCAATCAAGTCTACAGAAAGTACATAAACCTGGGGACACAGAATAAGACATCATATACCATCATACTGAAAGATAATATTTTGATAATTTTATTATTTAGAGCCTAGACAAGATGAGTAAGAAGCAAATTGATGGTCTTTTCATAAAGATATTGAAGTGTATACTATTTCCAATCTACTCTTATTTTTTTAATAAGGGATTTTTTTTATTCATTTTACATACCAACCACACATCCTCTCTCTTTCCTCCTCCTGCACCTCCACACTTCCCCTGCTCTAGCCCACCCACTATTCCCTTCTCCAACAAGGTATGGCTTCCCATGGGGAGTCCGCAGAGCGTGGTACATTCAGTAGAGACAAGTCCAGGCCCCTCCCCTTGTGTCAAGGCTGTGCAAGGTGTCTCACCATAAGTAGTGGGCTCCAAAAAGCCAGATTATGCACCAGGGATGGGTTCTGATCCTACTGCCAGTCAAGGCCCTTAAGCAAGTCAAGCTACACAACTGTCTTGATTATGCAGAGGGCCTAGTCCAGTCTCATGGAGGTTCCACAGCTGTTGGTCTAAAGTACATGAGTTCCAACTAGTTTGGTTTGGTTGTCTCTGTAGGTTTCCCCATCATGATCTTGATGCCCTTTGCTTATAGAATTCTTCTTCTCTCTCTTTGACTGAACTCCTGGAACTTAGCCTGGTGCTTGGCTGTGGATTTCTGTAGCTGCTTCCATCAGTTACTGGATGATAGCTGTATGATGATAGTCAGGGTATTCACTGATCTGATCCTGGGGTAAGCCAGTCCAGGCACCCTCTCCACTACTGCTATTAGTCTAAGCTGGGGTCATCCTTGTGGATTCCTGGGAACTTCCCTATCACCTAGTTTCTCCCTATCCCCATGTCTTCCTCTATCATGGTATCTCTTTCATCGCTCTTCCACACTGTCCCTGTTACAGCTCGAGCATTCCATTCCCTTATGTTCTCATCCCCATCCCCTATCCTCCTTTGCCTCCCTCCCCATCCCCAGTTTACTCATGGAAATCTCATCTATTTCCCATTCCCAGGGCAACCCATGTGTCCCTCTTAGGGTCCTCCTTGTTAGCTAGCTTCTCTGGGGCTGAAATTGATCCAAAATAGCAATGGAATTCAATGTCTTCAGCAAAAGCCTAAGATCACCAGGAGAAAGAGATTCTGAGGAGAAACACATGTAAAAATTGCATACTGCCCTGCTACTAAAATCTTCTTAATCAACAACCAGGCAGCCTGCATGGGACTAACCTAGGCCCTCTGTATAATAACAAATGACAGTTGTGTAGACTGGTCTTCTTGTGGGACTCCTAACAGTGGGAGCAGGGGCTGTTTTCCACTCTTTTGAAGACTCTTGTGACCCTATTCCTCATATTGGGTTGCCTTGTCCAAACTTAATACAAGATAAAGTCTTACTACAACGTGGTATGCCACGTTTTATCAATATCCATGGGAAACCTGCCCTTTTCTGAATAGAAAGGGAGGAAGAGTAGATGGGGGAGCAGGAGGCAGAGGGGAGCAGGGGATGGAGGGATAGGGAGAAGAGGAGGAAGGGGAAACTGCAGTCAGGATGTAAAAATGATAGCTATTACTTAAAAAAAACAAACAAAATTTGAAAAAAGTTAAATGGATAAATAAATAATTGTAGATAAGCAAGATAACTTCTAAATATTTTTATCTTAAAGGGTATTAATGTTTATTTCCCATAGTTTCAGTAATCAAATCCTTACTACATTAAGGAGTTTTTAATATCAGAATGGTGTATTCTAACCACTCAAAATAAACCAGGTCACATGGACAATCTCAGGTGTACTTGAAATTATCATAGAGTAATTATTCTGCTCTATTACCAAGATAGATGCTTAACTGTATCATAGAGGCACTCTCTTTGGTTGTTTTCATTAAGCATGGAAAGACAAAACTCTAAAACTACCTCCATCAGATGTATCAGCATACAATACCTTACAGCTTGGCTGGGATACTTGGACAGCCTATCTCACTGCCACCTGACTTACAAAACAGTTGTTTTACTTAAAGTCATTAAGTGGCAAGAGCATCCACTTAACCAGGGGTGTAAGAGCAAGAAATTCTAAGCTGAGAGGCAAGTAAATGGCGGCCGCGAATGTCCAGTAGAAGGGAAGAAATCAGCAGGGGTGTTCTACCACCTGCTATATTATATAAATTCTGACGCAGAGCACAGATTATGGATTTCAGGAATGCACACACCTGAATACACTCCTGCTAAGTTTCCCTGACCCCAGATAATAACACTTTGTACTCAGTTTCAAGGGTCATTAGAATTTACACAATTCTTAATTGCATACATGATTATGTTGATCAACAAGTGTTTGATGTATTATGACTTTTAACTCATTTGTTTTTTGTTTGTTTGTTTGTTTGTTTCAAGACAGGGTTTCTGTATGCAGTTCTGGCTGTCCTGGAACTCACTCTGTATATCAGGCTGGCTTTGAACTTGGAGATACACTGGCCTCTGTTTCATGAGTGTTGGGATTAAAGGCATGCACCACCACTGCTAAGCTTAACTGATTTTTAATGACATAACTGTTAGTTTTAAGAAATGTTAATTTACTAGGAAATTCATGTATAACATTGTTCTCTTTGCATCGAAGGACTTTAATTGTTTAACCAATTTAAAACTTCTTAGAATGTTTCTTTGGTGTCTGCTAGCAATAATGATTTCAATATCACTTTTTTAGGAGAATGTGATTGATATTTTGTATTTTGTATTTCTTTCTACCCATATAATTTTAAACACAATTAACAGACTTTCTCCAGGTTCAGATTGACAATTTCCTAAACAAAAACAGGTGCAGTTCCTTTGAAATTATTTTCAGATGGTCAGACTGAGCTATAAGCTATTCTTGGTAAATATGCAATTTTCAAATACACTTCCATTACAACATGAAAATATAATCAAAGGAAAGTCTATAGCATAGTGTCTTGTACAATTGTGTTTACTAACCATTCATTTATCCAGTAGAGATTTATGATTAATTTTTTTGCTCAGTGTTTATCCACTGATTTATTTAATAAATTCAGTCATGTATTCATTCTCTAAATATAGAGTTACCTAGCCAATTATAAGCCAAGCACATTGTGTTAGAAAACGTTAAAGACATTAATAAGAACATAATAGGCTCCTCACCCTCAGGGAACTCAAAGTCCAATAAGCATAGCAGGCAGGTGAATAATTGCTTTATAGTGAAAAACACATTAATAACTAATAAAATTACATAAGGTGATCATGATAATACATAAATACGTTTATTCTGTATTAGCACACTGAAGAGGGTTTCTCAAACACCTTGTCTTTTGAGATAGCCTTTGAAGAAAAAAATCAAGATTAAGTTATCAAGAAGAGACACATGAAACCTAAAACTCATATTTTGGAACTTACAAGCAGATCAGCAACAATGATTCACAGCCGGTTTTTTACTAAATGAAACAGACGGAGTAAGATTATGTTGGGCCTCAGGTTGCTGTATCTGTCCAAATACAAAGTTATATTAACATGTTTAAAGAAAAAAGACACACTTTATGTAGCTATGAAGAAGCCAAATGTACACTCAGGTCCTATGCTTATAAAAGAAGATGGGAGCTTATGAAAAACAAGGACATTAATTCATCTGCTGTTTAAATCACTTCCAACTGATGTACTTTGGTGAATTTTATCTGTTTTCTTGTGGCATGTATGTACATACACCTTGGTTCTTCTACCATATCATACATTCTTGAAAAATCTAAAGAGAAGATCATATATTTTACTTTGTGTAGAAAGCCTCTACAAACAAGTGCCTTGTGCATAATGGATGCTGAATAATTGTGTGATGAAAGAGTGAATGATTAAGTTTAAATCCATTTTTTATACAAAAACTTAGATAATAACCTCCAAGATGTCACAAAGCAATATATAATAACAGACAGCTGAAGACATCACTCTGTTGTACCACTGAGGACACCATACATATCAGAAAACCATGTGGGCTACTACAGCATGATGGCTAGTGTTACTCAAGATGAGAGGCATCATACATGCTTGCCAACAGTGCATGGTGTGTTCTGTGGCACCAAACACACCAGAGGGTCATGGAAAAGTTCATTAAAAGTTGAATTGTGCCCTTTACAGTGCACAATAGGACAGATTGACTATATTGGCCCTTTAATATACTCAGAGGGAAGCTAAGGCTATTTCATATATGTTGACACTATTACTGGACTTTTGAAAAAAAATTCTCCATGAAAATTCACCCAATGAATGACAGCTAAGAGCTCAGAAGTCTGAAGTCAATATACAGGGATCCCAGGGAACTGAAAGTGACTAAGGTACCCATTTCAAAGACCATGAAGCAGAATTGTGGCCAGGCAACCAAGTCATACCATGGATCTTCTACCAACTCTACAACTTAATGGGAACAAGATGCATTAAGGGGATGTCTGGATTACTAAAAGTGTCTTTAAAGATTTCCCCTCTTTGCAAGAGTAGACTACTAATGTCCTCCTACCCTAGAGAGGTCCTGATGAAAAGACTGACCTGTATGCACGGCCATCATTTCTAAATTGTAGCTCCTTGAACTAAGATTATAGTTTAAAACAGACAAATCCCTTAAGCCAGCAAACAGCAATTTTGTTCCTGGCTCCAACTGATATAACACCAGCCACAGAACAGAACATCTAAATGGGCTCTGGGTGCTTCAGCAACCCTATGGTGGCTTCTGGAGAATGAGCTACACTGAATTTAAAAGTTACACCGATCCTGTTGGAAAACAGTCTGACAAGATTAAAACACAACTTCTAGAGGGATTTTTCTTCAAAATGGACGTATAGCATATGCATGTGGCAACTCTATCTTCACTGAAGTATATTCTTCAGGATCCCCAGACAGGTACCAGCCAAATGACTCTTCTGACTAGAGATCACATCATTGCATGTATCTTGCCACGTAATACAGACTTTCCCCTTTTGGTATCCTCTTAACATTTGTTTTGTTTCTCATAAGTGGGCAGTAGGAAATCTGTTCCTTGATTGGGCTAACTCTGTGTACCAGCATATCAAGACTGGTGACCACTAGCTTGCTCAAAATTGCCCATAATAGGATCACATGGACTACTGTGTGTGATTGATACAGATGGTATATGGCAGAACGGGACTGGCTCCTCCATCACTTCTTCACTTTCCTTTTGCACTGGTATGGTATAGTGTTAGTATTAAATAGATACAGTGTGTGTATCTTAAGGGGTAGATGGAAAATACAGATCAGTGTATGCTATGGGATAACTCTTCTGTGTGCTGTGAATATGCTTTATTACCAATGATTAATAAAGAATCTGCTTTGGCCTATAGCAAGGCAGGATAGAGCCAAGCAGGAAATCCAAGCAGAGATACAAGGAGAAGGGCAAAGTCAGGGGCAGACACCATCCAGCTGCCAAGGAACAATGTCAGGGACAAGGACAGAATCTCTAGTTAGTGGAAAAATACAGACCCCCAATAAGACAGGCAACTAGATCAGCTTACAGTCAGGTTGCCTAGCAACAGGACATTGAGTCAGAGCCCTTGACCCTTTCACCTTGTAAACATCCTATACAAACATCCTGTTAGCTTGCCCCACCTTATGCAGATGACAGCTTCTTGCTCACCCCACCCCGCGGAACTATATAAACCTTACTGGAAGAGAAATAAAGGGCACCTTGATCAGAATCTAGACTTGGTGTCTTTTCCTTTGTATCTCCTGTCCCTATATTCCCTCCTTAGGGTGGTCGAGAACCCGTGGAAGCCCTGCAGGCAGAGCAGAACAACATGCCAGCAGACTGCTAATACCACAGCCACATGACAATATTTAGATTAATAGAAATGGATTAATTTAAATATAAGAACTAGCTAGTAATAAGCCTGAGCCATTGGCCAAACATTTATAAGTAATATTAAGCTTCTGAACGATAATTTTAAAAATGGCTGCAGAATCAGGCAGGACAGAGAAAAGCCAATGGTTACAAGTGTAAGAATGCAAAGGATGATAAAGGCATCAGACACTGTGGGGAATATTCCAGAATCAGTATCTGAGTTATCACAGAGAACTTGTCCTTGTATATATAGTACAGGTTTTAAGGGGAAATGTTGAAGACAGTAAAGAAGAGAAAGAAGATACAGGCTATAGACACACAGATATGTACAATATAGCTACCAGAAGTTCTAGAGGATTAGGACTGTGTTTCTTTTTCTGCATATATATAAACACTGAGCTGGTCTTGGGTCTGGGGTGTGTCCTAACCAGCTGCCAACAAGGATTAAAAGAGTATTGAACAATATATAAACTCTTATTGGGTTCATTCTTTAGTATCTGAAAATAGTACTAAAGCTTCAGAAGCCTTGTGTTTAATAAGGATTTGCAGTGTGTTCCTGCTTCTCGCCTTCACCAAAATAAAACAACCAATTCAAGATTCACAGCTACTCTTGCCACTCTTCTTGTTAAAATATTTTACTGTGTTATCAAATAATACTGACAGATGTTCAGTGTCCAGCATAGGCAGATGTATTCAGAACCAGCTAGAAAGGGAGTTTACCTTGATACAAACAGAGCTGAAGAGAATTAATTAGAACAAAAATATTATGTAAATGAAAGTTATAAAGCCAGATTCAGTACCACTGGCTTGGTCCAACAGGAATAGATGATTTTACTATCACCCATCTTATTGGGAAAGGGGCAAAAAAATAATAAACAGCTGTGGCAATTCTGGTAGCAACAGCCAAGATTACATCTCCAAGGAAATTTGGATCTTTGGTGCCATTCCATAAAGGAAAAATAAAGCCAACATTGAAACTGTCTCTGATGAAGGGTCTCTGTAAACCTCATCCGCCGAGCCATTGTTCTCTGAAAGTAGTAATGGGTTAATGTGCATGTGCCCAGGCTGGTGTCATTCGTGTAGTCATTAAATGTTCCTCAAGTGCTTTCTATAGAAAGGGACATGTCCCAGGAAAGAAACCACTTATATCAAAATAGTGGAAACCATTCAGTAGATCAAAGATTTAGATGTATACTATATGTGGTGATTCTTAGAAAAACATACCAAATGCAGCACTAGTGTCCTGAGATCTAACAAATACTAATTCTGAAGATCTTACTCTATAATACTGAACCAGAAATTCTAGGAAAGGGGCACAGATGATTGTGTTTTGCAAAGTTTCACAATGATTCTGATATGAGCTCAACTTAGCAAAGGCCTATAAAAGCCTTTACAAATGGAAAATAATATGCACACATAATTTCTTGTGGAAATCATTCATTGAGGTATGGCCACAAATAAGAAAGTATAGTATTTTTCCCTCTAAAGTAGTATAAATTTTATATATGGCAGCTTATTTATGAATTCTTTCAACCTGTAGAGATTTTACTGAATAGCCATTATCATGGTCCTGGGAATTGACAAAGAGATTAAACAAACATAGCCCTTTCTTTGGGAAACAGTCAGACTAGTGGGATAATAACTAGTCTCTTGCTATGCCTTCCTTCTTCATCTCATCTCAGGCATTTGTTTAATATGTTTTTAGTTATTGTTCATTAAACTGAGATGACCTATCAGTTATGAAATGACTGCTGGTTCAAATTATTGATTTTAAATGAAAATTTGCCAGTGTTTTCCATTCATTACAATATAATGCACTATTCTATTTTATTGAAAATTTTCTATAATAAAATAAAAAGGCAACCACTCTGTTGATTAAATATTAATCCCAAAGGGAATTGTAAGAGCTCTGGGAATTAATATTGAACCACCGAGCCATTTCTTAATGAGGATGGAGATGTTCTGGCCACCTCAGGATTAAATCACAGGGCAATGTTAAGGAACTAACAATGTTTTATTAATTAACCTTCAGGTTTCACTTGTAAAGGGGTCATGAATGAGGTTTGGAGGAACAAGTTAGCATAACGTAAATCTGGGAATCAGCATCCTATAAGAAACCTCATTATCATGAAAACTGGAAGGAACACCCATTTCTAGTTTATTCCCTAGTTTATTCAAACACTTGGGGTTCATTTCTTTTCAGGGGTAACAGTAGGTTTCTCAAGATTGTTTTATTATTATTGAAGTTCATAGGTAAGCAGGTAGTAATTTATTGTGCTACAGATGAACATAGAAATTAAATAATATGTAGGAATGATAGCATTTGTTTTTCTTGCTGTTAGAAAAATGAATACACAAGGAAGCCTGGAAAGGGCTCAGTTGGCATGGAAACACAAAATCCATCAGCCTCAGTGGTGGTGCCTTGCATTTTGGACAATGTGATTTCCCAACCTGCACAAGGCAATTCTCGTCCTTTCTCAGAATACACTGAAAGTTGGTTGGCTGCCTCCCCCTAAGTAATTGATTAGACCCTGTTAAAGATTGTGGGAAATAATTTTGTATTGCTTGTCTGAAAGTAAATATGACCTATATGAATTGTGAAAATGTCTAGAGTTAATGCCTATTCTATGAGAAACCTAAGAGCTCTGCATCATGGGTAGATTGTATTGATAGATTCCCCAGGCAAGGCACAAAACAGATGAAGTAAAAAGCCCAAGAATTCAGGAGGAAATGTGGCCATACCAAATGTAATACTCAAAATTTGAGGAAATAATCTTGAATCTGCAGTTCCAGAATAGTTAGAGAGCCCTATGTCCAGAATAGGCTGAACCTAGGTGGGAAGAGAAGCTCGGCTGGCTTCTCAACTGGCTATGTCATCTGCTTGAAGCTGCTGCAGAGTATGGACCCAGCCAACTGGTCTACCCATCTGTTAACTCTATTTCAGATGTTGTCACTGATCTGAGTATCTGTATTTTCCCTGAAGGGATGAGGGGAAACGTTCTTTCATCTCTTTGATGATGACTGCAACAGCACACAGCCCAATAAGCCACCTGAAACCAAAGCCCACACACTAGCAATGCTGCGGGCAAAGCCATGGGCTTTTTTCTCACAGACTGAAATAGTTCACTGCTGGTCTCAGCAGCTTGGTGACCAGAATTGCTTGGAGAATAACAGTTATCATTGTCTTCAGAATCAATAAATGTCTCTTTTCTAGCCAATAGGATATTTCAATCCAAAGATCAGGATACAATATTTGGATCTCCATTTTACCATTTCCCCCTCAGAACATGCCTGCCATTAATTGTGGTGTTAGCCTCTCCAAGCTCAGGTGGGTTCAACCTTGATGAATAGAAAATAAACACAAAAAAAATTGTTGTCTATTTAACTGCCTCAGTAACCTTGGCTAACACTGTTGATGGATGTCCTAGGGTGCTGTTTTTCTCTCTTCTGTTTCCTTATGTATTTTATTTCTGATGACTTACCCGCGGGCTGAGTGTCTGGGAATTGAAAGGAGGATAGTATGTTTCTCAAAGTGAGTTGCCAATCTGTCAGACATCACCACAGCTCTCAAAGTTTTTCATCAACTATTTTTAAGACAAACCTTCACTTGCAACATCTCATTCGAGCTCCCCTCTGCTAGATGCTGTTGGCTCCAATCCAAACCTGAGGTTAAAAGCCCTTATTATTAGGACTCCTGGAGTTTTTCTGCAAGTCAGATTTTTATTAGAAAACAGTGTCAATTTGACTGAGCTTAGCACAGGTATTCATCATCACAAAAAAAGGCCTTTAGTATGCTTCAAGAAAGAATTCATGGGGTCTGGACTCCAAAATCTGCTGTCTTTTTGATTATGGCTCTACAGTCTGAAGCAACAATAAAAATAATTACAAGAAAATATTTAATGAAGTAAAACTTAGAAGTTGATGCTACATTGGCCTCTTGATGTCGAGCCAGAGATCCCTTAATTCTTTCCCTTCATTCCTTTTTGTCTCTACCAACCAGAAGAATTACACTCTACCAGGGACCACAGCTACCTCATTAGGTTGGTACTCAAATGAGACCATCATTCAACACCCATTAGAGAAGCAGCTTCTTGTTGTAGACCACAATTAACATAGACACTCACAACTGAAAAATGGGTAGAGTGATCAACTGTGGAGCACTCAATCCTCAATGGGAAATCTTTATCAACCTCCCTCCCCCAGGCCTCAGAGATCTATGGAGAAGAGGAAGCAGAAAGACATCCAGAAGCAGTGGGTGGCTGTAAGGAAACAGCTTTTCCAAACAGCAGGACTGACACACACATGAACTCACAGAACCTGTGAGAGCACACATGTGACTTGCACAGGATCAAACCAGACAAAATGCCAGCACTGAAAATGGAAAAGTGGACATAGTATCCCACTTCTAACCAAGAATCTATTTGTAATTAATAGCAACTGGTAAAGGGAAAATCTGTTTTCTCCAATGGCATGTCATTGAGTATATCAAAGATACTCTACTCCATGGCAAGCCCCACATCCAGAAGTAGCTGACCAATACAAGATGGGCTTTGTATTTTGGTTTTGTTCTATTTTGTCAAATTTGGTGTTATTGGATTTTATTAGCTCATTTATTTGTTTTGATTCTTTTTGTCTCTCTTTTTTTTTTTTTAGTTGGGGGAAGAGATGACATTGGGTAAATAGGGAAGTGGATCTGGGAAGAATTGGGAGAGGGGAAATATGATCTAGTATATTGAATGAAAACATTTGAATAAAAGAACAAATTTAAAATGTTGGTGTCATTCAACACCACAACAAAAAGGCCGGGATGGATTGTGAAAAAGAGTTGATCCATTTGAACCAAACTTACTGATGCTGGGGTTTAGAAATTAACTTCTTACAGTGCATCTTTTTTTTTTTTTAATCTCAAAGTCTCATAAAATGTGCAGGATCTAGCCAATGGGGCATTCTTCGTAAGCTATCATCAGCAGAACGGTGGGATGAGTGCTGGGTGGCACAAAACAAGCAGAGTGCCGATTAAGAAATATGTCACGGATTGATAACTAAAATACACGCTGGAGAAACAACACCAATGTGAAAATCATGAACCTGAATCTGGCAGGGCTTTTAAAGATAATGTAGTCCAGTAATTCTCAATGTTGGCTGCATATTAAAAACTAGGAAACTGGGCTATGTTTGGAGATGAGCCATCTGTATTGTTTAAAAAACTCCCTGGAGTGATTTTAACATGTAGTTCATTTTGAGAACCACTTTTCTAGAACAGTAGTTTTCTCAAACTTTTAGATTTTCTTGCAGAGTTTGCCAAAACACAGAGAATTAACCCTAGAAATTTGGATGGAGCAGGTCTTGGTTGAGAGCCATAAACCTGCAATTGTAACAGGTTCCTGGCACGAGTGGTCTAGAGTCCTCACTCTCATGTCTTCACCAGAGCCACTGGGTTTCAAACTTTATCCTGTATAGATGAATATGGAGGTTAAAACTGATTGCGATGCCCCATCCTCTAGAGCTTTGTATTTGAGAACTTGCATTTTAATAAGTTCATTGTTGTTACATTTTGAGATATACTAACCTGGGTCATTCAAGAATGAGAGGGTGCATTTGAGAGATACCTGTGTTTATCTCTGCATGTACATCCTCATGCTGGACTTCCATATAATTCTATTTTGTCTGAAGAAAGAACTATGGGTTCGTTGACTGCTATGGGTGAGCATCTCATGCCCTCATTTCATAGATAAGAATACAGAAATTAGAAACTGTTATCAATTAATCGTAACTGCATTGGTTTGAAGAATAGACCTGTGATCAGCGACTGCCATACTGCCTATCTCATAGTAAGAAACTTGATAGTAGTTCTGTGAACAAAAAAGAATGGGAAGTCACTGAGTATATGACTAATTTAATTACTTTTTAAGCCTGTCTACAATTGACCCTGGTTTTGCCATCTGCAATTGAATAAAGACAAATAGCTTTCCAAAGTTACAAAGAAAAATAATACCTGTCTAAGACTAGAGAAGATTCTAAAGAATAATGACATGTCTACCATAGATTTTCAGACTAGAGGTAGGATGCTATCTGCAGTGCATAGTTTTATTTTAACTCTGCCAAAGATCAGAGGCTATAAGTCAACCTTATGGTTTTTTTTCATTTTAAAATTTTATTTTCTTTGTCATTCTGTATTTTTATGCACAAAATTGAGTGTCAGTATATCATTTGAGGTAATAGAATACACCAAATTAAATAATCTACTACCACTAAGAGTAATATGGCATCTCTCTGTAATCTATTACAGGAAATATTGAAATAAGCTACTTTCACACGTACATACAAAACTCCTAAAAACCCCTAAAATTACTAAAAAAGATAATTCCACAAACAGATTCCATTATTCATTTCCATTGTTTTGCTTCTTGTCCCACCAAATTTAACTCTTTGCAAGGTAGAAATAAATTAAGCTTGTGCATCTCCTGCCCTTTCTCACTATGTATAAATAATATCACCAGAAGACTTAACTACAATGCTTCAGCCAGATCTTATGTGCAGTCATCCTTTAAAAACATCAACATGTGTCAATGTAGAGTTCAAGTTTCCTAATTGATTGAACCACCCTTTTTTAACATTATGATGACTCATGCAACTGTCACCCTTAGAGCACTGATGGAGAAGTTTGAATTTTGTTTCGTTTTGCTTTGTTTTACATATTAGCCTGAATAGCGAACTATTTGAGATTACTAAATTGTATATAAAGAACTCTAAGGCAATTATTCTACTTCACTCTATCAGGCATCTATTCTACCAGCTACTTACCAAGAGCCTGCCATTGACTCTGAAGCATCCATAGTTGACAGAGCAGATTTTAATTCACCCAAAACTGAATTGCATGCATGTTCTCACTATCATGCAATCTGTGCTTCATAAAGCATATTTGATTTTGACTTACTGGGGTTGATGCCAAGAATCTTGGGAGTTGAACTGTTGACACTTAGCACCATGTTGGCAGCCTTAAAGCTGATACACAGATTTAAGTCTGGCATTAGCTGTCCCTGTGGAGCCATCCCTAACACATCCCCCTGTTGTGCATCTGTAATACATTTTCCAAAGGCTGGGTGAAAAAAACAGTAAGATCTTATGATAGAGCAATCATAGTAAGTATATTTCCAGACAGCCATCCCTTAATAGAATACGAGATACATTCAAATATAGGAGGGTTGCCTAATCACAATACTGTATTCATTTATTTGTTTATTTATTTATTTAGTTAGTTAGTTTTGTGTCTTTGATAAATAATCTAAATATTTTAATCCCATCTAATCTCTCTTCATACAAGAGAAATATTTCAATCTAGGGAGATGCTCTGAGTATGGCAAGCTTGACAGCCAGTTATAAACCATGCTCAAGAGCAAAGAATAAGAGAATGCTGAATGTTCACCCCTAAATGGTACCACACACCCTTTTCCAAAGACTCAGAGATCATTGCAGAAGGGGGAGTAGAAAGAGTCTAAGAGCCAGAAATAATGGAAGACAAAAAGGAAACAGTGTCTTCCTAACACAGCAGGGTAGCTGCACCAAGAATTCACAGAGGTTGTGGCAGCATGCCCAAGACCTGTGCAAGTCCACGTCAGAGAAAATCCCAACATGGAGATGAGACTTGGCCACATAATCCCATACCATGACCTGGTGTTAGCTACTGGCAATTGTCAGGTGCTGAGAGGAGAGACAGTTTTTCCTGAAAGTATACTCATTGGGAAGCTAGCCATGCTCCTGTGGAAGACCATATATCTGAGGATACTTGCACAGCACAAATTTGTCTCCTTTGGTTTAAAAAAATAATAATAGCAAAATAACACAAAGCTGGATGGGTAGTGAGATGAGTTTATTGGGAAGAGTTGGAGGACTGGATTTAATGTGGTAAAAAATGCTATACAATCACTCAAAAAACTAATGAAAGAAAGAAAAAAAGACAAAGTTGCTATGGATATTGCTCTGTATAAATATTGGCCAGTAGGCAGGCAGGAAGTATAGGCGGACAAGCAGAGAAGAGAATTCTGGGAACAGGAAGGCTGAGTCAGAGAGATGCTGCTGCCATGAGAAGATGTAAGGTATGCCATGAGCCACATGGCAACTTATAGACTAATAGAAATGGGTTAATTTAAGATATAAGAACAGCTAGCAAGAAGCCTGCTATGGCCATACAGTTTAAATAATATAAGTGTCTGTGTGTTTATTTTATAAGTGGGCTACGGGACTGCCTCCGGCTATACAAAGTTGACTAAGGATTCTGCTATTCTGCCTTCTCTCAGAAGGGAGAGTGAGGCAGAATTCCTCATCCCCGCTAGTCCCTTAACTTCCTACTAAACCCCCAATTCCAGTTGCACCCCCTCCTTGACTGTGTTCAAACTGTGTGTATATAGCAGAGGTTCCAAGGCTCAAATTGGGAAGATTAGATTTGGATCTCTCTTTCCTGCTCAACTGCATGTATCAAGGTTTGCCTTAAAAATAAACAGTCTGAGCAGGTTTGGTGGCTGATCCCTGTAATCCCAGGCAGAGACAGGCAGGTCTCTGTGAATTCGAGGCCAAACTAGTCTACAGCATGAGTTCCAGGACAGCCAAAATTGTTAACACAAAGAAACCTCATCTTGAAAAAAAAAAAAAAAAGGACTGATTCTGAAGACAAGGACCATAATGATGAAGAAATATTTCAGGGAATTGTCACTCATATTCATGTCAGGGAAAAAAATATATGTGGGAAAGATGTCAAGAGGTTACAAATTGACTCTGCCTCCAGAAACTATTGTACCACTTGAAGAAATATATATTCCTATCTTCCAACTTCTGTTCCCTCATCTCCCAAATGGAAATATTAATTTATATTATCAGTTTGAGAATCAAATGACAACATACGTGGAACATAGAAGCCTTCAAAGATATATGATACTATATATCATGCATCAACATGCTAGAATGAGTTGTTCTACCCTAACACAGACTGAGTGGCATGATGTAAGATTTATGAAGGAGGAGACATCCTCAAACAGGATACGAGAGGCAATGACATTGACTGTTCACTTCATATGGCACAGTATGCTTTGCTAAAGGAATGGTAATACTGAATACAGCCTGGGGGTTTCTGACTTCACTGAGGCAGAAAAGAAAGAATACAGTTGGGCAGTGGTGGCACACGCCTTTAATCCCAGCACTCGAGAGGCAGAGGCAGGCAGATCTCTGTGAGTTTGAGGCCAGCCTAGGCTACCAAGCGAGTTCCAGGAAAGGCGCAAAGCTACACAGAGAAACCCTGTCTCGAAAAACCAAAAAAGGAAAAAAGAAAGAACACAAGGAATAACTAATATTTTTGCCGACTGTAATAGGTGACCATGATGCTAAGACACTGGGCAGTTGATGCAAATGATGATTTTGTTTCATTGTTTTCCCATCATCTTGAGGCATTGGTTTACTTGAAGCCTCTACCATTTTTATAAATATGATCAGGAGCTGATGCCACCTGGGTCTGTGCAGGCTACTCGTTGATGTAAGGATAGACCCACTCTGCTTATTAGCAAAAGGAAATGATTACAGTGTGAGTTTGATCCACACTAAAATAATCAAGGCAAACTTCTTTCCTCTATAACTCTCCAGGGAGAAAAAAAATGACTGCAACTAAATAAGAATGCCTGTGGGCAGAGTGGTTTAATTTATGACCATGAAACAGTTCCCCCAGGATCCCAGAACTGTCCCACACAGCCATCCCTCCTTTATCCACCCTGCTGTGCTCCCCTAGGGATTAGCAGAGGCTGCTTGGAAAGACAGTGGCTGTCTCCCAGCAGGTGGAGCCTTGGAAATAGATCCGCCTACCTTCAAAGGATGTGCAATCACTGCTACACTACAGAGAAACTGGCCAACTAGAAATAAAGGCATGGAGGCATGGGGTTGATGTCTGCTGGGGAGTCAATAACTTGACAATCTGGCATAAGAGCTTCACAGATAGAAGTATCTCAAGCTAGTCTTTGCTTTCGGTTTTCCTGTGTCTGTCAGGGGAAAAGGACAGAAACTCAGAAAAAAAATACCCTATACCTAAATCCTACATCCATCATGTATCAGGGCTATGTATGACTTGGGACTTGCTAGAATGTCTCCATCTCTTTATCAAAAAACTGGGCTAATTATACCCATGTTTAGATTGGAAGCAACTTATGTGAAGTGTTAACACAGAGTTCAGCAATTAATAATTTCTCAGTACAGTAAACATTTGCCTGTATCCATTGAGTCAGTCAGAAATAATTAATTCGGCAACAAAGTGCACTGGGATTTGATGATTTAGAGGAGGTTTGTGTCCCTGTGAAGGATCAAATGGATTGAGCAATGAGTAGATAAACACATTTCCAAAAATCCAATGTCCTGACAACAAATAATGATTATTATTTAGGTTCTGCTAAGTCATTCTGTTGTCCAATGAAAGATTAAACACCACCCCAAAAATATTTTCCTTTAAAAGTGCCAGTAATTTTTATCCTCCTTTTTGAATGGATATTTACAGTGTTATCAGATAAGGATCATAATCATTCAGCCTTTCTCCCACCATAGATGCACACAACTGGGTGTGTCTTTGTTGACATATGTTCTTAATGTGTTTATCAATATTCCTATCTGTCATTATAATGAGTCATTATATTTAATAAATAAAAATACAAAATTTGTATTTTTGATAAACAATGAATAATTACTTGGTGTAAGTATGGTCTAGGTAACATTTGAGATATATTTAAAATTCAATTGTAATGGGCCACCTGTGACTTTTTAGAGGGGGAGGGGAGTTGAAACTGGGTCTTGCTATGTGGTACCGGCTGCCCTAAAACACACTATCCTCCCTACTGCTGTGATTACAGGTTTTGGACACCAGGGGATCATCCTAGGTTTCCTGTTCATTTGTGCAGTGTGACATGGAAAAGTATCTGCCTATGTTTCCAAATGTCTATTGTGGGGAAAACAAGCTTCCCTTGTCTTATGAGCAAGCACAAAGGGCAATTCAGCAAAGTGTGACTCGTAAGCACAGAAGGACTGCGAGGGGAGGGGTGCGATAATCCTACTATGTACAACCAGAACTGAGCAATTCTCAGGTGCCCTGGAACTATATATTTTTCCTAAAGATGAAAATATATGTAATTAACATCAAAGAAATAACAACAATTTGGCTAGATGGCTGCTTCAATCCTAAATAGCCCCCACCCATTAATTGTCAGCATCTTCAAACTGATACCCATAGGGACAATCTTGCCCCCAAATTTTCAAACTGCACTTGAGTCTATATCTCACACTATCGTTTATACTCACCTATAGATTACTCATGATGGACACAAACACTAAAAGTGTTAGGAAAACTCACCTCCCTTAACCATTCAACTGCTGGTTGATCCATGCTTAGGAAAATTGCTGAAATGAGACTATCAGGTCTTAAAACGCATAGTACAGAGGGTATGCCTCATCTTCCCTACACAGTTCCTGTAGGAAGCAGATAGAAAATTGGCAATCCAAACAAAAGGCTTTACTGAAATTCCCTTACCAATACGGCTGTTTTCATTCATTGTGAATGTATAGGAGAGAGCCATGGAAAGCTCAGTATATATTTTGGTAAGAAATTAAGTGTCTTTTGTAAAGGAGGAAGCTTGAGTGGTGGCAGTGTAATTTGTGGCCATGGAACAGTAATGCGGTAGAACTTAATAAGTCAAAAATCAAGCCTCCTGTCAGACACAAAATCTTGAGAATTAGGTTTGTGGGCTGTAGTTACAAAGTACCCAGTCCACAGAAATATTCACACTGCGTTTATAAAATTTAGATGTGGAATCCCTTTGTAAAATGTCCTCTCCTCACACACATAGAAAGTTGCCTTCTCTAGACATATCAATGTACAAAGGAAAGCAGAGAAGTATTTTACTGAAGTTTGTGAAACAAGTTAGGGACAGAAATAAGAAGTCTCTTAACAGTTCTCTCTTTAGAAGGTGGATATAATAATTCTGGGGCCCTGCCAGCCATATCAAGAGAAGCAGCACATTTTTATTTCTGCCCAGGGCTATGGAGAGCCCTTTGCACATAGGAGACCAGGTGAATGGTGTTCCCACCGGAGTGGGCATCATTGTGCACTTCATAAGAATGACCCCTGGAGGACACCCTCCAGAACTGACGAGATTCCAATCTAAGTAGAAAAATCTATGAATAGATATAAGACGGAGAATGAAAAGTTACGTAGTTTTTTTTTTTTAAACCTGCATATTAGGTGAATTTTTACAAGTCTATAATACTTTCATATATCCATAGAAAAGGGGTTCTTTGGGAGCATAATATGCTAAGATTTCATCTCTTTCTATAAAATGTTTGGACAGTGAATATTATGCAAACTTTCACAAAGGAGGCCAAACAAATGTGGATTGAAGCATCGCATTGTTCATTTTAAGTACATCTTAAGTATGGAGCTGGTGTTTGTCAGTTATACTTCAATAAAACTGAAATAAATAAAACAGAAAATCTTCCCCCAAAGAAACTGTAGACCTACGTTGCTCTGCATTGGAAAGATTTGAAAGGAAGTTTGTCTGCTTCCTGCTGGTGGTGGAGGTAACCAAACACATGGCATGGGCATGCAAAAGGAAGTTCCTCTAGCACTAATATGTAGACATGGAAGCACACATCTTGTGCTCATAAGGGACTGGGACATATATTTATTCAGGTTCCTTTGTGTCTCCTTTAATATCCTAAAATTTATAACCTCCATTCCCACAATATTCACTTATCCTCTGCCCTAATACTCATCTCTTGCACACTTTCAAAAGTCTTAATGAAGAGGACAGACTGTTGGAGCGCAGGGCTTGTCATAAAAAAAAAAAAAAAAAAAAAAAAAAAAAAAAAAAAAAAAAAAAAAAGGCAGTGCTGAGTTAATTAGAAGAGGAGCCAAGATAGCCAATTATCATGCATTTAAGAAAGTTTCTCTATTTCCTATGTTTTGTTACCAGTGAAATGCAGCAGTATATGCCTTATTATAATCATTTCACTTTCTGCTTTATTCTATTTGTGAAAATGGAGTTCAAGTACTGAGTTTTATTTGACTACAACTTAAGAAATGGGAAAAATTGCTGTTCCCAAAATGGTGTCTGGAACAGGTATTACACAGGAAATTTGCTTTCATTAAGAATGTTGAACACTGGAGAAAAGTGGCTTTAACCTCTGGCCCATGCTGTGTAATTTGCATGAACTATGTGTGCATTTGTAAAATTGTACATTAAAAAAAGCAAAGCCCCAAGAATTTAATTCACTATAATCTTTTCCCCTGATTTCTAATACCAAGACTTCATTCTCTCAATAAGGGTGGCTTAGATGCCTTTTCCTCTGTTCAACCACCTCAAACAAGATTTCCCAATATGTATTTTCAGAAATAATACATACACTCTGGGGTTTGAAACTCAAGGCTCTTCAAGCTAATTAGCTTGCTTAATTAATATATCACACCATTACATTCAAAACTCATTATGTTCACAAAAAGCCTATTGGACCAACAGAAAAAAAGTGAAAATAAATGACAAGGGAACTATCATTCTGGAAAAAAAACATAATTTACTGATTGAAAAACTAATATGAGGATTATTAAAAATTCCCTAGTGACTCTCCAGCATAGAATCTAAATTTAAAATCATTTTGAAAACAAAACTGAAAGTTATATCTCTGTTAATGTCTTAGAACTAAAATGGAACACAAGTCTGTGGGAAATAGCCTGAAGTAACTGTTAACTAGTTGGATAATCTATCCAGTAGGAGTTAGTCTATAAAACGAGTTCAGACAGTCTTGGGTTTGTATGTAAAAGCTACTTTAGCTCCCACAGCCTTAGTTTTCTCATTTATGAAATGGCAAAATAATGTAAAGTTGCTAAATGTTGACTTTACTGTTTTTCAGGCACATAAGAAATAACTTAAAATTTTGGGGTAAAAAAATATTTTTTTAAATAATAAACTTCAAGTCTATAGGTTTAAAGTTCTACCTCAATTGTAGAGTCTTTGTAGGTATGATATCAGTTCTCTGCACAAAGAATGGGGTGGGTTAGAGAGGAAGAGGGAAGGGGAGCAGAACACAAGGAGGGGAGAAAGGAGGAGAACTATGTATACACAAGAATGTATATGCATTCACACATATGCATACATGTCATTAACACAATCACTGGAAGTATACATCAAATAGATGTTCTTCTATAAGTATAAGATAGCTTTTTCAACAGTCACATGAATAGAGTATTTGAGGACAATTTTCAAGTAAACCCAACACAACAGAACATTGTTTAAATATTTGAACATCCCTCGTTGTGGATGACTGGTATGACTTGGAAGGAAAAGAAAGTGCCACCTTCATTGAGGAGGTAGGTCAGACTTTAGACTCGACTTTTTTAGTACCAGCAATGTACATTCTTAAAAAGCTTGTCTGTTACTACTTCTAATATGAAAGTCTTCTCTACAATCACACATTCTCTGGGTATGTTTAAACCATGGCTCTGATCCTGGAAGGGGACTTCTCTTGGGGCCCTACATGAACTAACTGTTCCAAGAGTTTGTCATTTCAAATGAAGACTTGAGGCTAAACCATGCAACACATCTGCTCTCTGGGGAGAAGGAAGCAGAGCACATAGCCAAGTGCATTCTCTGTTGGCCTCTGCGTTTGCTTCTTCAGGGAAATTGAAGCAATGGTTCTGAATCATTTACATTTAATTTCCCTCTGCTCTACACATCATTTATCATCCTAGAAGGCATCTGGGCTTCTAGAAAAACCTTCCATTTAAGAACTCCGAGTCTCTGTTTTATGTTTTATTGTTATGTGGAAAGCTGTTCCACAAACTATTTGAAAAAAAAATATTTAATTGGATTAGTTATCTGTGATAGTGTAAACACTGGTATATGTCTCTCATTAATCAGACTGTTTGTCTATATTCAGAGGAAAGTGGATGCTTTGCTGAGTGGGAGGTGAAAGGTCTCAATCAAAAGGAATGCATCAGAAAAATGCTATAATCAGAATAAACTGTCAAAATGTGTATTTTTGTCCCATTTTAGAATCGCCTTTCATTTTTGGTTATTTTCCCCAACAAAGGAGTTAATTTATGAAATAATCCCATTAAAGTGGGTACAGACAGAAGATAGGTTTGACTGAAACAGGCCGTTCTAGCATTTCCTGAGCATTTACTTCTGTGCCATATGTAGTTCCCCACACTACACGCCCTGCTGCCGGTGACACCAAAGAACCCTTCCAACCTTCCTTTCTGACCTTCACCTCTTTTTATCTCGAGTGTCATTTTATGTACCCTGAAAGAACCTTTGGAATCTTTGTCACATGTCAGATAACGGTCTCCATGGGGTTGCAGATTCAGATGGGACTATGCCATCCTATTTGATATCCAATCACCTGAGAGTGTTTTCAGGAGTTCCCATAGGTTTGATTTATCCCCAAGGTTAAAAAAAAAAAAGTGAATAAACAAAAGCTTCTCCTTAGAGCAGAGAGGTTTCTGGTGACACCGGGGGCAGGTGACATCAGTCACTCAGACCACCTTAGGATATCCTATATTCCCCACAAGCCCATTATAGCAATACCAGGTAGGAGTTTAACAACTAAGCTGTACTTCCAGTGATGAGAAACATGCTTCTTATTAGGAAAACAATCTAAATAATTTAAATGATTTAAAAATGTTGACTAAAATAACAGTCCAAACAAATATTTAAGTAAAGAAAGATATGATTGGAAGTGGGGACAGAGCTGGTGAGGTAAGGTGGTTGGTGGCTCTCACTATTTCCCTGATCTCTAAGGCTTTCACCCCTATATTTTTCTCTGTGTTTCTTACTTAAGAAGACTGTTTAGAAATTTGTCTACAATAACTGTTCAGAAAAGCAACTCTTGTGGGAAGAGGTAAGTAACATATAGGATTTGCCTAAATGCATATGAGCGGATGAGCTGATTACATCCTGGTAAGAAACAAACAAACAAACAAACAAAAGACTGCTGAGAAGAAAAAGCCTGTGGAACATACACCCGAGCCAAGAGAATAATTGCGAGTCACTGAGGCAGAGGTCAGGCTGACTGGAGTACCCAGTCTGCAATGCAGCTAAATACCAGCCACGGTTCAGTATTACAGAGGCAGACACAAATTTATAATAACTATATGAAACACAGACAAATGGCAAAAGCAACCCCCGGAATTAATGAAATTTTAAATATAAAATGAATGAAATGAATCATAAGGATATAGATTTGGGTCCCATAGAAGTTTAAAATTCAATAGAATCATAAGTGAAACTTTTAAGATTCCTTCTAATCAAAGGAACAAGACCTACCTGATATTAATATGAGAAAATAATATCCCTAGTATGTAGCGCCAGTACATAAATACAAAAACAATGTAAGATGGACTAAGTATAGGAAAAATTCAATGAGAGATAAGATTCAGATTAAAAAAAAGCTTACAATGCATATAATGGACAATTCATAGAATTTACAACTGTGTGATAAGAATAAGGAAAATATAATTAATACAAAAATCACCTTTATAATATTAAAAAAAAATTTAAAATAGGGTAACATTCTCACCACACTTTGCAGGTAATACACACAAATGGATGGGATTCAAAGAAATGGGAACTGGTATAAATTTAGTAAGTATGCTGTGTATTTGTACAATATTTCTGGAGAACAATTCACTGTAGATGTACAATATTTCTGGAGAACAGTTCACTGTAAACCTGTCTGTCTATCATAAACTGGTAATATTTCTGTTCTTTTCATTCAAGAAAACGTGATGATTAAAGAGTCCTTCCGAAGGAATGAACTGAGTATATGCAAAAAGATTGGTTCTTATGGACACTGGGTTCATCATAGCATTCCGTGTGACAGCAGAGACCTTAAAATCAATGTGCAAATACAGGGAATTATTACATAATCTAGAATATACTGATGTGAAGACTATCATGGAACAATTAAAATTTTATTTATGGACATTTTATAAGTATAGATAAAGTCAAAAATACTGGATTTCATTGTAACAGTTTGATAGAGTCACATAATGCACTTTGATCACACCCAATTCCCTCCTCTCCCTGACCTCTTACCCCCTCCCCTGTATCCCTCCTTGGTACTCCCTTCTATTTTCATGCCTTTATTTTTTTTTACATTCATAGTCTTTAAGACGAGGAAATGCTATTTTGATAACAGAATAAATTATTAATATTACAAGCAAAAAGGTTTAGAAGTCAAAATGCCTGATTTTTCTCACTGGATCTGCCTCCCACACAGGTATATAAAAATTGAACATTATATAAAACTTGAATGTACTATGTTTCCCACTCAGTTTTATCTGTCTGTCTCTTCTATTAAAGTCACCATCAATCTACCTACAGGGCCAGGCCAAAACCCTGTAAGTCATCCTCAATTTTTAAAATTTCTCTCACCTCTCCAGACACACTGGTCATTGTTGGCTCCCCTGTTTTTTACCATTGCCATTCCAATACCAGAATATTGAATCACTTCCAAAATAATTAGTTCTTAAAATAGTCCTTCAATTCTCTCTCTGTCCTCAAGTTTATCCCAGTAGAATCATTTGTATGCATTTTCCAGTATGTTCTTGATAAACTAAAAACAGTTTATATCACTTTACTGCTTAAGCCATTTTAAGGCATACCTGCACATGTAAAATTCAGAATATGTGTCTTAGAAAATAATACTTCAGATATATTTGTGTATCACTCTCTTCTCTTTTAGAACCAATATTCTTTTGATAATTTTCTACTATGCAAATAAATATTTGCTTCATTAGATTTATTTCTTAGCAGGAAAGAGGAGATGTGCTTATTTTATTAAATCTTCCCCTGCCACTTCCCAATTAGAGTTCAAAAATGCATCTTCCTTTGTACCGAGGGCATTCTAACTTATATGTGATCCATTCTGAGGTTACTGAATCAGTATAATGGCTCATGACACCAGTGTTCAAGTTTAAAAATATGTCTGTACAAAACACCTGTCCGGGCATGTAGGTAGGGTAAATACTGTTTTTATGAAACTTTTTCAGTTCTATGTAGGTCACAGTCAAGGGAAGTTTGAAAGTCACTGCTCAAATTTTTATCCATATCATTTTATAAATAATTGCACTACAACACAGAACCCCTTGTTTCTATTCATTTGTCTCCTTTATTTACTGACTGTGTAGTATAAGGAAGCAAGAAATGTTGAATATTCATTATTATATTCTAAATGCAAGCACATGAGGAAACACACAGCACAGAGTAGCATTCATGATATTCAATGAAAATATATGTTGTTTTACTGGTTAGATCATCCAGGCCTATAACCTAGCTCCTCATCTAAATGCATATGGCTCCTGAAAAGATGAAAGACTTTTATGTTCTGCCCAAAGTTGATTCAAGTTGATCCCAATGGGTCAAGGATATGGTTTATTCTATCATTTTTAACCAAAATTCTTATACTAAGTTTCCAAGATATATTTCTGGCAAGCTCTAACATTGTGTTTGGAAATGTCCTAGGGAAACACCCTGTCAACATGAACATAATACTACTAATAAAGAATAGGTCCAATGCATACCTAGTCAGCAGGAGAGATGGGAACAAAAGCACTTTCCCTGGTAAAGATAGACCTTGCAATCACAAGAAAGGAGTTCAGAATCTTCAAATATGATCGCAACTTTAGTTTGAAGCCTCTGGGCCTATGGTACCTTTCACCAGATCTGAAGACACCTCATTGATGACACAGTGAACAAAGCATGAGGAGCAGGACTTTAGCTCCATAATTTTGAATACATCCAATACATGAACAAGGCACAGCTCTACCCTGTCAGGTTCTTCAATGGTCTTCATGCCCTCTCTTCAATTTGAACTACGAGAATTTCACCCTCTGCCCAGGGAGCTACATAGAAACCTATTCATCAAAGCCTTAATTCTTAGAATATTGCACTAATTGATAAGGTGCTCTCTTACCAAAATAAGATTCCACCTTTACATCCAGAATAAAAGAAAAGATCCTTTCTTTTCTCAATGCTCCCGTCACCTATGCCGTAAGTAAATCCAAACATCGAGAATAGAAAATTCTTGTCTGTTCTAAGATCAAGCACAGTCTTCAAAAGGCAGTTTACAGTTTCACAGTAATAGCACATTGCAGTCCAAACATGATTTGATTATTTTCTTAATGAAGCCCTTTAACTCATATATTCAGCAACACTAATTGTTCTACTTAAGAAATAATTAGTGCCCCCCTTCTTCCTTGTCTAATTAATAACTTGTATTCAAGCTGCTAGGAAAGGTTATAAGGTTGACTGTTCTCAGTGATTTTTGTTTTGTTTTTAAATTTGATCTGAGTGTGTTCCCTGATGGCAGGTTTGAAGCTTGAGAATAGCTCTGCTAACATCTGGTGAATTCTTCAGTTGTTTTCTCCAAACTAAGAGAAGCTCAAAAAAAAAATCTTACTTTTCTGCTGCATAGTAACCATGAGACATTGGCCAAACCATGGCATCCATTGAGAAAGAAGTAGTTCAACCATTTAATACTTTAGGTGCAAGAAGACATAGTCATCACAGGCTCACAGTTCTTTATCTCAATGGATCTTTCAGGTTGTTTCCAGACTATAGAAGCTCATTTATAAGAGAGGAAACTAAGACCCAAAGAAACCCATATGGCTTCTAAACTCAATATATTCAAAGAAAGGGATGTCAAATCCGCATTGTACCCTCAGACAAAGTGCTTTACCACTGAAGAAATATAATCATATGGAATAATTATCAATGAGTAATGTAGTAATATACATGTTTAGGGTAACTTTCCTTTCTTAAATCCATTTAGCTCAGGCACAACAGAGGTTTAGATCTCCTGGAGGAATTGTGAGATGAAACACCAGATGCACAGCTGCCTCAGACTTCTAGGTCTTTTGTTATCACTGTTCTTCAAGGTCAATCAGGGTATAAAAGACTATGATTCTCAAGAAGACATACTTCAGTGTTTACAATTATGGCTTCATTACTCTAGTCGCAATTTATTTTTTCTTAGATTAGAAGCATTATTTTTTATCAATGATTGGAACTTGCCAAACACTATGTAAATAATTTCATGGAGTTACAAATATAATAACCCAATTTAGACAGTGGATTTTTTTTCTATTTTTATTTCATAGAAAGGAAGACTAAACTCCAGGCAGCCCAGTTCAAAATCATCTTCATTCTTTCATAAGTTTGTTTGATTTGTTTCCCCAAACCTCGCTGTTCAGTGAGTCATCATCCCTGCCCATAATCTCAGCAGCACCTAACACTACCCTCCCTTTCCCACTCATCCACACTGCTGCTAGCCGCAGGCAAAACCAATGTCAAAGGAAATTGTAAGTGTCTAGGACTCTGAAGGCTAAACGGCTACTAAGCTTCACACTGCTACTTATATTTAAATAAATTGGAGTCAAAAGAGACAAATATCTCTCAAGGATTCCAAGACCTAGCACTTCAGATGGAATGGAAATGAACTCTCAACATTTGGGTAAATGCCTATTTCCTGTACTACAAGATGTAGGGGGGAAACTATACACACACACACACACACACACACACACACACACACACACACACACACACACACACACATACACACGAAGAAAAACTATGGAGATACTTTAGTTTCTTTTGAACAGAGTTTTCTCTACATTAGGATGATTGTCATAGTGAACTTCTGTGTGTATAGATGAGAAGCACATACCATCATTTGTTTTTGGGAACTCATGTTTATCCTACTTATTTCTTGACTACACAATATACAGTCCTTGGAGGCAGATTGACTAATCCCTCTATCTTTCTCCAGCACAATTTTAAAGAGTTCACCTATTTAATTGGGCAGTCCAAAATTCTGAGCATGATGGTTTCACTTCTATTTATCATAAAAGTACATTTTCTGTTTCTCTCTTTCTTTCTTTTCTTTTTTTTTTTTTTTTTTTTTTTTTGGTTTTTCAAGACAGGGTTTCTCTGTGTAGCTTTGTGCCTCTCCTGGAACTTACTTTGGAGACCAGGTTGGCCTCAAACTCATAGAGATCCTCCTGGCTCTGCCTCCCGAGTGCTGGGAGTAAAGGCGTGCACCACCACCGCCTGGCCTTTTTCTGAAACTTTCTATGGAAGTTAGATGGAGAGACATTTCATAATGTGGTCTTGCAATTTATGATATAAACATTTAAATAAAAGACATCTCTGGCACAGGAACATTAAATTATGAATTACAATTTTGAAATATTTTGCTAATAGTACTTTGTGGCATTTAAAAGATTAATCCACTTAGCTGGACGTTGGTGGCGCACGCCTTTAATCCCAGCACTCGGGAGGCAGAGCCAGGCAGATCTCTGTGAGTTCGAGGCCAGCCTGGGCTACCAAGTGAGCTCCAGGAAAGGTGCAAAGCTACACAGAGAAACCCTGTCTCGAAAAAAAAAAAAAAAAAAAACAAAAAAAAAAAAAAAACAAAAAAAAAAGATTAATCCACACCGTTAACCTACAGATGAAGAAAAGCAAGCCTAAGAGGAAGAAATACCTGTCCAAATCCTTGACTAAAAGCTATTCCCAGAACACTTCTGCATCAAGAATATCTGGACTGATATGATGCTGATTTAATACTTTAAACTCCTGACAGACTGGGAAACCTTGCCTTCTCTAACACTCTGCAGAACTCACAGGCTTCTCCACCTGTCTTACTGACTTGGTGCCACAGCATACTTGATGAAGTTTTTCCCAGTTTTGGGGCAGGAGCTAAGCTATATTCCTGGGAACATAAGATAACTTTTCTGATGCCTCCATCATCTTAGGAGTGCACTGACTTACCTACTGGCCATTCTGCACAACATTATTTTCCTTGAAATACTGGGTCTGTAGATTGCTGACCATTATTCCACTTAAAACTGTAAGACAACACTTCTGTGCACAAACCTCCCAAAGTTACATTCTGAATCAGGGAGAGAATGTCAAATGAATCCCAGACTCCAGTGGTTGGTCCACTGAGAAATAAGTGTGTTAAGTACTTAGCAGCATGCCAAAATTTGTTCTTACAATCTTGTTTCAGAAGAGTTATTTGAAATTTCAAAATGAATGATGAAGATTAATTATATGATATTATTAGCAAATGTCTCAAAGGAGCTAATCCAGGACTAGAATTTTATTATTTGACTCTATTATTAATTAAAAAAATAGCACAGATTTAGTTTCCTAATGCCTTCAACTTTAGACACATCTTTAATTTGCGTATGTAGTTTCACATTTTTTTATACTTTTGCTCTCTTCTAAATTTTGGTATCATCTTATGTAGGATGGGTTAGAACTCAGGACAGCATAAAAGTAATATATATATATATATATATATATATATATATATATATATAATCAGAATCCTAACAAATACTCTTAGCAAAAGGAAGCTATGTACCATGCACAGGATTAAACTCTGTGTTGAGAATGTATCTCTGTAGAGCTCTTGTCCAGCAAGTGCAAGTCCCTGAATTATTGCAAAACATTATAATAAATAAATATGAAAATCCATTATAGCTTGGTTTGTTCTCCCTAAAATATGCAAGGAACAGTGCCTTGGAATAGGAGTGAAGACTCATGACTAACCATTGAAGTGTGTATCACAGAATAAATGTACAACTTCAAAGATGCTCTATTTTTCCAATGAAGAAGTCGATGCATGGTTGCACATAAGTACTCCAGTATTTCCAACTATATCATAAAGAATACACAGTATAAAAATAATGATTTATGGATATTGTTTATTTATAAAAGCACCCTCATATATGGAACAGGATAGATTATGGAGACCTTCAGGTATGCACTAGTCTCATATTTGCTGAAAACATGATAAAATTATAAGATCCTTTCGGCATTTACCTTCCCCTGATGGCCATATTGGGAGGGAGGGAGGAAAATTAATTAGAAAAAAAAGACAAAACCTAAATCTCTTGGATACTAGACATCCTCGATCTTCAGATCTTCATCCTGGTTGTTGTCAACTCATTATTAGTCATCTTTCATCACTATAATGAAATATATGATTTGAATTCCTTTATTCTTTAAGAAGTTTTGATTCATCTGGGAGCCTGGTATTTTCTACAGAAAGATTCAGCTCTGACAAGCCCCCCTTGGCTACCTGACGTTGAGTGGGAGTCTTTGTGTCTCCGGTGAGTCTCGACTCTCCCTCTTAAAACCACTAGAAGTCAGTCATGAGAGTCGTCCTAATGTCCTAACCTATTAACTACCAACTGCCTCACATCTAAACAGTGGAGGTGGATTAATTTCCACTCTCTTAAGACTTTGGGAAATAAACTAAACTCCTCTATGAATTTGGAAGAACAAACCAGATCCAAATCATAGCAATTCATAAATCTTTACCCATTAAATCCTTCCTTGGGCTGTCCTTACACTTTTACAATTCTGTTTCTGACAAAGGAACCACTATTGCTGGAGAGCCTAGTCATTGATCATAAACCACAGGTGTGTTGTCAACACAATCAAACCTGGTGTGGGAATAAAGATAATGATGCTAACTACAGGCTTTTAGCAAAGCTTGCTGCATGTCTCATAAACAACAAATTGCTTCCAGTCCTTGCCTCTTCCTTTATCATCTCAGCTCTTTGTCATCCCATCTTCCAAGTGTTCTCAAAGCTGCCCTGAACTGCACAAATTAAAATCAGAACATGTGCAGCAAATACATTATTTCTTGGATTCTGTGATCTCAAAACACTATCAGTGGGCTGGGAATAGATTAGATGAAGTAAACACAGTCATACCTATGCTTATATTTATTTATAACTATATCACATCAATAACAACTATGTTTTACACTTGTGTTAATAAATGACAGAAGAGTTTGGTGCATGCATGTCTGTTAACCCATAAATACATATTCAAATTCACCACATGTATTAGAAAATGTATATAGTCATATAAAGTACAGCTACAAATATACTTAATCTCCATCTGTAACAGCTGCTATTGCCTCCAGAGATCCAAGAGGAACTTCCACACACCCTTCTCTGCTGTATAATGAGAGCCTTGTAGAGTAAGTTAGACTAGAGATGTGCCTTATTCACCAGCCAATGAGCAAACACTTAAATGGCACACTGCATTGTGAAGGGGCCCCCACCATTAACTGGTATTATCCACCTACACAACCAAGCCCCAGAGATGTCTTCAGTACTACCACCAACAGTCTAGTGTTATATAGAGGTCACTTGTCAGAGCTAGAAAGGCAGTCACACCGAAAATTAGGCTTGATGGATAAATGAGTTATGCGGCCCGTATAACAGTCTCTTTGGGTAGTTGGAAGCAAAAGAAGAGGTATAATTAAAGTACTGCTCACTCAGTACTCACTGAAGTACTTCACACCTCAGTACTCATTAAAGTACCAATTACTCCTATATTCACTGCTTCACTGCCTGGGAGCTTAGGGAAAACATTTGTCAAGTTTTATAACTTTGGGGAAGAATGCAGTAAAATAAAATCAAACCCGCAAATGAGCTGCTGCTCAGGAGAAATGCAATCTGAGAGGAAAACAAACTGAGCCCCAGCCTACTTTGCAGCTAGTCACACCAAGGTGTGTAAGAGGATAGTGGGGGGTGGGGGGAGCATGCGGATGAGTCATGAAAGACACATGCATGGCAAGTAGGGTGCAGAATTTCCAAAGGAACCCTTCTCTAAGTCCTGAAATTCCACCAGGTCCAAAATAGAACCCTGCCAGGAAACTCGTACAAAGCACGGAGAGACCTGTTAGGTTCATTCAAAGAATCCTTTCAGATCAATCCGACTTCCACACGATTCCAGGGTAAATGAGTGCATTGCTTTGCTGCGCACACACCCAGACAGCAAGAGGAGCAGGGAGAAGAGGAGGCGTCGTTAGAAATCACTGCTTCTCAGGCTGCTAAGCAACTCCCAGAATTTAAGAAGGTATAAAAGGGCAAAGAGAATAGAAATAGCAATTAAAGAGCACTCCTCTCCTTTGAAGCTCTTAGCAACCATTAACTAATTAAATTTCTCATTTTAAAAACTGAGTGTGTTGTATTTTAGGATATATCAAGGGCTTTTTCTCACTAAAATATGTAACATACAAATTATTGCAAAAAATTAATAAAAGTCACACAAAATCAGTAGCTCTTTAATTGCTTTTTTACCCACAAATAGAAACATTATTGCCATTTTGTCATCACACAGATTCTACTAGTTTATTCATTCATGTGCACAAACATCCAGAAATTGCTTAGCATGGGCACATTCATTACTCTAGTTTCTGAGGCTGTGAAAAAAAAAGGTTAAACACTGTGTCAGTGGCTGATCTTCTAGGAGGATGAACATTAAGCCATCATAGAGATGGTCCCTTTCAACACTGACAGCGTTCTCTCTATTACCTTAAGGAAGAGGCAGCCACTGAGAAGGTGCTCTGTTCCTGGTCAGTTTCTGTTGTAATGGGGAGTTCACATTTGTGTTGGACTATTCTACTGGACTTGTGGATTCTCATTAACCTCCCAGGTCTGGAGTGTTCTTTGTAAATACCAACTCAAGTTCATTATTGCCTTCTGGTATTATCTGTTCCAAATAGTGCTTTGAATTTTTTGTAGACAACTCTGAAAACACAAGCAGTCAGGGGTCACTGGGCTATGTAGTAGTATGGGGGTGATTCTGTGCACAGGAATTTGAGGAAAACAGCCCACTTTCAGTCTATAAATGCTGTACTGATGTTTTGATATTTTCATCACACCCTTTTTTAGCACTGGCCTTTGAAGAAAACATAAATGTGAGAAGACAACAAAAGGTCTCCAGCCTGTGCCCTAATGATTCCCTACATTTGCACAGCCTGTGAGGTCAGTGTTGTGACCTCAGGCAGGGCTGTCTGCTATAAATACTCACCCTCCTTTCCCTCTGCACCCTCACATACACACACCCAGCACCCTCACATACACACACCCAGCGCCCTCACATACACACACTCAGCCTAAACAGCAAGACTGCTCTCTTCCTTCCCTTCAGTCGTTTTCAAACTGCAGGTGCAGGGTTTCTGGGCAAAAGCTAAGCAGCCGAATCATACTTAGGAGGACCTGAACTGGGGATAATGGTGTCTGCTCCACAAACAGATATCATAGGACAATTTAAGCAGAATTTGAAAGCACCTGACATGCATTCTTATGGTGCAGTCACTTTTCAGTGGTCTTGCTTGCTTCTAATAGAGAAAGGATCATAAATGTGCATGTTGTTCAATATGACAGTTATTTAATTAATGTAAGTTTTCTGTTACTTTGAATTATCTTATTTTGTTATCTTTTCTATAAGCTTTTAGTTATTGATTTCTTTTCTAATGTAACTTTTAAATTGACACATAGAAATGTATGTATTTATGGAGGATAGTGTGAAATTTCAATGTATGTAAAGATTGCATAATGATGAGAACAGGGTTATTGCCATGTCCCATCTCAAGTCATTTTCAGTGTCCTGTTGACCAGTTATATTTAGTTAGCTATTGTCAACCATACATGCATATGTGTGTATACATATAGATATTTCTTGTGATATTCACAAATAGAAGTCATTACTCCTACCCAACTATACCCTATACACATTCTTTACTCATCCTCTATCCATATCTTCCTTGTTCATTCCATACCCCAGTTCTTTTTATCTAATATTGCATTTTTGCTTGGAAGTTAACTTTGTCATAGGTTTTGAGAAAGCACATCTCTCTCAGATTCATCTTAGAAGAAAGAAGAAATATCATTTCCTTTTTCATGTGAAGAAATTTCAAGAATAATCTTTGCAATCTTGCTAGAAAGACTTAATATCTGCCAGCAAGCTCCAGAATATACATGTGCTTGGGAAAGGCGCTCTCTGTCTCTGGGACAAATCCCTTCTATAACATCAGAGTTCAACAACAGCTCATTTTTGCTTACATTTCTATGAACACTCTTGTAGACATTTTACAAATATTATCTTAATTGCTCCTCATGCCTACCCTTTGACACAGACAAGACCTACCACTATATTTTCTGAGGAGATGCCAGGATATGAACCAAAACCAGAGAGTCTATCTTCCAAAGTGTGAGCTTTGGAGAAAGAGCATCCTCATTATCTTAATTAGAGTTTCTATTATTGTGATAAAACACCATGACAAGACTTGTGGAGGAAAGCATTTATTTCAGTTTACAGCCCTCAGGTCATATTTCATCACTGAGGGAAGTCAGGGCAGGAACCTGGGGTCAGGAACAGAGGCCATGGGTGGACAAATGATGCTTACTGGCTTATTTCTCATAGCTTTCTCAGCCTGCTTTCCTATACAATTCAGGACCACTTTCCCAGGTGTGAAACCACCACAATGGCCTAGGCCCTCCCACATCTATCATTAATTAAGAAAATGCCCCATATATTTATCCACAAATCATTCTGGTCATTTTCTCGGTCATTCTAATTTGTGTCCAGGTGGCAAAATACTACCACTTAGCGCATAAGTCAGTATTTTAAACATTTCAGTCACTGTTACCAAATCTGTGGAGGAAAAAAATCACTCTTCCAAGCTGGTCAGGCATGATGTATAAGTCTCCGCAACTCCATCTTGATAACACAGCTTTTGTTCAGTGGTCACTTGGTGAAGCACACAAATGTGGCAGAACCATTGTTCTACAGGACAACACACGGGGCTAAGGAAACAGACTCTTAGCAGATGAAGCATGCTGTGGATTAAAAATTCAGATGTATCTTCACTGCCTATTCATATGACAAATGACCACCACTGCCTAAAACTACTATTTTCCAATTCTAAATGAAAACAGAAAGAAATATAGACCCTATGGAATTAAGGACATGTCCACAAAGAACAAAGAAATAGGGATAAATGGTTCAAGACACTTGGAATAGTTTCAGAAATGAAACATAAGTGCTTAATCAAAGCCTTCAAAGTATGTTTATGCCTCTGTGTGTGTCAGTGTGTGTGTGCATGTGTGTGTGTATGTGTCAGTGTGTGTGTGTGTGTGTGTGTGTGTGTGTGTGTGTGTGTGTGTGTGTGTTACCTAGCTAGAGTGTGTACAGTGTTGAAGCTATAAGAAATTCCGTTCTTCTGTCTCCAGTCCAGGGTAGACTTAAGCCCATCACAAACAGCAGTGTCTTTCTGAATGGAAAACATCTAAAACCTGAAAAGTTCAGATAACTGTTTGCTTATTGGTACATGTGCAGATGCTGCCATCTGGACTCAAACAATCCTTCCATAGAAAAGGGACAAAGCCATAGTGATCGATACTTCTGTGACTCTGAGCAGCATGGAAAGGCCTCTCCTGCTGGAGGAAGACCTGTAACTCACATAGCACACCATCACACTCTCAGGCTTCTCTTTGTATAGACAATTTCAACTCCTTCTCAGTGGGAACGTCCTGCTGGTTTGAATTCAAAGGACCTCTTCAGCTATGCTGTACTAATCGATCTTCTTAGGGGTGGCTTGTGCTAAAAGGGAGAATCAGCCATACTCTGGCACTGGGTTTGCGAAGTCAGGCTGAGACAGAACACAACTACAATCATCAATACTGAGCCAAGAAATAAAAATGATGAGTTCTTCCCTGAAAAGCCAATAATGAACCACACGCCATGGGAACTAGCGTGTGGGAACCAAAGAATATGATCATGGGTCACATCTCACACCAATCCTCCAAAAGGGAGACACTATTACTGAATAACACTAATATTTTAAACAAAGTAGTGAACACACACAGAAATCTTTCACTTCCACCCCACATACCTAAAAATGATAAACACGACCAAAGATGTGAAAATGTAGAAAATCTAAGTGAAGCATAGGTTTGGAAGAATTGTATTCTGAGCAGAGAGATTCAACAATGTGATGCCTTACATTCTAAACATAGCTTGAGACTCAGTAGTCAGAATCTAAACTGAGAGCAAGCACACTATGAACCAGGACTATGTTGTATTTTTATAAATGATGCCCTATGAGAACAAAACCACATTCATTAGTTTATATATTGCACGTGTGGTTTTTTTTATAGCTCCCATGTCAAAATTAAATAGTTGATACATAAACTGTGTGGTTTTTTTAAGTTTAAAATATTAATGATCAGACCTTTTATGGAATTAATTCTCTCAGCTCTGATAGTCAACAGGTTTCCCAGTATTGGGAATCAGCCTTTTCTCACAAGATAGTGTTTGAGTACAGTGGAGAAGCAGCACTTGGATGCAACCCAAGTGAGATTCACACAGCCACGCTGCTCCATCACATGCTCTGTGACAATGTTCTCCACTGGTGTATCTGGCCAGAAGTCTTCCCTAAGCTATCTTGATTAGGATTCCTCAAAATCCCATCTCAGGATGTTTTAAGATAAGAATACAGTATATTTTTCCTTTCAGAGATATGAGCACTGTTTCAATTAAATCTTTATTCATTTAATAAGCACTCTTGTGCTACCTCTTCATCTTTTTCACTAAACGGTATTCAGGAAATGCATCTGTTGCATGCTGCTATAATCTCCTTGTCTCCACATCTAATGAATGCGTGAGGCAGTTAATAGAATAGAACAGTGGGGACCACCTCACAGAAAACTGCTGCAGTGAGGGGGAGGCTGATCTGACAATACTACAGCACTCCTCTTCTGGACATCCTGAGCCCTGAACACCATCAACTCATCAATCTGCTTAAAACCAGGAAGCCAGGAATGTGATGGGGACAACTCACTCAGTTTTCAAACACAACCACCTATATTTTTTCCCAGAAATTACTGTGCTCAGCATAAAAAGCATAAGATTAGTAAGCATAATTTTTTGCTTCTAACAGCATCTCCATTTCTAGTATTTTCAGTTGGAAAGAAAACATATAATCACCCGACCTAAGTCTCTGAATCTCTGAAGAAAAGCATAGTTGGGAATAAGTTCAAGGGATCATCCAGGACATCTGCTCAATCTCATGACCTGATATTTCTGCTCATCATAGAAAATGGTAACTGCCTGAATTCATTCAGCCCCTTACTGCTATCCTACCAGCCTTTTCTGTCTCACGTCTACACTTTATGCAAGCTGAAGAGTACATGACAGGGCTCAATAAGTAAGTGATGGCAGAGGAGGATGGAAATGTGGAGGACAAATAATAACTCCAGAGTAGAGAGAGAATCCCGGTAAAGTCATGGGATCCTGTCCCTGGTGCAGTCAAGGACGAGACTGCAGGATCTTGATAAATATTATAAAAGGCATTCTTTTCCCTTGACAAAAATTTGAAACTAAGTGACTTGCAACTTCTTTCTCAATGTTTACACATTAAAACTATGTTCACAGTAGACTGCTAAATGTTTAGTTATACAAGTATGCATAATAATTTGTTATATACCCAGATACATTATATCATATATGTAAGGTAGTATTTCATCCTCCATCATGTGTTGTGTGTGTGATTCGTAAACATATAATATTTATATAATATAATATTTCTGAGTACATTTTTAATCCTTATATTGGAGGTTATTATTTTGATAAATAAGACAAAAATAACAATGATTAAAACAATTTTAGAATCACATGGAGTCTTTAGAACCAAACACTACTTATCATGTAACTAACCTTAAGAGTACTTTTCAGGTTCAAAGGCAGTTAGTGTTGTCTTCACAGAACAGAGGCAGCGTACATAGATATCTCAACATTAACAATCACCAGGATTAGGGTCAGAGCTCTATTGGCTTCAATTGTCTTTAGAACTCTCATTCCTAGGATACCTGAAAACACATATCTGCTCAGCTGTTAACAATCTCAAACAATCAGCAAACACATGTGGGCCTTTGGTCACTGGGAGCAAATTTACAAGGGAGTTAGGCAGGAGAGTCAGGCTTGCAGATGGTGTTGGAGGTGAGGAAGAACATGCCAAGCCAGCATGTGTCTGGTGAGGCAATAAGGGGATATCTGTCCGTCTAAAATCCCTAGGGAGGTGGAAGTCAATTTTGATACTTTAGAAGTCACATTTTTATTTATACTCTTTGACTAGAATCCAGTGGGTAGAGCACAATGGGAAGCCCCCAAAGACTAAACATTTACCAACCAGGGAGCACATATCTTGATACTTTAACAATGACTATCTATCATGCTACCTATTGACTGGTTAAAAATGGGTTTGAAAGATCTGTTTAATCTACCACTTGAGCCTAGCTGTCTTGCATCTACCTGCTGTCCTCCACACTTGCCCTGCCTCCTAGCTATAGAACTTCATAGGAGATGTAGCTTTGCCTGACAAGTTTTCCAAGTGATAGAGTCTGTTGGTCAATAAAGACATAGGCAGAATTGTCATGAGGGAGGTATCCAAGTTCTAACTGCACTATGTCTTTCAAGGGGAATTGAACTCTGTTTTTCTTGAGATGGGTGAGATGAGGAAATAAAGAAATAAGAGATTTCAAAGGATAACTTCATTAACTTCATTGACACATCTAGGTTCTTGTTTCCTAAATATAGAAAGAGAATAAATCAATGATCTGATGTTATTGATAGATATGAGCTGAAAGTGGTCTGGATACAGACACTGTGATGATGAGACCTGAATCTCCTACTGGATTGCAAGTACCACAATAGAGCTGTATAAAAAGATCTACCATAAAGACCATGATAATGAATGCTTTCTTGGCTCATGATTTTGGGCTAAAAGAACAAAAAGACATTTAATTGTACTCCAACTCTCTACTTGCCCAGAAAAGAGACAAAAAGTACAGATTCCGCTTTCTCTTTTAATATTTGATGGTGTTGTTAAGTATAATTTTGTTTTAAAGTCTATCTAATGTGCTTTAATTGAAGAATTTACACATAATCCAGATCAGTAATGCAAGCTAAAACTGTTTTAGAAGATGGACTCCATTGCAGGATTCAAACACCTTTTATAATCCTCCTCAGCTTCTGCTTGGGATCTGATAGAGGTTTACTTGATTGAAATTGGAAGTTTTCTATATCCCTCTTGATTGTGTTTCCAACTTAAAAAAACAAAACAAGCAAACAAATTTTAGAATCAGAACAGGAAGTCTGGTTGTTTATCAATGGGGATGATTGGATACCTTGGCTAACTCATCTACTTGGACTGTGAGAAGCAGAAACACACTGTTCAAAAGAGTCAACAGAAGGCATTCACACATTCATGGGAACTGTCAGTCACCTCTAGTTAGAATTGCCATCCATGTAGAAAGTCTCCCAGATGCTGGTCTAACAGACTTAGCACATGAGATGTCAGTTGACCTTTCCATCCTGAAACAGATTAGCTTCTGCTAGCAGAAGGTTCCCAAAATAAAATGTCACACACAGCCAAAGGCATGTTTTTCCATCCAATCAAGAGTTTAATTATACTGTTTGTGGAAGGAAAGCATTGCCATTGTTAGAGACAAGCCGTGTAAGCTCAAGATTAGAGTACTTCAGAAAGTGGACATGTTTATGAAAAAATTCTCTCAAAAACATTATTTATAGGCAGTTAGGCATCAATTCACTAAAAGGAAAATTCAACATCTTCTCATTATACTCTTTTTGTTTGTTTGTTTGTTGTTTGTTTTGTGACAGGATCTTTCTATGTGGGACTGGCTGTCCTGGAACTCATTATTTAGACCAGCCTGGCCTTAAACTAACAGAGATCCATCTGCCTTTGCCTCCCAAGTGCTGGGGTCAAAGGCCTGCACCACCATATCCAGCTTTGTTTTATTCTTAAAATTCATCATCTGTGCAAGTCAAATTGCTGGTATCAAAGAAGGTGGGATATGAGTCCTCCATCCCCCCAAAGACTTCTGAAACAAAGCAGAGGAATTTTTGCCAGCCTGATGTTTAACACAAACCTCAATACAATAAATGAGGCTCAAGAGTGCTTCCAAAATTTAGAGATCCAAATTCCAATAGTAAACAGTACTTTTCAGGCAGTAAATCAAAGTTATTTCATTAATGGTGTTGTGCATACCATTCATACTTATCTGATATATTTCAATACTGGATAGCAAAGGAAATATAATGAACCAAGAAGGAGCGGAGGTTTGGATTAGGACAACACATTGAGATGTCAAATGTCCTGTGAGTAGCTCTCAAGTTATTTTTCATCATTACCTCATCCCCTAATAATTAGGAAGCTGGTTCAGCTAACTTATGTTTGGTCCTATAGGGACTTAGGGACTGACTGCCAGTAAAGGAAAGTTAAAGGACTGTAGGATGTTCACTTAACTCCAGGTACTAATGGGAGAAGTGCTTTGTGCTTTAAAATGTATTTTATAGAAATTACAGAGAAATGAAGCATTAATGGCCCAAACGCCCATGAGATAAATAAGAAGGAAGCTAGCAATGCTTTGTTTCTCTCCCTGCAGAGATCTAATAGAATCCTAAACTTAATACACTTTGCTCCAGTGCAGTTATCATAGCAGAAAAAAACAAAAACAAAAACAACAATTTCATATTTACTTCCACCTACATCTCACTGGAGCAGAAGTTATAATTTTTTCGGTGTTTTCTCCACTGTTATGTCACTGTTAAAATGCAGCCCTTAGTTAGAGAGTGGAATAAGGAAAATATACCTGAAGTCATTCTCTTCACACAGGCCATGTTTTAGCTGACTAGAGTCTTTATGTGCATTGTAAAATCTCATCAAATGACTCATAATCAGTGACAGGGGATTGGAATGGGAATCATAATTTTTCACATCAATGTGGACATGGTGTCTTAGGACTTCAAAGATGAAAATACAGGAAAGTGGATGAATGGAAGCTAAGTCTGGATGGTTATTGTCAACCTGGCCCTGTTCTATGAGCGCAGCCCTCAGCTCTTCGAAGCAGATTTAGAAAAACCATCACGGTGCTGCTTCTTCTCTACCCAGGATCACAAGTTCATGTGCAGCTCACAAGCCTTAGAGTCAGGTCATGAGTGGGCACCACACCAGAACCAGAACTTCATAGACTACTGTCTGCATGCGTGCCAATTGAAGTCTTTACTAAAATGCCGAATAGGAGGTGATGGGCCCTGAGTACTGTATTTCTAACACACTCCCATATGATGCTTGTTCTGACCCACAGGCTGCATTTAAAAAAGTAAGAGCTTGAGGGCAGGGGCAATTTCTCAGTTCTTAGAACCAGTGTTTTGTTTTCACATAGAAAAAAGGAAAATCCATGTCTAGCATTTTATGTCTCTTGTGGGTAATCTTGATCGAGAACAGCTTCATCTTGATCATGTCTTACATTGCCTAATCAATTAAGCAATTTATTTAATGATTTTTTTCTTTTAGATATGTCTCTGTTCATTTGTTATAAAGAGAACATTATGAATATGTTTTAACATTCATTTACTTATTCATTTACTTGTATGTATAAATGTATTTGTGTAGTATATGGGCACCAGCATGCCATGATGCACCTGTAGAGGTCAGAGGGTAAATTTCAGGAGTCAGGTCTCTCTCTCTCTTCCATGTGGTTCCTGGGAAATCAAACCCAAGTCATCAAGCCTTTACCTGCTGAGCCATATTGGTGGCCCACAGGTATATGTTTTAATATGATACAACATTAAATATTTACCAAGTTTCACACTAATTCTCCAGCAGATGGACAATAAAAAAAAAGCCAGAAAAATAACAACAACAACAACAAAAACCAACGAATAGTGCTCTGCTCTAAAGGAATGGAATAAGGCAGTTTTCTTTCCCCAAAAAAATACAATGGAAAAATATCTAAATTATCACGGTGTAAATGCATATTATAAATGACCTGTTGCTGGAGGGCTTCTCTCCAGGTTCCACCAAGCCCCGCAGTCCCACAATCCATGTATAAAATAATCACTCAGATGCTTATAATACTTATAAACAGTATGGCTGTTGCAGGCTTCTTGCTAACTGTTCTTATATCTTAAATTAACCCATTTCTATAAATCTATACCTTGCCACGTCGCTTGTGGCTTACCGGTGTCTTTACATGCTGCTTGTCCTGGCGGTGGCTGCAGTCTCCCTCCCTCCTTTTCCCTGTTTCCCCCATTCTCCTCTCTCCTTGTCCCACCTATACTTCCTGTCTGGTCACTGGCCATCAGTGTTTTATTTATATAGAGCAATTCCTTCATTTGTAAGCCACCCACTAAATAAATCTTCCTTTTAACTACGTGGAGTGGCCTTAATAATTTCACCAATATCTGGTGCCCACGTGGGTCAAATTCCAAAGGCCTGGGCGGCTCCTGCCCTCAGCCTCCTCCCCGGCTGGCGGGTACAATGACCGATATAATAAAGGTACAAAATAAATACATTTAATACGTGGAAGTGGCCAGGCTTTCACCCTCATATGGCCATCAGTGCTGTCATATGAGTAGCATCTCTGTGTTCTGCTGAGACATCATGTGAGACAAATTAGACCACTGAGTACAGGATTCCACATTTATAAGAAACAGGTCAGAATCAATTAGTTTTAAACTGTAAGTTTTAGGATTAGCTTATTTTTGCTTTGCACTTCATAAATGAATCCACTTACACATCCCTAATCCTCAATATAAACAATGCATTCATACCAGCAATCCCAAATTGGTGCTTTCGTTCTAGCAGTTGCAAAATAATAAAATGCTTCAGGAACTGAGCATTTGTATCCAATTTCACTTTTGGCTTAGTTAAGCAAAATCATCATCCCTGAAAAAGGCTTTGAATGTTTTTCAAGCCAGTTTCTCTGCTGAAGCAGCTCTTTTCATAAAATCATACGACAATCTCTGTTATTTCTTTTTTCTTTTTTTCTTCTTAAATGATGCACCATCTCTTTAAAGAAAATTGGGTTATTGATTAATTGATTATATGATGCTCACAAATGCCAACTTAAGCACAAGTAAAGAGACACTATTGAATGTTCATAACTCAAAGCTTGCAAGACCACACTACATGGTTGCGTAATTATCATCTCCCCCTTTAATGAAGATATAGCACAATGCTTTGCTGGTGTAATTTAGACGATATATCAAAACTATGCAAAATTTTCTTTACACTACAATGGGAAACTGCAACACACATGTAAATGACAGGGCTCAGCCTGGTTGTTAAGTCAGGGCATTAGTATGCCAAGGCTGTAGTGGCGGTGCTAGTCTTTATAAGGTGACACTGGAAATCTTCAGAGGAAATTAAAGTACACGGTGCTGACTTATAACTTGTTAGTGAAAACCATGACATTTGAAAATGATTAGCAGAAAATGGAGTTTTTATTTGGATACTCAATACCCTAGAAGTGTCTAAATAATAAATGACTTGGAGAAAAATATCACCCCTTTGGAGAAGTGAAGTAAATGTTGCAAACAACAACAATAGCACAATAACAGCATCTACTGTTTGTCCAGGATTTGTTGCACAGATTGAAGGACGTGTGCTTTTGTGCATGGATTTAAATCATAGCTCTATAATTAAGTACCATGAAGCCATGGGGGAAGTTAGCTATCCTTTTTGGTGTCTAATTTGCTCCATCTGTAGAAGGGCATAAAAGTAGTCCCCTCTTCACTGTGAGGGAATATCTAACAACATGGAGCTATGCAGCAGTTAGGGCTGAATGTGGCAGAAACAGAAGTACAGAAGTTTAAAACCAACTAGATGTGATTCCTTACATGACAATAAGTCTAGAAGGACTTGGTCTTGGGGTGGTAGAAAGGGTCAAAAGGTCATCGTGGGCTCAAGAACCTCTTCTTCTTCCTGTCACCCTGAAGATGGAAGCTAACAGCTATCCCTGTGAAGTTCAGCAGTCCTCTCCACTGTCCAGGCTGAAAGGATGGAGCAAAGGGTAGAAGGCAGTGGCACTTAGCTTGGGATGCTAGCCTGTTATTTTCTGCAATGTAAAGGGGTCTTATTGCACTGTATGTGTACCACAACTCAGCACATGACCTGTCTCAACTTCAAGGGAGTCTAAGGAACTAGTATTTTAACTGACATATTGTGGCTTGGAATAAAGTTGACTCATGTACTTAGTAAGAAGGTTAGGGGAAGATAAATAATTCATAAGTGATACCTGTTATGTCATTGCAAACTATACAATTTCATAAATATTAGCCAATATTGTTATTTTAATTCTTTTGTGTATTCCTCAAGAACACTGAGAGCATGGTGTATAAGTCATAAAGCAGACATGCATTTAATTAAATTTAAATATCTTCTGTATAAGTCAGCAGTAGTAAGAACAGAGAGTAGAGGGAATTACAAGAACAGAGAAGGAATGAACGGTGTTTCACACTCTGTCATTCAACATAGTAAGCTCAGGCAGAGCATGGCAGCTGATTATCAAGGCACACAGGATTGCCAACTTTTCCTGGAAAGAGGTAGTATTTACCTGAGGCCCTGGAGAGGGTCCAGCAGGCTCAACTGACAGCTGGACTTGTGACAGTTCCCATCAGAGGTTTATCACACACTTCCTGGAACTCCTAAGAGACATGTCAGGGAACCATTGCAGGGGCCCAAAAGCTTCAGAGTGAGAAGTAATGATGACAATGAGGAGGAATTCAGGTTTCACACAAAACAATTTCGGTAAATAGTTAATATAATGCTAGTGTAGCCAACTGATTTTTACTATTTATGTGAGGTAATGTGAAAAATAATCTACAGGCATATTTCTCAAATATTTTTATGAAATCTCTTCAAATTGAGTGTTACTTAACTCATACAAATGAAAGGTCAAGGAGGTAGATTGTCTTGCCTTGCTTCTCTTACTTACAAGGTTCTGGCACTGAGACTTAATCTCAACTCCACATAACATGAGTTCAAAGACTGGCTGAAAAAGCAGAGTGTCACTATTCCTCATTTTCAGAAAGAAAGCACATAAAAATATAGTGATTTTCAAGATTATGTCTTGCGGGCCATAAGATTATATTATAGAGATTTAGCTGTGTATTAAAGCTACACTTTGACCAGCCAAGGGTCTGTCAAATAGGAAGCCATTTATCATGAAATATTTGTTGTTATCCAGTTTTTAATGCTTCAGCTGTCTTCTGCTATGAAATTCTTGTGTGCCCAAATACTATAGACTATTTGGCAAACAGCTAAGCTTCTCAGATGCTGAACCTCTAGGTAACTAACTCCTCTCCCCACCCCCACCCCCTGAGCCTAGGAGACAAGCAGGCTATAGATGCATAGCTTTGCTTCTTGTACAAATGAAGCTCATATTATCCCCTTCCTTCATGCCTAAGGGCATGGCAGAGAGACTGACTGAGGACAATAAGGCTTTTTACATAGCCAAATACAGTAAGGACTGGAGCAGAATTCTAGAGGAGACACAGAACTGAGTGGCCAGAGAGGAAGACAGAGGTTCAGTAGAGGGTAAAGCAGATCTTTTGTAGAGTTTATCAGGGTCAGGAAGGATATAGATGGAAGACAAAGGAACGGAGGACAAAGATCAGGTCAAAAGCATAAGAGCTTACTAAAACTAAAAGGGCAGGAAAACTGGGCACAGAGAGAAGCTGAATGTGAGGGCAAGGCTGAAACTGTGTGGATGGAATCGACTTAGAAGAATAAAGTGAATGGACTAAAGAACTCAGTGTGCTTAGATTCATTTGACATCCCTCAGGTTAGTATCATTAGCCACTTGTAGCATCTATTCTGGATCCTGATAGAAATCTCAAGTTAGGCACTTGGGGGGAATTCGATAATTATGTACATATATGAGACTCATCTATAAAGTGTGTTAAAAGTTTCCTTTCCCTGACTGGCCTACCCTGGGTCCCCAATTTAGTATCAGGTGATACCAACACCTGCAATAATGTAGATGTGAGCAATTTTGAGGAGTGTGCTAGCATGTCAAAGGTCACAAAAGCAACACTGTAATTCTCAGAATGAACACCCAAGAACAGATCATCCTTAAATAGAAAGAAACACCTTTGTGCAGATGAAATACTCTATGTGCATTTTACTCTTAGCAGATCAGGTTGATATTCCTTGAAAAAAAATATTTATTTTAGAACTACTTTAAATTTGTGGAAAATTGTGAAGATAACATAGAAAAGTCAATATATCACACATTAAATTTTCATTAATATTAATAATGGACATTAATATGTCAAACTTATAAAAATTCATCTATTAACCTTGGTACTGACAACTAAGATCCATACTTGGTTCAGACTTCATTTTGTTTTTACCTAAAGATGCCAGACCAAGATAACCCATGCTATTTTGGCATTGTGACTTCTTAGTTCCTATTAGCTATGAGAGCTTACTTCTCAAGTTTTATTTTAGAAAAGCTTTGAAGAACATGGGTTATACGTTTGTGGAATTTCACATAGGGGTACACTAGAGTTCAATTTCCAGCAATCACATGGTAGCTCAAAAACATCTGTAATTCAATCCAGTGCCCTCTTCTGGCATGTAGGCAGAACACTATATATATATATAATAATTTTTTAAAAGAATCAATATCAGATCAGGGGTTTTCTTTCAGAGCATGTAACTTCCTTAATGGCACAACTGAATATTTCTCTCAGCAAAGACAACTAGCCTGCAGTCTTCACAACCTTGTTGATGTAACATATGAGTTGGAGTGGTGATTCTGCCCCCTTGATGGACAGTCCTAACAACCAAGATAGAAAATACATTTCAAAGGCATGGAAGACCTGAAGTATCAAGACAACTAAGTAGCAACATTATTTTCATCATCATCATTTAATATTCATTACTATAACCTTGTATGAATCAGGATCTTCAGAGAAAAGACAAGGGAAGAGCTATATAAGTGGCTATAAATTGCAAATTATGGGCTGGGCTACTTGCATTTCGGGTATAAACTGCCCAGGAATTCTTTGAAGGACTAATGCCTTTGGTACTTTAGTAGTTAGGGATGATACTATTTACCAATGGTTTTCTATGCATTTTCAAGTTGTACTAAAAGGAATAAGATGGGCACACTTATCTACCCAGCAGAGGCTCACTGCTGCCGTGCATAGTATGAATTTGCTTTCTCAGTTACCACGTCTCTCTGTTAGAAATCAGTGCCTGGTGGCATCTGCCCTTCACTGAAAAATCTGTTCTTTCCAGAATCTGTAAAATTATTAGGAGAAGCCTTGCAGGCAGAGCCTCTTCATTCTAAAATTACATTATTTATGCTGCCAGTCGCTTCTTAGATGACCTCGTCACTTCTTTATGCCCCTAATTCCCAACCTTCTCATACATCTGTTTGAAAAGAGGCTGGCAAACAAAAACACCATTGCTGGTGATGGAAACTAGGGCCACCACAGAGCAGGCAACTAGCTCTCAGCAGTGAAGCACCACCATTGCTCTCCTCAAACACAAAGTACAGTGTCCCATAGGTAAACTTTTAGTTCCTTTCCAGGCACCTCACCCACCTAACTCCATCTTTTTTTTTTTTTTTTAACTTAGGAAGGGTTTCTGAGGCTGTTGTTTGCTTTCTCTTATTTCCCACTTTAGCTATTTATATCTCAATAACATAATAATATCTCACCTTGGAGCCTATCTTTTTTCAAAGTATTTAAGTCCTCTTTTGCTGCGGGATGTTCTGCATGGCAAATGTGTTGCTCTGACTGGTTAATAAATAAAACACTGATTGGCCAGTAGCCAGACAGGAAGTATAGGTAGAACTAACAGAGAGGAGAATTGAAGGGACAGGAAGGCAGAGAAGGAGACTGCAGCCGCAGCCAAGACAAGGAAGATGTAAGGTACCAATAAGCCACGAACCATGTGGCAAAGTATAGATTAATAGAAATGGGCTAAATATAAGAGTAAGAGCTAAACAATGATAGGCCTGAGCTAATGGTCAAGCAGTTTAAATAATATAAAGGTCTGTATGTTTATTTTATAAGTGGGCTAAGGGACTGCCGGGGCTTGGCGAGACCTGGAGAGAAAACGTTCCAGCTACACCTTTCCCCAATCATTTTGTTGATTGTAAACACAGTGGTATTTTTTTAAGGCAGTTTTTTTTCCTGTATAGCCCTGGCTGTCTTGGAACTCACTCTGTAAACCAAGCACGTCTCAAACTCAGAGATCAGCCTGCTTCTGCTTTTCAAGTGCTAGGATTAAAGGTATGTACCCCGACACCTGGCTAGTACTTTATTCTTTATAATCTTTGTAAATCTCCTATAAGATATGATCACATAGGGTATGTCAAATGTCAACTTAATAAGCATCTGTGACATGAATATATAAAATCAGGAATAGCTTAGTGTGTACTGCACACCAAGAGCTGAAGGTATCTGTTTGTACAATATAGTTTTAATCTAACCATTCAATAATGTTTTACAAATTTAGGGAATGAGGACCCTGAATCTTCAGGACATCTTTGACAATGCCAAGATTTACACCTAGGTATGTAAAAGTGTTTTATGGTGCCCACTCTTAGATTTGTGATGGGGGCCATGCTCACTGAATGCCTCTGAGGTTCTGTTTGTCATCTATCCAGTGAAACAGCCATTTCTATCACACCCCCCCCCCCAGTATTCCTGTATTTGACCAATCCTTTTCCATAAAAGATGCATCCTCATTTGCCAAGCCTTTCTTGTTTCCACAGTCAAATTGTCTTGACTCCTACACTGGTTTGTACAAAATTAACATTTTAATATTTTGTCTCATCCAGATCTTCAGGAATGATGGTCCTAAGGTAAACCCAGAGAATAACCTTCAGATTACTTTGTAGGAAATAATTATTCACTTCTCTTGCTTTTTCCATATTCAGCATGGGAGTTGACAAATACCATGGATGTCTTAAGACTAGGGCTTATGGAGATAGCCAATTCTGTAGAGTTCACACATTTGCATTTAACATTTGAGGGATTTCCTTGACTTTTAATTTCTCACAGGCACTCTGGAATTTTGCCAGTAAAATTATTAATAGAGTATACACAAAAGAAAAAAAAGGAGAAATAAATGAGAGGTGGGGAGAAAAAGATCAGAGAATAGTAAATAACTCAAGAAGTTAGAAGTTTGCCTTGTGGTTAGCTAAACCATCTAAAGCAGTATACACAGAGTTTGTGCAAGCCCATGATTAACCAGCATGAGGAAATCAATTGTGAACAAACTACTACACACATTGGAACTCAAAGGACACCATCATACTTAAAGTGGTCTGTCCCCGTTCCTGGCTGTATTAGCAGAGAGGTGTTGCTGGCTGTATTAGCAGAGTGGTGGACCAAAACCATCACTTTAGGGTGTTCACTCTGATTTCATTGTCGGATTAGAGTGTAAGGTCTCAATGACCTGATAAACAGCTAAGAGGCAGGTTGTCTACAACCAGGCACCCAGACACTCTCTGGACTGTTGGAAGAGCAACCTCTTCATGGACACTGTGACCACCCCCACCAATTGTCTCTCAGTGTGGGGAGCTCACCACAAGGAGGTTTTCTGCTGGGCAGTAACATTAACATGGGCTTAAGACATCACTGCCCAGCAGAAAACAAACAAAAAAAATGCACAGAGATTCTTCCCACACACATCCACGGGAGAGTGGCCTAATTCAGGGTGACCAACAGTCACAGTTTACAGCAAGCTGCTTCTTCGTTGACGGTGTAAATCCTACTTCCGAGGAAGCGCCTAGCAAACAGGATAAATTTCATCACTGTACAATTCTTCTAACAATGCAGTCAGTGCAATAATACTCTCTTTTTTGTGGTTCTTTCTTTCTGTCCTTCTCAGTATCTTTGCCATGAATTTTTTTCTCCCCTTTGTTCCTTAATTCTTTTCTGAAAATTGATTGAATTCTCTTACTAAGTTATAGCAAGGGAAATGCAGTTTCCCTGGGAGGCAGTTCACCCCTCTATAAATAGAATATAACTCTGAGGGGAAAAGTAAAACAGCAGCCTTATATAACCTCTCACAAAAGCCCTGCTCACTTTCTAGCAGGACCAGAGAAGGGCCTACAGTTCATGAGCTAAGCAGAAACATGTCTCACCAGTGGGAACACTAGTGATTTTCATTCAGATTGATCCAGTCTGCACAGCTGAGCCCTCACGTCCTCTCCTACTCCACTGTGATTTGGAGCGCTGGTTAAAGCTTGTCTCTCAACCAGGCAGGGCAGAGAAAAAGCTTCAAAGCCTTGCACTGAGATCTCTCTCTGCCTGAAAGCTTTACTCCTCTTTAAACACCTCAGTTAAGCCCTCTCTTTCCCATCACGGAAGCTCAGACAAATGAGCAGTTGGTTTGCTTCATGCCCCAAAGATCATTTCCAATCAAAAAGCGAGGTTCAGTTTGGGGTCCCTTCAACCAGGGGCTCACTTTTAGCAGGTGTGTTCTTTCAGAACTGACCTGAAGGACACAGAGTGGAAATGATTCTGGCATCCCTTTTATGTGCCTCCCTTTCCCCCTGAATCACAGTGTTTTCAAGAAGGAAGAGAGTGGCTGGAAGGAGAGATGGGAAATGAAAATTAGCAGATCCTTTTTGAAGTGTGTCATCTTCTTGAGAAAAAGATGAGGAAGGCAGTTTGATTTCCAAAGGAGTTTCTATCTCAAGGAAAATGAAGCATATCATGACGTCTGAGAGATACTGAGGCAGCAAACAACAAGCTAGAAGCCTCTTAGATGTGTGGGCAGTTGGGCAGTTTGCCATTGTAAAACTTAAAGCTAGGCCACCCAAAGATGGTGCAAGATAAGTCTGAATTCATGTGGCTGGAGCCCTCCCGCCCCAGTTGACCAGTTATGGTTGTGAAGACTGGGAAGGTCTCCTTCTCCTAGGTACATGGCTCTAAATCTTCTTTCACTCCAAAGGAGCAAGCTCAGGCAATGGCTAGGCTTTCTGAATTTCTAATGAGTCTATATATTTCTGTTCTGTGGACAACACCTCAAATAGCTGCTGTAATGCCATTAGACAATGAGAACCAGTACAGTGGCTGTGTATCACAGTCATCTGAAGATAAAAGCAAATAGTTAGACTTGAGTAGCTACCAGAGATTCTGAATTAACTAGTATGAAGAGAGCCTTAAAACTGATGAAGAATCACGAAGAGATGTGCTTCTCCAGAGCAAAGACCTCAGGGACATATTCTACCTTGAACCTTTTGCTAACAAAGCAAGACTTAACTTCTGGGCATTCGTACTATGTAGTTAGATCAATCAGTCTGAAGAAAATGCATGTAACTAAAATAGGAAGAGGTAGTAATTAAGGATTGTTTAAATTAATGTTATTAAATTAATAATTTAAATGTAGAATCCACAGCAATGTGTTATAGGCAAATACATTTGACCAGTACTAGATACACTTAATATAGCTCAAATTAATATCATATTAACAATAAATTCTATTTATGAAATAGTGAATTGAAATACATACTCTATATATTTAACAACTGGAGTGATTCTTATCACTGATTTAGAGTTGGAACATATAGGTTGATTTTCTGTCCATTTAATAGAGGGGGGTGTTGACATGCTTCAATCAAACCCATCACCTGGTTTTCTATGTGTGTGTGTGTGTGTGTGTGTGTGTGTGTGTGTGCATTCTAGATTGTGTCTGCTCTGTCTTCATGGCCAAAGACCACAGAGCCAGACCCTGTAGGTATAAACTGACTCAGTGGCACAACTACTATTGGATACAGTAATATGATTCAGTTGCAAGCCACTGGCTTCTTGATGAGCTGTAGATTAAAGCACAGAGAACATGTAACAATATTTGAAGAAACAGCAACGTAGAGAAAATGTGGTGGAATGCAACATACTGGAATAAAAACCATCTATAATTTTAAACAAAGCTTAAGGCTCACTTTTTCACTTTACTTCATGAGAGAAATTAAAAATATAGTTTTCAGGAGGCTACCCAAAGAAGAAATGCCCCCATGCCAATGCCAGTAGCACAGAGAGGTGAAATCCCATTCCCTCTCTCTGCCCAGTGGAACTGGCCTCCTGAACATGCTCATTAATAAACATTTACTTTTTTCTAGCTCTCCATATTTTCTAAAACTGTTTCTGCTTAACTATGCTATTTCTATCAATAAAATCCAATGGTCCACAGTAGGAGAGACTGGCTTATAAATTTATAACAGACTGATGAATTAGGGCAAGAGATTTTTATGCAATTCACCTACATATTATGATACTTGAAATGTTCCTTGGACTCAATATCTGTTATCATTTTTGTCGGGTAGGTATTCTGTTCTCCAGTTGCGGTTGCCCACTTTGGATCCCAGCCAATGTGGTAGCTTTTGGAGCCCTGGCAGACAGTATTCCTGTGCCACACATAAAGGAATGGACATGAGCTAGAGGTAAAGGGAGATGGAGAAAATAGCTAGGGGGAAGCTTAGGTCAGCTACTATTTACCTATATTTTAAATAATGTGAAAATATTCAAGAATGCTCCTTGATAGGATCTTATTTCAACAGATTCTACCAGTTCCCTGAGTATGGAAATCTGTTGGGAGAGGACCGAGAACACTTTGCATCCTCATCTAAATTATTACCATACAGTCCTTTCCTGAAGCATGATACACTGATTGGTTTTGTTTTTGTTTTTGTTTTTTTTTTTTTTTTGCTGGTTTTCTCCCTCTGCTCCTTATCAAATGCCCTCTCCTTAACTTACTAATTTATTCCTCCATTGCCAGCTCAACCACAATTTTCTCAGAATGCCCCGCCCCTGCCCCTGCCCCATCCCCATGTATTTTTAATCTGCTCTCTGGATGCTTTCACTGTCTTCAATGCTGCATCACAATAGAGCAATGCAATTGTGGCTAGGTCTGTTGCTAATCCAAATGTGCTCCCACTGTCACCACCACCTAAACAAGAATGTGCCTAGAGCATTCAATAAATGTAGAGGAGACATGGGAGTGTGCTAACGTGTTTATAGAGCATTTGCCACAATCTGCAAGAAAAACCGTGATGAACTTCATTCTCCCCACATCTACGTCTTAGCTTATTTATATTGTATTTCCTTTCATTTTACCCTATTTTGTCTTATTTTTATTGTTTGGGGTTTTTTGTTGCTGTTGTTTTGTTTTGTTTTGTTTTGTTTTGTTTTGTTTTGTTTTGTTTTGAGACAGGACTTTGCTTTGTAGCTCAAGCTAGTTGTGAACTCACTTTATAGTCCAAGGTGCTCTATCTCATACTGATAGTCTTCCAACCATCACTCCCTAAATTCTTGGGCTATAGATACCCATGTGACATTGCATCTAGCTTCGTTTAAATATGATTGACAACTATTTACACCCCAATGCTTCAAACAAAACAAGAAACACACACATAAAGAAAACCTCAATCACTCTAGGAATTCTAAGAATACAGGGACAAGAGAATTAGCTTTGTCAGCCCACCTTGCTAGTATTAGCATATTAATGGTAGAATGTGTAAACATTATAGTTGACATTTTTTCAGTCTCTCCCCTTTGTTTGTACTTTTTCTCAATGAGCACTTTGTTCTGCCTTATGTGTCACTCACTCATCTATGTATGTGCCTGTCTCGTTGACTTAAAGACAGACTCATAAAAGATAAATACATTAAAACATCCCATTTAGCACATCATAACCCCTGTTAAATATCCATAATGATGATCTTGATTTAAAGATTTGATCTCATTTGATCTTATCAAAGCTCAACAATTATCCTGGGCATTGAGAGAACTACCTGAAAAGTGAGAACACAACTTTTAGAAGACAAAACACATATCCCTAGCTATAACATGGAAAAAAAGTATGATGAGCTTATATTTTTCAATGCATTACTTGGGAAATCTTATCTAGAAAACCACATTAAATTTGAGGCCTTTGATTACTAGAAATAGCTAAATAAACTAGAGGGAGTTCAGAAAAAAATGTAAACATAATTGAGCTTCTGGAGGGATAAGAGGAAAAATTAAGTGAATAAAATCGCTAGAGTTAGATTAAATAAAGATGACTCCAGAAAACATAAACAATTGAGAGCTAAAATTATTTAGCCTTCTTCTAGACCATAGAAAAGGCAATGTCCTTGCAAAAGGAAAGCAAGAACCCTGGCTCCATGGCACAGGTGTAAAGAAGAATATTTGGAACAGCATTACTTAAGATGAATTACAAAGTAAATTTCCAACAGCAAAAAACTGTTGTGTTGGGGAAATGTTTCCCAGGAGAAGTCGTCAACAAACTATCCCTTGAGATGTTTCAAACCAGGGAGAAAATAACTAGAAATTGTCCTGCAGGGAACAGCTCTGCCCAGACATTAGACATGAAAGGGAAAGCTTTGCAGATTTTCCCTCTAATTTATATTCTTCTGAGATCCCATGAGGCTGAGCAAAGATAGGGGAACAATGGGTGGAGGACTCTCAATGCAAAGGCTTGCTTAGATGTCTCAGCCTTGGCTCACATCTCTGAGTCAGCACAGAAGACAACCCACTAGAGAGGCCACTTCCAGCATACCCAAATGAGTTATTTAACCCAGAGACCTTTGTTAGCCTGCCTGATGAGACCAAGTGGAATAAATTAAGAGCATATATAAAAGTTGGAGGCATATATTTCTTCAATCACAGGCTGTCTGAATCCAACAATATTATACACTGTAAATTTGACAATGATTTTTGGCTTACACATTTTAGTATATTCGAAACATATTCAAGGTCAAATGGCCTGGTTAGGATGCATTTTCACTAAGATTTGGTATCTACCATTAGGACTGTAATTCATTCTTCCTTTGGTTACATTAGATTCAGGAGAGTCCTAGTGTGTCTGAAATTAAGCCTAGTGCCTCAGAACTATGTTTCCCTGTAAACTGATGTCTATACAGACATCATGAGCAAAAAGGGTTTCTCATTACAATAAATAATCTTAAAGTGACTAAGGCCATTTTTTCTAGATGAATTTAATGTGCATTTTGGGAAAGTGCTTAACAAGTGCCTGGGGTAAGATAAACTTGGTGTAACATAAGGTAACAACTTCCCAAAAGTTAGACCACTGATGATATCTATATCTAAAATCAAAAGTTTGATTAGTAAGGAAAACAGAATAAATACCAATAAAATTACTAAAATAAAAAGGATGTTCAGTTGGAGAAACAGAATCATAGAAGTCTCTTGCTGCAACCACAAATGGCCAACCAATTTATGAGAAAAAATGTGCAGTTTTATTAGCAATCAGGGAAATGCAAATTAAACTCATAATGAGATGTTAATTCACATCCACCAGATGAAGGCAAATTAAGCAAATGAAAATACCAAGTGTTGGTGGAGACAGGAAACAAAGAAAATTTTCATATGTTCCTGCTGTGGAGCTATAATAAGTGTTGGTATGCCATAGCCACTTAGTATAAAAATGTCTTTTACATTACTCAGAACTTCTATAGCTACTTGGACACCTGGAAATGGTGCTAATTTTTACTGGATAATGTCTAGAAAGATGCTTAAATCATAAAGACAGGCAACAGAAAAATTGGAGTTCAAAAAAGTCTATCAACAATAGCTTAGGCAAGTTATAATCAACTAATGTCATGGAATACTATACACTAGAGTGATTGAGTGTAGCTATATTCACATACAAAGGAGTCTCAGATATTTAATGTTTTTCCATAAAACAAATCAGAAAAAAATACATTTCCTTGTGTTAAAGAAAGATGCATTTGTGGCAATGTTACAAAATGCAAGGACTAATTAACACAAAAAAACAGAAAGCTGTCATTGGGTAAATGCTTTTTTAAATTATTGTTATTATCTTTAGTATTATTATTAATTATACCAGATACTACATATATATGCAGTTCATAATGTAAGTAAGTTACATGATGTTGAAACTAGGAATTCACTAGCATTTCTCTAATCCACACCTTCATTAACAAGGAAAATTATGTTTCATGAAGAACAAATGGCATCCAAATTAATATATCAGATTTCAGAAACACCACAAACCCATTAATTAAATACATTAGGGCTCTTTCCTTTAACAAGGGACTCAGGCCCCAATTTAGAGTCTCCTTTCTTTCATGAAAGACAGTCTCCATAAAACTGAGTAAAATAAAATAGAAAACAAGGACAGAGAGGAGATTCAAATGGACATAACAGTGTAAAGAAACGATGCTTTCTGAATCCAGAATCATTTTTTTAAATATGTAACAACTAGAAACTTGTGTCCAGCCAGGCAGTAATGGCACAAGCCTTTAATCCCAGCACACAGGTTGCAGAGGCAGGCAGATCTTTGTGAGTTCGAGGCCAGCCTGGTCTACAGAGCGAGATCCAGGAAAGGCACAAAGCTGCACAGAGAAACCCTGTCTCAAATAACCAAAAAAAAAAAAAAAAAAAAACCCAAAAAAAAACCAAAAAAAAAAAAAAGAAAGAAAGAAAGAAAGAAACTTGTGTCCTAAATTTTAGAAAAAGCAATGCTCTATCTTCAGGTTATCAGAAATAATCCCTGTAATGTAAAAACTGTATCATAGTGATGACTTGAATATATGACAAACAGGTTAAATTGCATTCAATATCTTAAAAGGCACTTGAGTGGATATTTTTTTCTAAAATTCTATTGGTGAAATCTAAAAATATTGTGACTTAACAAAAAACTTCACCTATTAAAGCAAATGGTCTAAGTTAGTAACATTTATATCATCACATCTGATTATTTTATACTCCTATGAAAATATAATAGATTTAAGAACATTTTAGATAACCTAGTATAAAATTATATTAATCTTTATTAGGCCACAAATCAATGAGGTGATATTTTTATTAAAAAACATTATAAAGAACCAGCTAGTTCAACAAAACATGTTTGTACTAGACAGTTTGGAGAATTGCCTTCTTTTAAGACCCATGTGTAAAAGAAAACTTTCGTGGAATATTAGTTTAACTATGTAAAGATGTGTTGCTGTTTTACCTCGCCTGCCTAAGGTACCTGATTGGTCTAATAAAAAGCCGAATGGCCAATAATGAGGGAGGAAGTGTAGGTGGGACTTCTGGGCAGGGAGAGTAAGTTGTAGGAGGAATTTAGGCTCAGAGAAGAAAGAAAATGAGATGACAGGGGGGCACAGGGGATCAGCCAGCCAGACACAGAGGAAACAGCAAAGCAGGACAGACAGAATGAAAGAAAGGTAAAAAGCCCTGAGGCAAAACATAGGTGAATAGAAACAGGTTAGATTAAGTTAAAAGAGCTAGTGGGGCAAGTCTAAGCTAAGGCCTAGCATTCATAATTAATAGTAAGTCTCTATAGTTTATTTGGGAGCTGGCTGGTGGCCTAAGGAAAATGCCAACTGCAGAACACAAAGAAGAAACTTCTAAATTGCAACAAATGATCAGAAAATGATGTATAAATGGCAGCCAGAAGAAGCTCCAGCTCCAGTTATGGCGCTACATGCTGATAAGATATGGTGAAGGAAAGGAGCCAGAGGCAGGAGGATCATAAATTTGAGGCCAACCTAGCCTACACATTTGGCCCCAACCCTAATAGGCGAGCTCCCCCCCCCACACACACACACACTTGAGAAAGCTAGCCCAGCCACCACCATAGACCTGGGAGAGAGGGCTCTGCCCCTCACCTGAGAGGAGTTTTCTGATCAACCTGGACCTACCAACTCAACTGCCACTCAGGCACACACCCATGGCTTGAAGTTGGCACACCGCAACATCTATCCCATCTCTGATCTGCTGGAGTGTTTGACGGGACCTCATAGCCGCAGAATCTTCATGACTCAGCACAAGAGTAAGATATTGGAGAAGAATGTCGGTGGGAGTCCAGTTTTGATGGTGTACCAAAGCCAGAGGCCTTGAACCTGACTACAACTCATTGCACACTGAACATTTGCAAGTAATGCTGTTTGGACAAAAGGGTATACTGCATGATACACAGCGGCTCCCAACACCCCTAACATGAATGAAGAAGTGATGGAGAGGTGGGAAAGACAGAGGATAGAAATGTTTTTTTTTTCCTTTTTTATTATTGTTTACTTTTATCTTATTTTTATTCTTTTTTAACTTTCCTGGGGGGGGCACTACAAGAATAAGGAGCAGATATGGAGAGACTGGGAGAGGAGTGAGATTGGGGTGCATATGTAAAATTCCCAAAGAATCAACAAAAAGCTACAGAATTTAGTTTTATGAAATTAAGCATATATATATATATATATATATATATATATATATATATAATTTTAAAAGTATAAATGAGTAATGGGTATTGGGCTCCAGAAATTTAGCAGAAAAGAGAAATCTCCCACTCAAGCCATGCCGTAACAGTGTACTTGAGACATATGATCGATAAATATGAAATGATTTGTGTGATTCTGTGCTGGACTTTCCCCCCAAGAAATGAAAGCTATACACACTATGGTTGTTTAAAACTGTTCATAGAAGCAATATAGGCTCATATGACCATTGGCAAATTACCATCCATAATGAAAATAGAAGTATGTTCAATCATACACATTATTACATATTTCTAAATCACACCACAGTACAAAGTTGAAACATTTCTGAACTATCAAGGAAAATATTTTTACTTAAGATTTGTGTTAAAGGGGATTTTTAAACCTCAGGCTAAATCTGTCAAAGAACTTTAGAGCTCTATAGTAATTTTGATCATAAATCAGCCAACCTGTACCTCTTTATGTTAGTAGAGTGCTGAACCTGAGAAATGCACAGTGAGGGAGATGACACTCATGTGGGAGACGTAAATGTGTGCTGTGAAATTGTGCTGCAATTTACCTGAGTGCTGTGATTATAAAGGTGCATAATAATTTGCATTTTATTTTAATTTTTTTGCTGTTGCTCACTTGGCATATGCAACGTGTAATTTTGTCTTGTGAATTTTTTATTGGTCTACAGGGAAAACAATCCGATTGCTTATCCTTTCTCATGAGCGAATTGAAGATTCACTATATGAGGTCTTAATTTGAAGGGGAGTATTTTAAATATATGGGGACAGGGCAATGTCATGGACATTATAAGGTCAGTGAGAAATGCTCTGAACTCTGAAAAGAGAAAATATTGACAAAAATTAAAGTTCTGTACCTCAACCTAGTAACAACTTTGTGGCCAAATCATATGCCTATATTAGTGTCAACCATTACCCTAGAGGGCTCACTCCTTTCTCAATGTTTGTGAACTCTAGAATGCTGCTAATCCTGGCTAAGAGGCCACAGGTGAGTCTGCTGATATAACAGTATTGTTGAGCTCTTTTTGAGTACAATTCATTCTTCACTGAAAGAAGCACTCCAAAAAATTTTAAATTCATACTTAAGACAAATCCCCATGTCTTTCAAAGTGGAATACAACACCTCAAGTCGAATGCCTACAGAACAAGGACTTGGTTTCTTAATGAAAAACGCTTTCCTGGGTTGCATCAAGAAGGGTGGTCTTGATGTCATACTATGTAGAGAGGACAGCTGAATTCTCTAGGGACAGCCAAGAGAGAAGCAAGCAGCCCATAGTAGGTCATTGAAATTTTCATGGGATATTGTCCAAATATTGAATTTGGTGTGTTCTAACCCTGAATCAATGGTATCCCAAGTCAGGATTCAATAAGGTCATGAAACTCTCAAGACCTTCTCTATATTGTCATAATGACACAGAGATAGCAGAAAATGAAACATCATATTTGTATTTTATGAATTTTAAATGTGCATCATACTCCCAACTCTATTTCAGAGATTATGATATTTTTCTATAATCTGATGATTTTATCAGTAATTAATCAAGCAACTTTAGTGGGTTTGTGTTATTATTCTTTTAACCCAAGCAACACTAAGGTTTTCTGAAATTTATGTATACAGTTCATCTAAAAGATGATCGATCAATCAGTAGAGATAGGCGAAAGTGGATCATTTGAGAAGATACTTTTGCAACAAATACCCAAACACAGCAACATGTTTCCGATTTGATATGAGTTTCTGATGATAATCCAGGCCAGGTCTGTGGAAACTAGGCAGAGCTGGATCCAGACTAACACTGTGCTCCTAGTGAAATCATGAGGGTCTTTATTTATACACTTGAAGAAGAAGTCAGGGGGCTGTGGGAAGCAGCTCTCTGTGCAAGTACCATTGTGTTTTAACTAATGACAATGATTCATGACAACCATCTCCTTTACTAATTATCCTGACAGGGAAAAGCCTGGAGGAAGAAGTTTCACATACATAGTTTAAGATGGTAAAATTCTCCAAAGAAACTGTAAGACTATTTGCTTGAAAAATGTCATCTTAGGGCATTGTCTCTCATGGAAAGAGTCAGTTCAGAAACTTCAGCACTTCTTTAAACATTCTGAGCCGGTGAGGATAAACAGGGCCAGGATGACAGGATTTAAATCAGTGTGTATGACAAGGATAGAGATAATACTACATTATATGGCATTACTGTGTGTTGCTTGAAATTTATCAGGAACAATTCACATACATAGGCAGAAGCCTAGAACACTAAATTCATACAGTAGGAAGCATAAGCCAAGAAGAGAGAAACATTCTCATAAAAGATGTTTTTGAGATAATTGTCCTGGGATTCTCTTAGATGGTGTATCATTCCTTCATTCTAGAGACAAACAGGCAATAACATCAGTAACAAACTATCCCACCTTTTCAAATGAATCACCACCCCAACTCTCGATTCCTATTGGTTTAGACTAGACTCCAAAGAGACATCTGGCAGTGTTCCATTCAAGAACTAGATAGGATGAAATCTCATCCTCCTCAATGAACTAAGAAAGTCTGCAGAAAGGTTAACTTACCAGGGAATAAATGGAACACACACACACACACACACACACACACACACACACACACACGTTATAAATCTTTCCCCAGAAAAAAACAAAAACAAAAACAAAACTGTCTATCAGCTCCTCACAGCAGCCTTGCTGTTAAGAGCATTAAAGCAAATGCACTGAGCCTAATATATTCACATATAACACATGTGCTGGCCATTTCACATGCTTCATAACTCAGAGGGCAGCTGCTGCCGGGTGGGAAATGGATACTGTGACAGGTCACTGGTGATTTATACTGCAGCACTCTCAGAACAGTGGAGGGCCTGCTTACCCAGGCAACCCCAGGCCCTGACATCCCCTTCCTTAGCACAGCAAGCCCAGGAGCACATGGCCTGCTGTGCTTGTTAGTGTGAAAAGGGGGTAGATACAGCCAATAGCAAGCCTGACTTCATTATGTTTAGAGTACATAAACTCTCACCGAATGTAACACAAACATGCATTGATAGTTAAATAATTAATGGCAAAGCCTCCTGTTTGGTTCATTAACATCTGAAATTCCCATCTTACCTAAAATTCTGGGACTCTACCTGGTGCCTCTGCACATGGCTCGCGTCAAAAAAGGAAGAGGGTGTCCTACAAGAGCAAACCAAAAAAGGCACTGTTGTCCTCTCTCAGCTGCAAGTCCTCACTCTACACAGACACTGTTCAGGGATGCCCTTTTTGCTGTGGCAAAATAATCTCATTCAAATCGACAAGTTCCACATTTTGCCTAGAAAGAGGGGAAGGACCGATGCTATTGTGCTAGTTTCCATAATCCTTTGTTACCAATCAACAAAGTCTTTAAAAACCTTCTGCTGAGTGGGAATTTCAATGTCTGTGAACTAGACATTTGGCCTTATTAAGTGCACCTCCTACTGGTCCTTTCTTAGAGTGAACTATGCTTCTTCTCTGGCATGCTCCCAAAAATTGCTGCTAAGGAAAAGGGTAATATTCAGATAAATGAGCAAAGACTGGAGTGAGCTAAATTCGCACGGTCTTCAAAATGCACCACCCAGTTTCCTGGGACCTGTACAAGTCACATCACCTTCATTTGCAAATAGCACAAATGTACTTAGAAATGTAGATAAGTTTAGAACAAAGATCAGCAAGCATTATCCACTGGCATTTTCCTTACACATGTGCATTTTTGTTGAGGTTCTTTTTTTTTTTTTTTACTTAGATTCATCTAAGAAGAGAACATTTTGAGAAGAGAATTGAAGTAAAACAGTAGCAAATACATGACTAACTATAAGCAAAAAACTAAATGATAGGAAGGAGATATTTAATTAGGGATTAATAAAACTTATCTGATATATCCACTCATCTGGAACCAATCTGTACCGGGTAATAGTCATTTGGGAATGGCTTTAAAACTGTGTGACTGACAACATTGTCCATTTTTGCACACTTTACTTAATTCAATATTTTCAGCCATGGCCTTCACTCCCTCTCTATTCTATGGGCTTTCTGCTTAGCAGGGAACATTTCTGAACTTCCCCTTTTCTTTCCAGTAGCTCCCAAAGTGCCACAGAGAGCAAGAGTCGATCTTCTGAGCACAAGGAAGGTCCTGCTTGCTCCGCTGGTGAGCACTTGCGGTTTAAGGAGGGGATTTTTAAAGGCACTTTTCACTACTACAAGGATAAACTATCAGCTACCTCCCCACACCTACCTCCCACCTTCAAAGGGAGTAATTACGGGAGGACAAAGCTCTAGGAGAGAGGAGCCAGGGAGGAGGGGACCGCCCAAAGGGAGGAGGGAGGGCGGGCGAGCAACTGGGATGAGAGTGCGGGTAAGCGTGCTCATCATAGGAGTGCACACAGCAAACAGGCACACACACACACGCGCACACACACACACACACACACACACACTCACGCACGCACGCACCCGCACACGCTCACACACATACACACACGCGCACACACACATGCTGGCTCGCTCCGGCTGCCTACAGAAGGATGAAAGCCCAGCGTGTGTGCTCGCGTTAATCCTGCTGGCGAGTGGTGAAGCTGGCTTGGCGCTAGCTTCACGGCCTGAATCCGTTGCCACCGCGAAGCATTCGCAACCCTTGGTCCCTCCGCAGCCGGGACCAGACAGCCACAGCCGGAGTTTAGGACTCCAGGGAGGCTGGGGACTTGGCTGCCGTGATTTAATTTTATTCCCTGTTAATTTCCAAGGCACAGGTTGGGGCGCTCCTGTCCAACTCCTGGCCCCAGCCGGGGCAGTCTTGGGATCTGAGGAAAGGTCGATTCCGGAGGGATTTGCATGCTCTGGCAGCAGCTGTTCTGTCTTTCCCCAGCAGACCGGCTCTCTATAACCCAGTGTCCACCTACTTGTGGTGGCGTCCCGCAAAACCAGTAAATCTTACCACTTTGCTCGTTTTTATTCCTTTGGCCACAGAAGCCCCAGCTCCGCATTCGGAGACTGCAGCATCCAGGGAGCAGCCTTCAGATTCTTCTTTCTCCTGCTTTAGCCCCATCTAGTCCCCTGAACAGTTTTGCCATTTTTTTTTTTTTAATTAGAAACTACGCTTTCTAAGTGCCCGGGCCAAGAGGCCTATTTCCCAGAATATCAATCATTTGGAGTTTGTGTCTTGGAGATATTTGGAGACTTAGCTAGCAAACAACATTCACCCACCGTTAAAATTTCAAATACACATCCCTCCTGGCAGCTCTGTCCTTCTCTAGGTACGTACTGCTGCTATACACTCATCCAAAGTGCTCCAAACGCGTATCACTTCTGTTCCTTTCTTGATTAGCAATCAGCAAGTACAAAAATGCAAACCCAGGGTCGCACGTATTCACACAAACATCCCTAGCAGCTACATCCCGCACAGACGTGCTCTAGGCTCCCTGGATGTCATCCTCCGCTTGCTCCTGTTCCCCCATCCACCTCCTCTTCCTAGGTTTTTGAGGCTCTGAGGATACAACCCAGTTCCTTTCAACAGCATCCCTATCACTTTCACCAGCCCGTCCTCCAAACCAACACAAGTATTTGCAAAATCAAAGATGCAAGAGAGAAGCACCAGATTGAAAAAAAACGCGAAGGGATGCCCTCGACCCCACCAACATCCTCCGCCCCCAGGGGGAAAAAGTCTTCTGTCTTTTATCATCTGCGAGGAAACGGTGGGCAGAGCAAGCAGCAAATACCTTATTTCTCTTCCACTCTAATTCTACTCCCCAAATGAAACTGGAAGAGGAAAGGGGTAAGGGGTGGGGGAGCGTAGAGAAGAAAGGAACGGAGCTCTTACCACTGACTTGAAGATGCGCGCTGAGCAAGGAAGCTCCGAAGAGTACAAAAGCCAGCTTGGGTACCCAAACACATCCAAGACTATTCTCCATATTTCAGCCAACACCTTCGGGGCCGGGGGTCCTGGGCAGCGGTGGCACTCACACACATGCACTCACACACGCATGCACACATGCACACACCCGCGCCGAGCCCCTTCGGCTTCTTCCTCCTCCTCCTCCTCGTCCTCTTCCTCCACCTCTTTCTCCACCTCCCCTGCGCCTCTTCTGCCTGCGAAGCCTTTTTCCTTGTCCAGGGACACAATCAGTAGCAAGAAGAGGCAGCAAAAAGTTCCATTCGGTCCAAGAGCTCCCGAACCCCGATAACACCTTGGATAACTAACTCAAGGAAACAGAGGGTGCAAGAGAAGGGGAGATAGCTCTCCGCTGGGCTTGTGAGGCATCAATGAACGGAATATCCAGGAGGGCTAGAGTGGAGACGCAAAGCAATCCCGTGGCTGGCCATGCGTTAGAACGTTGAAGCTGCTTCCTTGAGGTCGGTTGGTTAAAGTTGGAGAGAAAAAAGATCCACGCCGGTGATGCTGTTCCTTTGGCTTCTCAGAGCTGGGGAACCGGGTAGGGGACAGAGGCGGGGGAGTGCCGGGCGGAGCGCTCTGCTCTCACTTGTTACTGGGGTGTCCGCCAGCGATGTGTGAGCTGAGAGTTGGAACCTTACTATCCATTGATCCGGAGAGTGGAGGGTTGGAAGGGAAAATGTGGAGACCGGAGGGAAACGAACTGGATCAGGCAAAGAATCCACGCGATGGGGGGCGGGGGCCTAGAGAAGCTTAGGGGAAAAAAGAGCGGACGGAGGAGGCTTCCAGCAGCTGCGTTCGTTTGGTCTACATATCAATGCGCAGGGATGCCCTCTGTGGGCAAAGCGTGGGAAGTCACTTTTGTCAATGGAGCCAGCGAACATCATGAGCATCTGGAGGCTTTGCAGCAATCATATTTGATCTTCTGCATTCAGGAAATTATTTTATGTGACTGTAAAACCTAGGCGGGTGTTTCAGATAGGGCAAATGGCCAGGCTTTTACTTTCTTTCTTGTCTTCTGCATTATTTAAAAGAGAAATTTTCATTAGAGAAAAAAAATATCTAATGCAACCCACTTTTATAAGTGGGAAACGGAGACCCAGAAACACCCCACACTGTAAGCAAACGCCAGATGGCCGCTTCCTGAGAGTAACTGGCGTCTTTTTCATTGCTCATTTTATTTCATCCATGGTCACTCTTCTCCAGATGAGAGTCAGATGCATAGGTATTTAAAGCACTCACGATATTCCGGATGCCTCCCAGGAACTATGAGCCTGGGATTTAGCATGACTCAATCTCCATTCTCGAGGGTCAAGGAGATTTTCATCAGTTGGGAGAAAAGAGTAAGTGGACAATTTTAAATTATTATGATATCTCTGCTGATCCATGTGATGAGAAGGTATTCTCATAATGGAGAATGAAAAGCACTTCTCCAGTCCCTGGACAGGACATGAAGGAAGAAAATGTGTGAACCCCCCCCACACACACACACACACACTCACACACAGTTGGTTACAGGAAATCTACACAGAGTAGAAGTTCAGAAAATTGCTTCAAGCCTAGTTATTCTGCATATCTTACCTTCTCTGCAAGACATCAAGCAGCCTCCACAGGAGAGACATCCTGTGCCTTTCATCTCTGCCCCTCACAGATGCTGGTGGACTTGTAAAATAGCTCTGCAATTTTGTTAAAGCAATTAACTAACAAACAAATGGATTTACCAGGAAAATGATGAGAAGGAGCCATTCTGAAAAATGTTCAGCCCCACTTGTCTCTCATTCTTCATCATACCATTTTATTTATTCCTTCCATCTCTCCCTGACTCTTTATTCTCACTCAAATCCACAAGGTTGGGAAAGGATAAAGTGAATTATCTGTAAGAGACGAGTGAAAAAGAAGAGAGATGAATAATATGGAATAAGGTCACCACCAGGAAAATACTAAAACAGGTCAAAGACCCTTCAGGTCCTTAGCCATGCTCATCCGTTTCTACCCAGAAAGTTAACATAAGTAGCATAGCTCATGACTATGGCTAAATTTCTGAAGAGTCTTAGATTCTTCATTAATATCCAATTTTTCAAAACATCAAAACTTTTAGTAGCTAAAGTAGAAGCTTCTGGAAATGTAGGGCTGACGTCTACAGCATGGTTTTAATAGGGCCATGCATCTTTCTGGAAGATCAATGCTAGCAAACTTCAAGAAATTTGTGACATTCAGAATTCATTGTGAAGAATAATCAGACACCAGGGACATGTGCTTTTGCACTTGGACGGGAATCTTAACCTTCCATGTAGATGATCAAAATGACTGCTGAAACAGTGGACAGCACCCTTGTGTCAGAGAGCAATGATTGCAGAACTATGATCTCTTCTTGAAAGACACCAAGACTGCTATTCCCAAGACCAGTAAAGACAGCTGTTATCACCTAGCGGGGACAGAAACCCAAAGTAACCTGTGTTGTTGGGGTCTCTGTAGAGCAGTTGTTCTCAACCTTCCCAGTTCTGTGACCCTTTAATACGGTTCCCCATGCTGTAGTGATGCCCAACCATAAAATTTTGTTGCTACTTTCTTAACTGCCATTTTGTTACTGTTACAAATCATAATGTGGATATCTGATATGCAGGATATTGAATATGCGACCCTGTGGGGATCAAGACCCACATGTTGAGAACTGTTGCTATAAAGGCATCCTATTTAGCCCAATACATTAAATTTAATCACCAAGTTACCTTCCATGTGGTCTCTGATTGTCATGCCCAAATGAGTTCAGGCCATGAGGCCCATTGACTAATGAGGTTCTACAACAACACATCATTTGCTTCTCTTCCTCCTTTAGACTGCTATGTTCCACATCTAATGATAACTCATACTTTCTTGTACTCTTTTTCCCAACAGTCCCATCTTCAGCTTAGTTTTGGAATCCTCTGATGAAAACAGCTTTAATATTTTCAACTCCAAAGAATCTATGACTTATACTTGAGAGACACTGCATTTCCTTTTCCCTCCCAAGTTGTCAGACACACTTCCCACTCAGCCTTCTCATTAGCAGAAGGAAAATCAAAATATGAAATGAGAAGAGAAAAGAAATGGGACTCACCATAAATAGTTTAGTATAATCAATGCTCTTCATACAGTCTTTAAGGCATTTGATATTAAGAAACCTCTTGCTCCATCCATTTGCCTGCAAACCTCATGATGTCATTGTTTTTCTCTGCTGAGTAGTATTCTATTGTGTATATGTGCCACAATTTATTTATCCATTCTTCAGTTGAAGGGCATCTAGGTTGTTTCCAGGTTTTGACTATTACAAACAATGCTGATATGAACATAGCTGAGCAAGTGCTCTTGTGGTATGATTGAGCATTTCTTGGGTATATGCCCAGGAGTGGTATAGCTGGATCTTGGGGGAGATTGATTCCCAATTTTCTAAGAAAGCGCCATATTGATTTCCAAAGTGGTTGTACAAGCTTGCATTCCCACCAGCAGTGGAGGAGAGTTCCCCTAGTTCCACAACCTCTCCAGCATAAAGTGTCTTCAGTGTTTTTGATCTTAGCCATTCTGACAGGAGTAAGGTGGTATCTCAGAGTTGTTTTGATTTGCATTTCCCTGATGATTAGGGATGTTGAGCAATTCCTTAAATGGATCTAGAAAAAAATCATCCAGACTCAGAAAGACAAATATGGTATGTACTCACTCATAGGAGGATGCTAGATGTGGAACAAGGATGACTGGACCCTAATAGTTGTGCCAGAAACCCCATCCAAGGACTGAGGAATCTGGATGCTAGGCCCCGGGTGGAGCGCTGGGAGTCTAATTAGTGAGAAAGAGGAGGGTTTATATGAGCGAGAATTGTTGAAACCAAGGTTGGATAAAGCACAGGGACAAATAACCAAACGAATGGAAACACATGAACTATGAACCAAAGGCTGAGGGGCCCCCAACTGGATCAGGCCCTCTGAATAGGTGAGACAGTCGATTGGCTTGATCTGTTTGGGAGGCATCTAGGCAGTGGTACCAGGTCCTGGGCTCGTTGCATGAGTTAGCTGTTTGAAACCTGGGACTTATTCAGGGACGCTTGGCTCAATCTGGGAGGAGGGGACTGGACCTGCCTGGACTGAGTCTATCAGGTAAATCCCAGTCCTCGGGGGAGACCTTGATCTGGAGGAGGTGGGAATGGGGGGTGGGCTGGGGGGAAGGGGAGAGGGCAGGAAGGGAGAGAACAAGGGAATCTGTGGCTGTTATGTAGAACTGAATAGTATTGTAAAATAAAATAAAAATAAATAAATTTAAAAAAAAGAAACCTCTTGGACTTTGAAATGCATGGTGATAAACATAGTCTAGACTTTGAGTTCAAAGACAAGTTAGCTGGTGCTTCGTTTCTTCCATCCATATATACATTATTAAATGTTTGTAAGAGATTGTGGAGAATCCATGTGAAATCTTGATTTTTCTGAGATTAGGCCAAAAAGATAAGCCCAGTTAAAAGCATGCAATTCTTTTTAGTCTTTCAGCTGAGGAATTGAATTGCTTATGCTACCTTATTTCAGAAAGTTAATTATCTGCCCCTACCCATGCTGTGGGATGTTAATGTATGTCCTGTGGGAGCCCTTCTTGGGTTCCTTGTGGTGTTACCCAGCAGGTTTGCATTTAGGATGATTAGGACCATGGGCCTGAGTGCAGGTGTCTGAGATGGTCTGCACTTGGCTGTATTGGGGGATGGTCTGTATGTCAAGTTGCTCTGATTGGTCAATAAATAAAACCTGATTGGTCGTGGCTAGGCAGGAGGTATGGGCGGGACTAACAGAGAGGAGAGATAAAAGAGCAGGAAGGCAGAAGGAGACACCGCCAGCCAGCCACCAGGCAGCTGCCAGCCACCGCCAGCCACCCGCCAGGACAAGCAGCATGTGAAGATGCTGGTGAGCCACGAGCCGCGTGGCAAGGTATAGATTTGTAGAAATGCGTTACTTTAAGATATAGGAACAGTTAACAGGAGGCCTGCCATGGCCATACAGTTTGTAAGCAATATAAGTCTCTGTGTTTGCTTGGTTGGGTCTGAGCAGCTGTGGGACTGGCGGGTGACAGAGATTTGTCCTGACTGTGGGCAAGGCAGGAAAACTCTAGCTACATACCCACACACTTTTTTCCCCATTCTCCCAATACCACGGACTGGTTTTGAATACCTTTGAAATGATAGCTTGGAAATATGCTTTCAAAAAACAATAGTATCTAGTCAGATGGTACCCATTACAATATTAATTTGAATATACTGCATCTCAAATCATATGAACGTGAAAATATGATAACCCACAATTTATTCATATTTAAGAAATGCACTCAGTCTATATGTTATCTACATAAAATATGCAAATATAAGTATGACAAAGTTATTGCTATTGTCTAATTTACAATCATGGGGTAAGGAGGGTTTTCTTTCACCTTTTAAAACTTTTTATTACATTAATTTTTTTATTTCGGGGGCATTTATACATGTGTGGAGGTCAGAAGACAGCCTATGAGAGTTGATTTTCTCCTTCCAGCATGTGAGTCCTGAGAATCCAACTCAGGTCATCGGTCTAAAGTATCTTTACATGCTTAGTCATCCTGCTGGCCTAAGGGGTATACTTTAATTGATAATTTATTTGTTTTGGTTTCTACTTATTGTTTGCTTTGTTAGTTCAGAATGCCTTCTTCTGTGTTTAGTGATACTTGGTCATCTGAGGGTACCACCCTTGCACATTTCTGACCATGAAGTGGAGAAGTGGTTCTTGAGTCACATTAGACATACAAAGTGTTCTGCTCTTTTGATTATGGTGATGAAGTTAGAGCCTAGCCTAAGAGCAAGTCTGAGTGAAAGGAGCCATCACCACTTCCCCACAGGAAAAAGAGCATTGGAATTCTCATGGAGGCACTTTAAAGAATTCTGTTAATCCTTTAATTGTTGAGGAATATGATATTCAGAGGAAGGACTAACTTGGAAGTCTTGGAGTTCTTTTCAGATTTCTCTGACCACAAATCCCTTGACCACAGTCTCTATTCCAAATTCCTATGCTTTTCCTCCAGTACTTGAGTTGTTGACATATTTGTTAAGGAAGGCACCTACGGATGTGATAAAACCAAGGCTCGGGCATGAGGAGATTACTCTTGATTATCCAGGGGAGCCCACTGTAATTACATGACTTGTTAGAAAAAGAAGAAGCAAAAAAGGGAGATTCAGAGAAAGATAAGGTCACACAAGCAGGAGTGAGGACAATGTCAAAATGTGGGAGGGATCAAGAGCCAAGGAATAGTGTCAGACTCCAGGAGCTGAAAAAGACAAGTTCATTATACTCCTTCACAGAATACATAGTCCTGAAGATCCTTGGATCTTAACAATGCAATGCTATATTTTGGATATTTGACCTTCCAAATTATAAGACAGCACATTTGTGTTACTTTAAGCTATAACATAGTGGTTTTTACATAGCTTTTTACAGGAGTAACAGAAAGCTAGCACAGATTTTCATATTATGAAGTAGAGAGCTACTGCAAAAGAAATGCTTGAAAATATCAAAATGGCTGTGGAATTGGGCAATTGGCAGAGACTAGAGGAATTTTAAAGAGCATAATATGAAAACACAGCATTGACATGAGCCAACTATAGGCAAACATGGTGTTTGCCAGTGAGAGCTAACATGAAAATGAGGGAGAAAGATCCTGTTTACAGTGGAATAAGATTCAGCATTATGCTTTCCAGTTATGTGAGAAGCAGAACTTGTGGTGAACTCAGATAGCTGAGATTACCTAACTTTTGAAGATGTGGCCAAATTGCTTCCTATAGTAAAATACGATAGAAGAGTGGAATACACAGAGGGAAGAGCTATCATGCATAAAAAACAGTGCTCTTGGAAATGTGAACATTCTCAGTCTATTCAACTATGCATACTGGAATAGGACACAGTGGTCAGGGAAGGCTGCATTGGAGTAGGACCCATGAATGTGACTGTGCTATCATGTTTATTCATGCCTCATAAAGGTCAAAGGATCAGGATATTCAGTGAATTACAGTCATCTTTAAAATTAAGCATATGACTTGTGGAGTATTAGCCTGTCTAAGCTGAAGCTAAGGGTGAAGAAGAAATAGTCCAAGAGGGTTTTCCCAGGAAGACTCTGGCTTAATGACATGTACATGGGAGGCCAACATGGGTCTTGAAACTGCCACACGGGTAAAACACTGCCAAACTGAAGTAAAAGGAACAGAGAAATGGCAGGATAAAAGGGGCATTATATTGGCAAGAAAGAGCTGCAAAAATGTATTCTTCTAAGGACAGAGATGTGAAGTTACACAGAAAAGCCAAGAGCCAAAAGTAAGGAAGCCATAAAGCACAAAAATTGTACCTAGGCTTAAAAACTGTTATTTGCTTGGCTGGCTTTCAAAATTGCTTGGGACTAAACACTCATTTTTTCCCCTTCTACTTTCTTGCTTTTTTTAAACAATGTATCTATAGCTGATTTACTAGGGCCTATTGTACTACTTTATTTTGAAATCATATAATTCATCTTCTAAATTTTAATCACCCCAACAAAGATGAGTCTTCCACCCATATGGATTATACATATTACTTCACCAGGCCAGAACAAGATGAAGAGATTTTGGACACCCATGCTGGTGATGTGTGAAGTTTTGTTACTTACTTGACACTGCTATGGTATAAAATGTTGAGTCTACCGGATGGAGAGGTAAATGAGCCTTACAAGTGAGACTGATATGAGCCGTTGTCCCTTCAAAGGTCTCCGCATCACTGTTCTGGGAACCATGGATATGTCACCTATCTCTGACAATGGGGAGCTGTGTAAAATTACTAAAGAAAATGTAAAATGGAAAGATTGCCTGGGATAGCTGGTTGGATCCACTATAATGACAAGGTCCTTTAAAAGTGAAAGAGGTAGGCAAAGTTACCGGTTCCATAGTGTTCTGTGATGATGAACCCAGAAGTCAGAATGCCACATTACTGGAAAGGACCATCAGCCATGAGATACAGACAGCCTCTGGACACTAGAGGACCCAAGATCAGATTGTGCAGCAGAGTCTCCGAAGAGAAACAGCTCTGGGCACACTGTAGATTTAGAGCTGTAAGACCCATCTATTGACTTTTGACCCCTAGAACTATAAGATAATAAGTTTGTGTTTGTTGTAGAAATTCAAATTTGCATTCATCTGTTAATAACATGAAATTTAATAGTGAAAACTGTAAGGAAAAAAGTTAAAACTGTAAGATTAGACCAAGAATGAAATCAATTTAGTTCTAGACATTGTTGAGGTAAATTCAGTAAGCCACCTTCCTTAATGTCAACCTATCTTCAAGAATTCTCAGTTACAAGGGGCAACTAATTCCTCTACTATTAAGTACAAGAAATGATAGGTTTCAGCCTTTCATAATATGGTAATTAATTAAAAACAAAAATAGTCTTCATTAAGCGAGTTTTCTTACAATGAAAATTGTGGCTTTTAGTTAGTTCCAGTTTTATAACTAACCTGGAATGAGGCAAGTCAACAGAAGTTCAGCTCTTAATGGGGTGATATGGCAGAAGGAAAACCCTGCTGTTGCTACACCATGTTTAAATTGAGTAGCACAGTTGTTAGGAGGAAGACATGTGTTTCCTGTATTCAGCAGAAGGATGGATCCTGTTTTCCTATCTATTCTGTTAGCCTGTGTCTTTTATTGGCGAATTGAATCCACTGAGATATTAATGACCGCTGACTGTTAATTCCTATTTTCTTGTTGTTGTTCTTGGCGGTGGTGGTGGTGGTGGTGGTGGTGGTGGTGGTGGTGTGTGTGTATTTCCCTTCTTTTGGTTACTGGTGTGGGATTATCTATTGCCTATGATTTTGGGCATCAATAACTTCCTTGGGTTGGAGTTTTCCTTCTAGTACCTTCTGTAGGGATGGATTTGTGGATAGGTTTTTCATCTAGATGTTAAAACTGTATGTGCAATTTGTTTTAAAAATACTGAAGTAACTTAGAGAAAGGATATATATAAATAAATATATATATATATATATATATATATATATATATATATATATATGAAGTTATGCCACTTGAGTTGATAATGCTTCCCTAAAGAGTCATATACTACCCTATCTAACAAAAACCCTAGTACCAAACATGAGAAATGTTTATTTGAATTGTTGGTCAAGATAATCCAAGTGACTCTCTGCTAACCAATTAGGTTAATGTTATTGCCCTTCATTGGGTCTCAGAGGTTGAAGGCATTTCCTATTGCTGAAGATACCACATATTTTGAACACAGGACTTGGAAGATTCTAGGTGGATATAACCTGAACGCTTGCTTCCTGTGTTTTAGCTTTTGAGTATCAGAAAGTACTATGTAAGCTGCCAAGCAAGAGAAGCAATCAATGATCCTCTCCAGCTATGATGCTTGTGAACTATAACAATGACCAGTATGGTAAGATACTCCTAATGGTGTAATAGTAGTTAGTATTCATTTGCTGGTGATTACCAATAGCTATCTAATTGGAATTAACTCCCACTCAATAGAAGGGAAATTATGCCTGGTACTAGAAAATTGATTATTAAAGACATAGTTTGTAAACATTAAGGAGAGAATAAAGACCAATGAAAGCCACCATGGGTTTCCTTAGAACAAATAAAAGCTTATTAGAGTTGCTGGCAAATATTACAGAAAAATAGTATCTGGATTTCAGTAAAGGATTTTATTATGCAATCATGGTATTGTCATAAATATCAAAATTTAAATTTGACTAAAGACACCTACTGTTATTATTACTATTAGTAACTATAAGTGGAATGTATATTAATTGGTTAAAGCCAATTAATGAACAACTAGAAAATTATTCTCTGGCAGTGTTAACAGGGTGTCTCTCTCCTTGATCCTATAGCAAATGTTTATGCTTGATAAGGACATAAATATTGGCATGTTTAACAAACTAGATGGTGGTGTAAAGTAGACAGAATTACTAATATAGCTATTGACGAAATTAAAAATAAAACCAGTATGTAACTATGCATCAATATTTTATTAGCATATAGTAACTATACATACTGGATTTTAATATGACAGTCTCATATGTATATAATGTATTTTGATCATATTCATGTCCTGTTACCTTCTTCCTTCCTTTCACTCAGATCCATGACCTCTTCCCAATCAGTTCTTATATGCTTTTATGGGTTATTGTTATTGTTGTTGCTTCAACAGCTGGAGAATTACATTAGGATTGCTTACCAAATCACAGGGTAAGGGGTTATTTACAGGAATATAGACACCTTACTAGTGGTTGTACTACTAAAGAAAACATCCCTTCCTTCCAAGCATCTATTAACTTTATATAATTCTCAGGGATGGTGGAGCATCTTCACACTCCATGACAGGATGTTGGTGGGTCCAATCTCGTGAAAACCTGGGGTAGGTAATCACAGTTGCTCTGAGTTCAAGGATGCAATCATCATGTTATCCTCAACAGTCAGAATTCTACACAACTATATTTGTGAAGAACTACAGTCAGTAATTTCCATTGCAATCTACCCCAAAATTTTACTTCTAGCAATAAAGATTGTGAAAGAAGATATCTGACTTCTAGGCTTAAGAATACCTGAGAGTTCTGTTAGATTTTAAGTTTGATGAGAGAAAAAAAAAGATATGATCCATTCACTAAAATATGTAGGGCCACATGATTTCACATTAGATGTGAGACATGATGGCATGCACCAGTTAGGAATGTAAATATTGCCCTGCTCTGCATCGCAAATTGCACTGAGGGATTTTCTGTTTGTAGAGAAACTCAAGGTCATCATTGTAACACTTTCATCTATTTTTAAGACATTCCTTTTCCCTTATTACCCCCACAAATGTGGGTGATTACCACTGAGTTCAGAATTAAAATTGATCTAACTGCCAAAAGAACAATATATTTGTATATACTTAACTATATACTTAGGAAATTTTATTATGTAATATAATATGTAAAATATTTTAATATGACAAAATATACCCAACTATTTTAATGCATTAATATTACATACTATACTATTGGGTCTTTTTGCATCTTGTTATCCTGCTTTCGATGGATATCACCAGGAAAACTGCTCTTTTCTAAAGGGAAATGGAGAAGCAGTGGATCTGGGGAGAGAGGAGTTTGGGGGGACTGGAAGGAGGGGAAAAAGAGGAGACTGTGGTCAAAATGTAGTGTATGAGGGAAGAATAAATTTTAAAAATATATTATACACTATTAATTTGTTCTAATGTTATATCAATAATTACTATAATAAATCCTATTTAATGACATCGATGTAATTATGTGGTTAATATCCCGTTCTGTGAAGAAGCAGGTCTGAGTAGTAAAACTGAAAAAAAAAAAAGTGACTTCTCATGACAGTGTTTATGAAAAGAGAAAAGGGAGGGTCATGCAGGTTTGCCACTCTGAGAACAGACATGATAGCATGTTCAGTGGGGGATGAACATGCTGCCACAATTTTCATGCTTACTGTGTGTCAGGCTTTATTCTGGTTCTTTCAACGTGTGATCTTGTCCAATATTCCCATCAACTCTGAAGGGTATTTTTCTACCCATTTGCAGAAGAGAAGCCTGAAAATAAGATTACCAGGTAGGTGTACTGGCTGGTTTGTGTATCAACTTGATACAAGCTAGAGTCATTAGAGAGGAAAGAGCTCCAGTAGAGAAAATGCTTCTGTGAGATCCACCTGTAGGGCATTTTCTCAATGACTGATCAAGGGGGAAGACCCAGTGTGGTGGTATTGTGTTCCCTGAAATATTGTGCACCCTAATAAACTTATCTGGGGTCAGAGACAGAACAGACACAATATTAAACATAGAGGATAGGCAGTGGTAGCACATACCTTTAATCCTAGCATTCCAGAGGCAGAAATCATGTATGTGTTCAAGGATACAGCCAAGCATGGTGACTCATGCCTTTAATCCCAGAAAGCAAGCCTTTAATCCCAGGGAGTGATGATAGAAAGCAGAAAGGTACATAAGGCGTAAGGATCAGAAACTAGAGGCATTTGGCTGGTTAAGTTTTTAGGTTTTGAGCAGCAGTTCAGCTGAGAGCCATTTGGATATGAGGACACAGAGGCTTCCAGTCTGAGGAAACAAGATCAGCTGAGAAGCTGGCCAGGTGAGGTTAGCTGTGGCTTGTTCTGTCTCTCTGATCTTCCAGAATTCACCCCAATAACTGGCCTCAGGTTTGATTTTATTAATAAGATTCTTTAAGATTCATGCTACAGTCCAGTCCCTGCTGAGTGGTGTCATCCCTGGGCTGGTGGTCCTGAGTTCTCTATAAGACAGCAGGCTGAGCAAGCCAGAGGAAGCCAGCCAGTAAGCCCCACCTTCCATGGCATCAGATCCTACCTCCAGGATCCTTCCCTGTTTCAGTTCCTATCCTGACTTCCTTCAATAATGAACAGCAATATGGAAGTGTAAGCCAAATAATGCCCTTTGCCCCCAACTTGCTTTTTGGTCGTAGTGCTTTGCTGCAGCAATAGAAACTCCAACTAGGACTCCAGACAAAAGAACACATTATATAAGAGGGAGTGTTCAAGGAGATCTCAAGGAGGCCCTTCCTACTAAATGTACTCTGATGTTGCTTTCAGTGGCTGCTGGTTGTTATGTTCTCAGTCACGTACATCAAAGCATGGCCACCCTTAGAGCCACCTGCTCACAGAGCATGATTTCCTTGTGTGTTTAGCAATCCCTTCCTTGGATATAGGTTGTGTCCTTTGTTGACTGGAGAACTACTATTAAAACCCCATACTATAACACAAACTGCTGTCCAGGCTGGATTCTGGTGATTACCTAATATGAGAAATCACAAGGGAACTTACTCTGGGCTTTAGAGCAAACTACCTTAAAATGCTAGAGTGTGAAATCTTTATAATAGCGGAGGAGCCTGAGCCTAGAACCATGAGTGCATGCTCTTCATAGCTTTGAATCAACAGTTCACAGCCTGAAGATGACTGCCCACCTGGAGAGCAGAGCTAGCTCCATCTCAATAATTGTCTTCTACAAGTTATCTTCAGGAACACGGGTTGCTTTTTCTATAATAACTCATGGAACAGAGAAAAAAGCTTTATTGATTTCCAAAATGAGAAAGGAGCTTTCCTTCTAGCTCAGCAAACAACGAAAGTAGGCTCTTTTGCACATAGTGTCATTTCTGCAGTTGAATACTCTTGAAAATTGGTACTTGGGCACAACTCTGTTCACTGGTATTGAGGGAATACTCCTTCAGAGGCTGGAGAACTGCTTCCAAAATAGCCTATTTGTTGCTACAGCAGTGAACTACAGAGGCTTAATTGAATAATTTCTTGTTTCTGGTTTCACCTTGTAAAGCATTGCAGAAGGCACAAAGGCTGGCCTTGATCCACGAGAAACTTTTTTTTCTTATTGAATATGGTTTTTGCACACCCATAGCACAGTGCTCACTTGAGAGAAAAGAAATGGAGGTAGGCTAATTTTGTCTGATGGTAAAAGAAGCAAGAGAAACCAGAAAGCTTTGGAAAGAAAGCCTGAGGTCTTTATTAGAAAGGCAAAGTAATAGATAAGGGAACAAGGGAGAAATTTTAGTCCCAAGCCATTATGAACGAGAGCTGCGCTTTTATGACCATTATCCTCAGACAAGTAAAACCATTAAGATCTAGTACCCAAGTGTGAAGCAAGGCACTGACCCAGTGATTTTTTTTAAAGAAAAAAAAACAATATATGAAAATATAGACATTTTAACTTTTGCACACAATATTGCCTCTGGCGATGAACACATTGATTGCATCTGCAAATACGATGAGTGCATATTCATGTAGCTGCATGCTTATTTCCCAAAAAGGCAAAGTGTGACTTTTTGTTGTCATTGTTGTTGTTACTTGATTTGATTTTGAGACACAGTCTCTCTGTGCAGCTCTGACTGGCCTGAAGCTCACTGTGTAGAACAGGCTGGCCTCAAACTCAGAGAGAATAGAGCGACCCCTATTTCCAGGATACTGATATTAAAAGGCATGACCCACCAAACCCAGATAAAAATGTAATTTAAAAAAATACATGAAATAACTTAAAATTAAAGAGACTAATGCAATAATCCAGCTTAAACATTTTTTTTCACAAAGGGAAGATCATTTGTGTGTAGATAGAGAATTATGTAAATTGTAGACATTCTGCTAAAAATATTTTCTTACATATATGTTAGAAAGATTAACAACAGAGGGTGAATTATGTAAATAGTGTGCCTGAAAATGGACTAAGGGATTAGGCCTTTAAAATAATACCACAGAGTTAAGGATGTGGCTAAGTTGATGGAATGCTTGTCTAGCATGACTGAAGCCCTGAGCTAGGTTTCCAGCACCATACAAAATGGGCACAGTTATATAAGCTTATAATCCCAGTGCTATGAAGGTGGAGGCGAGAGGATCAGAAATTCAAGGTTATCTTCCTTAGCCTCCTAATGAACTATGGGTCAGTCTGCAACATGTTAGATCTTTTCTCAAAAACAGTTTCTAAAAGATAACACAGACAATGTTGTCATGACTCCTTATGATAGTCTGAATGAAAAACATGAAAAATTCTAATATCACATATATTTGGCCCTTCTTTTGCAATATATGCATACATAATATAACAAATAATAAAGGAGATGGGTTCAGGACCACCTAAAGTTACCCTTAAATCATAGTTGCATACTACATTTACTTTATTCAAATGAACATCTCTGGCCTCTATTTCCTTCTTTATAACATGCAAACAGAAAGATAGCCCAAGAATAAACTTCCTTTTAGCTATTAAAACTTCCTGCCTCCTTTTAACACAGCCCATGGCTTCTTTTGAAATGTAAGTAAGATCAAGACCTTGTCTCCCAAGTGTCCAGTGGCTGTGTATCTTGTTCATCTTACTAAAATTTGCTGTCACTCAAAAGTCTCATTCTTCACAGTGCCCTATAAGAAGCCCAATGACCCACAAGACCTTCCATTCCTCTTTGTTTTCTAATGTTCCCTAATTCGTTCCATTTCTTCAGCTACTGTCCTCCTGACTCTTCCAGCCTCACTGGGCATTCACTCAGCTCAGGGCCTTTCCATGTGTTTCCTTTCTCTTCAGAATTTCTAGCCAGACCTATGAAAGGCTTCCTCTCTAATTTCCTTCAGTTTTAGCTCAAAGCTCCCTTTCTGAGAAAACCTTCCCTGCCCAACTTTCTTACAGACGATATCAGGGAAGGAAAGACAGTTTTAAGAGACCAGGAGATTTTTGGTCTTGAATACTTTCTTTACCCCCATCATTTCTGCTGTCCAATCTTCATTGACCTTTATAGTTCAACCCTCATTATCACTTCCTCAGAAAACCTTTGCTGAATAGACCACATTCTCTTACGCTAACCACTCCCGTCTCTTCTATGTCATCTTCGTTGTATTTATCACAGCAGCAGTTTTACAATGTTGATCAATGTCATCTTTCTCAGTAGACTATAAGCATAATGAAAATGCAGACTTTGTTCACCGTTACATTTTTCAGCAGTGCTCCTAGTGCCTGGCATATAATGTTCAATACATGCTTCTTACAGAATGATTATATTGGCTTTGGTGTAGGAGCTGTGGAAGAAGAAAGCCCAATGTTGTCAGAGTCAGGGACCCAACAGCATGTCAATCTTGCCTTAGCAGACAACTGATGCAGCAGGAAAGACCACATTGGAAACAATGCTCCTAGAGTAACAACCTATCCTGAGACTGTCCTGGCAGCAGGAACAAAGTAAATGGAAAGAATCATAGTGATGTTCAAGGGCATGACAAGGAAGTTACCCATCACTGAAAATTGAGCAGAGGTTTCAAAAGGACCAAATGCCAATGACCAGCCCCTGGGATCAGGGAGAAAGAAGGGTGGAAATGGAAAGACTTTCACAGAATATGTTTTGTATGGAAGTTACTAGAACTGTTTGTCAACTTTGTACATATCTTCCCAGCTACAGACAGTCAGAGCAAGTCCAAATCCAGCTCTTATAGGATGAACATTATTGTGATACCTTTGCCTGTAACAGTCATTGCAGGTTTCACTATATCAATAAATTGAAAACTATGCTTATCTGAAATACAGAGTATCTTAATAAAAATGATTTTTTCTTTTAATCATAAAAAAAGCCCATAACATTTTTTTGGCTAATGAAAATATAGATTATACCTTTGGGTGTTGTTAAGAAAATAGTTACACTCTACTGTAGTGCATGGTCTAGTCATTTGGAGTCACATATATATTTTATTTTAATTTTATTTATTTATTTATTTATTTATTTATTTATTTATTTATTTATTTATTTATTTCACATCCTGACTGCAGTTTCTTCTTCCCCCTCTCCTCTAAATTCCTCCCTGGAACCTCCCCTCACCACCACCTCTCTTCCATTCACTACACCTTTCATATTCCGAAAAGTGCAGGCCTCCCATGGATATCAATGAAACATGGCCTATCAAGCTGCAGTAAGACTAGGCACCTTCCTGGTATTAAGGTTGGACAAGGTAACCCCATATGAGGAATAGGGCTCCAAAAGCCAGCAATATAGTCAAACACAGCCCCTGTTCCCGCTGTTAGGGTTCTCACAAGAAGACCAAGCTACACAACTGTCACATATATGCAGAGGGCTTAGGTCAGTCCCATGAAGGCTCCCTGGTTGTCGGTTTAGGCTCTGTGAGCTCTTATGGAGCCAGGTTAATTGATTCTGTGGGTTTTCTTGTGATGTCCTTGACCCCTCTGACTCCTATAATTCTTCCTCCTTTTTCTTCAGCAGAATTTCTGGAGCTCATAACATCACCTGCATCTTCATGGAGTCATTTCTTCCTCTGGTTAAATTGCTTTTACAGAGGACTTCTCCCTGTCTTTCTCTTCAGTTGAGATGAGGCCATTTTGAACATATATCTGACTATGTCAAATCACGCATATCTCTTTCCATAGAATTTTGATAAACGCATTTCCCCTTTATTTCCATAGCTGTATAACTGGGGTGAAAAGATCTGGAAGGAGTTGAGAGAGAGGGAAAACATGATCAAAATACAATTCATGAAAAATACCTTCAATTAAAAACTTAACTGCCTTCATGATCTCACTGATTTCAAAGAAATTGTCATTAAGGCTTGTTTACAATGCCCTCACCTATTTGCAATCTTAAGATCATCTCCTGGAGAAAATTACTAACTCTATGAATTTTTTCCCTTTATAATTAAAATACTAATTATGCCAGTGACTTGCGTTGACATGCAAAAGTGCCTCTGATTGAGATCAGCTCAGACCTGTTCTTCCAAAACAGCCTTTGCTATTTATAATAAGATAATGGAAAGAGTGCTACTTTAGTAACTTCCCATATCAAGAATGAGATAACAGTCCTGGGAAGAAAAACCTTAGCTTAGAGTACATATAATAGTCAGGGTATTTGTGATGAACAGCCAAAATAAAGATTGTTTGTATATGTATAATATATCTGACACCCAAATTGTGGGTTCTGCAAAATAAGCAAATTTCCAAACCATTGTGGACACCTACTGGGTGTTCTGACTTATTTCATTTCTGAAATTCAATCCTCAGATTTTAGCAAAGCCCCAGAGGATCCTGGCCCAATCTCAGGTCACATGGCATGCCCCTCCCTTTGTCTTACTGGGCTACAAATTGCAGCTCAGCACAATACCCTCTCATGTTTGATAATTTGTCATTATGCCTTGCTGACTCAGAGAAACACTGTACTATCCTTTCCAGTCTCTGCTAATGGACACCAGCACAAACACAAATCAGCCATTATACAAAGAGGGCCAGGGGACAAGTTCTGTCTATCCTGACAGTAGGAGCTTCTGTTTCTGTGAGGAGGACATGGACCATGTTCACATGGTTGAATTTGATGATCCAGGAGCTATCTGGGTGCCTCTGTTTAAGATTTTACAGAAGTTCAGTTATATAATGATGAAAATATAAACCACTGGCCATTGAAGGTTAGACTCAGTTTATAGCACTTATCTTCCCAGTCGGTATGTGTATCGTGTGTGTGTGTGTGTGTGTGTGTGTGTGTGTGTGTGAGAGAGAGAGAGAGAGAGAGAGAGAGAGAGAAGAGAGACAGAGACAGAGACAGAGAGGTGTGAGTACAAAAGTTCTGATCTTCTACTTGCATGACTAAGCTCCTCTGACAACCAACTGCCTTACGGAAGCTGTGTAGGATGTGAGCCGTTGCTCATCTCATTAACATGTAGAAGACAGTCTTACCATTCTGGAGATTCCAAGGCTCACAGAATTATGTGGCAGCACAAAATATTATAACAAAAGTAACAAAACTTGCCCACATCAGTCCCATCACTTAAAAAGTTGAAAGCATAATTGGGGTGTTCTGAAAGCAGAGATCAACTGCACAGTTTTTACTCTGTCACAACTGAAACATGACCCAGCCCTTGTAGAGCTGACTGTCCAGAGGGTGAAGCATATGTACCAAGAGACAAATGCAATTCAGTGTAGTCAGCACCATGCTATGTGCAGGACAGAGCACAGCAGAGGCATATGCATTTGTTACTAAAGGCCTGAGAAGTACTTACCAGAATCTGAGTAATAAGGTCAAAGGTGATGGAGCAAAAGGGAAGAAAGTTTGAGCAAATGACAAATGGACACAAAAATACAGGTGAAAGGAACACCTGCGATGCTGTGACAAAAGCCCCACCCTTCTTCTAAAAGGGCATCTGCTTTGGGGTTCTTGTTTGCCTGTTGTTTGAATTTTTCCTTCTGTTGCAAGTGTGTGAGAACCCTGATGGAAAAGCAAAGTCACATTTTTGAAAACTCTAGTGCTATTCAGGACAATATGGCCTTTTCCTGACAGATGGAAAAATACTAGAAAGGAGCATCATTCATATTAAAGGCCATATTCATGACCATTTTCAAAGTGCAGGAATTTCTTCAGTGCAAATTCATTTGAAAGAGCCATATTATTGAAGTGTTCTTTGCACTCCTTCAGGCACAGATCCTCAAGGGGGAGGGGCTGCCAATTTCAGTTTTGTCAGCATGTCCGGAGTGTTCAAGACACACGTGTTAAATGGAATTTAGGCGTGCTTCCTAGAGTTCCATCTTCATTCAAAAAGTACAGCTTGCTGTTTCACTGGATCAGAGAAAAGATGTGAAGTGGAAGGTAGGACTCAGGACTGAACCAGTTGCCAGGTTCCTTCTAGTCACTATGAAGCTTATGATTGAGAAAGATGAGAAACTAATACGTGATAAAAAAAATCTTTAGAACCAAGCACATATCTGGCACATCGTTCTGTGCTTTCTTGAATAATTTTCTAATTGTATCTTATAGCCATGAGCTTTGAACATTTAATCAATATGCATAAAATTAAAACTCTAGCAATACGAGGGAAGATAGAGGAAAATCCTCAATTAGGATGTGATAACCGTGAAATTGTGTTTAGACTTTAGCAAATTAAATGGGTTGAAACTTTAAAACACAAATAGGGTTAACAGTTCAGCAAACTTCATGCAGAGCTCCTGAATTGGGACTCCTCAGAATTTTTTTTTTTCTGCAGAATATGATGATATGGTTTGCCCTAGCATCTGGGGAAGACCATATCATCAAGATTTTATTAATTAGTTTCAATTCTTAAGTCCAGAGAACAGCAATTGCAAAGCCAACAAGAGATTTATTACAAATCACCCTGTAATGGAAAACAATTTCCTTGAAGGAAATGTGACCCGAGGTGGAGGAAAGAGAGCAGGCTGGGGAATTTAGAGATCTGAGATTTTGGCTAGTCTTTTTCTGTTCAGCAAGGTTATTTCTAAAATATGAGAACAAAACCACATTAGTGGTTCCAGAATGTAAATGTGCATCAGACAAATCAGAGATGTTTGTTTAAAAGTTCAGATAACCTGGAGATATAGAGTGCAGCATAGCATTCACAAAAACCTGGACAAGGCCCTAATATCCCAAAAACCCAGGGTGATGACTCATTTCTCTAATCTTAACACTTGGTAAGTAGAAGGAGCAGAATCCAAAGTTCTTGGTCATCTCAGAAACATAGTTAAAGTCCCATCTGGTCTATAGACCCTATCTCAACAAACTGATGAACAACAATAAAAAGGAAACTCATTGGCTTTATCCCATATGTGATCCCAGGAGCATTCTTTGAAATCCATGCCTTTATCAAGTTTGCCAACAAACTTTATGGCAGTAATCGAGGACAGGACCTCTTGCCACCATCTGGAAATTCCCCAGTTTAAGTAATCTAGAACTCATTTCAGCTCAAAATTTTTCTGATGCTATAATTAAATATGACCTTTAAAAAATATACCCGAGAAGAAGCCTAGTATGGGATAGTTTCCAGGTTGATTGAAAGTGCTCAAGTGAATAAATTTATCCAACATTTCTAGGGCTCTCCCTGAAACTGACTCTCGCAGCCTGATGCTTAAGTGCCTCGGGAGCAGAACTAGCTTGTGCTCTTTTGATGGAGAGCCCAGCTTTTCATCTTGGGAAAAAAGTCTTTGCCTAAAAGTCTTCTAGATGTACCAATTACCCAGCAAAGAGTTTGTCTACACTTGGCTAATTAATGTTCTACTTATCTGTTGACTAAGTACTTTTATGTACCTTTGTTCTCTGGTACAGGATCATGATCAGACTTTCATGGAGGCATTTCAAGTTACAGACCCAGAAAGCCCGAGCTTCTCTGGTTTTAAAAAATCCCAAGTTGGACAAATAGGACTATAAAGTTAGAAGATATTTTGTCAAAAGTGACCAAACTGTGAACTTGAATATCGTCTAACTTACCAATATTTAAAATATAGAAACTAAATCGTGAGAAATGTGAGAAAGTTCTGAACCTTAGACTGGAAAAAGAAACAAATCATTTAATTTAAATATTGCACAAAATGCACAGTAAAATAAATTAGCTACCACATGTTAATATGGATACCTAAATACACCTAGTTTAGTGCTCGTGTGCCCATGCTTCTTCCTGTAGAATTGAGGATGACAGTTCTTTTATTGTCTATATACTTGAATTTCTAAATATATTGTTGGTTATGGAGACATGAATTTCAATTTCCTCCCCTTGCACAATCTAAAAAAAATTTCACAGTATTAGATAATTCTTCAATAAAATGCAAAACAAGTCTCAAAACATGTAGGTATCACAGGGTACTAGCATATTGTAGCAAAGAAAGTGAACACTTATCCTACAGGTCAGACTGCTTGGAAGCCTTTGGCAATACTGGCATCTTGTATTTCAGAACTTGCCATATCCAGGAGCTCCCTTAGGAAATGGAGAAATGGTCTTGATTTGGGGTTATCCCCCCAAACCAAGTACTCATTACTTTCATATTAGAGATTCATTATAGACCCCCCTCTCGACAGATATATATATATATATATATGTATATGTATATGTATATGTATATGTATATGTATATGTATATGTATATGTATATGTATATGTGTGTGTGTGTCCTTCTCTGTGTAGGTCATACAACTAGGAAAATATTTTATATTCAGTACATCAGCATATTAAACCTGCATTTCACTTAATAATCCTGACTATTTTAAAGACAAAGTCACTAGCTCACACTGGCCTCAAACTCCCTATAGACTGACAAGATGATCTTGAACTTCTGGTCTTCAAGCCTGTTCTGGAGTGTTTGGGGTTACAGGAGTGCCTTACTGTGTCCCGTTTATAGGGTGCTGGGAGCAAAGCCAGGGAGTCATGCATGCTAGGCAAGCACTCTGTCAATTGAGTTTCATCTCTAGCCCAATAAATCTTGACTTTATGAAGGAAGGGATATATAGTCTTCCCTGAAAGAATGATGAGAAAAAGCCATTGAAAACAGTGGTAACAAGCTCTACAGGCAGTCTCCAGAAATAGTAACAAAATGCTCTGAACAAAAGCAGTACAGAGGAAATAAAACTCATATGGTGATTACTATAGAAGAAAGCATAATATTTTAAAAGATTTATTTGTGAGTGTGTGTGTGTGTGTGTGTGTGTGTGTGTGTCTGTGTGTGTGTGTGTGTGTCTGTGTCTACTCATGTATGTGGAGGTAACAGAAGAGGATGTGCCGGAGCAAGAGGTGCAGATGGTTATAATCCACTAGACATTGATGCTTGGGACTGAACCTGGGTTCCCAGCAAGAGTGCCAAGTACACTTAACTGCTGAGCCATGTCTCTAGCCGCAAGAGAATTTAATAATGTGGAGAGCATATCTTGTTCAGTATTTAGACTAAAGTAATGGCCTCTTTTGTTACTAGTTGGATTGTTTTGAAATATTACTTAGTCTCTCCAGAACTGGCATTCCTTTACATATTATTGTAAGAGTTAAATTTAAAAACATAGATACAGAGATTTTTAAAATGTACTACATAAAACTTGAGGGTAGTAATATACCTAGAAATCTATAAACAAGAGACTATTCATGAAATATAATCTAGCTATTTTGTTGTTATATTAAATGTATTGAGTTGTGTTTTCCCTCTCATATTTCTGTTAAGAATATAAAATGTATTTTCACTAGGAGTTTCCTGTGTATGTAAGGTGTCCTTGTTAGCAGTTAGCATTAACCATCAATTTGACAGGAAAGCCTTGACTGAGGAATGGCCTAGATCAGATTGGCTTGTGAGCATGACTTTGCTTTGATTGGTAATTGATGTAGAAGGACCAGGTTCACTATGGGTGGCACCAGCCCTAAGCAGGAGTGTACCATGAATCTTAAAGGGTCTTATTAATAAAATCAAACCCAGTGCCAGTTATTGGGGTGAATGCTGGAAGATCAGAGAAGCAGAACAAGCCACAGCTTCCTCACCTCGACAGTTCCTCAGCTGATCCTGTTTCCTCAGACTGGATGGCTCTCAGCTGAACTGTGGGGCTCCAAAGCCTAAAAGCTTCACCAGGCCAAAAACTTCTAGTTTCTGGTCCTCACACCTTATATACCTTTCTGCTTCCTGCCATCATTCCCTGGGATTAAAGGCTCTTGCTACTACGCCTAGCTGTTTCCAGTGTGGCCTTGAACTCAGAGATCCAGGGGGATCTCTGCCTCTGGAATGCTAGGATTAAAGGTGTGAGTGCCAACATTTTTTTGGCCTCTATGTCTGCCTAGTGGCTGTTCTGTTCTCTGAATCCAGATAAATTTATTCAGGTGCACAATATATTGGGGAACACAATATCACCACACAGGAGCTCATGAACTCTACAAGAAAGATAGCTAAGTATAAGCCCACTTGCAAGCCTGGTAGTAAGCAGCATTCTCCTTTATGCCTACTATACTTCCTTCATTGAGAAGTGAGTTCTTTGGTCAGATATGATGCTGCATGAAACAGCAACCAGAACCACCTTCAAGGTCTTGTCTTGATTTTTTCCTCAGTGATGGAATATGACCTGGCATTGTAGGGCAAACAAAGCCTCTCCTCTCACAAGCTGCTTTTGGTCAGAGCACTTTATCACAGCAATAGAAAGATAACTAGAACAATGGGGTGGAAAGTGTGGGCGCCATGGGCCCTGGCCCCCGACTGGGAGTGGCTGCAGCCTTGCTTTCTTGACCTTGATCAGATGTCCTTCCTATTCAGATTCCCTGCCGGTATCCACCCTTCTGAATGCTTAAGGGAAGTTCCTTGTGTCCTCCCTATTCGGATTCCCTGCCGGTATCCACCCTTCTGAATGCTTGAGGGAAGTTCCTTGTTGTGTATCCTGCATTTTGGGCGTTAACTAACATTGAGTCTGGAATGTAGACCATTGACAGCGAACTTCTGCCCTCCGGGGGTTCCTCCATTTGTGCTGTAAGCCTGTACGTATTTAAGGTTTCTTCCCTCTTTCAATAAACGGCATTCGACATCCAAACGTACGAATGACTCGCTGTCTCTTGTCTCTATTTTTTAATCCGCAGCCCTTCGCTCGGACATGGTGAACGGGTATTGGTAATGCGGGCATTACTGCTACAAATGGAGGTTCCTACCGAGATCCGAGAAAGAAGGACCAGCTGACAGACACTCTTTGAAGGCCAGCCTGCATTTTTAAGGTAAGAGTGGATTGAAATGGGTACAGGTAGCTCACAGTCAGTTAATTGGACTGTTGAAGCAGGAAGGCACCAAAGTTAAGTAAGGGCAAGACAGCTAAAGATTTTAAATGAAAAAGGAAATCTTCCCAATAGAGAAGAGGGAAGGAAAGGAAATTTCCCGTTAGAAAAGGGAGAAAAAATTTTAATCAAGAAAAAATAATTTTCCCAGTAAAAAGGGGAAAAATTTTTGAAACTAGGCCTAAAGATTTGGGCCCTGTAGAGAAAGGATGAAGGAAAGAAAAAAGCCTCTTCCCAGTGGTAATGGAGGAAAAAAAGATTTTTTCCAGTTGTAGAGTTTTCAGGATAGCTGAAACTCTGAGCTCTTTCTTCCCGCCAGTGCAGAGCGGCAGCATCTGAATTACAAAGAATCGGCAGGTTGGCCTCATTGTTGCTGGCTGAACAGCGAGCGAGCCCAGAGCTTAAAGTTTTGCTGTCTGTTTGCTTAATTTGGGTTCAAATGTTTTTTATTTTTCCCTCAGAGTGGGAATAATTCAATATTTAGGATCCCTTTGTGGGAAATGTTTTTCTGTTTTTCCCTTATGGTGGGAATAGCTCGTTATTAGGTAGTCCCTTCATGGGAGTAGGAAGTTTAAATGTGAATTTGTGTGTGCGGGGCGCGCCCAGCGGCCGTGACGGACAAAGGCATGCATGAGATAGCCCGAAGCAGCGGGCAGACAGGTACACGCCAGTAAGAGGCAGAGCCATGATAGAGTGCAAGTGCGGCCCAGGTAGGGGCTGGCAATAGAGCCTGAGCACTGGGCAGAGTCAGCGAGCTGAGGCCGGGAAGGGACTAGCACTAAAAGTTTAAACCAGGCCTAACTTCTGGTGAAAAATGGTTCCAGTCAGGACATTGAATGCTAAGTCAATGCTGTTTGAATAAAGGATGTTCTGTTCTTTTGATTGTCTTGATAAATGTTTGGATTTTCATGGTAGATAAACTAAAGGAACAGGATTCATAATTTTAAACTATATATTAGGTATGGTCTTGTTTGTTGATCATTACTGAAAATTTGGCTCTGCAATTTAAGTTGCTTTCTAGAAATTCTTGGTTTAATTCTATAAAAATATAACACCTGAAATGGTTTGAGTTGTTAGCTTATTAAATAATGTTGCTAAGATAATCCATAAATGATAATCTCTTCCTGATAAAGAGGTTACAAAATTAATTTTCCAGTAAATAAAATGCAGGTAAATTGTTTGGTCCACATTGTTAATAATTGGCTATTTGTGCTAATATGTTATTTAAAATCTATAAAAGAATCCTCTTTTTAAGATTTTATAAAATACTACTAAAGAGTGTTACCTAAAGTTTACCTCTTTAAATCCTATAGAGATTGTATTTAATGCTTTTATAATTGACATATGTAAAAAGGACCATGAAAACAGAAGCTGGTGATAGAATTGCTCAATTATTATTGCTTTCATATTTTAAATTCAAAATGATGCCGATATATAGAACTGGAGGCTTTGGAAGTACAGGAGAAAAGGTGTTTTGACAAACAGTTATCAATGATAACAGCCTAAATTAAAAATAAAATTATGTGGGATTGAGATTGAAAGATTATTGGATTCTGGTACTGGATATATCTGCAATTTCACAAGAATCCTGAGATCCCAATTGGCCCCTTAAAATTTCTACCTCTAACCTACAAGGTATCGGCACAGCTCAGACGCCATTGCAGAGCAGGCTACTTTTAAATTGGAAGGATGAGAAAGGTCATGCAGGAACTTTTCAACCCTTTGTGCTACCTGACATTCCAGTGAACTTGTGGGGACGGGATGTGTTAGACGTTATTGGAACAGTGCTTACTACACAGCCTGTACAACAGATGCTGAAGAGTCAGGGCTACTGCCCGGACAAAGGCTTAGGGAAAATGTTACAAGGAGACCCGCTCCCTGTGGCAGACAAAAACTATGTCACTAGGGGTCCTGGCAATGCTAGAGGATTAGGGTCTTTTCCATAGAGGTCACTGCACAGCAGCCTTCAATAATACAACCGATAAAAATCACTTGGAAGAGTGATGACCCTTTATGGGTAAAACAGTGGCCCCTTACTAAGGAAAAATTGGAGGCTGCGTATGCATTGGTTAAGGAGCAGTTAGATGCTGGACATATCATTCCTTCCACTTCACCTTGGAACTCACCTATATTTGTTATTAAAAAGAAATCAGGAAAATAGAGGCTATTACAAGATCTTAGAGCTGTAAATAAAACCATGCTTCTCATGAGAACAACACAGCCTGGCTTGCCTGCCCCTGTGGCAATTCCTAAACATTGGCACTTAATTGTGGTTGACTTGAGGGATTGTTTCTTCACCATTCCTTTGCATCCTCAAGGACAGGCTATAGTAGAACGCTGCCATCGTACCTTAAAAACTTATATTGCTAAAGTAAAAAAGGGGGAGTTAGGGGCTCATCTCTCCTCTCCACATTCTATTCTTTCCCTTGTTTTATATATTTTAAATTTTTTTATCGGTGGATTCTGCTGGAGCATCCGCTGCAGATAAGCACTGGAGGGCTCCTGTTGCAAATCATCCTTTGGTGCAATGGAAAGATCTTTCTACTGGCACTTGGAGGGGACCCGATCCCGTGTTGGTGTGGGCCCGGGGATCTGTTTGTGTCTTTCCACAGGACAATGAAGTTCCTCTCTGGGTTCCTGAATGCTGTGTGCGCCCTGTGGCTGCTGCCGAATCCCAACATGGCAGAGACCTATTGGGCCTTCGTAAAAAACTCTCCCCTTCTGATGCCGATGGGGATTGAGAGCCCAATACAGCCAGCCTTGGCAAACATTATTCTAAGCCTAGGAACTGTAGCCATGTGGTTGAATTCCTCAGAAGGTAATGTATGGTAACTTTTTTCAAAAAACATTGAGAATGTACCACACCTTGGAGATTAAGGATAACTCTGAAGGTCAATGAACTTCAGTTGTAAACAGTAGCATACCAGCTAAGCCTTTTTTGCATTTTGCAACCCCCCTCAAGCTGGTGCAGTACGTACTTTTCAGGAATGGCTCTATGCAACATTTATTTGCCTCCTGAAATTCATCTAGCCTTTTTTGAAGATACCTCAAAATTTGTGAGCCTGAATGTGGCCATTATTGAGGCCATGAGTTCTACTCCTTGTTTGCTGTTTTTGTTTTCTGTTTTCTTTGTTTCTCAGTTGTTCTCTTGCAGACCTGCCAGCCTAAGTAGTGCTGGGATCAAGAAAAATGGGCCTTGGTGGTTCGTGTTCCTGGAGTCGTGTCCATGCCAGTGGACCGTGGCAGCTAGACACAGATGATGCTCACACGCTCCAGAAGAGACTCTGACATCGCTGTTGCCGTTGTTGCTGTTATAGCAGTGGTGGTCACTGCTGCTATTGTTTCTGGGATTGCTATTTCATAATTGGTTACTACAGCTAGCACAATGGAGACCCTGGCAGCAAAAGTAGCTACCACAGTTAGTTAATCTTTCTTCTTATTGGGCATGATAAATTTAATTCCACCTTTATACATTATAATTGGCTTTGTAAGTTGTAAAAAATTATTAAAACTCAAGTTCCATTTGCTTATGGGATACCACCTTACAAGGACTCCTATTTACAGTAAGGCTCGTTTAAGAAGGGAATGGTTCAATTGCCTTTAGCCTCCTGGCTATGGGTGGGTTAGGACTTCTGTTGGTCTTTTCTGTGTCGCACAGATTGCAAGCCCAGTGCCACTTTGAGATCTTTGGCAGTAGTCACTCTACAGCTCACATGGTTGAGTCTGTATGATAATGAGTATTCAGAGACGGGTAATGCTTGGAGGGCTGCCATCAACCTAAGACAGAATACTTGTGTGGCCTGGGCAAGTGTCTCTATGATGGGTAAGGTGGTCTGCTGGTCCCACGCAACCTAAGTCAGAAGCTCATTTAATAAAAAGGGGGGGCCGGGCGGTGGTGGCGCACGCCTTTAATCCCAGCACTCGGGAGGCAGAGCCAGGCAGATCTCCGTGAGTTCGAGGCCAGCCTGGGCTACCAAGTGAGCTCCAGGAAAGGCGCAAAGCTACGCAGAGAAACCCTGTCTCGAAAAACCAAAAAAAAAAAATAAATAAAAAGGGGGGACCTGTGGGCGCCATGGGCCCTGGCCCCCGACTGGGAGTGGCTGCAGCCTTGCTTGCTTGACCTTGATCAGATGTCCTCCCTATTCAGATTCCCTGCCGGTATCCACCCTTCTGAATGCTTGAGGGAAGTTCCTTGTTGTGTATCCTGCATTTTGGGCGTTAACTAACATTGAGTCTGGAATGTAGACCATTGACAGCGAACTTCTGCCCTCCGGGGGTTCCTCCATTTGTGCTGTAAGCCTGTACGTATTTAAGGTTTCTTCCCTCTTTCAATAAACGGCATTCGACATCCAAACGTACGAATGACTCGCTGTCTCTTGTCTCTATTTTTTAATCCGCAGCCCTTCGCTCAGACATGGTGAACGGGTATTGGTAATGCGGGCATTACCGCTACAGAAAGAAGATGAGAGGAGAGAGGAGGTACACATGCAGCATGGGCAGCATGAGCTAGCTGCTGAGGACCTCAAAGGACTCACAGAGGTGAGGCTAGCAATATCCCAGTACACACAGTTGGGGCAAACCAAAATGGTATTTTACTGGATTAAGGAGAAAGAAAAAGGTACATATTCACATAGCCTCCAAGACAGAGATTCAGATAAGCATTTGTTTGTTTGTTTTAAATATTAAGAGCATAATATTCAAACTCGTTTGGGAAAATTCCACATTAGGCTGAAGAGCCATTAAGTAAGTAAGTGGTTCAAACACTGAAATGTATTGAACTTTCTTCCTCCAAACAAGGAATACTGACATGTGTGCACTCAGCAGTAGAGAGGTTGACCTCCCAGTAACGGCTCTGCAAGACCACTGTGTGGTATCAGCTTGCCTTGGGAGCTCCTAGCTTGCATGAGTGCTCCAGGGAGCATCCTTCGTGTGCCTTCTGTGCTAATGCAATGTGTTTCAAATTAAGGCATTTTTCTATGTATGTGTAAACATGTCTTCATTTAGGTATATGCAAATGTGAATATGATATATGTGCATGTATGTAGAAACAAGAGGTTGCTTTTCAATATTGTTCTGCCTTAGGTTTTAAGGCAGGGTCTCGTGTCAAACATGGAAAACATTCATTTTGGGGTAGACTAACTGGCCAAGGAGACCCAGGTATCCCTTTTGTGGATGATGTATGCTCGTCACACATGCTGGCTTTTTTTGATTTTACGTGGGTGCCTGTGATCTGAACTTAGCTGCTCATGTTTGCGCTGTACTGAACTGAGCCATTTTCTCTGCCCCTGATGACATTTTCAAGATATTGGCATCCAGTGGCCAGAGACGCTATAGACATCTTGCAAGACACTTCACAACCTCCCTGCAGGACAGGAATGTTGGCTTAAAATGTTTGCTGTGGTGACAATGAGAAGTCCTGCTCTAAAGGAAACTGTCTACTGTGCTTTGTTTTAGGGTTACGAGAATAAAGCACCAGCAACCTCTAGAGCAGTGGTTCTCAACCTTTGAGTCATGACACCACTAGGGGTCACATATCAGATATCCTGCATATCAGATATTTGCATTATAGTGCACAACAGAAGCAAAATTACAGTTATGAAGTAGCAATGATATAATACTATGGTTGGGGGTCACCACAACAAGAGGAATTGTGTTAAAGGGTCTCGGCATTAAAAAGGTTGAGGAGTACTGCTCTAGAGTTGTCAGGGTCCAGTTGGAAATCCTTTCAAGTGGACCTCTTGAACCCATAGCTGAGCCTCGTCTTTGCTGTCCCTTTACTGCCTGACATCAGAGAAGTCCCCTCTTACCACCAGTGCTGCCACGTGTCTATGTACAAGACGAACATTTGGAATTAAAGAGATAAATTTCCAAAGATGTGCTTCCATGTCAAGATATCCACAAGGGGGCCTCCATGAAGGCCAGTGTCAAGAACCAACTTCCTTAGGTATCGATGCCTCAGGATCACGGGGACTAGTCAGCGTTCTCAGCATTTCCTGGGTACTAAGACTCTCAACTTAACCAGCACCATTAGAAGGTGACCATTAGAAGGAGAGGAGAGGAGAGGAGAGGAGAGGAGAGGAGAGGAGAGGAGAGGAGAGGAGAGGAGAGGAGAGGAGAGGAGAGGAGAGGAGAGGAGAGGAGAGGAGAGGAGAGGAGAGAAGCATCTGTTACCTGGCAATCAGACTGAAACAGGAAATACCAGTGCAAGTCTGCCAGGTATCCCCAAGTCTACAGAAGTAAATGATGCAGACTTCTCCTAGAGGACTCATCACACAGAAAGAGAGGATGCCAATCCCAGGAAAAATAACCATCCACTTCTAATTTGTCCAGAGCATCAATATATTCCTCTCCTTGTCCCATAACCCTAAATCTCTGGTTTGTGTTGTGTGTGTGTGTGTGTGTGTGTGTGTGTGTGTGTGTGTGTGTGTGTTGCCGAACAAAATTTGTCAAAGTACATTTTTGATAACAGTTAGATATATTATTTCTGAGTTTCTGTGTACTTTTGAGGATTTATTATTTAAATATTTCAATACAGCTAATCTGAAATTATCTGAAAACATAAATGATAAAAACAGTGACAAAACTAAGGAAATCAACAATAGCTAGATGACTATATTCCCATTAATATAAATGCTCTTGGATTTGTAAAGATGTGTCCCCGAAAAGGGGCAAATTACATAACCAATTGAAGAAAAACTGAACTGGAAGAAAAAGGAACACAAGTTTAGCAAGCTCTTATGGAAGACTAAAGAGTCCTTTTCCAACCATATCCTTGCAATGCAGATTTGCTACAACATTCTTTTAAATATCAAGTTCCCTTAGTACATTTAAAATTGATTCAATTTACCAAAATTCAATGCACACTTGACTCGTTGGGAGCTCCTCTTTGGCATACAATGAAATACACCTGCAAAAACTCATTTATCCTCACAACATCCCAATTTCCCCCAAAAAACATTATTTCCCACATGTTTGAGATAAACAGAAAATGATAATGTAGCATCTTTTGTGAGCAAGGAAGTAAGTGAATGCTATTTGATGAGAATGATTCACAGTAATAATAATGATCTTGCTGATGACAATGGTAACCGTGAATTGTCCATGGTCCTAGAATTAGAGGCAATAACTTCTCATTTGCACAATAGAGCTCTTTTTTATTATAACTAGCTACCATCATGGTAACTGCATATTATAAATGGTGTATCCCTTTCTAATTTCCGACATAATATCATGGCCTCACTACTGATGAGAAATGATCATATTAATGTATTCAAAAATTAAAATTAAGTATTGTAACATCACCATGATTTACTCTGGCAGATTCTGATGGTTATTTGCTCAGTACCTTTATTCCTTGCCACAACCCTTGCTGGCAGGATATTCCTTCACTACAGGCGCTGACAGAAGAAGCTATTTGCTTCCCCCAAATTTTCTTTCATCCAGGCTATAGGCAAAAGGGACAATATGTCAAGAACAATCAGCTAGAAAGCTAGAAAGGCAATTCTTCCCTATTTTATTTGATGTAGCCATGCAAAGGAAGGAAGCCTAGGGCAACAGTATCTAGCAAACAAAATAGGACCAGTGAAAACTAGGCTTCTGGTGTCATGTGCATTTAAGATATGGAAACAGGAAAATAGGGAAGGCTTAGGAATGTGAGAGAAGGGTGTAAATGCCTGAATCCGAGAGCTATCATCAAAAATTTACCTGTTAGTAGGTTCCAGGAGGTTACATGTCAGGTATAAATCTCACTAGATGAGGCCCTGGTTTGCAAAAGGCTCAGACGCTTCTTTCCAATTGTGATAATCAACATCTCTTTATATTAGAAGTTTGGTGTATAAAGAGGTCCTCCTGTACTTGTTAGCTTCTGTACAATGGGAGGAGGGTCCAGAATCGGATGGACATTCATTCTTTTCTGGAAACACCGGGCACTACCTCCATTGCTGCATAAGGTCATAAGGTGAAAGGAATCCCAGTCACTCGAAGTGGTTATAGAGGAGAAACAAACTCCGAACATAGAGAACTGAATGGAATGAAGCAGGGTTGTACTTATGAAGGAGACACACCACTGTTTCACTAATATCCCATAGCTGAACTTTAGAGATGTACAACTAACTGTACATCAGTGTGAAGAGGACTTTTAAATGAGGAAGCAGTCTAATGATTTCTTCATTTTTCTAAAATCCACTGCACTTAAAGAATCAAGTGATCCAGCGTCAGCCCCTCACTGTTCACTTTTATTTTGAACAGATCTCTAACTCTGTTTCTATTTCTAATTCCCCACTGAAGGCCCTCCCAGAATCCAATATAAACATCATTGCCTTCTGAAATTAACCTCTTTGCTTCTATTTTTTTTTTTCATTTAAACAAACTTTACAGTTGAGACAAGAGTAATATTTCAAGTATCTGTCTGTGGATATAAAACTTCTCTCCAAAATCTTTCAACACCATATGACATCCAAACTAAGCTGTCTCAATTTAGGATCTTCTGTCTACCCTCTGTCATCTTATGACCTTCCTTAGTCTTCCCCTTTGTTTTCTAAACTTACCCTATGAATGAGCACCTTTGTGTTGCTGCCTCCAGGAGTTCCCTTGTCACCCATCACTGTCTATTGAAGCTCTAACTTTCTTTTTGGATTGACTGAGTTGCTCCCTTTTTCTGCTTTAAGATGTCCCTTTGGGTTTTATCCACCCATTTGTCCGCAGTCAGAGGCCATGGGTGGCGTCTAGACATGGAATGTTTTTCAAATGGCTCATGTGGTGAAGCCCTGGTTCCCAGCTTTCAGTGTTGTTAAGAAGTGATTAGGGTGTTAACTTAATCAATGGATTAGTCAACTCTGAATTGAACTCTGAATAGGCAACTAGGAAGTATGGCATGCTTAGAGGAAGTGGGTCACAGTCGATGTGAAGTACGGTTTGACTCCAGACCAATCCTCTCTAGATTTTTAGCTTTCTGGTTACATGCTCTGTCACATACCCTGCCCCAACCATGACAATCTTACCTCAGTTTTAAGCTGATGAGCTCGGTGATCTTAAAACTCTTGAGTCTGTGAGCCAAAATAAATTGTCACCCTCTCAATTAGTTTAGTCAGATCCTTTGTCACAGAAACAAAAATCAAAATGCAGAATCATGAACTCCTTAAGACATTTGGTAGATGCTCAAAAGTGTTTGCTGTCAAAATAACTTCAACTATCTTAATTTCTAAACTACACATTGCTTGGAAACAAAGGAAGTGTCTGTTTTAGAATTAGAATTCAAACACTTTTTTCATTACATCTGGCCCATAGCTTTCTTGACAGCAAGAATTCAATAAATGTTTATTGAGTATTGGTCTATATCTCTACCCAGCCTCTATTATTTATCCAGAATTTTTCATATGACAGGTATTCAGCAATAACTCCTTCTAATTAGGTGACCCATTCTAATCCAAACAATTAAACCAGTACTTCTCAAAAAAGAGAAAGAAAAGAAAGAAGGGGAGATACACTAACCATTTAATGATTCAGATTAGAAAGAAACAACATGAATAATGGCTCTTTACAATACAGCCAGGTCCTTCCACTAGTGTGGTCACTGATGAGCAGGATCTCTTTCTGGATACATCCAAACAACTGAACTATTCACTGACCAAAGACTTATATCACTCATTCCACAAACGGCTGTCTCTGAATATCAAACTTAATAGACAGTGTTATGGAATAATCTTTTTGTACACTGTGAAGATATATCTTTGCCAAGACACCTTCTGATTTGTTTAATAGAAGGCTGACTGGCTAATAGCTAGGCAGGAAGAGGTTAGGCAGGAGAGCCAAAATGAGAGGACACTGGGAAGAAGAAAGGTAGAATCACAAGGAGTTCCCAGGAGATGCAGAGAGAAGCAAGATGAACATGCCATGCTGAAAAAAAAAAAAGGTACCTCCACATGACAGAGCATAGATAAAGAAATATGGGTTAATTTGAGTTGTAAGAGCTAGTTAATAAAGAGCCTAAGCCATCAGCCAAGCATTTATAATTAATATTGTCTCTATGTGGTTATTGGGGAGCTGCCTGGCGGTTTTGATGAAAAACTGTGCCTACAAGACAGATTATAAATGCTTTCTTAAATTTTCTGTTATCACTGGCATGTCACAGACACTTTGGGAACAAGCACCTGTTGTCTATAAAGCAATGTGGGTTCATCTATGCTCAAACATTTTAGAAATTAGATGGACATGTTGAACTTTCTCAACTGTATTTCTTTCTTTCCTTTTATTATTATTTTTTAAATTTTATTTTATAATTTAATTTAATTTAATTTTGCATATCAGCCATGGATTCCCTTGTTCTCCCCCCTCCCACCCCTCTTCCCCCCAGCCCACCCTCCATTCCCATCTCCTCCATGGCAAAGAGTCCCCTGAGGATTGAGTTCAACTTGGTAGCTTCAGTCCAGGAAGGTCTAGTCCCCTCCTTCCAGGCTGAGCCAAGTGTCCCTGTATAAGCCCCAGGTTCCAAACGGCCAGCACATGCACTGAGGACAGGTCCCGGTCCCACTGCCTGGATGCCTCCCAAACAGATCAAGCTAATCAACTGTCTCACTCATCCAGAGGGCCTGATCCAGTTGGGGGCTCCTCAGTCATTGGTTCATAGTTTATGTGTTTCCATTCATTTGGCTATTTGTCACTGTGCTTTTTCCAACCTTGGTCTCGAAAATTCTCACTCATACAAACTCTTTCTTTCTTTTTTAACCATACATCTCTTTTGGTTAGCATTTCATTGACTAAATTGGTTATTTCCCATCTCCACCTGGCTGATTGACTAATTAAGAAACTTCTATGTTTTTCAGCCTTTGGAGACTGCTCAATTTAAACATCAATTCTTCAGCTGTGATAGTTGAAACAAAAGAACAAACAAATAATTAAAAAAAAAAGAGGATGAAATCATCAAGCCTAGGGCAGGGACAGAAACACATTCATCTTGTTCCCTCTTCCCCTGATACTGTCCTCTCTGTGTGTACAGAGGACTTGTCTATAAATGCTGCTGAGATGACAAAAATAGATTTCAGGGTCCCATTTCACCCTCAAGAAAATGCTAAAAAGAATGGAAATTCTATAAGGTCTGTAAAGTTTCAAATAACCATCTGCATGCTTATGTGTAGATATTCTGCTCTTTAGTTTTCATTTTAATTGCCCATTTTATGGAACAAATCAATACTACTGAAAAGCTGACTTGCCAACAATGTGTAAACATGGTATTATTTAACATTTCATACTATATCCTTGATACAACAATGACTGTGTTTAGATTTTAGGATTGTCATTAAGTCTTCAAGTGTCTGAATGAATCCATCTAGTTATATTGTGAAGTAAATGATATAATTATTTTCAAATGTGACCATGTATGCACATATTGAGAGAAGTTTCATACCATGTGTTTTATAACTAATTGATCTTTGCATAAATATTAAAGAAATACTATGAGCCCCAAAGGTACTAATTTGTAGCATAGATGTTCTGAGTTTATGATATTAATATATTATATAAACCAGGATAAGAAAAACTCTCCCAAAATCTAAATGGATTAATTTTTTAAATATTTTGGGAAGAAATGTGTTACAAGTTTTTGCTCATAAAGTTATTCCCATAGTTTTAATAGAATAAGTTATCTAATTCTAAGTATTATAATTATTATTATTTACCACCTGGTCCCTTTATGGGATTTGGTTGTATATAAATACATAATGTAAGAAAAGAAGACATAAGAATGTATGAAGGAGTGTCATAAGAAGAAGATTGTGAAGAGATTTATGGTCAAACATGTAGCACAAGACATGGGTTGTGATGGAAGTGTTGTAAAACAGGCATCACATGTTATCCATGCTTCTTATTAAGTGTACTTGAGTGCTTGATATCCCAAACTGTAGGAATACCTCAGTATATACCAGAACTTAGCTGAAACATCTTTCTTTTGTTTTTGAAATGCATTTATAGGTAGCATATCACATTTTCATGAATATATATCATTATACTTTGTTTTTACACACATACTTCCCTTCCCCACTGGACTTCTCCCTTCCCTTTGGTCCCTTTCACTGGTCTGCTTTTTATCTTCAAATATATCCCATTAATTCTTTCTGACACTCCTTAAAAAAAATCCCTTTCTCTCCCTTAAGATGTCTTCCTCCCTTGCCACTAACCATGTTGTACTTTCAAGACCCGCACATTTGTGCACACACACACACACACACACACACACACACACACACACACACAGAATGAGAGAGAGAGAGAGAGAGAGAGAGAGAGAGAGAGAGAGAGAGAGAGAGAGAGAGAGAGATTTTAATACAGTCCACATATGAAAGAAAACACACATAATTTGTCTCTCACACTGGTTTCTCCCACCTAATCCAGTGCTCTCTAGTTTCATCTATTTTTTTTCCTGGAAATATCATGATTTTATAAACTGCCATTGGGAATGAATGTATTTTTACCCATTCTTCTGTTGATAGAAAGCAAGCCTGGTGTCATTTCTTAGCTTTTGTGAGTAGTACTGCATGGCAACAGACACACAGATGTGAAACATCTCTGAGGTGTTTTGACTAAGAGTCCTTTGGGTTGACAGGCAGAAGTGATGTTCGTGGGTAATATTTTGCTTCTGTGTCCTGGTTTTTGGATTCTATACACTGGTTCCCACAGTGGCTGCACCAGTTTACATTTGTACTAGAAATTTATGCAGGGGGTGGGATGCTCCCCTTCCCCCACATTTTCACCAGCGCTGGTCATCACTTGTTCATTTGATAACAGGCATTATGACTAGGCTAAGAGGCAATACCAAAGTATTTTTAATTTGCATTTCTTTGAAGGTTAAGGATGTTGAGCACATTTTGTTTTATTTTTGAGTGTATAGTTTAATTAAAACATTGCCCCTTCCCCTTTCCTCTCTCCAAGCCCTCATATATCCCTCCTCATTCGTCTTCAAATTCATGACCTTTTTTCATTGTTATTTCATTTCATTGCATGTTTATCTGTATATACATATATATGTGTATATATATATATATATATATATATATATATATTCTTAATATAACCTGTTCAGTCCATACAATGTTGCTTGCATGTGTGTTTTCAGGGCTGATCATTTGACACTGGACAATCAATTGGTGTACTCTTCCCTGGGGAAGCCGTGTCTCCTGCTCCTTGCTTTCCTCGGTTGCCTATGGTTCTTTGTATAGGGTTAAGGACTCGTGGAGTTTGCACCATTCAGTTTTTCACATTCTCTGGTATCATCATTGTTCAGTACTCATTTAAGCAATCATGTTAGGTGAGATTTTGTGGGTGTAGTTTCTGATGTTCCTAGGTGACACAATCTCCCACCAAACTCTCTAATCCTCCAGTTCTTATTGTCTCTCCACCCCTTTTCTCCAATGTTCCCTGGGTACTTTTTCATACGATTTTTAGCCAGTTGTATTTCTCTCTTTGAAAAATGTCTATTCAGTTCCTCAACCCATTTGTTGAAAGATGGTTTATTTTCTTGGTATTTCCTTTTTTATAGACTTTATATAAAGTTATAATATAATATTATATAATCAATATATTACTCTCTGTCTGAAATACAGTTGGCAACTATTCTTTGTCCTGTTGTATAGGCTATCTCCTGATGATCATTTTCTTTGCTATACAAAAGGATTTTAGTATTATGAAAACCAATTTATACATGTGTAGCTTTATTTCCTTAATATTTGGAACATTTTGCACAAAGTTCTTATGTATACCTCTGTCTTGAACTGTTTTCCTTATGTTGTCTTTTAGAGGTTTTTAAGGTTTCAGATTTTATATTAAGGTCTTTCATCCTCCTTTTTACTCTGGTGCAGGATGAGTATATATTTAGGTTATTCCTCTTTTTTCTTTATTAAGAATCTTTTATTCATTTTACGTACCAACCACTGATCCCCCTCTCATCCCTCCTCCCACTCCCCCCTAGTCTTCCCCTCAACCCATCCCTCATCCCCTCCTCTGAGGTAAGGCCTCCCAAGGGGAGTCAGAAAAGCCTGTTACATTCTGTTGAGGTAGGTCCAAGCCCCTCTCTCCTGCATCAAGGCTGTGCAAGGTGTCCCACCATAGGTAGTGGGCTCCAAAAGTCAGCTCATGCACCAGAGAAGGACCCTGATTTCACTGTCAGAGTTCCCTTAAACAGACCAAGGTACACAATTGTTGCACTTAGGCAGAGGGCCTAGTCCAGTCCCATGCAGGCTCCACAGCTGTTGGTCTTAAGTTCATGAGTTCCCACTAGCTTGGTTCAGTTGTCTCTGTAGATTTCCCCCAAATTTTGAAACTAGTTTTCCGAGGAACCTTTGTGTGAAAGCTGAATTTTTTTCCTATGTTCGTTTTTGTTACCTCTGTTAAATGTTCATTGCTATGGTTCTATGGCTTTAATTTTGGGTTTTCTATTCATTCCATTGTTCTGTGTGCCTGGTTTTGAGTCAATGGCATATTGTTTTCATTACTATGACTCCTTAGCAGAGTTTGAAATAATATATTGTGTTGTGTCCAACATTGCTCTTTTGACTAAGCATTATTTTGGTTACTCAGGGTATTTTACATTTGCATATGAATGTTAATATTATTTTTCAGATCTGTAAATAACATAATTGAAAATATGATAGAGATTGCATTAAATCTATAGATCACTTCCAATAATACAGAAATTTTGCAATATTATTGCTGTGATCTGGAGGTATCTTTCAATCTACTGGGCTGTTTGTTGTTTGTGGATAACTAGCCTCAATTTCTGAGTGACCAGTCTTAATCAAAAAGTCCTCACCTATGACTGTATTTTGAAGTATACTCCCTATTTTTTATTATTATTTTATTTTTACCTCTAACAGTTTCATAGTTTCAGGTCTTACATTAAAGCCCTCAGTCTGATCGGCATTGATTCTTCTTTGGGGTGAGAGATAAGGATTTTTATTCTTCTACATGTAGACACCCAGTTCTTCCAGCAAAGCTTGTTGAACATACTGTATTTTCATCAGTCTGTTTTTCACATTTTTTTAAAAATAGGTGGGTGTTGAGAGATATTTTATCACACCATGTGAAGATATATCGCTGTTTTACCTAACTTGCCTAAGGCACCTGCTTGGTTTTAAAAAGAGCTGAATGGCCAGTAAGTAGGCAGGAAGAGTATGGCAGGACTTCTGGACACAGAGAAGAACTCGGGATGAATGTAGGCATGGGGAGAAGCCAGTGAGACACTGAGGAAGTTGGGCGTACAGAAGAGAGGAGAGGTTAAAAGCCATGTGGCAGAACACAGGTTAATAGAACACGTTAATTAAAGTGATAAGAGCTAGTGGGACAAGCCTAAGCTAAGGCCAAGCTTTCGTAAATAAGTCTTCATGTAATTATATGGGGGCTGGCAGTCCAAAGAAAGTCTGAGAAGAAAGAGTGGGTATAGGTGGCTATAGTAAACTTGCATTATATCCTTTGCTCAGTTTTGTTTCACTGATCGGTATGTTTGTTCCGTAGTGGCGTCCTGCTGTTTTTATTACTATGGCTCTGTAGTATAACTTTTTCTCTTAGGATTGCTTCATTAGCCTGCTGCCTTTCGTTCTTCCATATGAATTTTAAGGCTGCCTTTTCTATTTCTGTGAGCAATTGCATTTTCATCAGGGTTTTATCAAATCTGTAGATTGCTTTTGGTAGGATAGTCACTTCATGCTATTAGTTCCTCAGGTCCATGAGCAAGAGAGGTCTGTCTTCTAGTGTCTGCCTTGGTTTTGGTTTTGGTTTTCTTTGCAAACAGCAAAGAAAACAGCAAAAAGCTTTTGTTGTTGAGATCCCTCAATGACATGTCTTGTAAAAAAAAAAAAGATTGATTTTAATTCTGTGTGTTTTGCTATGTACTGAGCTTGTGCCTGGTGCCTGTGGAGACCAGAAGAGAGCACTGGGTCCCTGGTACTGGATTTAAGATGGCAGTAAGCTGCCATGTGGGTGTTGGAAACTGAACCCAGATTTTCTCTGCAAGGAAAGCATGTGTTCTTAACTGCTGAGCCATTTTTTTTCAGGCCCTATTGTGTTTTTATTTAAGGAAAAACAATGAAGTAACTTACTCAATATCCATTTCTACCATCTTTTCCAACTGGGCTAATTTTTTGCCCCCGTAGCCAATATTGGCCATCTGGATCCAGGCCTTGGCCTATTGATTAATGCCCATATTTGTTCTAAATGAAACTTCCATTTATCACCCACTGCTCCGGGTTCTGCAGAGACTGACAGTAACCAAACTGGTAAGTAAGAAAATCTGAACCTGCTCCTCAAGGAAATCGAAGGTTGTCTTCCTCTCCTAACAGTATTGGTACAGTGGATCTGACACCAACACAGACTCAACCATCTTGATAATAGAAATACAAACTGAAACCCAAGCTAGACAACAGGTATAGCTGGAGAAAGAAGAGAGGAAGAAGGGGGAAGAGGAGAGGGAAGAAGAGGAGGCTGAAGCCTAGAGGATCTGAGTTACTGATGACATTTGCCATTCAAATTCTAGAGTAGCCCTTACAGGTAAACTCTGAAGGTGGTGCACTGATCTTACCTCCTAAAATATTTCTAAATCCTAACCTGAGGTATCTGTGGGTCTATGAAATCAAGGATCTTGAGATGAGATCTTCCTAGACTCGGAGTAGACACCAAACTCAATCAATTTGTGTCTTTATAGGAGAAGCAAGGAAGATCTGAAATACTCAGAGGGGAAGGCTGTGACAAGACATAAATAAAGTCTAGCAAAAGCAGAATTTGAGTTTTGAATTTTCTGTCCACAAGAAGAAGCAGCAGCTGGCTACAGTCATGAGTGCAGGAGACAGAATGAAGCCAGTTCTCCTTCAGAATGTTTCCTGGAAACAAATCCTACACTGCCTGAATTTTGGATTTCTGATCTTCCAGATTGGATGTGGATACATTTTTGTTGTTTTAAGCCACACAATCTGTGGCAAATTTTATGGCTGCTGTAGAGAACAAATCCAATAAGAGAATAAATATCCTTTCTAGGTGGTAAGTAACAGTTTATCACTACTTAATTCTCTTTGCCACCTCACGGTATGGTGTGTGCATGTGCATGCGTGTGCATGCATGCGAGCTTGTGTGCATGCATGTGTGTTTGTGTGTGTGTGTGTGTATCTATGTGTGTGTGTGTGTCTATGTGTGTGTGTCTGTGTTTGTGTATGTGTGTGTGCGTGTGCACATGTGTGTACCTATGGAGGCCAGAGGTTGATGTAAGATGTCTTTATCTCTTTTTTCCTTGTATTTTAGAAATAAGGCTTCTCCTTGATCCATTAAACCTGAAGTTTACTGGGTGACTAGACTGTCTGGCTAGTAGGCTCTAGAGACCCTCTTGTCCTTTGAGTACTGATATCACAGGTCAACGATATCTTACCTGCTTTTTACATGGGTGCTAGAGATCTCACATGGGTCTTTACACTTGCACAGCTGGCACTTTATCAACTAATTTATTGTCCCAGTCCCACATTGTGGAATTCTTAACACATGGATCCCTATCAAATTGTTTTAGCCCCCAAACAGGCTTTCTCATCAGTCACATTAAACAAACAAACACGTTTTACTGGCTCAAAAGTCAACAATGATCAGACCCTAAGAAGCCCTCAACCTATATTGCCCACACTTCTCTTTGCCCTCGCCAGACCAGTTTCCCAGTGGTTCCTGTATCACCTCAACTTTATCTCTATCGTAGGAATATCTGTGCTCCTGTGAAAACATACTTCTGAAATATACTATATATGTGTATGATTTTATGACTTATTTGCTTGAAATCTTACTCTAGCTCTTCCTTACCATTGGGATCTATGGACCATATTATCAGTGCCTATTTGGGTTACTCGATGGAAAACAGCCACAAGTCCCACCACACTGCGCCAGGGCAGCTGATGTCCCTCATCACATCCTATCTTTCCTCTTTTCCCCATACTTAGAACCTTCTGATACTCATCATTTAGTTTATATTTTGTGACTTAGCCATTATCTACCCTCTAACTACTATAATATAAAGTCTGTGACTGCAAGAAATTTTAAGTGGCAACTTGATTCTATCCCACTCCACTTATAACAGAACAATAATACCTCAAGGAAGGCCAGCACATAAATGTCCCAGTGATTGTTGTGGGCCCAAGGATCACATAAGTGACCTCAGCTGATTCCCAGCAGTCTGAGGTTAATTACATACAAGTAATTCTTGTTTCAGAAACTTTGCTTTCTGCATTCCTATCACTTATATGATGTATATTTCAAATGTTTTATGAAGTTTACATCTGTGTAATAAATTAAAATAGCTCGGTTCTCTGTATAATCTGGAAACCACTACATTAATTCTAACTGTTCTAATACAACATCCTGCCATTTTTAATCTATTTAATGTATTTATTTTCTTTCTGTCCTTCTTCACCCTACCCATCTCTCTCTCTCTCTCTCTGTGTGTGTGTGTGTGTGTGTGTGTGTGTGTGTGTGTGTGTGTGTGTGTTACCTATCCCACAGCATGGGTGTGTCAGACAGAGGACTTGTGTGTTAGGTCCAATCTCTTTCTACTCATTCTGTGTGGACTCAGGGATAAAATCCAGGTCATCAGGTCTGGTGATTAAGCAAGTAAGAAGGAATGCTGTGTGACAATACATATTTTCCCCACTGAGCCACATTGTAGGCTCTCACATTTTTCTTTTGCTCCATGACCATGACTGTTCTGAAGTATCCCCTAGCCTTGTGAAACCCCATCAAGCTGGACTTACATGCACAAAACTTGAAATTTGAACGTGATTTATTAAGTTCATCTTACTGAAGTTTATTTTTTCTAACTTTCTATTGTAAATATTTGAAGATACTGACATAGCAGCAACAACAGTTGCCCAGATGTTATTTTAGTCCCTTGTTTGCCAGCATCAATCAATGCTGTTCCTGTTGGGGGATGGGGCAGTCTTCCAAATGAGTCTGTGTGTCTAGAATCCACTTATTATTGGAATTTGGAGATGGAGCTCCAACAGTAACCCACACTAAAAGCTTAGTTTTTAAATAATTCCGGCATGTCTGGCAGTGTTCTCTGATGCTTTGATATGAATGTGCACATCAATCCTGAAGCCTGGTTAGCACTGTCTGTCTAGATGCATCAGAATAGGAAATATGCTTTACCACACAGAGTTCCTTTTTATTTGTGGCACTGTGCGTACTTTAGGTCCTGTCCCCTCTAAATAGATGAGTTCAAAAGGGTCCTGAAAAGAGTAATGAGATTTATTAGATATGAGAAACAGAAAGAAACCTCAGAAGATGAGGCTCTTGGTCAAATCAGAACATACACTAGAGGAAACTGATATTAGAAAAAGAATTGTCTCTGATAGAAATGTCTGCCCATAGCATTCTGTTGACAGAGCCTTCCTAATGCACACACATGCTCAAGGTGGCTTTACTATGGTGTCTTTGCCTAGAGTTGCATCAGCTTCAGCTTTACTGAGTGAGGAGAATGTCCTTCTAACAGAAGAATTTTCTTTAGAGTGTAAAACTTAATTTTACACAAAAGACTCCCACTGAATATAGTCTCTCTCATTTTACATTTTTCTTATCCTGTTTTAGTGTTGTTTATTATTATTGTATATATTTAAATAGAATGGTTTGGTTGTTTTATCTGTGTATAGGATGTGGAAGGACTGCTACATAAAGATCATCGACATATGTAGCTATACTTATTTCTGTTTTGCATGGTGGCATTAAAATTGGAAGCCTATGCTCTTTTAAGACTTTTAGAATGTAAGTCTGTTATTATTTATAGACACCAATAAGCATATTAACTCCTTGGGGCTTATAATTTAATGTCTGTACCCCTTAACCAAAATCTCATTTTCTCTGTTCTCCAGCCTTCTGGTCGGTCTTGTTCTATTCTCTGTTTCTATGATTTTGACTTTTATTTTCCAGACTTTATGTATAAATGATATAATAGGGGAATTGTTTCTTTTCCTGCTCTATTTTTCTTAGCATAATCCTTTCCAGTTCCTTCTGCATAATAATAAATAGTAGGGGTTTTTTAGTCTTTATAGATTTACTTTGCTTTTATGTGTACGAGTGCATTGCCTGAATGTACTTGTATTTACCATGTAAGGGTTTGATGCCCTTGGAGGCCAGAAGAGGGCATCAGTTTCCCTGGAAGTGGAGATGACTGCTTCCATGAAGGTGCTGGGATTTGAATTCAGGTCCTCTGCAAGAGCAAGTGCCCTTAATTGTTGAGTCATCTCTCTAGACCCTATGAAATTCTTTTGAATGATTACATGATATTCACATGCATATATGGATGAATAGATATGGGCTTTTTTAAATATAATCTTCTGTCCAAAGACAGGTAAGATTCTAACTATATTGGATAAGGAAATAATGCTACAATTAACATGATAAAGATATTTCTTTGAAATTCTAATTTTGGGACTATTTGGATATATAACTATCAGAGTCACATTTAAATTATGGGATGAGCTGCCATATTGTTTTGAGGAAAGACTTTACAAATTACATTGGATTGATTTTTATTTTAAGGTTCAAAATCAAGAAATATGATGCTTCATTCTCTAGATCCCTTTCAGTATTTGGGGTCTTTTGTTTCATCACGTGAATTTTAGAATTTCTTTTTATTTCACTTTATAAGTTTTATTCATGAGTACTGTGTTTGCACCGTTTCTACCCTAATTTCTCTTAAGTTAATGGCTTCTATAATTATTTTTACACATATAGACATATATGTTTACACATATATACAATCTGTTGAGTACATTTAGTATTGGTGTTATGCACGTGTGTTTAACGTTGACACATGAGAATGGATAACCAATCAGGGACCATCCCTAGAGAAAAGTGATTTTCTTTCAGTAACCATTATACTTGTAACACTACATCTAGATGTGGGACCTTTTGAGATTCCCTCCATACATGTTAGAATGTCAGCTTTCACTATGTAAGTCTTATTTCGGCATATTTTAACCGTATTGTTGAGATTTCATGGATATAAATGTCTATAAGACATTATCTCAAAGCTGGCAACCTGGTGCTCTGGCTCCAATAGTCATTTTGTTCCCCTTCTGCTATTTTCCATGACCCATAGACATAAGAAGTTGTATTGTAGATACACCAACTGGGGATGGGATCTACATGGTCATTTATTCTCTCTTAATAAGTAGTGGATCTCTGTAAAAGTCTCCATTTGCTGAAAAAAGAAGGTCCTTTGATGTAAGAGGAATAGTGAAGGGAAGACTTATCTGTAGATATAAGGGTAAGTATTCATAGAACCGTTAGAAACTATACTTCTTTAGGAAAATGCCACTAGTAGATTCTCCTTTGTAGTCCATGAATCCCAGGTATGGGTAATTTGATAGGTGTGCAATACCTGGCATGAATTCCCCCATATTGACAGGAATTTGGGTCCAAGGAGCCAGCTATTGGTCACACTCAAGACAAAAATGCTATTATTGCAGTACTGGGACATCTTCCTGGGCATTAATGTTGTAGCTGTAGGCTTTATTTCTGGGTAGTACTATTGGTTGCCTTTCTCCATTGACAGCTTTTACAGAAATGTACAATGGGAGCTAGACGTCAGGGAGGTCGTTCAAGGTCACTTCCAGCTTGATTCCTTCAAGTCCTGTGTCCAAACCGTGTGGTGTCTTCAACTACAGGGTCTTACCTTCAAGTGATGGAAGAAACAAAGCCCAGTGGCAAAGCTTATCTTGTTTTGGAGGGCTACAAAACCCTCCCCCTGACCAACAACTTGGAGAGATTTTTGTTTTAATGCCTCACACTGGAGTTTTAAGAGTCTATGGCTCCTAGATGAACCATTTTCATCATGCTATGTGGCCTAATTCCATTTAAACCATATGTACTTACATATATTTATAATTATGTATGCATTTAAGTAAGCTTGTAAAATAATATGTTCCTCAGCTGGATGAAAACAAAAGAGCAAGTTGAGCACTAGCATGCATGCATTAATTCATTCCTCTCTATCTTGACTGTGAATGTGATGTGATGAGTTGCTTTAAGCTCCTGTAGCCTTGATTCCCCTGTAATGATGGACTGTAACCTGGAATTATGAGCCTCCAAACCCATTCTCTCTAAAGTTGCTTTTGTGAGACTTATTTTATTGCAGCAACAGGATAGGAAAATAAGACAGAAATGTATCTGTTTCTTCTTGGTATTCAATTTGTTCTTGAATAACTTGTATATAACCCTTATATACAAATAAAGATAATTATTATCTTTTTATTGTTATATTTTTATTGTATATAGAACTGTCTTTATTATCATTATCTTTTATATTTTTGCAACAAGAGTTGTAATGTCTCCTCTTTAATTTTGAAATTTATATACTAAATTGTTCTTTTTTCTTAGTCTACCTAAAGTTTTATATATTTTAGTACATTTTCCAAGACAAATTCTAATTTAAAAATTTAAATACAGCATTGTTATTAATTCTTTGAGAATTACACATACATATGCAATACTTTTATCTTATTTACCATCATTCATCCCCTTAATTCTTTCAAAATCCTCTTCCTAAAAACTGAAACTTCCTCTTAACCCCATGTATTTTGTTTTTTGTTGTTAAAAAATATAAAATATAAAACAAAAAACAAAAGACATGGTGTTCTAAATTGTGCTGCCTGTTACTTAGGGACAGCATCATCCCCTGGCGGGTGCTCTACCTACAAGGGACCATACTATTAAAGTAGGCTGAGATTCCACCCCCCAGAAGCCAGACTCCTGACCCCTTCTGGAATGTTGGCTACCTTAATCTTGTGCAGGCAATCAGAGCTATTGTGAGCTCATTGGTGCAGTAATCCTATTATTTCCAGAGGACACTGTTTTATTCTGGTCCTCCACAATTTTGGCTATTAAAATCTTTCCAACTACTCATCCACAGTGGTCCCTGCGCTTTTTGGTAGGTTAGGGTATAAATAGTTCTCACATTTGAGATTGAGTACTCCACAGACATTTTCTCTATACTTTGACCATTTGTGAGACTCTAGATTAATTCACTACGTAAACTTTTCTCTCATGAGGGCTGAGAGCTATACTAATCTATGATTGTAGAAATATAAATTGACTGCTGGGTGGTGGTGGTGCATGCCTTTAATCCCAGCAATCGGGAGGCAGAGGCAGGAGGATCTCTGTGAGTTCCAGGCCAGCCTGGCCTACAGAGTGAGTTCCAGGACATGCTCCAAAACTACACAGAGAAATCCTGTCTTGAAAAACAAAAAACATAAAACAAAAAACAAAAAAAAAAAAAAGAAAAGAAAGGAAATACAAATCAGAGTTACCATACACCAGAGATAATGCTTTTCCCAGCAGCCATGGTTTATCAAGTACAAGACCCAGTGTCAAGTGTGAGAGTCCTCCTTTGCAGTTATTCAGATGTTATGTAGAATTCTGGAGGGAAAAGTCATCAGTGATCTTACCCAACTGCAAACTATGTAAGCTACAATACTGACTGGTATGGCACACATTTTATTGGGTAACCAGTTATACTATGATGGAATTTATGGTCCCTTCCGTGGAAAGAACCTATGTCTGGTACTACCAATCTGGTCAAGAACTCATGGTGGGGAAACTAGTGGGTCCCAGTGGTGAACCAAATACTACTATTTTGGTAATTGGATAGAGTAACCAACTCAGTGTTGCTGATCTTCTTTGTCTCTCTGTCCCCTATGCCCTATGTCATGTGTGTGTGTTTGTGTGTGTGTGTGTGTGTGTGTGTGTGTGTGTGTGTGTGTGTGTGTGTGTGTTTCTACAATTATGGGATTGCCATGAACTTTAACAAAATGTAGGATAACTTCTATTTGGGCCAGGTAACAGCATACATTTGATAAAGTACCAAATTCCATCCACCCTTTTACTCTGCTCTTACAATTATTTTTTGATGTCCCATTGTGAAGCTTTTAAAGATTTATTTTACTCTTGGTTTATGTGAGGTGAGATTGGTGTATATGTAGTATGTGAATGTAGGATGCTTGCCCAGGCCAGAAGAGGGTTTCTGTTCCCTCTGAAGCTACCTTACAGGGGTGCTGGGAACTGAACTCACATCCTCTGGAACAGCAGCAAGCACTCTTAACTGCCGGGCCATCCCTCCAGCCTGATATACCAATTTACATTTCTATGTTGGTTATTCAATATCAAATTACTAGAGTAATTTGAAGTGAGTTTTTTTTTTTGTTGTTGTTGTTGTTGCACTTTTTTGTTGTTGTTGTTTTAAAACAGGATTTCTCTATGAAGTAAGTTGTTTTTAACACTTCTGCCTTCTAATCTTTATCTTAAGATTAGCGACTCACACAGTGCTGAAACTGGATTGGAATACTTTTAATTTGACTATGCGCTTTGCTTACCTATGAGCTTTACAAATGCATTGATTTTTATACAACTAGTGAACATCACTGTGTATCACCTTAAAGAACTCCCTTGAGCATTTATTTAAGGCAGTTCTGGTGGCAACAAAGTCTCTCAGCTTTTTGCCCAGGAAAGTTATTACCTTCACTTCCACTTTTTGAAGGAAATCAGAGGTTGCTAGAATAAAAATATTCCTGGTTTGTATAGTTTTCTTCAACAAAGGGTCTCTCCTACTCTATTCTTTCTCCCAATCTGCAGGATTGCCTTAAAAAAAAAAAAAAAAAAAAAAAAAACGCTGACAGCCACCTGAGTGATCTCTTGCAGAAGTATATTTTCTTACTATTTAAGGATCATGTTTATTTTCTTTTCAGTTTTAATATAACTTGCTAAATCCCTTGTTGAGTTGAATTTGTATGTAGACAATATCTTGGACAGTGATTCTGTGCCTCATGTACCTCAACTGATCTCTAGAGATTTGGGAAATTTTTAGATTTATTCAAATGAGCATTTTATCATTTTATCCTGCCACCACTCTCCATTGCTGAAGTATTACATACATAAACATTGTCTCATTGGAGGACATACTCTTTCACATCTTGTGGTTTTCTTCCCCACTCTTTCACTGTGCAAATTAGATGGATATTTGAAGTAGTACCCACAAGCCTCCTTCAAAAAGTCATCTACTATTTTTATTTTTAGGTCTTGTGCATGGATATTTTGCTCACCTGTTTTCTGTGTGCCACATGTATGTATATTATCTGTGGAGGCCAGAAAAGTTAGTTAGTTCCCTTGGAACAGGAGCTACAGAGCATTGTATTTAGACCAATATATGGATACTAGGAATCGAACCCAGGCCCTCAAAATCATTTATTTTATAATTTTGAGATTATAATATAACTACATTTCTCCCTTTCTTTTTCTCTCTTTAAACTGTTCCATATACTCCTCCCTGCATTTCTTAAAATTCATGGTCTCTTTTTTTACTGATTGTTATTGCATTATTTTAAAGTATCTCGCTGGAAACTTACCAATCTTTGTTTCTTTGAAGTTGAAAACTGGATGTTTATTGTTATCTGTGATTGTCTTTTTATTTAATGTGTGTATGTACATGTGTGTGTCTATCTCTATTTCTATCTCTCTCTGTCTCGCTCATTTCCTCTCTCTCTCTCTCTCTCTCTCTCTCTCTCTCTCTCTCTCTCTGTATGCTTCATGTAGCTTTACATTTATTTCTGTACATTTCATTGAGTAATCATGTTTTTGGACTTTGTAGATCACCATTGATAGAAGCACATTACACTCAAAGGAAGGAAATAATTGGGTGAAGTGTTATGCTTCTACTTTCTGAGGAGGCCCAACAACAGTATCCATGGAACTATGTCAGACACTTAAAGTGTTAATAAAGATTGGAAAGGTCCTCCACAACCAAGGCTGAGTGATCCCAAAGGCAGTGGCTACTCAGAATTCTCCATGGCAAAATCTTGTATTGATCTCCAGATAACTTATCTTCTAGTGTTTGGTATGTTGATCCTGTGGACAACATCTCAGTGACTGTAGCACTCTGGTCTAATGAGCAGAAACTCATACAGTATCCATAGAGCCAAGATCTAGATTATGGTGTTCTGTAGAGCACAGCAGCTCTGATGCCCAGAGTTTTGATTAGTACTTAATGGCTGCAGCCTCAGTGCCTATACTGCATGCATATGTTGTATACCATAGAAGACACATTTGAAACACAGGCAAAGCAGTTGTAAAGGCAAGGTCTGAAGCACAGATGAACATAAACAGCTATGGATCATATATATAACATCTCATATAGAGGACACCAACATCAGTATCTGCCAACATTACAGAGCCTTCTACTCTTACTGATCTGGGTAGCTCCTAGTTGTCACTAGAGAGGTTCTGGTCATAAGAGTTAATGACAACCAGAGTCTTATACAGAGCAAGCAAGTGGTACAACTGGGAAATGTGTTATTAGGACCCCCAAATGACTGACATAAATATCCCAACCCTTCCTTGTCCTTCTATCTCTCTGGCAATCACAGTGAATTTCAGACATGATTCTGTCTTCACTGATATGGTGTGATGATGCTCATCATTCTGCTGTTCTTTTTAGGATCCTTTGTATAGCTGTAGATTTTTGTTTCAGCTGTCCAAGATTTTGCTGTATTTCTTATTTATAGACGATTAATTGAAATGTGTGTGTGTGTGTGTGTGTGTGTGTGTGTGTGTGTGTGTGTGCTTCATCCATGTACATATTATCTATTCATTTCCTGATTTGGAGCACACAGCCATACCTCCTAATTGTTGTGCCCCACTTTCTTTTGATCCATATAACATAGCCATCATAAGAACAATACATCATCTTTAAAATAATGTAACATCTTTAAACATATACAGAACATTTACATAATTCCTTATCTTTAATTGTCAGTCTAGTTCCTGCTTCAATAGAAACAATAGGGTAATTAGAATTGTATGTAATAGTCGTAATTCTATGCATTTGTTTATATATTTTTGTAGTTCCAGAATTCATCTTCTTGGAGTGATTTTTCTTTTTTTATTTTATGAGAAATGTGGACAAAATGATAAACATTCAATTTACCACTGAGGTTGTTTTTTTCATTTTGTGTTTCCTTCTAAAGGAAATATCACAAAGGTTAATATACTTTTCCCATTGAGCTGTTCCCAAATATGTTTAGTTGCACATTCTTGAGATTTCACAGGACAATTAATGTCTCATCTTATTCAATAACATTCTGAAAGGTATTTTCTGTTGGGTACTCTTTAAAGAATTATAAGAAGTTGGGGAAATGCCATCTGCAACTTACCATTAGTTCAACTTCAGTACAATAACAGTAAAGCTTATATAATCCTGCCATACAACACATCTTGATTTTATGTCCACCTATATTCTATTCCTTCTCATTGGCTATGGTTCACTTTCTCTAACTACCAGGAAATAAGCAATACTTTAATTTAGGTAATGACCTCCTAAGAAGAGATGAGATTGTATTTACAGCCTTTTCCTTATGAAAGAATTGAGGCATCTGAATTCTAGGAATTCAGTGATTCAGTGTCTGTTTTCCTTGTTGTCACTGTAAGCTGTCTTCTAAGAAGATGCTTAGAGAATTGAATAATCCTTCTAAGTTTCTCTTTGTCATTTCCAAACCTTTTATTTTCCTCATTGAGACCCAGCTTGTTCCTAGAAAACAGAGCACTTCTATTGGTACTGTTGGGTAAAATGATAAATACTGCTTTGACACTTCCTGGAACCTAACACAATGTTTATGAGATGCCAGGAGCGCTGAGATATGGTGCTCCACTTCCCTTTTAGACAGAACTTTCTCTCTTTCCTTCTTTCCTTTTTGGATAGAACTTTCTTCTTCTTCTTTTTTCTCAGCTCTCATTCACCTCACAGCAGAGTTCTTTTCTACCACATCAGAGTTTTTTTTGTTTGCATTAGCATTGTCCTCTCATTCTGCCCCTTGTCTTTTGCTTTAAATCAATGATTCCTTAACTGCCTCCTTTGGAAAGGATATGCTGTGGGGATAAAGCCATGGTTACTTCTTCAAGTATTATCCATAGATGCTTACATGCTGCATAGTTCAGTAGCTATAAGAGAAAATATATGGACAAAACAAACAAACCAACAAACAAACAAAACTCCACAAATATTCACTGTGGCCCTGGATAGAAAAACCTTTCTCAGGATCCTCATGAAATCACTGAGCCAGATCTATACAGTATGAATGGCCTTTCCTTTATATTAGAACTTCAAGTTCCAGCAGATACGCAGTTTATGGTTTGTTTAAATTTAATACTTACTATTTTAGATTAAATGTGGGTTCACAGTAAAATTAAGTAAAAGCACAGAGTAATCTTATATATACCCTGTTTATGCATACATACACAAGCACAATGGTGTATAATTAATGAACATGCATCATCCAAACCTCATTGCTAACACTGGGATTGACTTTTGATATTGGATATTCTTCAGGTGTTGATAAACATTCAATGGCATAAAGCCCTTCTTCCTGTTGTAATATATGCAGCATGATTTCAGTGCCCTGAAAGTCCTTTGCACTCTACCCTGCCCCTTATGCCTCAACCATAAAGCTGTTGATTTTATTCTCTCCATGCTTTTGGCTTTTTCAGGTTTTCATACAGTTGTATTCATGAAGAACGTGACTTTTCCTATGCATTGCCCATGTCTTCATGTGTATTTCTTTTTTATCATTGAACGGCAATCTGTTGTTTTGGATGCACCATGCTTTGTTTAATATTACACTTTTTGAGGTACATTATAGATGCTTCCAAGTTTGGTCGATGAGGAATAAATGTTCATGCGCCTAATTCTGTGGAGTTTTCAGTTTCCCTACTTAAATCCCAAAAAATACTGCCACAGCCAAGCACCAGGGCAAGCTCTGGAAGTCCAGTCGAAGTGAGGGAAGAGGCATTCTATGAGCAAGGGGCACCAAGACCATGATGAGGAAACTTACAGATACAACCAAACCAAGCTAGTGTGAACTCAAGAACTTTGGGCCAACAGCTGTGGAGCCCGCACAGGACTGGACTGGACCCTCTGCATGGGCGATACAGTTGTGTAGCGTGGTTTGTTTGTAGGGCCCCTGACAATGGGAATAGGACCTATACCTAGTACATGAACTGGCTTTTTAGAGCTCATTGCCTATGGTGGGACACCTTGTAGTGCCTTGATGCAGGGGAAGGGTTTGGACCTGCCTCAGCTGAATGTGCCAGGCATTGCTGACTCCATACCTTTTCAGAAGAGGAGATGGAGGGGGGGTGCTATGAGGGTGAAGGCTGGAGGGGGAGTGGGAGGAAGAAAGAGGGAGGGATCTGTGGTTGGTATGTGGAATGAATAAAAAGTTCTTAATAATAAAAAAAAGAAACACAACTGTATGGTAAGACAAAGTTAATCAAGTTTTGTAAAAACTGCAAAACTCTCTCACCAGCAGTGCTTACTATTTCTCACCAGTATTTGATATTGTTGGTGTTATGGATCTTGACCATTCTCATAGGTGAATAGTAGTAACATATTGCATTCATTTATATTTCAAATGACATGTGATGTTGAACATTCTTCTATGTGCTTACTTCTCTGTCTTAGTTGACAAGGTATCTTTTCAGATCTTTGATCATTGCTATAACTGGGTTTTAAGGGTTCTTCATATATGTTAAATAATTGATCAATTCTGCTAAGTCTTTTAAAAGTATTCTATCCCCATCTGAGATGTTTGTATTTTTTAAAATGACTATTTAATTTTCTTTTTCTTTTTAGATAGGTTCAATGTGTATCCCTGGTATGCCCTGAACTTGCAATTCTCCTGCCTTAGACTCTAGAGAGTAAGGAGATACATCCCGATATTCAACCATATTCCAATTACTTAAATTTAGGAAGTAGTATAGTAGAGTTATAAAGGTATGGCAATAGAGCAAGTTAAATCTTTTAATAGGCTTTAAAGTATTTTTGATATAAAATTAGCACATATATACTATAGGTATCTTAGAGAGAATGCATGCATAAACCAAATCCTTTTGGTCATAATTTACTTTTCATTAGGTATGTAAAAATGATAGTGATGCATATCTAAATTATATTACTAAATAATACTGATATAGCAAAAGTTGAGTATGTATTTGATAAATAAAGTGTTTCTATGTTGTGAATATTTACTGAAACAATACCTATTTTCCACATTCTTTAAACAAAGGCATACTACATTGTGTGGTTGGATAATTGTTTAATTGACTGATTGGCAGTGCTAATTATGTTAATATATTTTATATTTTTAAAAAAGCATTGATAAGTATTCTAGAAAAATACTTTTAACCATATATATATTCCTTTATTTCTTTAATAATACTGTCCAAAACGTCATTGTTGTAATAAAACATGCAGTCAATTTTAGAATTCTTGATATGTACCTCTAAGACATCTTCCAGAAAGTTTATTTTCCTTCTAATTAACACTCTGGGGGATATCAGTATTGTAAATGCTCAAGCATTTCAGTTTATGAAGGACACTAACTCATATACATTTACTGTATGATCAATCCTTTCCAGCTATAAAATTATATTTAATAACTTTATCTATTTACCATCTCTGCATTTGCCTTGGGATTAGTTTGGTTATTGTCAAAGAGGTCAAAGATTTGAGAAAAATAGTGAAGGTTAAAAGCAAGGGAACTCAGGGAGGGGCATAGAGTTCAGGTTGGATGAAGGAGAAACGGAGAATAATGGGACAGAAGGGGTTAAATGTGATGGGGTGGAAGAACAGAGAAGAAAAGGGATAACTAACATTAAAAACATTTAAAAGTGTCATATGGAAACCTACTACTTTAGAAGCTTCTTAAAATGCATACACATATTTTAAAGGTATGTATGTATAATAGGAGTTACCTTATAATGAGGGAACAATGTCTCCCCTAGACACTATTGGCTATAAAATAAGAAGCCCATTGTTAACTATAAGAAGTCTTTTGAGTTTTTGATCAGTGGGTTCCCATAGACCTCACAAATATTATTTCTATTGCGAATGCTTTTGGTATATGTGATAGTTATTCTTGATTGTCAACTTGACTGCATCAAGAATTAACTAAAACCAAAGCTGCTGTGTACACTTGTGAGGGATTTTGCTTGCTCGGATCACTTGAGGAGGGAAGACCTAGCTTAGATCTGGAATGTGTGTGGTAGGAAGGTCCACATTAAATCCAGGCCGTATCTTCTGGTGGCAGCCTATACAGAGAGCATGGAAGGAGGAAGCTCTTGCTCTTCACCTGTGTGCCCTCACTCTCCCTGGTAAGTTCATTCCTTCATTGGTACTAGAACATACTTCTTCAGGATTCTGAAGTAAGCTGAAAACCAACTAAGACATCCAAACTTGTGGACTAAACAACTATTGTATTCTTGAACTTTCCATTGAGACAGATGTTATTGAAATAGTCAGATCATAGCCCGTAAGGCACTATAAAAGATATATGTATGTATGTGTGCATTCTAACAGTTACACTTACCCCTCCTGAAATTGCTAGTAAGATCCTATTTCCTAAGGACACTACATATCTGAGTATAGGACATGAGGAAATCAATCTGGTACTAACTTGGAAGCTTCATCACTACTGGCTAGCTTTCATTGTGCACAATTTGCATGCTGTAGGGGAAGAAAGGGGTCTTATACAGCTCTACCTTGAGAGATTCAAAATGACTCTTCTGGCAAAATACTGGTGCAACAGTGGAACAAATGTTTGGGAGTAACCATTTTCTGATTGGCTATAAAGCTTACTCTACTGATGGGCTATAAAGCTTGCTCTACTAGACGTAACTCATGATTTGTACTGCTAGCTGGGCTAAAAAAATGTAGCTAAGACTTAGGCCATAGGGGAAAAATCTAATACTAATATCCTGCTAAGTGGACATAATAATAAACTGCCTCCTAAATTCTTATCTTTATACCCATAGATTAGTGCATTTCCTAACCCTCATCAGAGAAGGATCTTTTTACAGTAGATGGCAATTAATACAGAGAAAACAGTTGATCAATATGCAGAGAACAAGGGATTTGGGATTACTTGGCTCTAAGTGGAACATGTATATCACATATGGACATCTTCAATAGAACAGTGGTTTTTGGAGATGGTCATTTAGTCACACACATGAACTCACAGCAGTTATTAGTACTGTGGGTTAAACAGTGTGTTAATAAAAAGAAACATGCTGGGAAAAACTAATCGTGGTGAGGAGGATATGGGAGAAATTGTAGGAAACAGAAAGGGGAGTGGATTTGATTAAGAAGCATTATTACATACATGTATGAAATTATCAAGCAATAAATAAAAAACAAGGAAACAGAAACCAAATAAAGCCTCAGTTAGTATAGACTTGAAAAATAAATTTAGAAGATGCTGTAAGGCTCAGGGGTCTATGTGGAAGAGGCGGCAGAAAGATTTTAAAAGCCAAAGGTGAAACCATGTCCCTTAGACACACCAGGACTGATGTACACATGAACACATGGAGACTGTGGCACACACTCAAGACCACAAGCCAAATGGGGTCACAGTGCTGAGAAGGGAAAGTGGATATGGAGTCTTGCCCCCTAACTAAGAAGCCATTTCCTATTGATACTTGTTGACAAATAGAAAATCAGGTTTCTCCAATGAAGTGTCACTGGGTCTATTAACCACACCCGAAGGCAGGCCCTATGCCCAGCATCAGTTAGCCAGCACAAAACAAACACTGGATTTTGTAGAAATTTCTTTTATTTTGACGCTTTTTGCTTTATTAATCTTGTTTGTTTTGGTTTTTATTTTTGTGGTTTTTTGTTGTTGTTTACTTGTTCATTTGCTTTAAAAAGAGTCAATGGGGTGGTAGGGAGGGTCTTGGAGGGGTTGAAGGAGAAGAAAATATTACCATTAATATTAATTAAAATTAATTAAAAAAACAAAAACTTTAATGTAATACGTGTTTTTAAGTATATATTGTTATATTACATACACCACCATCAGCATTCACAATAATGATTTAATTTTCACATGGAACTCTAATTCTGGAACATTTACCTAAAATGATTACGCCTTAAATGCTAATTGATTCACTTTGAATAATTTAATTTTTTTGGTGAATTTGTCAATGCCACTAGCAAGTAACTCCCTATGAGAATCACCCCGATACTGTGAGCTTATAAACAGGTAAGAATTGGGGTCAAATTTTAAAATTCTGGTAAATCATTTAACCTTGATAAGCCTGACCATCTTTGTCTACCAAGGGGGCAGATTACTTACCTCATTAAGACTATGCACAGGTTTACATAAAGCATACAGAGCACCCAGTAACTGACCTCATTATTTTTGTAGCAATGTCTGGTTCTTCAAAGTAAAGCAACCCTGTCCTAAGGACTATGGAAACTGTGAAAGGGCATATCCCTAAAGGAAATAAATGATATTAAACAGAACTCAGAGTTAGCCAAGTAAAATTTCAAATCTGCTCACTGCAAGCAATTTCTGGATAAGCTGCTAGAGGAGGAAATTATGATTGTGGGTATGATGTTGGAGTGAAGACAGAATCTCAGCATCTCATTAGTAACAACGAGAAAGAATAGAGAGAAGCTAGAAGCTGAGGTTAGGCAATACATGTTGTCACCGAGTGTCAAGGCAATTTTGGGATTCTCTGATTTTTGTTTAAAAGATTTGGCTCAAGATTAGATTGCACAGTAATGCTACCCAATAAATAATGCTTATATTCCAGCTCTACAGCTGAGTGATAGCCTCCGCCTAGAAATTGAATGAACAGTTTAATGGTAGTTCAAATGGTAGCAAATAGTTGTTTGCCAGTTTACAATCACTTACTCGCATTCGCTCTCTGTCATTTTCTGAGCTATGTTGCAGTTAAGAAAGCTGTCATACAAAATGAAAGTGGCTTTTTCAAGCAGAAAACAAATGTACTCTGGCTGGCAGACTGGCATTTAATCATTCAGTCTCTCAGCGTCATTACTCTACTGCTAGCACAAAGCATCCTGCATTGTTTACTGGGGAGGGGATAGGCTGGGAACACCTGGCCTTTGTGGCATCTTTTGCCAGCCTCTGTATGTAGGTACCATTGAGGTCTTTGTTGTCTGTCTGGGAAGTGATCTTTCTTGCTGTGACATCTAGGTTATCAGCAGCAGACCACTTCAAGGGCTGTGGCTTCTGAAGTCACATCTGTTGGCTTAGGGGTGAGAGTTTTGGGATGCAGTTCTGCTCTCCCTCTTTGGCTTGTATCATGGTATGACCCACTAGAGCTCAGTGATTGGAAGCTATTTAAACCATGTATTGTGTACTCCTTTGTGATTTCACCATGATATAAGCTAGTTAACAAATGCAGGCTTCAGTGTCTGATGAGACTACACATAATGAAAGCCAGGCAGTCTGCAAATGATTGTGAATATCCAGTGCCCATCTCTCCTTCATTACCCTACTGTTGGTGCTAGTGGGATGGTGTCTTTGGAGAGGAAGGCAAAGGTGTTAATTAAATCTACTTATAGAGAAGGGTAAAATCTTTCATGACCACAGGTGGCACTTGCTGCCTCCTATCAGTTCCAGGTGGTTCTGAATCAGGGGATATTTGCCAAAGATTCAGATATCAAATAATTCCCTCAGGACTCTAGATGTGCCTTCTGGCAGGAAGTAGGAGGAAGAATAACCTGTTGCAGAGGGAAGAACGGTACTTGATTCCTGCTCCTAATTGTATCTGGAAGGAGCAAGGTGACTGTCAGCATTGTACTGAATTTGGTGGTTTCGATAAACTAAAAGTGACACTCTTCTTTTATCATCAACTCTTTATTTCAGTGTTGTGTCCAGGCATTCTGTAGGTATGGGCCATAAAGTCCAACCATCATAGACAGCATTGGGGTTAAAGCTTTCTGGCCTTCTTTGTACTTTCATGTGGAGAGATTTCTTTGTGGGAGACCAAAAGTATAACTATTAAAAGTTTAGATGGAAACCTGCTATGAGGTTCCCTTATTTTCTTGAAGAATATTCATTGATAGGAAAAAGACCAGACATGTTGGTAAGGAGGTCTGGCAGTCAGGAAAGGGATAGAGACTAGACTGGATTGTTTAATCCCAATGAAAGCTGAAAATCACTGAATTTATTGTGATAAAACCTTAGAAAAAGTTCATTAAATTAGTGATTTATGTTGTTTACATTTATATGTCAAGGGTGTTGATGAGACTCAAATCAGGCATTGGCTTAAGGTTCTTTTGAAATAAAGTCATTTACAAATAAATAAATGTTGCTTGTCTTTAGTTCTCTGTATTTTAGATCCCACCCCCAAAAGAATGCCACATAATCTTCAAAATCCAATTAGACTTCCTATCAGAGTTGTTAGATGTCAGGCTCTTATAGGGATGTCTATACTGTAAAAATAGTCTCCATTTCACCCCATGCAAGAACAATCAGGCTTAATCAATGCCCAGTTTGTCAGAACATTTGTATTTCTGCTGAAATTCAGAACCCTGCTGAGCCTGCTAAGGAACAGGAAATATGAGAAACACCAAGAATGCTTTCATACTAGAATATGAAGTAAAGCGTTCTCTGATTCACCAGTTCCCAAAATTCCAGCATCTAGAGCTGAAGTTAAAACCATCATGCACTATTAGGAATTGGTGATAGGTTATTTGCTTTCAGTAGGAAATCGAAACAGAAAGGCCAGGGGGGAAAATAAGCTAATACCAGTTAAAATGAGGTATTTGTGTTATTAAAGTGTCAGGCAGAAACTCGCAACCATGTGGGATTATGTGAATCGCCTGGCACCTCTGTAAGTCAGAACTATCCTTCCCATTATTGTTGTGTCTTTGCTTTACTCATCATACAGCCACATAAAGGTCTTTCCTATTAGATCTGCTTTTATTTCCACCCCTTGTGGAAAACTGTTTAATGCTATTGTCAGCACCAACCGTGCTTGGGACATTTTAATCTTGTAAAACATTCCCCTTCGTTACTCAGGGGAGTCTGCTTTGGAGCATCGGATGTTATCATGAATGATAAGGGCTCCGTATGCACATCCCTTTCCAATTTATTTTATTAACATCCCTAACACCTCAGATAATTTTAACTTATAGTCATATGTCATGTGCCTCTAACTGTTATCAAGTGCATTCTAAAGTTATCTCTGTAAACACATCCATTTTCCTCTTGGTGTACAGTAGACTGCTGTTTGAACAGTGGTGGTGGAAGGGCCTGGGTGAGCTATGGATATGTAGGATCATGCTGCCAAGCAGAATGCTAAAAGGAGGACTAAAATTTCCTATGGGAAACACTATCACAAAGCAAAAACAAAGAAGTGAGAGGTATTTATGGAGTGGAATTCACAGGGCAAAAAAGGAAGTGGGAAAAGGGAATAAAATGACTTCTGATATTTTGGTTTGGGCAAAAAGAAAGTTAGGTTCTTACAAATCCTTCATCGAGGATTTTTTTTTTTTTATCGCTCTTACTAGCTAGCCGCCTGTATTCAGATGAACTGAAGAAAATGGTATTCATTTGCTCATTCGTTCCTTCATTCATCATCTTCCTGGCAATGTTGCCTATCTCCTGAGTTACTAAAATCTCAGAACTCACAGAGCAGTTATGACAGCATCTTTGTCATATTCTGTACATGTGCCTAGATTTTTTTGCCTCCATGGGAGCCATCAAGAGTGCACTATGTACAAATGACTACATAACTCACAAGTAGAATGAACGGTGAGGCTCAGGGACAAAGAGAGAAGAAAACCCAAAGAGGAGACAGTATAGAACAAGTTCACTTAAGAGATGATAGGGCTGTGAGGAGTAAGGATCCAGTAGAAGGAAAAAAAGAAAAGAACGAAGGTTCAGAGTGGGAATCACCTCATGAGAAGAGAAAGCAGAGAAGCTCCTGGTATCCTTTATCCTCCTCTGGTATCACATCAATCCCTTCTGGGTTTTCATGTTACCAAACCCTGTTTCCTTCCACATCAGATGCCAAAACATGCAAAGACGGCAACACGTTTCCTTCCTGGCCCTTTAATCCTCCTCACTGACAGAGGGAAAGGGTCTTAGAACTCTTCTACTGAAGTGTGTTTCAAAATGGAGTCATATCAAGGGAGATGGAAAGCTTAGACCTAAATCAAAGCAGCAGTTTCTGCTGGGGTTGAAAGTGTGCGATGTCTGAATAAAGATATCCATAGGGAAGTAGGGTCTGCTGACACCAAGCCACACAGGAAGGAAGTTATCATTCCTCACATAACTAGGTCAGATCATCGATAGATATGGCTGACCAAAGGGTAAACTCTAACTTCTATCTGGGAAATGAGGGGGGCGGGCAGTTAAGAAATCAACACATACATTGAGCAGCAGTAATCAGGAATGAATGACAGGCAAGCAACAAAATCAGACTCCTTCTCAGTGGCCTTCCTAGAGCCCTGTCTTCGGAGACCATCTTACTTTCTTTTCCTCTTTCTGTGATCAAATACTCTGACAAAGAAATTTAAGGGAGAAAGGGCTCACAGTTCCAGGGTACAGCGCCTCATGGAAGGGCAGCCATGGAAATAGAAACTGAAAGCAACTGGTTGCAGGCTACCCACAGTCAAGAGTGCAGAGGGAGACAAATGCCTGTACTTAGCTTACTTTTGTGTTTTATTCCATCCATGACTCCAACCTAGAGACTGGTGTTGCCCACATCTAGTGTGGCTCTTCCCACCTATTAATCCAATCAACATAGTCCCTCATGAGTATGCCCAGAGTCTAAATAATCCCTAAAGTTGTGTGTTAGGAGGCATGATTTCTGGGTGCTTCCGGGTCCCATCAAACTGATAAGTATGACAATCTACATTGGGAGACTATGGGTTTGATATTGAAGGAAAAACTTAAGAAGTATCTATGCTCTGGGATCACCACAATTTTCACTTCGGCATGCTGATATTGGTGATGGAGTTCTAACATACTCCTATATTCTACCATCGCTGAACTCTGGAAAGGAAAAAAAATTAGAAGCTCTGTCCAATTTCCTATTTTGACTGTCTAGTAATACAATAACCCCTCTTGGGAATGCTGCTGAGAGAACACTGCTTACCCACATTCTAAGACATAATTGGCATTATAATTCTCAGTTGACTTCTTTTGCCAGCAGATATCACTTTACTGATATTGATAATATACTGTAAGCCTTGAGCTCATTAAAAAAAGAAGAAGAAAACAAACAGTGAATGCTTGTGGTTCTGAAGCACTCAACGTTATTGGGATCAGTGGCTTCAATTGGAAACATTTTATTTGTTCATATAATAAAAAGCACATAATTGTTATTGGTCCCATGATTCCTTCTGGTGAATACAAGCGTGTTTGCCTTCACCCGGACTTCATTGCTTTTTATTCGGCATCATGCACTTTATTGATTTTTCTGTTACTATTATTTCCTTCAATAAGCCTTTTAAAAATAACACGGCTTCTTTTTTCATCATTTCCCCCAGTGCTTTGTTCATATCCACAGGCTTCCCGAGAAGTGGGAGTAAGACAGCAGAGCAGGGTTTCTTTCTCCCCTGCTGCTCCACTGTGTCTTGTTGCCTCTTCTAATTTATTGTCCCTATGATATTATAGGTTATTATGGGTGGAGCAATGAATCCTCCCTTTTCGCCTGTTGAGTTGAAGACCAATTGGGGGAAAATATAGGCAATAGTCCAATGGAGATCAAAATGTCTGCCTTTACTTCTGATAAAGGTGGTGGTTGAGTGGGATCGCTGCCGCTGATGGTCTTCTCTGGAGGTAGACAGGCTTAGGCATGAAGGCCGCAGGCAAACTTGGCATGTTGAAGACTCCCCTCATGCAGGTTACTCCTCTCTGCTCAGCAATGCTGTATGACTGCCTCTGTCCCCTTCCCAGGCTGGCTCCAGGAAAGAGCAGGTGAGACAGAACATGGTGTGTTTTGATATACCTAGTACTCCCTAGACCAAGTCTCTGTTTCCAAATGCAACATTACTGTACATTTCCACTGGTCCCATTCTGAACAATGTATAGGAATATGGCAAGTAGCCTGGAAGCTTTCTTAGGGGAAGACCTTTGAGGCTAAAAAATATATACAAACAACATGACCACCACCACAACAAAAACACCCCTGAGGGCAAGCTGACTTTTCCAAGGAAAGCTCACCAGCTGTTCCCTGAACCTGAGTTAATGGGGAAATAATTCAAGTTCAACCCTCTTTTATCTCTCCATTCTCTCACCAGGTGCCTGTGCATCCTACGTGGGATGAAGATATGGTGATTACTTAGACCAAGTAAGCTTTATGCTTTGAATGCTTATATTTAAAATAGATGTGCATTTTTAAAAATAGATGTGCATTCCCAACATTACTATATCTAAATATCATTGTTACCATGATCCTGCAGAGATAATCTTCCCTGGTTTAGATCAGATATGAACCCTGGTCACTGGAAACAGAAACTCAAATGAATAATATTGCCAGTATTTTTGATCTTCAGGGTTCAGTCAAAAGACTGAAACTTGGATTTCTCATTCCTTAGCAGTTTATATTATATCCTGATCTCCTAAATGGTGATATTTATCACATCAGTAGCTTTAATAATTAAAGGTAGATATCCATGTAGTTGGGCCATGGAGTTTTATGATTTCATTGATTTTAATTCCTTCTCTTCTCCCTAATGCTGTCGCTTTGTATAAATGGAAATTCAGGCAAAAAAGGAGATTAGCAGTCAGGAATGAGAATGTTGGAAGTTGGTAGAATATGCTGATTCAGTGGAAGACCTACTCAGGAGGGGAATTGTGAAAATGACCAGATATCTGGAGAATGAATGCATGGGATAAGAACAGCTCACACAATGAAATGTGTACTTCCAAAGTTACCCAAGGATTTCCTCTTTTTTTAAAAAATTTCTACATTTGAATATATATATTCAAATGTAGAAATAGGAAGATATATATATATATATATATATATATATATATATATATATATACATATATATGTCTTCCTATAAGAGATCATGCATGGATTTCATCCACAGTATCCATTTCATATTTTCCCTACCACTTAGAAATGAAGGTGACATTATATGATAAACATTGGAGTTGCACACTCAAGTAGTTTCAATATTTGCAAAGTGTGGTGCTTAATAGTGCGAGTTCTGTAGTCCCACTGCCAGCCTTCCAGTCTCAGCCCTGTGACCATGAAGGTTATTTCACTTTCCTAGAGCTCATTTTCCTCATTGGTCAAAAGGGATATGGTAGTAAGACTCTTGTGATGACTAAGTGAGAAATGCACAAAAATGTAATGCAGAGACTAGGGCAATATGAGCAGAAAATCAAGCTTTAATAGTAGTTCAGAGATTTGAAGGTGGACAAGGACACTAAGTTGAAAGGGTGGATGAGATATACACAAAAATATATATGCATATATGTGTGCATACATACTCATAAAGGAAATTATATACCCCTCTGATGAGTTTAACTAATTTTAAATGGTATCATCTGTTTAAAATCTTTTAGAAAAAAAATGATTACAAAGCTGGAGGGAAAAATTTGAAGTCACTTCTATGTTCCTTGAGTTCCTCATGTCCCCAAGTTACCCAGTAACATGGAATTGATACGTATTGTTTTGACTACAGTTTCTCATTGGTATTCTGTAGAAAGCATGTTTAGGAACATATTGTATTTGTCACGTTTCTTATCCATATTCAAATGCCAGCAAGAAACCACTAAAAAGAATGGTGGATATGTTCCTTTCACGTGGATGCTTCCACTTAAAAGTATGAGGAAGGTATGGCAGTGGAACGGTCTGTGATAGTGGGAGACTCCTCATCACCACTGTAATGTACACAATATTTCAAAATTGGTGCGTGCTCTCTGTGCTAGAAGCTGGCTCTAGAGACAGGGTTGTAACTCATCCATCATTTCAGATCAAAGCATTTATCTCAAAGTATCCTCCAAGACCTCTTGTCTGGAGGTGGGATGTCCCCTGCCCCACAACTTCTGTAGTAGGGAGGGTAAAGAACAGCAAAACAGCTGAAGCTAAAAGCAAGTTCTTGAAACCAGGTAGAAGGTAGACTGTTTCCCACAGGGCTTACTATTGTGTATCCATCCCATGACATTAAACACCTACAGTGAGAGAGAAACTGGAAAGGCAGCCATGGGAAGTTCATTCATTGAGCGAAAGCTCAGTCAGGAGCTGGAACACACGACTGAAGCTCAGTCATTCTACAGAATGTTTGTAAGTCCCTAACTTGATTACATTCCCTTTCAATGTTATTTATTCCTTTACTTGGAAGTCTTATCCGAGGGTATATACTTTTTTTTTTTATAGCTTTTCCATGTTTTAACCATCTGTTTGATGTTTATTAAGGTACACAGTATTTTGGGGAACACAATACCACCACATTTCCTCTCTTTTTGTCTAAAATTAAAGAAAGCTTATAACTAATACAAGAAAAACTATCCAATAAGTATATACAATATATACAGCCAAAAATTACATTAATGATGTCTAGTCAATTAACATTTGACAGATTCAGATAAAAACTCCATTATATATATATATATTTTTTTTTCCCATCACAGGCAATTTATTTTGTTCTATTCATTCACAGTTAATACAGAAAATACTTGGAAACATTTCCATATAATGTTTGACACAGAAATCATCAAATAGAAGTATACAATGTTGACAGGAGGCAGTACATTTATAATTTATAACCCCAAATGTATTTATAAATTAGAAATGGAAAGATCTACAAATGAAATTATGAAGGTTCACCAAAGTCATTTAATCTGTCAGTTTCTCATTCATTTTTATGTCTTAATAATATTCTATTGTATGAATAAGCCACATTTTATTTCTCTCCAGTATTTGATAGCTATTTGAGTTGTTTTAACTTTCTTACTATTAGCAACACACTGCTGTAAACCTTCATGTACATGTTTCATAGGTGCATATTTTCAGTAGTTTGAGGTTATATTCCTAAGGGTATAATTCTTGAGTAACAGAGTAACAATGTTTTGCATTTTGACCAACCACCAGACTGTTTTGCCAAAGTGGCACACCATTTTACAATCTCACCAAATCCTTGTTTTTAAGGCTCTGATTTTTGTACAAAAGCATTCAATCATTCTGTCAGACCAAACCAGGAAAAGTAAGCTATAGTTCAGAGCTGTTCTATTCCATTTACTATGCAAAGCCAATCTTGGCGTTTGCAACTCTCAGCCCTTTTGAATATTCTTGCAGTGTTCACCTTTTCCTCCACCACTTTTTTTTTCTTCTTTTTTTCTGGTTTATTTCTATCTATTACAAATGTATAAGAAATCCTCCATTAACGCTGCTGATAGCAGCAGAACCTTGAGAAATATACCTTTGGTTTGCCTCAGAAAAGGAACACATATTGTACTGTAAAGTTTATAAAATTGGTGCAAAACATTGTAATAATGTTACAATACCAGTTTTAAGAGTTCAGTGACTAATGGGGAGCCGATGGGATACATGCAGAACTGTGAAAGCGATCTCACTTAGCCAGCTGTACACGAAGACTGTAAATCTACATTCAGATCATTTCTGAATTAAGACTATCATCTCAGTTTATCTGTTGAGGTCAACCAGGAAACCCTAGAATATACCTTGATTTTTGCAAAAAAACAAAATAGGGGGAGGGGTTTCTTCAGCATTTCAGTCCACGAGTAACAGTAGCCTAACAGGCAAAGTGTTCTCTCACTGTCAACATAGAATGAACTGCTGCTGGAGGTCAACTTGGGCTTTAATTTGCAATAGCACTTACATGCATAGGAGTCCAAGTTGTTGACCTCATGACGTTAAAAAGTAACCCTAAAAAAGTAAAATGGCCCTTCTTGGAAGACTAAAGAAAGACATCCAGCCACAGTTGTAAAAAGTTTCATCAAAACAATATACCCTTTTATGAATTACGCCTCAATTAAAAAAAAAAAGTAGCCCCAAATAAGAAGCAGCTCTGAAAAAGAAAATATAACTTAAGATATTTGAAAAAAAAAAAACAAGGTGAATACAGGTTCAAAAGTAATTAAGATATATTTTTTTAAGGCTATCTAGAATTAGGCTTTAAAGAATTCTACCATTTCAAGTTTACCACTAGTTACTAGATACCTATTTACAAACAAGATGTTCACCTTTTTTGTTTCTTTATCAAGAGAAAAATCTACCTTCAGACTATGAGGGTGGTGATGGGGAGGGACTAGAAAACAAGATTCAAACAATCCCATGCAAATATCACATTTTTCAAATGGAAGAACTCCAAACTGCACTAGAAGTTCCAATCACTAAGACACTTTCCATTGAAATGATTTAAGTACAACTACATGGCACCAAGGTTTAGGCCTAATATAGGCCTGACAACCAAGTCCTTGTTTTCTGGAAGAAAGGCCTCAAAAGTCCCACTCAATTCCATATAACAATACTTCAAAGATCAATTAGGTTTTCCTTTCCTTAATATTTTTGTTTTTGACTTCTAATCCTAAAGACTAGATTAAAACTTAACTCATTTCCCAGAAGGCATTGCTTCCCTTTGCTCTATGAAAGAGTCCACCAAGACCTCTTCCTCAAAACCATCTAGCCCCCAGCCTCCAGCCTTTGCTTGTGATGCATCTTTCTCAACATCCTGAAAAGGTAATGTAGGTAAAATATGCTCATAAACATTAAAACTAGTTGTTAGAAAGACGTAACTAGCTTTATAATTTAAGTTTTAAAGCATAAATACTTGCAGCTTAATCTGCACTGACAATGATTGTCGAAGCCTAGAATTCAACATTTACAAATTCTCATTCACACACACAAAACACACTATTATCACACAACTTGTGTCTTGAGAGAATCTTCTGCTTTTTAAATCTTTGGCCTCCCAGTCAATCCCAAGTTCAACCAACTTTCCGAGTTCTGGTAGTTACCTGGACCACTGAGGCATTGCCACAAGACTTCTTCTCTTTTGAAACATCCTTTTTCTCTAGATATTAGGATAGCTACACCAGCTTGTTTCTTCTGTGGTGTATGTTGGTGTGGGATTATCTATTGCTTGATTTTTCATGGATGTGTTTAGCTTCTTTGGGTTGAATTTTCCCTTCTAGTGCTTTCTGTAGGGCTGGGTTTGTAGACAGGTATTGATTAAATCTGGTTTTATCCTGGAATATTTTGTTTACTCCGCCTATGGTGATTAAGAGTTTTGCTGGGTATAATAGTCTGGGTTGGCATCCGTGGTCTCTTAGTGTCTGCATGAGATTTGTCCATGATCTTCTAGCTTTCATAGTCTCTATTGAGTAGTCTGGTGTTATTCTGATGGGTTTACCTTTATATGTTACTTGGTCTTTTTCCTTTGCGGCTCTTAATATTTTTTCTTTGTTCTGTGTGTTTAGTGTTTTGATTATTATGTGGCGAGGGGACTTTTTTTTTGGATCCAGCCTATTCGGTGTTCTGTAAGCTTCTTGTATCTTCATATGTATTTCTTTCTTTAGGTTAGGAAAGTTTTCTTCTATAATTTTGTTGAATATATTTTCTGTGCCTTTGAGTTGGTATTCTTCTCCTTCTTCTATCCCTATTATTCTTAGGTTTGGTCTTTTCATGGTGTCCCAAATTTCCTGGATGTTTTGTGTTATGACTTTTTTGTCTTTAGTGTTTTCTTTGACTGACGAATCTATTTTCTCTATCATGTCTTCAGTGTCAGAGATTCTCTGTTCCATCTCTTGCAATCGGTTGGTTATGCTCGTTTCTGTAGTTCCTGTTCGTTTTGTCAGGATTTCTATTTCCAGCATTCCCTCAGCATGTGTTTTCTTTATTGTCTCAAATTCATTTTTCAGATCTTGGAATGTTTCTTTCATCTGTTTAATTGCTTTTTCTTGGCTTGATTTGATTTCTTTCCATTTTTTGTTCGTTTTTTCTTCCATTTCTTTAAGGGAGTTTTTAATTTCCTCTCTAATGGAGTTTTTCATTTCCTCTTTAAGGGAAGTTTTTATTTCCTCTTTAAGAGTGTTTTTCATTTCCTCTTTAAGGAAAGTTTTTATTTCCTCTTTAAGGTAGTTTTTCATTTCCTCTTTAAGGAAAGTTTTTATTTCCTCATTGAGGGAATGTTTTATTTCTTCTTTAAGGGCCTCTATCATCTTCTTAAAGTCATTTTTAGGGTTGATCTCTTCTGTTTCTTCTGTCATGGTATATTTAGGTCTTGCAGGTGTAGAATCACTAGGTTCTGATGTTGTCATATAGGTCTTTATGTTGTTGCCTGTATTTTTGCACTGGCGTCTACTCATCTTTTCCTCTGTGCGGTGCAGGTGGTGTCTGTGTCTGAGAGTGCCTCTCTTGTTCTAATTTTTAGTCTTGGTTTAGTAGGGGTTCTTGGTTAAATTGGTGCTATTGGGCTGTTTCTTCAGGGACAGCTGATTTCAGTTGGTGAATTATATACTTATGATTCTCGTGATCTGGTTTGGTGACTGGGTAGCGCCTTCTTCTGTGTTCCCAGGTCACGTTTTGTTCATTTGTCAACTCCTCAGCTGATCTTGTTTCTTCAGACTTCAAACTATAGGCATCTGAATCCTCTCCCAGATGGGTTTCAGCTGAGCAGAGTAGTCTCACCAACACCTCCAAGTTGTTGGGTTTCACAGGATCAGCAGCTGGGCCCTGGGTTGTCCCCAGAGGGAGTGTCCAGACTCGCCCTGGTTCCGACCCACAGAGATAGCCTCTTCCCCAGGTGTTGGGGCTAGGGGCGTCTCCGTTCCAAGCTGTGTCTGCCCCTCTCTGTCCCCGGGCCTGTCCACCCCTGTGGCCCACCTCCACAGGCCCACCTGCGTCCACTTGTCTCCACAGCTGGGCCTGTATGTCCCTGTCAGCTGCCGCTGGGTCTGTCTGCCTCTGTGGGCGGCCAATGGGCCTGTATGTCTCTGCCGGCTGCCGCCGCGGGCCTACCCACCTCTGCCCGTCACTGCTGCCGGGCCCATCCACCTCTGCGAACTGCCACGGGGCCTGTATGTCTCTGCCGGTTGCCGCTGGGCCTGTATGTCCTTGTCAGCCGCTGCCACCGGCCCTTCCACCTCCGCAAGTCGCCAACCTGCTTCCGCCTGTCTCCACCGCGTGGCCTGTCCACCTCTGTGAACCACCGCCAGGCCTGAATGTCTCTGTCGACTGCCGCCGCTGGTCCTGTCCACCTCCGTCTGCTTATCTCTGCCGCAGGGCCTGTACACCTCTGTGGGCCGCCACTGGGCCTGAATGTCTCCGCCAGCTGCTGCTGGGCCTAAATGTCCCTGTCAGCCACTGCCGCCGACCCGTCTACCTCTGCGGGCCGCTGCCACAGGCCTACCTGTGTCTGCTTGTCTCCGCCATCTTGAATCCTCTCGTAAGCCTATATATATATATATATATATATATATATATATATATACCATTCCAGTCCAGTAACATCTGATAAACTCAGACCAAAAAATTTTCATTACTTATCTTATTTAAAACAAGTAGTTCCTTTTAAAAAGTAGATTCCATAATCTCCCTTTTTATCTTATTTTTCCATATTCTTTCTTTTTCCTTTTCATAATACATTTAGTAGTCTACCTTTTGTCATTTTTATATCTCTCTTTCTCTCTCTCTCCCTCCCTCCTTCTCTCTCTCTACCCCTCTCTCCATATCTATCTCCATTTCCATTACATGTTTCATATATATATATATATATATATATATATATATATATATATATATATATATATCTTGCTATTTATTCTTATTTATTTTGGCTTGTTCTGTTCTTACAAGACTCACAAACTCTACACTATGGACACTATACATCTTTCTTCAGATTGTGCCAAATAGTTTTGCATCCCATCAGAAGAGAAGAAGAAATGGAAGAGGTGCCTGCCTAGAGAGAGACACTTACCACCCAAAACTTCACCATCTCGTAAAACAACACTACCACATAGTAACTAAACATTTAAAGGCTTGAGCCTATGGGAAACATTTCCAAATCCCATCACATGCTTTGTATATATTTCTGTAGTATCTTTCCCCTTTTAAAAATAGTTTTCATGAAATTCACATATGTAATTCATTTAAAGTATATGATCCAACAGATATCACTGTGGGCAACTCATTCCAACCTGTTTTATAGTACGAGGCTGTCAGTGATGGGGAAAAAAGTAAGTGGGAAAATTAGAGTGATTGCTAATGGTTATGTCATTTCTTCTTAGGTAAGGAAAATGCAATGATCTTTTCTTTAAAAACTGTTATTCAGAAAACATATACATATATATGCATATAGGAAAAATTAATGAAAATAAGAGGCCATGAATTTGAAAAAGACAATGGAAGGTCATTTGGGAGGCCTTGGAGTGAGGAAAGTATATGAAGAAATGATGTAGTTATATTATAATCTCAGAAATTAAAATAATTAGAAAAACTATTATTAATGAAAGTTATTAATAGTTATTAATAGTGATTTAAGACATTAATTTTTACTATTGAATAGTTTTACTTTTTACTGATCCCATTATTTATTTATCAATTTCTGGAGATGGCAGTGGAGTTAGTTCCAGTGTTTGTGTATTCAAATTCTTACTTGGATCATGCTTGATTACATGCCCTTATCAACAAAAGCTAGCATAAAAATTGTTATAACAATTTGCATTTCCATCAACAGCTTATAGGATTGTTAGGTTTTAAAATTGTTAACCTGGTAAATTTAAATATGCATCTAATTTTGTTTTAATTTACAAATGTGTGATAAATAGCAAAGTTACACATCATTTATTTGCTTGAATGTATTTATTTGTGTTGACAGTCATTAAACTTTGCCCATATTTATTCAGTTTTCATATATCTTGTTCTCATTTGAGATACTTTTATTCTGTTCTGATTATTACATATTTTAGTTATATGATGTAAAAATATTTGTACATGTATTTTTGATACATATGTGTTATAATTTATAACAGCAGAATATTCCTTGTTTCTTATGATTTTTAAATGTATGTTTGACAATTACATTCTATCATAATACCTTAATGGCATTTTGTTCTAAGTACTTCAAATGTTGTTTGTTTTGTTTAGGTCCTTTATCTACTTGGAACCCACTCTTCTGAAAATACGTGACTGAGATTTAGATTTTATTTTTTTTATTTTGTTAATTTGTCTGACACTCTTATGTTCCCTGTTGCTATGATAAAATATTCTGACAAAAGCAACTTAAATACCACCTTAGCTTTCCGTGCCTATATTTATCAGGTTCCCAGATCATAAACAGTGCTCCAGCTCCTGGTGGCAACAGATAAGGGGTCTCTAGACCCTAAGCTCCAGCTCAAAAGTCAACCAACCCATAGCACTGGGTGTCAAAAAGTAAGGCATCCCTAGAACATGAATTCTAGGTCAATACTTCAGGAAGTTCCTCTAGCTTCAGACACTGGCCAGTTTCCTAGCTCCATGTACTGAGAGCTAAGCAGACATCTAGTCTCTGGACCACCCTTCTACTCAGCTAATTTCAGACACACCTCCTAACACACAAACAAAAGCATACAAACATCTGAAAGCCTCAGAAGTAGGCAAAAGAGTCAGCAACAACCCCTACTCCCATTGGTAACAACCCCACAAGAACACCAAGCTCCTCAGCCATATATCTGTACATACAGGGTACCTAGGTCAGACCCCTACACGCTCCTTGATCTTTGCAAGCCCCCATGAGTCCCAGTCAGTTGATTCTGTGGGCCAAGTTCTCTTGGTGTCCCTGACCCCTCTGGTTCCTCTGATTCTTCCTCCCCGTCATCTGCAGGGTTCCCTGAGCTGAGTCTAATGTTGGACTGTGGGACTCTGCATCTGCTACCATCAGTTGCTGGGTGAAGTCTCTAGTCTATTTGATAAGGACTGTGCTAGACTCTGGTCCCAGAACACTCTACAGGCAGGACAAACTATAGGTCACAGGTTTCTGTGACTGGGTTGGTATCCTAATCCCTCCACTTGATGCCTTGCCTGGTTACAGAAGTTAGCCCATTCAGGCTCTGTGTCCCCCATTAATAAGACTCTGTGGCCTGCCATGGTACTCTTTTTCTCCTACTGGGTTGCCTCGAACAGCCTTGATGTCATGGTGTGTACCTGGTCTTATTGTAGCATATTATGCCATTTTTGTTTGATGTCTCTAGGAGGCCTACTCTTTTCTGAGGGGAGACAGAGGGGGCATGGATCTGGGGAAGAGAGGGGAGATGTAGGGAAAAGAATGAGAGAAGGGAAACTCTGGACTGGTTGCAGTATATGAAATAATAATAATAATAATAATAATAATAATAATAATAAACCTTTTAAAAAGCAAATGTACATCAAGAAATATGAAACCTCAAAAAAATTAAAATATCTTCAAGTAATTTTAATTAATGAACTGAAAGGCAATTGCAACTTAAATACCAAAGGAAAAAAAGTTGGAGAACAGAAAGTAGAAAAACCTCATCTGTTCATAGATTTGAAGGATCAATATTGTAAAATTGGACACCTTCCCTGTGCTAGTTGGTTTTTGTCAACTGTACACAAACCTAAACACATCTGGGAATGTTAATCAAGAAATACATCTGTAATACTGTCCTATAAGAAAGTCTGTGTGGTGTTGTCTTGATTAATGATTGAGGTGTGTTGTGGTTTGAATAAGAATGTCCTGGCGGTGGTAGTGCATGCCTTTAATCCCAACGCTCAGGAGGCAGAGCCAGGCTGATGGATCTCTATGAATTTGAGGCCAGCCTGGTCTACAGAGCGAGATCCAGGACAGGCACAGAGAAACCCTGTCTTGAAAAACAAAACAACAACAACAATGTCCCACATTCATATATTTGAATGCTTGGTCCCAAGTGGGTGGAACTGTTTCACAAGGGCAGCTTTGTTTGAGAAGATATGTTATGGGGAAAAGGCTTTGAAATTTGAGAAGCCCAAATATTATTCCCAGTTCTTTCTCTCTCTCTCTCTCTCTCTCTCTCTCTCTCTCTCTCTCTCTCTCTCTCTCTCTCTCCCCTACTTGTAGATAAGAAGTATTCTCTTAGCTACTACTCCAGTCCCAGACTCCCTACCTGTTGCCATGCTCCCCATCATGATGGCCATGGACCACCCCCTTTGTACTATAATCCCCAATAATCTCTTCCTTTCATAAATTGCCTTGGTCATGGTATCTATTCACAGAAATAGAAAAGTACCTAAGACAGTATGCAAAGGTCCAGCTCACTAAGGTTGGTGCCACCCCTGGGCATGTGGTCCTGGATTGTATAAGAAACCAGGCTGAGCAAGCAATGAGCAAGCAAGCCAGTAAGCAGCATTCCTCCATAGCTTCAGCTTCCATTCCTGCCTCCAGCTTCCTGCATGAGTTCCTGCCCTGACTTCCCTCAGTAAGGGAGTATGACCTGAAAGTTGTAAGTTGAAATAAACCCTCTCCTCCCCAAGTTGCTTTTGGTCAATGTGTTTTATGATATAACAATAGAAACACTAAAATATTACCAAAAGCAATATATAAGTTCAAAGCAATTCCCATAAAAACTAAAGAACTTTCAACATAGACCTTCACAGAGATTGAAAAAATTATCTCAGACTTCACATGGAAACAACAACAAAACAGTATAACAACAACAACAACAACAACAAAAAACTTGAGAAATAATTACCAACAAAGATATCACCATTCCTGATTTCAAATAATAGTAGAGAATCATAATATTAAAAGCAGTATCATGCAGGCATAAAAACAGTCATATTGATCACCAGAAAGGAATAAGCTCATATTTCTATCCCCAACTGAGTTTTAACAAAGAGACCAAAAATATACCCTGGAGAAAAGAAAGTATCTTCAATAAACGCTGCTAGTCAGATTGTAAAGCTACATTCAGAAAAGTAAAACTAGATATTCATCTCTCACTATGCACAAATATCAACTCCAAGGAGATCAAGGACCTCATTCTAAGACATCGTTGAAAGTAGGGAAAACACAACACCTGATAAGCACATTTTAGGACTTTTAGAATAGGACCTAGAACTACAGGTATTAAGACCAACAATTGCCAAATGGGACTTCATTAAACTAAAGACATCTGTACAGCAAGAGATACCATCACTTGAATGAAGAGCATGGAAAAAACCTTTACATGCTACATATCTAATAGATAATTAATATCGAGAAAATATAAAGAATTTAAAAAGAAAACTAATACCCTACAATGCCTCCCTAAACACCATTAGTTGTCAAACAAACAAACAAAAAAAATCCCATTGCCAATACTGAGCTATCTATCTATTTTTGAGTTGTCAGTGGGGTCCCAAAGACCTTGACCAAACATTACAGAACTTGATGGTAAGACCCAGTTGTTAAGACACCGATTATTTCAGGTGTAGGGTATGGAGAAATCAAGCTGGTATCAACCTGGAGGCTTCATTCCTATTGGCTAACTGCCATAGTGCTGGAAGGAGCCATGCATGCTATTGAGGGAAAAAATAATCAATAACCTTATCTAGTTCTGAACTTAATATGCTCCACTAATGACAAACCTGGAAAGATATAACACCTAGTGCAGTAGTGTCATGAGTTTTATGAGAATAACCAACCACTTTCTGGTTGGATTAAAGCCCACTCCACAAGATGAAACCCATGCCTGGTGAAGAACTGGGCCAAAAGCCTGTGACTGGTTAGGTCATAGGCCATAGGCCAGAACCTAGTACTACTGTTCTGAAAAGTGGACATGGTAGTATACTGAGCACCTAGGTTTGCATCTTTATACCCATAGAATAATATATATATATACACATATATATATATTACATAAATTAATAATATAGAAGCTTTTAATTGCAGTAGATGGTGATTGAAACTGGTCAACATACAAAGAATAAGATGTCATGGTGTGCTCAACTCCAGATAAGACAATGATATCATACCTCAACCCCAGGCAGGGGTCAGTAATCACCACAGAAGAGGAGACAGAAAGATTACAAGAGCCTGATGGGGCAGATATCTGTATCCAAACAGTATTTCTGTGACATGACAGTGCAATTGCACACATGATCTCAAAACAACTCAGCATACATACACGAATCTAGTAGACCATCAAGCCATAAAAAGTTCTTGCTCTGGCTTGTAGAGGGCCTCAAGAAGTCTTGCCTCACCCAAAGGTGCAATGGACAGTTGATGGCTACTGGGAGAGGGAGAGTCAGTTTTCTTCAATTATGCAGACTCTAAAAGGCTCCCTATGTTCCAGTAGTCTCACACCCATGCACACACAGGAAGCACTAAATGGACTCAAGGGTTATTAAATAAAAAAGAGATAGCACATGAAGTTGGAGAGGAAAAAATGAGAGGGGTGGATTGAATCTAAACATTATATGTATGTATGAATATTAAATGAAATATTTCAAAAATTTAAAAAAATAACTGGGATTATATTTTTTCAAAAGTTGTGACAAGCAACCCCCAAAAGCATGCTTTTCATCCACTGTTTACATGACTTAACAGTGAAATGTGAACGTGACATCTCACTTCTTCCATATGTTCCTTCAATATGGCACTTTTTTCCTCTGAGAGTAAAAGTAGTTAGAAAAACTTTTAGCAGAGGTGGAATCTTGCAAATGGAAAGTCACCACACCCAAGCAAAGGTCACAGATGAATAGAACACAAGCTTAAATTTGTGGAAATGTCACTTAATCCATGTGTTAGTTTCCTACAGATGAAAATAGCAGGTGTATCTAACCTCACAGGTGAGCAATGGAGAACGTGAGGAAAATCAACATGCTACATCATGTGTCATGGTTATATTCCTGTTTAAATCCTCTGCACTGATCTCTTCAGTTTAAATTAAACTAACCTCATTTTAACTTTAAGATTTCAAAGTATTTAATAGAAAGTACATGATCAGCACAAACAACTCGGCATCCACAATGAAATCACTGAGTCAATCTGGAAAAATCACATGCAGACTCTTCCAGGGTTTACTTTGGAATTATTCCTAAGTAGCTTTTCAGGGCAACATGTCAAATTTAATGTTTTTATTCCCAGTATGCAATATCCATTAATTGAAAGAGTAGTTTATCCATCTTATTAATACTTAAGTGTGCACAGGGAACTGTATAACACTGAAACACAATTCAATGTGAGCAGCCAACTGCAATATAGCAAAGCAAAGAGGCCTGCCTGTTCAATTCCAAGCATAGAGGAACAGAAAGGGAGAAAACAGGTGAGTTTCCTTTTTATAATAAGCTATACTAATCTCAATGCTTCTTGTCCAATACATCATTACTAGATGAGAAAATACTAGGATTGTTTGTAATCATAATTACAGATTTTAGATTGTTTTGAGATACAAAGGTAAGTGGAACCAAGAGTTGGTTTTATGAAAAGATAAATAAGACTGACGAGCTCCCAGCTTAATTAGTCAAAAGAAAGAGAGAGAAGGCTCTTTTTAATAAAATAGAAGTGAAAGGGAAGCATTACAACAGATACCAACAAAATTTAGAAAATCATAAGGACATACTTTTTAAAAGTTCTATTTCTATGTTCTATGATTCAGTGTGTTAAGGGTAGGGAAGAGGATGTGGATGTGGGAAGGAGTTAGGGAGAAGATAAATATAATAAGAAGACATTGTATGCGATTCACAAAAAAATAGCAAAAATGAAAAAAGAAAAGAAAACCTCTTTCACTTACTGCTAGCCAAGATTACTCAAGTGTTTGTACTTGATAATTAGAAAAAAATAGAAAATTATCTTGCAAAACTTACTGTGTTGGGTTAAAAGGTAAAAGGTGAATCACACATACTTCCCCAAGAGAAGGTTACTGTGAAAGGAGATAAGAAAATCCAAAATCAAAAGGAAAGAGAAGGGGAGGGACAGAGAGGGAGAGTATACTTCTGAGAATAAGAAAAACAGCATTATTGGTAACAGAATATTTGCTGGGCTCACACAAAGGAAAGGATGGCTTAGAAGAAAGCATATATGAAATAAAGTTTGTGAACTACTTAGAAAGTCTTTGATAGAGGATGAGAATAAACATCCATTTTCTCAGAAGGGGAGATTCTCACATTTGTAATGTATTTAACCATTTTAATGGGAATCATACTTTTCAAAAACAGAACAGAAAAATGAATGCCTATATATCAATGGAACTGACACATGATCATTGTCATTATTAACACTATCTTTTCTTTTGCCACCTGTGGTATACATAGTTTTCATTTTAATTTTGAGATTTTTAATGTAATTATAATTTTTGTCTTCATTTTCCTCCTTCGAAGATCTCCCATATACTCCTTACTCTCATGACCTTTTAAACCTTTTAAATTCATGAACTTTTTTCATTAATGGTTATTATATCTATATATGTATATGTATACACATGTATATCCCCAAAAATAGCCTTCTCAGGCTATATAGTGATACTTGCATGTATGCTTTCAAGGCTGATAATTTGATATCGGTGTGCTCTTTCATGCAATTCTGATTACTTTCAAGATGCATGAAGACTCTTCCAATCTAATGTTCTTCTGGAGAGAAATTAAAAGTTCCAGAAAGAAATGTTCAAAGAGTAGATTTGTGAATTAGAATTCTAGATAGGTATGTTATTAACTTTTTATCATTACATTTTTCTCCAACATAGTCTTCTATATATATTATGACAAGAGACCTAATTTTTAATGACAAATACACACACACACACACACACACACACACACACACACACACACACATCTATCCAGTTTAATTTCATATCATCATATGTCAAATATATATATATATGTATATATATATATGTGTGTGTGTGTGTGTGTGTGTGTGTGTGTGTATGAGAAACCAAAGTGTATAAGTACAACAAAACATTTCTAGCTGCAAACCTGTAGTGCATTTTTGAAGCATATTTATACAACAATATTTGTGTGTTTAAATATTTTATTGCTTTCTGTCTCACTGTTTTGTAAAAACAAGATGGAATTGCTGAAACAAAGAGTATAGATCTCGCCAACATAATATAGTTGAGACAAAGATGAAACTCACTCTGTGTGACAAAGACGGTAAATCAACAAGATATGCTCTGGGCTGACACCAGTCAAGTGTTTGTTCAGTAGTGAACAAGATTACAGCGCACAGAAACATATTTGAAATTTGAGAAATAAATCATTGAAATTTGAATGAAAAGAAAAAATACAAATGAGGACATTTTAGTTCTTCATGCCTAGATTCACTGTTCCCTAACTTTAGACTACACAGTTTCTTGTCTAGACTCTACATGTCAACTTTGATATACAGTATCAAGAATGTGCTGTGAATAAAAGTATAGTTTCTCTATTTAGCTTGTATAAGACCAAAATAACACAATCCATAATCATAAATATTTTCTGATTGCTGAAACAATTGTAAACTATTAATTTTTCATGAACTGTCAATTCACACATCAACTTTTATGTATGTATACACAAAAATGGACTTGGGTCCACCTATTCCAATTTTATAACAAGAATATGTTATAGGTTATGGCTGGTGGACATGATATCAGTCTCAACAATGAAGAGGAAAGCCCCAGAATCCTGATTTTTTTCTATAACCCATTATTACTGTGTCTATGATTACAGCCATCTTTTAATTAATTCTCGTATCTAAGGAAATCCTATATGTTCCCATCCCATACACTTAATATTACAAAAGTAAAAATGTAATTACTAGATTTAAGAAATATTTTCATTTCTATGTACACTCAGCTTTTAACAACATGAAAGACATCCACTAAATATTCAGTATGTTTCTGAACCTACTTTGGTTTTTTATGTCAAATCTCTATAACATCTTATTCCATAATTCATTGATCCACTTACTTATTGAGCACTTATCAAGCACTTATTCAATATTATTCTATTAGCCAAAAAGAAAGATTAGTTTCAATATAATTTATTACCTTCAGTAATTGGTCTATCCAGAAGGAAATATTATATTTATAACCATTAATTCCTATAATATTAGAATGATGTGAATAAAGGTAAGAAATAGACCTCAGCCAAGAAGTTTCACTGTGAAGTCTCTAGAACAATGGCTTGTGGATAAAGAGCAGAACTTTTTAAAAGATAGACAGGTAAGGGATGCTTCTTTTATCAGCCTCTATGAAACCAGCACTTTAGAGACATTCTCTGATCAGCATCAGGAAATCTTGAAAAATCTATATTTTTTTATATCCAGGGATGAAATAAGGGAACATTATAATAGCAAGAGACAAGGGAAACATGGATCCACGGAAGGCAGTGAAGTTGAGAAAACATAATTTTCTGATCAATGATGGCTGAGAACTACTCTATTTGAGGAAGGCTAGAATAAAGAAAGGGAGAAGGCACATGAACTCGACAGTCTAGGAAAATGAAAAAAAAATTCCTTTAAAAGGAGAATCTCTCATTTAAAACAATATTTTTTCCAAAGAAGAGCAGCATGTACATTAAAAAGTACAGATATGAAATACTTGGATGTTTCTGTTTAAGACTTGAGTCCAGATATAGCAGAACAAGCAGAAAGAGAAGACTAATACTTCCTGAATGGGCCCCAAAGATATAAAGCAGAAATTTGGTTTAAAGAAATTGTATATTGGTAAGGTCCCTGGGTAACCAGATTGGCTGACTCATGCAAAGCCAACCTGGATAAATGAAATTTCAGCCAACATCATGTAAGAATCTGCATCAATGTATCTATCACTATGTTTGTCTGGATGTCTTTTGATCAAGTGAGAAGGTTATATTAAACAAATAAACTAAACAGGGTTCACAGGGGCTCATTGATACTGAAGCAAAAATTTCAGAGCCTCCATGGATCTGCAGTAGGTCCTCTGCATATATGTTGTGGTTGTGTAGCTTGGTGTTTTTCTGGGGCTCCTAACAGTGAGAGTGGGGGTGCTCTCTGACTCTTTTGTCTCTTCTTAGGACCCTTTTCTTGCTACTGGGTTACTTCTTCCAGCACAGATATGAGAGTTTGTGCCCAGTCTTAATGTATCTTACTATACCATGTTAGATTGATATACTTGGGAAGACTGTTCTTTTCTCAAATGAAATGGAGGGGGAGATTTGGGCAGATGGGAGGTGAGGGATGGTACTGGTAGGAGTGGAGGGAGGGGAAACTGTAGTCATGTTATTTTGTATGAGAGAAGAATTAAAAAAAAGAAATAGTTGGCAAGAAGATCAAGAACTAAAATTTAAATAAAAGGAAATTATCATAGAAGTATATGAGAGATATATAAAAGGAGGAGTTTATGTATTTAGAACGTAAAGACAATAGGCAAGGTACTAAGTTTAAAAAGAAAGTTGGTGAGACTTTTTCTGATTTGATGAAAAACAAGCTAATCTATAATCATAACATACCTCAGTTAGAATAAATGCAGGTTAATTTGTAATTAGATCTATAATAATAAGAATACAAACTACCCAGTTCTGGCTAATGTAAGAAAAATATCTTAAGGGAGAGGTTTATAAACAACAAGATATATTTTTGAGGATGATAAAATGAAGGTCATGGCTGATGGGCTCCTGCTTCTTGATTCATAGCCCCTGGCTTCTAGCTGTTTTTCTCATATGGTAGAAATGGACAAGGGAGCTCTAGGCCCCCATTCACATAGGCACTAATTATATCAGGAAGGCTGCATTCTCACTGTATTATCAAAGGTCTCACCTTCTAATGCCATCATGTTGGGGTTAGACTTTCAGCACCACAACTATAGGTTTGGATCAGATCTTCAGACAATGGAGACCAACCAAAGGGAAAAAGATCACCCCAAATAAGATATGATACTCTGAGTTAATTTGTTGATACTAACCTTACAAAATGTTATAAAACGGTGTCTCCAAGTAATTCTAGGAAAATAAGTAACTGTGTCTGCTTAGAATTCCAGAACCAAAACATCACTTCTAAGAAGGAAAATGAAATCTTAACATCTACTTATTGTGTAGAAGTCTGAAAAGGTAATCTTTTTCACTATTATTTTTTAAGACAGGACAAGCATCTAAACATGGTTAAACAGGAGAAAATTTTAACTTCATAGAGAAATATCACACAAAAGACTTTCTGAAGCTCTGTGACCCAGAATGCTGTCCAAGCTGGTAAGAAGGATTCAACTAGTTAAAATTATAGAAAAAAGCAAAGCGGGAGCAGAGTAAAAACATAGAACCTCTGGAGGCTACAGAGTCTGTGTTAGTCCATGAGCTATTCACATTTTTTACTGGGTGTTCTAGCATAAGTACTGAGGACAGAATACAATCCTCAAGAAAGACTTTTTTTTGTTTGTTTGTTTTTTCTCTTGTTGTTGTTGTTGTTGTTGTTTATGATTCAGGAAAGGACAGAAGAGTAATCAGTGTTCCAGTGGGAACAATGCAGAAAACATAGAATTCCATCCCAAATCCTTATCTCCTAGCTTTTCCCATGGGACAAATGACTTTGATCTATTGGAAAGGGGCAGTAGACCCCCTCATTTGTAGGTATACATAGAAATATCTATCACAGCTGTGTAGAAGAAAATGTTCAACCACTAGAAATCAGAAGGACTGTGTCAGAATATTAGAGATCAGTTATTGGGTGGGGTGAAGGAAGATATACCCAGACTCAAATGTATAGAAACTGTCAAGGAGACTGAAAGAGAGAAACAAAGTATACCTGTCACTATCCACCACCACCATCAACAAGCAACAACAGCTTACTACTAAGAAAGTTTCAAAAAACTGCAAAGAAATTGATTAGTGAGGTACATGAAGAGAAAACACAAAACTGAGGAACGAGATATTGAGAAAATTCTCCAACATCAATCCCCTTCCTTAACCAAAATGTAACTGAGTAATTAGAAGCCTGTGGTTCACTGAGGTCAATCACATCCCCTACACTAGCTTCTGCCTAGACTGATTTAACTACTATATTATAGCCCAACAGAAACAAAGGTTTGACTGTTTGCAGGAACACTTTTTCCCTGTTCTTTACTGTTTTATGTTGCAAAAGTACAAACAGCAAACAGGAATATACAATATATACAAAGAAAAATGATATAAAATCAAGATATACAACCATCAATAGAAACAGAGACCTCTATGGTTATTATCATTTAAAAAATAATTACAGTGAATTCATTAAGAAACTTAGCAGGAAAATAAATATTATGCATGATCACATGAGTAACTTAAGCAAAGAAAACATAAGAAAGATTGCAAATGAAAATATTACAAGTGTGCCTTTCATGGACTTGTAGGCAGGTTTGACCATACTGAAAAAATAGCCACCGAACTTGGATATGTGTTAATAGAAAGTATCCAATGTACAGTGTAAGACAGATACCTGAAGAATAAGGTTGAAATAACGATTTTATGTACAAATAGAACAGCTTAATTAAATAGAGATTCATAGATTCTTAAAAAGTTTAATGAATTTGGAAAATGATAGGAAGGTCTGAAATAGAAATATTGGTATTGTTTCTCTGATATAAACTCATTCTCCTTTGTTCTATAATAATGTGTGTGAGTTGGTAAATATTTCTCCATTGCCAGCTGGTATGCTGTTAAGCTTTGTCAATAGATGATCCACAAGGGATATGAAAGAAAGAATGATTTCTCATCTTTGTTCTTCTTTCAATGTTTCTATTGGGTTTAGTGTTCTGTATGAAGCACTGTTAGAGCTTTTTCCTTAGTACTTGGCTCTTACAAAAGGCTCCTCTAAATCCTAGTCCCTGTAGCAGGAGATGTCTAGAGCAAGACACTAATCCTAAATAATTAATGCTGAAGTTAGGGGAGATTGTTCTATAGATCAAGCCAATAAAAAAAAAAGCAAAGCACACAAAAGGCCTGAGCTTTATTGGCATAGATCTCAATTTGGCTTTTTTCCCCCTTTCACATATGTATATGAAATATATATATACTGGATACCTGAGAAGAAATTAAGCATTTAAATTAGAAGCAAGAATTTCTTTTTTCTGCCATATATATATATATATAAAAGAAATATATATATTCAATCTTTTTCCATTACAACAAAAATTTAATTTATAAACCATCACCAGAGCCAGAGGAATATGCTTTTCCATGTCTCTTATTTCATGCTCTTGAAACAACATCCAATTACACATCTAGCTCTCAGACATTCAAAACAGGAACGATATCTTCTGACATTTATGGGGAAATTTCTTCACTGGTGAGTTTCTCAGGTTGTATAAATTTAATCTACTTTTCTCTCACAATGTAAATATAACTCTTTAATCTCAAAAGTAACTGGAATTCCACTTACATGCTATCCAGATTTTCCCTTTGCATATTCTTGATTTATTTCTATAAAAGCATTAGTGAAGTTAGACTTCTCCTTGAACCAAGAGACCACCTAGTTCATAGATTTTTGCCTAGAATGAGAGAAGTCTTTGCAACCTGCAGATCAAGTCTGAATCATGCTGCCTTAGCATCAAATAGAAAGAAAACAGCTGGTTATTCTTATATAACTACATTGTGAGAAATGTAAGACATGAACTTTCCAACCCATGGTTTGATCTTTTAACCGCTTTATAAGAAATAGAGTTTGAGAAATGCTAACATTATAAATCTGTCCTTTCCTCTCAGATTGGTGTTTATATTGAAATGTCTCATGGTGTTCACAATACAAATTTCCCCAAATTTTTCCACCATTGAGGAATGTGGAATTCAACAATCAGCTCCTCTTGTGCTGTGGGGCTTCATGCAATGCCCTCTCAGTGTATTTCAGTGTACTTTCCTTCTAAGCTCTCTGTGAATTCTAGATAATTTGATTCCCTCTTAGCTCTCAGGCCCTATGCTCTCAGTCATTATGGTATTTCTTCTTGCTTCACCTGAGACTGCTTGAATACCCAGTCTCTACTTCAGAGTATTCCTTTCTCTAGATATCTGAGCTTCCTTTTTCTAGTTATCTACTCTTTCTCTAGTGAGACATTATTAATAACGTGTGAAGTTGATATGTTCACAATTGACAAATTCATATGTCTAATCCTGACCACTCCCTTCAAATTTAAGAAGTGCCTCTCCTATCACCAAGCACTATTCTTTTGCTGCTTCTTCTATAATGGTATCTCAAAATCAGTGACTGTAAACCTGTCTTATTTTTTCCTAACACACTTGTTTCTTCAGTTTTGAGACACAAGTGTCTCCCAATATTCAGTAGTTCAGTCCACAAACTTGGTGTAAAGTTTTGGTTTGTTTTCCAAATCTTGTAACAAATCTATTTTTATTATCCCTACCTATAAAATATACTTATTTCTGTCTATATCCAATATTATACTAGAAGTTTGTATTCTGATACTCATTTGTCATGAACCCAAATGCTACCAAAGAACAATAAATCAATGACTGAAAAACATATTCTGAATTTGTTAATTAAGTCTGACCTGTGAATCAAGGTCAATGATGTAGCTGCTGGAAGACAAATCATGAAATGGTAGAATGAACGAAAAGGGGATGAAGGTTGAGAAAACATTATCGTGAGCATAAGAAAAATGGCTTACCATCTTATTTTTTTATGTTAACCCCACAATAGAAATGAAGTTGCAGATATTCTTTTATCTGCATTGAGGCTATGGGCTGATAAGCATACTAGAAGTTGAAAATATTCTAAGTTGGAAATGTAGTTTATGCACTTACCCTGTGATAGTGTGAACAAATTTCTACTAATCTACTAATATGATGGCAGACCAAAATAAGTATACTACTAATATTCCACGTGGTGTATGTATTAGTTAGGGTTTCTATTGCTGCCATAAAGCACAATGACCAAAAGTCAAGTTTAGAATGAAAGGGCTTTTTGTTCAATTTTTTAAAATTCTTTTCACATACAATATATCCTGACTGCAGCCTCCCTTCCCTCCACTCTTCCCAACTCTCAACACATACCTCCCCTCTCCCCCAGATACATTGCTCCTGCATTTCCCTTCAGAAAAAAAAGCAGGCTTCCCAGTGATATCAATTGAACATAACATAACAAGAGGAAAGGAGTTATTCACCTTACATTTCCATATTGTAGTTCATCACTACGGTTGGTCAGGATAGAAACTCAAGCAGGGCAGGAATCTGGAGGCAGGAGCTGATGTAGAGTCCATGGAAGAGTGATGCTTACTGGCTTGCTCATTATTGTCATCATCGCTTGCTTAGCCTGCTTTCCTATGGGAATTCAGGAACACCAGCCCAAGGATGGTACCATTCACAATGAGTTGAGCCCTCTCATATCAATCATTAGTTAAGAAAATGCGCTACAGACTTACCTACAGTCTGATCTTGTGGAGGCATTTTCTTAATTGGAGTTCCCTCCTCTCGGATGACTTTAGCTTGTGTCAAGTTGACATGAAACTCTTCAGCACAGTGTATCAGTGGGTTTTATTGGGTTTAGTTACAGGAGTATGGGTGAGAGTGAGAGGTTATTTCCAGGTGCAGAAATGATTCAAAAACTGTTGCATCACCAAAATCCCACTTAAGCATTGGTGACAGCTCGTGGAGGAGCCTAGTGAATCTCATCAGTTTCAAGGACTTTCTGAAGCCATTGAGATTTCTTCTTCTTCTTCTTCTTCTTCTTCTTCTTCTTCTTCTTCTTCTTCTTCTTCTTCTTCTTCTTCTTCTTCTTCTTCTTCTTCTTCTTCTTCTCCTTCTGCTCCTCCTCCTCCTCCTCCTCCTCCTCCTCCTCTTCCTCCTCCTCCTCCTCCTCCTTCTTCTTCTTCCGGGGACTGGGGGAGGGGGGGAGGGCATGGAGACAAGGTTTCTCTGTGTAGTTTTGGTACCTGTCCTAGAACTCACTCTGTAGACCAGGATGGCCTCGAACTCACAGAGATCCGCCTGGCTCTGCCTCCCGAGTGCTGGGATTAAATGCATGCACCACCTCTGCTGGGCAAATTTACTTCTTGAGTTTAAAAAGCATCTCTACTGAATGATATGTATTACGTCCCCTCATAAGATCACCTCCCTTTTAACATCTTGCATCTTAACAAGCTTCTATCCACGATAGAAGTTTCTAAAGTCAGAGGAAATTTCCACATAGTATGTACAGAACATCAGATTAGCAACATTGTACCCTGGAAAGCACTGGATGTTTCATCCTATAACCACATGGTTGATTTGGAGCTGCAGCAATCTGCTGCTGCCCAGAATAATGAGAGAATGCTGTAGAATAGATCTGTAGCCTGGGAAAAGATTCAGCCATCAAATTAAGTTTTCTACAAATGTATATCATGTCTGAAAAATAGTGAAGTGGAAATTTGTAAATTGAATTATCTCATGTCATTAACTGTTTACATACTAACAGTGGAAGCTGAAATTCTCAAATTGAATCAATGTAAAAGTGGGTTTTTTGGAGCCCACTTCCTATGATGGGACACCTCATGCAGCCTTGAGGCAGTGGGAAGGTCTTAGACTTGCCTATACTGGATGTGCCTCCTCATTTGAGGCCTTGCCTTCTTGTAGGGGAGAGTGGGGCTGGGTTGGCAGGGAAGTCTGGGGAGCACTGGAGGAGGGAAGAGAGGGATCTTTGGTGTGAAAAATGAATGAAAAAAATTTCTTAATAAAAAAATAATAATGAATTTTACATACTAGTATTTTTAGAAACACAGTCTCTCTCTCTTTTCCACATTGGGGTTCTGAACAATATATGTGTTGGAAGTCTATGAAGATCAAAAAATGACAAAATGCAAAATATTCAATTTTCTACTCAGTATTCACCAAGACCTTAAAATTCAGGCTGTCAATATCTTGACAATCCCCTAGAACTGATGTGACAGATGTAAAGAAAACAATGAATGGAATTGTAGAATGTGTGTGGTGCAGTTTTTCCAGGCCTTAATAAGTGAAGACTTTATTCACCCAAGAAAACAGATATCTCTTATATGTTCACTTGTTTGATTATAAAAGCATTGTCATTGATGAATAAAACAATTTATCAATAAAATTTTAGTGAGACCATATGTTACATATGAAAACATACATCCCAGAAAGAAAACATTCTGTTAGGTAACAAGTATGATCATGTGACTAATTTTTGTCAATTTAATTTATTGTGGCCATAACTATGTTATTGTATGACTAAGATTTGATAGGTTTTGGGTTTAGTGGAACTCAGAGATGACTGTAAAAGGATACACTACAGAATATTGTTTCTGAATGCTGTAGAGTCATTTTGTTTCAATCTCATGAATTGGAATTTTCCAAAGTAGTCATTGGGAACTTTAATATTAAGACAAAGATGAATCTGGCTGTGTGCAATGACATGAATATGTAATCCTGGCACTCAGAAGCCTGAAGCAGGAGCACCAAAAGTTTGTAGTTGGGAACACAAATGAACTCAATGGTATTTTTTGAGATTTTATTGTTGTCATGTGGCTTTGTTAGGGCATTTTTTTACTTTTCTGGTCTTTAGCTTGTATATTACAGTTTCTGATTTGTGTGTGTGTGTATGTGTGTGTGTGTGTGTGTGTGTGTGTGTGTGTGTGTTTCTAGTGCTTTAATTTTTGTTTGTTTTGCTTTATTCTGGTTTGTTAGTTTTATTTGCCTGTTTATTTTCTAAGGAGAGAAAAAAAGAAGTGGAGTTGGAAAGGTAGAAAGGTGGGGAAGATCTGGGAACAGATGAAGGAAAGGAACCCTGGTCAGAATATATTTTTATTAATTATTTTAATTAAATAATTAAATTTAAATTAAATAATTTAATTATTAATTAAAAATAAAGCAGCTGGAGGTCAGGGACTAGAGAGATTGCTCAGTGGTTAAGAGTGCTAGTTTTGCCTACAGAAGGTTCAGGTTTAAATCCCAGTTTAAACCCATGGAGGCTCACAACCATCTGCAATTCAATCCCAGGAGGTATAACACATTCTTCTAGCCTCTAAGGGTACCAGGCATTCATGTAGTACACATACATGCAATCATACACATAAATAAAAATAAATAAAATGTCAAGCAAGCCGGGCGTTGGTGGCGCACGCCTTTAATCCCAGCACTCGGGAGGCAGAGCCAGGCGGATCTCTGTGAGTTCGAGGCCAGCCTGGGCTACCAAGTGAGCTCCAGGAAAGGCGCAAAGCTACACAGAGAAACCCTATCTCGAAAAACCAAAAAAAAAAAAAAAAATGTCAAGCAAAATCTCTGAGGCTAGTCTGAGGTCACAGCAAGGCAAGGTTTTAAAGAAAAGCAAAGAAAAAAATGTTTGGGCAAACAGTATGGAATTATGCATTATTTTTACCCCTTCCATGGGGAGAGGACAATGATTCAATATTGGAGCTCTTTTCAGTGTTGGGAAGATTGAGCAGGTTATACCTATTTACACAAAGAAGAAAGGATTAGAGAATTTCCTATTCAGTTTTGGAAATTACAAACAGTCTCCTGATTTTTGAGGAAGTAATATTTTGGTTTAATTCTTTCTCTACTTACTAAACAAATATTGCATTTTTTAGAAAAGTATACATTAAAGGGCAGTGGAAGCTAGATGAGATTGGAAAACTTACTGCAATGTATATACTTCATTTATAGTTTAGATCACTCATTTATACTATGAGGCAATTAGATCACATGATCAACAGCATTGCAAATTGGCACTAAGGGGTATCAGTTGACAGACAATTCTTCCAGGACACACAGGGACTCTCTGACTCACTTTGAGTTTAGAGATATATTACTTGGTTCTCTATCTGTTCCCATAACTTCAAGTCCTGCTGAGACTCATGAGACCTCTGACCCAGGGTGAAATCAGAGATCTGTGACCCAATTTTTCATCCCCAAACTTGTGTTACACCCCTGCAGGGACCAGCAAGGACTCTGACTGACTCACTATAAGGTCACAGATAAATAATGTGACCTTCTTTCATATTCTCTCACTTTTTTCTACATTCAATAAGACCACTGGGGACTCTGACTGACCCAGTGTGAGGACACAGAAAGGCCAGTCAGATATCTACTCTGAAGCCAATCTTCAGACTATTGTTGACATTTGTAGAAACTCTGACTGACCCAATCCTTCCTGGAACTCTGGGGACTCTTATTAACACAGGTTTAAGTTTAGGAACCCATGACTTGTGACACTTCCCCTTAATGTATCTCTAGGTTCAGGCTGAAACTATAACAGTTCTGAAAGACTGTATGCAAAGTCAGACCAACAATCCAACTTACTATCCTGTCATATACCAGTAGGCTCTCGTTGGGACCTACAGGGACTCCAGCTAACTCTGTATGAGGCTAAAAACCACAATCTGCTACCTCAGAACTCACACCCAGTTCATTCACACCACAGGGTTTGTGTCTCCAGGTCAGCAGTCATTGAAAATTTTACTTTCCATGCCCTTGAATTCTGTGGATCCTTTTCCAGAGGTCAGAGATAATGCCATTAGCCAAGTGGGAATCAACTCAACTTACCTAAATCCAATTTACATGAAGGAACACCAAGAACAGTTTCTAGTAACTCACTCAACCCAGCTCTGTTAGAAAAGTTCAACTGAAGAAGTAGCTCTGGGTGTACAAATTTCAACAAGAAAAACAAAAACTCCATAAACAATAAGAAAAAACAAGTTTGATATGCCTTCTCCCAAAATTACCAACCACGTATCAGTTTCTTAGTAAGAGATACTTACATGAAATTACAGATGAAGAGTTTAAACGAACAATTATAAATATGCTGAGAGAATTCAAAGAGGGCAAGAACAAGCTCCTAAAATGAATTCCAAGAGAATATGAACAAACAATTGAATGAAATAAATATTAGAATAGAATTGATCAAAGCTGTTGAAATACTTAAGAACCCAGTCTCTCCAGACTTGCTCTTAGTCCTGATATACCTTGCCTGTAGAAGCTCCATTTGCCACACCAACTACATTTCCCTGGAAATTTTTCTCTTCAGGAGATCCTCTATCACAATCCTTTTCAAGCTGTGGGTTGTAACCCCTTTGCCAAAACTTTATCTCAAAAAAATATTTACATTATGACTCATACGAGTAGCAAAATTATAGTTATGAGGTAGCAATGAAAATAATTTTATGATTTGGAGTCACCACAAACATGAAGAATTGTATTAAAGGGTTGTAGTATTCGGAAGTTTGAGAACCACTGCTCTAGAACGTTCCCCCTGCTCCTCTCAGCCTTTCCTCCTAGCCTACCTCCATTTTTTTTTTGTGTGTGTGTGTTACATGCAAAACCAAAACTACACTCTCTACCAGAGCCCTCACAGTCATCACATTAGGATCCACAGTAAGCAATAGCAACCAAGGAACTTAGGGCCCATCCAACCAAGACAAAATCAGATATCTACACCCCAAAATACCTGAAATGTCATAGCTCTAGATGCCTAGATCACAGTACAAAAACACAGACATAAAGAGCCAGTATAAGAGGCCTCCTCCAGAAACCAGCAGCCCTTTTGTAATGGGACCTGAAAAATTCAGTTTAGCACAAACACAAGACAAAGACTCAAAGTAGAAGTTATGAGTATGTTCAAGGACTTTAAACCGATATGAATAAATGCCTTAATAAAGGCAGTAAAAACACAAACAAACAGTTGAATTAAATAATGAAAAAATTTCAAGAGAAAAATAGAATAAGAAAACATAAACTGAAATAAAATTAGAAATTAATTCCCAGGATGTCACCTCCAGAACTCACACTCACCAACAGATATAAGACATGGAAAGAATTCAAAATCTCGGCATTGAAGATGAGATAGAAAGAATAAAGATCTCACTTTAAATAACATGTTAAATCTAAAAAAAAAAAAATTCCAGGCAAAAAATATCAAGGAAATCTAGGACACTCTGAAATTACCAAACTTATGATTAATAAGTATAGAGGAAGGAGAAGAAACCCAGGTTACAGGCATAGAAAATGCTTTTAACAAATTCATAGAATAAAATTTCTGTAGTCCAAACAAGGAGATACCTATTAAGGTACAAAAACATTCAAAACACCAAATACATAGGACAAGAAAAGAAATCCCTGAGGACCAATAATAAATGTACAGAACAAGTAAAGTGTATTAAAAGCTGCAAGGGAATAAAACAGAGTTACATGCAAAAGCAGGCCTAATGAAACAACACCTGCCTTATTAATAGATACTCCAAAAGCTAGAAGCCCTAGACAGATGTTCTAAAACACCAAGAGACCACAAATGCCATCCCAGACTACTATATCCATAAAAACTATCTGTCACACTCCAAAGAAAGGAAAAACCTTCCATGATAAATCCAAATTTAAATAATTTCTCTCTACAAATCCAGCTCTACAGAAGACACTAAATGAGCAATTTCAGTCTGAAGAAAAGGAATTAACAACAGATGAATAAATCAAAAAGGGGTGTCTACACCATAACAACAAAAATAACAAGAATCAATAAATAGTGCTCATTAATAACTCTAAATATTAATGGTCTCAATTTCCCTATAAAAAGACACTAACAAACAGATTGAATTAGAAAATAGGATCCATCTTTCTGCTGCATCTAAGAAACACACCTTACCATCAAGGATAGACATCACCTTGGGTTAAAGAGATGGGAAAAAGTATTTGAAGCAAGCAGGTCCAAGAAGCAAATAGGTTTAGCCATTTTAATATCTGAAAAATAGACTTCAAACAAAAACCAATAAGCAGAGATAGTGAAAGATGCTAAATACTCATTTTTAAAAATCCACTAAGAGAATATTGCAATTCTAGATATTTATGCACCAAACTCAAGGGCATCCAAGTTCATAAATGAAATTCTGTTACAGTTAGATTCATGAATTGACCCTCAAACAGTATCATACCCTTATCAATAGACAAGTCATTTAGACAAAACCTAAACAGAGAAATTCCAGAGTTAAATAATGTCTAATATTACCACCACACAAAACCTAGCAAAAAAAATGTATGAACATAGATGGAAAAACTAAACACGTGCAAACTAAATTCAAGAAGACATCAAAATATTATTTATCATGATCAAGTTAATATCATCCCATAGATGCAAGACAGGAATTGTTCAAGAAACATAAATCAATAAGCATAATCCACCACATAAACAGATAGAAACACTTAAAGGATATAATTATCTTATTGGTTGCAGGAAAGAAAGATCTTTGACAAAATCCAACATCCCATCATGATTAAAGTCTTAGCGAGGTCATGGATACAAGGACATATTTCAACATAATAAAGATAGTTTACAGGAAGCCCACAGCCAATGTCAAACTAAATGGAGAAAAACACAAAGCATTTCCACTAAAATCAGGAAGAAAACAAGGTTAACCACTTTCTCCATACCTTTTCAATAAAGGATTTGAAGCCTTGGCTAGACTAAGAAGACTACTGAAAAAGATGGAGGTGATTCAGATGAGAAAGGAAGAAGTCATCTTTAATTAAAGATATGATTTTATATATAAAAGACCCTAAAAACTCCACCAGGACACTCCAACAGCCAGTAAACACTCTTAATAAAGTAGCAGGACACAAAAATAACACAAAAAGTTGTATTCATAAATGACAAACAGAAACAGAAAAAGAAATCAAGAAAACTTTACTTTTCACAGTCTCAAAAAAGTCAACTCTAAGCAAGTAAAAGACTTGTATAATAAAAATTTCAAAACATTGAAGAAGTCACTGAAAGATTAAAAAAAATAAAACTCCCATTCATTAGTAGGAAGAATTAATATTGTGAAAATATCCATCCTACCAAAAGCAATCTGCAGATTTAGTACAATCTTCATCCAAATTCCATCATAATTCTTCACAGAAATTGAGAAAACAATCTTCAATTTCATGTGGAAACACACACACAACAACAACAACAACAACAACAACAAGTACAGAATAATTAAAACAATCTTGGATTAAAAAACAAAAACTCTTAGAGATGTTGCCATTTTAGATATCAAGGTTTTTTTTTTCCTCCAGAGATACGATAAAACAAAACAAAACAAAAACCAATATGGTATTGTGATCAAAACAGTCACATTGATTAATGGAATTGAATTGAAGATATAAGAGAAAGTCCACAAACCTACAGAAATCTGACTTTTCATACCAGAACCAAAAATACACACAAGCGTAGTGACAACATATTCACAAATGGTACTAGTCAAGCAGAATAGCTGCATGTAAAAGAATTCAAATTAATCCATATTTTCAACCTGTATAAAACTCAAATTCAAATGGATCAAGAGATTCAAAATAAAACCAGATACCCAGAACCTGTAAGAAGAGAATGTTGGAAATAGTCTTGAACTCATTGACGCAGGAAAGAGCTTTTTGAACAATACACTAATAACACTGGCACTAAGAACAGCAATTAGTAAGTGGGACCTGAAAAGCTTCTGTATGGCAGAGGACACCATTAACAGTCCCCGTGGAAGCTCCCAAACACATAACCTATTGCCAAGGCTATTGGTTACACAACACAACCTCATGAAAAGACCTGTTGCCGAAGACAACATTTACATTTATCACTGAAAGCAGAAAATTTGAGGTGGTTCCTAGCTAAAAGCTTCACCGACTAGCACTCATGATAATGAAGGTACTCTGCATGCTACTGGAAGAGAAAGAAAATGATCAATAGCACCCAGCTGCAAACCCTGAAATCTACAACAGAGGGCTACCTGCAAGATATACTAGTGCAATGGTGGTGCAAGTATTGTGGCAGGAACCAACCACTTTTTTTAAAAAAAAATTATTTAAGGCCCACTTTATGAGATGAAACCCCTACATGGTAAAGCTAAAGTGGCCAAGATCTGAGATCAGATATGTCCTAGACCTAAGGAAAACCTGCTTCTATTATTTTAGTAAAGGAACAAAGCATTAAAATGAATCTGAATGGCATACTACTATACCCAGAAGTCAGTGCATCACTTAACCCACATCAAAGAAGCTGCTTCTTCCAGTAGATAGAAATTAACACAGAGACCAACAATAGGACTAATGCACACATATGCTCACAGAAACCAGGGCAGCATGTGCAAGGCATGACGAGGTCCCTGCTCTGACAGGGGGATAAAGACATCATACCTCACTCTTAACCAAGAAGCTATGTGCAATTGAAACATGCTAGCAAAAAGAAACTAAGTTTTCTTCAATATAGTCTCTCTGGGTATACCAACCACATGCCAGAGCAGGGCCCATTCTCCTGAGTAGTTTCCCAACACAAAATGAACTCTATGGTATTTTTGCAAACATTTTGTTTTGTTTTGCTTTCTTGAGAATTTTTTCTCTTATTTGTCTTTTGCTTGTTTGTTTTGAGGGTTCTTTTTTGTGTTTATTTCTTGTTTTTGTTTCCTTGTTGTTTTGATTTTATTTTATCAAAAAGAAAGGAAGGAAAAGAACTAAAGTTTGATAGGTAGTTAAAGAGATAAGAAGGATCTGGGAGGTCTTGTGGAAGGGCAAAACATGATCAAAATATATTGTATACATTTTTTTCTCAAGAAAAACGTAAGAAATACTTAAGAAAAACAAACTTCAATAAATATGGAAATTAAAAATTCAACAAGTTATTTAAAAGTCCAGTGTTTGCCTTACAATAGAATTTATCCTTTGAGAGCAGAATATTGGGGCTTGAAAACCAAAAAGAAGAATAAGGTTATTCAGTCAATGAAAAGAATATTTTTTATTTGTAAAAACAGAATATACATGATCTCTGTGAAACTGTAAAATGACCACATGTCTGAATTTAGGATACTGAAGAAGAGAAATAATTCTATATCAAAAGCATAGAAAAATGTTTCCAATAAGAAATCATAGAAGAAAATGCCTCAAATCCAGGGAAAAAGAAGTCCATTACAGATGTGAGTAGAATGGAAATTCTTTATGTCATATTATAGGCAAAACACTGTATATGCAGTGTGAAGTAAGTATACTGAAAGCTGTAAGAGAAGGCCAAAATCACATATGAAGGCAGGCCCATCAGATAACAGCAGAGTTCAGTGTAAACATTAAAAGACAATAGAGACTGGAAAGATCAATTTCAAGTTCTGAAATACCCAAGATGCCAAGCTGGAGAAGTATACTCAACAAAAGTATATATCATTATTAGAGGAGAAAGTAAAACTTTCTGAGATAAAAACAGTCTTAAAAAATTTTATGAGTACTGAGTTCTACAGAGAATATTGTCAGAAATGTTCTAAACTGAAGAAAAAGATAAACACACCCAAGAGGCCGCAGGAAAAAAACTAAGCAGCACTAGGGCTGTTATTAAGTAAAAGAGAACTAAGCAAACACTAAATATTACAAATCCTCCAATCAAATCACTACAACACTAGCAAATTGGATCAGAGAATGGCATGGCTCTTTTTGCTGCCTCCAAGGAATGCACTTGACCATCTTTTCAGTGGCTACAGCAATGAGAGAAGAGAAACTAATAAAGGGATACAAATAGGAAAGGAAAAAGTCAAATTATCCTCATTAGTAAATGTTATGACCCTATGCATATGAGATTCTAATAGTCCACCAGAAAACACAAAGTGCTGATAAACACTTTCAGCAAAGTGGAAAGATACAAAATTAACACACAAAAATCATTAGTCTTTTATGTCATTGATAAACAAACTGAGAAAGAATCAGAGAAACTTTAAAATTCCCCAAACATTATAAACATTACCTAGGAAGTGAATGAAGTCCTTTACAAGGAAAACTTTTGTCACCAAAGAAAAGAACCAAGGAAGACACTAGAAGATAGAGAGAGAACCCCGCCCCATGCTCATGAATTGGAAGAATCAATACTATGAAAATACTCATCCTTCTGAAAGCATTCCATGGATGCAAAATCCCAATAATATTCATAGAAATAAAAATAATATCTTGAAATTGATATAAAACCACAAAAGAACCCCAAAACCAAAGGAACCCTGAGCAAAAAGAGCACTGTGTGCGGTGTCACCATATCTGAGCTAAAGTTGTACTAGAGCCATCTTAGTCAGAGCTACTACTGCTATGATAAAACACCAAGACCAAAAACAACTTGGGGAGGGAAGGGTTAATTTCATTCATACTTCCATGTAATAGTTCATCAGTAAGAGCAATGAAGGGCAGCCACTCAAGCAGGGCAGGAACCTGGAAGCAGGGACTGAAGTACAGGCCATGGAAGAGTGATGCTTACTGGCTTGCTCCTCATGACTTGCTCAGCCCACTTTCTTATAGAATCCAGGACCACCAGATCAGGAATGGCACCACCCACCATGGGTTGGGTCCTTCTCAATCAATCACTAATTAAGAAAACGCCTTACAGGCTTGTCTACAGTCTGATCTGGTGGTGACATTTTCTTAACTGAGACTCCTTCCTCTCAGAAAATTTCTACTTGTATCTAGTTGATAAAAAATTAGCCATCATAGCCATCATAATAAAAATAGTGTACTAGTACAACTAGGTCAACAGAGTAGAAAAGAGGATGCAGAGATAAGTCCATGCAGTTTCAGTTACCTAATCTTTTTTAACTAAGTTATCTAAATTATTTATTTACTGGAGAGAAATTTCAACAAGTGGTGCTAAGAAAACTGAATATCTATAGAAAAATGGAGCTACATTATCATCTCTCAATCTGTGTAAATTCAACTGTAAGTGGCACAGGCACTTCATTGTAAGACATGAAGAGCTGAAACTGAGGAAAAAGTGCCCATTCAATGTATAGGCATAAGTAAGTACTCTCTGAGTAGAACCCTGTTTGGTCAGGAAACAGACAAATAATAAAACAAACAAAAAATTGGCATTTCATTGTGGGTTTTTTTTGTTTGTTTTTGTTTTTGTTTTTTCAGTTTTTTAGAGACAGTGTTTCTCTGGGTAGCTTTGGAGCCTGTCCTGGAACTCACTCTGTAGACCAGGCTAGCCTTGAACTCATAGAGATCCACCTGCCCCTGCCTCTCAAGTGCTGGGATGAAAGGCATGCACCACCACTGCCTGGCTTTTCAGGGATATTTTGACCATACTCTGACATTCCTGAGACTTACCAATACAGTTAAGCCCTGAATCAGGGGGCAGAGCCAGCAACTAGTTGACCATAGTATGACCAAAATTGGCCATAGAGAAGCCAGCAATTTGGATAGAGAAGATACACAGGAAAGAAAGGGGGGAACTTTAGCACTTCCTTTTAGTTCTGGCCAAAAAGCAAGGTCAGCTAATTGCTACTCAACCTCTCTGAACTAGCAACCTTTGATCCCCAAGTCTTATTGATAAATAGAATAGAGACTTAATTTAAACCCACATATCATGGCTGCAGTAGAACTGGGGCCATGTAATCCAAAGCCCCACCAGACCAAGCCTGAGTGGTTGGCAGGGTACTGACTGTGGGATCATGGGGCTACAGACAATAATTAAAATATCAGTAGATTCATGTGCAGTTGCTAAGCCAAGAGTAAAACATCATCACTTAGTGAAATTAATAAACTTCTATGAAATAAAGTTAACTCTTCACTGAGTAAAGAGACAGCCTATTGAATGCTGTAAAACATTACCATCAATATATTGACAGTATTCACTGTACTGGAAGGTTCTTTGCAGGCTACTCAGGGAGAAATGGAATCAACCATCTTTCCCAGCTGTGGCCTTTCAATTTATAATGGTGACCTTCAAGTCAAAATGTTCCCACTAATACAATAGTGGCTGGAATGATTTGGGGTTAACCAACCACCTTCCAATTAGACTTGAGGCCAGCTCCATGGAAAGGAGCACATGCCTTTGCTTGGAATATTGTAGGGTTTCCAAATGAATACTGTAAACCAGGTCCATAGCCTATAGCTGGAGAGGTCACAGGCCCTTGGGGAGAATATATTATTGGTGCTTTTGTAAATGGACATGTAGCCAAACATTTGTGTTTATACACACAGACTATTTTTCCTCTTAGCCTAAATCAGAGAAACTTTCATGTTTGTCTCCCCCCTGTCTCTGTCTCTGTCTCTTTCCCTAATGACAAAGGTTAATGTGGAGACTCATAAATGGTGAACATGCTGAGAATAAGTGACTGTTGACTTCTAAATGAGACACCTATATCTCCCTCTCCAAAGCCCTGAGAACATTATGAATGAAAGCAAAGATTGTAGGGGTTGGAGGATGAGAGATGAGCTTGCAAAATGCTGTTTTCTGGATACAACATGGAAGTTACAATTGTGACCATATATCCTCTGTAGCTGCCTGCACAGGAACACACACACACACACACACACACACACACACACACACACACACACACACACAATCTTTGCTGCATGAGGTGATAATTAGCATGAAGCAGACAACTAGTTACAGTGGGAGAAGGAAATGATGAATAGGGCCACAATAAATCTATACATACATTTAATAACCAAAAATAAATAATTAAGAAAATGAAAAAGCCACTAGTTTAGAATTAGGACTTGAGTGGATAGCCATATTTCCCAAGAAAGTTTATATATATTCAAAATATGACAACACAATGAAAATCTTATATATTCCCTTGATGACAATTAGAATCTCAGCTGTAGACACGATCACTCACCCACCAGAATAAAAATATATACAAGGCACAAACACCTCTTTCCATTTATGTGTGGTTTCTATTGTGGATAAGAGTTCCTAGAGGGCAGGATAATAATCATTAGAAAGACCTAAGTGTGGTGATACATTGTTTTACTCCTTAAAAAATAAAATTTGCCTGAAGATCAGACGACAGAGCCAGCCACTAGATTAAACATGCCCAGGCAGTGGTGGCACACATCTTTAATTCTAGCACTCAGGAGGCAGAGGCAGAGATCCCTCTGGATCTCTGTGAGTTCAAGGCCACACTGGGCTACATGAGATTGATCCAGTCTAGGAGAGAAACAGAGCCAGGGAGTGGTGGCACACACCTTTAACCCTAGCATTTGAAAAGCACACATGCCATTAATCCCAGCACTAGTAAGAATGAGATAGGAACTGAAACAGCTGAGCAGAGAAAGGCATATAAGATGTGAGGAAACAGGAACTAGAGACCCTTTCATTTGAGGACTCAGAAGAATTCAGCCTGAGGATTCATAGAGACAGGATCATCTGAGGAGTTGGTGAGGTGAGAAGTGGCTGTAGCTTGTTTCCTCTGATCTTTCAGCATTTACCCCAATATCTGGCTCCGGGTTTTTATTGAGACCATTTAGGATTTGTGCAACACTCTAGTACAAGTCTGTATGGGTATTTTCATTTCTCCTTGGAAAATAGCTAAGAATTGAAAGGCTGCATCTCATGGCAATTATATGATTAACTTTTTAAGAAACTAAAAAATGTACTGGAGAGGTGGGTCCATGCTTAAGAATATATACCGTTTTTTCAGGGGACTTTAGTTCAGTTCCCAGCAGCCATGTCAGGCAGCTTACAACCACCTACAACTTCAGGGCATCCAATGCTGTCTGGCCCTCTCAGGCATCTGTAAACACACACACACACACACACATACACACACACACACACACACACACACACACACACACACACACACACACACAAAGGCATGGATATATACACAATAAATAAATATCTTTAAAAAATTAAATGAAACTATAACCTATTATCCTAAATATACATTCCCATCACCAGTGTCTGGACTAATTCATCCACTCTTTACCCACATGAAATCTACAGTCTTAAATTAGTGTGTTAAGTCTAGTCACTTGATCTATGCCTGGCTCAGATGGCACCCTATGACCAGAATCCTATTAGCACAGTTGAACAGAGAAGTTCATGCATTTCAGGCCAGTACATGCAGCCTTTTGATTCTTGGGAAACCTCAAAAGCTACTATCAATTGTGATTCATACCTTTTTGTGTATCAGTAGGTAGGGCAGGATACTGATGGTCCCCTCTAAGCTAAACAAAAGAGAATAGATACAGGGTACTTGTTTTATTAAGAAAAAAGGGAAGATATAGAAGTGATTAAATAAATGGTAGATTTTTGAATCTACTCAGAAAAGAAAAAGAATATGGACATGATAAGATAAAAAAGGTAGATTATTGAATCTACTTTTAAAAGGGAATTACTTGTTTTAAATAGGATAAGTAATGAAATTTTTTGTCTGAATTTGTCAAATGTTAATGGACTGGACATTGTTAATGTAATTCTTGGCTATAGATTGTATATACCTTTTCTAATATTAGTTATAACTTTTTAAATTTTAAACAAAAAAGGGGAAATGTGGTTGATATATTGTGCACCTCACATTGGGCACCAGATGTAGCAAGAATTGTTAGAAGTTCTTATTAATAATGACAAAACCGGGAGCCAGATATTGGGGTGAATGCTGAAAGATCAGAGAAACAGAACAAGCCACAGTCAACCTCACCTTGCCAATTTCTCAGCTGATCTTCTTTCCTCAGACTGAAAGCTTCTGAGTCCTCATCCAAATGGATCTCAGCTGAATGGCTGCTAAAAGCCTAAAAGCTTAAAAAGACCTCTAGTTGCTGGTGCTTGTGCCTTATATACCTTTCTGCTTCCTGCTATCACTTCCTGGGACTAAAGGCGTGTGTCTTTCCCAAGCAAGACAGGAGATCTCAACTCCTGGGATTAAAGGTGTGTGTCACCATGCCTGGCTTCTATGTCTATCTAGTGGCTGTTCTGTTTTCTGACCCCAGATAAGTTTATTGGGGTGCACAATAAATCAACCACACTGTTTCTTTTGGAATTATTGTAGATTAACAGGAAGTGACAAAAACAGCCCAGAAAGCAGGAAGTGCACATCCCCTTTCTAGTTTCTGCCAGGGGTGGCATCTTAGGCAACATATTACATCATCAGAATGATCCTTCTTACAAAAGTAACTTGCTTTGTAGCTTTAATGTCTTCTTAGTCTCTCTGGCAATACTGACTCAGCTTATTTTGTTTGTTTTCATCTCCTTCCTCAGAAACTCCATCATGTCTGCTTCCTCTAGCGCTACGTTACACTGTTGCCCTTTTCACCACAAGAAACTTCAACTGATTAGTGATTCTTGAGTTTTCCTCAATGTACTAAACAGTTTCATAAGGAGTATGAGGAGCTCTATGTGCATCAATTTGGCCACTTTGATCTGGAGACAGTTGTGGGGGGAAACTCTAAAGGCCAAACTGGAAAGAACTTTTCAGTGTCGCTGTATTCCAAGCTTGTTCCATCCTACAACCTGACACCCATTTTTGAGGAAAGAGGGATCTCCCTACTACTCACCACAAGAGCTACTCCTGACTCCTGTAGATGAGCTAGGACAGGAATCTAAGGAGTGGTCAGATTTTCATTATATACACCCCAATATATCTAGAGCTAGAAATTCTATTTTACCTGGACCTGTCTTTTCATCATGAATCTAACACACGAGAATTTTCTGGGGTCATTAACAGCCTTTTAAATAACAAGATAAGAGCACAATTATCCACCAAAACTATGACTTTTGGCCACTGGTAGGTCTCCCAAGCTCCAGCAGTTGACCCTCATACCCATGCACATATGTGTGGCACTAATTGGATTTAGTGGTTTATCAAAGGGAGATTGAGTGAGAGAGTAAATACATGGAATTGGAGAGGGTCCATGTTGGGAGGATTTGGAAGGAGATAGAGGGGAATATGGGCAGTAACTATAACCATTTTCTCTGGAATATATGTATAAAATTCTCAAGATTAAAGAAAAAAAAACTAATGTTAAAATTTACTAATATATATAAGTAAAATGATTTATTTTCTAATTTTAAGTGTTCAAGGGGAAAAACATTCAAAAAGCGGAATTAATATTAATAAAATATTTTATGTAAAAATATTCAAAAGTATTTCATTATGCAATCATTCTAAAATTATTGTGGCATCTTATATTTATTTCTCATTCCAAACTGCACAAATCAGATATGTATTTTATAATCAGGGACAGCTTCAGTTCTTACCAATCTCCTGTCAATAACTTGTGGGAAGTGGCTGCCCTGCAGACAGCGTAGCGTTCCATAGCTCCAGAAACTTGTCCACTATCACTGCTTTCCTAGTTCCTTAGGAATTATATAAAATCTTAAATACAATCATTGCCACCTTTGTAGTGCCCTTGCTGTTGTGAATTTAAACTGTGTTTAATTTTTACTTTCATTTTAGAATACCAGGAGGAAGATTAAGCAAATTTATGAATTGTGTTTATCATTGCAAGCCCTGGAAACCACTAAAATACTAGCATGGTCTTCAATAGAAGACACTCTAGAATGTAGGTTCACGGGTGTGAAAAAATAGTAGCAACAAAGAAGAGCACCTGACATCCACGCTCACATCTGTTTACATGCCTCAAGATTATATTACTACTCAATCATTTTGTCCACTACTATTTGATTATTCTCTATTGCCATTTTCTTGTAAGAGTAGCCAATATTTACTACTTACTATGTATGTATCAAGAACTCTCCTGAGGCTTTACTATTATTTTTAAATACAATCTTATTAATAACTTCAGGATAAGAATGATGTTGTCTTCCTTTTACATATGAAGAAAATGAACCACAGAGAAGCTACATAAGCTATCCAAGGTCACAAAGACCCAAGAACTGTAATTCTATAGCATATCCACTTGTCCACATGTGCCCTTTTCTTTTTAAAAAGCATATGCACTAGAGTTTGTCTACTTGGGTTTGACACTTTACTGTAGCGATATATTGTGTACCCTAATAAACTTGCCTGGGACTGGAGGACAGATCTAGCCACTAGATTAGACATAGAGGCCAGACAGTGGTGACACACACCTTTAATCCTATCCACTCAGGAGGCAGAACTCTGTCTGGATCTCTGTGAGTTCAAGACCACACTGGGCTGTATGAGAGAAACTGCTCAGGCAGTGGTTGTACAAACCTTTAATCCCAGCACTGGAAAGCACACATGCCTTTAATCCTTGCAAGTGGTATCTGGGCAGAGAAAGGTATATAAGGTGTGAGGAAACAGGAACTCTCTTTTTCAGCAGAGGATTTCATAGGGGTAAGAACTACTCGATGGCTTGTTCTGCTCTCTGATCTTTCAGCTTTCATCCCAATATCTAGCTCCGGGTTTTTTCTACTAATAAGACCATTTAGCAATTTGTGTTACACTTTACCTCTCTGCTTTCAAGATTTGTAACCCTGAGATGACCATCTGTCCTACCTATTCTTCATTTTTTGTTAGTGTAATGAACATAACATTATCACCCACCACATATAACTGAGTCCTGATCACATGTGACAACAGGTGTCAACACTGCTTCTCATATCAGTGGAGAGATGGCTGTGGCCATGAGGATACCAGTAGCTGCTGCTTCTTAGCATCGGCAGTTCTATCTACACAGGTGGGTATCCTCATTGCCACCATCCACACTGAAGACACAATTCACATCCACATTTGGACCTCATTGAAATTTCCACCAGTTTTTCTCCAGGTACTCTCTGTCTGCCATGAGAGTATTTGTATGACTTTGGAGGCTATTGTTTTATTAAAACCTTTGCATGCCTTTTATTTTTTTTTAAAGCAAAAAAATGTCTGTCAGTACCGGATAAAACTGACTGTGATCTCTAGTTTGGGTTGTCCTGCTGCTAAGCAAGGTTAACCGTTAATCACATTATAAGTCATCATGGTTACTAACCTTATGCAGAATATCTTGAATGACTGGCCTGAACCTGGTTGAATTTTAAAAATGAAGGGAAAAAAAGTGAAATGGTTTCACATTTGAGATAGATAGTTTTCTTTTACTAATTAAATTTGTATCAAAGATGTAAGTTTGAATAACAGGTTAAAATAATTCATAAAAAGCACATCCTATTATAATCATAACTATAACCATTAAAAACCTTATGTTTTTATGTTACATCAATGAAATTACAAAGTACGTAATTTTAAAAGGACCAATTTCAGGAACCATGAAGAAACAGAGCAGTGTGTACATCAGTTGATATTTTAGTTAGTAGATGCTTTCTTAAAAGTCTCAGTTCTGGGGCAGACAATGGAAACTCTACTGACAAGAAATGTGCTATGGCTGTGCTAAATGCATCCCTTCAATTGAAGGCCTCCAAAATGAAGGGAAGAAAACTGATTTGAAATGGTCTGAAAGCCTAATTCTGTTAGTGGGAATGAAAATTGATAAACAGCATTTGAGTGACCTGCTGGAACAAATAGATTCTTGATACAGCAGGAATCCAGCTGCTATTACGTTCCAGATGAACAAGCATTACTTAAATAAATAAATCCCTTATATTTCAGTACATGTTTTGCAGGTGTGCTGCATTTATGAAGTCAGAGAAGAATCCCAGCTGGAAAGGCACAGAATACCCCTCTGGGAGGTGGCATGGAATCAGTAGAATAGATAGAAAGGTCACTGAGCTCCGGGGGGGGGGGGGCAGTTGTATTTAACAGCCTTCTCTTAACAGAGGCTGCTATTAGCATAGTGGTATTTTGAGTTTATCAAGCATCTCACAGCTCTGAGCTTCAGTGAGAACTGCAAACACTAATTAAGCCTCATGATATCCCTCAAGATGTTGGAAGATATTGTCTACATCCCACAGATGATGTGACCCAGAACTGAAGAAGCTAACCCAGGGAACTAAGAAATATAAATCAGCCAATTGTAAATCTGAAAACATGACTGCAGGAATTGCAAGTCCTTAGCTCTGGGGAAAAAATGTAAGATGAAGTGGACTTTAGCAGGTGAACGGAAGGAAAAGAAACCCTGTTCCTAGGGTCGCTCCAGACAGAATCATCCTAACACAGTGAGCAAAAGCAGCTCCTGTTCCCTGACATTATTTTTGTCAACTGAAAGAAACAGAATCAATTTGCTAAACTTAAAAAAAGAAAGAGAAAGAAAAAGAAAAAATGCAATCCCTCACAAAGCAAAAGTAAAATAAAGAAATCAAATGTTGTCTAACTGTGTTGCACTGAAATCACTAATGCTTAGTCATTTTAATGGAGAAGAAATTCATTTCTCATCCTGGATGTAAAAAGTCAGATCCCAAATATCTGCTTCTTATTAAGAATCCTCCTTTGGAAAGAATAAAAAGGAATGAAACTTTTCACCCAGAAGGAGTGGGAGATGTCACTTATGGAAAAGGCAGGTTTCAGGTGTATTTGACAAACGACAGCGATGACATTTTCAGAAGCACAAAAGCTGGAGCAGTGTGATTCGGAGGTGAAATCTCTCTGAGTCGCAAATGGGATTATAAATAAAGTGCTGTTAAAAGGACCAATCGCAGAACCATTTACCACAATGACTTAAAACAGAGCAAAAGGACTACATTTACGGTGGCCTGATACATCCACCACCTGCCATTTTAATCTCTGCAACAGACAACCTTAACAATATCAAAGACAGGTTTATTATCAAAGTCCACATATTCTATTTTACAAACTCTCACTAACAGCAGAACATAAATGGCAGCCGCAAGAAGTTACTCTGATGCAACATATCATTTAATTTCCTCTGACAGGTTTACTATTCTTTGAAACTGTAAATTCATTCATTAGAGAGAAGTGGCTTGTTAGGCTGTGATATATTATTTTTTGTTTGTTTGCAAGGATAGAGCACTATCTCTTTGATGTATAGTATGCTGCTGAGGAGTGCTTCTGTTTATATTGATGGGGGAAAATATTGATGACAGACCCCAAATTAAGTGTTTTCTTTTATAGTTCTGATTGAACTCGGTGAAATCAGTAGCATAAATTAGGAAACAGAACAGGCTATGGATTTTTGTGTGGAATAGGGAATTAAGAGTTTAGAATTGTATCCTTTATCATAATACAAATGAAGGATTCTTAGTCTTGCCTTGAGTTTTCTTGCAGAATATATCTTTCATCTGGATCACGTGGCCTTTTCTCATATTGGTGTTCATCATTAAGTGAAAACTATCCAAGACCATCTTCCCACACATTACAAACACAGAGAGAAATGCATTAGGAAGAATTGTATGCAGGGAGAAGTTAAGAAGGATGGCATTAGGAACACGGCGAATGAAATCAGTCTGCACTTAGGCAGTCGTGGCGCAAGGATGAAATGCGGTGGAGTGGGCACCTTCGGGTCCTGCCAGGTATGCACACCACGTGCAATAAGAGTTGGTGCAAGGAGTTTATTGGGGGAGGGGGAAGAGGAGAGTGAAAGAGTGCAAGGAGGTCTGGAGTGGGGAATATGAGAGAGGCAGGCAGACGGAAGAGGCAAGAGAGCAAGATGGGAGCACCGGGACTGATGACACTTTTAAGGGGTGTATGTGTCACACAGCTGACATGGTGGCACTTGATGATGAAACTGCTGCCATTGCCAAGGCAGGCTGTGGTGGGAGCTCACACAGGGTACTTCTGTAAAAATGTCCCCATCATGTTAGGTAGGATACCTGACAAAGGTCACAAAACTCATAGAAGGCAGATCCAATTAGTGGATCCAGACTTGCGTATTCCCAAGGCCCATAATCTTCCTCACAACATAGAGATTACAGAAAGCATTTTGGTCATACTTTCTTAATTATTCACCACCAGCCTTGTTACAAATGAGTTATAAAGAGATTTGCAAGTGTGTCAATGTTACAGAAAGATTAAATACATTTTAACCCAAGGCAAAATGAAACAAGAAAGTAAAGACAAAAAATAAGATGGAAGCTGAAGTGAGATTGGGCTACACGTCACAGTTTTAAATTTGCTGGATGATGAGCCTGCAAGTGAGCTGTGGGTTTTCCAGGTACAGAAGCAAAGATGCATGATGACCTCCATATCCTGTTTATGAAAGTGAAGAAGTTACTAGGAAAAAAATATTGACCTCTTATCTGCAGGGACTGAATTTTCCTCAACTCTAGAAGTTTTGTAAGAGTTTGTAATTCATAAACAGCATCCTTTGAGAAAACAGTACCAGGATTGATTAGGATCACCTCTCCTAGTGTTGTGACATCAAAACACTAGTCTGGAAAAGCAATTCTACACATAATATTTTGGATTTTGAGAAGAACAATGTGCAGAAACTTATTCAGGTCACATACCATATTAGTATCTGGTATAACTCAGGGCTGGGGGTTGAAGTAATTGTAAAACTGGGTGTAATGTATATAACACAACCCCCAAGAAGTCCTGACTCTCAAGTAGATGTTGTTCCTCTTACATGAGAGCTTAAAGGTATTCACCCTTGATTGTCAGAAGATAATCCCTGACAAGTATCTGGAGAACAGCAACGCTTTCTGGCCCATTAATTGTGAATCTCCATGTTTCAACAAGATCATCAGAGGGCTGACAACTTCCTGTGAAGCATTAAAAAAAGATCTTGTTACATAAAAGTGCATTATCAGGAATTAAGATATTATCAGGATTAACATCTTAGTGTGAGTGAGCTCTACCAATTAGTTATTAGACAGCGGGGGCCTAAAGGGATAAGACCCAGGATACACTTTACTTTAAAAGGTTCACAAATGTTTTTCAACATTTTCTTCCCCCAAGGTCTGGAACAGAGGCAACCATCCCCCATCCCCCAGCACAAAGTCAGGAAAACAAACAAAAGTGTATCAAGGAAAATGTTCAGTGTGCTTTTGTATAGTTTAGGGGATGGGGTGGCTAGCTTTAGAAGAGGTGAGAATCTGGGCTCAGCAAGGGGCATTACCTATGGCTTGAATAGAAGAAAGGTGTTAAAGAGATGCAGGGCTAGTCTTGTAACAAATCAGCAGACAGCTTCGCACTTGTCATCCATTTCAAGGAGTTCTGGACTCTGGAAAGTCTTTGTCTAAAGTGCCAAACTTTGTCACTTTGGTAGCTTAGAAGTAGCTGGAGCTACCAGAACCAACTAAGCCATGCTCCCAGCTCCCTTTTCATGTACTGAATGCCTGACCCTTTAACTTTGCTATGCATTTGGTCACTATGAGGCCTCTGAAATTTAGGCTTATATGGTCACCCTATGGCCCTAAGGCTGACACTTAAAAGTACAGATGCACATGACAGACATAGCATATTTCATTGACATTACTGTATGAATTACTACTATATGGGACTGTGTTACCAGAATGGCACTAACACAGTGGTTTGCTGAGACTCTCAGTGGCCTTGAAATCTAGATAGGATCAGATCCTGCGATTTGCATTATGTTTGTGTCTGTGAATGTATGTGCACCACAGGACTGCTCTGACCCTAGCAGTAAGTAGTCCAGTAGTCGACAGTGGATGAGGAATGATTTTCCTTATGTGGCAATGTTATCTCTGCTAGTCATGATATCAAACCACCAGGAAATTTATGCCTTGAAAAAGTCTTTAGAATAGCCATGTTTATTCCTAGGACCCCCCCCCCCCAGTTTTTTAACATTATGGAGTTGGCCCTTTTAATCCATGTTCTTTCTGATTCTAGTGATATTGTAACCGCCTGGGTTGGGGTTATACTTGGCTGGATAAATGATGCACATTACTTGTATACCTTTCTCATGAAAGAGGAGCAAAAAGATTATAAAAGCCATAGGACATGGGTATCTACTCTGAGACAGTCTTCTCTCTATGACAAGAAAACTGCACCCATGGATTCTTAATAATATGGCTGCCTGAAAAATACCACCACCACCTGACATGGCAATATAGATGGGGAATTTCTCAAAGGACTCCATCCCTAGATGTAGATGTAACCAACCATCTTATTAAATAAGAAATACAGAACCAATGTAAAATAGAAAGCCAAGAGGTCAGGGCTAAGAGCAAAAACCTTACCCTTCCTGCAGTGCTCCTAGCTCTCCGAAAGAGACCTACATCCTGTGTATATGCCTTTAAATAGTCTTTCTGTTCTGCCTTCTCATTGGTTGTAAACCCAAACACATGACTGCCTTGTCACTGCCTGTAAGTACAGCCCCCTAGGTCTTAAAGGCATATGTCTCCAATGCTGGCTATATCCCTGAACACACAGACATCTATGGGATTAAAGGCGTGTGCCACCACTGCCACACTCTGTCTATGGCTCTAATAGCTCTGACCCCTGGGCAACTTTATTTATTAACATACAATTAAAATCACATTTCAGTACAAATAGAATACCACCATATTTCCGCCTTTCTATTTTAATAAAAAGAAAAAAAAAGCAAAAGGTTATAACTAACAAAAGAAAAACTGTATATAAAAGTACAATAACTATATATAGTATATACAAGTAATAAATACCTAAACAATGTCTAGTCCATTTGTATTTGACAAATCAAAGAAAATAATTCCATTATCTATCCTATTTTGGTAAGTCAAAAATGTATCTAATTCACTTTCTATCCTAATTAATCTTCAACTATAACTAACTAACCTTCAACTATAACTAACTAATCTTCAATTATAACTAACCAATCTTCAACTCCCTCAGAGACCCAAGAAGGCAATACTATTAGCTAACAAAAATAAAAACAGTGCATGCAAGCAACTTCCAAAAAAATTGTGAGTTGACAGAAACAGCCAGCTGCCTGGACAGTCACCTGAGTGCCTCCGTAGTGATGGGGCATCATCTTCAGCCTACAGGCTTAGCATATCTGACAGACTCATTTGTGAAGTAGAATGTACACAAGGTCAACAGTTCAACCTCACATTGGGTGAGAGCAGTCCATGTACCAGAAACACCTGAATTCCACTAGTATCATGTCATGATTCAGGATTTTACATTCTGGAAATTGATGGTTTTTTAATTCAGCTGTCCATTCTTCTTGGCTGTGTATATATGACTTCATCTCAGCATCCCCTTCTTCTCCACCTAGATAAAGGTCTATAGGCATTTAATAAGTGCTAAGAGGAGATCAGCTCTAAATACATACACACATGAGAATGTACTCACCTTGTTGTATTTATGTACTTATTTATATATGTATGTGTGTATGTATGCATGTATGTATAACAATAATAATTATAGAAAATACCATGAAATTAAGAAGGAATGGTGAGGGTCAACATAGAAGGGGTTGGAGGGAGGATGGGAAGGGAAACTACGTAAATATAGAACACATATGTGAAATTTTAAAAATATATTATTTTAAAAAGGAAAAAAAGCAGAGTAATAGTCTGTAAGAGTGGCAGAAAGCACTATTGATGTGTGGTACCACATCATGAACACATGGCACCAGAGAGCTGCAGAGCAACAAGATCTATATTCTGTCAACAAAACAGTTTTTTAAGCACCACATCACTGGGAATAATATCACTATAGCTAATTTTGTCTATAGGTGAAAATATCTGAAACCAAGCAGGTGTGATACATTAGAAAATGATGATGAAAATGGGCAGGACAGAGGACAAGAATAGGATGTGCTATTTTGCTATAGAGGCCATGGATTCTGACCACCAACCAGAGATGGGAGTGAGCAAAGTCACTGGGTTGCTGGAACAGAAACATGAGACTGGGCATACTAAGAACTTATGAAGAACAGTTTTACTTTATCACCATGACAGTTGCATACCTTGGTGCCAAGAGAGAACCTTTTTGTCTTATGATTTGTTCCATGGGTGAAGTGAGAACATAGTGAATACCCAGGCATACATGCAACTGCTCCCAATTTGCACTTTCTTACCCCACATAAAATAATACTGAAGTAATCAGAAGGACTTCATGGAAAAAACTCTAATCAAGAAATGGGTTTCAGAAATGAAGTAAAGACACACACTCTGTACTGATCCACACACTCTGTACTGATTCAGTTAAACAAATCAACTCTAGACTTGCCTCATAGGAAATGTTAAAGTTTTATTTTCAAGTTGACACCGAGGGATAATAGTTATCATGAAAACATAGGAAAGTACAAAAGTGATTGACTAAGGTAAGTATATAGTCAAAATAAAATTTAAAAATTTCTAATACCAAAATGGTAGCTTGTGCATCACTTAGTTCTAGTGAAAAAAAAAAACAAGAAGCATTAAAATAATGGAATTTGAGAATTAATACACAATTTAAAAGCATTATAATTGACATTAAAATACTGAGAATGGGAATAAAATGACTGAGTTTTTCTAAGGTAACAGACAAATAATTAGTGATTTAAAGTAGGCTGTTTGAAATGTTCAGATGTTTTGTGTAAGCTTCATGGTAACTACAAGCAGAAGAAAATTTATAGTTGATGCACAAAACACAGAGGCAAAATATTTGAAGCAGAGGCATACCAGAATACATAACCATAAGATAACAAAAGAAATCATAAAATGAGGAACAAAGGATCTATAAGAGAAAACAAAAGCAAATAACAAAATGCCAATAATATATTATTACCAACCACTAATTATTCTACTAAATGTAAATAAAAGAAATTCTCCAATCAAACAAACAATAGTTAGGTACACTAAAAAGAAAAAAAAAGATCTAATTGTTGTGATGTGTTGTACACTAAAAAGAAAAAAAAAAGATCCTAAGAAAGCTTGCCAGAGGATCAGAGGACAGAGCCAGCCACTAGATTAGACATAGAGGCCAGACGGTGGTGACACACACCCTTAATCCTATCACTGAGGAGGCAGAGATCCATCTAGATCTCTGTGAGTTCAAGGCCACACTGGAAACAGAGCCAGGCAGTGGTGGCACACACCTTTAACCCCAGTACTGGGAAACAGAAGCCTTTAATCCCAGGAAGTGATAGCAGGGCAGAGAAAGTTATTTAAGGCTTGAGGAAACAGGAACTAAAGTAGTTCAGTGAAGACCCTTTCGGGTAAAGACTCAGATGCTTTCAGTCTGAGGATTCTTGGAGTTGGTGAGGTAATAGGTGGTGACTGTAGCTTGCTCTGCTTCTCAAACCTTTCAGCCTTCACCCTGATATCTGGCTCTGGGTTTTTTATTAAAAGACCATCTAAGATTTGAACAAAGTGTATGTAGTCTATAAGATGCTCAACCCCATTAGTGAAACAATCCATTGTTGAAGAATAGTATTCCTCATCAATCCCTTACCAAAGTTCACTGAAGACTGGGACTTCAAAATGTGAGTCTTTGCAGGGGGCAGTCTAAAAACAACATATCTAAATAATAACAGACACGTACAAATGGAACATTTTTAAATGGAACTTTTGGGTAAGGGACTGAATTAGAAGCCACTTTTATGACCTACTGGAAGAAAAACAAGAGACTCTCTTCCCCCTAAGAGAAAGACCTGAGTAAACAGAAATATAGGACACAAGCTTCCTACCCAAAGGAAGATGCTGCTTCCAGTTAATACACTCTTGAAGAAGGAAAATTAGTTCAGGCCATGGAGTCTCACTGGGTATACAAGCCACACTTAAGGGCCGGCCCCATACCCATCAGTAGGTGACCTACACATAATATACTCAAACGTAATTTTAAAGATTGTTTATCTCATATTGCTTTGTTTGGGAATTTTTTTGTTTTACCTTACTAGTCTTTTTCCTAGTATATTATGGTTCCTGATTTTGAGAATTTTTTTATGGTGTGTGTGTGTGTGTGTGTGTGTGTGTGTGTGTGTGTGTGTATGTGTGTGTGTCTGTGTATGTATGCATTTCTGTGTGTGTATTTGTTTCTCCTGCTTTCTTTTTTGCTTTTATCTTTTGTTTGGTAGTTTGTTCTTTTTTTAAAAAAAATATCTTTGATGTCTTTTTTATTTGCCTATTTACTTTCTCAAGAGAGATAAAAATGGTATAGAGTTGGAAGGGTAAGAAGATTGGTAGAATCTGGGAAAAGATTAAAGGGTGAACCAGGATGAAAATATATTGTATGAAAATAACTTTATTTTCAATAAAAACATAAAATATTTTTTAAAAATCAAGTAATAAATTTACCACTGGATTTCTGGAGATTTTATATATATGCTCTGGAGATACTATATATATATATATATATATATATATATATATGTGTGTGTGTGTGTGTGTGTGTGTGTGTGTGTGATTTTATATATATAATATATGTGATATAGATTATATATGTGATCCATGCAAAATTAAGAGGCTATTTTAATAAATCAATTAATATAATTACTATAAAAATAGGAAGGAAGGGAAGAAGTGAAAACAAAGAAATAAGAAATGTAGTAGAAATGCAGGAAGGAAGGAATGAAGGAGGAATGGAGGGAGGGAGGAAAGAAAGAAGGAAGGAAGGAAGGAAGGAAGGAAGGAAGGAAGGAAGGAAGGAAGGAAGGAAGGAAAGAAGACAGACAAGCCTAAGTGAGATTGATTCTATAAAGAAGCAAAAGCAATCAAGTTGGGCATCAACCAATATTAAGCTTCATTGTACTGTTCCTGACAGGATTGGAGTCAATAGTGGCTTTCAGAGAGGCATCACCCCTTCCTGGAAAGGAACCTACTAGAATAGCACATTGGAGAAGATTAGCAGGATCATGGGGACACAACCAGAGGTCGAATACCTCATAGGTATAGGCCAGAGGAGACTGTGGATTTGGAAAAAGACGAGGTATGTTAAAGCCTTAAGCTGAGAGTCTCCAGGATGGTCTTGAAGGAGCAGCCTGATAAGGATCCACTCTGGACACTGCCTGGGCAAGGCAAAACACAGGAACACATTAAGTGTACTACTGAGCTTTACACAAAATCAAATGAAGCATTGGATCTATGAACAGATAAGATTCACAGACAACTAGTCAACCTATTCACAAAAAAAGAAGGAAATTGGAGGTAGAAAAGGAAATAATAAAACAGAATCAAATGAAATGCACAGAAGTATTAGAAAACTGGTTGTGAGACCATCAATTGTGACTTTGAGAGTATCTGTAATCCCATGGACTGGGGTTCAGCAAATCCTGGAATGTGTAAAATGAAGAAAGTTAGCTGAAATCTAGAACACATTTATCTCTCTCTGCTTTCTGACAGATAATACAATGTGACCAGATGCTTCAAATGCCTGGTCCTTTGATTTCCCTCCAGGATGAACTGCACTTTCAGCTGTAAGCTCAAATAGACCCTATCTCCCTTAAGTTCCATTTGTCAGACATTTTATTACAGTGACAAGAGAAGAGACTCAGACCCAGAGATTCCCCAAACTGGAAAACCTGGAAAGAATGGAAACATTCCTCAATGCACATGACATACCAAAATAAAATCAAGGTGATAGACAACACATGCAACTCAAACTCACAGTAAGTCAAGATATTGAAGGAGAAATCAAGTCTTTCCAGAAAGTAAAGGCCAGACACAGACAGATTATCTGCTGAATTCAATGGAATATTTTAGAAAAACTTAATACCAATACTTCTCAAACTATACAAAATCAAAACCAAAACAACAATGAAAAACATGACAACTGACAAGCTCATTCTATAAATATTGTATCACCATGATATGAGAACTGGGCAAGGACAGAGCAAAAACTAAAGTTGGAAACCAAATTTTCTGATGATCAAAATTATCATTAAATACTTAAAAATTGAATTTAAGAGAACATTAAGATGATTATGCCTCATGGCCAATTTGGTTTCATCTCCAGAGTGTAAGGTTAGTTCAGTTACACAAATTAATATATGTCATACAGCATGTAAATTGACTCTAAGGGAGAGGCATCTCATGGTCATCTAGATAGACAAAGAAATCTTCAATTTCCTTGCATAATAAAAGAACAGAAGAAGATAGGAATAGAATAAAAGCTATATAAAATAAACCTATAATCAATATTATACTAAATGGGGCTGGATCTTGCACTGTAGACCAGGCTGGCCTCAAATTCACAGAGATCCACCTGGCTCTGCCTCCCAAGTGCTGGGATTAAAGGCATGTGCCACTACTGCCTGGCCTGGCTAGTTCTTTTAACTTAAGTTAACCTGTTTCTCTTTACCTTTGCATCAGGACTTTTTACTGTTTCTTTCTTATATTACTTCCACTGCTTCTCATGTCTAGTTGGCTGGGGTCTGCCTGGCTTCTTGCCCCGGGTGTGTCTCTCGTTCTCTCCTTCTTCTTCCTCTCATTCTTCTTCCTTCTCTTTTTAAGCCTCTATTTCTCCTCCTACTTATTCTCTCTGCCTGCCAACCCTACATATTCTTTCTCCAACTTGCTGTTGGCTGTTCAGCTTTTTATTAGAGCAATCAGGTGCCTTAGGCAGGCAAGGTGAAACAAATGCGACACATCTTTACATAATTATACAAATACACCATAAACAAAAGTAACACAGCTGTACTCAGTAAAAGTAATATTCCCCAGCACACACACACTCACACACACACACACACACACACACACACACACACACAAAAGGTAACACATCTTTACCCAGTTAAAATAGTATTCCACAACAACATTTGCTTTAACATCTGGAATAAGACAAGGATGACCACTTTCTGCACTCTTATTCATCACAATGCTAAAAAATCTTAGCTCAGGCAGAAAGAAAAAAAGAAAGGGGGTACACAAATAGGAAAGAAGTCATTATCCTTAATTCCAGATAGCATGATCCTATACTTAAAAGACCATAAAGAGTCCATTAGAAAACTCTTAGATCTGATAAACATTTTCAGTAAAATAGCAGGGTACAAAAGCAACATAAAACAATTTATATAACAACATAAATGAACTTGCTGCAAAACAAATTAGAAAAATTCCCTTCATATATTTAAGTCTAGGAGCAAGCCTAAGGAAGGTGATAAAAGACACCAAGAATGAAAACTTTAAGACAGTGAGGAAAGAAATCGAAGAAGACACTAGATGGAGAGATCATCCATACTCTTGAGTTGTCAGAATTAATATCTTAAAATGACTATTTGCCAAAATGGGTATACAGTAAGAAGATGGCCAACAAAATTCCAATGATAATCTAAAAAAATCCAAATATCCGTGGGGAAATAGACTACAAAAGTCCAAATCAATTCTAAGAGGAAAGAGTAATGTTGGAAGTATCATAGTAGCAGAACTCAAATTGTCCTACAGAACTGTACTGATAAAGAAAACAAAGTGCTGCCAAAATCTCAGTTATTTAGACTGCTGAAGAGAATGGAGAATCCAGAATTAAACCATAGGGGTATTGCAATATATACATGTATATATATATATTGTGTGTGTGTGTGTATACACATGTATATGTTTGTATGTGATACCTATCCATGCTAAGGCACATATGTAGAGATCAGAGTACAACTTATAGGAACCTGTTCTCTCCTTCACCATGTGGGACCGGGGGACAAACTCAAGTCTTCAGGTTTAGCAACTCAGTATTTTACCTCCTGAGCCATCGTGTCAGCTCAAGCCATCTAATTTTTGATAAGGTGTCAAAAACATGTATTGAACAAAAGACAGCATCTGCAACAAATGTGACAAAACTGGGTATCCACAGGTAGAAGAATGAATTTATGCAGAAGAATGAATTTATAGACATTTCTTTCTCCTTGAACAACAAAATAAATTCAACTACAAGTTAACTGAAACCTTAACACAAAACAAGAAGTACTGAGACTGCTAGAGGAATAGGCATACATAGGGATGTTCTGAACAGGGCTTCCACATACAAAAAGTAATTCCAAAAGTTGCCAAACTGGATTACTAGGCATTAAGAAGTTTATTTGTAGCAAAGAAATAAACATCAACATGGAGACACAGCCTAGAGAATAGGCCAAATTTTTTTTATCATCAACTGCCCTGTCCTTGGGAAGACTGATATATAATAATATAATATGAAATGATGTGATATGATATAATAATATAATGTAATGTAATATAATATAATATAGTATAATATGGAAGATTGAATATATAAAGGGTGACAAAATGATGGGCTAGTGAACTGAATGTATAAGGACAGCCATTTTTACAATATTAATTCTACCCAATCCTTGGAGCATAGGAAGTCTTCCCCAATCTTCTAATGCTCCCTCCTTTGGAGTTTTAAATTTTTTGCTCTAGATGCCCTTTATCTCCTTAGCAATGTTTACTTGGGGGTTCTGGTATTAACTTTTTTAGAATATAATATAATTATAACATTTCCCATTACCTTTTCCTCTCTCCAAACCTTCCCATGTATATCTTCTTGCTCTCCTTCAAATTTATGGGCTCTTTTTTCACTAGTTGTTATTGCATGCATATATGTATACCCATATATGTCCTAACTATAACTTAATCAGTCCATATAACATTACATGTGTGTATGTTTTCAGTGCTGAAACTGGAAAACCAATTGATAAGCTTTTCCCTGGGGGACCACACCTCCCACTCCCAGTGTTCCTAAGTTGCCTATAGTTCTTTATTTTAGAGTTGAAGTCTCCTGGGCTTTTGTCATCCAGGTTGCCATGCCCATCGTGTTGTCCTCTTCAGCTCATATGTGGGCAGCCATATTGAGGAGACTTTTTGGGTTGTAGCTTCTGAGATGACTAGGAGACACAATTTCATAGTAAATTCCCTAATCCCCGGGTTCTTACAGTCCCTAACCCCCAGTACAACGTTCCCTGAGCCTTCGGTGTAGGAGTGTTTTGTAGATGTATCCACTGTGGTGATCTCTGTCTGTTGTAAAGAGAAGTTTTCTTGATAAGGAATAAAGGCTTTTCCTATCTATGGGTGTAAGAACAAATGTTTGTACATTGTTCTTAGGGATTATGCTGGTTTCTAAACTAGTGATTGTCTACTCTCCTCCAGTAACCAGGACTTCCTTAGCAATGAGTAGTTAGCTGGGTTTCTAGTGCTAGGTATGCTTTCCCTCCTATTGGGATTTTTGTTTTGTTTTAAGAATATTGTGAATTGGATTGTTTGTCATTGGTGCATAAAAAGGTTACAGGGTTGTTGTTTTTTTGTTTGTTTTTAGTGTTAGTTTTGTAGTTCCATTTTGCTGAAAGTGTTACTTAGTTCTAAGAGTTTTGTTTTGTAGTCTTTAGGGCAAGAGTTCTCAACATGTGGTTGAACAACCTTTTCACAAGTGTCTCTCCTAAGACCATAAGAAAACATAGGTATTTACAGTATGGTTTTTAAAAATAGCAAAATTACAGTTATAAAGCAGCAACAAAAGTAATTTTATGGTTGGGGGGGGTCACTACCACATGAGGAACTGTATTAAAGAGTCACAGCATTAGGAATGTTGAGAACCACTCATTTAGTGTAATATTGGATACAAAAATGGGTACTTTTACTTCTTTTTCTATTTTCTCCCCTTCTTTTTCTTTTTTCTATTATGGTATTCCCTCCCTTTAATCCTTCCAGGACCTCTCCTCCCTTTTTTCCTTCCCATCGATATCCACTCCATTTCACTCTCTCATTAGAAAACAAAAACATTCCTAAGGGATAATAATAAAATATAATAAGACAAAACAAAAATTAGTACAAATAAACACAAGATTTACAAGTATTTAATTTAAGTTGATTTTGGCTTTATGGAATTTTGATGGGAATTACATTGAATATGAAGATTTTTTTTTCCAGAGATGAGGACCCAACCCAGGGTCTTTTGCTTGCTAGGCAAGTGCTCTACCACTGAGCTAAATCCCCAAGCCCACAGATTGTTTTTGATGAGAAAGCAACTGATTTTGTCAAGTTATGTGAATAAATCAGAAATGAACATGGTTGAGCAAGTGTCTCTGCAGTAAGATGAAGCATCCTTTGGTAGATGACCAAAAGTGATATAGCTATTTAAATCTGTACCCCATATTTAAATTGGATTATTTGATTTTTGATATCCATTTTTGAGTATATATATATATATATATATATATATATATATATATATATATATATATATATATGATATTAGTCCTCTATTAGATGCACAGTTGCTAAAACTCTTTTCCCATTCTGTAAACTTTCTCTTTGTCTGAATGATGGCACCCTTTGCCTTACTGCTTTCCATGTGTGTCTTTCTCTTCCTTTATCCCATAATTTCTGTTCTAGTTACTTCTGTGATAAGCAGTCTGACCAAAAGCTACTTGGAGAGGAGATGGTTCATTTGACTTACACATCCGGTTCACAGTCCATCAACGATAAAAGTTACAGTAATGTTAATCAGGGCAGAAAATATGAAGGAATGCAATTTGCTGACTGATTCATGTTTGTCCCTAGCTGATTTTCTTCCACAGTCCAGGAAACATTGCTTAATAAAATGGGCTCCTACATCAATTGTGAGGGGCCATCCCCCATGTTTCCCTAGCGTACTCTTCAGCAGGAGCAGCAGCAAATATTAGTTAGAAGGAGAGAGGGGAGAGAAAATGATAAAAAATACAGGATAGCCTTGAGAGGGCCTAGATCCTAATCTATTGGGCCTGGACTGTCTCTGGCAAAGGGTTGTTAAAGGAAAGCCAAGTGGTGGAGCAAAAGATCACCCCCCCCTCTCCAGCACAGCCAAGTGCAGACCATCTCAGACACCTGGTAGTCAGGCCTGTGTTCCAATCATCCTCTTTATGCAGACCTGCTGGGTAACACCACGAGGAAACCCAAATGGGCTCCAACAATCAATGCAATCAAGACAATTCCTCACAGAGATGTCCTGAATTAAGTCTGTCCTCTCAGATAACTCTAGACTCTGTCAAGTTTAAAAAAAAAAAAAAAAAAAAAAAAACACAATACCTTGGTTATTTTTTTCATTGTTTTGAGAAACCACACTAACAAATGCAACTTAAGGGAAAGAGGATTTATTTTTGACTTACAGTTTCCGAGGGATTCAGTCCCTTGTGGCAGAGAAGACAGCCACAGTGGCAAGCAGGGAAGTCACGGTGGCAAGAGCAGGAGACTGGTTCTTGACGTCCTTGTACTCACGAAGCAAAGAGAACATGAAGTGAGACCGAGCTACAAAGTCTCAAGGCCTACCACCATCAGCCCTGTCCCTCTACTGAGGCTCCACCTTCTTAAAGATCCCGTTAGTTGGAGATGGAGCGTTGAACTATGAGCACTGACAGGAACATAAAACCCTCAAAGCCAAATTCACCTTCAGAAAGGAAACATTTGTAACAATGTAGCCAAACCAGAAGAACACTACACTAATTGGAATAATTCAGACACATGAAGGCAAATATACAATCTCTGCAGCAAATCAACATTGAAACCAACAGGTCCATGGTAATTGGTCATCTTCAAGGGTATGGCATGATGTTTAGGGAGAATAAGCACCTGTTGTTTAAAGGATACTCACTTTCAGTTAACAGATGAACGTGTCCTAGGGCTTTTGTTCTCCGCAGAGTGAATACAGCTAATATAATCTATTCTTTCTATTGGAAGAGAAAGATAAAATATAATGTCTTCTCTTCTTATAAACACAATGACAAGCCTTAGAGGCTACTCATAGATTAATCAGTCTGATTTGGAAATTATTTCACAACATATAAATACACTAAAATATTATATTGTAAATTTTTTTATTATACATATATATTTTTTATTTTACAATACTATTCAGTTCTACATAACAGCCACAGATTCCATTGTTCTCTCCCTTCGTGCCCTCCTCCCCTTCCCCCCAGCCCACCCCCCATCCCCATCACCTCCAGATCAAGGCCACCCCCAAGGACTGAGATTGACCTGATAGACTCAGTCCAGGCAGGTCCAGTCCCCTCCTCCCAGATTGAGCCAAGTGTCCCTGTATAAGTCCCAGGTTTCAAACAGCTAACTCATGCAAAGAGCCCAGGATCTGGTACCACTGCCTAGATGCCTCCCAAACAGATTAAGCCAATCAACTGTCTCACCTATTCAGAGGGCCTGATCCAGTTGGGGGCCCCTCAGCCTTTGGTTCATAGTTCATGTGTTTCCATTCATTTGGCTATTTGTCCCTGTACTTTATCCAACCTTGGTTTCAACAATTCTCGCTCATATAAACCCTCCTCTTTCTCGCTAATTAGACTCCCAGCACTCCACCCGGGGCCTAGCCGTGGATGTCTGCATCCAGATTCCTCAGTACGTGGATGGGGTTTCTGGCACAACTATTAAGGTGTTTGGCCATCCCATCACCAGAGTAGGTCAGTCCCGGCTGACTCTCGGCCATTGCCAGCAGTCTTTTGTGGGGGTATCTTTGTGGATTTCTGTGGGCCTCTTTAGCACTTTGTTTCTTCCTTTTCTCATGTGGTCTTCATTTACCATGGTCTCCTATTCCTTATTCTCCCTCTCTCTTCTTGATCCAGGTGGGATCTCCTGCTCTCTTTCTCTCGACCCTCGCTGTTCATTGCTCCCACTCATGTCCAGGCTGTTCATGTAGATCTCATCCATTTCTCCATCATTGGGTGATCCTCGTATCTTTCTTGGGGTCCTGTTTTCCAGGTAGCTTCACTGGTGATGTGAGTAGCAGTCAAGTCATCCTTGTTCCACATCTAGTATCCTCCTATGAGTGAGTACATACCATATTTGTCTTTCTGAGTCTGGGTTGCCTCACTCAGGATGATTTTTTCTAGATCCATCCATTTGCCTGCAAACCTCATGATGTCATTGTTTTTCTCTGCTGAGTACTATTCCATTGTGTACATGTGCCACAATTTATTTATCCATTCTTCAGTTGAAGGGCATCTAGGTTGTTTCCAGGTTTTGGCAATTACAAACAATGCTGATATAAACATAGCTGAGCAAGTGCTCTTGTGGTATGATTGAGCATTTCTTGGGTATATGCCCAAGAGTGCTATAGCTGGATCTTGGGAGAGATTGATTCCCAATTTTCTAAGAAAGCGCCATATTGATTTCCAAAGTGGTTGTACAAGCTTGCATTCCCACCAGCAGTGGAGGAGAGTTCCCAGAGTTCCACATCCTTTCCAGCATAAAGTGTCCTCAGTGTTTTTTATCTTAGCCATTCTGACAGGCGTAAGGTGGTATCTCAGAGTTGTTTTGATTTGCATTTCCCTGATAATTAGGGATGTTGAGCAATTCCTTAAATGTCTTTCAGCCATTTGAGTTTCCTCTGTTGAGAATTCTCTGTTTAGTTCTATAGCCCATTTCTTAATTGGACTGTTGGTCATTTTGATGTCTAATTTTTTGAGTTCCTTATATATTCTGGATATCAGTCCTCTGTCAGATGTGGGGTTGGTGAAGATCTTTTCCCATTCTGTAGGCTTTCGCTTTGCCTTGTTGACTATATCCTTTGCTCTACAAAAGCTTCTCAGTTTCAAGAGGTCCCATTGATTGATTGTTTGTCTCAGTGTCTGTGCTATTGGTGTTATATTTAGGAAGTGATCTCCTATGCCAATGCATTCAAGACTACTTCCTACTTTCTTTTCTAGCAAGTTCAGAGTAGCTGGATTTATGTTGAGGTCCTTGATCCACTTGGACTTAAGTTTTGTGCACGGTGACAGATATGGATCTATTTGCAGCCTTCTACACATTGATATCCAGTTATGCCAGCACCATTTGTTGAAAATGCTTTCTTTTTTTCCATTGTACACTTTTGGCTTCTTTGTCAAAAATTATATGTTCATAGGTGTGTGGGTTAATGTCAGGGTCTTCAATTTGATTCCATTGGTCCACATGTCGGTTTTTATGCCAATACCAAGCTGTTTTTTATTACTGTAGCTTTATAGTAGAGCTTGAAGTCAGGGATTGTGATGCCTCCAGAGGTTGTTTTATTGTACAGGATTCTTTTGGCTATCCTGGGTTGTTTGTTTTTCCATATGAAGTTGAGTATTATTCTTTCCAGGTCTGTGAAGAATTGTGTTGGTATTTTGATGGGGACTGCATTGAATGTGTAGATTGTTTTTGGTAAAATTGCCATTTTTACTATGTTGGTCCTGCCTATCCATGAGCATGGGAGATCTTTCCATTTTCTGATATCTTCTTCAATTTCTTTTTTTTTATTTAGTTTTTTTTTCCTTTTTTTTTTTTTTTTTTTTTTTCGAGACAGGGTTTCTCTGTGTAGCTTTGTGCCTTTCCTGGAACTCACTTGGTAGCCCAGGATGGCCTCGAACTCACAGAGATCCGCCTGGCTCTGCCACCCGAGTGCTGGGATTAAAGGCGTGCGCCACCACCACCCGGCTCAATTTCTTTTTTCAGGGACTTAAAGTTCTTGTCATATAGGTCCTTCACTTGCTTGGTTAGTGTTTCCCCAAGGTATTTTATGTCATTTGTGGCTATTGTAAAGGGTGATGTATCTCTGATTTCCTTCTCAGCTTCTTTGTCCATTGTATAGAGGAGGGCTACTGATTTTTTTGAGTTGATCTTGTATCCTGCTATGTTGCTGAAGGTGTTTATAAGCTTTATCAGTTCCTGGGTGGAATCTTTGGGGTCACTCAAGTATACTATCATGTCATCTGCAAATAAGGAAAGCTTGATTTGTAAATTTTACATGTAATTTATATTTGTCAGTCATATTTCAACACACCTAGAAAGTAAAACAAACAAAGTAAAACGTTGAAAATTGTCTCCCTGGGACAGCAGGTTGGATTAAGATAAAGAAGGGATCATTTTAACAAGAGTAATGATAAGATGGTAAGTTCATGGGTGAGAAAAGGCTGTGCTTCCAACAACCAAATGCAAACTAATGGAGAAAATAATTTCATGAGTATTACTCAAGTCAGTAAAACACACCCCCAATGCAAATAAGCATAACATGCCCTTTAGAAACAAAGTAAAAGAGAAATAGAAATAAGTCATAATTTTTGAGATTAAACAAGAAAAGCTGGTAGCTGGACATTAAAAATGTGTCCCTGCATTGACTTAAGATGAGCAACTGCCTAAGTACTTCTATGGATTGTTTTAAATTGGAGTTTCTAAAATTATGGTTTTGTGTTTTATTTTCCTCTGTATGATTTTTCATACAGGACCATTTCTAAAGGGTTAGACACATAGAACACTATATGACAGAATATATATATATATATATATATATATATATATATATATATATATATATCAACAGTAAAAAAAATCAATGAATATTTGTAGAAATTGATAATCATTATCCTCAGTAAATACTCAATAAATCCTATTCTCACATAGAGCTCTTGAGATTTGTAATACTGTATTTGTGTTTTTATTTTCTTTATTCTTAAAATGACTTTGCTCATCCTTTGAGAATTTCATACAGCATATTTTGAGCATATTCTTTCTCCTCTTCCAAATTCTCATAGGTCCTCCCCTACCTCACTACACATCTGAATTCATGTTTTATCACTTAAAAAAAGTTCCAGAGCTGGAGAGGTGGCTCAGGGGTTAAGAGCACTGGCTGCTCTTCTAGAGGTTCTGCGTTCAACCAGCAACCACATGGCAGCTCACAACCATCTATGGTGAAATCAGTTGTCTTCTTCTGGCATGCAGGTGTACATGCAGAATACTCATACATAAAATAGAAATAAGTAAAAAAAAAAATTTTAAGTCCCCAAACAACGTGCATGGAGTAAGATTTGTGTTGGCCAACTACTCCTGATCATGGAGCCTGTGATGTGTTGATATTTCCTTATCACTCCAAAGGAGATATTTTTTTTCCTCTTGCTATGGCTGTCAATTGAGAGTAGCTTCTTGGCTAAGGGTGGGACCATCTGTGCACTTCCCCTGTCTTGTATTGGGATTTTGTCGGGTTTGATTTTGTGTAGATATTATGCATGCTGTTCACAGTCTCCCTGAGGTCCTGTGTGCATCTGCCCTGTTGTGTCTAGAAAAATGCTGTTTCCTTGAAGTCATTTACCATCCCTGTCTCTTAAATCTTTTCTTGTGTGTCTTCCACATAGATCCCTGAGCTTTGAGGGGAGACGTGTGACATAGGTCTGAATGCTCTGAAGTGCCTTATTCTCTACATATTGATCAAATGTGGTTTCTGTGTTAATTACCATCTACTGCCAAGAGAAGCTTCTCTGATGAGCGATGTAATATTTTTTTAAAGTCTTCTAAATTTTGATGGTTTTCCAATTACAGAAAAATTGCAGATACTATTGAAAAATACCTCCTACACTTCTATATCCACATTCTTTTGCTATCAACATCCAGTGATTTGAGTGCATTTGTCATAATTAATGAACCAATATTGATACATAATTGTTAATTAAAGACATGGTTTATGCATATTTCTTAAATTTTCACGTAGAGTGAGTTTTCTGTTCTAAGAATTTTTCCACCCAAGATACGATATTTAGTCATGTATCTTTGGGACTCTTGTGACCATGCCAATGCGGCTGACCTTGTTGTTTTAGTTGACTTTGACAGTTTTGAAAAGTACTATTCAGGTATTTTGTAGAAGATCTTCCAGTGAGTGTGTGTGTGCTTGTTTGTGTGACACTTTTCTAGCGTGTGAGCTAGGGCTGTGTGTTTGGGGGAAAGAAGCACAGCAGAAAAGTGCTATTTTGATCATATCACATCAGCTATCCTTAGTTGGGCCTCATATTGTAGATGCTGACCTCATCACTTGGCTGAGATGATGCCTGTCAGGTTTCTTCACTGTAAATTTGCTCTTTAGTTACCCTTTCTCTGTCCTGTCCTCTGGAAGGAAGTTACTTATGTAGATATATTTAAGGGGCTAGGAATTGTGTTGTAGTTATTTAAGGGTGTAACATTTCATAAATCATTTTAAATCCTCCTGGATCTACAGCTTAATTCTTTTTTTATGATTGTGAAGTCATTATATTTATTGTGACCTCCAAATTATAATCTAATAGTTATGGTGTTTCTTAAACTGTTCCAATTAGGGCTGGTGGGAGTCCCCAGTTTTTATCTGTGTCTTTTTTATATAATTTCATCACTTGGGATTTCTTTGGGGGACATCTTCTTATTTGTTGGTACCATAAGAATCTACTCAAGTTACCTTGAGTAAGTATTAAATTTTTTTAATAAACTTGATTATATTTATAAAGATGCATAAAAATATTTACTGTGAAGGCATAGTTCTGAAGACAGCTATGGAAAAGTTTGTAACAAAGCAAAAAACAAAAACCAATGGAGAAAGAACCGAACACAAATAAAAACTTTTCTTTTCTCTTCATTTTACAGAAAATTAGTCTTGCTCCAGAGAGCAATTCAGCCATATCAGGAATCCTTTCAAATTTTGCCTCTAGCTGTTTGGAGCTGGCTGATAACATGCAGGGTGATATAAATATTGCACAGCCCTATATTTCAATGTTATTCATCTGATTATATGAGGGAGCTCACTGAAAGGTGGTTTCAGAATTTAAAACAAAGCTATTTTAAAGCAACAATCTGATTTCATCTAGGAAATTATCCCATCATTCCCTGGAAGAAGTAAACCGTTTGATAACATCACCATATGGATATTTTAGTTACCATTCAAAGTGTAGCCCAACATTTATTCTCTAAAGATGCAAGCCTTTTATAAAAATATTTCTATAGTCGGTTCACAATTTTTATCTTCTTGCCTTTTTTAGAAATAAATATGAGATTTTGCTAAAATTAATTGAAAACTGTAACTAAACTCACGTAAATACCAGTAGAAATTTATAGTCCTTTAATTCTAATTAGAATAACAGTTTTAATTATAAGAAGAATTAGAAAAAGAGTTCATTTTCAACATTATTATAATTATAACATATTTATTACCTAAATTATACATATATTTATTATTTAATAAAATTATTAAAGTACATCCATGAGGAGAAAAATCATTTTTTCCTAAGGAAGGTAAATTTCAAAGCATTATAAGGTTGACTGGCAGCAATCGGAATGCAAATCATGAGGATCAGATAGTTAATGGCTAAAGATTCACTGACTGTAATGTTAGTTAATCTCCACTGGCAACAAGATCAGATTTAGAGTCACCATAGGAACACGTTTGGGTGCGTCTCTGAGGGTGTTTCTAGAGAGGTTGAACTGAAGCGATGGCATACTCTGAATTGAATGTGAGTGACTTCATGCTGTGGGCTGTGGTCCCATATAATCAAAAGGAGAAAACACGCTGAATATCAGTATACTTTTCTCTTTGCTTCCTGATTCACAATGTGACCAACTGCTTCCTGCAGCCCTCACAGCCACACCCTCCCTGTTAGGATGGGCTCAGCCCTCACAGTGTAAGCCCAAATCCTCTTCTTTCCTTCAGGGGCTTCAATCAGTAGTTTCCCCACAGCAGTGAGAAACGTAACTGATGCGCTAATTAACGGTTTACCAAGTAACTTGCGTAGTTCTGACTTTGCTTTCCTGCAGTGAGGCAGGTATGTTTTCACAAAGAATAACAGACCAGTCGTGAATACAGTAAAGGAACTATGACATATTTGTGTTTCCAAGGCTGTGGTTTGAGATTAAGTGTCCCCCATAGACCTATGTGACTGAACACTTGGCCCCCGGCTGATGGTGTTGTTCGTAATCATTTTAGAACCTTTAGGAGGAGAAAGTTTGGACAAAGTGTTTCAGTTGGAGCTGACCTTTATAGACTGGCCTCACTTCTTTTCACTCTGCTTCCTGACTGTGTGTGCAATGTGAAGAGCCAGGGCCCTGCTCCTGCTGCCTTGCCCTCTGAATCAAGATGGAATGTATCCCTTTGAGCTGTAAGCCAGAATAAACCCTTCCTTCCTTTAATCATTTCTTGTCAGATATCATAGCAATGAGAATAGTAACCAATACCCCAAATTATGGTATGAATGAACAAGCAAGCTAAGAGGTGCTGTAATTACATTAGCCTCCTTGCATATACACTTCCTTTTATAACCAGAATGGTGTTTTTAAAATGAACATTTAAATCTGACTTCATAAAATTCCATCATGCTTAAGCTGTTCTTTCCCCATTGCTTACAGGGTAACAGTGTGGCTTTCAGTAACTGTAAGACCCATGCCCCCAAGGCTATCTTCCCTCAGACTCTGCTTTATCACCTGCCTTCCAGCAGGCTAAGAGACACATGCCTGCATTTCTCAAACTTCCGTTGGCATTAGAATTGCCTGGCCACCTGGTTAGATAGATCCCAAGGACCCAGCACATAGCATTTTTTGATTCAATAGGTCTTCAAGAAGATCTAAAGCTTGCATTTCCATTGAATTCCCTTTCAAATGTTTTCCCAAGTGATGCAAATACAGCTGGTCTAAGAGTATAGAGGAGCTCAGATGTTCAGAATTGTTCTACCTGTATTTGTTCATGCTCTAGTATTTGCAAATTCTGCCCTCAAATGTCTGTTTTTCACACTGAAAGACCAGTAAGTAGTACTTACAATTTGATCACATGGGCAAAGCAATCCCAAATGTCAGTCAATACATGAATTTACACTATGTCCAGGGAACATATTTTCCTTACATGAAAGTTGCTAGAACAAAAATATTCCTCTCAGTGGTCTGCAGTAATCAAATTAATTTGTCAATTTGCAGGTACAATGTTATTTTCTCTAATTTATACAGAATTGAAACATGTATTATTTTATTAGTTTCCAAAAAGGAAAGTCAAAGAAAATTCAATATTCATAGTTAAAACTGCTTGTATAAATTCAAGAAAAAACTCACCACGTCATGATCTTATGAATTTTAAAAATAAATTAGTTGCATCATTTTGGTGTTTTTAGCTGTATACTTCACAAATTTATCAAAGAATTATCAGTTCTATATCTTCAGCTCTTTCTCCTAGGGCTCAATGGCTATGATTGCTTTTTCTGGTTGTCTAACAACATCAATGCCTATAATTGAGATCAGCAAAGTGTGTTGATGCCCTGGCCCCTAGGAAGCCAAATGGCGGTCAAGGCAACTAATGTTAATGAGCTCAAACCACATGCCAGGCCCAGAGTTAAGTCATTAATGCCTTCAACTACACAAGTTTCTGTAGTGTTCCCTAGACAATGGCCTGGTTTTGTCTAACTCCAAAGATTTTTCAATTGTACATCCATGAATTTTTCTCAAATTTGCAAAACTATGTATTGCATTATGAGAACCATATACAAACTCTAGGCAATAATCAAGGCAGACATTTTAAACACCATTTCGTGAAGGTTGTATTGAATTTTAGAGAAATTGATGAAATCTGAAACTGACTGTTTTGAGCCACATGTGGTTCCACAAAATAAGACTCTCTAACATGATTCATAGGAGTCATATTACAGAGCTCTCAATGGAAGTGATTATTATATTTCAAAGCACTTTATTAAATCTTTTGTTTTCTGGGACTGCCTCTTTGCTTACATAATAATAACACTGATTTCTAATAACACATTTTAAATTTTTCACCTAAAATTTCCATTAAAAATTTTAAATGGCTTTTGACCTGGGCCAAAGTATAGCTGTAAGTTAAGGTGATTAAAATTTAGCAACAGTGGAGGATCCAGATAGCAAGACCAGAAGAGTTTAACAGTTATTGAATCAACAATAAACAATTGAGATAACTTTTTACTAACTTTAATATTAGCCATGGAAGTAAAACCTGATGTCACAAACCTCCAGAGTCAGAGGAGGCAAACACAGCAAAACATAATAATCAAATGCATCTTAGATTTGCCAGCTTTCTTGGTCAGCAAGTGGAAGATCTTCCCAAGCAGACACTCGGGCACATAATTACTCTTGTGCACAGCCCCATTACCCCATTGAATCTCAGGGTCTACTGGATGGAGCTGAAAGGAGGAAAGGAAACAGCATTTTAGCTGCTCCAGCCCACACAGAATGTGGTATACGTCCTTGTGTACCCGTGCTCTGATGCTGGGAACATGTGAGTTTGCTGCCCTTAGAAGTGATAGATTCTAGGAAATCCATCTCTTGCATGAGCAGTTACCAGCAGCAAACATGCAGTATGAAAATGTGGAGGGAGATATAAGGTGACTTCCTGATTGATGATAGCTACGGGGTCTCTGCCAGTTGCAAGCAAATGACTTTAAGGGAGATAATAAGCAGTGTAATATTCATGTGTACTTCCAGGCATACTTATTTATAGCCACACTAAGTCAGGGACATTGCTGTCTCAGGGTGTACTTTAAATTATAAGCTAAAATATCATACCATTGGTAAAACAACACAAGAAACTGTTACTAAATTGTGTGTATGGATTACGCAGTTACAGAATGTTCAAGAACATCTTGATTCATGCGTCAACCACCATGTGGTTTTTGGATATTTTAATATTGGCTCTAATGTTTGGTGTACTTTTATTTCCCTTTGCAGTTTGGTTAGTCATTCTTTTTGTCTTTGTTCCACAGTTGGATTCCACAGACATCTCAATGTATTTGGAAGAAAATGAACACAGTGTTTTTCTTCTTTTACTTTTTCCCTATATTGAAAATACTAAGCACTCTATTTACTTTAAGATGACCTATTTTTACCTATTTAAGAAAAGAAGATAGACAAGAGCCTGATACAGATGAAGTTTCTACTTAAAGGATCATTTCACCCTTTTGAAACACAGGTGATCATTCTATTAGGGTAAAAATTATATCTTTGAAGCTAAATTCAAAAACACTGATGCAAAGAATTATCATATAAAATAAATCTCCTTGAACACTACTGCTTTATTTTACTTTACAATTAATTAAAAATATGTAGAATTATATTTAATTAAAAAATATATACATATATGTGTGTACGCAGTGAACTTATTTATACAGAATTTGTCTTATACTTTGAGCAGAGAATGCTATTGCTAATGATTCATTGAAATGTTTCAGGCTTTTTCTTTTCTGATGTAAAACAATTTCCCTGAAAGGTTGAAAATCATTTGAATGAACCTATAAAATAGGTGGTAAAATGGTTTTTAGCACAGCTAAGGAGGTACCGTGCTGGTCTTAATGAGGTGCTCACTTATGAAAGAGTATTATCATACTTACACAAATCATTTGTTTCAGTGGCATTAGAAACAGCTATTAGTGCAAAAAGTACAACTATAAGCCCTGCTGTACCATTTTGCTTTACATTATATCCAAGAGTTTTGACAGGCTAGACTACCCACATGAAACTTCCTTCTCCCTCACAGGAGACATTGATTTTGTTTGAACAGAAAAGATTGTCGAGACTTGGAGATTTCAAACAATACTGTTGTTTGTCATTCTGCATCATTGCCTTAAAAAATAAATGCAGTTTGGTTACATGTAGGAATCCTCCTCCGTAATTGTTTTTCTAATTGATAACATAGTTTGAATATAAACTGTCTAAAACTAACAAGCAAAATAATCACTGTTTAGAGGGTGCGAAGTTTCTCTCAGTATTAATTGCATGTACAAGAGGAACTGTGAGTCCTGTTGTTTGGGACATTATACCTGAATTGACTGCAAGTTTGAGAAAGGATCTGCTCTTTCTGGGTAGGATTGCAAGTTTTCTTTCAAGTGTATTTCATTGACAAGCACAGCTGTACTTTGGGGAGAATCTTATATGAAGTTGAAGATGTCAAATATCATCAATCCATCAATGGTGTTCAGGTCTCAAAGTAGGTTGTGACGGAGACTCCAGATCACAAAGAGAATGTGAGATTTTCTCTCAGATCTCTGGATGGGACAGACACTTCTATTTGATTTGTGAGCAGTTAATGCTTGATTCTGCTAGGAATCTTGGACCAACTGCAACCAGTCACAAAAATGTAGAGCAACTTTTAGCTCTGCATCTATAGGTATTGAAATGTTTTTCTACAAGGCAATGCGTGTGTGTGTGTGTGTGTGTGTGTGTGTGTGTGTGTGTGTGTGTGTGCTCTTTCTTTTTCTTCTGACTCTCTTATTTGCTATGTTTCAGACACGTAGTTTTCCTCAACCTGACAATTGTATGTATGTATCTCACTTAATAAACAAACAAATAAAAAAATGAAAATTCTCACACTTAAGGCCTTCTCCAAAGGAAATCTGAGACATTGGATATTTTATGGGGGATGAGAAATTAAATATAGACTCACTGCTTTTAGTGATCAGGGCCAAGCTTATAGGAGTAGCCAATTTGAGAAAGGAAACAGTAGGAGCTGCTGGTAGATTAGATAAGCTTTCATTTAATAGAAAAGTGAGTTGAGTAACTTTATGAAATTTCATGCATAGGCTCTTACTGTGTTCAGCTTAATAAATAAGTGTTAAGCTTATGCAGACTTTTTCAGTAGATTCACTTTCAACAATTTTATTAAAGTTACAGAATAATTGCTGCCAAACCACACCAGAAACTCTGAATAAGGAAGGAAAGAATGGGCACCCTCACCTACCTGACATCTTCTCCCACTGATCTTACAATGACTGAAACCTTGACTCATGTACATTTCTGAGATTTAAAAAGTTGTACCAGAGAAGAAATTTAATATGCTGCTTTAAGAATATACACATAATTAAAATATATGTGCAGATTTACACTTGTGCTTGATTGTTTCAGTGAACAGTCACTTAATTAGGCCTTTGAGGAGAGGGAGCTGGGCAGAGAGATGTTGCAAAAACTGCCCAGGTGATCCCAGCAAGATGCACTGTCAGAACCACTAACTAGAGCATACTGGACTGGAGACAAGAAGCACTTCTTTCTCTGTCTTCTCTTTGTCCAACATTTAACCACACAAATGCCAAAACAAGAACGGAATTGTCTAATGTATGAGGTTGCTTTGGCTATAATTCCCCCCCCAACAGGAAATGATGGTTTAAACAATGTCAATCCAAAATAAAACATAGCTACTTGAACTCCCTAATGGAGGTAGCAAGAGGAGTCAACAATAATAGAATGTTGCAAGTTCAGAAGAAAACTAGTATTTCAGATCTCCAGAGCTATAAGGAATCCCAGTCATTCTTGGAGAAAGGTCTTCTACACTTACAGCTTTGTTATGTATGATAGTAAGAATATTCCTATATTTGGTAAGATCCTGTTACAGATGCAGAAGATGTTTTGATTTCTAAACAAACAAATAAAAGCCCCAACAACAAGAAAGAAAGAAAGAAAGAAAGAAAGAAAGAAAGAAAGAAAGAAAGAAAGAAAGAAAGAAAGAAAGAAAGAAAAGTTTCCTTTTAAGACATACTATAAGACCAGCGAAGCATTATGGGAGTGGACTATGATGTTTTGGGGCTTGTGCTAAGTATATTAGAAAGGATTAGATGCTTCATAGGACTGAATCCCAAAGCTTCCCTATGTTATAATTAACACTACAGGGATATAATGCATGATAAGTTGAAAACCAGAAAGCACCTCCCTTAGTAATTGAACTATCTAAGACTTGGGGCTACCCACAAAGATGTACCAGTAGGTGACAAAAAGAAGCTAGGCCCAAATTTCTTTGTATCCAGTATGAATAATGGGGCACATAGTGTCTTATTACTAGCAAACCCAGTGTGAGAAAAACAAAGCATGCTACTCTGAGATGATTAACTCAGCAAGTGCTGAGCTCTTAAATTTTAGCTCTCAGTAAGTTTCTAGCCTCTCAAAGTCTACCTAACCAAATGTGCTGCATAGTGAGTTAGTGATCTACAGACCCTCAAGGTAACCCAGCATATATTTTCTTTGTTCTTTAAGATGAGTCAAAACCCACAGAGCCTTCTTCTTGTATGATTCCCCAGTATTAGCGTGTGAGCAGATTATTTTGAAAAGTTAACTGACAGTGCCATGTGAGTGTTCCCAAATGTAGAATCCTTTGTCACTTTAATTCCAGCAATGAAAATCATAAACACAAACAATATGCTACAGGGGTTACAATAAGTAGCGGGAGAACACAGTCCTAGGGAAATACATAGTAAATATTTCTGTGACACTTGGATCTCCCGGATTTCAATAATGAACATTCAACGCATAAAACATCTGCTAAATCAGGGGCTGGAAGAGGTGACCATAAAAGCCGACCGATGGTAGAAAGCAGAGAAAAGTGGTTTTTAGCCTTTAGTTTCATGCATTCTCTTCTTTTCTGTCTCCCAGTTGCACCAACATTATAGAGAAACTGTTCTGCCAGAATATAACTCTACTCAACTTCTTGCCATAGACTGTACTCTGTGTGGCACTCCATGGTACAACTATTCAACACTGTAAGAGTTAGGGAAGCAGAGGAGCAGGGAGTGTGGGGGCCAGGCCTTAGCAGCTCTACACTGCATCTGGGCTCTACTGCAAGTCACTGGGTCCACAAGCCTGGCTAGTGAAAGGAAAGGACAGTTCTGAAGGTTTTCATGCTATTAGTTTTTACTGTTCTAGACCAGCAGTTCTCAACCTCTTGGTAGTGACCCCTTTGGGGGTCAAATGACCCTTTCACAGGGGTTACATATAAGATATCCTATATATCAGATATTTACATTACAGTTCATCACATTAGCAAAATAACAGTTACAAAGTAGCAACAAAAGTATTTTTATGGTTGGTTACCATAACATGAAGAACTACATCAAAGGGTCGCAGCATTAGAAAGGCTGAGAACCAATGTATGGTGGTATTTTATTTGTACTGAAATGTGATTTTATTTGTATGTTAATAAATAAAGTTGCTTGGGAGTCAGAGCTAATAGAAAGCCATAGCAGAGCTGGGTGTTCATGGCGCACGCCTTTAATTCCAGCACTTGGTAGAAGAGCTAGGTAGATCTCTGTGTGGTCAAGGATACAGCCAGCATTGGAGACACATGCCTTTAATCTCAATACCATGGAAGACCTGGAGGGCTACACATATAGGCAGTGACAAGGCCGTCATGTGTTTGTGTTTACAACCAATGAGAAGGCAGAACAAAAAGACTATATAAAGACAAACACACAGGAAGTAGGTCTTTTTAGGAGAGGTCTCTTGGCTTAAGAGGCTAGCTGTAGCAGGCACTAAGACTCTTAGCTCTGATCTTTTGGCTTTCTTCTTTGCATTGGTTCTGTGTTTCTTATTTAATAAGACGGTTGGTTACATCTACACCACTGTTCTAGACTGAGATGTTAACAACTTAAATGGGTCAATAACAAACCGTTTTTTCCTTAGAGTATTCTTTTGTTTTTGAAATTATAATATAATATAATTGCAACATTTCTCCAATCCCTTTCCTCCCTCCAAACCTTCTTATTAACTGCTTCATTTTCCTTCAAATTCATGGCCTCTTTTTTTCCACTAGTAGTTAATATATATATATATATATATATATATATATATATATATATATATATATATATATTCCTAAATATAAACTGCTCAGTATGTATAATATTACTTGCATGCATGCTTTCAGGGCTAACCAATTGGTGTGCTCTTTTCTGGGGAAGGCCCCCTCTCCCATTTTCAGCTTTACCAGATGCCTGTAGTTTTTTGTATAGGGTTAAGACCTTATGGTCTTTCTCCCATCTACTTTGGCATGTCCATTGATCTTAACTATGTTCAGCTTATATTTGGGCAGTCATGTTAGTGAGAGTTTTTGCGTGTAGTTTATAATGTCACTAGGACATACAGTCTCCCCAGAACTCCTTGGTTCTTTGGCTCTTTTTTATCTTTCCACTCTCTCTTCCACAGTGTTCCCTGATCATTAGGTACAGAAATGTTTTGTAGAAGTGTCCACTGTGGATGAGCTCCCCAGCTGTCCATTTTGATTAGTTGTGGTTTTATATAGTGGTCTGTTGCAAAGAGAAATTTTCTTGATGAGGGGTGAAGACTACACTTATCTATGGGCACAAGGACAAGTGTTTATAGATTTTTGTGATGGATTGTTCTGATTTAGTAAATAGCAAGCCTAAGAATCCACTCTTAGAAGCTATATTATGATACCTATCAAAGAATTAAAGAAGGATATTGAATACAGAAGACTTTAAGTTAGCAACTGGGATATAACCTATTAATGTTTTTTTTTTCCTTCTACTTTATATGGACATGAATATTCATGATGCATAATACATGGGATTCATAAATGTAGATACAATTTATTATATCAGTTTAAAGATTCACTATAATAATTCTACTCCTATATTGGTAGGCATTTAAGTTATATTCAGTTATTATCAGTTAAACATAGTATAAATAATGATGATTCTATAGCCCCTGAGACCTAAAATATAGGTATTCTATAAAATATAGATCATATTGCATTACAGCCCATGCTAAGGATCACCTGACCTATTGATGATGACACACTGTTTTTTAAGAACAGTCACATTCTGAGATATTGGAATGAATATTGCAGCATACGCATTCTAGGGAAATGTATTCAAATTCATTTGTGAGGAGACTCAGTGGGTTTGCTTTTACTCTGTTTCTAAGAGTAATAGCCAAATAAATTCAAAATTCTAGTACAAATAGTACCCTTTTCCAAACCGATTCTTACCTCTGTTTTCTACAACCATCCTCCCCCAAACCTGAGTTTGAATATGCCACATTTTAAGTCACTAGGAAGTTTAAGTTAAGGTTAAATTTTGTTTAGAAAAATTAATTCTTCCCTCATGCTAGAGCATTCTGGATTTTATCCTCTGGACAGCTTATTATCAAGACTTTTACTTGGCTTTTGACATTTATCTAGTATGATACACCTTGAACTGTCAGCTTACTGTGCATCAAACCAAAGGTTATATTTGCCCTTATAAATTCCCTGCTCAAACCTTTGCCTTCTTTCTCTCTGGCAGCAAACTAGAGAGGGAAAATAGAGAAAAAAAAGATCATGCTCACATCTGCCCAGGTGCAACATGACTTTCAAAGGTAGTTTTTCCTGAGCAGATAGTTGTCAAGCTCTGCTTGGCCTTCACTCTATGAGACAGTGGGAGATATCATCCTGTATGCCTCCATGATAGCTTATTGCTACATGCCCTTGCAATGTACTGTTAAAATATTGAACAAAGTCATGACATGATTTTCTCTGCAACCTGGGAGATGCTAAGAACTTTGATATGGCTCCATTCTTAATGCATGCATACATGAACATTACTTTTCTGGTTTGTTGTTGCTGTTGTTGTTTTTTGAGGCAAGGGTTCTCTGTGTAGTTTTGGTACCTGTCCTGGGTCTCAAATTGTAGACTCAGCTGGCCTCAAACTCACAGAAGTTCCCCCTGGCTTTGCCTCCTGAGTGCTGGGATTAAAGGCATGTGCCACCACCACCCAGTGAACATCACTTTTCAAAGAGTGTTATTAAACATGATTTTGGATTGTTTGAGAGCTATTCTTTGAAGGATAATTTGATATGAATGTTAATTAATTAATTAATTAATATTTCATATATATGTGCATGTGTGTATATGTGTATATATTTTAGATGGGAAAGGAATTAGAAGAATAACTCTGCATTCTCCATGGTGAAATATCTGACAAATTCAGCCCAATAGGGAATTATGGAGAGAGATTTTCTTCTAGAAAAAGTCTTTCTCTGTGTAGAAATGACTATGTTATTGTATCACTATCTTGCTGAGTTATTGCCCAGGGATCCTTTGGGGAAGATTGAGGCTTCAGGTATCATCACCTTGCTCAGTCATTGGGTGAAGGCTTCTCAAATGTGATGTGGGCTCAGAAAAGGTTTGACAGAGGGCTTCTTGGTAAATGATAGTCTTAGAGCTGGATAACACATCTTTTCCTGAATGTGAATCTGAGTTTTCCAGTTATGGCTTGCTCCATAAACACTTTTTTAAAAAAGATATTTGCATAATTTCTTATTCATGTGAAATATTTATCTATGCAAATAGTGATCATATGTTATTTACTGTTCAAAGTAAGGCTAAGGTTAAAAAGTAGCAGTGACATTATCTACCTAACTTGATTACTCAAAAACTTTTATCAAAAGCTCCAAGAGACTCATCCATAATCAGTCAAACATTTGCCTTGTCTAAAAAAATGTAAGTATCAAAACACTTACTTTTTTTCTTTTTTGGAAAAGTGAGACATTGATGTGATAGGAAGGTTGCATTGAAGGACATGTTTGAAATGGCAGTGGTGTTCTGTACTTCTCCTCCTTTGTGGTGTCATTATGAGACCCATACCAGGAATCCTCAGTGTGGTCTCTGTGTACTCTAGATTCTGTAAGAGTCTGATTAATGCCTAGAAATGTGTTTTGGAAACTTTGTTTCCATGTTGATGTGTATAAGCTCATTCTAGATCATGTATGTACTCCTTAAATATTGATGATGGTTTCATTGCTTGAATTTGAATGTAGTTTACTCATCATATGGTGCTTGGTATTTTGACAACCAGAGTTGGAGAGGAAAGCAGAGACATATTCATTATTTAAGTCTCTATGCTGAGTGAGGGTAAAATTATTTCAAAGATATGTAAGAGCACATTTTGTGAAGGCGTAATGGCTTAGAAAATTTGAAACCAAACTTGGACTTTAGTTGTGTGTACAGCCTATTATGATATTCTGAGAGATAATTGATTTGATCCTCTTCCAAAACATTTTACTTCAAAATCATCAATTTTAATGTTTGTAAATTTGCCATTTCATTTCCATTTAACTTATCAATTTGGTTCTATTTGTTGTTGAATAAACTTATAGCTCTAGGAACTCATACTTTTAAAAACTCAATGCATAACAGTTTGATAGTTTAATTGAAATGAATTCATTAGCAGCTTCTTTTCTGTCAGTGGTTCATTGTGCATAGTGGCGTGTGTGTGTGTGTGTGTGTGTGTGTGTGTGTCTGTCTGTGTGTGTGTGTGTACATATGCATGCATCTGTGTGGATTTATATTTGGGTGAATTCACAAAACAGAATATAAATGAAGAATTATTAAATTAAAGAGTATCAACTTTTAAAGTAATAATTAAATTTACCAACACTTTACTATATAAATTTAATCTGAAAAATGGAGGAATAGAACAAATAACTGATGTATGTCCATGAATTATCACCCAAACTAAGTGCCACCAATGCATGAATAGTTGCATTTTGCCTATACTCCTGTATACTTCAGCTCTCTACAGCTCCCTACAATTTCTTGAATCCAATCCCTGGCATTACATTATTTTGTCATAAATATTTTAACAGGTATATCTAACATAATTGATAAACATTATCTCAATTGCATCATTCTGCCTGAAAAAAATGATAACATATTTTTTCTATTGACTCAACTATCTGCCATAAAATTTCTTCGAATAGCCTCACTGATGCTTTTCATGCTTAGTATTTGTCTAATCAGTGTCTAAATTACAACTGTCAATCCTACTTGTTGAGTTATTTTTGTTAAATTTTTTCCATTCTGTTGTTTATTATTAAATTTTAGGGGGTATTGTGGGTTTTTAGTTTGGTTATGTTTATTTATTTGTTTATTTATTAAGTTTGTGCTATTGTTATTATTTTTTTTGACTTATTACTAGAGAAATTAAGTCATTTAACCTGTATATGGAGGATTGTGTTTCTCTCTTTTTTCACAATTTAGCTTTGCTAGTTTTAATCCTTTAGTATCACTTAACCATCCATTTCATAATTCTCTGTATTCCTTTAAATTTTTAGTTACTAGAGGCTGTTTCTGAATTGCAGTGTGTGTCTTTGTGTATGTGTGTGTGTGTGTGTGTGTGTGTGTGTGTATGTTTGTCTGGTTTGGCTTTTTTGCAGAAAGTAGAATATTTATGTTTATTGTTGTTTGTTTCTATTCAGAGTTATAGAATGATTAGTGATTTCTCTGATGATTCTAGCAGCCACAGATGGCCACTGGCTTTTTCCTTCTTTAAAAGATGGCATTGTAAGAAGATGATGTTATATTGTCACAATTTTTCTCTGGCTTATTGGTTAGACTGCTTCTTGAATGCTTAACAACAATTTGGTTACCCTGGTGTATTGTTGTTAAAGAAAGGAGAATAAAGCCAGCTTCTTCCCTTTCTTCATCAATTTTAAAAATAACAGAGAGATTCTTTATCACCTCAAAGAAGGCACACCATATGTTTTAGTAAGTTATTGATATACTAACTTCTGGAACCTGGCTATATCAGTATGGCATACATTTCTTTTAATCCACAGTACTCAGGCACCAACACTGAATAATAACAACTATCACCATCATGAATACAATTATTAGAAAGTGTATTTTATTCAGTTTTCTGGTGTCCTTAGGGGATGTCATACTGGAATATGCAAACAAATTACTGTGTTTAAATCCCAAAATTGGTTTATTTCTACATGATCTGCTATCAACTGAATATACAAATGAGTGCACATAGTTTTGTTTGTTTTTCACTTTATGTTTTAAAGGTATTCTATTTCATCTTCATCAGAATGGTTACCACCAAGAACACCAGTGACAACAGATGCTGGCATAAATGACAGGAAAAGAGAAACCTTTTCAATATTGCAATGAGTACAAACAAGTGGCATCATTTGGGGAATCGGTGTGGAGGATTCTCAAGAAAAAATAGAACAACTCTCATATTGCCCAGTTATAACCCTTCTAGGTATTTACCAAAAAGACTATCATAATAGAGAGATAACCTACATAGTTATGTTGATGCTCTATTCATGACAGCTAGGAAATGGTATCAACTGAGATGTCTATCAGCAAATGAATTGATAAGAAAAAATGTGATACATATGCACAATGAAATATTACTCACATGTAAAGAAAAATGAAATCATGAAAACTTCAGGAAGTGGATGGGCTGGGGGGAAATTCCTTTGAATGAAATAACTTGGCACAGAAAAGCAAATGTCTGATCTCCCCTATATGTAGATCCAGGCTTCAGGTCTTCAGTTCTGTTTATTCAACCTAGAATACACATTGAAGTTGAGAAATTAGGAAAGGGACATGGGATGGGCTGTATTAAGGGAGCAGATATAGAACATAGGTAACAGGAAATGAAGAGTGGAGACATTGGGGGAGGAAAGTTTAAGTGGTGAAGGAGAGAGGTATTGAAGAGACTAAGGTACAGGGAAGAGGACTATTCAAAATGAAAAGTATATGCAAAATCAATATAGAAACCAACTGGCTTAAAACACAAATAAAATTACAAAAGAGAGACTAAAGAAGGTCACATTCTATAGCTAGAAAATGTTGTTTTTAGAAGCAATGGGTTTCTAAATCAGATTCCCAGTCCTCGGTGTGGGACCCATATGCAGGAAATCTTTCACTGTTCCTCGTGTTCATAAGGGGTCTCAAAACAAAAGTTTTCAGTGTCTCAAAACCAAAATTCATCTTTCCTTCTTTCATGCCATATCCATACACATATCCATGTGCCCAAGGAAAGGCAGAATTAAAAAAATAGAGTTTATACATTATATAATATCCAGACTCATGGAACTATCAATATTTCCCTTTCATATTAAAATGAGTGTTGCACTCAAAGGCTCAACAGTCTTCATTGTACCAATGTTTGTATTCTTTTCTCAGGAATCATCCAAGTTACTCAGCAGAAAAGCTATTGTAGTTCTTTGTTCTACTAGATCCCTAGATACCTAGAACCCCCAAGATGGCATGTTAACCCCGAAGATGGCATGTTAACCCCCAAGTTGGCATGTTAACCCCCAAGAGTCACGGGGATGAGTTAATTGTCATTTGAGGTTTTGAGGGTATCTGAATCTGTGGTATAGAATCACTTACTAGAGTGATAATTTTCAGATGCTTCCTAGTCAGTTGGTGTGTATGATTTTGGAAGAGTAAATTGAATTTTTTCAAATCTACCAGAACGTCAGAGAACTTGAACTTCTTTATTTCTACTGAAGCATGCAGGCTTCTTTTGTTTGTTCAGTTAAGGCCAGTTAGCCTTTCCAGCCCACTTCCATTTCTAAAGAAGTAGAAAGGAAGCAAACACCATGCATGAGTTTCCTTCTATATCCGTTTTTCAGGTCAAGCTGGTATTGATCATTGATTCACAAGAACAAGAATCCTTTTACTGCCAGTTTTTTTCTAGACAAGGGAGGGGATCAAAGTAAAAATGGCATTCTTCCATTTCTATTATCTTGTCAATCTCTAAAATTACCCTCGTAAAGAGGCATTTGAGATTTTGCATCATGTTTTCTATTCTTCACCTGTCTCCACAAAGTTCAAGATCTACTTTTTCTACCCCACCAGCTGTCACCTTAGTTAACTGTGTAATGTCAGTGAAGTCTGATTTTTAACTGTTTAAAATCACTTTACAGCATAGAATTATCGAGCATTAAATACCATAAGCTGCACCTTCTCATCAAGAGCATTGTTAGCTACAGCCAACAGAAAAACCTACTTTGGTGACAGAAAACACAGAGGAGAATTTTGTCTCATGGGCAGAAAGGGAATGCAGCCTGATAATGTAGTTTAGCATGCTACCTTTGATTCAGGAAACTTTTGGGTTTAGTACAAGCTTTCTTGTTCACTGTTTTTTTGGTTTTTGTTTTGTTGTCTGCATGGTGTCATGATGGCTGTTTCGTCTAGGGCACTGATCAGTTATTGCTTTAAAATAGTAAGAGAAATGCAAAGCATATCTGGAGGAATTGATAAAGCTAATTACCAGTGGGTCTCCCTCTTTAAAAGGTATCCTAAGAAAACTAGCCTGTCAATTTCTCTTCATATTTTGGTAGTCCAACCTTGGCAATTTTGCCTCCAATAGAGTCTGACAAGGTACCTGGCCACTATAATCATCAAAAGGATCCTACTTTTATAAAAATGGATAGAAACTTAGTAGTCAAGATATTAGTTATATAGAATACATGGTACAGGATGCCTCCAGAGATCACCTTGCCTTACCCAGGCCTGTAAGGAAAGCACAGTCTCATCACCAATCTTTGATAGTTTTCTCTCACATGAATATCTGTTCTTCTGTTTTCTCCCAGACAATATATTCAAAGACTTAAAGATATATGAAAACCAGAGCAGTCATATATTCCAATTTACATACACACCTCATACACACTTCTATTTTTCTGTTTCCTACTTGTTTCACAAACTTGTTCTTCTCATCTTTCTAAGTTCTCATGAAATCCATCTATTTCAACCATCAGTGGCTGGAAACTTCATCCTCAAATTATCTATCCATGCATCTCTCTCTCTCCCTCTATCTTTCTATCTCTATGTCATCTATCCATTTATCCATGCATCTATCCATGCATCCATACATTCATCTATGCATCCATGTATCCATGCATCCATGTATCCACCCATGCAATCAAGTATCCATCCATATATGCATTTATGCATACATCCATATACTACTATGTGTATCTATCATCCATTCATCCATTTGTCCATCTATCCATCCATCTATGCATCTGTCCAACAACCTAGCCATGCATGCATCCATCCAACTATCATCTATCTATCTATCTATCTATCTATCTATCTATCTATCTATCTATCTACCCACCCATCTATCTCTGCATGTTTTATATGGCCTCACATGTATGTAGGCCATGGATCAACACTAGCTGTTTATTGTTTATTTAAAACAGGATCTCTCACTGTGATCTATAACTTGCCAAGTAAGATAGACTAGCAAGCCACAGAAATCTCTCTGTCACCACCCCGTCTGTTGATGTAACCAACCGTCTTATTAAATAAGAAACACAGAAACAATGTAAAAGAGAAAGCTGAGAGGTCAGAGCTCAGAGCTAAAATCTCACCCTTCCTCCTGCTGTCCCAGCTTCGCGAAAAGAGACCTACTTCCTCTCGGTTCGTATTTTTAAAGTATGTTGTTCTGCCTTCTCATTGGTTGTAAACCCAAACACATGACTGCCTCGTCACTGTCTGAATGTACAGCCCCCTAGGTCTTAAAGGCATATGTCTCCAATGCTGGCTGTATCCCTGAACACACAGAGATCTTATGGGATTAAAGGCGTGTGCCACCACCGCCACACTCTTGCTATGGCTCTAATAGCTCTGACCCTGAACACACAGATATCTATGGGATTAAAGGCGTGTGCCACCACCGCCACACTCTTGCTATGGCTCTAATAGCTCTGACCCCCAGACAACTTTATTTATTAACATACAATCAAATTAATATTTCAGTACAAATCAAAATAATATTTCAATACAATTAGATTACCACCACATTTCCCCTTTTCTATTTTAATAAAAAGAAAAAAAGCAAAAGGTTATGACTAACAAAAGAAAAACTATATACAAAAGTACAATAACTATATACAATATATACAAGTAATAAATACCTAAACAGGTATTTGACGAATCAGAGAAAATAATTCCATTATCTATCCTATTTTGATAATTCCAAGATGTATCTAATGTACTTTCTATCCTAATTAATTTTCAACTATAACTAACTAATCTTCAACCATAACTAACTAATCTTCAACTCCCTCAGAGACCCAAGAAGGGAATAATATTAGCTAACAAAAATAAAAACAGGAAGTGCATGCAAGCAACTTCCAAAAAAATTTTGTGAGTTGACAGAAACAGCCAGCTGCCTGGGCAGTCACCTGAGGTTTCTCCGCAGTGTTGGGGCATCATCTTCAGCCTATAGGCTTAGTGTATCTGACAGACTCATTTGTGAAGTAGGATGTACACAAGGTCAACAGTTCAACCTCACATTGGGTGAGAGCAGTCCACGTACCAGAAACACCTGAATTCCACTAGTGTCCTGTCATGATTCAGGATTTTAAATTCTGGAAATTGTTGACAGTTTTTTAATTCAGCTGTCCATTCTTCTTGGCTGTGTATATATGGCTTCATCTCAGCATCCCCTTCTTCTCCACATCCCTCTATTAAATGCCAGTCTACTTTTGAGAGGCATGAGCTTTCAGCTGCTGTTCCATTGTACAACAGAATCCATCGGCCCTCTGCCTGTTAAGCTGCCTTCGAAGAAAAGGGCACCGTACCTTTTCCGGATGCGAAGGCCACTTCAGGGATGGGGCCATATTGTCCTGGCCTCAGAAGATGCCTTTTGATAAAGCCATAACCACACTTGTTTTGGCAAGAATCAGTAGTCCCTTGTTTCGTGATCTGTCTGTCCATTTTGTCCTGTTGATTCGAGGATACTTTGTTGTCCAGTGGCTAACTTTTGCCAGAATGAAAGTTGACTCCATATGCAGTTTCTTCAATGCCCATATTTTCTCTAAAGTAGATTGGTACTGCCAGGAGCCGACATGTCTCAAAAAAGAAAAATTTTCTAAGTTATTAAAACATTTTAAATGCCATATTCTGTAGATCTCTGAAGGGTTTGAAGATGACCTGTCTAAAACATCTCTGCTCAATTTTTAAAACATATCCAATGACTACAAGTTCTATGATAATGTCTAACTACTAGCTTTCATTTCTTTATATCCTAATAGTTGATAATAATAACATTCAAGGATCAGAAATTTGAATTACATTGTTAAATGGATGGAATAAATACAATTAGAAATATACATATAGCATTTTCTAACAATATCAGTTTCAAATTTGTGTACAATATAAAACAATTCAATCCAATGTAAAGTATTTAAAACTAGTAATTGTCTTTCTCTTTTCTTTCTTTTTTTTTCTTTCTTTCTTTCTTTCTTTCTTTCTTTCTTTCTTTCTTTCTTTCTTTCTTTCTTTCTTTCTTTCTTTTTTTTTAAACAAGAACCTTAAATCTAATCTCCTTTGCTTAGCCTTTTTCCTAACCCTTGACAATAACTTGTAACCAACCCCCCTAAATACTGAAAATTATCCCAGACCCAGAACCCATTAAAAAGACCAAAAAACCACCTGCCCCACACCACCTCTTTGGGAATGTGGGCGTCGTATTCTTAAAATTGCTTCCTGCTGGGTATGGGCGAAGTTTTCTTTATCCTGAAAGAAAAATTTTAGGTTAATTGTCAAATTCTAAGAGAGGTAACTATATCCTTCACTATCCAGTCTGTGTATAATGCCAAAGTTCAGGGTTTATCTCAAGTCCTTATTCAAGTAGTCTTTGAGACTGGATCATCTCAGCTAGTCATCTCAAAATTGCTCTGAGCACCTTGTAGTTCAAAGCTGATCTGTGGATGATGTTTGTCAGCTTAATGATATTATTATTGTCCACGTGGAATTGTTGTTGTTGTGGGGCCCCATCTTCTTTCTGGAGACTTCAGTTGATATTAGGCCTGGCCGTGATTTCCTGCAGAAAACTGATAAGAGACTCGAACACAAAAACATATATATGCAGCTAGCCTTTTTTCTAGAATTAGTTAGTACTCTATGTGACCATTCATATCTTAACAAAGTTTAAAATGTATATATATATTAATCTTGTAAATTTTGATATAAAATTTATACTTTGAGAAAAGTTTAAAGAATCAGAATAGAATCAAAGAGTTGAGATTAGTAATAGAATAGTCCCTTAATTAATTTTGCTTTTGTCCTGTACCATAGCAGAAGATGGCTCTTATTCTGGCATGATACAGGGAGTTTGCATTTTCCTTTTAACAACATGCTTGATTTTAAAGAAGGAGAGAGCCATTCTCCAACTCCAAAGTCAGCTTTAAATTTTAATTGAACTGGGACTGTTAGAAGACCAATAGTGTTAAATCTTTAGAGAAAAGCAGAAACAAACATTTAGGAAGACATAAAATTTTTTTTTTTTTTTTTTTAGATAATATATACCCATACACCGTTTCACTCTGTTTCTTGGGATAGATGATTTGTCCCTTTTCTTCAGTTGTCTCATTTGTCCAGTGTTCTTCAGATTTCTTAACCTTCATTCTCCTAAAAGACAAAAACAAAAACCTTTCCCCAAGACTAATTTTGGGGATGTTCCTTTTTGGCAAGTTATTATCTGATGAAATGAAAAGGCATGTTTAATTGATACAAGTTAGTTTAAATTGGATGTTCATGCTGGTTGATGAACTATCACCTCCTCTAATTAAGAGGTCTCTCTTGTTCAAATCGAACCTTTATCAATTTTGATGGTACCCACAGCTTATCTTCTCCTGTAGAAACAAAAGCAAAACCACGTCCCCAGTGTAATACATACCCTGGTTTCCATTCTGAGGTCAGCACATCCTTAAAGTATATAGGCTGATTTAATTCTGTAGTTTTTTCTATTATCCAATGTCTCTCTGCAGCTGTTGTTCCTTTCTCATTGGCATTCAGAAAATTCAAAGTTAGAAGAGCATTATGCAGTCTATTTCTGGGGGTTTTTGTTACCCATTTCTGTTTATTTAGCATATCCTTTAGAGTTCTGTTTGATCTTTCTATAACTGCTTGACCTGTAGGATTATGTGGTATGCCTGTAATATGCTTTATATTGTAATAAGCAAAAAACTGTTTCATTTTAACAGAGACATATGATGGAGCATTGTCAGTTTTGATTTGTGCAGGTATACCCATGATGGCCATGACTTCTAGCAAATGAGTGATTACAGAATCAGCTTTTTCAGAACTCAAAGCAGTTGCCCATTGAAATCCTGAATAAGTATCGATAGTGTGGTGTACATATTTCAATTTTCCAAATTCTGCAAAGTGAAACACGTCCATCTGCCAGATTTCATTTCTCTGAGTACCCTTTGGGTTACATCCTGCTGGTAATGGCGTCTGATTGTAGAAGGAACAAGTAGGACATTTCTTTATTATTTCTTTGGCTTGTTGCCAGGTTATGGAAAAATCCTTTTTTAAACCTTTACTATTAACGTGATGTTTTTTATGAAATTCTGAGGCCTCCAGCACATTTCCTATCAATAATTTATCAATCTCTTCATTGCCTTGTGCTAGAGGGCCTGGCAGACCAGTATGGGATCGAATGTGAGTTATATATAAAGGATGATTCCTTTTCCTGATTGTATCTTGTAATTGAATAAATAGTGAAGTTAATTCTGAAGCATCAGGGATAAATTCTGCAGTCTCAATATGTAACACCACTCTTTCAGCATACTGAGAGTCAGTTACTATGTTGAGAGGTTCTGAAAAATCCATTAATACCAACAGAATAGCATACAATTCTGATTTTTGCACTGAATTATACGGACTTTGAACCACTTTACTTAAATTTTCTGATTTGTAACCTGCCTTTCCTTCTTTGTTGGCATCTGTATAAAATGTACGAACTCCAGATATGGGTTTTTGCCGTACAATTCGAGGCAAGATCCATTCAGCTCTCTTTATAAGATCAATTCTATTGCTTTTGGGATATTTGCTGTTAATTTCTCCCAAAAAATTACTGCAAGCTCTTTGCCAAGGTTCACTTTCTGTCCATAATTTTTCAATGTCCTCCTTAGTTAATGGTACGACAATTTCTGCTGGGTCTATTCCTGCTAATTGACGAAGTCTCAATTTTCCTTTGTAAATCAAGTCAGAGATTTTTTCCACATAAGTTTTTAATTTTTTATTTGGTTTATTTGGTAAAAATATCCATTCCAATATAATATCTTCCCTCTGCATTAATATTCCAGTAGGAGAACGCCTAGAAGGTAAGATAACCAAAATGCAATCCAGCTTTGGATCAATACGATTCACGTGTCCTTCATGCACTTTCTTTTCTACCAATGCTAATTCTTTCTCAGCTTCAGGTGATAATTCTCTTGGACTATTTAAGTCCTTGTCACCTTCTAAGGTTTTGAACAAATTAGTCAGTTCATCATTTTTTACCCCAACAATAGTTCGTAGATGAGAAATATCTCCAAATAATCTTTGAAAGTCATTAAGAGTCTGTAGTCTATCTCTCCGAATTTGCACCTTTTGGGGTCTAATTTTTTGTAGCTCTATTTTATATCCTAAATAATTAATAGAATCTCCTCTTTGTATCTTTTCAGGAGCAATTTGTAATCCCCAGCGAGGCAAAATTTTCTTTACTTCTTCAAACATTATTTCTAAAGTATCTGCATTTGAGTCAGCTAGTAAAATATCGTCCATATAATGATAAATTATAGATTTAGGAAATTTTTTACGTATCACTTCCAATGGCTGTTGTACAAAATATTGGCACAGAGTTGGGCTATTCAACATTCCCTGTGGGAGGACCCTCCATTGAAATCTTTTAACCGGTTGAGAATTATTATAAGTAGGCACTGTAAAAGCAAATCTTTCTCTGTCTTTTTCTTGTAAGGGTATTGAAAAGAAACAGTCTTTTAAATCAATAACTATGAGAGGCCATCCTTTTGGTAACAGAGTAGGCAAAGGCATCCCAGATTGTAGAGAACCCATTGGCTGAATTACTTTGTTAATTGCCCTAAGGTCTGTTACCATTCTCCATTTACCAGATTTCTTTTTAATAACAAATACAGGAGAATTCCAAGGGCTGGTTGATTCTTCAATATGCTGAGCATTTAACTGTTCTTCTACCAGCTCTTCTAAAGCCTGGAGTTTCTCTGTTGTTAAAGGCCATTGCTGGACCCATACAGGCTTGTCTGTTAACCATTTTAAAGGTAGAGCTGTTGGTGTCTTTGGAAGATCATCAGTTATTGTGCCCTGTTCTTGTATAATATGGATGGCTGGTGACCACTTATTAGAACAATATCTTCTAATATTTCTCTCAGTAACATGTGCTAGTTTATGATTTGTTTCTGAGATTGGAGGGATGTTAATCTGAGTATTCCATTGTTGCAACAAGTCTCGACCCCACAGGTTCATAGTTATGTTAGCCACATATGGTTTTAATTTTCCTCTCTGTCCTTCTGGACCTATACATTCGAGCCATCTTGCACTCTGTTTCACCTGAGATAATGTCCCAATTCCTAACAGTTGAACGTTTACCTCCTGAAGAGGCCAAGTTGGATGCCAAAATTCTGGTGCAATTATGGTAACGTCCGCACCTGTGTCTACCAGACCAGACAACAAAACACCATTTATTTTTATCGTTAATTTTGGTCTTTGTTCATTAATAGAAGTTTGCCAAAAAATTTTCTTTATGTTTTCTAAACATCTAACACTCCTCAAACCTTTTGAAATTACTTCTCCTACCCATGTATCATCATGCTCATCAGCTTCAACATTAATTGTTTCTCTAATCCAATCTTCCATAGGTGCAGATCTTGCCCTTAATGGCCTGATTATTCTTTTGCATGCTGCATTCGCATTCTCAAAGGCCAAAGATTCAATTATTGCCTTACCAGCTTCTGAATCCGAGACCGTTCTCTTTACTGCTGAAGCCAGTCTTTGTAAAAAATCTGTAAAAGACTCTTTTGGGCCTTGCTTCACCTTTGTAAATGACTCAGATTTTTTTCCTGGTTCCTCAACTTTGTCCCATGCATTCAAGGCTGCCGTTCGACATAAAATTAGGGTTTGGACATCATATAAACATTGTGCTTGTGCTGAAGCATATTGGCCTTCGCCCATAAGCTGATCCTGGCAAACTTGTACTCCTTTATCCCTCCATTGTTTTTCTATGTTTTTAGCCTCCTCCTTAAACCAAGTCAGAAATTGAAGTCTCTGGCTGGGTTCCAGAACACCTTGTGCGAGGTCCCGCCAGTCCTGTGGTACTATCCTATTATATGTTGACCAAGTGTTTAACATTTGCTTTACATATGGGGAATGCATGCCATAAGATACTATTGCCTCCTTAAACCTTTTTAAATCCAACATTTCAATTGGAGCCCAAGTATTTTGTGTAGCCATTTGATCAGGCATCTGCTGTACTGTTACAGGATAAATTAAGGGTGACTGTGTGAAAACAGGCTTTCTTTCTGCAACCTTATGATCCCGACTTGAAACAACTTCACTGTTAATTTCTTCTGTCTGAATTTTTACAGGTTTAACAAGTTCTTCTAACGCTGTTATCCTGGCACTTAAATTGACTATCTTTTTAAATATTAAAATGTGGATTATTATAGTGATGAGGTGCATAATTCCACCAATACTAATATTATATAGTTGTTCCATTGCCAGACTGCCTAAAATTTCGAACAAAAACCAATTTTCTTCCAATGTACACATAAAACCCATTTGTTTTTTAATGTGGAAAAAAATTCTCTTTTAGATAGTTTCCTTTAAAATATCTGATATATTATGACTTACCAAATCTGCGTAGAACAGTAGAAATCCGAGGGGATTTTCAAAGCAGCCACCTAGTGTCCCAGGTGTAAATCCAGAGAGAGAGAGAGAGAGAGAGAGAGAGAGAGAGAGAGAGGAAAGAGAGAACGCACAAGAAAGCGTAGCCGGCTAAAGCTTAAATGCAGCCACGTGTTCCCTCTTGTGCCGAGTCAAGGCTTGGGTCTGGCTTCCTTAAGCTCCGACCACGTGCGTTGGCTTTACAGGCAGGGCCCTGTTCGGCAGGGCAGGTCTGAGTTGTTTGTAGCACCGGCTTTAGGCAAGCTGCTCACAGACCTAGGCCCGGGCTAGAAGTTGCTACCCGGACTAGGACGCCAGCAGCTCGGACTAAGAAGCCGATCGTCGCCGGCCGCCGTGTGCCGCCGCTGCCGCCGCCGCCGCCGCCGCCGCCGCCGCCGCGGGCCGCCTGCCGCCCTTGCGGGAAAGCGGACCTGCCGCCAAGCCAAGCAGTTTTTAATGGATTCTTGTCACGTTGGGCGCCAGATGTTGATGTAACCAACCGTCTTATTAAATAAGAAACACAGAAACAATGTAAAAGAGAAAGCTGAGAGGTCAGAGCTCAGAGCTAAAATCTCACCCTTCCTCCTGCTGTCCCAGCTTCGCGAAAAGAGACCTACTTCCTCTCGGTTCGTATTTTTAAAGTATGTTGTTCTGCCTTCTCATTGGTTGTAAACCCAAACACATGACTGCCTCGTCACTGTCTGAATGTACAGCCCCCTAGGTCTTAAAGGCATATGTCTCCAATGCTGGCTGTATCCCTGAACACACAGAGATCTTATGGGATTAAAGGCGTGTGCCACCACCGCCACACTCTTGCTATGGCTCTAATAGCTCTGACCCTGAACACACAGATATCTATGGGATTAAAGGCGTGTGCCACCACCGCCACACTCTTGCTATGGCTCTAATAGCTCTGACCCCCAGACAACTTTATTTATTAACATACAATCAAATTAATATTTCAGTACAAATCAAAATAATATTTCAATACAATTAGATTACCACCACACCCGTCCCCAGCACTGGGATTACAAAATATGCCTTCATTTCCAGCTTCTTAATATATATTCTGGGCATTGAACACAGAATGTTCATTCTTATGAAGAAAAGATTTATTGATTGAGGTATTTCTTAATCTCCCTGAAATTACTTCTAAATGTTGCAAACTTAGCATTTTTAAATAGTCTTAAATTAAAAAATAGTTATGTACAATATAGGGTCAAGGGATACAAAAGGTTAATATTATATTTGTATTTTTCCATAATGTTTATGTTTTCAAAATAATTATTCAGTACCTAGAACAAAATAAGTAATAAGGAAAATAGACATGTTAACAAAAGCAGATAATAGCAAATTTTTTAAAAACAAGAAATAAAAGAAAATTCTCAAATTCTGGCAGAAAAATAAACATACTTATTTGAGTATCTCTTTTCAAAATCTAAATTGTGTTGTCTTACATATATACATAGAGAACTGAGGTAACATTAAGTGTCAACATTTCTTAGTGTCTGGTAATGTCATATGAGGTGGACATAATGGAGCATGGTTATAATCCTAGTACTTAGAAGAAAAGATAGGACTTATAAGTTCAAAGAGAAGCTTGGCTATATAGTAAGACTTGTTCTCAAAAATAGAAAAGCAGTTTAAATATTCTGCATTGACACATTGTTTTCCCTTTATGAAATATTACAGAGTGCTAAATATACAAAAGGTGTTTATATTTTAATGATTTGTTTTCCTTTTACAATTCTCTGTGCATTCTGCCTTTGATCTTTATAATCTGTGTTCGAGTTATATTCCATATGTACCAGGGAGGGAACAAATGTTGAAAGAGGCAAGAGACTTGTGCAATAACTTTCAGAAGTGAAAGAGATCTGACTGCTCATTTAATATATGGTTCTTCCTCCTATATCACCCACCCTTGACCCAATGGTAAACAATGTGTGTGGGGGGTGGGTCAGATATGTGAAAGGACTTTCATGTGATTTGAGAAAACAGTGTTTGGGTTTGTTTGCTTCTTTGTCCCAAGTTAGAAATATGATGTTATTGTAGAAAACATATTTTTAGATTTAATAATGTGGCTAAAGGCTCTAGGCAGTAAATTTGCAACTAGAATGAGGTTTCTACTCTGTACTTGATAACTGGGAGAATAGGTGAAATTCATCATGTCACTTACCAGATGTAAGCCAAGGAGACACAATTACTTATTTGTGGTTGATATATGGAACTCAGAGCTGATCACATTTTCTTTGTGGCCCTCACTAAGGATCTTCTTACTGAAGAAAAGACCCCAGAGTCAGGTAAACTTCATTCTGGTACCTCAAGCTTCAAGCTATTTACAATTAGGATTTTACCAAACAAGGTCTTTCATCACATCATCTGCTTCAGTGAAAATTTTGTAAGATTCTTCGATTCATCAATATGAACCATTAACTTTTCTAGCTGGTAAGAACTTGTACAAAAAGCAAACTGTACAGAACCTTAAGTTTGATTGTGATTGCATGTCCACGAAAAAGATATAAACACTGTTATATGGATCTACATCAGCACCATGTCATAATACAAAGTGAAGAAAGGGAGTTACCTATTGACAGCTGCCTGCAGGACACTGAAGATACTCTGCAGTGAATCCTCGGTGTGTCTGAGAAGCTAAAAGAAGGAAAGCAAAAAGGAAATATGGAAAGGAAAAAGTCAGTAAAAGAATAATGAAACTGAAAGAAAATGGCAGTTAGGAGCAGAAATTTCAATGAGGTGTGTGTCTCAATTAGAAATAAAAAGGGAAGTCTTGCACATTTTTCTCAATGGGGACTGATATGTTCCGCTCATAGCTGCTCTCAAGTATGCTGGGATTTATTCAGTTGTAATAAAGTCTAAAAGATGTGACATGGAAGTGACTACTTACTAAGAGCATGGATTAAAATCCTCAACTGTGTAAGGGTTCTGGGTGGGTTTTTGTGGACAATATGAATATCAGAGCTGCCATAGACAGTAGCATAGAAAGGAAAAAGCAAAGACTTCACCCAGACAAAGCTTCTCAATGACTTATCCTGGATTTGGGGATGGGGATTTCAAATGGCCATAAATCTATCAGGTAACCAATGATATAGGTAGATAGTGCAGAAGGTAACATTGTCTCATAGCTTAAAAGTATTAGGGTATGAAAGCAACTGACAGTTTTTGAGACCATCTCCAGGTATTACAGTACCTGTGATGTGAGAACATTAATATCACTTTTGCAGAAACAGTGAAAATTCAGTCCAGAGACCTTGCATAACCCAAGGTATTTAATGTCCAAAGGAACATGATGCACAGTTTTGTAGCTCCAGGACTAAACAATGCAATCTTCTGAGTGTTTTGGGGATTTTATGAAATGAATACTCATGCACTATAGTTATATAAGAGGAATTCTTGGATGAAGTCATACAGGATATTTTTAATGGATAGTGAGCATGTCTAACCTATGATATAGCTAGATAACACATCATCCCCCTCTGGAGGAGGATATAATCTTTGTAAAACTGGAAAAATCAGGATAGTTCCCCCTTCCCTCAAGAGGATAATCTGAGACTATTAGTTAATTATCCTAGAGGCACTCAGTAGCTCTGTCTAGAAGACATGTAGAAACCTGAAAGCTCCTTAGAGATATGTCCTAGGACTGGCTGTGACCTTTTCTTTAGTTTTTGGACATCTGACTATTTGATCTAAAATTATAACCCCACAGTAATACTAAGTGAAAAAAAATTACAAATATGACTTTCAAAGATAAAGGAACATGTGGATGAGACTACTATATGCCAAGCACAACACATGACCCTCACTGCTGGGTCTATGATGTGTTCCTGGTAATTAGTGGAAAGAAGCAACCAAACCATAGAGAGAACACTGTTCATGTTGCCCTGAAGGAACAACCAGTTAGGTTAGAACAGTTGCACAACCCAAGAATTAATGGCTGTCCTTGACTAAGACAAATTTTGCCCAATTTTGCCTTTTTAGTCTTAGGTTCTCTGAGTTTACAATGACTGGATAATTGTGAAGCCATGCCTTAAAGTCAGGAAATGTACTTGGGCTATTGCTATTGTGCCAAGTTTTAGGTTATGTCCCACATCCTTGCATCTTTCCATCTTTCTGCCCTAATGCTCTATGCACAATATTTTTACTTATAAATCTGAGTGTCCGTCCAAACCTCAACTTACTACACAGTTGACAAAGGTGAGCATTGCCCCTTAGCCAGCACATTGCTCACACTCTGGGAATTCACTCTGCACACATAATTCTGTGTTTTATTTCTATCTAATTCCTTAGCAGTTCACTGGTTTGCTCAAACTACAAAATAAATCTAAACTTTCAGTATTTTGAGAAATTTTGCCTGTCTGTGAGTAATCAGAGAGGGGATTTGAGAGTTAATGCTATTTGTCATATAAAGTTCCCACTGGTCTTTTTTTTTTTTTTTTTCATCACTGAGAACTAAGAAAGGCCCAGCCTCCTGTGCAATTCTGGGCTCATCCACTAGGATTTCTGGACTTGCTGTTTCCTTTGTCCCTTTCTGCATTGTGCTGTGATTTAGCCTCTGCTTTTCAGATTTTGTTTTTATACTTGTATTACATTTTATTTATGTACTGGAGGTGTACATGTAGAAGTCAGAGGATACCCTTTAAGAGTCCTCTCCTCACCCCTCACAGCTGTGGGGGATCAGACTCAAGTGGTCAGACTTGAGTGCAAATACTCTTATCTACCAAGCCATCGCACCAGCCCTGTTTCCTAGTTTTTGCAGCATGCTTTTATCGTTCACCATAACTTCTTTTAGTTTGAGTGAGATTTTCTATTTAATTTTTTATGAATAAATAAAATGGAAACAAAATCCACTGATGGAAGTTTTAGTGCTGTACTGAAAGTGAGCCAGAAGAAGCCCATTTGCTCAAACCCTTTTTCCCCCTTGCCTGGGCTGTGATAGCATTTTTGTTGTTGTTGTTGCTCATGATTGCGCAATTCTGAATCGCAGACTTTTCCCCCCTTTAGCACTTTATAGTTCTTGCTCCGCTGGCTTCTGAATAAAACAGCTTCTAATGAAAATCTTTAATAATTCTGAGTACTTTTTTATTTATTTACTTACTTCCAAGTAAATGCATTATGAGGCTTAATGTGCAAAAACAGATATTGCAGGATCCACACAAATGGTAAATGGGTTACCACAGTGATGCACCTCAGTTATCTTTTTAGTTTGTGTGATGAGAGCAGCTAAAATCTCACTTAGCATAAACATCCAGTATAGTGCATTATCATTGCTTCTATTTACGATGCAAATTTCACTCTAAGACTTGTTCATCCAACCTGTCTGCTACTTTGAATCTTCTGACCTGTACCTCCATTCTCCTTCCCCTGTTAAGCACACATTTAAAAAAAAATAGTGGGATCTTTTTGTTTTATATTTTGAGATAAAGTACAACATCCCTCCCTTCCAAATTCTTCCATATGTCCCCCTACTCTTTCAAATACATGGTCTCTCTTTTAGTTGTTATTATATGCCTATATGTATATACACATGCATGCATATATATAGATATTATATTGTATATAACATATTATATATTATATGTATAATATGTTATTTTAGTATCTATAATATATAATGTGTATATATCTTATATAATGTATGTATGTATAACATATAATGTGTGTATATACACATATGTATATATAATATATGATGTATAATATATTATATTAGTAATATATGTATATTACTATGTATATATTACTCTTAAAAATAACCTGCTCAGTTTGTATGTTACTTAAATATATATTTTCAGAGCTGACCATTTGTTATTAGGTAATCAATTGGTGTTATCTTTCCTGAAGAAGACTATTTCTCTCACTTTAGCATTTTTATTTGCCTGTAGTTCTATGTAAGTTTCAGGCTTCATGGATATTTCATCGTCCACTTTGATATGTCTACTTGTATCATCGTTCATCTCATGTTCAGCAGTCATGTTGGCGGGACTTTATTGGTATAGCTTCTGCCATTACTAGTAGAAACAATTCCATAGCAAATTTTCAGATCTTCTGGCCTTATAGTCTTTTCTGTCTCTTTTCTTGCAGTGTATGCTGGTAAATACAACCTTTACCACTCATCAAGGAAAGTTCTTTTTGTGACAGAGAGACTACTACAGAAAACTAAGACCAATCAAAATGCAGAGTTTTGCATCTCTGTCCCATTGGATACTCTTTTCTTCTTTATCTGTGTATATTTTATTTGTACCATGTTTAGTTTTGGTGTTGTTTGTTTATTTATCCAAGTTTAGGGCTTTTTCTTATGTTTGTTTTTAGTTACTTTGAACGTGTCTTAGGCCTGTGTGTATCTCACACTTTTTTTTTTCTAAATTTCTTGGAGTGCTAATTTGTCTTGTATCAAGTTTATAAAAACTTATTTTTACTTTAAAAAGCTTATCATTATCTCTTCTACTCTTTTGACAGTTTCTACTCCTTCTAAAACTTCAATTACATACAGGTTAGATTATTTGAAATTGCCTTGCTGAGGTTAATATCCATATTTACCTCTCTCTGATGCTTTTTTTTTGCTTTTTCTTTTCTCTTTTAATTTACATTTTAGAAAAGTTGCTTTGCTCAACCATCATGTCTCTGATTGACTGGACCATCTATCCAGTTTTCTGATATGCATGCCACAGGACTTATTCATACCCTCATGGAATTATTTCATTCTAGCACTCTATTTCGGTCTTTCTTTTAGTCGCCATGTCTTTCCTGATACTCCTTTGTACATACATTATCATCCTGCTTTCTCACCAGATTCTTTCACATATTAATTATAATAATTTTCAAGCCATTACCCAACAGTTCTAACATCAGAAGGATCATTTAGTCTATTTATTGCCAGGATTCCCATAATTTTGGTTGAACATTTTACAAAATGTGCAGGAAGGAGGTCAAATATCGGAATAAATCTTATTTTTCCTGAAACTAGGGTATCTCATTTTCTAGCTCACCATGATGGATTATATGAATTAAATAGGTAGTTTAAATTCTTTCTTCAGTTCGTAACAACTTTCGAATTCCTTTACAGCAGGCTTGTGCCGGATGAGCGCTTTGGAACGGCAGAATATTGTACCCGATGTTTGCTTGCTGCTGCCTTCAGCTTAGAGACGTCCCTGGAAGTGCACACAGCTGCAGGGGTCTCTTCCCCTGCTCTTACCTTTCCCTTGGTTTCCAACGTTTGTGGACAGTTGTTCAGCTCTAGGCTTCTCTTGAGCACAGGGTGTGACTCTTACAGTTAAGCAAAATTTTACTCAACACTTCTGTGCCTAGGTCTTAAGGCGTGGAAGTTTCATGTCATTACCAACACTCACAAGCCTCTGCTATCTTTTCAGCTGGGCGATGTTTCCCACTCTTTTCCTCTGTGAATACTAGACTGGACCTCAAAAAAAAATCTCCTTTCTCCTACAGTCAGAAATGTTTTTCTCTGGCCTTCATCCAGAAACCATTAATTTGTGCTGAAGTCCATAGTGAGGAATATCTGATATTCCCACTCCCATTGGCAAAGACTTATTTCTAATAGGAAATGTGAACAGGGACACAGGGTGCATCTGTGTGTCTGCCCCCCCCCCATCAATACTGTTTCATGTGCCAAAGATAGAGATGATCTTCTATATCCTCTGTATCCAATAGAAGTCCTAGAGAGGAGCTTGAAGAGAAGGGCACATGTTTCCTGTATCTGGGGCTCACAGTGATTCAAAGCTAACCTAGACTCAGCACTTAAGGTTCAACTAATTTAGTTAATTTCTTCCCAAATTACTTGGCTTGAAATAACTCTTCTGGGGCTAGAGAAATAGCCCAGCAATTAAGAGCACATACTGATCTTGCAGAGATCCAGAATACAGTTCCTAGGGTGGCTCAAAACTACCTGTAACCCTAGCTCCAAGAGCTCTGAAACCCTCTTCTGGTTTCCATGAGCATCTGCACTTGTGTGTACATACTAATCCCCTCCTCAGGCACATACACACATTCACATAATGAAAAGTAATTTTTTTTAAAGAATACTTTCTTTGCTTCCTCTACACAAAAGTGAAACAGCTCTTTTAACCCTGTGTGTCCTGATAAAATTTGTTACTCTGCAAGTTCTACTTAACAAACTCAACAATATACTAAATTTAACTAAAGTTAGGTTTTTGTAGTTTGCCCAGGAGTTTTTAAATTCTTGTCAAGATGAGAATATTGCTTTCTATTTTTTCCCAACCATACAACATTATTTTATTAGGATTCACAAAGGACATTGAAAAATCAAATATTTATTCATCATTAAAAAGACTCTTTGCTGGGATTGACATAGGCACTCTGCATATATGTTACAGTTGTGTAGCTTGATCTTCTTTTTCATCGAAGAATCTTCATTCAGTAACAGATGGAAGCAGATAGAGAGACCCACTTTTAAGGACCAGGCCAAGCTACGGGAGTCCAGTCAAGGAGACAGAAGAGGGATTATAGGAGCAGGGGGTGGGGTCAAGATCATAATGGGGAAACCACAGAGAAAGATGACCCAAACTTGTGGGAGCTCATAGACACTAGACCAACAGCTAGAGAACCTGAATGGGACCATAGGGGATGAGGGATGTCCTGCCTCAATTGAATGTGCCAAGCCTCCTTGTGCCAAGTCTTATTGACTCCCCATAGGAGGTCTTACCCTTTCTGAAGAGTGGATGGGGGTGGCTTGGGGAAATTGTGGCAGGGAATCAGGAGGAGAAGCAGGAGGGGGAACTGTGGTTGCTCTATAAATGAATATAAAAATAAACTCATTTAAAAATAGAATATTATTTTCTTATTTTACTATGTATTTGTTTATGACATCTTGAACAGAAGTGGAAAATATTTAAATTCTACAATTGGTGCAAATTAGTTTCATCAAACTTAAAGCCAAAATGGATCTCAAAATTCTCGAAGAGTTGGCATCAGGCATTTTAGATTGGTGAAAGTCTTTGACTTGTGAACCAAGCTTATAAGATTTGGGATGTCAGCAAGAATTTTAAAACCCAAACTTAGAAAAAAAATAATGAAATAGAAAACTCTTAGTCATTACTGTTCTTCTCATTGGTCAACCCTCCTGCTGGTTTGCTCTGCTTACCAAGCTTTTCCATACCCTGGGTAGACCATGTGAGTTACAGCAGAGGGCAACTAACCACCCATTCTTAAGGGAACACCGATTCAGTCTTGTGCCCCGGCTCCAAATGGAATCTTGTCTTTTATTTACAATGATTCTGCTCCCTTTGGGTTTGTGCTGCATTTCCTGCCCACCCCAAATTTTATTTAAAAAAAAGCACGTATGTGCTCATGAAACAAACAACAGTTCATTGTAAACAACGTCAGTGTCTGAATGTGGCAGGTGGTTATCCAACTCCTACGTTTTATAGATACACAAACAAAATGGAGGTTAACACTGTCACATAATAGCAGAGTCAATGATACAATTCAGGTCTTGTGACTCTAGTGTCATCAATTTACAACACCAATGCACTACAGGATATGTGTAGGTGGTACTATTGTTTTAAAGTCTACTCAAAGTCAGTCAATAATTTCTAAAATTACTGTAAGATTTAAAGAGATAAATTCATATTTGCTATCCCATGTATGGACAAGCTTAGGAGAAGCAGAGGGAATACACTATCACTAATTTTCTTTGCCTCTTCCAGTGAGTCTAGAGTAATTGTCACATTAGTTCTTATCTATAAATGAATTAAGCTAGATAAGTATTTCTTCACAATGACAGATATTTGATGGCCATTTGTATAGCATATATAAATATGTAGATAAATACATTCAAAACATTTTAGAAATCGCACAATGCATTTAAGTATTCTGTTCCATTTATATTCAATAAAGAAGTCAAAGTATCTGTCTCCAGTGATCTTATAAAGAAAAGTGAAAGTAATGTCTTCGTCTTTATATCTGTCTGTCCAGGGCATATCAGCCACATCACATAGAGCTTATGGCACAATTCATCTTTTAAGACAAGATGATTTTTGTTAATTACACAATGATTTAATTAGCTATTTTAAAATTCAGAGACCATATATGTATATATATAAATTATATAGAAATTTGGCACATATATAAATATATGGCACAAAGGTTGTGTTTTTATTTATTTTTGGAAGAGTATAATAATCACTGGACAGGATAACCAAGGAGCAGCAGAAGGTGTTTTAATCTCCTTTGTAGTTAAATCACACACATATAAAAAAAAAATTCTTGTTCAAGATGCACACTACCATAGATTATCTCATCCTACCATCGAATGTGGGCTAACAAGATCCAGCAAAGGATAATGTAACAAAATCACCTCCATTCCCTTTACTAAATATAACTATCACAAATTAATGGAAATCTTTGCAATTATGGCTTAAAATTGAGCATTCAACTGGGGACTAATAGAGCCCATCACCCTGTTAATCCTTAGATAATTACAAAAATCCTAAATTGCCAGTCTTGTGATTGAAGTAGATACTTAGAAGGCAGTAGGGTATCCCTGATCACTAAAGAGATGGCAATTTAAACAAAGAAGGAGTTTACAGTGTGGGTGAATATTAACAAATGTATGAAAAAGAAGGATGTTTACCTCTTTTTATGCTTGTTGACCTTTTTTCCACCAAAATGTCAGTATCAAACCTAAATGTACTCCCATTTCTTGGCATAATTTAATTTTCTATTTTTCCTTGAAAATCTTCCATCTGTGCCTTCCCTGCTTTCTGTGAATCTCCAGTTTATCTGTCTTGATGCTTTAAAAACTGACCAATGTTGGATCAATCCTTACTCTTTAAGTTGTTCATTCAAGCATTGGATAATTATTTTAAAAATTGAATTAATCAAATGCTCAAAAGAGTATATTTCTGAAAAAGTTTTATATAGATAAATAGTTATGAAGTTCTAAATTCCATGCCTGATGTATTGAATTTGTGTGTTATTGGTACAATAATTGCAAGACAACTAGTTCTTGCAGAAATACTTCTGCACATTAAAGATATGAAAACCAGAACAAGAAAGATTCTTTTTCAATATTTATCACTGATTATTTAGTAAATCATCACCTTCCATCCAGAAAAAGAACTCCCTCTGTGTATTTTAAACAAGAGAGATATGGCATAGGGACTTGATTTCACTATTGACAAAAGAAACCATGCATCCAAAAGGGAAGGTGACAGTTAACTAAAGAATTAATCATGACAAGATGTTGCTAGTACCCAAAGACTGGAGTAATTTAGAAGAATAATTGATGTTTGCAGATCCCTGAATCCAAAGGCCTCTCAGAGAATGTAGAACTATGTGACTCCCCATGGGAACTTGAGGTAGAAGACAAACACAACTTTCTCTCTCTTTCCTGGTAGTTCTCATCATGCCTTGCCAGGTATGGAACGACATAGAATTGGCAAGAGTGCCTTTTAATTGGAGAACACAGAAGAGGGTGGAGGAGGACTGATTTTAATCATGGACTGATTGACTCTCATGATTACTAACAGAAATGGTACTAGATAAGACGTTGATTGAGACTCTATAAATTTATATTGTTCTCTTTTTTGGCCATGAATATTTATCTTCTCCCTATTATTTTACCCAAATAATTCCAATAAATTTGGGAGCTTGGTGATTCAACCTCCTCTGTCTAACTATTTCTCTAGTGGTCCTACTTACAGGAGTGAGATTTTCTAAGATATTCTAATCTTAGAATATTATTAGAAGTTTAATAAGATATTAACCACAACAATAAGTACATATCAGACGTTCTATCTTCTTAATTTCATTATCTCTTTCTGGCATAAAAAGCCATCTGTAGGCAGTGTCAGACTAAGGACCTTCCATTGACTCACACTGCTCTTCAATGACAAAACTTGCTTTATAAAATACTTGTTCTCGATAACTTTTCCACCTGCCTCCAAAGACTAAGTTAATAAAGACTTGCCTCTTTTATTAAGTCATTCATGATTCCCCCAGTCTTCTCAACCTCTTCCAAAAGTTTTTACAATATTGAAGAATTAACCATACTACTTAGGAGCTAATAACTTGCTATCCCATCATTAACTAATAATTGCGTCATGCCCATTATTCTTAGAACATGAATATGTTGTGAGTACTTGATTAAAATGATTCTACTCTATACCACTCATGAATGCTCTGTATCTTTTGGACTTATACTGATAATGGACTTTTAGTCTTTGCTTAGTTTGTATGTGTTCACTATGCCTAGCAGCTACTGTTTGATAGCCACTCCACTGCCCCCATCTACTGCAATAGAATGAGCTTAGCCTTCCATTTCATCTTCCCGTCTACACGTTTCCATTGGACTTTTGGCTCCTCAGATGATGTAATAGTTGCTAACACTTGTCCAGTGCTCCCTTGTATTCCCTTTGGATATATCCTTTCTCTTCTCCTAGCCTATAATGACCCTTAAAGCTACAAAGTACATTACCATATCGTAAGTCTTCTATGTATCTCTGGCTTGGACAGTGTAGCTCTAAAATGAACAAAAATTGAGTATGATAATTTTCCATTGGAACCAGAAGTTATATTTACACATAGTAGATAAAGACTATAAGCTTAGTAGATGAATTAACAATAAAAAAACCATAAATTCCAAAACTAAGAAAAATTAGAATAACTTGAAAATATTGTCTTTCCTTAGTATAATGCATCTCCTAAAGCTAAAATGTTCAAGGAACATTGTGGAAGAAGGGATGGCATATTGTAAGAACCAAGGACAAGGGCATTTGCTGTGAGGTAATATTTTCTATGTATGACAAGAAACTTAAATCCAGGAATCAGCAATATTGTTGCCCAAACAAGACCTGAAAAATGATGTCAGTTGGCATGCTTGTATAGATACAGAAATTCTCACAAGATTTCACCTCTAGATAAAGAGATGCAAGGAATTCATGGTTGCTGAAAGAAGAGTGAATCTTTTACAGGAAGTGATTGGTTACCCACTAGCTTAAACATAAATGAACAATAATAAAAAAAAAAGCCAGCGGCTTGTATAGCAATGATAATGAAAGAGGAAGAGGCCATGAAAATATTAGTATAAGAGTAAACTGAATTTCAAGTAATATATGGAAAGAAAATCATAATCTACTGATGTCTAATGTCTCATACTGCAGTAATATAACTTCAGTTTACAGTTTCAAATTCTTTCACAATAAAAACTCTAAGGAGAAAAACTAAAACAAGAGAATATGTTAATTTCCTTTTTTGTTCCTCAGATGCATTGTGATTAACACTCTAAGTAATTTCAGGAAAGAAGGATAACATTAACTGGAGCACGGAACTTAGACCAACTGCATGTTAGCTAGCTGTGTGCTGATTTCCATGTCTTAAAACAAAAGGTTAACACAAGAGATTTTCAAGTCCATGATTTTAGGCAGAATCAACATTCTCCTTAGAAAAAGTGTGTTCTTTCTACTAGAAGTAATTTACCTACTCTTTCCTTAGAATTGATATATTTATCAAATTGATAAGTATTTGTAAGCTCAACTGTATTTCCAATCGGCAAAATTTGAACTTTCATGAAAAGGAAAGGCTAACAGTTTCCAAAGAAGAGGATGTGCTAATAGGAGAGCAAGGGGCAGATTTATAGGAGAGAGAAGGTACAGAAGAGGAAACCAATCAAGGAGCTGGAGTAAGTACTATCTACTTCACAGTAGTGCCACAGATTCCTTTGATTGCCAGCTGAACAGGCTCAAATGACTGACTTTATAACACATTAAAGAAAAAGCTGTTTCACTATTTCATCTTGAAATACAGAATACAGTACAGAAATCTTGAAATAGTATCACAGAAACCTCTAGCTCTATTATCCCCATGATTAGAACCCAGATGTTTCAGAAGTTACCTTCATTCTTTGTTGGGAAGTCTTGAATCATGTGCAATGCAACCACACAAAACACCAAAGGCATGCTCCTCTCCCCTTCTCTGCCACCACTTGTCCTGTCATGCTCTCACTCTTCCCATTGTCACCCCTGCTCTCTCTGGAGCTGTGCCTCTGAATGTCTACTCTGTCCTCAAATAGAAAGCATACTTATTTGTATAACCACACCCCACTCATATTCCTGTCCATGTTGTATACACACTCAGATATATACATAGACCTGCATAAGTATTTGTATACTTTTCTTCAACGAAAGCCATGTGCTTCTGGTTTCCCTCCTCAAACTCTAATGACATTGTCCTTTTGGGAAATCACCATAGTTGCTCTTGTTTACTCTGGAAACTCATTATTACCACTTCTTTAATTTCAACGTTTCTTTATGAACTTTTTCACAGATCTCAGCCAGCCCAAGCACAAAACGCCTTTCACATTAGTTGCCATGTTTGATATTCATTTTGAAGTAAGCCCAAGAGAATCACAGTTAATAGCTAATTGTTCAAAACTATACTGTACATTCTTTCCCTGAGACATACTTAAAATAGAACTCTTGAAACTGAGTTCAGTAAATACCTATGCAGATTTCTGTCTTCTACCTAGGGTGAAGAAAGTAAAAATAAGCAACAATCCCATCTGCCAGCATCACATCAAAACAAAACACCAGACAATCTGCAAGTTGACAGTTGTTTTGATTCCATCAGAGAGCTGAAGCAGAGCAAATAGCTAGCCCCAAATGTAGGAGTCCTCTAAGGAGAGGAAGTATGCAATCACATACTTACCCTGGTAGATGCTGTTGTACACTGCATGCATTGACAAGGACAAATCGCTTTAATTTTCAACAAATTTGTGACACAGCATGTGAACTAGTGTAATGATATATACTCTGCTGACAGATGCAAGGAAAATTTGTACCTGCTGAAAGGCCCCTTAGCCACATGTCTGTGGCTCAGAAGGAAGTTCAGGGACAGTGCATGAAAAGTGACAATGCACCGTGATGCAGCACCTACTCTGGGCAAAGTCTAGAGCCCAAGACACTTCTGCCCTACAGGACAAATGGCTTCAGACAGACATCAAAGAAAGACAACAGATTCTGTCACTGTAGGTCTCAAGTGAAGAAGTATGGAGGGTGGGGAAGGAAACAGCTAAAAGCTGTTCCTTTGAGGGAACACGAGTATCTATCTGTCACCACTGATGGGTCGATCACTGTCTACTGCCATTGGAATCTGGGTCAGAACCTTAGAACTAAGAGTTCTAGGAGCTGAGAGCTATTTATTCCTTCATTTCCAAGCCATCAAGTGTTTGTTTGCTTGTTTGTTGGTTTGTTTCTGTGCTGTTTAGATATTGTGAACTTGGCACAAATCAAGACTCATCTAAAATGAGAAACCTTAATTGAGGGCTTGTTTATATCAGATTGCCAATAGCCAAAGTCTGTGAGGGATTTTTCTTGATTAATGACTGATATGGAAGGATCTAACCCATTATGGGCAGTGCCAACCCTGGACATGTGCTCCCGGGTTATACAGAAAAAAAATTGTAAGCTGAACAAACCATAGAGACCCATCATATAAGCAGCATTCCTCCATGGTCTGTCCCTCTGTTCTTGCCTCCAGGTTCCTGACCTGAAGAAGTTTGTGTCTTGTCTTCACTCTATAATAGATTAGGACTGTAACATGATTGGGACGTATAAGTCAAGTAAACCCTTTGCTTCTAGAGTTGATTTTGGTCATGGTGCTTATCAGCATCAGAAAGCAAACTAGGACAGCTTCTATGCCTCATCCTAATGCTACACTTGGTTTCCATTATCATTGCTGAAGCCCAGACATAATTTTTCTAAAAACATACTCTTATTTTTCTCCTAGTCATGGTATAAGATTAAGCTTTTTGACTTTTTGAATGGCTGCCAATGAATGGGGTTTAGACAATCCTTTTACTGCAGGGCTTTGAAAATAGACAATAAATAGAGAAAGAGGAAAAAAATATTAGAGGATTAAAAATTCAACAGCCTTCAGCACTTGGCTGTGTGTTTTCTTCTGTGAACCTTCCTCTAAGTCTATATTTTTTAACATTAGCTTGCTTGGAATTGGAAAAAAAGAAGATAATAACTACGTAGGGTGAAAATCTCCTGCTCTCAATAATTGTTCCATTTGCCTTGTTCTTAGGTGGCAGATTTAGAAATGCATAGGTAAAGAGAATAGACCCCAGCATTTGCATGTGGCTGAGGGGTGTGATTTCTCCGCCAGGGTCCTGTGAATCCACTTGCAAAGAGCAGTGCAGGGTGCCAGCCTTTCTACCTTCCTCTCATCTTCATGTGCCCCACCTTGCAGCTCTCCTGGGGCTTGTTGGAAGACACTCATGGTCCTCTTGTACTTGTCTTTTAATCTTCCCTACTATTGACCATCCTTCCATTCTGCAAGCCACTGAGGGATTTTCAGAAAACAAGCTGGGCATAACTTCACATTCACTGTATTACATTAAATAAGAACAATGATATTTCCAGATCCGCACAGTAATGAACAAAAAAAGAAGAGATAATTATGCTTATATTGTCTTCCTGATTAATCCCCCAAAGTCCCCTAAGCATTCAAACCCCCAAGAAACTACTTTCAATGTCAGAAAAGGCAGACATGGAAGAGAAAGGCTAAGGGGTTACATCCCTAGGGAATGCTATACCCCAGTGGTTTCATCATGCTTAGGAGGCTTAGCAGGGAATTTTGATGTAGTCTGTTTTCTTTTTTCTTTCTACTAACTGTGGAGCTAGTGTTCTCCGAGTGAGCACTAACATTTCTTTGAAGTTGACAGTGACTTTTTTCTGTAGCTGGCTTCATAAGTTTTAAGTAATCACCAAGATCCCCCTTCTTCCTTCCCTCCCTTATTCCTTTGTCAGCAAATTTTTAACACCTTTTTACATGAAATTCTTTGTCTTTCTAATACCAGTTGATTAGAAACAAGGGAGGGGATCCCAAAGCGAACAAAACAAAAACTTTCTGTAAGTTAAGAGGTACCTATGCCATTCCATCTTGGTTTTAATCAGCTGACATTTCACTGTAGCACAATTTATCTATCATGATAAAACTTAGGAGCAGGTGCCAAGGTGGGCAGTGGGTATCCTAACAGCCCCCATGCTTAGTCATAGTGCTTCTTGAAACAACTATAGAAGTGGGGGTGTAGACATTGACCTGAGATTGGATTTTCCACACACATCTACTATGGAATCTGTCTCCCCAAACCTTCCAACTGCAATTTAGATAATGAGGAATCCAGACACACATGTGCCCCGCTGCTGTATTCCCTGTGGTTACAGGACAAGGAAAATGAAGGTGGACTAGAGCTTCAAACTCACTCTTTGATGGCTAATATTTATAGACTGGAATGTACTATGCAGATTCAAGAGGGGAGGAAATTCATCAACAGTCTCACCCAGGTATAGCTCACATATGCTACAGTATCACTCCACCAGGCAAAATATGCCCAGTGATGCAATAATGGCATGGCTATTTTGGAGACAATGAGCTACTTTGTAATTAGATTGGAGGCCTACTCCAGGGAAGGGAATACAGAACACAAGTAAACCTGGTCAGAGGCCTATGATTAGGGAGAGCATGAGAATTGTTTTGCTAAATGGTCATTCTATTAAACTGTCTTCTAATTATTTATGTTTTTAAAGATTTTTTAAAATGATTTATTTGGTGGGTATGTGCACAAGAACACAATTGTCCTTGGAGGCTCCCTCTAGATCTAGAGTTACAGTTGATTCTTGGCTATTGGACTTCAGTGCTGGGGAAAAAAAATCAAGTCCTCCTTAAGAGCAATATGAACTCTTGATTGCAGTCTCCTAAGTAGATGGTTTTATACACATAGACTAGTATTGTTTTCAATGTGATACAAATTTGCAAAGTAAGCTGTCAAATACAAATTGTCATGTCTGAAAATATTGAAATTAATGAGTGCTGAATATTTAGCCCTAGATGAAACACCTGTAACATTCCTTTCACCCAAGACCCAGAGGACATAAAAGAATAAGTGAGGGGAAGTTGGAAAGAATTAAAGATGGGGAGGAGTACCACAAAACATTGCAATCTAAATATGGCATGGCCATTGCCATCATGAACCCATGCAGTGATAGAATCTGCAGAAGACTGGGTCCTTCAACATTTCATCATGGGTGCAAGAGGTGCATGAAGTGTCATCCCTTCTGAGGATTATTGAATATTAATGTTTCCTAGAAGAAAGGGTCTTGCTTTCTTTAGTCATGTAGCCACTGGGAGCCTAGTTGGAAGAAGGGCCTCATGAGAAAAGGAAGGACAATAACAGAGGGAAAACGAGTAAACATAGCTATAGTGCATTGCACATATGTATTAAACTGTCAAATATAAAGAACTTGAAAGTACCAAAGGGGATTTCCAGGTCTGTGATTCTTGGAGGCTATTTTAATGGCTGAAAAATATAAGCAGGACTGCTTTTCCTGAGGCACAATTTTCAAACTGCATGATTCTGAAGAATTACTTATCTATTTTGTAAGAAAAACAAAACAAAACAAATGAACAAACCCATAAAATGTTAGTATCCTAAAAACTTCACTTCCATAATTTGTAAACACTTCCAAACATTACTTTCATTTATGAACTTTTTCTGGGAAAACAATGTTTTAGTGTCCTTGTATGGAACATTTGTTTTGTATGGGAATCTCTTCTCCAATATTTCTGGCAGGTATTTTTTCAGCCTCAATCCAAAAGACGTGAGTTAATGAAGCAGCAAGATTTTTCTTGAGAGAACCAGTTCATTTTATGAACAACTATTACTGTATGAACTTCTTCTTTATAAGATAAAAATTACTTGGCTATTGTTTTCTGGTGATGTTTCCACAGCCTCTATAAATGCACAGAATAAATATTATCAATTTTCCACATTACAAAAATCTCTAATGTCACCAAACTTTCCTCTCTGCCTGATACTTTGAACCCATCCAAGACATACTTTTCCTGTAATGATGTTCTCTCTTCGTCTCTAGGATTTCAGACTCTTCTCATATACTTATCTTTCTTTATTGTGTTACAGAAAGTAGAAATATATAGATTTGAGCACAAGTCCCCATATATAATCAGATTCGTATAGACATTTTGGACACTCTTTAACCTGAGCAGGGCAGGTCACAGTAGCATAACAAGCATATCACAATGGCATTTCACAGTCACCCAAAGTCACCTAATGTAATTGAATGAAGCTAAATGAATACATAGACTTTTGTGAGCCATGGTGATGACAGGTACATCAAATGCAAAAATAAATGCATACTTTGGACAGTTGCACAATGTGCTCATGTAGTAGAATCTCACACTTATGAATTCCAGAATATGTAGAACCATTAAATACCAGAAAAAAAGGTAATTTTAAGTATTTGTTTTGGGATTATTAGCATTTACTGATGAGAGCTACTATCACCAAAGTCTTCTTGGGTAATTAATAATTTATTAATAGTTTGAACAAAGTCTTGTTGATGTAGACACATGGTGACTATGATCTCTACAGGAAATGAGTCTATACTTCTCTGGTTACAAGCATTGATTGGAGCTGGATATTAAGCCATAAAGACTTCATAGGTGTAACAATACTTGAGGTGGGTCTGAAAAACTGGGGATAATATGACAAAACATGGCCCAAGGAGAAAGTTTCAGCAGGAGTCAAAAGAATAAAGATGGGATAAGATAGGACATGTCAGGTGAATCCACAATGATTGGGAGCCAGAAATAATATACATAGGAAAAGGATCTTTCCATACTAATGACTTTGGTTGTCCTGAACAGGTGGTCTTTCTACTAAGAAAATATGTATTAAATAAAGACTATCATCACAGAAGTGGCATAAGCCAGTGTGAACAACAGCTGAGATAAAGCTGTGGAATTAGCTACAAGGCTTCAACAAGAGTACAGAAATAAACTCTTGTGTGTACACACATTCAGACATATAATAGTGATGGGTAGATTATAAAAATAAAGGTTCAAATGTACTTCATATCTGTTCCACTGCAAACATGCAAAATTTTCTCCACTAACGCATACATACATGCTTTGAGACCAACTAGTGATGAAAGCACAGCAAAGAGTTGCTATAATCTAGGTTCATTTGATTTTATCTATCTTTGACTGATTGATTGATTGATTGATTGATTGATTGATTGATTGTGAGAGGGTTTGTTTCTACATCATTTTAAATTTATTCATTAAAAATTTTGTGCATTTACTACAATGAATTTTGATCATATTCACCCACTGTTATCCAGACTCAACCAGCACTATTAGCCTCTAATCCTCTCTTCCAATTTCATATACTCCAATTTTTGTTGTGGTTGTTTCTTATAACCTCTTGAGTTGAATTAGTGTTGCCCATATCCACACATATCATCACTGAAGCATGAGCAAACTCCTAGAAGGCTTGTACCTAAAGAAGAGTGTTTTTGTTTCCTCTTTTAGCAAATCATCCACTGTTGATATCTCTTCTGCCATCTGTGTTGGATTTCAACTGGCCTGCTATTGAGTAGGTTCTTGGACAAGTAACCAGAGCCATGCCATGGCCTGAAGTCAGCATTTTATAACTCTGTCTTCACCTGCCAGCTCTTATCTTCTTTCTGTGGGCTCTTCCATGATATTTCCTAAGCCTTGGATGGGGAGAGCTATAGGAGATTCATCCACAGCTCAGCACTTAGTTACTGGTACTTGACACTGCATAACCTTGACCCACAGACCAAAGAGGCTTCCTCATCAAAACTGAGAGCTGTAAAGAGCTATTGGAATAAGCGTAAAATATTTAGAATGAAACTTGACAGCCTCACTATTTCACATAAAGGCAGTAGGTTCCTCTTAAGGCCTATGATGTTCCTAGTCATAGACTTTTGACCAAGTTTACAGTACTAGGAATGAATTTTTTTTTCTGCAGTAGACCTCATGTCCAAGACGAAAATAGTTAATTATCTTCATTAGTATCATGCCACCATTGCACAAGTGGGTTCATTTGGCCAGGTATACCTTATTCCATGCAGTATCCAGTTGTGGATAAAACCACTGATGTTTGTTCTTTCCAATCAGCTTATATAGCATGTGGCTTATATGTGGCACTCTGCAGTCTAGACAGTAGGCAAAGTTTCCTGGTCAGTTGAGATTGATTTCTCTGTAGTAAGATCCTGTTGTAGAAAACACCATTCACTTTTATCCTCTTGCTATGGTTGGCAACCAAGAGCAATGACAGTAGCCTATGATGTTTGGGATCTTTTACTGTCCTCCCTGACCAATAATTCATAGAGAAGTATCCTATGACTAGCACAGATATTTTCATTTAATAAACCATGTATTGAGGGAGCAGTATTGTCTGCTCATACAGGGCACATCTGTTCAAACTCATTTTATTAATATATATTTTAATTAGATTATGAATTCGTAGAATTTCATTAAAATTTTCAAACATTTCTAGTTTTGGTTAACCCATTCTCTATCCTCTGCTCTCTCCTGTCTCCCGACCCCCATCCCCACTTATACCTTTAAGTTTTTAATTTGCTTCTCAAGCAAACACATGGGAGACACATAATTCAAATTGATTCAGTACCAGGATTGTATAAGGCATCTCTCGCCTTGTACTGAATTTATTTCCTTCAGTAGTTGTTGCACCTGTGTTCAGGTGGCTCTTGAATTATGCAAATCACCAACATCTTCAAAACAATGTGCTATTATAGTAATGCATTTGGGAGTATTATGAGTTTTTTTCTGTAATTCAATGTTTATAAAGAATCTAGCATACTCAAATTCATAGAAGCAGAAAGAAAACTATGATTTTCAAGGTACGAAGGAAGAAGAAATTGGGAAGATTAATATATTTAATTGTATAAAGTTCCAAATTTTTAAAGATAATCTTAAGAATCCACCACACAGAACAGTCTCTCTAGTAAACTTTTCTGGATGTATGTAAGATAATGTGTGCACTAAGTTTGCTGAGGGGATGCAGATATTTTGTTTTTCATAACTCTTACTGAGACAGAATTACCAATAACCTATGCAGTACACATCTTCTGATATAATTAAATGATCCAGAGAAAGAGGCCAAATTGAAAGCACCTAAGAAACCAACAAGAGGAAACTAAAACTGTTTCTTAGGAAAAACAATTATTATGTCACAACTATACTCTCCATATGGACAAGTGGTTTCTTTTTATGTAATTATATTACAATCAAAAAATAAGGAAAATGATAAATTAGGAAATGGGTTCAATGAAATTATTGAGAGAAAGCATATGAATTTGAGTCAAGTATTTGTAACAACATAGTATTCTGCCATGATTTGTGTATATCTACACAGAACTCTAAGATGTTAAGAATGACAGGAGGCAAAATGAGGAGAAATTAAGTTTTAATTGTTTATCAAAAAACATTTAAATGTAGAAAGGTTAGTTACAGTTAGGATTAGCATTGCTTCCCTTTTAATGATTAGATGAGTCTGTTTTACAAGAGAAAAAAATAGAGTTATTAACCCTTGCACATTTCCTGTGAAAATGAAGTTTATCTCAGAGGTTAGCAGCCCAGTGTCAACATGCAAGTGAAGCTAGAGTCAAGTCAAAGATATATCCATTCTCCACCTCGCTGGCTGCCTTTCTCTTTCATACTCTAGAAGGAAATAAGGCACTGGTTAAGAGCACAGACTATGCAGGCTATTCAGGTTTAAATTTCATCTCCAGTACTTCTGTAATCCTTTGGTGTTACTTTATTTCTAAATATTTTTCTTTTGAAATGAGCTTATTTTTAGGTTAATGAGATATGCTATTGATGTACACCAAGAGCCTGTGTGTACTGAGAACATTCTAGTGAACACAGAACAGCAAATAATATTGGAAACCTACATATGATAGCAAATGATGGGAATAGAGGACAAGAGAAGCAGAGATAAAGGAATGCTGGGAAGCTTGGTGTGCCATTAAATAGGACAGAGAGCACTGAAGAGAGAGATATGAAGTACTTGACTAAGGGGAGAGGGTATTTTATATAGGATAAAAGACTTAAAGCCCTTGTCTGGCCTGGTATAGTTAACAGAGAGCAGGAAGCAGTGTTTTTGTAGTACTGGAGAAGGGAGTCAGGAGAGAAGGCCAGACAGGCTTGTATGGCCAATGCATGTGGATTTCCACAGTACGTGATGATCTTTGGCTTCATGGACCAAGTGTATTTAAACAGAACAGTGACAAGCGCTACTTTAATGTTGAACTGTTCCTGCATTGCATGTTAAGCACATGCTAAACCAGAATTTCCTGTTTGCTTTAGTTACAGTCCATCTCTTCCCAGCCCAAAAGTGGTGTCTGTCCTACACATACATCATGCCCGGGTAACAGCTACAGATCATCCAACTTGATGCTCACTGTACCCTGTTTACATCACTCCCAATTCCTCATCTTTCTGCTGGTTTTCCCTCAGATAAACTCTCTTCTCCAAAGTGGCATTGTTTTCTAGGCCATGGAGTTAACAAGTTAGTAGTGCTGATGTGCATGTGTGTTGTGATGTCTTCTATTAATTCTATAATGGCTTTTAGGAAGCTAAAAATGATAAAACTATCTCACCATAGCAGTAAATAGACCATATCATTATCTAAGTAACTACTGGCTCTGCCATGTGTTTGTCTTTTTTTTTTTTCTTTTCATATTTGAAACTCTGTGCTTTGGTATTGCACATGCATAGTTACAGAAACAAGATTTGCTCTTTGTGCATTGCAATCTTATGCACACAATATGCCCATACGATAGATTTTGCCTAAGGGCATCTTTGCAAGATGGCTTAGCAGGCAAAACCGCCAACCCTGATCATCTGAAGTTTATCCTTGGGGTTCATATGGTGGAAGAAAAGTTGAGTATTACAAGGTATCCTCTGTGGCTTATGTGTACTCATGTGCACATGCATTCATGCACACACACACACACACACACACACACACACACACACATTCAGACATGCATACACAAATAAAAATAGGTAAATAAATAAACATAAAATTTCTATCTGACCATGAAACCATTGATCAGGCTTTTGTTTGAAGAAAAAAGTAGATCTATAATTATAAATAGGTCTGTAATTATTATAGGGAAGTAAAATACATACACTAGTACAAATGAACTAGTTTAAACACATAAACAATGACCACAAAGATGTGAAAATTACCTGGGTTTGGTGGCCCACACCTGTAATCCCTGCACTCTGGAGGTTGTAAGAGGAGAGTTGTCTTGCATTCTAGGCCAGTTTGCAGTAAATAATGAGTTTGAGGTGGCTACAATGAAGAGCAAAGTCTTCTCTCCTCTCTCTCTCTCTCTCTCTCTCTCTCTCTCTCTCTCTCTCTCTCTCTCTCTCTCTCACACACACACACACACACACACACACACACACACACACACACACACACACACGAGGTGGTATTGTGTTGCCCAAAATATTATGTACCCTAATAAACTTATCTGGGGTAAGAGACAGAATAGCCACAATATGAAACATAGAGGATAGGCAGTGGTAGCACACGCCTTTAATCCTAGCACTTGGGAGGCAGAACTAGGCAGAAATCCATGTGTTCAAGGATACAACCAAGTATGGTGACTCATGGCTTTAATACCAGAAAGCAAGCCTTTAATCCCAGGGAGTGGTGGTAGAAGGCAGAAAGATATATAAGGCATGAGGACCAGGAACTAGAAGCATTTGGCTGGTTAAGCATTTGGCTGGTTAAGCATTTGGCTGGTTAAGCTTTCAGGCTTCTAGCAGCAGTTCAGCTGAGAGCCATTCAGATATGAGGACGCAGAAGCTTCCAGTCTGAGGAAACAAGACCAGCTGAGAAGTTGGCCAGGTGAGGTTAGCTGTGGCTTGTTCTGTCTCTCTGACCATCCAGCATTTTACCCCAATAACTGGCCCGGGGTTTGATTTTATTAATAAGAACTTTTAAGATTCCTGCTACACACATACACATACAAAATGTAAACATTGAACTGAAAAACAAAACTTATAAGTCATGACACATATGCAAATATTTTTAATATTAAAACATCTCTGATGTTGTAAATATAATTAATAAAAAGTAAACACCAAAATATAAGTGGCAAACCAAATTTTTGATGAGCTTTAGAGAATTGCAAGCAGTCCTCCCAGCCAGTAGATTTCAGGAAATACTGAAAACAAAACTTCATTCTAAATTTTAAGTATCTAGAACAAGCTAGAGAGGAATAAGATAAATATGGAGGACATCCCATGCCAGAGGGGAGTTAGCTTCATCTGGGTGTAAGCATGCCACAAGAGTGCAGGGATAAATCTCTAAACTGGAGGTACTGGATCCTAACAAAGAGCATCAAAGGAGGCTTCCATGTTCTTTTTTTCGATGCTTCCAGGAAAGACATAACCTCTGCCAATGATGTTTGGGGATCTTACTTGTAGACAAAATGATTACTCAACAGAACTTTAATACATGGTTTTAGGTGAATGAATCCAGGGCTCTTTAAAGGATGGAAATATAGCTTGAAAATAAGAGTGGTTTGTGGATTGGTACTATCTCTATCCATAATCCTACCCACATGAATAATTGGATGCATCTTTCTGTTCAGAGTTCTATCCAGGATGCAGATAACTTTTGGACTGATAAATGTTATTTTCACTAAACTTTATTAAAATTGGGGGATAACAAATTTGAAATCTTTTTGTTTGTTTGTTTGTTTTTTTGTTTTTTGAGACAGGGTTTCTCTGTGTAGCTTTGCACCTTTCCTGGAACTCACTTGGTAGCCCAGGCTGGCCTCAAACTCACAGAGATCCACCTGGCTCTGCCTCCCAAGTGCTGGGATTAAAGGCGTGCGCCACCACCGCCCAGGCAAATTTGAAATCTTAAGCCATGAATTCCCTCTTGGCATAGGCATGTATTCTGTGACTAGGAATTTGAAACTTCAAAATACATTCCAACACACAAGATAAACTGGATTAAATCAGGCAAACATGGGATCTGTGACCTCTAAGGGCATCAGAGATTCATTAAGTAAGAATCTGAGAGTCTTTCATCCTTGAAAACTGTGTACAATATTTTGCATGTCTGTGCACTTTCTGATTAAGTCCGAAGTGTCCTAGTCCTTTAGCTCCTCCAGTCTGGTATTAATCCCGTGTCTTCAATACTCCTAAAGTCTCTCTTGCTCCTCCCTGGAATGCATTATGGCCATGCTGCTCCTCCTTCACTCACTTCCTAATCTAATGGCAAAATTACTTTCTAAGTACAATTCAGATCTAGATAAGTCCATGGATTTCCCTCTGGTGGATTCACAGACCCCACACCATGAAGAGCATTTTTTTTTACTGCAGTCTTATTACATCTTCCACTGCATTTTTGTCTGGTACAACCTGGCCACCCACAAAAGGTCTCTACTTCTTCCAGCTGACTTGACATTCTATGGTCTTTTGACCTTTCTCTGTGATTATTTCTTGCAACATACTCCCTCAGTGCCCAGTACTTGTGTCTCTTTTCTGTTCATTATTGAAGGATCAGCTCCAGAGTCAACTGATCAAAAACAAAACAAACAAACAAAAAAAACCTTCATACAGTTTGCCACAATGTGTTACAATTATTCTCTCCCTCCCCTCTTCTATCTTAATCTACTTATTCAACTGTAACAAAGTAATAGGTGATTTATAAGTTACAGAAGCAAGAAGTCTACAATTAAGGTGTAAACGTGGTTGTTTCTGATGAAGGTTTGGGTGCTGGTTTCCCTATGAATCCTTGCATGACCTAAAAAGCTATCTGCAGTCTCTTTTATGAAAGTAATAATGTCATTCATCTTCATGGCCTAAGAAACACCTCACAAAGTTCTGTCTCCAAATACCACAATACTGGAAGCTCTCTTGTCTACAATGTGGGTTATTTCCCTGATCAAGTTCCAAACACTTCATGATCCTATTACAATTGTGTCTCCTTGTTCTATGGCAGGTGATACTGACATTGCTGTTCATGTGTACACAGGTCAGAATGAGCCACCTGGCTGGTCCTTCTAGTCTGATTTTAAATACGAAGTATTTGTTGCATCTCTTCCATGTGCTAAGAAATTTGTTCAATGCAGAAAATGCAGTGGTGAGCAAAAAAGTCATTCTTTCTCCTGTGTCAATTGATGAGAAAATCATGTGCTTTATCAGCTAAAGGATGAGTTCAAACAGCCTAAAAAGAGAACATAGATAGCCTGGCCTGTAATTCCAATAAACTTAGTTAAGAACTAGGTATCTTAACACATGAACAGTTAGTCATATGGTGGCTGAACAGATGGCTAGCAATTCATGGAGTCAAGAATCTCACGAAATGGAATCAACCTTTCACTACCTCTGGTATGTTGCTTAAGAACACCTGGAAGGATGAAGTCTCTTAGTTCAAAGGAAACACATTTATTTCACTGTGTGTTTATCTATCCACGAGCACTTTCATGGGTAGCTTTTTGAGCTAATAAGTAAATGAATGAATGCTAAATAGGGAGTGGGGTATTCTTAGCAAGGAGTTACAAAATAAAGCCTGTCCCACTCTTAAAAGCCCAAACAGAATTTCTATAGAGAGATTACAGTTAATTAGCTCCCAATTTGCTTCAAGTAACAGAAGGGATTTAAGAGTTTATGGTAATAATATGCAAAAGGTTGAAATGCCTTTGAAACATATGCTAAAGTTTGCCCCTGAACAGAATGTAAGATGCTATTGGTGCTATTGATGCAAAAGGGGAGGGCAGATGTGGGATAGGGAGTGCCCTGAGCTTCTGAAGTACATAGGAAGGCAGCTGCCAGTGACTCCCAAAGATACAAATTTAGATGCAGGGTTATAGTAGGCTATACTCAGGCTGCACTGTCCTAGGTAGAAATACCCCATAGCCATGGTCAAGGTAGACAGGTGAAACTGCATAAATTTTCTAACAATAGTAGCTAAGTCTTCATGGAAGCTTAATATATACTAGCCTCACTTATTGAAGAGTTATATGAATTAACATAGTAATTCTTAGGAGAACCATACAATATAGGTATAATTACCTTTATTTTGTGAATGAGAAACCAAAGACACAGAGAAGTTAAAGAACTGTCTCAAAGCCTCATGAATAGTAACAGAATTAAAACCCAGGCAATTGCCTTCCAAACTCTACACTTCTTATAAATATACTGCAGTGTGTTCTCTCCAGTTCATACTCCAAAAGTTTACTGCAAGTCGGCTGTGTTAGGAGCATTAGGACCGTTTTTAGGACATTTCTTGGCACACGGAAGTACCCATGTTGCTTTTGTTGTACATGTTTTTTTCTGATAAGGCATCAACAAACATTTATTCCCCAAATAGACCTACAACAGACAAAAATAACTATTCTACCTAAGTCTAGCTCAGTGAAACAATGAGTTTATTAAGGTTACTTGCAGGAGCATTGATGACTCAAAGGCTATATCACTCCAAATCCCATTTTAGACAGAGTGATGACTCATAAAAGGTAGATCCCTTAGCCGGGCGGTGGTGGCGCACGCCTTTAATCCCAGCACTCGGGAGGCAGAGCCAGGCGGATCTTTGTGAGTTCGAGGCCAGCCTGGTCTACAGAGCGAGATCCAGGAAAGGCGCAAAGCTATACAGAGAAACCCTGTCTCAGGAAAAAAAAAAAAAAAAAAAAAAGGTAGATCCCTGAATCTCCCTGCATGGACCGAAGGTTGGCTTGTCAAACAATCTCTTTTCCCCAGTAGTTGTTATTACTGAGATAACATTGGGGAGGAGCTTTCTGAACCTTGTAAATTTCAAGAAACTCCTGAGACTTGTGAGTTATTTCTTTTGATGAGCCTTATGAGTTTTATTCATTTCTTGAATTTTAAATAGCCTTTCTATAGGATAATGTTTCAGTTCAGAGGACATTGCTGCATAAAAGCCTTGAACACTTTTTCTGTTTTTCTCTTGTCTGATGCCTAATTCTGACATCTATTTTTTTCTTTCTAGTCTGAATTCCCCTTGGTCAAACTGATTCTCAGCAATCATAAACATAATATGTCAATTTCTCTTTCTCTCTCTTTCTTTCTTTCTTTCTTTCTTTCTTTCTTTCTTTCTTTCTTTCTTTCTTTCTTTCTTTCTTCCTTTCTTTCTTCCTTTCCTTCTTTTTTCTTTTCTTTTGTGTTCAGTCTCACTTTGTGTCCCAGGCTGGTTTTAAAATTGAATCCTCCTGGGCCAGGTTTCCAAGTGCTTGGGTGACAGATGTGTGCTACTGTACTCAGTTAATTAGCTGCTTTCCTGCCCAGTTCATTCAGATTACTGTTGGGATAAACAGGAGGAAGAAAAGGCTGCATATGCACAGTAGTGACTTATGCAACACCGGATGGAGCACTTTTGGGGACTCAAAGTCTCCACACAGCAGTATAAGCATAGAGTGATGAACATGAAGTACTATTAAAAAGAAAACAATAAACCTGGAGATGTTAAAACCACTTATATCACAGCCATGTATTTACATATTGTGTCCCAAAGATAATGGCTAAGAGTCTAAAATTATAATATAAACACTGAAAGACACACGATAAGGGGACTGTGGAGATGGTCCAGTCAGTGCAGTATTGATCCTGTAAGCTGTAGAACTTTTGTTTGATTCCCAGCCTCCATGTAAAAAGGTACGTGTGATGAGGCAAGCTTATTATCTCACCAGTGGGGAAACAAAGACAGGTGGATCTCTGAGGCTTACTGCCCAGCCAACCTAGACAAATCAGTGACCTTTCCAGGCAAATGAGAGACCTGTGAAAAAATGTAGGGTGAAGAGCAACTGAGCGATTGAGCTATTGTCAACTTCTGTTCTCTCTCTCTCTCTCTCTCTCTCTCTCTCTCTCTCTCTCTCTCTCTCTCTCTCTCTCTCTCTCCCTCCCTCCCTCCCTCCCTCCCTCCCCCTCTCCCTCAACAAATATGATATGGATTACTAGGAAAGGGAGACAAATGTAGGGAGATAAATCAGAATCAAACATGGGGCATTTTTATGCTGTGACAGAATGTGCTACACAGTAAATAAAAGGGGACACCATGGGTGACAGGTGAGACAATGATGTAGTTGGACTTTGGAGCCATGGCTTGAAAACTGAAGATGAAAGGCAATACATGTACATATTACCACAATGAATGGAACCATAATCTCTCAAATTCAGACATACTTAGCTGTGGCTTCTCTGCAGAGGAAGTATAACATCAAAAGGCAGAATGTTTTGTGAAAGACTTGGCCATGGAGCTAGTCGGTTTTTCAGACAAGCTGTAAGTACAGCTGATAAGAGGCAGATAACAACGGAGACCTTGGTAAGTTCAGAACAATGTCTTCCAAGCAGAGACCACTGAGAGTTGAGAATTATGGAAGCCTCGGGTTCTGGAAAAAAAATTTAATAGACTGATGAGCAGCGTTTGTGCCATATGAGGACAGATTGGTATTCTGCAGTGGACCCTGATAGCCACACAGCTGGGGGAGATACAGCAGCTGAAGCTAATAATAGAGTAGCCTGGAGCACAGACACAAAGGCTGTGGAAGTCATGGTGGGTGACACAAACCCACAGGGGAGCACATGAGTATCAGTTCTCCTGGCCCTTTCCCTTACCCTGATGAGCAGACATGGCTGTCATCAGCATCTGAGAGTGTTCGATATGGTATGGAGCTCTGAAATTGATTCCCAGCTGAGGTGCATGATCTGATCTCGGAGCCTGTGGGAATGCTTTGGCTTCATCTTCAGATACTATTTCTAGAAAGTGAGAAGCATTATTATCAAGGTATGTTTGTTTAGCTCTTTCTGCCCACCAGGCATTTCATACCCTTTACTTCATTTGCTCTTCACTGTAATCCCCAAAGTGGCAGGAAAGCTTTCTCAAAGCATTTTCATTTTTTTGCACATAGGAAATGGAGGCTTTTAGAAAACAGGATTTGGTTACATCACATAAAACCATGATTTGAATGTCATTTGGTTTGGTTGTAGAATGTATGATTGTATCACCTCCACTCTGTTACTTTGTGGTGACTGTTTTGTGTTGGGAGAGTGTTAGGGTGGCATAGTTTCTATTTAGGTGTAGCATGTGTCAGCATCTGGCCAGGTTTCTAATCAATCAATATTCTACTCTGCTTTTTCTGAGTCATAGTACAGAAAGGCGTGTAAGTACTCTTAACCTTAAAGATTTGTAGAAAGTGAAGTAATCGTTTTAGCAAGGTTGTTTTATCTAGATGGTATCCAAAGGAACTTAGTTTAAAACTACGAATGACTATCTCCTTATGACAATTAGACATCCATCAATCGCTAGTTATTTGGCCGATGTTGTACTGGGATTCAAGGATGAAGCAACTAGTATGATACAGAATTTAGATGTCATTCTATGAATTATAATGCTAAATTAATATGTCATTCATTCACACAAACCCTTTAGCCTTAGTACAATAAATAGACTGCTATAGTTGTAGGTTATGTTTTTCTGTTTTCCTCGAGGATGCTCAGTATTTCCCCCATCCTTCATTTATAGACAAAAAGAGATATGTAGAATGTGAGACTGAGCTCTCCCAACTGATCAGAGGTTTGTATAGACAATGACTTTCCACATATTTTCATCCCATCATAATCTAAGTGAGACCTGAGATATTAGCTGCTCTTAACCCCCTATTCTGACCTGTGTAATGAAACTTATTATGTTGAGTACAAATTGGCTTCAAAGTTTGTGAAACAGGAAAATTGAAATGGGTTGTAAAAAGAAACAGAATTATAAATGAGAACACGGGGTTTAAAATAAATTTCAATAATCATCTATATCCTCTAGAGAAATAAAATGTGGTAGTCTAGATAAATAATCTTTCCACACTTCATCATGTTTTGAATAAATTTTGAATTCCTAACAAACAACTGTAAAGGAAAATGAATGAGACATTGTGACAAACTAACTAAACCCATTTATTAATTGTGGACTGTCTGCATACATTATGTTAAAAAATGTACTCTGTGGTTATAAAGAAATGTCTGGAAGTAGAGTAAATAGTCAATTAGACAATCCCTTAAAGTGGGAGATTACACTTAGGGAGCATACACAAGGGTCTAGAATCACACAATGAGGCAGGCTCTTCATCACTGGCTCATGGTATCCCTGCCTGGACATCAATGCTCTGGCCCCTGACTTTTCTTTTGTAGAAAGAAATATAAAGTCCTTGTACCAAGTGTTTAAGGATAAAATGAATACATTTCTGGTTTTTAGAATACCATCAGGTCTTGACAAATTAGAAAAGCATTGAGCAGACTCCTTAGAGGACAATCATTATGATGGCATCTGAGAGAAACATTTTGCCCTTCATTTGGATTCTACTCAAATGCCTACTAAAAAGTTGATCGGACTATTTGGATAGAAAGCTTTTGTCAAAACAATGCTGAGATTTCTTTCCAATCAGCAGAAAAGCAGGAGCCAGCCACCCTTCTATTGAGGCATAAATCTTCTTTTATTCATTTACCGTTTTCTCTACTGATCTAGAGGAACATAGCTGATTTATTCTTTTGTAAACCATAAAAAATGATGACTGCATATAGCTCACGGTGAGAAGGGCTGTCCTTTTGCAGAGACACAGAGTGCCCTTAAATCCCTGGGATCTGCCCAGAACAAAAGAGTGCAAAAGGCCCTTTCAAATGAATTGTTCCAGCTTCCTCAATAAGGAATTGCATAATACATTTCAGCAAGAATGTAAACTCCATCCTCCTTCAAATCAGGTGAAGCACGGAAAAGGTTGGCAGAGAATAATGAACTAATTCACACTCAGGGCTCAGAATTTAACCCTCACAAACATTCCACAAAGTGCTTTGAAACCAATTGAGAGAAATTCTGGAACATGTCGTAATCACATGAATAATAAGTAATACTGCTAAGATTTGAACTCAGGTCTTCTGATCTCTAGACCTTATGATTTTACCACATTGTGAGACAATTTTGAAAATAGGAGAGATTTTCTACTGCCTTCTTGAAAGTTTATGAGAAAATTTACCAGTTCTCTAAGAGCAAAACTTGAAGCTACTCCTGCTAGTTGGGCAAAATTTTGCACAAGAGAATAAACAGTGTATTTTTGCTCTGTGGGATTAAAAGTCCATTACATACTCTACTCTGCCATTGTAACACTAGAGCAGCCATGATCAATGACAAGGGCAAAATCAGGCATGGTTGTGTTCTAATAAGTCTTCTTTATGAAGTAGACAATTCTTCTATAGACAGACAATCACACTGAATTTCTAGGAAAGAAGTTGAAGGTGTTTCCTGTATATTGAGGCTTGCCAAGCAGCCAATGAAGATAACACGCTGATTTTTTTTTAAGTGGTATTGGCAAATCACTCTTAGGTGAGTCTTAGATCAACAAGTCTAGCTTTGTCTTCTGAATTTTAGCCTAAAATGCAAGTTACAATTTTTGAACATCTTGGAGGGAGCATAAGAATAAGAGAGGAAGAAGGTCAAATAATTGTAGATTGCCATTTATCTGAGAGAAATTCTAGTATTCAAGGATTGGCAAAGAAGGGTTCTTTTATGTCCATTATCTGTTCACAATGGTGGTGTTGTTGTCTATAGGTCCTAGGAGGTGGCAAATGTTTTATAGGTCTAACTTTTTGATAGTCTCATATGTGTATAAAATGGATTGTGAGTATATTCACACACACACACACACACACACACACACACACACACACACACACACAATCACTCTCTGGGATTCTCGTTCTTTTCCTTTGGAATCAGTTCTTTCAATCTAGTCCCCAGTGGCTATACCACTAGAGAAACTATCACTCAGTCGTCCGGATGTTGATGTCCTCTCGTTCTGCCTTAAAGTATTTGGGAATTACATGGGGATATAAACTGTTTATCTATGCATGAGTCTTGGGATCAACTCTAGCAATGCAAAGTATGAACAAGACCCCAAACTAAGCCCTTGGATTCTTAAATCAGCCAATGTCACTGCATTTGGTCTTCCTCCCTCCTATTTGTGTGATCTTTGGACCATGTGATTAGAATCAGCTGACAGTTTCATGAAGGCATGAAAACAGGCCCTCTGATCTTTTCACTAAATGTAATCTATGCTTGCACTTCTATGATCCTGTGTTTATTCCTATCCATCTGGCCTCTGAACACTTCCAGTATACCCATATTACTTCCCAGATGATCTTGGAAAAAGATCCTTGAGAAAAATCCCTTCTAGGTGCTAAAAAAAGGAAACACAATTTTGTGATAGACAGGTTTGTCACTTGTCAAAAGATCAACTCCATTAATAGCTGAAACTATACTATTTAAATATAAAGGTCCCGATGTACCGCCAGATTATTAAAATAATTTGAATGCAGATGCCAATACTTGATCTGTAATGAGAACATTATACTTACGTTTCATGCTCTTAGGTCAGCATGGCCAGAGGAAATTTTGCCATAATTATTTCCTCTTTATATGATAGAAAGTCTTGTCCTGACCTTGACCATCTTTGAAAAGATGCAGATCTCTATCCAGTTGACTCCAAGAGGGAAGATCAGAAGGATGCCCTTCAGCAAGGTCAAGGACAATAGTCACTCAACTGACCAGAGCTAAGGTCTATTACCTAATTAGCACTTCTCCCCAAGAAAAAATGAGCCAGTTTTTTCCTTTGGCAGAATGTTTCATCACATTTACTTGCCTATCTCTGCCATGAGAAATATTACCCAAACCTGCCTGGAATGGGAAGAAAAAGATATTTCTTTGACAGAGATCTGTAACAATGTCTTATGCATCTCCCAATTTTTCTGAGGTTGACTAGGTTGAATCCAGCTAAGAAAGAAAGAAAGAAAGAAAGAAAGAAAGAAAGAAAGAAAGAAAGGAAGGAAGGAAGGAAGGAAGGAAGGAAGGAAGGAAGGAAGGAAGGGAGAAAGGAAGGAAGGAAGGAAATAGGGAAGAAGGCAGGAAGAGAGGAGGGAAAGAAGAAGGGAGGAAAGGAGGGAAGGAAGAAGGGAGGAAGTAAAGAAGAAAAGGAAGAGAAGGAAGGAAGGAATGGATAGATAATTAATTAATTAATTAATTAATTAATTAATTAATTAATTAATTAATTCCCGCTAAGGATTTCACTCTCTGGAATAATAGAGATATTGTCTTTAATTAGACTTTCTCAAGGACTCTAGATTAGTTCTATGCTCTATACGAGCTCTTCTTGATGTGGACCCATTATATCATGCCAGATAATATTTTAAAGAAATTTAATCTTAGGAAAATGTGAGGGGTAAAAAAACAGCAAAGCTTAGAGTTTTCAATCGCACATTCAAGTACTAACCAGGTAAAACCCTGCTTGAGACAAAATCTGACACTTTCAGGCTGGCCATAAAATGTATGCATATATATAGATATATATACAAAAATAGTCTAGCTGGGTGGTGGTGGCAGTGCATGCTTTTTATCCCAGCATTCAGGAGGCAGAGGTAGGCGGATCTCTGTGAGTTCGAGGCTGGCCTGGACTACAGTGAGTTCCAGGAAAGGTACAAAGCTACACAGAGAAAACCTGTCTCAAAAAACCAAACCAAACCAAAACAAAACAAAACAAAACAAAAATCTAAATATATTTATACTATAATGGAAAGAGAATACCCCCAACTCAACAGTATGTAGTACCAAATAAAACCCCTAGTACCAGGATTGGTCTGCCTGCATTAGAATTGTTGGCCAATAGGTACCCATAGTCCTCCTAAATGTTACAGGATATGGCTACGGCCTTTGGTCACCCTAAGCACATGATGGTAAAACCCTATTGCTGAAGATACTACATACTTGAGTCATAGAACATGGAGAAATCTTGCTGATATTCAAGTGAAAATTTCATCCCAGTGGTAGTTTTCATATTGGTAGCAGGGAATATGTTAGTAATCATCAATTTTATCCATTCAAGAACTCTGAGAATTACAATAATAATCTGTCTGGCAAACTAAGACACAGGTACAATAATAGCAAAAATATTTGGGCAATAACCAACCATTTTTTAAATTTTATTTAAGACTCATGTCATAAAATGGAATCCATATTTGACATTGTCAACAAGGCCAAGAACTTTGGATATATTTCATAGGCCTTAGGGGAAAGCTACTACTATTATTCTACTTCATAGGCATAATAATAAAATGACTCCTAATGACTTATCACTAGACAGATTAGTGCCTATCAACCATTATCAGAGAAGTTTCTCCTTGAAAGCTATATCAATGAACACAGACCAATAGCTTGTCAAATTTTAGAGAATAAAAGACTGTATAGTGCTTTTGCTCTACAAAGGATGCCTATATTGCACCCTTCTCCTCAAGGCTGATAGATCTATGCGGAAATGGAGGCAGAAAGATTGTAAAAGCCAGAGAACAGGGATGTCTACAAGGGAGCAGTGTTTTGTGAAGATAGCAGGAGAGTTCTAGAAAATGAACTCACAGTGGGTGTGATAGCATTCACGAGACCTTTACAAATTCAAGCCAGAAAATATACCAACATGACAAGAGGAGCTAGGCATGACATTCTATGCATGTTTTCAGAGCTATTGGCTGATTGCTTCTATAAGAGGGAAAGGCATTTGTTTTTAATGTGTGGTACTTTATAGTGGTATTTGCTCTGCCCATGACCTTGGGCTATAGGGCCTTAAGGAGGTGGTGCTTCTTGCCTTTGTATGTGATCTCTTAAAAGTATGGTGATATTTTATTTGTACTAAAATGTGATTTGTATGTTAATAAATAAAGTTGCCTGGGGGTCAGAGCTAATAGCAAGCCTTAGCAGAAGCTGGGCGGTGGTGGCACACGCCTTTAATCCCAGCTCTTGGGAGGCAGAGCTAAGCGGATCTCTGTGTGTTCAAGGATACAGCCAGCATGGAAACACACATCTTTAATCTCAATACCAACCATAGAAGACCTGGAGGTCTATACAGACAGGCAGTGACTAGGAGGTCATGTGGTTGGGTTTACAACCAATGAGAAGGCAGAACAGAAACACTATAAAAAGACAGACATACAGGAAGTAGCTCTCTTTCAGAGAGGTAGGGCAACAGTGACAGTGAAGGGTAAGGTTTTTAGCTCTTAGCTATTGCTCTGACCTCTTGGCTTTCATCTCTGTATTGGCTCTGTGTTTCTTATTTAATAAGACGGTTGGTTATATCTACATAAAAGGAAAGGGAGAAGGGTCACAAGCCCATCTCCCTGCTGCTGGCTGGGTTTCCTGGTGCGATTGAACTGCCAGGTGGATTTGCTCAGGGTCAGATCAGAGGATGACTTCAGCTGTCTACTCCCTTCTGTATTTGTGAGTGTATTTCCTCAATTTACCCTAATAAATTTCCATAATACTCCTTAACCAGACTCCCATGGATTTATCACATTGACATGCAGTATATCAAGCACACTTCAGGGATGGCTCCACTCGAAGAGAAATCAGTCAACACAAACTGGACTTGGTGAGTTTAGGAACAAGAGAGAGAAAGTAGGTACAAGGGAAAACTTGATGAAGTTGAGTGAGTAGGGATCTGAGAGGAGTTGGGCAAGCAATCTGAATATACACACAGAGAGAGGTGAAGAAAAGAAAAACAAATATAAAAAGGTTATTCTCTCTCTAAATTTGTGTTGGGTTTAGAATTCATATTTTGCCCTATTAGAATCATGATGTATTTTTGTTTGCACTGTGAAATTTTTACATCAAAGAACTCTCTTTTAGGAAACGTAAAATAATATTTTATAACTAATTCTTTCTAAGTAAGGACAACACAGATGAGTTCTAAAGAGCTCGTCTGTTTGTGGCATCACTAGCTTCAATGTAAAGAACAAGAGAATTTTCAACATGTGTTTCCTGGGTGCTGCATATTATATCAGGAAGCAAAACTGAAGGTTCCTAGAAGGAAGAAGCAAAAACAAACCCCAGAGTACCATGCAATTGGTCATTCACATCCCAAAGTACTGCGTGTTTGTTCAATTGTAGTCTTAAGTACCTCCTTGTCCAGAGCTCTTTTGGAAAAGTCCCTTCCCTCCTGAGATTCTATGAAGTTTAACTTGTTTTGTTTTTCTGTATTTGGTAGTTTTGTCTTTCAAGAAGAGCTCTGTATATCCTTAGGAAACACATCGGGAAGAGCTGTGTGTTGCATGCTATTTTTCTAGGAGTTGATTAGCTGATGTTTGATGTATCGTATGACCAACTAAAGAGCACCCCCATTGGCCTCTTGTAATAATGGTCCTATGATTGTTGATGAGAAGGGGTGTAGGGCTGCACCTAGAAGGATTATGATTATGCTTGCTATGTGGAAAGAGACTGGCCTGTGCAGACTCTGGAACAAAAATTCTCCTAGAAACAGTCTTGGAGATGCTATATTGGCGGCACAGGATGATGGGAGTATCAAATCAATAGGATCATCCATTAACTGGTAATGTAAGCAAGTACATGTACTCTTTCATATTGGATCCTATGAAAGCTAGGCTTACTAAAAGTATGGCTCTCATACCTATGAATCCCTCTTATACCTGAATTACTAGCATGTCATGATAAGTTTAAAAAGGAGGGAAAATGGAAGGAAGTAATAAACTTAGGGATTACTTTTCTTGCTTCTGCATTCAATGTTGCATTTTTACTCTTATGTAATGAATATTTATTCACAAAGCAGGAGGATCTCTGCTTAGTGTCCATCTGCTTCAGCACAGTATTTCTCACCTAATGCTCTAATCTCCTGACAGTGATGTCACAGCCCTTTCTAGTGAGGATTGGCTATAATTAGGGCTCCAGGTAAAACTTCAACAGCAGGAACAGATGGGCCTATAAGAAGCCAATTGTCTATACACATGCAAATTTCATCAGCACTTCAGACCTGAAGAAAATTGTAAGAAATAGTCTCGGGCCCATATCAAGCATCTGTATGATGTGGAGGGGTTTGTTGGAGTCAGATGCCCTTCCAGAGGCCACAAGGGAACACAACTAGGCCATTGAAATTCAAAGCTACTGGCTTTTGATATGTGTGTTGGGGGTGGGTGTTGGAGTGGGTGGCACTCTGACTAGGCATAAAGAAGTGGGTGTTCACTTGTTTGCCTCCAGGGGAGGAGCTGCAGCCCAAGCAGTGTCAATCTCGATTAGCTCCTTCAAAGAACATTTGTGTGTGACATAAAATAAAAATGATACAGTTGTGTGAAGTGAAAAGCGGTAATTGCAGATTCTTCTCAATGAGTGTTTTATATCATTGTGACCCTGTATTATTGAAATCAGTGAATTACCAGTTAAGTGTAAGGAAAAAGTGTAGCCCTTTATTTATCAGTTTATGTGATTTAGAAGGATCCCAGGATTTGTTCAGTACTTGCAGAAATAAAAAATAAGAAATACAGGTAAAGTTGCCCTGTGGTCTTTCTGCAGAGGAGGCAGAGCCAATCCAAACTGCCTTCCTCCCCTACTTCAAAGTGTAAGCAAATTGTCATTACATTTTTCTTTCTCACACCGGGTGAGCAGACTTGATCAGTGTGCAGTGACTCAAAGTCATCCCTCCTCCTTATGGCAGTTAATATATCCCATTGTCTTATTCTTGTCTGTAGTAGTCAAGCTAGTCTTCACTTTATTATCTTACACAGAATTTCCTAAATAACTTTCCTAAGATACTTTTGGTCCTGACTTTCTCAACTCAGTTCAGATATGTCGAGTCCCTGGAGGAAAATCCAAGTGGCAATGAAGTCTGCTTCAAAAAGATTTACAAATATTGATTGAATATGAATATGAAAATATTCAGCTTAGCAATTTCACTCCTAGTCAGATGTATGTTTCACAAAGATGTGCACATTATTTGGTCAAAAGACACATACCAGTCTGTGATGGTACTACTCCTAATAATTCTGCACTTAAACATTTAAAAAAAAATGGTGGGTTTTTTTTTATACAGAGAATATTATGTAGACTGGGGGTGCGCAATCCATAACTCTGAAGGAAAACAATGATAATGTAAGGAGTATTCATGTAAAGAATGAAAGTAATGGTCATGTAAAGAATAAGAGATGGCTCAGTGGTTAGGAGTATTAGTTGCTCTTGTAGTGGAACATGGTTTGATTCCTAGTACCCACACATGATAGTTTACAACTATTCATAACTACAGTTCCGAGGAGACCCTATGCCCTCTTCTGACCTCCCAAGTACCAAGCATACTTTCATACTTGCTAGTATTCATATGTAAAATAAACTGAATGTATCTATTTTCTTTTTAAATTTAAAGAATAAAAGCAAATGAAGCTAACTTCTACTTGAGTGACTCTTCCTACAGGATATAGAAAAGAGGTACAGGAGAGCTGAAGGATCGTACAACATTCTGCTCTATAATGTGGTTGTGAGCTCCATAGTTTTTTGTTTCATTTTGTTTTGTTTTGTTTTTGCTGTGTAAGAATTCATTGAGTAATATGCTTATGGAATGTGCAAAATGTTATCTTAAAAATAATTAAAATTCAAAATATAAGGGAAAATGCCCCAGAATTCAATTTACTCCTCAATCATTTACTAATTCTTTAAGATGGGATTTCCCATTTATTTATTTATTTGGTAGGTATTTCTTTTTCCTTGGACAACTCCTAACGTGTTATTTATTGTTTTTGTTCTTTGGTGCTCCTTTCATTTTACTTTTACCCTCTGTGATATATTTTACTTTTAATTCTTGAGTTCATATTGAATTTTGAGTCCTCTTTTTTATTCTATGGCTTATTATTTTTATACTTTTTCATATAATTTTAGCTAATTTTGCAAGGATTTTTCAATCATTTTGACGAATCCTTCCTTCTTTAGGCACATTATAATATTCTTTATATATAGGAATGTCATTCCACTTATTTTTTTTAAAATCTCTCTCTCTTGTTTTCATAGTAACTTTGCATGGAATTTGACCTTCCAACTTACCAATGATTAATTTTAGTTTTTATGAGATTTTTGAATTGCATTCGAACAGACAGCTTTTCTCCATGGATGAGCTTCTCTTTGTTTAATATAAAAGTTAAAACTACAGTACTGAGATTTGCTGATTAACCTATGCTCTCTAAATGTACTTTCATTTAGACATTCTCATTCCTTCCTAAGCATTGCCCAACCCTCTTGGTCTGGATTCCTGTTACTACAGTTTTTCCTAGGGATGGCATAAGTCATTGTTTTGTACAGAGGGTCAAGGCTGCTTCAACTCCCCCTCTTCCTTTCATGTCCCTCCTTATAATTCCATAGTCCCCACCATCAAAGTTTTTCAGTTTCTTTACTATATCGCTGATTGAAGTGTCCTCCTATTTTGAAGTTCTTCTGCTAATAATCCCAACACACTAAACAGTCAGTTTTTTTTCTGTTTTCTCCTCCACAGATGGCAGTAAGCTGCAGGACTATTCTATCAAAGCTTTCTCCTCCTAGTAAATTCATAGGAAAACTCCCTCCCAGCTGTCTTGAAATCACTGTAAGAAGGTTTGAAACTTTGTCTCTATGCTCTGTTTTTCTCTTAAGATTCAGAAGTTCAACGACCATGCATAATATAACCATCATCATTCCAGAATATATCCATTTATTGATTTTTCATTAGGTATAATATGTTATTTACCAGATACTCTTATGTAATGCCAACAATGTAAAAGTGATAAATGGCCTTGAGATTACAGTTTAAAAGAAATGGACAAATATTTAGATTTATTTTATTCATGTATCTGTATAAGTGTGTGTGTGTGTGTGTGTGTGTGTGTGTGTGTGTGTGTGTGTGTGTGTGTGTGAATGTGGTGCCCATCAAAACCAGATGAGGGTGTTAAATCCCTTGTGAGAGTTACAGGAACTTTTTATACACTTGGTGTGAGTGTGGGGAACCAAACTTACAACTTCTGAGAGAGCAGCATGAGTGTTTTTGATGCTGAGCCATCTCTCCAGCTTGAATTAATGGATTATTATTAAAGATCATCTATAAGATATAATAATAAAATTGTAGGATCTTAAGAAGAAAATAAAGCAAGTAGGTAGTATTACTAAAAATTATAATTCAAAGTAATTGAATGGAAGAAATAATATTTAAAACATTGAATGAGCACATATTATCCCCCAGAGCTACCAACTATCATCAAGATGTATCCTAATGAAAATTCCTGGACATTTAGGAAGAAAACAGTTTTGGTCATTTAGGTAAAAACTCTGACTTACAAGGAAGAGAAAGTTGGGTTATCACCAGGTATTCTGACAATGATGTCAAAAGAATATTGAGTGATAGTCTGGATACACAAAGAAAAAAGGCAAGAGACAGATTTCTAAAACAAATATAACTTTTCTTCTAGAATAACACACACACTATTACCAGCATGCATAGAGTCATAAAACACTGCCTTATGCTCCCAAAAATCTTCAGAGGCAGTCAAAAGTACTGGAACTGTATAAAAGTAAGGATGCATGGTGAGTATTACATTTATAGCTATTTATAGAATTAAAACTGAGAATTAAAAGAGATAATACAGTGGTCATGTGATTTGATAATGTAAACATAGTACTAGGTTCAGAAAATAATAAGCTTAACAAAGAGTAAGATGTGCAAAACAGGGATAAGGACAAGCAAGCAAGAAGTAAGTATTTTCAATAACAATAATTAGTGATAGTACCAGCAGCATGCATATTCTGAGACTGTAGCATGGGTAAAGTGGAATACAGCAAATGATTAATCATGACATCCTAAGTCTATTTATTGTATACTCTGTTGCTGAGGAACAGCATTCATGGTAAGAGAAAAAAACACTATTGCAGAACTGTGGAAGGTCCAAGAAATTATTCCACTACTGAGCTAACAACAGGTGCAGCCAGTTACATGAAGTCTGGGAGATCTCCTAACGTTTAGGCCAGAGGAAGGAATGAATTAGTCGTGACCTACAACAAGCAGCATGGCCTTTGTGTTCATGTCACTGGTCTGCAAGACCCAGGAGGTGGCCGAGGAACTTAGTTTAGGTCTCCACATACAGGAAGTGCCCATCAGAGCCAGGTAACCTGGAGTTTAGCAATGCTGAATGTTTTAAATTAGGCTGCAAACTAAACTACTTGTTATCAGTTCATTCCCGTGTCATCTTGACTAGGTTTTACAGTACCAAACAATATCACCAAACACTAATCTAAATTATGATAAAGCTATATTGTAGACATGGTTGAGATACATAATCATTTGATCTTTAATAAATGAGATTATACTTGCTAACACACATGAAACTAATTAGTTGAAGACCTTAAAAGCAGAAATTAGAGAAGATAGTCTGCTTTATGCTTATAGAACCAACTCCATCCTGATGTCCGTAGCTTGCTGCTGACCTGCCCTCTGAATTTCATACTCACTAGGCCCATACTCAGCAAATTCTTTCAGTAAAATCTTTTTAGGAATATCCTTTTACTTTTAGTTGATGCACTGTTCTTTCTTATGGCAGGGAAAAGATGTTTGTACTATACTGGCCATAAACAAATCTATACTTGGTTCCAAAGTAGTTGTCCTTATCATTCAGGTTTTGTAACTATACAAGTTGCCTTCATAAATTTGGGTATACATGGAGCCAGTGCTTCCAATTCCAAGAGTTTCCAAAGGGAATTATTTCTAAGAGTGGCACTGAGGTTAAGGAAAAGATTTGTAGTAAAGAACTGGAAATCAATGTTTCAGTCTGAACTCACTCTTTATCATAGTTGCAGATTTCCCTGGTTCTGTTGATGAAAGTTTAGAAAAAAGGGACCAAAGAAATGTGTAGCGTAAGTCCAGACTTTCACATTATTATCCATTTCCCAAGAGGGTTTATGAAGGAATGATTCGTTTTTGGGGTCTGAAATGTCTTGGCAACAGAGTACAGATTTGTAGACCACTATGGTAGCATCCATGTTAACTAGGTACCAGTAAGAAGAGATTTCTACATGGATGATTTGAACTTAATAAGCATAAGAATCAAAATAAACTCAGACTCGAGGTAACTGGCCACCTTCCAAAGATGTTAGAGAACCAATTAATTATCTTGAAAAGTGAGTAAATAAAAGGAAAGACATGCTGTTATCCTGCCTTCCTTACATGAGCTGGTGGTGGATAATTGGAGAGACAAGTAATTAGCCATAGCTCAAATAACTGACCAGAGACAGGAGACAGAATCCAGCATAGTTTTCTACTGGGTAAATCTGTGCTTCTATGTTACAGGAAAATTTCTGTTACGATATTGACAATCTTACTTTCTTTTTATGATCTGATGTGAAAGATCTAAGGTAAAGGCTTTGCAAGTCTGGAAAGACTAAGTTTCGGTGTGTTTACAAAAGTCCCTTAAGCCAACATGGCTTCATAACTAAGGTGTGTTTCTCACTCCTGTTCTCAGAATTTTCCCTTGGATCTGTCTTTTATAGACTAATGGAGCAGTGCCCACATTAAACATCCTTAGTTGTTTGTGTGAGGGTGGGAGTGAGGGGATAACTATAAAAGTCTTACACACACACACACACACACACACACACACACACACACACACACACTAGATAACTAGGCTTTATTAACATGGAGATAAATACTTATCACTTAAGTTTGTGATTTATTTACAAGAAAACTAGTGACATTACCCTAACCAATCACACATAACCCAAAAGATGCAATTCTGTTATAAGCTTAAAAGATATAAAATTAAACAGCTTTGTTAACCACATTAATAATTCCTGAAATACTTAATTTATCATTTGTTTACCTACCACAGTTCTATGTCCAAAAACAGGAAACATTAGTTGTCCATATAGGATATGTATAGTAAGGCAAATTATGATGGCTTCTGAGCAAATCCATACATTCTAAATTAATATTATCAAGTATTTTGAAACCAGAAGAGAACCTCAAACATCCAGGAATTCATCAACTATTAAAAAAATGTAGACTGGGAAGGAATAAGTACTGTGCAGTGGACATTATCCTCTATTACCTTTCTTGGAGGAAATCACACACGTATGTTCTCAGTCCTTTGTTGATATTATCTGGGCAAGAGATAATAAATTGCCTAGTAGAACTTGGGAATCCTTTGTGATAATCTTAAACACACAACAAAAAGGAAAAAAAAACATAGTATGAACAAACTTCCTTTTTAAAAATAATATCTCACCTCAAAGGGAGTGCCTTTAATGGGTTAAACTTTCTTCCTGTGTACAACATTGGTCCACAAATACCTGTTTCAGATTCATGCAAAGAGGCACATTTGCCCCTATAGGCATAGCTCATTTTGTTTTACTGTGTCCATGGCTTTGTGATAATACAACTTCCACATATGAATGAAGTGACTGTCTTCTTTCATGACTTCACAACTCTGATTCCTCACGGTCCACTCCCAACCATTTAGCTGTGATGAATTCCTCTCCTTCCTACTTCCTTTTAATTCACTTTCAGTAAAATTACAATTTTCTGATCATGATAAGTAGAACTGGGGCCTAAAATATTTTGCAGGCAAGACTGGAGCTCTACAATGTGGTGATATCATGTCCCCCAATATATTGTGCCCCCTAATAAACTTATCTGGGGTCAGAGAACAGAACAGTCACTAGATAGACATAGAGGCCAGAAAATGGTGGCACACACACATTTAATCCTAGCATTCTGGAGGCAGAGACCCATCCAGATCTCTATGAGTTCAAAGCCACACTGGAAACAGCCAGGCATAGTGAGACATGCCTTTAATCCCAGGAAGTGATGGCAGGAAGCAGAAAGGTATATAAGGTGTGAGGTCCAGGAACTAGAGTCTTTTTTAAGCTTTTAGCCATTTAGCAGCACCTGAGATCAATTTGGATTTGAAGACCCAGAGGCTTTCAGTCTGAGGAAACAAGATCAGCTGAGAAGTTGGTGAGGTGAGTTAGCTGTGGCTTGTTCTGCTTCTCTGATCTTTCAGAATTTACCCCAATGCCTTGCTCCTGAGTTTTTATTAATAAGATCTTTTAAGATTCGCATTTCCCTACAAAATTTTATGTGAGTGAATTTGGAAAGGGAATTTAAAAGTAAAGCTTTTTTTTTTTTTTCTGCTTGTTTTCCTAAAATGTGAAACCACCAGCACCAGCAAAGACCTAATTATATAATAATGATGTGTATTTTACTCTTTTTAGGAGTATTTCCTCCTGAGTAGGTGTCCTGCTCCATTCCTAGAGCTATGAAACAATGTGATATTTTGGATATTGACTATCTCTGCATGCTAAGGATGATACTGAAAGGATAAAAATGAAAGACAAAGTAGATACCTTTCAGTGGGTCCTGCCAAGGTACACCACTAAGCAAATTTGACACCTGCAACAGAGCAAATGCAAGAGGTTTGTTGAAAGAGGAGGAGGAAGAAAGTGAAACAGTGAAAGGTCATGTTGGAGTGGGGACATGAGAGAGGCAGGCAGACAGACACAGAAGAAGAGGAAGAAGAGAGGCAGGAGAGGAAAGAAGAGGCAAAGAGAAAAAGAAGGCAAAGAGAGTGAGTTGAACCTGGCAGGCACTTTTAAGGAGTGCCCATGTCATATAGCTGATGGTGGAAAGTCACCTGGTGACAGGTGATGACATAACTGCGTTGGTGGCCGAGGCAGGCTGCTGCCGGACTAAACTTCCAGATATTATGGTGTTGTATGAGGAATATGTGATGTTTTCTTCACTTTCTTTCCTAGCTTGTGTGGTGATGTTTTGTTTGTACTCTAACAAATAAAGCTTGCCTGGAGATCAGAGTGCAGAGCTAGCCACGAGAGGCCAGGCAGTGGAGGCACACACCTTTAATCCCAGCTCTTGAGAGGAGGAAACAGGAAATGATATGGCTGGGCGGAGAGAGGAAGTGATAAGGCCGAATGGGGATAGGAGTTCAGCCCTTTCAGTCTGAAGATTCCTAGAGGTAATAAGTCTTTCTAGTGGCTGGCTTTTCTTCTTCTCTGATCTTTCAGCTTTCACCCTGATATCTGACTCAGGCTTTTTATTATTAAGACCAATTAGAATTCATGCTACCATTGGCACCCAACATGGGGCATGAATTCATGAAGAAGCTGCTTGCCTGTAGTTTTTTTTCTTTTTTTTCCCCTTTTTTATCATTAAGAAATTTTCTATTCATTATACATGCCATCCACAGATCACACCTCCTCCTTTTCCCACTCCCCCAATCTCCCCCCCACCAGCCCTACCTCCATTCCCACCTCCTCCAATTCAAGGTCTCCCATGGGGAGTCAGCAGAGCCTGGTATATTTAGTTGAGGTAGGTCCAAAGCCCTACCCCCTGTATCAAGGCTGCACAAGGTGTCACACCTTAGGCACTAGGCTCCAAAAAGCTCACTCTTACACGCGGGACAGATCCAGATCCCCTCCACAAGGATGACCCCACCTTTGACTACTAGCAATAGTCAAGAAGGTGCCTGAACTCATCTACTCCAGTAACCAGACAGATTAGTGAATACTCTAACTGTCATCATAAAGCCTTTATCTAGATACTGATAGAAGCAGATGCAGAGATCCATGGCTGGACACCAGGCCAAGCTCCAGGAGTCTAATCGATGAGAGAGAGGAGGGATACTATAAGCAAAGGACATTGAGATCATGATGGGAAAACATACAGAGACAGCCAGCAAAACTAGTGGAAAGCCATGAAGTGTGGACCAATAGCTGTGGAGCTCTAACGGGACTGGACTAGCCCTTTGGATACTCGAGACATTTGTTTAGCCTGTAGCTTTACAGTCACCAGCACAGGCCGGAGCTGAACGTGGCTAGAATCACTACCCTACCAGCTAAGATTTTCCTTTCTTTTCTTCAAGCCTCTGAGCAAGTTGGGATATTTCTGTTATAGCCTCTCTGCAGCAAACTCTGTGCACCAGCATATGGGTTCCAAATGCCACAAGAATTAGCCACTTTTATGCATTCTCCAGTGCAGATGGCTGGCTCTTTGGCTTCTTCTCTCCCAGTAGGTGGTGGGCTTTCCCTGAACCCTCTTCTCAGGATGATGCCAAAATAGGTAGCTGTTTTGAAAACCTGCTCTGGCTTATACTGTTCTATGCAGAAACATTCAGACTCACATCTGAATCATCATAATTAGTAGATTTGGTGAGATAAATGGAAATTCTTAAAAGGGGGAATTAGTTTAAAAATGAGATAGAGTTTTTTCCCCATATTAAAAAATGGGAAATACTATTATGATAGAGAGATTTAGGTCTCTGTATGATTACACGTTGCATAGTTTGAAAATGGTACAATTAGATGAGAGGATAATTAAGTTAGATGAGATTTATGTAATATCAATTATAAGCATTATCTGTTTGATAATTTTTGTTTTATCATTTAAAAAGTTGGTTGATATGAGAGCCAAGATAAAAGTTTTAGAAAAAACTTATTAAAACAGACCCTAGAGATATTCAGACCCAGACAGAAGAATTCAAAGGAGAACTAATCTCAGCATTGTATTATAAGGTTAGAGAGGAACAACCTAAGATTTTCAAACAACCAACTTTAATTTATCTAGTAACCTTATAGGAATTGCCAAATGATACATAGCCTCAAAGCTATGTAAGAGCTGAATGGTCTCCTATGGAAATGTTAGATTTAAGGAGATTCAAGGAAGTGATAGTCTCATATGGCATGCATTTACCCTTTGTGAAGCAGATGTTAAATTTGTGGTCAACTTGTAATAGAATTAACTCTCAAGACTGGGGAGATTCAGTTATAGTAGGCTTGGAGGCTGGTATCAATTACAATGGAGAACCTGGTGGAAAGATGAAGCTAAGACCATTGAACAACAAAGTAGAGCTAGAGGTATGGGAATCTCTCAAGACTAACTTCTGGGAGAGGGAGATTATGGTATTGTAGAAACACAATCTCTATATGATAATTACACCATGACTTTATGCCACACAGCAGCCCTGAGTGCTTGGGATAGAATTGAAGAAGTAGGAAAGAACATTGAGTCATTTACTAAAGTTATACAGGGCCCAGAAGAAACCTTCACTGATTTCTTGCAAAGATTGACTTCAGTGGTAAATAAAATAATACCAAATTCAGAAGCTAGACAAATAATAATTAAATCTGTTGCTTTTGAAAATGCAAATGAACAATGCAAAAGGGTGATCAGGCCATTAAAGGCAAGATCAGCACCCTTCGAGGAATGCATCTGAGATACAATCAATATTGAATCTCATAACCATGATGATGCTTGGATAGGAGAGGTAATTTCCAGAGTTTTGAAAAATTGAAATGCCAAGTGTTTCAATTGTGGTAAACAAGGTCACCTAAAAGGGGATTGTGAACAGTGTCTTCCTAGAAACAATGTTTTTCTAAGCATAATCCAAACAGAAATCCCCTCCCTTCTGGAGTATGCAAAAGGTGTAGCAAAGACAGACATTGGACTAATGAATGTAGATCAACAAGGGACAGTGAGGGTAATTCTTTGCCATTGGGAAACACCTTGAGAGGCCTCTTGCAGGCCCCTGTATCAAATTCAGTTCAGTCATTTCCTGTCATCGTGGAGGAAACTACATCCCAGAGCAATTAAAGAACTTAATGCCTGTTGTAAAAAACCATACTGCTCTGGATGATAGAACAGCTATAGAAGAGAGAACAAAAATTTCAGGATATACCATAAATGAAAGCGGGTAAAGATTAGATTTGAACAAGAGAGACCTCTTAGAAGAGGTGATAGTTCATCAAACAGCGTGACCTTTCAATCTAAACTAACCTATAAAACTAGTAAGTGCTTTTCATTTGATTGGATATAATTTGTCATAATGAAACCAACCCAAAATTAGGGTTGGGGAAGGGTTTTGTTTTTGTCTTATCAGGAGAATAAAGGCATCCAGCTAAGGAATCTAAAGACCATTGGACAGATGAGACATGTGAAGAAACAAACATCTCCAACAGGATAACATTTTATAAATCTTCCTAAATGTTGGTTTCTGCTGTTCTCTACAAACATATAATGCAAATGGTCTTTTTGTAGTCCCAGTCCAATTAAAAATTAAAGCTGACTTTGGAGTTGGAGTATTGCTCTCTCCTTCTCTAAACCCAAGCATGCTTCTTAAAGTAAAATCCAGAGTCTCTCTCTCATGTCAGAAGAGCCACCTGATGTGGGATAGAAGAAAAACAAAAATTAGGGACTATTTTATTGCCATTAATCTCATAATCTTTTTTCTTTCATTTTGACTCTTTAAAACTTTTCTTAAGGCACAAACATTATCTCAAAATTCATAATATTAATATATATTTTAAACTTTTTGTCATGATATTAATGGTCATATAAAGTACTAATTCTAGAAAAGGACTTCATCTGGCTTCCTGTACATGGTTTCAGATTTGAGTCTCTGTCAGGTAACTAGGAATTAAATTTTGGTATTCTGGATGTACATAACAAATATTGATTTAACCACTTTGAGATCTGCTGCATATGACATTTAAAATGTTTAAGTTTTCTGAAATGAGCCATGATGACGCCTAACAGTGACCTTTGAAGTCTCCAAAAAGTCCTCACAAAGATGATTCCACATGGACTAGGATAACACCACTAAGCTGACAAACACCACCCAACTATTGACTTTGGACTATAAACTGCTCAGGACAGTTTGAAGGCAGCTAGCTGAGATGATCCAGCCCCACACACTACTCTAGCCAGGGCTTAAGACCTGCACTTTCCCATTACAGAGAGACGGGACAACAAATGATACTGCTACCTCTCCAAGACTCCATAATTAACCCAAATGTTTTCATTTGAAGGTCTTCTATAGATGCTGTCACACACACACACACCACACACACACACACACACACACACACACACACACACACCGCCCCGCCAGCCAGCAGGAAGTAAATTTAAGAACACAATGCCTACATTCCCAAGAGGCAGAATGGATAGTTTTTGGTTGTTCAATGGGTTATGGACATTTCTCATTGTTTAGGGTGATTGGCAACAAGTTGTTATTACTAATGGTGAGGAGAAAAGCTGAACAAAGGGAATTAGATTCAAGGATTTTGTTTTGAAAAGAAAAAGGGGGATATAGAAAGGATAAAAGGTAGCTTATTGAATCTACTCTAAAAAGAAAAAAGGGGGATACAGAAATAGGATACAACGGTAGATTACTGGACCTACTTTTAAACCAAAAAAGCAACTACTTGTTTAAAATATTTTACATTGATATAAAGTTGAGATTATTTTTGTTAGAACATACTGTACATACATTTCTAATTTTGTTCAAGATATTAACAATGTAATACAAATTGCTAATCCTTGAAAGTTATTATTACAAACTATTTAGGAAAACAAAGAAATGCAGTAGTCATTTACTACAATTGAACTTGTTGTCATGTTAGATATGTTTTTAAGGTCAAATGGAAATATATTTTAGATAGACAAGCCATACGCAAACACTTCAGAGATCTACAGAATATGGCATTTAAGATGTTTTAATAACATAGGTTCTTTTTTTTTTTTAATGACAATGAGACATGTCTGCTCCTGGCAGCACCATTCTACTTCAGGGAAGATGATGGGCATTGACAAAACTCCATATGAAGTTTACTTTCTTTGTGGCAAAAGTATGCCACTGGGTAAGAGACTGCCCTTGCCTCAACTGCTGACAGTATTCTGCCTAAGTGGGACAAGCAGGACGCACAAAAATGTGACTGCTGAACTTTGCCAAGACAAGGCAAAACAGTCCTTCAAATATCCTGCTTCACAGAAATGTTTGTCAGATATCCTAGGCCTGTATGCCAAAGATGGATGCCCCAATATTTCAGAGGAAGCTTGGGTGACTATCCAGGCAGTCAGCTATTTCTGTCACTTCTCCCATTTTTTGGAAGTCGCTTGCTTCCAAAAAATATTACTCAGGTAATATTATTTTGCTGTGGGATGGTCTGTATGTCAAATTGCTCTGATTGGTCAATAAATAAAACACTGATTGGCCAGTGGCTAGGCAGGAAGTATAGGTGGGACTAACAGAGCGGAGAATTGAAAGAACAGGAAGGTGGAAGGAGTTACTACCAGATGCCACCAGGACAAGCAGCATGTGAAGATGCCGGTAAGCCACAAGCCATGTGGCAAGGTATAGATTTATGGAAATGGATTAATTTAAGCTGTAAGAACAGTTAACAAAAAGCCTGCCACAGCCATAAAATTTGTATGCAATATAAGTCTCTGTGTTTACTTGGTTGGGTCTGAGTGGCTGGGGGACTGGCAGGTGACAAAGATTTGTCCTGACTATGGGCAAAGCAGGAAAACTCTAGCTACATTATTTCCTTCTCGGGTCCCTAATGGAACTGAAGACTTTATAGTTATAGTTAGAGTTTTCTTTGTTACCAGATTCAGAAAAGAGATTCACTAAAGATGTGTAAAGTGTATAAGGTTGAGGCATTAGAAGACATTACCATAGTTTGGTAATGCAAGTTAGAAGGAAAGTGAATTAGGTACAACCCTTTGGACTCAGCAAAATTGGATAGAAAATGAAGCATTTTCTCTGACTTTATCAATTGTTAATGGACTAGACATTGTTCATGTGGTTATTGCCTATATGTCTATATATATATATATATATATATATATATATATATATATATATTATACTTATTGTATATAGTTTTCTTATATTAGTTATAGCCTTTATTTTTCAATTTTAGACAACAAAGGAATTGTGGTGATGTTTTGTTTGTGCTCTAACAAATAAAACTTGACTGGAGATCAGAGTATGGAGCTAGCCAGTAGAGGCCAGGGAGTGGAGGCATGCACCTTTAATCCCAGCATTTGGGAGGAAGAAACAGGAAGTGATATGGCTTGGCAGAAAGAGGAAGGGATAAGGTGAGACAGAGACAGGAACTTAGCCCTTTCAGTCTGAGGATTCCTAGAGGTAAGAAGTCTTTCTAGTGGCTGGCTACTCTGCTTCTCTGATCTTTCAGCTTTCACCCTGATATCTGATTACAGGTTTTTATTATTAAGACCAATTAAAATTTGTGTTACAAGCTTATGCATAGAATATCTGGGGTAGGACATTCAGACAACCTAGAGTTCCCACACCTATTAAAGTGATACTTCATAATGAATTCTTTCTCCTAATTCAGAGATTCACTTATGATTAGAACCAAGAAGCGTTCTGTCAAAGGAATGGATGTCAGTAGGGAATTCTTCTGATAGGGTTTCTTTATATTTATTGGCTGATGCAATGGATAGACAAGGCACTGCTATTATAATGTTTTCTTTCCTTGCTTAAATGCACCCTGGAGCTACAACTTGAATATTACACCAGTAAAGGGAAACCAGGAAAATTGCTGAGTCATGAGTAGTAATGTTATTGAACCAGGAGGATGCTGATGGTTGGATTCATTGCAGGAGAAAATTTCTTTCTTTTTAATAAGGCTACTCTTGCTCCATTTTTCTGTTCTTTGCAGCCAAAATATTCCACCAGAAATTCCAAACATGCAAAGGAGTCCCAAAGAGGTAAAATTATTTAACCAAATTGATGCAGCTAATCCATTTACAGAGCTATTGGAATGCAAGAATAGAGACTCACAATCTATTGTCTTCACTGCAAGTCCTTTTCCCAGATATCAACCATGGTAACCGTGAGGGAAGGTGGTGGGTAAGTTTATTCATTTGCTTTCTGCATATCTTGAGTTTTGGTGAGAAAATACTAAAGAAATATATGAGAAGAAAACTTCAGGACATAACATTTAACTGAGTGTACATTTACACAGTGTAGACTTAGGCCTCCCCAAAAACGATGTCTCTTTTATCGAAAAGCTTAGACAATTGCATTAACATCAAAAAGAGACTTGTAATTGTAGTCTAAATTCTATGCTTGTTGTCTAAGAGGGAAGAAGGGGGGGGAAGCCAAAGAGAGAGGGCATGAGGCAGAGAGAATATAGGCTATAATGGGGACAACACTCAAGCTCCCTTCAGTGTAAAATTACACAAAAGCATGTCATACATAGGTAAATGTAAATTAAGGACATCTGTAAGAAACCTTACCCTGGGTCGTTCTAAACCACTCTTTGCCTGACCAATGTATCTTCAGGATAGGCCTTATTGATAAAGAAGACAATGCACATTATTCAAGGACAAAAGTTGACACTTTTCAATGCTTTTAATCAAATACATGTCCACTATTGTGCTCCAATTTTAAAGTCTTTGAAGTGTCGTAAATTAAAATAGAACTACATTCCTTTCCCTCATCCCTTTCCTCCTTCTAGCCCCTCCTAGCTACTCTTACTTGATGCTTTCCCTGATCCCTCTACTCTCTAGTTGGTAGCCTCGTTTTCTTTGATTATTATTGTGTTATATATGTGTGTGTTTTTTATAAATACATGTGTATACACACATATATGCACAATGTTCTTGTTTGTATGTATATGGTTTCAATGCTGACCACTCTGCTTTGAAAAACTAATAAAAAGATTCATCTCTGAGAGAGATTAATTTCCCTTCTCCCAGAAGTCATTAGTTGTCTGTAATTCTTTTTCTAGGTGTGGCACCCTCAAGAAATTGTATTCTTCAATGTTAACATGTACATTGATATTATCAGCATTCCAGTCTGGTTTATACAGCCGTTTCTAGAAGACACTATTTCACAGCAGACTTCCTAATATTCTGGCTTATATAATATTTCTTCCTTGATATTCCTTGAGCCATAGATACAGCAGCTGTGACATAGATGTATCCCCTGGAACTGTAAAAAGATTTCTCATTACTGTGTTGACAAATTGACACCTCTATCATACTAAGACATTTTGAAGTCTACCAAGCAAACATACTTGTATTGATTAAAATTTGAACAGTAGAGGGCTGTTATTGAAACATTCCATTTTGGAGCGAAGCTTGTTACAGGTCTATAAGTATTAGAGAGAAGCTCCTGGAGGCTCTGGAAACAATTTACAAGTTTCAGATGGTCACTGAAACTCATTAGATTCACAAGTCTCCTTCCTTTCCTAAGGTCATGAGAATAATACAGATTACTTAGGAGAAGATACTTTCTGACCTGTTGAGCTGCTGACAATTCGTGCAGAGATGTCTTTCATCTTTGCAACTGTCTTTGGGTCTTCCCTGCTCATGTAAGTAAACTTTCACATATATTCCTACAGTAACTACAACTAAGTCGTTAGATTACTAAGTTGGTCTTTGATGGCTGACAGATTCAAGTCAACTTTGTCCAAGTATGGTCAGACTATTGTGCACTAGCCCAATGGGGTTAGGAGTGGCAGGGCCAAGCATGGTAAGGCTGAAGGAGGATTCTGAGAGGTGGTGAGTATGACAAGACAGAATACCTGGGAGACTGTGTTGTAGGACAGTTCATTTATTAGGATGGAGGACAGGTAGTTATACCCCAGGAAGAATGGCCGGTTGGACCCATGTGGTCATATGTTATTGATTGGAGAATGAACATCAAGGGTGTTTCATTTGCATACTCAGAATCAGAAGGGGCCAGAGAAAGGAACTGTAGGCAGATGTTTCTTTCCTGGCCGCCAGTCCCAAGTACCCAGATAGAGGCTTATATTAATTACAAATGGTTGGCCAATAGCTCATGATTATTATTAGCTAACTCTTATATTTAAATCCACCCACATTTCTTATCTACCCTTTGCCATGTAGCTTGATACCTTTTCTCAGTACAGCATGCCAATCTTGCTCCTCTCTGTGCCTGCTGGCAACTCTCCAGTTCCCCCCTTCTCCTTCCAACATCCTCAGTTCAGCTATCACACCTAACCTGATCCTGTTTAGCTACTGGCCAGTCAGCTTCTTTATTATTCTTTATTAAACCAATCCCAGGGACATATATTCACACAGTGTAAAGGAATATTCCAAATTTCCCCATTTTTGTCTAATTAAAAGTAAGATTTTTAACTTTAAGCAAAATTATATACAACAAAGAACCTTATAAGATCATATAGAAAAGAAAGGAAGTTCAGACCAGGATTTTCAGCAGTCAGATAAATAGCAACCAGTCCTTGTAGCCTTGGAGACTCAAGTGCTTATCAATTGCTGCATGCACCAGGGCCTGGGGTCTATTGGCACCTGAGCAAGGCTGGGGAGCCGCCAAACTACTGCCGCTCTCTGGATGAGAAAATCTGGGGTTTTAGGCATGTTTAGAGCCCTAGCTTCAGGCCAGTCCTGCAGGAGACATCATTACTTTTTCAGTCTGGTTCCTTACCTAGAAGTAGATGTTTATTCTCATCTTCCCAGGAATCAGGTTCCATAAGAAAGTTGTAATATTAACAAATGTCCCCAAACCTCAACACTCTGGAAATCATTCATTGCAAAACTTAAGGTCTGAGAGTCTGGGAGGAAGCACATACCTTTTTCTGAGTATACAATTAGGGAGAAATACAGTGAGGAGCTAGAGGAAACTTGCATCTGGGTGGCATTTGGCTAGCTCTGGCCATCCAGGATACTAATCTGGGCCTCGCGCACTTCATTTTAAATTAGAAACCTTAGGTTTTAAAATGTTACAGTTACCTTGATACTCAAACTCTATAAATTGTATTTTTTGAACAACCATTTCCCCCATTTGACAACCATCAAGGGAAAGTTCCCAAAGTCTCTTAGGCATGCTACAAGCCTGACAATCAAGGTCAGCAGGGAAGGCAAAAGTGGACAGAATCCAGAGAGCTACGCCATAGCTCAGAGTTCAGAATCTCAAAAGTCAAAATAGCAGGAACAAGTCAAGAATCAGTCTGTGAAACTGACAAATAAAAGGATCAAATTTAGGAAACTTGTTAATACAGCAACAACAATAATAATAACCAAGAACCTAAGCCTGGGTCTCAGTGACAGCAGCACAGAGCACATGGAAATATTGATTAATGTATGACTCTGAAACATCTCCCTGGCTATTTAGTAGCTTCTAGAGAGGAAGACTAAAATGAGCTGAAAGAAACCAAGACCAAATGAAAGGTGGGGGGGGGGGGAGCCACTTCCACAAGTCTCCTTCCTTTCCCAAGGTCATGAGAGTGGTGGTGGTGGTAGTGGGGAATACATTGTAAAAGTCAATCTTTCATCTTCAGGAAGGCACTGCTAATAGATCAAAGAGCAATACATTCATATGCAGATACATACATTCATATACACATATATACCTATAAAAATATCCATGTGTTTCAAAGGGAAGGAGCAGCCTGTCCCAGCGCCTTGAGTTATGAGGAAATAGAAATGGATGTAGAGCAAGTTAATAGGTTGCTTTTTGCTGCCTGCCTTGTCCTCTCTCCCTGCAGTTGGATTCTGGGGAATATTTAGCATAATATATATGGCAACATGTATCTGCCCTCCAGTCCATCAGCAGAAAGGAGATATTTACAATTGAATAGCAGTCAGTACGGGGGCCCGATGGGGCAGCTCGACTGCAGCCACTCCATTATTTACAGTCCTAACAACGGGCTTCATTGTTCCATTGTGACTTCTCAGCTGTGCTGACAAGTGAACAATCTCAGAAAGGCTGCAGTGGGAACCTGGACATGCTAATGATTCCCTCTGAGGAGACACATTGACCTCACTAGAGATAGAGAAGTAACTTGCAACACATTTCAGGACCTTCCAAAGACGCTCATATCAAAAATAACTCTGTTGCTGTTTGACTCTGGTGCCTGAAAATCTTCTGAAGAAAAGGCCACTCTGAGTTACTACACTGTTTCTTGTTCAAAAGAAAATGTACTTCATCTCAGAATTATCTATTAATATCTCAGTTACAAACTACCAGATCTTACTTAATTTTAAATCATGAAGTTTCTCAGTTAGACAAGTGCATAGAGACTATAGAAGAGGGTTCAACAAAGTAAGGCCCACATAATACAGTTTTTATAACACACACACACACACACACACACACACACACACACATACATATTTATAATAATCCAGTACTTATACATAAAGAAAAATTGTTCAGCAAGTCACTCTGCTTGTTTATTTATACATTGTCTATGGCTAAGTTGAGTAGTTGCCATAGAGAATGTACAGACCACAAAAATATTTATTGAAAAAGTCAGCCAACACATGATGTATGACAAACAACCTCAAATAGAAACTAAAGGAACTAAGAAACGTGACCCAAACCACACAGTTCTTGCAGACTAAGAAATCTCAACCATGTCTCTGATTCCAACTGTTGTCCCCTCCATTATATCATGTTGTCTCTTCGATTCGTCAATATAATGAAAACAAATCATGGAAGGAAAGAAGGCTCATGCACATCAACACACAATTGTGCATCTGCTTCTGTAGAAAGATGCTGAGGTACTGTGTGATTGACCACTGTGATTCATGAGTTTTCATTGTAGTGATATCAAGGATTTGAGACAGTAGGGAAACCCTATATACTAAACTGGAAATATTAAGGATTTTTTTTTAAACTTGACCACAGTTCTCTAATTAGATCTCTCACTAGATTAGATCTCTAATTAGATCCCCACTGACTCTCTAAGAAACTTTCATAGTACAGTGAGTGCACATGTGTGTGTATTGTCTGTGTATGTATGTGTACATCTTAAGCAACTGAACTTTGTAAAAAAATAAACCTTATACAGAAGTTTAATATGTAAAAATGTATAAAATTGAAATTAAGGCTTCAGGATTTCCTGGCCGCTTATGACCTTACCAAAATTATTACTTTCCATAGATTATATAGGATAAATTCTAATTTGTTTTAATTGTCACCTTTATCCCCTGTACATGGTCCACAATAATTGGATTTCTAGCCCAAACCTAATTGGATTGAAGGATAATAAACTCATTAATTCATAAATGAATTCAGATAAATCCTCTATTTATACATGTATTCTTTTTTTTAGGGGGGGAAATCCTTTTGTTTTGAACACAAATCTCTCTGTATATAACTTTTAACACTCATTCCTCCTCCCCATTCTCAATTTTACTTTTTGCAGTATGGTTCTCAGATGACCAGCACTGCATACCAACTTAAAATATGGTCAAGGCTCAGAATCATCAGTTTGATCCAGCCCTGGACAATGAGAATTTGCATTTTAACAAAATAACCAGGGGATTTATTTGTACAATAATGTTAGATAAATGTGGCTAGAGTATAATAATATTCAGTCATATTCTATAAGGCAAACTATGTATGCATGGATTAGTGATCATCCTTCAATCAAATAAAAATATGCAGTTGTGAAAAGAACTAAATTCAAAGAAACATTTACTGCATGTTTTCTCAGGACACTGTGTCCAACAATCTCTGAGAAGGCACAAGGAAGATGCCAGAGTTCCTGACCTCAAAGAACCCCAGTTTCATGGATGAACAGTTCTAGATGAAGCAAAGGTATAAAAAACATGTTATAGGATTCCAAAACTTGTTGAGATAAAGTCTTTCCTGGAAAGACACCTCCCAGATGAGGGTACAAATCTCTTAAGAGTCCTGTAGCCAGATGGCTTTACTAACATCAGGAGGAAATAGATGCAAAGGCAGACAGCCATGCAAAGGCTGTGTTGCAGTGCGTCCATTCCTGCAGGGCCCTGGTGGGTCAGCTGCTAGGTTCCCAGCCTCTGTGCAGTCCTCTGCTAGTAACTGTTGGGAAAGCCCAGTAACTACAAATACAACAAGGTAAAATGATGGACAAAGTTGACTGGTTGCTATCTGTCATATTGGCACTTACCTGCTGACACTGTTTTGTCCCTTTACTTGTTGACGAAGCAAACTATCATAATATAAGCTGTTCAACTAAGTAGTCAATGAAGCAGTGAGCTGAAAGAGGCTTCTCGCCAACAGTCCACAAGGAACTGAGGCCTTAATCCAACAGCTCATGAAAAACTATGCACTGAAACAACTACATGAGTGAGTAAGTAACAGTGTCTTCTAAATTAAGTCTCATGGCCTTGTGAGAGCCTAAACCAGGAGATTCAGCCAAGCGAAAGACTCATGCTTGTCACACAGAATCTATGTGAAATATATTATTCTTCCTAAGTTGGTAAAATTTGGAATAATATGCAGTTGAAGAACAGATTAATACAACACAAAATATGGCCTTCTAAAGATATGACCACCTCTTTTTAAACCTATGTTAACTTAGAAGGAAAATATTTTACAGATATGATTAAGTTCAAGAATTTGAAGCAACTATATTGTTCTAGATTATCCAGATGAGTCCTAAATGGAATCAAGCATGTTCTTATCAGAGAATCAGAGAGAGATTTGACATAGACAGAAGAGAGGAAATGTGGCCACTGTCGGAGATATAGGCGTGATGAGGTTTAAGGCCAAAGGATGCTAGCAGCCATCAACAACCAAAAGAGACAACATTAACATTCCTATATTCAGAGAAAGTGTACTTCTTTTAACACTCCGATTTCATCCCAGTGATACTGATTTTGGATGTGTGGCCTCCAAGAATGTGAAGAAACAGATTACTGTTATTTAAAGTTACTAGTTTTTTTTTTTTTTGGTACTTTATCATAGCATTCATAAGAAGCTAGTGTCATAAGCATGGGATTTGACAAGTTTCATGTAGATGGAGTGAGGGGTAAACTAGAGGAGTGTCATGAAGATGGTGTGGAAAAAAGAGCTAGAGCCAGAATGTTTAAAGGTTGGTGGTGATAGGCACAGTCTACAGTTTGTCCAGTAAGTCAAAGACAGACATTTCTAAGAAGTGGAAAGAGAAAATGGCTTCTTCCATGGCATCAAATGCCTCAATTGCATTATTTCAAAGTTCTCTAGTGGCATCCTATAATCTAGTTAGGGTAGGGGAGCCTGGATGCCTTTAATGTCATAAGCTGCAAGCTGAGTAAGAACTAACAAGAATTTGAGGAAAGCATCAGAAAGACTCGAGTCACAGAAGTATTTTCCAGAAGAGGAGGCTGAAGAGACAAGTAAAGCTGAGATTAAGGCAGATGGAGGTGGGAGGATACTGAGCAGCAGGAGCAGCTAAGTGTGTCTGAAACCACAAAGCTCTTTGCAGCACATCACTCCACTGCACATGCAGGTCAAGAACCAGAGCATTAGACAGTCTTCTGGGTCCTAAGAAAAGAATAAAGCTTGTTTTCAAGGACTACTAGTGTAAATACTGAGTTTCATCTGTGATCAGAGTCCACAAAACACTTATCTAAAGGTCTTCCAGGAAAAGAAAAAGAAAAAAAGCCTGTACCAGACACAAAAGAATGATGGTAGAACACCAGGGAGAGAGAAGCACACTAATCAGTTGACTTCTGCAAGACTGAAGGCAGAGTCAGGAAGGGGTCTCAATGAGCTGATCCAGCCAACCAGACACTGGGGCTACTATGCCCTCATGCTGGTGGCTTAGCCTTGTGGTACTTCATTAACTCAAAGTTTAAAGCAATAACCTTGAACTAAGAACAGGAGAAGGTCAGTATAAACACAAAGTAGGAACTAAAAAAAAAGGAGGGAAAAAAACTTGAAACTATCTTCAGAATGAGCTGCTAATATACAAATAAGTCCCAGGTGAATATAAGATAATAGCATGCACAACACTATTTTTTCTCTCTTCACATGAATCTTTAATTAATTAGCATATTGTCTGGAACAGAGGCATGAGTGGTGAAGTAAATGTGTAAAACTTGATAAGCTATTAATAAAAGAATGTGATGTGTTTAGAGAGTATCTGACTTACATATAATAAAAATGTCTATAAAACCTGTATGTAAAAATATTTTTAAATAAATATAATAATTTGTTTTCAAATAGTTACATTAAGTAAAATATTGTATTCATTCCAACAAAATTGTTTAAGTCTATGGGAAATATATTGTGATTTTGCTAAAATTTATGAAAAAAATGGGACGTGGGGTTTTCAATTATTTATGTGATATGGATTCATTTTATCATTTAAAAATCTTTATTAATTCTTGGAGAATGCCATACATTATATTTTGATCATAGTCACTCCTTTGTCAACACCTAGAAGATCCACCCACTCACTCCATATCCATTTAACTTTGAATTCTTAGTTTCTCCTTTAAAAAAAAATCTTTTCATGTCATTTCCACCTCTCAAATATTTTACTCTTCGAACGTTTCATACATTTATAAAGTGTATATATCCTAACCACCTATGACTAACCTCCAAGCTCTTCTTAGAGTCCCCTACTACGTTCACCCCCTACAACACATCTTTCTCAACTTCCTATCCTCTCTTTAAAATATTGTTATAAATAACCCCTAAATTCAACTAGTGCTGCCCTTATATACAAGAGTGTGTGGCCAGCCACTGGGGCACTGAGCATCCTTCCACTAGCTGTGTCCTCAAAGGAGAGTGACACAGACAACATCAGCTGCCAATAGCTCTTCCAGTATGGGCGTGTCTCAGGATCCCCTCTCCATCGATGCAGGAAATTTAACTGGCTTGATCTTGCACAGGTAACCACAGCTATTGTGAGTAGATATGTGCAATAGCCATGTCACATTCAGATGCATTGTTCTTCATTTCATAGCTTTCCTCCACATTCACCAACGTCTGCATTCTTTCTGTGCCCTTCTGTGAAGGTCCCTGAGCCTTGGATGGTGGAAGATTGGTACAGACGATCCATTCACATCTGATCACTCAGTGTTATTTATACTTTGGCACTCTGACCAGTTATGGGTCTCCGTATTAATCACTGCCCACTGTATAACTCTACTCTGACCAAAGCTGAGAGCCATAAAAATCTATGAGTATGTGGTTGTTTGAATGACATGATCCCCATAGGTCTCTGGCATTTGAATACTTGATCTCCAGTTGGTCACCCTCTTTGGGGAGAATTAGGAGGTATAATCTCATTGGAGGAGGTATGTCACTGGTGGGTGGTGGGATTTGACAGTTAAAAGACTCCCTCCATTCTCAGTGTTTTCACTTCTTCTTGCTTGTGGTTTAACATGTGAGCTTTTACTCCAGTGTCATACCTGTCTGTCTGCTGCCATGTTCCTTGTTTTGATGGTGATGGGGTTTTATACCCCAAGATTCATAAGCCCCAAGTAAATTCTTCACCTCTGTTACCTTGGTCATCTATAAATTTTTAATCACAGTAACATAAAATTAACCAATTCAGAGAATAAACATAAATATGGGGAATACAGTTTGATAATATGACCATTCAGCAAAATAGCAAAAACAAGTTAATCTTGGAGACTATATCTCCTCAGTGATAGGCTGTTGACAGGTTTTATAGTACATGGCATTAAATCCCTTTTGTGAAGCAGGTCTCACATCCAATCAGAAAGTGATTAGTCACCCCAGTAACTATCAAACCACTATTGTACTAGTGGGTGCATCTTCCAGTTATCTCAGTGTTCTATCATTCAGGGTCCAGTGCTTGACATGACTGTTGCTGTTTTTCTGTACCAAAAGACTTCAGAGCACCTTCTGACACTAAGTATGCCAGTCAGTAGGAAGAGAGTTTTCTGTTCAGTTCAAGGTTGATTCCTCTGTTCTATATCCACAATCATCAACATGATCTTACCATCTAATTACGGTGGACAACCCAGAAAAATGGCAATAGCCTGTATTGTTTTGTGTCTCAGGCCTCCATGACCAATAACTTGTAGGAAAGTATATAGTACCTGGCATTGAGATTCTGAGGTTTTCATTCACCCATGTTTTCTGGGAGCAGCATCGTTCACTTATGTAGGATATTGACATTCATATATATATTCATAATATATATATATATTCATAATATATATATATAAAACCAACCAGTAGATTTCAATAGGGCATTTTCAAGTATTCTTAGTTTTGGCTAACGCACCCCATCCTCTCCTCTCTCCAATCTCCTATGCCCACTTAAACCTTGAACTCCACCTGTTTCTCTTCTCTCTTTTTATGAGTTCCACTATGTCCTCTAACTCAATTTTTTTCTTGAATTGGAAGACAACAGGTTTCTATATAGCTTTTCATAGCCATTTCATGTTAATTAAGCCTTCTGTCCACAATTTGGTTGTCTATATTCCACATCACTCCATGCTTAAATTTTCTTAACTCTGGCATTTTCTCGCTCTACTTTCATTTTAACTGTACTTTATTATCTCTTCTACCGTAAGGAATCTACCCTCAGTGGCCTATTTCTGGTTTCCTGGATTCCCCATGTAATCTATATTAAACATACAAAACAAATTATAAGTTTTATTTTTGTAAAATAAATAAGATACACAAAGTATAGCATCCATCTAATTAAACTTATTGATCCACATTTGAAAATAATGTCCACTGCTTAGTTTATCTTTGTAAAATTACGAATGTACACTAGGAAAAGCTTCTAAAGCACTGCTTTTAATTAAGTATGACTGGCATCTGGATAAACATTTCTAATTGAAGAACTTAATTATAATAAGAAGCTTAGGTCATTTCTGAATCAATTATTAAATCTACTGACCTCATAGGTTATTTAAAATATTTCACTTTAAAACATGAAATAATAATAATAATAGCACAACATATTTAAATATAGTGCTTTCCAATTCATGACTCTTATGTAAAACTTTGATTACTGATTCTGCACTATGCAACCAACACAAATGTTATTTTTTTTCTAAATAGTCTTTAAGTGGGTAAAATCAGGATTCAGAGTTCAAAACCAGCCAAATGATTGTACCCTTTGGAAAGATGATAGGAAATGAGCTCAGTAAATTTCATTTGTCAGCCTGGAGACCATCAAAGGTTCTCCATAGCTCAAAAAACATTCTGATTCAATGATTCAATGTCTAATTTTACAGTGATGAATGATGAATATGCACTACTTGTACATGACATCTCAGATTTCAATGCTTCTTAACTATGAAAGTACAGTGAAAAGGTAGGTAGGAAGAGAAAAAGAGAGGGAAAGGGAGACCTGAAAGAGAGAAGGAAGAGTGACTACCCATTTCAATCACAATTTCCTTACTCCGGGTATTTACCTCTGTACATAGTCCATTCACTTCCCAAATGTTAGAAAAATAATAAACGCTACATTTAAATTTTTAAATGTCCCTAAGGCCACAGAGAAACTACTCAACAGAAGGATTTTTGTGTTAAAATGCATTAAATATGAGACTATTATTGTCAAAGTACATTTGAAATAGCAACAAAATATTAAAATAACTCAATTTACCTCCAGGGGCATTGGTGTTTTCAGAGAAGGACTTGCGTCCCTTCTGCTTACTTGCTCTTTCTTGTTACATTTTCATCTTGTATCCCAAAGGGGATGTTTCAGTTGCCCAGTACTTGGCTGTCCCTGTAAGCCAGGCACATAAGAAACTGATTCTGATAGGAAAATATCAGTCCTTGAGGTACCAGGAGACAGTAAACTCCACAGTACTGTGCTCAAATGGTAGAAATAAATATTAAGCAACATATAGTTTTTCATGTAGAATTATGAGGGTTAGCTGCATTCACTATGACCTTTTGTTTCTGTATCTGGTCCTGAAGAATAAGATCCAGAGGGCAACTATTTGTGATTATGAGATGGATACAAGTTGGGGAAAGCAAAGATAGACAGGAAGCTAGGAGAGTGACCTGTGAGGACCAAACAGAACTCACATCAAGTGCTTATTCCTCTACATCTCCAACTTGGACAAGTGCATATTGAATATGAATCTTACTCAGGATGGGAAAAGTTAGTGGAAGATATAAATGTGTGGTGGGGAAGCTAAGGCTGGATTCTGCCATGCCAACAGAATAAGCCAGGTGACTAATGCTATGTGGGTGTGTGGTTGCAGTGCCTTGGCTTTTCATCAGCCTGTAGCACACATAAACCATGGAGTTTCCCTTCCCTTTTCTCTCAGTGAGCAAGATGTCTCCTTTGGCAGCTGCAGAGATGGCTCATCCTATGTTCTTCCAGAGGCCACAGGTTCAAGCCCTAGGACTCACATGGCAGGTCACAGCTATCTGTAACTACAATGCATCTTCTGGCCTGCATAGGCACATGGCACAGGCAGACAGGGTGCACACACATGCAGGCAAAACTATCCATACATATGAAAGAAAAAAAATGTCTTCTTTGGTCCACACTAACCCAGAACTATGTATGGAGAGGACAAATGTAGTGCAAACTTAGATGAGCTGACAGAAGAAATGCACCACAGTTGGGCTGGGGTCATTGCTCTTGTTCTCTCTCTCTCTCTCTCTCTCTCTCTCTCTCTCTCTCTCTCTCTCTCTCTCTCTCTCTCTCTCTCACACACACACACACACACACACACACACTCTCTCTCTCTCTCAACTTATAACTGATGGAGGATTATGCACATGTGGTCTCTGCTTGGCTTCAAAGAACAATGAGAAGACTCTAGAAGTAGCATTTATTACTTCTTCATAGCAATTAGAAGTGAAAATCATCCAGAAAGAACCTCATAAAGGTAATTTTTAGGTTTTAAAATAAGAAATATCCTAACATTTCCTATGGGGGCATTTAAGAAAACTAATAAAAATGATCACTCATACAATAATTTGCTTTTTAAAAATTATTAAAAATATTTCTGTGCTTTTACTCCAAAATTTTTCTATTGCTTCTCTGGAAATGATTACACTCTGTGTCTAGTAAACACCATGGCTTATAGTTAAAAATCAATGGCTTTTAGTAATTTGTGTTGTTATTTTGAAACTTGACTCTTTTTCTTCTCCCCACACTGCTTCCTTACTTTGTGGATTTCAGGTGTAAACAAACCCGTTTCTCCTGCCCCTTAGTTACACAGTCATTTATCTTTTTAACCTTAGCGAACTTTTCCTTAGGTTTCTATGATCTGAGTTTGATGTTTCACATATTTCCCAGCTTTCCCCTACCTTTCCAGACCCACCTAATGCCTAATGTGGATGAGGAAGAGGGAAAAGATCCGTTTTGGATTCGGGATAAGGAGAGGAAGGAATGAAAGACAGCTCTCATCCAGCAGTAGACTGTTGAGTTGCACCTGAATACATGCACCTGAATGACATTCCATGATTCTCTGAAGTTTTAAAATTTTTGGACTTGCCAAGTTAAATATGTGCATTCTTATATATTCTTTTAAGCTTGATATGCTAGGCTTTTACATAAAGAAAAGATTTTTAGAAATTTAGAATTATGTTTCTCATTTTCTTTTTCTTCAGAAAAAACTGATGAAATAGCTTTTTCTAAAAACCCAGGAAATGAGACTGTTTGGAAAAATTTTAGCCCTAAGAATAGTATTATGAATTCCATCAGGATCAATTTTACGGATATTATGTTACACAGAAGAATATATACATAACAGGAAGAAAGGGTTCTCTGACCCAAATACCCAAGTCATCAAGTGCAAATCATGCCACCCATAATGGAAATAATTTGGTTGGTGGAGGAACAGGAAGGGCATCAAAGGAGAAGGTAATTTTGGCAAATAAGCTTATTCGATAGTCTATGAAAAGACATTTCCTGTGTTTGCTTGTTTTGAATTTGACTTACACATCAGCTCTTAAAGATCATAGTTCTCTAGAAACAGCCACATGCTGTCAAACTGCAAACTTATGTAATAGACCCACAGTGGTTCCCGTGTGCCACCATGTGTAGCCGGGACAGAGAGAGAACCCATTCACCAAGCGGTCAGCAGACAGCTGTCACAGAACCAGGGGTGTAAAGCACAAATACACTGTCAAGACTGAGATGCACAGTGCTCCAGCTGACAGGAAGACGTGACTAACTTTCTCACTGAGTTCCTATTTAATTTCAGCCCAAGATACACACCTGCATCTTGCCCAAGTCATGTTCCATGCTAGAACAGCTCCACTCCAATACCTTGTGTGAGGTGAGGAAGCTGGGCCCAGTCACCTTGCTTCATGATGGATACCTCTGCCTGCATCCCTGATTCTCATAGCATCCCAAGGCATCAGATATGAGCACTCAGAGCTCAGATACTCTCTGTTGAATTCTATGTCCGGTATTTTTTGTGGGTATTGACCTTGTGGATATTTACTGAAAATTCTTTGCCTGTTAAAGCCATCTTGGAACCTGCTTCTAGGGAAATGGCTTATGACAGAGAATTACGTGTCTTTTCCTAGAGGAACTTTGTACTTGCTTCTGTTGGGAAGTTATGAACTACATGAACACCATTCACTTTTATTATTTATTATGATTTAGAAGATTATATGAGTAGAAACTGTGCTTTATTACTTAACTACTAAATGTTATCTATATAGGAGGACAATTATTTGAATTATGTCTATCAAATTAAAATTGTTCATCAAATTTAAACCACAGTGCTTTCTGGTCACTTCTGATTTTAAATTTATGTTCTGTGGATTGTGATCACTCAGTGATCCATTTCTGAGAAAGGACAGACATGGTGTCGGCTGACTTTGAGAAGACAGCCTTGAACTTAATTTAATGATGCATATTATATTAACCCATTACATTTGCCCTTCTTTCTAAGAATTATTGAATGTGCTCAAATATAGTAATACTCAGATCTCAAGGAATAAATTGAAATTGCAGTGTGAATAAAGATGTATATGATTATCACTGTGGGAAAGGCTGATGGAGGAAACACAAGACAGCTTAGTGAAAACAAATTATGTAGCACTGTAGAAATAGTGTCCTCAAAATGAGAGCTCTGGCTCAGCTCTGTTCTCCACTCTCCTGGTCACTTATGTTATAACTCAGTTCACACATCAAGAAAATTTTAGGATCAATTGGTGCTGTCCTTCAGCCTTGTTCAGCGAATGACAGTTATACAGACTCATGGTTGCTCAAGGTATTGAGAACAAATGACTGTGGAATTTTGAACCTTAAATTGGACACTAAAATCACTACACACATACTCCTCCAAGGCTCAGGAAAGATGACAGATGAGAGGACAGAAAGTGTTGGAAAGCTAAACGAAAGGATGGAGGGCAATGAAACGCTTTGTTGTGGACATGGCATGACCATAGCTTCCATGAACTCACAACAGCTACGATTGTCTGCATAGGTCTTACACATTAGCCTATTACTCTTCAGTAACAGATGGGGAAAAGCCCAGTGGGCTTGGCCTAGGAGCACTCAAGGCAATAGAGGACTGTGGAGGGAAAGGAAGTCACTGTCTCCAGTGATGTAGACACTGATGAGTTGCTCATAACCCTGTGGATAGCTTCACATTCGTGCCTGTGAAAGTGCAATGGGTTACAAAGCACAAACAAAATGAAACACTGTAATAATCCAGTGGGTAATTGGTAGGATGAAATGGGATTTGTAGGGGCGGGAAGGGAATAAGAGATATAGAGGATGAGCTTGATTTTGTTATGTTATATACTCGTATGAAATTGTCAAAGGATAATTGTAAAAGAAAAAAATTGTAGAGACAAAATGAGGTTGCATTCAGTGTTATCCCGAAAATTTTCAGCTAGTTTCTTTTGCCTGTTGTTTACACCCATTCCTTACCACCAACAAACAAGAGTGAGCGAGAGAGAGAGAGAGAGAGAGAGAGAGAGAGAGAGAGAGAGAGAGAGAGAGAGAGAGAGAGAGAGACTTTATTGAGTCTATCCTGATGAACTACTGAGTTGACTGGAGTTACTTACAGGAGCAAAGCTAATTCAAGCAGCCCCATCACCACAAAGCCCCGGCCAGTATGGGAGTCTCCTGTCCAACTTGTACACAGATTCAGTCCCCTGGAAATAGCTACTTCATCAACTGAGCTTCCCTAAGCCTTGTAAATCTCCTGAAACAGCTATTCAACACTACCAGAACTGTCCCCTGTGGCACAGGCACAAAAGGTCTCATCACAGGACTCCTGCTAAGGAAAAATTATTTAGGTGGTTGTTTGTCCTTATTACTTTGTCTTCTACTGGAGAATATGTGTGTATTATGTACACATGGTTTTAAATGTTAACACCACACAGCCTCTAAAATTTCCAAAAAGATAAATATGTTTATGAAGTCTTATTCAGTGGCTTCAAGGTCCTAGTTAAGCACTAAGAATGGCGAAGAAATACAGGCCAGTGGTAAGGCTGTGTCTTGCCCGAGGCTGACTAAATTCCACCATTAACAGATGACATGGCTATTTGCCCATATAAAAGTGTCCATCAGCTACGTTTCAAAGAACCATAATACTACTCTTTGTTGGAATTGAAAGGTTTTGCATATAAATTGTTGCTGAAATGTTAAATGGAGTTTATTTTGAGTGAAGGGGTTAATAGCACATCTAGGACTATGTCTATAAAAATTATCCAAAAAGTGCATTTTGTCAGAAATTGTTCATGTTATGAAACTGGAAGCAAGTCTTCTAGCCTTATCCTCTGCCCGTGTCCCCTTGAGATATTTCAAATTTTTGTTATCTCTGCCTGGATGCCTCATATATCTTTTGTCATATCACCTACCTCTTCTTTGTTCACTTTCATTACATACATACATACACACACACACACACACACACACACACACACACACACACACACACACGGTGAGGGGAGAGATTGCTTGTACAATGGCTGAATAGGCAAAGCCAACAATCTGTAAAACAATAGACAAATTCCTGATTGCCTCTTGCATTTGTATGACAATTTACAGGACAAAGTAAGAAGAGCATATAGAGTCAGTGCCTCCTATGGTCTTTTGAGGAGAGAAAACAGAGACATCTTATGGTGTGGAATTAATAAAACAGAAGGGTAAAAAACAAAGTGAATGGGGGTTATGATCAAAAGCAAAGCAGAGGATGCAGGGCAATGACTCCACTTTTTCTTGCACCCACAATAACCATGAGAACCAGCAGGAGTTCGGAGAATCTCTGTTTAATGTGCTCACAATTAAGAAGACTGAAATAACTAATTTATTAATTGGCCTAGAAACAACCCACTGCTCTGTGATGTGTCCAAGATCCAGAGTCCAGGATTTGTACATCAGTACATCTTTCCCTTTGACCCATCTGTTTCTTGATAAATAATTGATGATGGTTTGAAAATGGCATTGTCCAGTCACTTTCTTCCTCTGAATCTCATATTTAAAATGATGGGTCTAGGCAGGATGATCTATGAGGTCCCTGTAACTCTAACATTCTAAAATCATATTATTTTTATAACAGACTTGGGACAAAGCTACATGCCTTCTAAGTTCTCATTCTGGGTTCATTTCCTACACTCCTTACAACAACTCCTTAGGCTCCACGGAATTCCCCAAGGCAGTGATGGATGAAGATGGCCGGGAGAACAGATGATGTTCATCTTCCTCTGTCTACACCTGACTGTGACTGATGGCAGGACACACGTTGCTCAAGATCTGATGATACAAAGGTAGGAATAGTGTGCCCTCTATTAGTTAGTGATAAGAGTGGCCAGATCCACAATCTGTTTAGCCATAAGTACTAGACAAAGTGAGTTATCACTCTCACCAAATAGTTTTCTGAGCATGGTTAATATCCTGAAGAGAGAAATCAGACGCTGCCTCTCTGTTAGGTACCAAAAAAGAAAAAAAAAAAGAAAAAGAAACCAAACCAAACCAAACAAAAAACTCAAAACAAACAAACAAATAAACAAAAAACTTTAAACACTAAATTTCAAAAAGCATAAACTAAGTTTTAAGTATCATTGTCCTTTTAGGTAAATCTTGTCATTTATTTGTTTTCCATTCAATCTTTCTGGGTTATAACTAGTAAAATTATTCCTTCTTCTCTGTAGATGTAATAATCTCTCTAACTTTGTCTTAGGACAATGGTCTTGAAGATTTAAAAGCTCTTTTATGAGATTTTCTGAGTTTCTAAATGTATTCTAAATGTATCTGGGTTTCTAAATGTATTTCTTTGTTAAAGATGTATTTATTTTTACTTTATTTGAATGAGTGTACCTGTATGTATGTATGTCAGTGTACCAGGCAAATTATTGGTATCCATGTAGGTCAGAAAAGGATATTAGATCCGATGAAACTGGAATTAAATGTGATGGCAAACCACCATGCTGGTGCTGGTAACTGGACCCCTGGTCTTCTACAATAGCAGCAAGTGCTGTTAACCCCCAAGCCATCTCCCTAGCCTCATAGGTTTGTTTCAGGGTTCAGATTTGAAATAGTAAATAAGAAAGACCATTGTAATGAACGATGAGGAACATACCTACTAGCTATATTATGCATTTCTAACATTCTGAACTAACAGAAAATTTGAACATAGAATGCCCAATTTTATTTTATTTTAGTTGAGAATAGAGACTCTCTGTACTTATGACACATAATCTATGTACACCTTGTGGACTGATTAAGTCTAGTTAATCCACATATGTCCATCTGACATACTTTTCTTAAGAACATTTAATATCAATTCTTTTGACAAGTTTAACATTTGTAAATGTTCAGTATTATCAATCACAGTCACTCTGCTATTCAATTATCAGTTGAATAGATCTCATTTAATCAAAACTTTGTATCTTTTGACTAACATCTCCTATGTTCTCTCCTTTGGTATCTTCATGTTTATAAGAACCATCGCTTAATTCTCTCTTTCAGTAAGTTTGGATCATGTGGTATCTGTTTTTCAGTGCCTCACTTATTCCACTTAGCACAAGGCCCCACTGATTTATTCAATGTCAGAAAAATCAAGTCTATAAACTAACTAGGTTTTTCTTTTGCTGAACTTGAGACTTTGATATCAGTACAGTTGTTTTCTCTAAGTATTGTCTAATTATTATTATTGAGACTGAGACTTCCTGACTCAATCAACCCCATTGCATCAAGTTAACTTTACCAAGTTATCTCAGACAAATAATGTATCAAATAGTTAGGCAATGTGGATTCTGTATTAACAAAACAGTAGATAGAACGAATATAACCTTAACACTGAGTATAAATTGCTATGTTATCGACATGACAATGAATGTTTTACATAATGTTTTGCATCTTCTGAATATTTTACATATATTATCCAATTTGTTTGTAAGATGGGTTTCAATATCAGTTACTTACAGATGACTAGGAATGACATGGTAAAGTAGAACAGTGAAAAAGGCATTTGTTGCCAAGCCTGAGATCTTAGTTCAATTCCAGGAACTTATGTGATGGAAGGGGAGGACTGACTTGCTCCAGCTATCTTCTGTCCTTCAGAGATGCCCCATGGCAACACAACACAAATGAATAATAAGTCATTATTATTTCTTAATAAGCAGAATTTTACTTGCCCTAAATCTCACAATTAGATATCAGGAAAACCAGAATCTGCATGATGGAAATTAGGTTCAAAAATATTTTTATGAGGCTTTTTGCATATTTTATGTTTTCAGATTTGTTATGAAGCGTGTGATACAGGATGCAGAAGCGCCTGCAGGTGAAGAGGTGAGGTCCTGCCCACTGTGTTTACACAGGTAACTGTTGAATTGCAGTTATCTGTCAAATGAGTAATTGTGTTGATTTCTGTAGCAAAGTGTTAAAAACTGGGATGATTTTAAACAAGGGAAATTCTTTATCTGATGGTTGTGGAGACTAGGAACTTGAAGGTGAGGCATTTGCAGAGCACATTCTCCCCCAAAGGTGCTGGGGCGAAGTCAGACCTGGGTCATTTCTTAGTTTCTGACATTTGCTGGTAAGCCTTCGTACCCTTGTCTCCCAGCTGTTTCACTCCAATCCCTGATTCCCTCTTCTTGTGGCTTCCTTCCTTTTGTGCCTCTTCCTCTTTGCTCCTAATTAGAGCTCATTCAAATAGAGTATGATTGCATTTTAAGTCGGTTATATCTGCAAAGGCCCTGTGTCCAAGTAAGGTCACATTTGTAGATAGCAGGGGTTGAAATTTAAACATGTATCTTTTGGAGCATATAATTTAACTGTAGGTATTAGGTTAGACTAGGACAAGTACACACACACACACATACACACACACACACACACACACACACACACACACACACACACACACACATCCATTCAGATGTTACTATTTCCTGATGATATCATTTCTTATGTTTTTCTAACCCCTAGTTTTCCTACCTGTGAGATGACAATGATAATAATTACCTATACTGGCAGGTTATTGTGAGAATTATTTGGAAAAAACACGTAGTTGAGAAAGTCATATACTACTTCAGAGTAGTGATTTCAGAAGAGAAATAAGAAAAAAAAAAGAAACAGTTTAGACAGGAAGCTATTGAAGAGGTTCTTCAAAAAATGTGACAAAGATGCTGAAGTGTAACTCTACACAGCTGATGGCCGGTGACAGGATGGTGGGGAAGGACTCAGTTTTCTTTAAGGGCCTGGCCACTGGGAGTTTGAACATGCTCCAATGAATACATGGGCAACACAAACTGAACTTGGCATATATGTAGATGTGTGTGTGTGTGTGTGTGTGTGTGTGTGTGTGTGTGTGTGTGTGTGTGTGTGTATTGGGGGGAGAGTGCAAGGGTGAGAGGATAGACTTGGGAGAAATTTGAATCAACTATGATTGGGGTGCATTGAATGATATTCTCAAATAATCAATAAAAAATATTGTGCTGGGGAAAAACAAAAACAAAAGTAAAACAAACAAAAGAAAAAACATTACTTATGGAGTTGACACCTGGTACTTTATCCTCCACTTTTCTATGTATCTTAAATATTTCAGTTATTTAAAGATGAAAAAGTCAAATAATCAAAGAAAAACACTACTGCAGTAATGTCCTAGACCAACTTAAATTATGTTTTAGTTTATTTTCCTTCTTTTTGTATGAATGTGTGTGAGTAGTGTGTGTGTGTGTGTGTATGTGTGTGTGTGTTGCATGCACACATTTCATATATGTATGTATGTAAGCACATAGGCCAGAGGATGACAGTGAGTGTCGTATTCTATCATTTTGCCTCATTCTTTTGAGACAAGAGTCTCTCACTGAACCTGAATCAAGACTGGTGACCATCAAGTCCCAGTGACCTCATGTCTTTGACCCATGATGCTATGTTTACAAATGTACTCAAAGGCCAGGTCCAGGATGTTTTGATGTTGGTACTGGGATCAGAACTTACATCCTCATGATCCTCTAAACTATCTCTTCAGCTCCAACTTTCAGTTTTTTTTTTAAACACATATGAATTAAACAGCTGGTGAATTACTTTTAAGACACTGCAAACTATAAAAGTAATAATGGTTCAGAATTAAAATTCAGATACCAAAATCTAAAGTGAAAATTAAAATTGATTAATAACTTTTGACATATTTATGCCCTTTCCTATAGTTAAAATAGAAAATATTTTGTATTCTTCCACAAAATAGTTGTAGATGTAAACATGCATATACTACCTTGTATACACAAATGGAATAAACATACACTTATATACACACACTATATACATGTATTTATGTTTATATCATGTATGTTTATATATATATATATATCATATATATGTATATATTATACTTTTAAACCAGCACATACAAACCTAGCCTACTTATAATAGCAATCATATGGCATATAATTTTATGAGCATATCATAATTCATTAACCCTTCCCTATAAATGGAAGTTTAAGTTGGTTCTACTTTTTTCTAATTAGAAACAGTGATAAGTGAGTATCTCTATATTTTTCATATCTCTGGGGGAAATATCTTAAATGTTTAATTACTGAATTAATCCACATAGTTCTTTCTAATTCTAGTAATAATATATAATTTGCCAGATTTTGAAGGTATATTCTATCTTGTTGAGTTGCTTGAATGTAAAGAGGAGAAAAAAGAAGTGCAAGGTATTTATGTTCCTTTCCAGAGACCGAAAAATAAATGTTAAAAGTATATATAAACATTTATGCATGCAATAACAATTCATAAAAAAACGATGCCATGAATTTGACAGATAATAAGGAGGGGAATATGGGAGGGCTTAGATTGATTAAAGGGAATGAAGAAATGCTATAATTACAGTTTCGATTTTTTTAAAGTTAAAAATAAAAAGTTAAACAGTGCATGATAGTTTGGACAATAAGGGATATATAGTGGTATTGTAATGAGAGTTCTGGTTAGGTATGTTTCATTCCAGAGCCCATGTGGTGTTCCTTAATCAAGAATGTTTCCCAGGGTGGACCTGACAGGGAGCATAAACCTCTCAGAAAGATGAAATCCAAATGCGTGAGAAACATTTTTAAAATGCTCAACATCTTTAACCATCAGGGAACTGCAAATTAAAATTACTTTAAGATTTCATCTTACACCAGACAGAATGGCTAAGATAAAATACAAAATGAGGATAGAATACTGGTGAGGATTCAAGAAAAGGGGAATATGTATTCCCTGCTGATGACAATGCAAACTGGAACAGGCACCTTGTAAATCACTGTGAAGTTTCCTCAAAAAGGCTAGAAATAGATATATCACATGACCAGCCATGTCACTCTTGGGCATACGACCAAAGGACTATACTATAGAAATAACTGCTCCTCCATGTTTTTTTGCTGCTTTATTCACAATAGCCAAAGAATGGAAACAGCCTAGATGTCCTCCAATCAATGGGTAGATAATGAAAATGTTATACATTTACATAATAGAATATTATTCAACCATTAAAAAAATGAAATGATAAAATTCCAGGTAAGTGGATGGAGATGAAAACAACCATTCTGAGTAGGGCAACCCAGATGCAGAAGAAGAAACATCATGTTTTCTCTCACATGTAAATCATAGTTTTGCATCTTCAAATAAATATGTGTTTCATTTGGAATATCCATAGAGACAAGGATGTTAGCACAGCCCTGAGGAAGAAGGCTTTCAAGTGAAATGAAATAGAATGCAATCTGTTTGATATGAAGGTTAAATGGGGGCAGGGGATGACAGGACAGGGTAGAGAAGGCAATATGGGGAGGGATAAAAATGATAAAGAGCTTTCAAAAGGACAAATGAAAACCCACCTACTACTGTAGAATCTTCCATATCTATATAGATGTATAAAAGAGACAAAATAGAATTACCCTAGAAGGAGCAACAGTGACCATCATAGACACCACAGATTAACAAGTAAAGCACAGGTGTCAGGAAGGGGTTGCTTCTTTTGAAATTGTTGACCAGTGAAGTCTCATAAACCCCCTGCACCACCATTAATTAAAGGCTATTGTCAGTGCTATTATTGCTACTGGCAAGTTATCCTCCAGAACTTGAAGGTAAGACTCTCCAGTTTAACCTACCACATAGTTGAGTCAGAACATGGAGATATCGAGGTTTTGTAGACCTAGAAACCTCATTCTTACTGTCTAGCTTTCATAGTGCTGAAAGGTGCTATGCAAACTACTGGAGAAATAAAGTGTTCCTCAGTCTCTTCCAGCCGGGTACCCTGTGAGTTACAATAATAACTAGCCTAATAGAACTGTCCATGAGTGCAATAGTGTCCTGAACAACCTGGAAGTAACCAAGTATTTTCTGCTTGGATTTAAAGGTCATTCCACAAGATGAAACCCAGAGAAGGCACAATTATCAAGATCAAGAACTTGTGGATAGATATGTCATCGGCCCTAGTAAACAATCTACTACTATGACTCCACTAAACAGAATAGTTTTAAACTGACTCGTAATGATTTCTATAACCACACAGTAGTGCATTTCCCAACTTCCATCAGAGAAACTTCTTTTTGGCAGTAGATGGTTATTAACTGAAAGATCCACAACTGACTAAAGTACAGATTTTAAGATAATGTGGAATACATAGCCCTAGATGAGATATCTGTATTATACCTCCTGCTCCCAAGGGCTCAGGGGTCATTCCAAAGATGGAGCAGAAAGAATATTAATGCCAGAGGTAGTGGAAGACTACAAGGAAACAAAGTCTTTCAGACAACAGAGCAACTGCACATACAAGATCCTAACAGTAGTTACAGAAAATGAAAGACCTGAGCAAATTCAAGCAGACAAAATTCCAACACAGGAAGGGAAGGTAGTACCAAAGTCCACCCATAACCAAGAAGCTACTGAAAATTGATTGCTGTTGGGGGAGGTAGAGTCAGTTTTCCCTAAGAATGTACCCCTTAAGTCCACTGCACTCCAGAGGAGGGCTATATTTGAAAATATGTGGGCAGTACAAATTTAAATTGATTGGTATAGAAATTAAATTAACTTTAAAAAGAAGGATGCAAAACTTGGTGGGTAGTAAAGTGAGGTGGAAAGTAGATCTTACAGGATCTGGGTAAAAGAGCATAAATAAAATCAAAACACATTGTAAAAATTCTCAAAGGGCCAATAAAGAGATGTACTAATCTATGGGTATAGTGTTGTGTCATTAGAAGTAATTTTATTGCTATGTTCCATTAGCAGTGGAATTAGGAATTTTTCTCTAGGGCCTATTACCTGGTCTCAGGTTCTTAGCCAAATTAGCATTGTCAGGTATGGATTCCATGTCATGAAATGGACCTGATCAAAGTATATTGTATGGGAAAAAAAACTAAGAGAGAAAGAGAGAGAGAGAGAGAGAGAGAGAGAGAGAGAGAGAGAGAGAGAGAGAGAGAGAGAGAGAGAGGAGGAAGGAAGGGAGGGAGGGAAAGAAAATGAAAGGAAGGAAGAGAAAGAGGAAGGAAGGAAGGAAGGAAGGAAGGAAGGAAGGAAGGAAGGAAGGAAGGAAGGAAGGAAGGAAGGAAGGAAGGAAGGAAGGAAGAAAAACTTTTTTTAAAAGCTTGCCTAGAGTCATGTTCCTCTAAATATCTTTAAATGAAACTTTCCCTTAATCTATCTCCCTCAACTCTGTGACCTGCCCCAGTTCCAGGCTTTTACTCCCTTCATCCATAGGAAGTGAAATACCAAGAGTCCTTAGGTATTTTACACAGTAAATACCCAATCAGCCTTTTCTCAGTAGGATAACCTATGAGAAAGGGCTGATTCAACTTCCTTTACCATATTACCAGGGTCAGTCTTATGATGGTTGTTATTTCTCCAGCACAGTCACTGGTCTTCTACTTTCATCATTAGTCTATACAATCGGCCTGGAGATCCTTTTCCTGAGGAAAGAGTCTTTAACACATAATAGGGTTTTCATGCTTAGTTCCCAACACCTGGCCCTGTCTGACTTCCCTCCCTAATGTGTAGTACTGGCACAGTCATTTAAACATATAGCTTTGAATTTAGATTGATAGACCTTCTCTGTTAATTTTAGAATATTGATTGTGTTTGAAAATCTAGTTAGGTATTTTATTGGTATTTTCATTATATTTCCCACTTTTGATCAGTTTTATGAAGAAAGTTACAGCATCATGGTCAGATGAAGCCATGATGATACCTTGAGAGGAGAGATAGACTCTTTAGTTCTGAAGATTGTCATTGGAATTTTTAAAGAGAATTCTGTTTATGATCCCAGTTACAATGAGACAAACACAAATTTCATTATTGCTTGTTTTCGTGATTTTCCTTGGATTTGTTAAAAATCAATGGAGTGGTTACAATTCTTTGAGACAAGTGAGTATTTGAAACTTTGAACTTTAGCTTATTTGTACAATAAGAATACTAATCTATAAGTAGAGATGGCTTCCAGTTCCCAGGGGCTTAACAGATTCTTAGCTTCCTTTCCCTGCAGAGTTGCCATTTACCCATGGATCCAGCAGCAGGTATCTCTAGATTTTCTGTTCAGAGGAGACTTTGAAACAGGAGGAAGGCAGGATGCTCCTCCTGGAGTTTATTTTCATAGTATTTCCAATATTTAATATCAAAGACTAATGAAAATAAGTTTCCTAAACGTGCCTCCTACTTTGTGGATTATCAGGAAATATTAGTCTTGTATATCACTTACTACTTTTGCTGTTATCATTGTTTCAATTGGTAATATTTGGGGGGATAGAAATGTTAGGGAAGTTGAAGCTATACCCTTCAGCCAGTCCTTGGTAGAACTGGTGGGTCAGCAACTGTCTTGCAACATATTGACAAATAATTGTGTTCAGCAATGTCATTCAGTTGGAATGTAACTAATGACAAATTAGGATACATATACCCAACTGCTTCAAAAAGAATTTATTTGACCCTTTAAGACATATGATTTGGAAAGTTCTATACATCTGTCTGTCTTTTTCCCCCTTTTTTGTCATTGTTGTTGTTGTTGTGGATGTATGTATGTTTTTCTTTGTGTGTGTGTGTGTGTGTGTGTGTGTGTGTGTGTGTGTATGCGCATGTGTGTGAGGAGGCCAGATCTTTTTTATTTTTTATTTTTGGTGTTTTTGAGACAGGGTTTCTCTGTGTAACTTTCGTGCCTGTCCTGGATCTCACTCTTTAGACCAGGTTGGCCTTGAACTCACAGAGATTTGCCTGGCTCTGCCTCCCAAGTGCTGTGATTAAAGGTGTGGGCTACCACTGCCTGGCCTAAGGAGACCAGACCTTAACCTTAAGTCTCATTCCTCAGGTACCATCCATCTTGATTTTTGAGCCCAAGTCTCATAATGGGACCTGAGACTCACCAATTTAGAAAGCTATATGACAGGCAAACCACAGAGGCCTGCCTGTGTCCACATCCCCAACACTAAGATTACAAGCACACTGGCTGTTTACATAGGCTATAGGCTATGGGGACCAAATGTCCTCCTCATGTTTATATACTAAAGACCTTACCCAATAACTTTATCCACCCCATCTCTTTAAAAATGATGTTTAGAGTAACATTATTTGGTAGTTTGAATAAATGATCTCCATAGGCTCATGTATTTGAATGTTCGGTTTCCAGTTAGAGAACTGTTTAAGAAGGATTAGGAGGTGTGGATTTATTAGAGATGTGTTACTGTATGGGTTTTAAAGTTTCCAATGCTCATGACAGGTCCATTCTGCCTCCTACCTGTAGGCAGATCAATCAGGATGCAAGCTCTAAGCTACTGCTCTAGCATCTTGTCTACCTATTTTCTTCCACTCTCCCTGCCATGATGATAATGGATTAACCCTCTGAAATTGTAGGCAAGCCCCCAATTAAATGTTTTCTTTTATAAGCTGTCTTGGTGATTGTGTCTTCTCACAGCAATAGAATAATAAGCCAGACACATTCCATGTTCAAAATGTCAATAAGAAATTGGGAAAACCAGTGTTGTCTAAAATCCAGGTAGGAATGAGAGTATGAACTGGCTTGACTTGATATGAGGCAATAATCACCATCACCACATATCATGAGAAACAACCAAGTAAAAATATGAAGAACGTGTTCCCTGGTATCATTTTTCCTTGGTAATGTTCCAGTTTCTTTGGGTTGAAAGTACATGCTACTTACTGAATAATGATGCAAACGTTTTATATAGCAATTAAACCTATAAGCTTGCACTATTAGTTTCACATATAATAAATCATTTAATCATCACATAATGCAACTTCTAAGTCATTGTTTTCCACCATATTATATTATATTCCACCATTTATAATAATTAATATATTTTATATAATATATAGATATAGATTATAATTATACATAGCATGTAATATATAATATTATACATTATCAAAATTATTTTCTATTATTATATACAAAGGGAGAATATGTATCTTGCCTGAAGTCCTACCACTCAGGTATCAACTTTGAGTAATTTCACTCCAAACCTGTGTATTTGCCCAGGATATACAGCTTTGTCTCAGGAAAATCTTAGGCTAGAACACAGAATGGTATAATTTGGTTGGACATTAATTATTGCCAAACCTCTAAAAAAAAATTCTCAGTGAATCAAAGGTCGAAGTTGTAGATGAATTTCTAAATGGTCTTATTAAATAAAAAACATGGAGCCAGAAATAGGGGTGAAAGCCTTAGAGATCAGGAAAATAGGGAAAGCCACAGCTAACTTTACCTCACCAACTCTGTAGCCTCTAAATGCCACTACTTCTTATTTACCTATGCCTACATGTCTTACTATTCTGCCATCTGATTTGCTCTCTCTGTCTAGATACATTATTTCCTGTCTGTCTGTACAGACCTCCAGAACTGCATGGTTAACTAGTATTGGAATTTAAGGCATGTGCCACCACACCTGGAAATGTTTCCAATGTGGCCTTGAACACACAGAGATTCTGCCTGCCAAGTGACAGAATTAAAGGCATGTGATGACATTGGCATGACTTCTGTGTTGTGGCTGGCTTTTTCCTCTGATCTCCAGACAAGCTTTATTTATTAAAGCACAAATAAAATATCACCACATTTCAGCACAAATAAAATATATCATAAGAAGTCAGGTAAATACAGTGTACAAGAAAAAGTAAACCATTAGTATGTTATTCTTGGTAAGGTGGAATGTGTGGGGATGGAAAAATTTCTCCAGTTTCCATGTTAGCAAGTAAATTGTAGCCTAAATCATACTGTGTTTTGAATTATAAGAGAAATATGATGAAAATATACACAAGTTACACATGCCTACAACACACATACATATACACATATACACTCACCACTAGAAGCAATTAAAAAAGTGAGAGATCAATTACATTTTTATATGTGGAGGAAGTTTATAGTTTATTTCTCAATCTGCCAATGGCTTAATCTTAGCTCTTATCAAATAATTGAATTGTTGGTGAGTATCATCTTTGTTTTAAGAAGTTCTTTACATTACATTTTTCTACTTGTATTTTCTATGTTCAGTGACACGATCCACTTGGATTCATTATGTATATAGAATACATCCAACTCAAGGTATTAATTATCAATATTTACTCATGATTTAACCCTTTTATCCACTGATTCAAAAGTTTCTTGATAGATTTTAAAAATTATCTAATTTTTTGGATATTTTTTTCTATTTTGCTGATATATCTTTGTAGCTATAGTTTTTCTGGTCCTGCCTGGCCCACAGTCAGGACAAATCTCTCTCACCTGCCAGTTCCACAGTTGCTTAGACCCAACCAACTAAACACATGGAGACTTATATTGCTTACAAACTGTATGGCTGTGGCAGGCTTCTTGTTATCTACTTCTTCTATCTTAAATTAACCCATTTCTATTTATCTATAAGTTGCCACATGGCTTGTGGCTTACTTATCTTTATATGTTGTTTGTCATGGCAGCAGCTGGCAGCATCTCCTGAATCAGCCTTCCTGTTCCCAGAATTCTCTTCTTTGCTTGTCCCACCTATACTTCCTGCCTGGCTACTGGCCAATCAGCATTTTATTTATACAGAGTGATATCCACAGCATATCTGTCTAGACCTGTACCAATGCTATATTGTTTTAAATAGAGAATCTATATAGTTTAATATTTTAGTAGAATTATTCATTCTCATTACTCTAATTGTCATGTTCTTGATATCGCATGTGCAGTTTTTCTTCCTTTTGCTTTTTATATTACAACTAAATTTTTGTTCAAAGATCTATTTTAAAAGTATTGTGATTGTGTCTAAGTTTTAAGGGTCTCTTTTGTGCTAAGGTACTAAGGTGCATCTATATTTAAGTCAACTGTACAAACAAGAGACCTATATTTCCCTACATGGAGAACTAGATGTGCACAGATCATTCAAGGTAGTCCATGTTCTTCATACCTACTGTCACATCTCTGCTCTTACAAGTACAGAATGAAGCATGGCATCTCTCTGTAGTTTCTACCCAAGTTGGAACAAATAAACTCTTTCCAGCTTAGTGAGCCTTCTCTTCTTAGACACACCCCATGCACTGATAAGCTGTCTGCCTCCTGCTCTACCCTGGTAAGATTCTTTTGCAGACCAAGTTCTAGTCTCATTTTTTCCAAGATTAAAAAAATTCCTTCTTTTATTCCACTTAGAGTCTTTTATTTTCTTCTCTATCCATATGGCAATTTTTCCATCATGGGTCAGTGTCATGGAATACCACTTTCTGCTTCTTTGAATATATATTTAAACCTTACAAATTAATGAAATTAATTTAAACATCAATGTTAAAGACTTCAAGGCACTTTTAGCCTTGTGCCCTATCATAAAGGATAGGAAAGTTTCCACGAAGTTATATCATGTGCAGTAGAAGGAAAGTATATTCTGTAACAGGAAACAGAACTTGTCTCCACAGGGTCCACAGAGTGAATTTATCACAGAAAGGCTTAACAGAAACTACTACAACTATCTCCAAGGAATTACAGGGTATGCAACCTTAAAAAATGAAAGGTGATAGGTTGATAATGCCTCACTGGAAATAAATATAAAAAAATTATATAGTAAGTTTAACTTAAAATTCTAAAGTAGAAAACTATAGTAATTATAATGGAAAAAATACTCTACATAGACTCAAGAATAGATTTGATGTGATATAAAAATATCGTCACACTTCAAGGTGGATTGATAGTATGCAGTCTGAAGCACAGAGAGGAGAACAAATGAGGGAAAGTACTGACAGCCTTGGATAACTTATTGACACACATGTCGAGTTTTTACTGGAAGGAGGTGAAATAAAAATATGGAAAAATAATTTTCCTAAAGGTGGTAATGTTCAACAAACTTAAAGGAAGGAGAATGAAAAGAGATCCAAAACCAAGCATATTTCATTGAAATGCTGACATATGAAGACAATATTTTTAAATGTAAGAAACAAGGGAAAAATGAGTTATTAAAGTGATAATAATACAGATGACCTTTTATCAGAAATAATGAAGACCAAATGGAAGTGGGTGGAAATATTCAAACATTTAAGGGAAATTAAAAAAAAATGCCATGCAATTATCCCATATTAATGAAAAAATAATGTTATAAGGTATTAAACCTAGAAAGTAAATTATGTCAGACAATAATTCAAGTTCACCTGAAAAAAGAAAGAACATACATTAACATAGCCATACAATTATAAAAGACATGATCATGAACATCATTTTTATTTTCTTACTTTTAAGTTATTCAAAAAGCATTTGTATAAAACAGTACATAGGCCATCATATTGTCAGGCCAATGATATACAAATTCTCCCTAACCATTACTTTAGTTACATGCCATATGATTTTTATGTTACATCCTTATATTAAGTAGTCTGAAATTATTTTAAACTCTTTTGACATAGATAAAATGAATGGGATCAAAGAAACAGTGGAATGAGAAAATGATAGCAGGACTCATGAAGGCCCCATGTGTATGATATATACTGACAGGAGTACAAGCCTCAGATCCCACCTGGGCCTGGAGATTGGACAAAGACAACTGACTCCTGTAAGTCATTGTCGAACAAAATGATTGCCTATGTATTATATACTCCAAATTCTTTTTTGAATAACTTAAAGTAAGACAGTAAAAGTGATATTCAATATGTCCTTTATAATTGTGTAACTGTCTACAAATGTGTGGTTGCACATGTATGTGTGACTGTGTGTGTATATATGTATGTGCACACGTAGGTATGTATTTGGACTCACAAATGCATTTCCAAAATAAATAAATATCAAATAAGGAACTGATATCATATCATAATTGGAAACTACAGAGGAAACAAACAAAATCAGAAAGAATAAGTAAGTTTACTATGACACAAATTTTAAATATTCATGTATAATTTTATTCATTTCTTTAAAATACATTGTTTATAACAGTGATTAAAACTGTAAAGTTGTGTTTTCAATTTTCCACCTATAATATGTGTGTATGCATACACATATAACACCAAAGGGAATAATATAATTCAGAAATATATTGTCTTTCTATGCCCGAAGAATTAAATTAGTGTCAGGTGGTGGTGGTGCACACCTTTAATCCCAGCACTTGGGAGAGAGAGCCAGGCAAATCAATATGAATTCAAGGCCAGCCTGATCTACAGTGCAAGATCCAGGCAGACACCAAAACTACATAGAGAAACCCTGTGTCAAAAAACAAAACAAAACAAAGAATTAAGTTAGTATAAATTTGGAGTAGATTCTGTTAGATTTTAATATATATTAACCTCTAATCACTGAAGAATTTTTTAAATATAGTAAAAGTTGTCAATTCAATTAAGTACCACAATAAAATATACTTAATATAAGCTAGAACAGTAAGGAACTGTTTAACAAAAAGAAATGCACTACATATAAGAAGGAAAAATAAAATACCAAATGAACAAAAACTATGTCAATTATAACACAAATTTGAATGTGTTGACAAATTTCATGTAATGACAAGGATTATCAGAACAGAGTAAAAACAGCATCTAAGTATAGGAGGTCTCCAGAAAACACACTTAGATTCTAAAGTATAAACATGTGGAAAGTAAAAGGAAAAATAAGTAAGATACATCATGAAACAATGACCACAAGAAACCTAGTGTATATGAATTAATAAATAAAGTAGAATATTGGTAAAAAAAAATAGTATTAGAGATATAATGAAATATCTCATACTAACAAGATGTTCAATTACTCATGAGAACATAAAAATAATACATACATGCAACTGATTGGAAGACACAGAATTTCATGGAGCAAAACCATCATAAAACTGGTGAGGATTAGCGAGATCCACACTAGTAGTTGGAGACTTTACTATGTCCATGTCACTAGTACCTAGAAAACTAGATTAGAACCAAAAAAGGAAATAGAAGCCCTACTATTGGCTAAATATGTTGGCTGACTCCTGTAAAATATTCTCAGCAACACAAAGCACATGTTTCTCTCACATGTGAATAGACTAGCTGCATAAAACATAGCCTAGGTCATAAAACAAGCCCCATGAGATTTAGAATGTAAAAGCAGCACAATTATGCCAAATCCATTCTCTGGATGCAAAGGAAGGAGGCTAGAAATCAAAATAAATAAGATGTTTGAGTAATTCATAAATTCATAGGAATTAAATATTTCTCAAGTAGTTAGTGAACCAATCAAAACTATATTATAGGGTATTTTATTCAGGTACTTTGTTCCTAAGAAGAAAGGTTTATTTGGGCTCACAGATTCTGAGAATTCAGTTTGTGTTCAGCTTGTTCCATTGCTTTGATTGTCATGTGATGTGGCAAAGTTGTTCACCTCATGGCATGCGTGAGTCTCTGCCTATATCTGAAACAATTAAAGCATACTTGCACCAACATACACATTTGCAAACCAATTACTGCCTGTGATTGTACTCTTGCCTTGCTTCTTTGTCCCATGAAACTTTTAACAATAAATATCTGGAGACATTTTTGAGGATCTAAGTGGGTTGGGGCCATGTGGATGCTCAGCTCAAAGATGTTCAATTGTCTTTGAACTCTCACATCTGCCCTTGCTGACATGGGTCTTATAGATAATTCTTCCCTGCTATTCGTCTATATAGGCCTTATAACTATCTCATCATCCAAGATTTTCATAGTTCTCTTAGGTTTGTTTTTAAATTGGCCTCCTGCTTTCTGTGCCTGTATTCATGAAGTTTTAGAATGTCCTGGTTTTGTCCTGCAAATGCTAGAGTGGGTCATGGCAGGAAATATCTATTATTGATGAAGGCTTTAAAAGGCAGAAAGTAGGCTGATAAGTCTACCCAACTCAAAACTCATCCTCTAAAGCCCAGTTGTATATGAACAGAGAGTAGAAGAGGAAATGGACTTTCAAAGGGCTGAAAGAAATATGAAAAGGAAGAGGGGAGGCTGGAGCTCATTACAAGTACCCAGTAATAATATGGATATGATAAGATAAAAAGGGAGATTATGGAATCTACTTTTAAAAAGGAACTACTTGTTTTAAATAAGATAAGTAATGAAAATTTTTTGGTCTGAGTTTATCAGATGTTACTGGACTGGACATTGTTAATATATATAATGGAGTTTTCATCTGAATCTGTCAAATGTTAATGGACTAGACATCATTAATGTAATTTGTGGCTGTATATATTGGTATATATTGTATATACTTATTGGGTAGTTTTTCTTGTATTAGTTATAAGCTTTTTTAAATTTTAGACAAAAAGAGAGGAGATGTGGTGGTATTGTGTCACCAAAATATTGTGTACCTTAATAAATTTATCTGGGGTCAGAGAACAGACAGCCACTAGATACAAAGGCTAGAAAATGGTGGCACTCATACCTTTAATCCTAGCATTCCAGAGATAGAAATCCCTCTGGATCTCTGTGAGTTCAAGGCCACATTGGAAATAGCCAAGCATGGTGACACGCCTTTAATCCCAGAAAGCCAGCCTTTAATCCCAGGGAGTGGTGGTAGAAAACAGAAAGATATATAAGGCGTCAGGACCAGAAACTAGAGGCATTTGGCTGGTTAAGATTTTGGCTGGTTAAGCATTCAGGCTTTTGAGCAGCAGTTCAGCTGAGAGCCATTGGGATGAGGACACAGAGCCTCCAGTCTGAGGAGACAAGACCAGCTGAGGATCCGGCGGAGGTGAGATAGCTGTGGCTTATTCTGTCTCTCTGATCTACCAGTATGGACCCCAATAACTCGCCTCAGGTTTGATTTTATTAATAAGAACTTTTAAGATTCCTGCTACACAGTAAGAAGTATTTCATTCCAGGACAGAAGGACCCTTTGCACAAGAGATGCTGTGTGTTCCTTCTTTTCTCCTAGTTTTCCAGACAGAAGTGTATAAGTCTGTTCTTCCACTGTGTCATATATGGAAGCTAAATGTCAGTCATATCTGTCCCTGACACAGACTAACACAGATCCATCATGCTCCATACAGAGAGACCCTGAAATCCTAGACTCCAAATTTGCCATGTAGATAAGATTTTTGTTCAGTTTTGCTTTGTTTTGTTCTTTCAGTTGTTTGTACTTTTTTGTTGTTGTTGTTGTTGTTGTTTTGTATGTGTTCTTGTTGTTATTTAGTCACGGCAGTTGTACATTTTCCATAGAGAAAGGGGAGTAGATATTTGGTAGCAATAAAGATTGACTGTGATTGTCATTAAAGTTATCCATTATCATAATGTTTAAGAAATTAACTCAGGAGAAAACTGGATAGTTGGATATAAAGAAATTTGCAATAAACCCTGTGGTGATATTTTGTTTGTGCTCTAACAAATAAAGCTCGACTGGAGAACAGAGTGTGAAGCGAGCCACTAGTTAACCATAGAGGCCAGGCAGTGGTGGCACACACCTTTAATCTCAGCACTTGGGATCTCATGCCTTTAATCCCAGCACTAGGGAGGTAGAGACAGGAAGTGATAAGGTGGGCAGAGACAGGAACTTGGCTCCTTTCAGGCTTAGGAGTTGGCAAGGTAAGAGGTGACTGTGGCTTGCTCTTTTCTGTCTCTGATCTTTCATCATTTATCCTGATATCTGGCTCTGGGTTTTTATTAAGATCAATTAGGATTCATGCTATGAAATCCAACGTGTGCTAAGAAGGCAAGTCTTTAAGCCACATAGTCGCTCTACTCTGTCCACACATTAGGACTGCATTTCTTCCACTCCATAAAATTAGGAATGGCCTATGTGTTTTTTCTTTGAATGAGAAAAGATGGAAGAATGTGAGAGATAACATACATATCCAAGCAGAAGGTGATACAGCCAGTGTCAAACTCCCTGCATTCATTAAGCTTGGCTCTTGAAAGACTCTGTTAAAAACATTTACATCCCCTGCATGCAGTACACATATAGACTTGTGAGGCTATTAACTAATTTTTTTAAGCCATTAAGATTAGGGAACTCCTTGATTGTCTTTGGTTATAGAGCATAAAGTAAGCTCTAATATCTCATAAAAACAGTTACCTCAACAATTTTCAAAAAAGTGAAACTTGTAACAGGTGTGAATGTACTTCTATTTAGTATGTAGTAATTGGTATTAATTTTTTTCATTCACTGTGGCTATTAATGTAATTATGATATGTAGCTGGAAGGTTTCTCTGGTCCCTCCTGGTCCCCACAGTCCCATGTTCCTCTGGCCCTACCTAGCCCCACAGTCTATCAGCTGCTTATAAAATAATCATTTAGAGGCTTAATATTAATTACCAGTTGTATGACTAAAACAGGCCTCTTGCTAGCTAGCTCTTACAGTTTAACTCAATCCATAACTATTAATCTATGTATCACCACATGTTCTATAGCTTTACCTGCATCCCATTGCATGTTACTCCTAGGATGGCTGTCTGGTTTCTCCCCTACTCTGCCTTTCTCTTCCTGTCTCTCTCCTTGGATTTCCCACCTGCCTCTAAGCTGCCTTGCCGTAGGCCAAAGCAGCTTATTTATTAACCAATAGAAACAACATATATTCACAGTATACATAAAAACATCCCCCAGCACTTCCCCTTTTCCATCTACTCAAAAAAGAAGGTTTTAGCTTTAATATAGTAAAATTATATATAACAAACAGTTATTGAGCAAGAATTACACTTACAATATCTAGTCTATTTGCATTTGGTAAAATTAAATATTTTAATTAAAATTAAAATAAAATTAAAATTAAATTAAATTAATTAATTAAAATAAAATTAAATAAATTAATTAAAATAAAATTAAAATTAAATATATCTATCCTATATTTGTGAGTTTAAGGTTTTATATCTAATTTATCTTTTATCATAATCAAGGAAAATTTTAATTAAAACCATTTAGTCTTTAACTATATCAAAGACCCCAGAAGGATATATTACCTAAGTAAACAGGAAGTGCATTGTAAACAACTTCCTAAAATCTAGAATGACAGAGACAGCTGGCTGCCTGGACAGTCACCCAAAGTTCTTCTGTAATGTTGGGGCATCCATCTTTACCCTGTAGACCTACACTTTTTTAGTTGCTTCTCCCTGTGTCCCGCAGAATGTCTGGCAGTCTCCTCTGTGAAGCAGAAACCTGAAGGACCATCTCATTTTGTTTTGGCAAAATTTAGTGGTCACTTTTCATGTGTCCTGCATGTCTAGTTAATACACATTGTTAAGTAGTCTAGGTAAGAACAGTTTCTTGCCCAAATGGCTAACTTTTGCCATAAGTAAAGCAAACTCCATATGGAGTTTCTTTGGTGCCCATCATCTTCTTTGAAGTAAATCGGTGCTGCCGGGAGCAAACGAGTCTCATTGTCCAGAAAGTTTAAGGTTTAAAACATTTTAAATGCCATATTGTATAGGTCTTTGAAGTATTTGAAGATTACCTACCTAATTGAAATATATCTATATATATCTAACCAACTTAATTAACATGACTATAAGTAAGTTTGATTACCCTAGATGACTATTAATCTGTATTTCTTAATTATATATTACAATTTTAAATGAGATGCATAAACATAATACCTTAATCAAGAGTAGAAATATGCATACAGTATAACAAAAATTAACTTTAAATTTGTATTAAATTAAAATCTATAGCAATGTAAAACATTTTAAACAAGTTGTTCTTTAAAGGTAGATTCAATAATCTACCCTTTTATCCTATCATATCTATAATATCCTGTTTTCTTCTTTAGAAAAAGATTGCATATATAATCAACCCCTGCTGTGGGATGTTCTGTAGGTCCTGTGGGAGCCCATTCTCAGGTTCTTTGTGGTGTTACCCAGCAGGTCCGTATAGAGGATGATTAGGACCATGGGCCTGAGTGCAGGTGTTTGAGATGGTCTGCACTTGGCTGTGCTGGGGGATGGTCTGTATGTCAAGTTGCTCTGATTGGTTAATAAATAAAACCTGATCGGCCGTGGCTAGGCAGGAAAGATAGGCGGGACTAACAGAGAGGAGAAATAAAAGGACAGAAAGGCAGAAGGAGACGCTGCAGCCGCCGCCATGACCAGCAGCATGTGAAGACGCTGATAAGCCACCAGCCACGTGGCGAGGTATAGATTTGTAGAAATGGATTACTTTAAGGAATAGATTTATGGAAATGGTTAATTTAAGATAAAAGGAAATGGTTAATTTAAGATAAAGGAACAGTTAGCAAGAAGCCTGCCATGGCCATACGGTTTGAAAGCAATATAAGTGTCTGTGTTTACTTGGTTGGGTCTGAGCGGCTGTGGGACTGGTGGGTGACAGAGGTTTGTCCTGACTGTGGGCAAGGCGGAAAAATCTTAAGCTACAAACCCCCTTAAAAATAAACATTTATAAATAATATTTTGGGAATTTGGGCATAGCTTTTCTTGTTATTTCCCCCAGCAATGACATCCACTCAAAAAACAGTCCTTGACATATTTGTCAAACTAGTCTCCAGTTAATATCCCCTCTGCTTCTTCTAGTTGTAAGTAGTTATATTATTTTCTGTGATGCCTATCAGAATGATCCAGAGACTGAAATTAAATATTTCTGTTTATATTTTTTGCTCAATATAAGATTCTTGCAATTTTACTAGGCTAGATTTGTATTTTCCTTGGTGGCAGAGGGAAGATCCAAAAAGGGTTTTCTCTGTTGTATGCCAAATCAACTAGGCTTCTAATAGGAAGTCCAGACATTAAGAGCGCATCCTTGTTATCTTACATGACATGTAGGCACCATTCTTTCCATACTTCTACTTAACAATGTATAAGACAAGGCCTCAGCACCACTCAGATCTGCCTGAGATTTCTGTGTAGACCAGGCTGGCCCTGAATTTGCATCAGTCTCTTGTCTCATCCTTTGGGTGCAGAACTGGCATGAGCTACCTTGCCAGGCCCTCCACCATGGTTAAAATTCTATACCACCATGGTATAAAATTCTTTATAATGTAAAAGACCCAATGTAAGGACAACGTTGTGTAAATAGGTGTATTCTATTGTGTAAAAACAATGACAAGAAAAAGAAAGTCTGTATATATCTAGTGATGATGCAGATTTTTTCCTGAATATTTAAATCTGTAGCTGTTTTATTCTAGAGATGCAGAAATCTTGTGCATGTGAGGGCCAAGTGTGTGATGGTTTTGTGGTTTTTATTTGTTTGGACCACCACACTCCTTTTTAAAGTTTTCTTTTTGCATCAGTATTTCTGTCACATCAGATCTTCCTATTACCATTTTTCTTCTCCATGAACATATTGTTTAAAATCCAGGAGCCTTCACAATAATAAACTTTTTTATTTATCTAAAAAGTCTTTATGCTAATTCCTCACATAGTTCTTTTGTTGTGCTGTCTCTGGCTTTTCTTTCTGAGATTTTGATTGCACATGAATTAGAGCATTTAACATTATTCTACAGCATTTCCTCACTTTATTATTCTGTGAGAATTTTTCTGTATTTGATCCTGAAGTACAACTGTATGGTATTCATAAATCTGTATACATTCATGCATATGTTCATGACATGGACATAGATATTTGGAAGAATTCTAAATATTAAAAAAAATCTAAGAAGACTTTTCTTGCATATACATAATCTTAACTATGGAAAACTAAAAAATGATGGTTGAAAGTAACTAATATGCATGCAAATATTTGTAGTAATGCTATCTTTAATTTTCAAATGTAAATAAGCCAAATAGCCATCATTGTTTATCTGAAATGTCTATATAATTGAATTTCTTCACTTATAAAAGGGGCAAATTATTCATATGTTATGGATGAGTCTCAGACACATGATAAGTGCAAAAGTCAAACACACAGAGCTCTGTATAATCTTTGCCTCCATCTAAATGAATGACTGAGCCGATGTAAACATACTAAAGACAAGACTCGTGTCTAGTTGTTTATGCTTAGAGTTAGGAATAAATGGAGACTTCATACAAATGAGAGATCTTTAGAGGACAATGAAAATACTCTAAACGTGTTTTGAGATGAGGATCAGACAAGTCTGTAAATTTTCTAAGGAGTTATACATTAAATATGAGTTAATTTTATGACACATATTTTAAAAAAAGCAGAGATAAGTTAGGGTAGAGTGAAAAGAGAAAGAAAGATACACATACACACAGAGGGAGAGAGAGAGAGAGAGACAGAGACAGAGACAGAGACAGAGAGAGAGAGAGAGAGAGAGAGAGAGAGAGAGAGAGAGAGAGAGAATATTAATCTCCATGAAAGTTGATGCAGAATGCTGGTATTGGCTCAGGCTCAGGACTCCAGCTGAGTGAGGTAATGCAGCTGTGTTGGGCTGTAGAGAGGTTCCTAATTTGGGCTCTGAGTCACTTCCCCTCTGTGCATACACAGGAGTTTCATAGCCTTCCTGCCAGTGCACAGCATGTCCTTACCTGTTGGATAGCACTGGCTGGCAGTTGCTGACTCATCCTCTGTCCTCCAATAGACTAATCAGCATTGATGATTCGCAATTATGCTGCATCCGGCTCTCAAATAGGTTCTTCAAAGCTGTGATAGCTTTAATGTGATTCTTAGCAAGAGGCCAGTATTTATAACAGTCATCACTCCTAATAACCAGAGATTTGTCAATGTCACCTGGACATCAAGCACAGGATGAAGCCACCAGCAAAGATTCTTAGACAGAGCCAGCCTACAAAAACAGAAGCTATGCTCATGAGTTTAAATGTATATGTCTAATAACTCATTATCCCTCCTCAATTTTGATAATGGGACCCTGCCCAGGCCACCCTAGCTTATCAGAGCAAAAGACAATATTTGTAAACTATAACTATATATTATGCCTACTACATAGATTTAAAAAAAATCACTATTTGGTTATCTCTATAACTAAAAGATATCAGGGAGAAAAAGAAAGGCAAGAAGGAATTTCCACCATTATATTTATCCAGAGAAAGGGTGATTTAAGTCAAGCAATTAAAGAATGGTAAAGAAAGGTCTTTTTCCTATATAAGGAAAATAGTCTCAAGAGATACTGAGGACTTCAGACACTTCTATGATGCCTGTTAGCATCCATAAAGCCATGGGAAACACATCATGTTCTATAGCATTTCCAGTTTCCACTAGATTAAGCACTTAGTGATATTCAATACTATTTTTATTGTATAAGTAAATAAAATATTGAACAATATAAAGGTGCTTTTAGGCACATATGCATCACTGAAAGAACATTTCTTGACCACATGCACCCTTACAGTGAAATACATCTGCAAAGGAAAGAGTCAGATACTTGTGGTCAAGAATAGGAGAAAGATCCATTGCTTCTTTCTGTTGCTGTGGATGGTTAAGAATAGAATGATCAGAAACCAGATGAGCACTGCAGATATGCAGGTAGATGAAGGCTCTTTTCTAAGTGTCTCATGGGGTATCTTCTAGTGTGCAATACTGTAAGGGGTAAGTTGGCGGAGAGACTTTAAGTAAGAAAGAGCTCAGAGCCAAGTGAAATGTGATGTTCTTGCCTGAAGGTGTAGTTGTGTTTTTTATAATGCAGGTATTTCTAGAACAAAGGTACAGCATACAACATTGTAAGGGTTGCAAATGATTCCCAGGAGCCAATCTCACTAGTTCTTCCAAAACACCCTAAATGGTCTGAAGGGAAGGTACACTTATCTACAGAGCCAGAAGGTGATTTCAAATCTGATTATGGGTACAGTGAAACTCTTTCTTATTTTGTGCTTGAATGGGAGGCCGCTGTGGACCAGCCTGGGCCACTTTAATCAACTTGGATGTACTTGTTTGCTTTATATTTTGTTTGTTTCTCTTGATGTACCTGGGATCAGTGAAAAAAGGCAAACTCACAAAAGTGTCATAAATTGTTGTGCTCTGTCCGTGTTTAGCACAGAATGATAAAAACCTCTGAGCATCAGAGCAAGAGAGAGATCTATTTCTCAGAGACCCGTTCTGCCTGTTACAGACAGGATATGGCTATATACAAGCAGACTAGGCAAAAGCTAGTGTTAACATCAGAGGTTAACCAAAATGGTAACTTCAGCCTAATGTAGTGTTCTAATCTAAAGGGTATGCTCTCCAAATAAATACAAGATGGGATTTCATGTTGTCTCTGTATTATTATCCTGTTTCACTTTTATGATTTGCTAGCCTGATTGACATAACTGCATCATATTGCCTTTTAAGAAAAAAGTGTAAGTAGAATGTCTGAGCAAAGCAAACATTCACAAAGTATGGCTCTGGCTAACCTAATTTGCATTCATTAAACATTCACATTCAGTGAAGCAAAATTAATCTTGAACAATATTTACAGAAGTGCTCTCATAAATAACATTGGAAATATAGTCACCTTTGAACAAAATTAGAGCTTGCAACACCATTTTTATGAATTTCACATTTTTAATTGAAGTAAACCTGAAAAAACTGCAGTTTGTCAAGGTTTTGTGCTAAACACTCAGAGCCTCTCCTGCCCTAAAGATAGAAAATCTGTTAATGGAGAGATGACCAGGGTAGAAAAGATGCAATTTCATATGTCACAGACAAAAATGGTTAAATAATTCCTTCATCTTATAGGTCTCAAGTTCAAAAGGCTATGATTTAAAATAAATGTTTGCCCAGCCATGTGACTGTGCTCTTGAAGCTTTGTAAGAAACACTAAGCAGAACCAGGCTCTGGGCTTGGATTTACCCTTAAAGCACAGAAGCCACAGAGCATCTACAGTGTGGGATGTCTGTCATTGGCTGCATGGTTGCTACCAAACCCCCAAATGGAATCTTATTTTATCCACAACAGAAAACACAATTGTCTGGATTCACTTCTTTGTCGTCAGCTGAAAATTTCTTATGCTTGGGCTGCCGTGAAAATCCCGTTTGATATCTTGCAAACACCTTTCTGGATGCATGGTCTTGATAGAGAAAAGAGGAAAGATAATAAACTAAAGGGAAGGAAGTGGAGAGCACTCACTTTCCAAGAAAGTAGAGAATGTATCCTGGTACTTTTATGTCATTATATGAATAATGACTTGTGGATTGATCTTATGATCCTGTTGACTGATTAGTATCAAAGCATGTCTTGCCACACTGAAACCAAGTTTTGTAAGGACTAGTTTGAGGCCATTAGCTATATTAATTTGCAGAAAAACATAATGTCTAGGGGAAAGTCACATGATATTTTTAATAGTACAAAGTCTATATAACTCTTGATTAATTGCATTAAGTCACAAGTTGAAGTTGGTCCTGTAACTAAAACCATTAACACTTACTTAAGAGGCATTTGCAATGAGTTGAGCCCTCTTTTAAAAGCCTATGACATCAGTATGTTGTTTAAACTAGTCTACTTGTGAAAAATAAACAGCATTTTGAGGTCTGTACTTGGTTGAATAATGTCCCTTCAAAAGTCATACCCATCTAGAATGTAAAAATCACCTATGAGGAAAAAGTTTAACTACAGGTGTAATGGAGGCCAGTCATACTTGATTGTAGGAAGCATTAAGTTCAGTGGCAGATGTCCTTAGAAGAAAAGAAAGATGTGCAAGTAGAAACATGTAAAAAAGAATTAGGGGTTGCAGTGGCATGTCTGTAAGCAAAGAAATGCTGGAAATCCTGGCAAGTATTAGAAGACACTAGGAAGGTCTAGAAAAGAAGCCTCATTAGCACTTTCATGGAGATGATGGCCCTGCTGATGTCTTCATTTCAGAACTCTACGCTCCAGACTATGAGAGAATAACATTCTATAGTCTTTGACTACTTCACTTTCAGTACTTTGCTACTGTAGGCATAGGAATGTAATTGTAGCATGTGTTTGAACATCTATTCATATACTAGTAGAACTTGGTTTACCTCCGAAGTTCACAAACCTAACCACCACCCTTCATTATTTTATAATTCATGGTATTGGCAGTGGACTGGCACTGGCATTGGGGAAATGTGGGTGAAGAAATTTCAGTTCTATAAATGAGCCTCTTGCTAGGCCTCAGAAATAATTAAGATTAATAAACTGAGTTCAGATTGTCTTTAAACAACTGTCACTTTTTACTTCAGCATCTTTCAGTTTAAAGTTAGTCCTTTCATCTGTGAAATAGTGTATTAGGACTCACTACCGTGTACTCTTTGAGGATTTATTGCATTGATGCATCAATAATGTATATGGGATAAATTGGCAGATATTAAGGGTTTACTAACATTGATTGTCCTTATTACTGTTAAATATGGCTATCATCTTCATCATCATTGATATTTGGGTTTTTTTTCTTTCTACCTCCCTTTTTCTTTTGTTTTATGTTTTGGTGCTGAGGACTGAACTCAGGGTCGCACACATGCCTGGCAAACACTGCCACTGGGTTCCCTCTTTATTTATATATTTATTTGTGGTTTTGTTTTGTTTTAAAATTGAGACAGTGTCATAAGTAGGTTTCTTTAGAGGAACAGAACAAAGTGTGGAGGATGACAGGGTATTAGATTACCTTAGGCACAGTAGTGCAGGAAGTCCAAAAATGGCTGTCTGCATACTAAAGAGACAGAGATCCCAGAAGGTACTCAGTCCAAGAAGCTAAATGCCTAAGAACCTGGTACTCAAAGCTCAGAGTTCCCTGAATGGTTGCTGGTGCTGTGTCCACATTCAAAGGCCAAACCTGTGTTCTGATGTCAGTGGAAGATCTTGTCATTAGAGATGGATGCTGACATGAGTGATCAGGACATGAAGGTGAGCACATGTATGCTGTGTTTCTCTCAATATTTGGTTTTTCTTCATCCCTCATTACATCTGGGCAGCTCAGTCAAAGATACCACTCACCCTGAGATCAGAATTTTCCTCTCAGTTAATTGTGAATGGAATGATCCTCAGAGACATTCTCAAAGTTGTGTCTACTATCAGAGCATCATAAACATTTTTCACCATGAATCTTGTCTCCAAAATGCTTTATGCCACTCCAGCTACAAAGGTATAAAAATAGGAACAAATATCAAACATTACTGATAATTAATCTTTATTATATGTATAATTTTATCACATTCAAAGCAAGGAAATTTGATTACTAATGAGATACTTATGTTTGTTTATTTTTCATAAATAATCAGATCTTGGCTGGATATTTTGTACTGTGGGTTGGAGAGTATCATCAGTGTTTTCCAGAGTTGATCAATATTTTATCTTTATGATCATTACCCTGGGAATGATGCTTTGAGTAAATACATGGTACAGAACAACACTTAAACAAAATGCAGTTTCAAAGTTGTTGGAAATTCCTTTTAATCTTAAGCCATAATTCATTTAATGATTTTTCTTTTGTGAAACTCAAGTCAGCATCTCAAAAAGAATTTTAAAAATAATCTATTCTAGCACAATGCAAGCCAAACATAGGATAATTTGACACTTACATGCTGAGAAATGACAGTAATACAAAACACTTAAAATAAATGTTATCCTTAATTAAACCATTAAGCATTTATAAGCAGAGAACATATGTACAGTAAAAACACTACACTCCACACTATACAGTAGTCTCAAATGGGAGTCAAGTTGTTTCAGGCAACTATGGTTGAGATTTAGGTACATGGATAGCATAGCATGTTATTACACCACAAACTATACAAAGGGCAGAGATTCTATGTTCATAACAAAGGCTACTGTGAAATGGCACAATGCCCCATGGCATGAGAGGCCAGCAACACCTCAGTATATATTCAAAATATTTTGTTATTAATTGATTAATTAATTAATTAATTAATTAATTTAGTGGTCCTCATTGTGTTGTGTGACCCCCTGTGGGGCCTAACCCCTAGTTAAAGAAGCTGAGTTCTGGAATTCTATATTGCTCAAGCCTTGAACTAACCTACCTGAAAACCTAGTGGGCATTTCAACTTCGAAAACAACAAGAAGGATTCCAGTTGGCAGGAGAATCTAGAAGTCTCCTCCATGGGATCTGGTGCAAGGGTCAGTTCAAGAGTGAAAATTGACTCTCTTCAAGAGAGAGGAAAGAGGAAGAGCTTGGGAAACACAGAAAGATAGAGGAAGAATACGGGAAAATGCAGAAAAAAGATAGGGGATGCAATAATAAAATGTAAACAGAGCGCAGCTCCAGCCTCATAGCTCCTTGACAGGGACTAGAGCAGCAGAAATCACTTCTGGAAGGTAACCCAGTGGAGAGACAGGCATTTCCATCCTCAGGACAAGCCCACACTTCTTAGGAGCTTCAAAACTAGTTGGTGAGACACCACTTCGGTTGGATAAGTCAGCAGTAGATGAAAACCCCATTTCTTTGACCCGAAAACAGGAGCTGCTGGATGACAAGGAGCCAACTGGTAGAAACCCAACTACTCAGAAAGCCTGGGAAGAAGAACATCCTCAGGTCAGGGTGACTTCATTTCCAACAGTCCTAGAATGAGAGAGCCCAGGGAGACAGTTGAAGAGAACAGGAAGAGTGTGTGCCGACAGTCAGAGAGGGCAGGAAGTGGGAGATGCCAAGGAAACAAAGGTGTGACTTGGGAAAGACTCAGTGACCAGCAATCTATCTTATCTGATGAGAGAAAATATGAGATTTTTTAAAAGCATGATATCATCATCAACATCATTATTTCTCCTTTTAAGATCACAATGTGGGCAACATTATGTATATAAAAAAGATTTTTAAATTATGTAGACATGTATATGCCTGTGTGTGAATATATACATGTGAGTACTGGTGCCTGCAGAGCCCATAGAATTCAGACATGGAGATGGAGTTACATATGATAGTGAGCCCCCTAACACAGGTGCTGTGAATAGAACACAAATCCTTTGAAAAAGCACCACACCCTCTCAACTTCTGAGCCATCTCTCTAGCCCTGAGTCCTCAACTTCGGTAGCTCGGAGTCTAGTGTCAGGCTGGTGGATCAACCTTTGCAACTTTTGTACTGTACCTTTTGCTCCTGGAGAGCTGAAAACTCTACAGTTCAAGTTCTATGCCAAACATACACAGCAATCAATCACTCCAGGGGATTGATTAACAATCAGAAGACCTTGAAAGCATGAAGATGGTTCCTGTGTCAGCACAGATCTCAATGCTACAGTTTCTTCCCAGATTGCCAATGCACTTGGGAGGCAACCCCAAATGAGAAGTTTGTTCGTCCCAGGGTTGCAATCTAGGGAGTCTTGGGAAGTTGTAAAATCTACTTGGCCGACAAACTGTAGAGCTCAGTGCAGCCAGCAGAGGATTGTGATATGCAAAGAAAGAAAACTTCAAAACAGAAGGCATCTCCAGTGGACAATATAAAACTGACCAATACAGACTGATCAAAACCATAAATCACAGGTACAAAGTAATGTACAAGTTCAAACTCATCCCATGCACATATCTGGCAGTTTCCAGATGGTGAGGATTGTAGCAGATATCTGTTCTATCTATGGTCTTGAAGCGCTGCCACTAGAGATATAGCAGATAACTGTCCTACCTACCTATGACCTTAAAGTACCTGCCCCTGGGGTGTGACCTTGGCGCTACCCTTAAGACCTGAGACACCTATACACCACTCTTCTCTCCCTTGTGGGCTTGGATGCTGGGGTGGACTCAGGTGGAAGGACAGCATGGAACTGTACCTCAGTCTTCCAGGACCCTACAATAAATCTACTGTACTGTAAGGAGTCTTCCTTCCTACATATTCCTTTACTCTTCACGCAGACTGTGGATTTCTCACATTAGATGAAGAAGCCAATATTTCGTGTGTTTGTTATTGTTTTTCTCCAACTCCCATGTAGCAGTATTTTTATTTTATTGTGTGCTATTCTTAATCACTTCATATAGTAATCTAATTTTATTTACACATTTTTTATTATTAAGAAATGCATATTCTTTTTTTCCTTTTTTATTATTAAGAAATTTTCTGTTCATTTTACATACCAACCACAGGTGCCCCTCTCCTCCCTCATCCTCCCTTCCCCCCAAACCCACCCCCCATTCCCACCTGCTCCAAGGCAAGGACTCCCATGGGGAGTCTGCAGAGCCTGGTACATTTAGTTGAGACCTGTCCAAGCCCCTCCCCCTGAACCAAGGCTCTGTAGGGTGTTTCATCATAGGCACTGGGCTCCAAAAAGCCTGCTCATGCAGAAGGGATGGATCCTGATCCTACTGCCAGGGGCCCCTTAAGCAGATCGAGCTACACAACTGTCTCACCTATGCAGAGGGCCTAATCCAGTCCCATAGAGGCTCCACAGTTATTGGTCCACAGTTCATGAATTCCTACTAGTTTGGTTTGATTATCTATGTACATTTCCCATCATGACCTTGATGCCCCTTGCTCATAGAATCCCTCTTTTCTCTCTTCAGCTGGACTCCGGGAGCTCGGCCTGGTGCTTGGCTGTGGATCTCTGCATCTGCTTCCATAGATGCTGGATGGAGGATCTATGATGACAGTTAAGGTATTCACCAATCTAATTACTGGAGTAAGCCAGTTCAGGCACCTTCTCCACTATTGCTAGTAGTCTAAGGTGGGGTCATCTTTGTGGATTCCTGGGAACTTCCCTAGCACTCTGTTTTTCTCTGTTACCTTGATGTCTCACTCTATCATGGTACCTCTTTCCTTGTTCTCACACTCCATCCCTGTTCCAGCTCAACCATTCCATTTCCTCATGTTCTCATCCCCCATCACCTACCCTCCATTGCTCCCCCCACCCTCAGCTTGCTTATGGAGATCTCATCTATTTCCCCTTCCCAGGGCAATCCATGTGTCTCTCTTAGGGTCCTCCTTTGTTAGCTAAGTTCTCTGAAGCTGTAGGTTGTAGTCTGGTTATCCTTTGTTTTACATCTAGTATCCACTTATGAGTGAGTAAAAACCATGTTTTTCCTTCTGAGTTTGGGTTACTTCACTTAGGATCTTATTTTCTAGTACCATCCATTTGCCTGCAAATTACATGATGTCATTGTTTTTTACTGCTGAGTAAACTCCATTGTGAATATGTGCCACATTTTCTTTATCCATTCTTCAGTTGAGGGGCATCTAGGTTGTTTCCAGGTTCTGGCTATTATGAATAATGCTGCTATGAACATAGTTGAGCATGTGGATCAATGGCATCGAATTAAAGACATGACATTAATATGCACACCTATGAATACCTGATTTTTGACAAAGGAGCCAAAACTGTACAATTGAAAAAAGAAAACATCTTCAACAAATGGTGCTAGCATAAGTGGATGTCAACATGTAGAAGATTGCAAATAGATCCGTATCTATTACATGCACAAAACTCAAGTCCAAGTGGATCAAAGACCTCAATATAAATCCAGGTACACTGAACTTGATAGAAAAGAAAGAAAGAGCCAGGCAGTGGTGGTGTACGCCTTTAATCCCAGCACTCGGGAGGCAGAGGCAGGCGGATCTCTGTGAGTTCGAGGCCAGCCTGGGCTACCAAGTGAGTTCCAGGAAAGGCGCAAAGCTATGCAGAGAAACCCTGTCTCGAAAAACCAAAAAAAAAAAAAAAAAAAAAAAAAAAAGAAAGAAAAGAAAAGAAATAGCCTTGAATGCATTAGCACAGATCACTTCCTAAATATAACACAAGTAGCACAGACTCTGAGATCAACAATTACTAAATGGGACCTCCTGAGAAGCAATGCATATTCTTTACAGTTTATTCTTAGATAATTTCATACATGCATATAATGTATTTTGATCATAAAGGTCCATATTACCTTATATTTTCCCCCAACTCTTCCTGAGCCCTATATTTTTCCAACAAATTATCTATCTACTTTCATGTCTTATTTTATGACTTACTTATTTAATTAGGGTTAATTGAATGAGTATAGGTAGAGGGTTATTTACTATAGCATGAGTTACATCACTTAACAAAATGCCCCACCTTTCTTCATGTAGCCATTGATTGCCAGTGGATACTCCAGGAGAGTTGGACCCTCTCAAGTTTCTCCTATATTTATGAGAAAATGGAGACTTATGCAGGTAATTGCATACAGTAATTTTATAAGCTCAGTAGCTATGTCATATCCAGGAGACAAAGTTCACAACACATCTATCCATCATTCAGGTACACTTCTATAAGGTTCCCAAGCCTTGGCAAATGAAATACAGGTGTCCCTCATAGGGATGGGTGCTCCAGATCACTTATTCTCAATACTTTCAGCAGTTATGGGCCCCTGCATTAACCACTGCCCACTGCAAAATGAAGGTGTGGACATATTATATGTGTTTGTGTATGCACATACAAGTGTGCATATGTGTGCACCTGTATGTGTGTGTTTGTTTACACCCACAGGTTAGTACTATCCTCAGCCTTTTCCCAATCTGTGGGTAAATAACCAGAAATATTCTTGTGTTTTTCTTTTCAAATATCATTCATGTATTTAACTAACTTTATTTTGGAAGCTTTTCATCATCACAAAATCTGTTGTGGGTTTATTTTTCCCCAGTTCTTTATTTTTCTACTCTCTTGAGTTTTCTTCCTTTTCATAACTTTTCTCCCTACTTTCTCTCTTCACTTTCCTTTGTTTAGCTTAACCGTATTCACCTCCTTTCCCTTTCTCTGACTCCTTCATTTATACCATTCATTTAATATTTGTACAATTTCAGTAAATACATTTTAACTGCATAGTAGTACAGTAGCTCTGCTATGTTTAGTTTATGGTAATTTGTTAGGGATTATGGACTTTAATCTATTTTAGGCATTTTATATTTTTTATGGTTGAATATTGGTGCTGTCACATCAATCTGTTTTTTTTTTTCCTTATGTCAATGGTACTAGTGATTCAGCCATCAAGAAGAGGATGCACAGTAAGATGATTCTCATGTACAAGTAGATGAGAAATCCACATCAAAAGAATTCATGATCACAATCCTCAAAGAACCTAAAAACACTGGGTCACTCTGTAGAATCCATCGATGACTGCATTCAAAGGCACAGAAATGGGCTATAATTTCAAATGTCCACTAGTAAGATTTATTAGGAGCTGGGAACATGGCATCTGGCTACTGCTAGGTAGGTATCTGTGAGTTCAAGGTCAGCCAGTAGTATGTATTGCATTCCAGAATAACCAGAACTACATAATAGGGAGACTCTGTTTTCAAAAGTAAAATTTCATTAGTAACTTCAACTAGGATAAAAGCAACAGATAATTGAAGGAAGGCAATCACCCAGGATCCTAGAGGGAAAAGCCAGCAACAAGAAGGAAAAAGTTGGAAAAATAAATGAGAATGTCAACAACATAGATGAAAAAGTCAGAAAAGTGAAAGAGAAATGAAACGAGTTCCGAATTTTGAAGAAAAAACATGTAGAAATATTGAAAAGAAAAAACTCAGTGTATCATTTTGATATAAAAAGAGATCATAATGGCAAGATGCACTGATAGAGATGAATAATAATAGAGAAGCAGAAGTAATAGTATACAGGCTGGAGAATAAATTTGGGGAAACATTTTATGAAATTAGCAATTAAGAAGAAAAGATACATGAGCATAAGCATAACTAACCCTAAGAACTCTAAAACATGAACAAGAGACCAAACCTAAGAATCCACAGAGACAGCAAGGGGATGAGATTAAAGCTAAAGAGTCTTAAAGAATCAATTCAACTAAATTCTCACAGTCTAGACAAAGAAGTGTTTGAACACCCAAGCACAGTGCGAATCCTTCAATGCTTTCCATCACATATCGTAGTTAAGATATCAAAAACACAGAGGAAAGTGAAATGTGTAAGTCACTACAAAGGCAAACACATCAGAATAGCATGGAGTGATATATTTCAAGCTCTGGGAGTAAATAACTGCCAATCCAGATTGCTATATTCAGCAAATCTATCTTTTCAAGTTGTTGGAGAAATAAAGACATTTCAAACAGGCAAAAACTAAAACAGTTTGTGACTATAAGCCAGTACTGCAGAAGACTCTTAATGTAATACTGTGCAGAGAAGGAAGAAAAACAGTCTCCATAATGGGATCCCAGAAAATAATAAACTTCATCAAATGAGCTGAAGATGTCTAGGACAGAATCAGTTATATCCAACACAGGAAATGAGCAAGCCATATATTCTAATATGGGGGGCGGGGGCGGGGGAAGCAACACCAATGTAATCAAATAGAAAAAAAAAATAGGAGACATCATGGGGATCAGGAGAAACCAGGCGCTAGGTAAGTTCCCAGGAATCCACAAGGATGACCCCAGCTTAGACTACTAGCAATAGTGGAGAGGGTGCCTGAACTGGCTTACTCCAGTAATCAGATTGGTGAATACCCCAACTGCCATCATAGGGCTTTTCTCCAGTAACTGATGGAAGCAGATGCAGAGATCCACAGCCAGGCACCAGGCTGAGTTCTAGGCATCCAGTCAAAGAGAGAGAAGAAGAACCCTATGAGCAAAGGCATAAAGATCATGATGGGGAAACTTACAGAGAGAACCAAACTGAACTAGTGGGAACTCATGAACTTTAGAACAACATCTGTGGAGCCTTCATGGGACTGGACTAGACCCACTGCATAGGTGAGACAGTTGTTTAGCTTGACCTGCTTAAGGGGCCTCTGTCAGTGGGATCAGGATCCATCCCTGCTGTATGAGCAATCTTTTTGGAGCCCAGTGCCTATGGTGGGATATCCTACACAGTCTTGGTTTAGGGGGAGGGGCTTGGACCTGCCTCTACTGAATGTACCAGGCTCTGCTGATTCCCCATAGGACGCCTTACCTTCTTGTAAGAAGGAATAGGGGGTAAGTGAGCATGGGGGAGGCTGAAGGGGTGGGAGGAAGGAAGAGGGTGATCTGTGATTGGTATGTAAAATGAATGAAAAAACTCTTAATAAAAAAAACAAAGTTATAGGAATTAGTAAGCATCTTACATTAAAGCCCTTATAAATATAAATATAAATTAACTAAAAAATGAAGAGATACAGACTACCTGGCTGGAACAAAATATTATGTCTAACTTTTGTTGTGTCTAAGTAACATCTAATTGATAAAGGCACCTGTGAACTTTAAGTTCCATTGTTAAGTTGAGTGGATTTATAATTGTTACCAGGGAAATCTGGACTTCCTCTTTGTGTTCTTAGTCTCATTAATAAAATAATTTGGGAATAGTGTTATTGGTTGTCTTGCTCCTTTGAGGGGACCACCACCCGGCTCCCACATAAATCACACACAGAGGCTTATTCTTAATTATAAATGCCCAGCCTAGCTTGGCTTTTTCTTGCCAGCTTTTCTTAACTTTAAAATGTCCCATTTACTGTTTGCCACTGGGCTTTTTCCTTTTATTACTTCTGCAATATCTTACTTTTACTCTTACTCTGTGGGTGGCTGTGTGGCTGTGTGCTGGCCCCTAAGCATCCTCCTCTCCTTGTTCTCTTGTTATTTCTTCTTTTCCTTCCAGATTTCTCCTACTTATTCTCTCTGCCAGTCTGCCTATCCTTTCTTCTGCCTCACTATTGGTCATTCAGCTCTTTATTAGACCACCAGATATTTTACACAGGCAAAGTAACACAGCTTCACAGAGATAAACAAATGCAACATGAAAGCATGCAACTCATCTTTGCATCATTAAACAAATGTTCCATAGCATAAACAAGTGTAACACATCTTAAAATAATATTCTACAACAGAATGGATTCAAAAGAAGCTACAGAATAATTTTCTAAGGTTTTAAAAGAAAATTCCCAGGTGATAAGTGTAAAATTCAGCAGCTTCCCAGTAGAGGAAGATACAAAAGAGAAAAAGCCATGTCCTTTGACTCAAGTCCAGGGTTAGGAGACCATACTCAGAAAAATAGATGGAAGAATAAAAAGAAAATGTACACTTTCTGAATAATTTAGTGCTGGGAGGGAGTTAACATATGAAGTTACATGATAGAAACTCTGTAAACAGCTGTTCTAGGGGGAAAGAATCCTGAGAAGAAAAAGGGCATTCATTGTGTTCTTTAAAGGGACAATAATTCCTTCTATCTCTTTTAGCATGTCTTTAAGTGGACCCAGTCTCCTGAGGGGTGGACTCATGGCTAGGTAATCTACCTGCCCAGCTATGATGTTAGGTCTCCACCGAGGTCAGAGATTTCATTCTCTTGAACACAGGGAAATAGTTTTTCCTTATTAGAATCTGACTACTACTGTAACAGAATCATCATAGAGACACACATAGGTGTGTTTATGAGATTACTTTCAGAAAACAATTACTGAAGAGGAAATACCCACACTGAATATGGGCAGCACTAACAATGAGATAGGATTCCAGACTAAACAAAAAAAAAAAAAAAAAAAAAAAAGGAAATCAGAGCTTGAGAGTTTATCTCGGTGGTAGAATATTCATCTATCAAGGGCAAAGCCCTAAGTTCACTCCTCAGCTCCAAAGGACCAAAAAGGAAATAGTGACCTTCACACAAACATTCATCTCCTTGATTCCTGACTGCACACACAATGTACCTAGCTGTCCTATGCCCCTGATTCCATGATTTTCATGCCACAGTGGATTCTACTTTCAAACTGTTAGACAAAATAAACCTTCTTTTCTGGAGTTGCTTTGTTGTTTTGTAACCAGTGAGAAAAGTAAATAAAATAAAAGAATTGTGCTAAAAAGTCAGGCCACCTCTATAAGGAAACTAATTTTTACATTCATAGGTTTCTGAAATTGATTTGGAGGATAAAAGTGGAGCTTCAAGCTAGAAAAACTCTAAAATGATGTAATAAGAGCTTAATTGTACACCTGCTAGGATTGAAGAAGACCAGAATACTGCGAGTGAAGACAGTGGAGACTGGTGAAATTTCAGAAGATAACAGAACTCTGTTTGGAACTGGATTACAGTCCATTTTTTGGTTATGTTTGAGCAAAGAAATCAGCTGAATTCTGTCTACGTACTGAGAACTGGAATTAGGCTGAACTAAAATAATGGACTCATTTATTTGATGAATGGAAGTTTCAAGATAGCACAGCATCCAGCCTCTGGATGGTTACTGTGCAGTGTACTGATTCAGATCTGTAATGGGGAGGGGTCAGAATGGCAGGAGAATATGCAGTTTGGCAGGAGAGGAGTGTGAGCCAGTTGAAAGTTGCAGGTAATAGGGGTGTGCCAAGAAGCCAACATTATTGACAAGAAAAAGCACCAGTAAATGGAAACCTTCAAGTATGTACTTGGAAAATATGCAAGGTGTTAGGGGTGTAATATCCTTCACATCAAAGGCTCCAGTTTGTAAAAATATAAATACATATGAAGGGAGGCAACTTAAGCTTCGAATGCCACCAAAGAAAGTCCATGCTCAAAAACAGCTATCAAGGAGGTGCTTCCTCCTCAGGATTAGCCTTAAAGGCACACAAGCTAACTCGAACATTGTCAAACGGGATAGCAGAAGTTGCCAGTGCCATCCAGGTAATACTACTGGTCTTGCAGCCATGAATGATGTCACAGTAGAGGTTTCCTGCGGGCTGCATTGAGGTTTTAGAGAGCTGATGAGATGAAGAAATGTGATGTATGGTCAGATTCCTTGTAAGGGAATGCTGAAAAGGCATTGTTTAAAGATGAGAAAGTGAAGCCTAAGTTTTAGTGGAGATCCAGGATGTTGAGACGCAAAGACATATACTAAAGAAACCTCAAGCCATGAATTGGAGCTGATCTAAGGGAGAGGGTATGAATAACAACACAACACAGAATCAAACACAGAGTTGAATCTTTAAAAAAGATAAGTTAAATGGAGAAAACCTAACTGAACACACAAATGAACAAACAAAAAAAAGGAAAAAAATGCCCAAATTAATAAAATTAGACATGAAAAATTAGAGATTCTAAAAATTCCAATGAAATACAGAGAATCTTTGGAAGCTATTTGGATAGTTTCTCTTCCAAATACATGGGAAATCTAGAAGCAATAGATAAATTCAGTCATACATATGATATACCAAAATTAAATTGAGAGGATATAAACTACTATAAATAGATGTATTGCCCAGTGTGGTAAGATATGTCTATTGGGGCAAGAGTGGCATAAATGTTATGATTGTAACCAACCACTTTATTACTGGATTTAAGTCCCACTCCATAAGACAGAACTCACACCTGGGCAAGAATTGGTGACTTAATAGGTTACAGGCACTAGGGATAAATCTACCACTAATTCTCTTTATGCCCACAGATTAGCATAACTCTTGGTACTTGTCAGAGAAGCTTCTACTGGTCAAGGTGCAAATCAAGAGACTGACATTACCAGGCTTAAATTGGCCATTTCTATTAGAACCCCTGCTGCCAAGGCTCAGAGATTATGGAGGAGAAAGGAGTCAGAGGTTGGAGGGGATTGATGCAATGGAGAGAACATGGCAGGGCTGTTGCACATAGACTCTCACTGTGATTGTGACTATATGAATGAGGCTTGCACAGGTTCAAGTCAAAACTCTTACTACATCATTCTTGGAGATCTAGACCAAGGATTCTAAGTCAGTTTGCCACATAAATATCTGCACATTCTTTTTTATTGCCGTGCTATTCACAACAGCTAAAAGTGGAACCAGCTTTGATGTACACTTACAGGTGAATGGATTAAAAAAAAACATGGTACACAATCACAGTGAAATTTTATTCAGCCATGAATAGAAATGAAACACTGACATTTGCAGGAAAATGGATGATCTTGAAAAATCATTATATTAATGGGAATAAGCCAGTCAAAAAAAGAAATATCACATTTTTCTCTAATATATGGAACACAGATTTGCAAGTGTGTATGTAAGCATGGAATTGTAGAATTATTATAAATTTGGCCAATTTGGTAATAAATACCACCATAAGTTTATTCTAACAATTTGGCATGCATCCACATCTCCATATGTTAAACTTACTTTCCAAATCAAGATAATAACAAGGCTATAATTCCACCTAACATTGTATATCTATTCATGCACAACTGAAATCATATTCTAGAGTAGGTGTCATTTAAGTAGAAGTCATTTAAGGGAAGTCACTCTTTTAATATCCTGTATTTTAAATCTGATAATGCATATTTAGCAGTGTTTAAATTCTAATAAGAATTCAGTTGATGCTAAGTCACATGATAAATATAAGAAAAAAATGAGTATCTGCTCAATACATGTCTATATAACAAACATATTCTTAACAAAATATGAGATATACATTTATGACATTTGGGATGCTTGTTTCTGAAACTGGTCATGTGGCATTGATGGTATTTACAACATCCTTCTGCTACCCATTCTGTTTTCCTTCCACTCCCAGGGAGTACTTTAGGAGATCTTGGTTCTTCCCCCTAGAGAGATAGCCATACCTTCATTCTAGATAATTCTGGCACATTGGATTGAGTTGTTGAAGTTTCTCCCGGACTTTAATCACAGGCATGGTGATATATAATCTACTCTAAGAGTTCCTTTGAACTCAAGACTTTCATAAGTCCATGATGGAGTAGCAGTCAGTTTTCACTGGGAAACATGGAATGGAAAGTCAACCTTGCTATCACTGTAACTCTTTCTTAGCCTGTAGACTTTATGGCATGTACAGTCCAAAGTGGCATTGGCTGAGGGAAGTCTTAGCTTCTAGTTCAGTGGAATGGTTACTGTGCTTTCTGGATGTGTACAGTGTATATATTGGATAGCAATTCAGAGCATATACCTTTTTCCATCCCTGCAAGCTCTCACCACTTACATGGGACTATAATTTTGCTTTCAAATGTCCATTCCATCATCTTAACTACCAGATGATTCAGACTGTGGGAACATGATAAAACCAGTTAGTTCTATGAGCATGATCCAATCATTTCACTTGTTTGGCTGTTAAGTAAGGTCCTTGGTCAGAAGCAATCTTGTGTGGAATACCATTCTGTAAAATATATTGTTAGTCTGTGGGTAGTAGTTTTGGCAGAAGCACTGTATGTTGGAAAGGTAAACCATACCAGAACAAGTGTTTCCAAACAAAGGCAAAGCCTTGCCCTTTCCATTACAAATGAGGTCCAGTGTAATCAACATGCCACCTGGTCACTGGCTTGTCACACTGGGGAATGATGCCATGCTGGACTCTTAGTGTAGGTCTCTATTGATGGCAGATTGGGCACTTGCAGCAGCCATAGCCAGGTCAGTCAGCCTTGGTGAATTGAATCCATGTTGCTGAAACCATGCATAACCATAACCCTTGTCATCATGGCCATTTTGTTCATAGGCCCATTGGGCAATTAGAAGCCTGGCTGAGAAAAGAGATTGAATTGCTTAATGGGTTATCCTTTCTACTTATCTATTGCATGTTTTGCTTAGGCCACTTTATAATGAGGATTTTCAGAAAACACAAATGTCTTCATATCATTTGCCCATTTGGAGAGGTCTGTTCATAAAACTCTACCTAAATATTTCTCACTGATTTTTCAATCATGCTCCTTCCAAGTTCCTGGAAGCCAAACCATTGACCACAGCCCATGAATCTTTGTATAAATACACATCTGGCCATTTTTCCTGCTTAAGAGAAATAGACAACCAGATACCCTACCCAAAAGTCAGCCACCTTCAAAGTTTTACCCTTTTGTTATTGTTTGGGTTTTGTTGTTATTATTGTTGTTTGTTTGTTTTTGTTTTTTGTTTCTTTGTTTTGAGACAGAGTTTCTCTGTGTAGCCCTGGCTGTCATGGACTTGCTCTGTAGACTAGGCTGGCCTCAAACTCAGAGATCCACTTGCCTATGCCTCCAGGGGCTAGAATTAAAGGCCTGTACCACCAGCACCTGTTGTGGAATATTTATACACTATGTGAACATATATTGCTGTGATTGGTGTAATAAAATGCTGAAAGGCCAATTGCTATGCAGGAGGTATAAGCAGAATTTCCATGGATAAAAATGAAGAGGGGGAGGAATTGAGGTGGGCAGGCAGATGCCAATGAGACAGGGAGGGAGTTGGACATATAGAATGAAAGGAAGGTAAAAAGTCATGTGGTAAAACAGCAATGGGTTAATAGAAACAGGTTAATTTAAGTTGCAAGAGCTAGTTAGGAACAAACCTAAGCTATAGGTTGAGCTTTCATAATTAGTAAGAAGTCTCCATGTCATTATTTGGTAGCTGGCTGGTGGGACAGAAAAAGAATGGTTAAAACCACCCAGCTTCAAAGATTTCTCACAGTTCTTAATGGATGACCCAGAAAGGGATTGTAATTCTATAGCTACATATTTTTGAATGATATCTGCATAGTAAGTAGAACCACACATCTATAAACCAGGATGTAGCTTTCTTTTCTTCTATGAATCACAATGCAAATCCCAGGAGGCCATAGGTGTATTAGAGCAGAAGTAATCATAGGTATTGAGGCCGGTTTTCCCTGTAATGCATGTATGATCACATATACTCTTGTATTTTATGTTGGGCTTTATGATTTATGTTGACCAATGAACTTTATGGCTTGATGGGTCATCCAGCTCATGATGGACAGCTCAGATTACATGGTAACTTGATGGACCATTATAAAATGTCTTGTTTCCACTAAGGCTCAGTAGAATGCCAGGAGCTATCTCTCAAAGAAAGAAAAATTGTTTGAATATGACATTAAGATCTTGCTCCAAAATCCCAAAGGCCTCCTCTGTAATTTACCTATGGGTACCTGGTATTCCTATATACTTATCATATAAAGTAGACCTATATGACTCAGCCATTGTATACACTGGCATGTCCCCAAAGGGCATCATATCCTACTCTAGAGATACTTGCTTAGCCATGTCCATTGTTTGTGTATTCACAATAGCTAGGAAATGGAAAAAAAAAACTAAATATCCTTCAACTGATGAATGGATAGTGAAAATGTACATATACATAATAGAATTCTATTGTATGATAAAGAGATATGATTTTTGTAAGTAAATGGATGCAACTAAAAATATTGTACTAAACATGGTAACACAGAAATTAACCACACCAATTCATGAATTACCCCTTAAGGGTACCTCATCTCTATGGGCTTGCTGAAACTTAAGTCTAGTTATAAGACCCAGAGGTGAGAGTCTTAAGGGACATCAACATTTTCTTGCTTAGTGTTTCCTTTAGGAAAGATCATTGACAGTTCCATATGCAATGCAGGATGAACAACCTAGTACTACAGGGGTTGAAATGAATCCACCACTAAGGGTATGGAGACTACTTCTTAGAGCAAAATAAACACACCAAAATCAGAGATTTCATTGTCCTTGGACTCATTAGTTCCTCCCACATATTTTCCATCCCACATTATAGGATCCCATTCTTTTGCAATGATTGCCATAATGTTGACTGAAGGCAACTTTTGAAACAGATATTTGTTGTGATTCTGCCAATTTTAAGACAATGTACTCTATCTGTTTTTAAGAAACCTCATCCTTGTGGCTACAGGAGTGATGATTCTATCTCAAGGCACTCTTGGATCTCTTAACTCATCATTCTCCTTTGTTGCTTTATCCAGAGGTACTCTAGGCAACAAACTGATATATTCTAGCTTTACATAATATTCATTTGTTACATATGACAAGTGTCATGAAAATCCTTGTCTCTCATAAATGGTCACCTAGGAATACTGAATGCATTTATCTTATGTGTAAGCAGTCTACCTCATGGATCGTTAGTGCTCTCCGTACTCCATACTTTCAGAAGAGCCTTTAACAAGTTTAAGTATAGTTGAATTAGAGAGAATAAAGAGGCAGCTTCAGAAATAACCAAGTCTATTGGAGAAATTTATCCTTAGTTTTCTTTCTTTAAAACAAGTCTTGATACCAAAATTTGTTTTAGGAAGTATTCTCTGGAACCAGAACCGATAGAACTTATATACATTTTTAAAATAAATTTACTAAATTGGTTTATGAAATAGGAGCTGGATGATCTAACAAAGGCCATTTGTATACTGGAGAGATAGAGAACCAAGTAAGTGCTTAGTTCAAGGAACTTGGTGTGCTAAGTAGTCACAATCCAATGTTGAGAGTCTAGAATTTTCCTAGAGAGTATTCCTTGAAAGTCCAAAGAACTAGGAGTTTGAGGTCAGTGGAGATCTTATCAGGGATAGATGCTCACTCAAGAAGGAAAACCAAAGAGGAATGTGTACACTGCTTCCCCCCACCCTTGGGCAACTTGTTGGAAAGTACCACTCACTTTGAAGGCAAATTTCTCCTTAGATAATTGTCTCTAGAATTTCCTAGTAAGCATACCCAGAGATGTATCTGAAATGATGTCAAATCCAATCAAGCTGGGAATCAGGAACAAGGAACACAGATTAGGGATTTTACTGTGTTACCCATACTGCCCTTGAGTGTGTGATATTCTTGCTTCAGTCTCTAGAGTAGTTGGATTGCAGCTTACTTTGACTACTTATTTGTTTATGTAGCCTTGGGCAAGATAGTGTTTCTTACTTCTTTTTATTGGATATTGGAATATTAAAATATGCTCATATCATTGAGTCACTGTGACTCCATTTTTACAAATCTTATTGGAAGTAGTGCACATGAATATACATACTTGAGTTATTATTAGGAATGTGATAAACTAAGACTCAGAATATATAGTAGTTTTTACTGTATCAAAAGCTTCTCCAGTGAACTGTATTCTTTTTTTTTCCTTTAACAATTTATTCATTTATTTTTAATTAAGAAATTTTTTTCATTCATTTTACACACCAATCAAAGATCTCCCTCTTCCCTCCTCCTGTTCCCCAGTCTCCCCCGGACAACCCACCCCCAATTCCCTGCCAAAAGAAGGCAAGGACTCACATGGGGAGGCACATCCAGTAGAAGCAAGTCTAATCTCTCCCCACCGCCTCAAGGCTGCAGGGGGTGTAGCATCATAGATAGTGGGCTCCAAAAAGCCCCCTCATGCACCAGGGATGGATTCTGATTCTACTGCCGGGGGGGGGGGGGCAAAGCAGATCAAGCTACACAATTGTCTCACCATGCAGAGGGCCTAGCCCAGGCCCATGTAGGATTCACAGCCATTGATCCAACTTTCATGAGTTCCCAGTAGTTGGTTTGGTCGTCTCTGCAGGTCTCCACATCATGATCCTGATGTACTTGCTCACAGAATCCCTCCTCTCCCTTTCTCTCTGACTGGAGCTCTGCCTAGTGTTTGGCTGTGGATCTCTGCATCTGCCTCCATCATTCATTAGAGAAAAGCTCTGTGATGACAGTTAGGGTATTCACCCATCTGATCACTGGAGCAAGCCAGTTCAGTTCAGGCACCCTTTCCACTACTGCTAGTAGTCCAAGCTGGTGTCATCCTTGGGGATTCCTCACAACTTCCCTAACACCGGGTTTCTCTCTATCCCCATGATATCTCCCTCCATCATGGTATCTCTCTCATTGCTTTCCCACTTCATTCCTGTTCAAGCTTGACAATCCCATTCCATTATGTTCTCATCCCCCATCCCCTACCCTCTATTACCCACCCTCACCTCCAATTTATTCATGGAGATCTCATCTATTTCCCCTTCCCAGGGCAATCCATGCATCTCTCTTTGGATCTTCCTTGTTAGCTAGCTTATCTGGAGTTGTGGGTTGTTGTCTGGTTATCCTTTGCTTTACTTCTACTATACACTTATGAGTGGGTACATATCATGTTTGTCCTTCTGAGTCTGGGTTACCTCACTCAGGATGATATTTTCTATTTCCATCCATTTGCCTGCAAATTTCATGTTGTCATTGTTTTCTCTGCTGAGTAGTACTCCATTGTGTATATGTACCACATTTTCTCAATTTATTCTTCAGCTGAGGATCATCTAGGTTGTTTCCAGGTCCTGGCTTTTAAAATAATGCTTCTATGAACATAGTTGAGCATGTGTCCCTGTGGTATGATTGAGCATTCCTTGGGCTGGGTCTTGAGGAAGATTGATTCCCAATTATCTGAGAAACCACCACACTGATTTTCAAAGTGACTATACAAGTTTTTACTCCTGCCAACAGTGGAGGAGTCTTCCCCTTGCTCCACATTCTCTCCAACATAAGCTGTCTGCAGTGCTTTTGATCTTAGCCATTCTGACAGGTGTAAGATGTTATCTCAGAGTCATTTTGATTTGCATCTTCCTGATGACTAAGGATGCTGAACAATTCCTTAAATGTCTTTTGGCCATCTGAAATTCCTCCTTTGAGAATTCTGTTTAGCTTTATAGCCCATTTTTAAATTGGAGTGTTCATTATTTTGATTTCTAGTTTCTTGAGTTCCTTATATAATTTGGAGACCAGCCCTCTGTCAGATGTGGGATTGGTGAAAATCTTTTCCCATTCTGTAGGCTGTTGTTTTGTCTTATTTACTGTGTCCTTTATCTTACAAGAGCTTCTCAGTTTCAGGAAGTCACATTTATTAATTTTTGCTCTCAGTGTCTGTGCTACTGGTGTTATATTGAGGAAGTGGTCTCCTGTGCCAATGCGTTCAAGACTACTTCCTACTTTCTCTTCTACAGATTCAGTGTAACTGGTTTTATATCGAGGTCTTATCCACTTGGACTTGAGTTTTGTGCATGGCAATGGATCTATTTGCAATCTTCTGCATGTTGACATCCAGTTATGCCAGCACCATTTGTTGAAGATGCTTTCTTTTGTCCATTGTACAGTTTTGGCTTCTTTGTCAAAAGTCAGGTGTTCCTAGGTATGTGGGTTAATGTCAGGGTCTTCAATTCAATTCCATTGGTCCATATGTTGGTTTTTATGCCAATACCAAGCTGTTTTTATTACTATGGCTCTACAGTAGAGCTTGATATCAGAGATGGTGATGCCTCCAGAGATGGCTTTGTTATACAGGATTCTTTTAGCTATCCTGGGTTTTCTGTTTTTTCAAATAAAGTTGAGTATTGTTCTTTCCAGGTCTGTGAAGAATTGTGTGGGATTTTGATGGGGATTGCATTGAATCTGTAGATTGCTTTTGGTAAGATTGCCATTTTTACTTTGTTAATCATATCTATCCATGAGCATGGGAGATCTGTAGCTAGAGAATTTCTCTCCAGCTTCCTCTAAGTTCTGCCAGTCCCAGAACCCACTTATAAAACAAACACACAGATTCTTTTATTATTTAAACTGCTTGGCCATTAGCTCAGGCCTATCATTGCCTAGCTCTTACTCTTATATTTAGCCCATTTCTATTAATCTTTATTTTACATCTTCCTTGTCCTGGCGGCGGCTCCAGGCATTCCCTTCTTTCCTTCCTCCTTCTCTGTAAGTCCCACCTATACTTCCTGTCTGGCTATTGGCCAATCAGTGTTTATTTATATAGAGTGATATCCACAGCAGAGATCTTTCCATTTTCTGATATCTTCTTCAATTTCTTTCTTCAGGGACTTACAGTTCCTTTTATACAGGTCTTTCACTTAGTTAGAGTTACCCCAGAGTATTTTATATTATCTGTTCCTATTGTAAGGAGTGATATTTTCCCTGATTTCTTTCTCAGCCTGTTTTTCATTTGTATATAGGAGGGCTACTGATCTTTTTTAGTTAATCTTGTATCCTGCCACATTACTGAAGGTGTTTATCAGCTGTAGGAGTTCTCTGGTAGAATTTTTGGGTCTCTTATGTATACTATCATATCATCTGCAAGTAGTGAAAGTTTGTCTTCTTCCTTTCCAATTTGTATCCCTTTGATCTCCTTTTGTTGTCTTATTGCTCTAGCTAGAACTTCAAGTACTATATTGAATAAGTATGGGGAGAGCAGACAGCCTTGTCTTATTCCTGATTTTAGCAGGATCTCTTTGAATTTCTCTCTATTTAATTTGATGTTGGCTTGCTGTATGTTGCTTTCATTGTGTTTAGGTGTGTTCCTTGTATTCCCATTCTCTCCAAGACTTTTATCATGAAGAGGTATTGGATTTTGTCATATGCCTTTTCAGCATCTAACAAAATGATCATGTGGTTTGTTTTTTTTTCTTTCAGTTTGTTTATATGGTGTATCACATTGACGAACTTTCATATGTTAAACCATCCGTCCATCTGAGATGAAGCCTACTTGATCATGGTGTATAATTTTTTGATGTGTTCTTGGAGTCGTTTTGCCAATATTTTATTGAGTATTTTTGTTCATGAGGGAGATTGGTTTGTAATTCTCTTTCTTTGTTGCATCCTTACCCACAGACATGGCCATGGGCATAGTACACAGCAAAGGAAATGTTTATGTGAAGAACTACAGCAATGTTTTCTAAATATTCTAGGTCTTAGAACATAACCAAAGTAGAATATAGACTGACTATTAGAATTCTGTGTTTTCTAAGACAACTAAGTTTCCATTATTTTAGTCATTATAAGTTGGGAATTGATACAGAGAATAATGGTCTAATTTATCCTTATTCAATAAGCGATAACTACTAAAGTAAAAGTCGCCAATGAAAGGACAAGAAACAAAAGTTCTTGGATGCCATAAGAACATCAGGGATATAAGTGTTAGTGCATATCACCTCAATTCTCAATTCGATAGACTCAACAGTACCGTTATCATCCACCACTACCACTTTGATTTGGTAATAATCACTTTATTGCTTTTACATAAGGACTCGGTAAAAACCTATCCAAACAATTACTTCAACCCTCTTTCCAATCAGATTATTAAGCCTGAACAACTTCCAAGCATAAATCTAGACCTGTTACCCTCATAAATGCTTTGTCACCGTACAAACTACTATGGAGTGCCTCCCCCTGCTCTTTGTTCCTGACTTCTTATCACAAGTTCAGTTCTAGAGATGGTATGTTTTGTTTGGTACTATCAGAGATAGCTTTCACACCAAGGGCTAATATTACAAAAATTACCCCCACTTTGTAAAAATGTATGCAAATCTTTTAATTTCTCCCACCTGGCAACACTTTTGCTTATCACAAAGCACACCTCCACTGCATTTCAGATAACTTGGTGGCTTGGAGGCTCCTTCTCCCTTTCCTTCATTTCTCTTCTACTGATTCATTTAAAACTAGTCAGTTGGGAAAGACCATGAGGCCAGGTACCACATCCATTAGAATGAAAAGCAAGCGAATCTCCTGTCTTGAAGAGCTTGCTAACCCCTTTTGGGTGCTGGCAACACCCTTTGTGTAATAAGAAATTGCCTTGCCAAACTACTTTCATTTTGCTCCTCTGTTCCCTTGTGTGATAAGATTGCTCTTTCTTTGCTTCAAACAAGGCAGACATGAGCAGATCTACATACCACCTTGTAGCTAGAGTTTTCCTGCCTGGCCCACAGTCAGGACATTCTCTCTCACCCGCCAGTCCCACAGCAGCTCAGACCCAACCAAGTAAACACAGAGACTTCTATTGCTTACAAACTGTATGGCCGTGGCAGGCTTCTTGCTAACTGTTCTTATATCTTAAATTAATCCATTTCCATAAATCTATACCTTGCCATATGGCTCGTGGTTTACCAGTACTTTACATCTTCCTTGTCCTGGCGGCAGCTCCAGGCAGTCTCCTTCTGCCTTCCTGCTCTTTTATTTCTCCTCTCTGTTAGTCCCGCCTATACTTCCTGCCTAGCCACGGCCAATCAGGTTTTATTTATTGACCAATCAGAGCAACACATTTGCCATACAGACCATCCCACAGCACAGCCAAGTGCAGACCATCTCAGACACCTGCACTCAGGCCTGTGGTCCTAATCATCCTCTATGTGGACCTGCTGGGTAAAGCCATGAGGAACCCAAGAACGGGCTCCCACAGGACATACAGAACATCCCACAACACCACCTCCTTTAACCACAAGAAGTAATGCCAAAAGATGAAATGTCTCTTAGACACTGTGGCAGACTCTGGCCACTCTGAGAGCTACAAACTACCTGATGTTTTCCCCAAGGCGAGGCCCTCAGTGCTGCCTCAAAGAAGACTCAAGAAAGAACGCCTCCATTTCTAACACAGCTCCTCCATAGAAAGCCTTCTTTTCCCTTACCAGGAAAAGGTATAGATTACAATTAAATCTCATTTCTCTGAGTCATGAGATCCTAGCTGATTTAATTATTACATATGGGAACACTGAGGTAATCAGGCTCTAACACATCTCTCAATCAACCTCTAAATGCTTTGGCCTGCTTCCAATTTCCTTGAGCTTATGCCCAACTTTGCAAACCACATTATATCAATATTCATGAAATGTCTCTGTTAACTCATGATTGTGCTCCAAGATCTTCCTTAGGCTTGCTCTCCAGATGCAGAGGTCTCTGGGGGAAGGGATTTTCTTCCGACTATTCCAAATATTCCCCTGCCCAGGCAAGTATCGCTTAGCTTCCAGTACAGCTGTGCTTTGTTGTTTCTATGCTGTTCCAGGCCAAAAGCTTTTTCCATCACGTTCCCTCGTCAAAAATATGTACAACCGTTAATTTCTCACCCAGTTACATCTCCCTCTGAAAGCATTTCCTATCCATCCTATTGAGTACCTCTGACTCATAGCCAACCTCTTCTTTCTCTCTCTGCTGAACAGGTCTTTTAATTCGGTTATTGATCCACTAGTATAGTCTCTATGGTGACTTGTAAATTTCTCTCTTCCTGTAAATGCATTCCCAGCTTCTCCTGCAACATAGCATAATCTAGACTAGTGCAGCATAACATGTGTTATGTAACAAGCACATCATAATATAAAAAATCCTATAACAGTTAAAAACTTCAGTTTAACAGGGCTCCTTCTCTGCAGGACCTTTCCTTCTTTAGCACATCTTCCATCTCTCCTCAAACTCTCAGAACGTCATCCCTGATCCAGGTCTTTCTTTCTATCTGCTTGGCCATCTGGTAAGTTACTACTTCAATCTTCTTCAGTGTAACAGAAGCCAATAGGAGAACATGGTACACACTTCGGCTAATGAGTGTCGGTTTCCTTGTTTCTGTAGATTAAGCTCAGATAATCTATGAAGAAATGCAGAGCAACTGATGGTCTGTAGAAGACCATCCTTGTAACAATATGAAGCCCTATAAAGGAACAGGTATTATCTAGCTTAGCTACTGAATTTCTGAACAAATGCATGGTCTTATGTTGAGTTTTGGGTGAATAAATAAAGCATTTGTCTATTTTTTTTAAATATTATAAACTTTACTTAAAAATAAAACTGCAGAAAATAAATACATCACAAACGAAAATTAACTAGGCCCTGTCATACAACTCAGTGAACCATTAAAATGGGCATTCAGAGCAGAAGCTGTGGAGCTTAACGTTAAAATTCACACTTTGAGTATCAAATATATTTTATGCACTTATCTATCATGCATATACTCAAGTTTTTTCTCTCCCTCTCCCCCCCCCTTCAACAATTAGTTCAATGTCCTCTTTCAGAACTCATGTGTAGAAAGTGTCTCAAGAAGACAGGAGAATGAAGGAAAAATAAGATGTAGTGGTTGCCTTTCCTCTGGGACTCTGAAGGAGAAATTGTCTTAGACCACAGTATCAAAAATCTTCTAGCTGTTCACTGCAGACCATTTAGTAAGCATCATAATGTTTAAGCCTCCACATTTTAAATTTCTATAACAAAGAAACTGTCTCCTGTCTTCAAAGACCTTACAATGCAATTTTGCAAGCCAAAATAGCCACATAAGACAACAGTGAGAATAAGACAGTGTGGAATTCAGTTGTGTAACATAAGATTCTGACTTGAGTGCAATCCTTTTCTCTATCCAGGGAATGGCCTTGGACATTTACACAATCTTCTAAGGTTAAACTGAATGATGATTTTTATCTTCTTGATATATTGGGAAGATCAAATGAAATACTGCGATTAAATAGCAGTTCTAGCAGCTGATTTTATTTTGCTGTCTCATCATTAGAATTGCTATAGCTGTGTATGACAGTAAATAGTGACCAATGAGATGAATTCTAAGCAGGGCTTCCTATGAGAGACCAAATGAGTTTGAGCTTCAGGAGACTGGCAGACATATTGGAAACTGGAAAGACAATCAAGGCTGAGAAAAACCCTTATAAATGAGAACAAAATCATAAGGAGTTTAGATAGGTATGACCAACTAAGGAGCCCACATAGAAATAACACTTCCCAATGGCTGACAGTGTGAGTGGACCACATTGTAGACCCTTTCCATGAGCTGTTGAACAGTGCATTTATCACACATTGTGCCTCACCATACCACGGATCAAAACTATGACCATGTGACACATTCTGAGAGCCTTGGCCTAGATGTTAGAATTTAGCTAAAATTTGAGAAAGTGAAAACTTTGCCTTTCCTTTTAGATATTTATAAATAATTTGTTCATAAACCTGGTGGCTCTGTAGAATGTGTGTATCTGGTAACATTAGCAATATCTAAAAATTAATGAAAAAAATCTCACCTGTCCTTTTCAGAGTGACCTTCTCTGAAAGGCTTGCTATATTATTATGGCAACTGGTTAAATTAAGCTTTAAAGAAAAAAAAAACTAATAGAATAATTAATTTTGGATTCCACAAATTTCCAGTAATAAGCATTACTAATGCTTCATTTTTGGGCCACTGGATAACTAATTTAAACTTTTTTTCTCATTATGTAGTCAATTTAGTTAATTTGAGGAGGCCACATTAGTTTTTCTCCTTCTTACTTTTATTAGCTTTTGGCCTTCATCCAACTTGTCTTAATCAAAATGCTTATTATTTGTGTCTTGCCATTAAGGATAATCTAGTTATTCTATAGATAGCAAATTGCATGTTAGGGAAAAAATGGAATCATTTAGTTGCTACCACACAATTCTTCTGCTTCTTCTGAGTAAAAGCAGAAATATTTGCAATTCAATAGCATGGAGTCATTCCGGGACAAGGGCTAATGGCCGTTAAAGGGAGTATTCTCTGACGACTGCACTGTGCAAATTAAAGTCTTTTACTTTGAATGTTGAACAATCTTATGTATATTTATCCCACTGCTACTGAAGAAAAGAAACGTGATTTTTGTAAACAATTCATTTTGTTTCCTCAAATATTTATTGGATGCCCTACTATGTGCCAGGCATGGGTCTATACTCTTTGGGTATAGGCAGAAACAAGACACTGATTGCTCTCACAAGGTTTGTGTCCTAAGAGGAGGTCAGAAAGCTTAGCTTACTTTCATAAGATGTCACACTAAGCAGGGGGAGAGTCCTCACAGATTCTGTGAAGGCATATACAATGGTTGGAAGAAAGTGCTGTGAAAGGGGCCACGGATGCAGAAGGGTCCTATTTTATGTGGCATGGTCAGGGAAAACATGCCAGATAAAGAGAGCATTTGACCAGAGAGAATATATAACACAGATATACAATCTCTGATGCTCCATGCTCACCCATAGCCATAAATCAACAGCCTGGGTAAGGAGATTTAGCAGGGCTTCTCACTCATCAAAATTCTCTAAACTTGTATTGCTAACCAGAACATGGGTCTCTGTCTTTCAAATGTTAATAAATGGTTGCCGGCTTAATATTGACTCGAAGGAGAGACTGTAAATCTGAGAGGTTGCCACTCTGTCATACATCATGCATATTACAGAAATTAGCAGGCTCCTACTGCCCAGAAGGCTGAACAAAAGTGGGATTTATACTCTTTCCTCCCTGATCTTTCACACATGAATCAAATGATATATTCCCAAAGAAGAATTAGAAACTGACACGCTCTATGCCAGCATGTAGATAAGGTTGGGACCTGTGTACATCGATGGTTGCACTCCGATCTCATGTGTCGCTGCCATATGGAGATTAATCTGGCTCAGGCCCTGCTGATAGTTAGAATTAATAATCATCCTTACACAATGCCAGCCGGTCACCACAGAAACGTGCTCCCGAATGAGGCTGGAGTCATCAAGCACAACTCAGCCATCACCTGCTCCTGTTTCCCCCTTTGTTAACCTTCAAATTAAACACAGTCACAAACCACTTATGGGGAAAACAGCTTTCTACTGCCCTTAGGAATCCTGGAAGCAGCTTTCACAACATCGTCCCAGCACCAAATCCAGGCCCTATTCTTCTATTCAATCCTATTGAGGGCCTTTTAAAGAAAAAAAAAAAAAAGTTCAAAGAAGTGCTGTATGTGGATTTTTCAGCTCACAGCAGATTTGAATTTGCTAACTAGTAGAAACAGGAAAAGGAGACCTATAAAAGAAGTAAATAATGAAAATTGACTGTTGATCCAGTCCGAATACGGGCAAATTTTAAGGACGCAGCAGAACCCAGCAGTGAATTACATCAGAGCACAGATTAAAAGTGGATGCTGACTCTGAACGAGATCAGGTCTTTCCTGTCTTTGTGACCCAGAGCAAATTTTCCAGGTTCTCTGTGCTTTTGTTGCCTGGGCTGCAAAATGGGATTAATGGTAATGCCTCGGACTAGAGAGATGGCAGGCCTTTAAAGGCTAGGCTCCTAACCATGGAGATGAAGGTAATGCCTTGTTAAAAGGCTCTTACCTCATACCTTGTGAGCACAGCTTCGATTGACCATGTGTACGTTCCTAAGGTTGACTTTGCTCTCTTGATGTCTTAATAAAAAATATACTTTCCAGAGTTTGATACATAAAGACACCTAATCACTGAGCATTTTAATCATTATGGTCCATACTAGAAATTTTCCAAGAATGCTGAACTTTAGAAGGGTCGTTTCATTGGTAAAATTAGTGGGTTTTATTCACAAATAGAATAGCGATGGATTTCCATTGATTAAAATGAATGCTAACATATTTTAAGACACTTTCCAGCACTCTATGGGAACCCTTGGATGCTTTTAACATTAGAAATAGTATATTGAGCCGGGCAGTGGTGGCATACACCTTTAAAACCAGCACTTGGAAGGCAGAGCCAGACGGATCTCTGTGAGTTTGAGAGCAGCCTGGTCTACAGAGCAAGATCCAGGACAGGCACCAAAACTACACAGAGAAACACTGTCTTGAAAAACAAAGATAAACAAAACAAACAAACAAACAAAAAAGAAATTATACTGAGCTGAATTTCTAAATAACTTTGCATCCAATAGCTCGCTGTGAAGATTTCCTATCCTGTCTATGACTAGACACTGAGCAGTTCCTACTCTACAGTATTATGGTGTGTGCCTTAGGGAGCCTAACACAAGTCCTGGCCAGATTTCTCAAAACTACAGTGATTTCACCAAACAGATTATGCCTATTTTTTCCTGTGCTTGTATTCTCACAAATGTCTATAATGTTCCCATTATCAATTTACAATGATGTAAGAATTTGTTACATATTTTAAGCACATTTCCATTATGAGTATTTATCCTTTTAATTTGCATTTGCAACTGTAAGCCTCATTTGTATGAAAATACTCCACTTCTAATGCAAGTTTCCATTTCTAGATATTGCTGTTTTAGATTTTACTGCAGGACCTTTGAATCAATATGATTTTCCTCAATGGTGAGCAATTTTCACTGGTCATCTGCATTTATGCATATCCTGCACACACAAGCACTATTTACCAGCCTTGTTCTGGAATGTATTTTTAAGAATGACTATGAGGGCTTGAGAGATGGCTCAGCTGTTAAAAGCTAGGCTCACAACCAAAAACATAAGAATGACTGTGTATACATATGTGTATGCAATAGCAATTAGTGAGAGAATGGAAAGCTGTATCAGAATGTTTTAGGGGAGGAAACAGAAGGGAGAAATGTTCTAATTATATCATATTTCAAAAATTAAAAAATAAGAAAGGACTGTGTAATCCAAACTCCTTGGAAGATTAGGATAGACTCTCATTTATCAAGAGGCAGAGTTATGTAGTGCCTAGAGCTATAATACATATCTTGTTAGGGTGTAAATTTCCACTGAGGATATATTAGAAAATATATAATTTCTGGTAAAAATTGTAGGTTTTTTAAAATTCCACAAGTAAATTTTTAGAATTCCAGAAATGTGAGATTCCTTTTCTAAACAAAATTTACAGTCTGTGTGAGAGTCACCTGGTCTTCGTGGTGTTAACATATCAGAACGGGGGCTCAAGAAACTAAATAAGAGAAATGGGACCCAAATAAAAAAAGAAGCTAATCTGATGTGGCTATTGCTATGAACACAAACTGTAGTTTAGTATTCACTTAAGAATCTTATGTTTTTTGCCAGCATCCATAAAACCATAGCACACCAGACTGTTCACTTCTTAGTAGCATAAATCTCACATATTCTTGACATGCATCAATCAATTCTAAATTTATTTTATTTCAAGTAAGCAATAATGATGAATACTATGAAGTTCAAAGATGGGCTTGGATACTGTGGAGACCTTAAGAATTCTTAGTCTAGACAGAATGGAGAAACCAATTAGAATTCTGTTTTAGACAGGGACATGACTGAGAGCTTCAGAGTCTTGATATAAGAATTGGCTTGCAAGGGGAGAGTGAGACTATTTAAGAGAGCAGGCTCTTCAAGTGCCTTCAAGCTGATTGAAAGCATCTGCTTATATGCATATAATTGGAATTTCAATTACAAGGGATTCTTTTCTAGTCATTAAACATATCCTCAAAAAAATTCACCGAACAGTATTTCCACCTAGTTTTGGAAAAACATACTTTTCCTTAAAGATTTGAATTAAGAATTTTTTTTTTTTTTTGGTTTTTTTATTATTATTATTATTATTATTTTACAACACCATTCAGTTCAACATAATAGCCACAGAATCCCCTGTTCTCCCCCTCTCGCCCACCCCTCCCCCCAGCCCACCCCCCATTCCCACCTCCTCCAGATCAAGGTCTCCCCCGAGGACCGGGGTTGACCTGGTAGACTCAGTCCAGGCAGGTCCATTCCCCCCTCCCAGACCGAGCCAAGTGTCCCTGCATAAGTCCCAGGATTCAAACAGCCAACTCATGCAACGAGCCCAGGACCTGGCACCAATGCACAGCTGCCTCCCAAACAGATCAAGCCAACTGACTGTCTCACCCGTTCAGGTGGCCTGATCCAGTTGGGGGCCCCTCAGCCTTTGGTTCATAGATCCTGTGCTTCCATTCATTTGGTTATTTATCCCGGTGCTTTATCCAACCTTGGCTTCAACAATTCTTGCTCATATAAATCCTCTTCATACTCACTAATTAGACTCCCAGTGCTCCACCAGGGGCCCAGCCGTGGATGTCTGCCTTCAGATTCCTCAGTCCTTGGATGGGGTTTATGGCATCACTATTTGGGTGTCTGGCCATTCCATCACCAGAGTAGGTCAGTTCCTGCCGTCTCGCGACCATTGCCAGCAGTCTTTTGAGGGGGTATCTTTGTGGATCTCCGTGGGCCTCCCTAGCTCTCTGCTTCCTCCCCTTCTCACCTTCCCATGTGGTCTTCATTTACCATGGTCTCCTATTCCTTGTTCTCCCTCTCTTTTCTTGATCCAGCTAGGATCTCCCACTCTTTCCCTCGACTGTCGCCCTTCATTGTTCCCACTCATGACCAGGCTATTCATGTAGATCTTGTCCATTTCTCCGTGTCTTTTTTGGGGTCCCGTTTTCCAGGTAGCCTCACTGGTGATGTGAGTAGCAGTCTATTTTTTTTTTAAATAAAAAATAAATTTTTTTAAATAAAAAATTAATTTTTTTTAAAAAAAAATCCTACATTTTATAATGCTAGCTAAATATAGTCCTAGTAGAAATTACAAAATTCAATATGTCAAATCTGACATATTAAAGACCCACTTGTTGAATTTCCAATTTGGGGTGGTGGTGTGAGGAGTGCTGTGGTTTGACTCCATAGTAAAACAGCTGAAACCTGACACTCAGGATTTTTAACAGCAACCTCTTAAAGCCTTTGAAAGGTTTCCAATATAGTCATGGCAACTATATTGCCATAATTCACAAAATCTATTAAATCCCACAAGTGGCAGCTGGGGTCTATCTCGTATTTATACTAAAACTTCACTTGTTCTCCCTTAGCTCCTCAGGACACAAGCTGCCTCTGGATGGACATGAACATGAAGATAGAGCTCTGTAACACTGAAGATCTCTTTCAAGAGACAGAGTGTTTTCCCAGGAAAAGTAAGATCTGTAGACTCTTACTTCCTGCCCATTGACCCCAGCTACCTCAGGTTTCACAAGTGAAGTTCTTGGTGAGTACAGCTGAGCAGCTTTGGGTCACTTTCTTCTATCCCACCTGCAGGAATGTCATCACAGGTCTAAAAGATAAAGATTGTGAGACTCTCTTTCCTCTCATCCCAGCATACTCATAGGGTAGAAGATTCATCCAGTAGAAGGGAATCAAAGAGGCTAGAACACTGCTTTAGGGCATTCCAAGAGCTCAGCTGTGACCCTGACCTGCATTTCAAAGAAGTTATTCAAAGATTTCAATAAAAGGAGAAGAGTCACACCAGGGAAGGCGAAACGAAACAAGAAAAGAGCTTTGGATATCTCCTCCCCCAAACCAGAGTTTGAGGAAATGTGTAGGGAATTCCAAGCCTAAAGGCACTCTTAGAATCACATTTTCTTTCATAATACACAATTCGAGACCTAATGAATTCATGAGAGAATACAGAATATAGACCCACTTTATCAGATAAAATCTGAGTGAAAAAAGATAGATAATAAGAGACATTGAGAATAAAATAAACTTCAAAGACAGACTTTTTTAAAAAAAGAAAAACACTGGTTAAGAGATGTAAGAAATAAGTTGAATAAGACTCTGGAGTAATTTATGCCCTGGGATATTGTAGAAAGTGAGAAGCAATAGTCAGAAATTAGTGGAGCTAACTTCTAAGCCACATCAACAGTAGTAGGTGGTTGAAGATAACAATAAGGGATAAGGTGCTCAGATAACCATAATAGTGACTGAAACAGCTGAGAAAAAAAGACAGGTAAGAAATAGCCAAGGTAAGACATGTTTCTCAAGGACCCATGCCATGTGACTCACTTTCTCTATATGTTTGGAACAGTTATTCACTAAGATATGTGAGCCAAACAATTAAACAACCAAGCAAACAGAAACTGATGTAGGATAGTTGAGTTATGTGTTATTTAAAGTGTCTAGTTTCCAACAACAAATAAAATTTGAAGAGAATATTCCTAGACAAAGGGAAAAATGACAACAGAAACATTATGATGATATACTTCAGACATCTCTAGTAATATGCTCAATTAACTAAAAATAATTTCACTTAAAGAGATGAAGGAAGGTGTTATGAAAATTCCTTGCCAAAGAGAAAATAATCACTATGGATTTAAAGCTTTTTTTGAAAGAAATGGCAATTTTGTATTTGAAAAAGCACAACTGAATGGAAATAATATTTTAAATACATTTGTTCTAGAAGTAGGAGGAAATGGACAAATTGAGGTAGATTGGGAGAGATAAAGCAATCTTAAATAACAACAAGAAAAATATGAAGAAAGAACTTCAGAAAAAAAATGAATTTCAGGAATACATAAGGAGATAATAGGACACATACAAAAATAATATTAGAAGTAATAATGCCTAAAATTCATTGAAAACTTTAATTTATGTTATCCTTGATCCTACATAATCCTACACTGCCCTGTATCACATCCTAATTAAATGTTAAAAGATAGGAGAAAAATCTTGAAAACAGCAAGAGAAAATCACTCTTTGTGTATAAAGATGACTCAAATATGATTAACAACTGATTGCACTTTGGAAACAAGAGAAGCCAGAGGTAGTGGGATGTGTTAAATGGTGGAGTCATTGCTGGAGGGATCTCTCACTCCATGATCTTATATCCACCAAAAGAGTCTTGAAAAACTGAAGTGAAATAGAGATTGACCCAGAAGTCTTTGTTTCATATATCTGTTAGATGACAGATATTCAAGGAAGGTTTCTGAGCTGAAAGTAAGTGCTCCAATGTAGGAATGCAAAACCATGCACATTCAAAAGTATCAGTGAAGGTGATTAGCTAATTATAAAGGCATTTGGGGATACATCTCAAATACTTCTTTATAATCTGCTGTTTTTTTTCTTTGCTTTTGCTTTTGTTTTGTTTTACTGAGCAGTATACCAATGATTGTGATCATTTAAGAAGAAATCATCAGAAATCATTCTAAACTCATTAATCAATTCAACGGAGTAATCAGTTAAGAAGGGTAGACTATTGTGGTACTGTTCATGAGAAGATTTAAAGATACTAAAAATGACCTTTTATTTTGAGGAAACAAAAATTTCACTACCATTCCTTACTTAGCATACATGCCCCCCACCCACCCCCAGTCATGAGGTTTTTTTCTATTGTCTTTAGATTTTTAGTTCTAGAAGAAAATTACATTTACTCCAGTGCTAAGAAACAACCAAGCAATATTTTTGCTAAAAGCAAAATATCCTTCAAGCAGTGGGTTGGACAACAAAATGCAGTGGATAAGCACTGTGTCTTGGAGAATAGGAGGTCTTGATTAAGTTTGAAGACCTAACTCTGTTTCTGATTGTCTATTTTTTTTCTAGACTTGCTGTAAAGTTTCACTTAGGTGAACAAGCAAAAGCAACCCCGTGGTTTATGTCTGCTGAGAAGATCTGATGGAATTGTTCCAAATCTAAGAACACCCAAGTTTTGTGGAGACTGGAAAGTTAGAATATGAATCAGAGGTTCTCACCCCATCTCTCTCACTGATCTTTGTTATTGACTGGTTTGGACTGTTCTTCCCTCAACTCTATATCATATTTTTTCTCTTTGCTTGAAAATGTTATTTACTTCTGCATTTCCTACTTGGTAAAGTGTAAGCTTTGTGTACCTCACACCAACTGGTGCTGAATGATTTAATTAACTATCTTTTCAGTGTCTCACTCTGGATGCTATAGAGAAAAAAAAACTCTCAATGACTTAATTCAACATATATACTTGACCCTCTGGAACAGTCTCTCAGGGAAGGGAAATTCATGAAGTTTTGCCCTGCCAGGAATGACAAGCAGAGACAACTAAATTTAGAGAGGACATTGGTGTGTTTCAAAGTCTGTTCCACTGATGAAAGTAATCACCCTTTCTTACCTACAGAATCCATCAATGACACCTTTCTCCATGACTCCTTCTAGTTCTTACAGAATAACTTAATTCCTAAGAAATATGCAAATAATTAATGTCAAGGTCTTTCATATTTGGGGGTATTCTGTGTACAACCCGGTATTTTTAGTGCATGGCATAGCATAGGTATATTTTAAAGGACAAAGCTAGAAGTAGGTTACCATACATGCTAGTCCCCTCCTACCCAGCACCCACATACCTAACATCTTTTCTGTGGCTTAGGAAGAAAGAAAATTTTGCATTCCCTTTGGTTCATTTTCAAAGAACCAGTCTCTAACTTGAGCACCTGAGTTGAAGATTTCCCCAATTACATTCTAAAAGAGACTTTCCCACTTTTTTTTCCCCACATGGAAATGCTGATGCATATCTGACATTAATTAAAGGACTAATTTAATAGCAAGTCTACGAAAATATGCCAGGTTTTAAATAGTCAATCGTATTCTCTCTTCTCTGTTTATACCAAATAATACCAGTCCTATAAATAACATGTATGCAAGAGTATGAGTAATTAAGGTCCTTAATTGGATGAATGTATCTGAACTTGTGTGATCAAGCTGCTGCTTACATTTCAAGGCAGGATTTCTAACAGATGACCTTACCTGGGGCAGCAGTACAGGAGGCAGACACAGAGAGTTAAAGGAGCTTTATCAATAAGGTAAACTCAGGTGCTAGAAATGTAAGAACTTCAAGGTACTGTGGCAAATCTATTCTTTATCATTATGACTCCCTGTAAGCCCTGACCTTCTATTTTCTCAAGACATAAAACGAAGTTCTGCTGTGAGATAATCTTTTTGTATACTGTAAAGATGTACCTCTGCCCAAGGTGCCTTCTCATTGGTTTAATAAAGAGCTAAATGGCCTATAAGTAGGCAGAAGAGAAAAGGCAGGACTTGTGGGGAATGAGAGGACTCTGGGAAGAAGAGAGGCAGAGACATCAGCAAGATAGGGAGGGAGTCATAAAGAATTAAGGATAGGTAAAAAGCCCACAACAGAATGTAGATTAATAGAAGTAGGTTGACTTAACTTGTAAGAGCTAATGGGACAAATCTAAGCTAAAGGCCAAACTCTCATAATTAATAAGAAGTCTCCCTGTCATTATCTGTGGGCTGGCAGTCCTGACAAGAAGGGTCAAGGAATGCCTTTAGTATTAACCTAAGAGATATCCAACAACACTCTTGGAAAATATTCTTGTAGTGTACTTTGAGTATAGCTAATTCAGTATCATATTAAAACCTTACATTCTTCTTTATTTTTATCATAATTATGTTTTTAGTTATTTATCAAAAAAAGTTTGGTCAAAGCTTTTCCCTCAAAATTATTGGAGTCTTGTATACAACACTAGCTAAGTAAACATTCAGTAAATACTTATTTTTTGTTAGCTTGAACTTATGATTCTTTAGACGTGAAGCAGAAATCTTAGTTTCTTTAAAGGCTAACTTAGATTACACATAGCACATGGGACAGGAACAAGAAGAATATCACGTACATACAAAGCCAGCATTCACACAGAACAATAGATAAGAGGCAGGGTAGCAGTCCTTATAGACTGTCTGGTACATAACTGAAAACCTGAGGTTGACTTCTTCTCTGTATTCATCATTTTGACTGCTATTTTTTCAGATCTTGATCTTGTTCAATGGTCATTCTCCACTAATCTAACCTGTAGTACTGGCTGCTACCAATTACTTCAAATTGTACTTTAGCACATTTTGAAAAGAACTTGAATTCCTCCATTCATTTCTTTCTCAGATTTCTTTTCTCTAGCACATCAGTCTGTTCTCAGAATTCTCCCAACACAACTGTGCCCCTTCTGACTTTCTTATTCTTTATCTTTAAATCTTTCTTGTTTTTCTTTCTTCTTTCTTTCATCATCAGTTTTTTGACATGAGGTTTTATGTAGCCCACATAAGATTCATGGCCTCAGACCATCATTTATTTGAGGATGGACTTAGATTCCTGTTCTTCCTGCCTCTGCCTACCACATTCTGGAATCACAGCTACATGTCACCACACCCAATCTATATGCAACATCTATTCCTCCATTGACCATGGGAGTTGACTTATTTCATGTGGCTAGCTAAAAAGTTCTTTTACTCTCTCACCACTCTAGGTGTGTTCTTACCACTCCAGGTATGTTCTTCCTAAAGTTGCAAATTTAAAAGGACAAACTTCCTTTATGGAGGATGATTCTACTTTGGACAAGAATGTGCAAATATCACTGACCCGCTTCTAGACCCCACAAACAAACTCCTAGAACTTCATCTTTATACACAAAGCAGTGAGAGTGTTTTTTTTCCTATTGCTCCCTTCTGCCTAAACCATTGTGGTACATTACCATTACTAATGAGTTATCAGTTATAATGAAGTATCAGAATATGTAAAGATTCACCTACATTGGAGTGCAGATCTATTGTGGAAAGTGACAATCTTGGAAGTTTCAATATCATTATGTGCAGGTTAACACTACCTAGAGCACAACTTTAGGAAGGATAGGCCTGAAGTTATAAAAGATTAATAAAACCTCATGAATAATAGGGTTGCACTCTCAGTGAGGAAACATATTGTCAAAAGCATCATGGGAAGACAGGAAATGATAAAACCAATCATTAGGAAGAACTTGGCAAATTTATAATATTGTCAAAAGACAAGGAACTTTTAAAAATGGCCATTTCAATCACAAATTCTATGAACTCTTGAAAAGAGAAAAATAGATAATTATGGCAATTTTAGTTGATTAACGAGTATGATTTTTTTAATGGAAGTAGACCATTCTCTATTATGTGGTTCTCACATAGTATATAACACCCCTGTGTCTAGGTTTGATTGACACTGAGAACTGATAAGACATTAACTTCCTTCTGTCCTCATGCTTCAGTTAGTGGATTGTGATGTTGATACATGAGAGGAAAGGTGTGTCTTTCTAGAGTGTTGGAAATAGTGGGAGTCTGAACATGCATCTTTATTACACATTGTCTGCAGATCCTGGTTAGCTATCCTGTCATTAGGATATTGCATTTCATGTAAAATATAATGCAATGTAGAGAGTGGAGTAGATAAATATGCTATGAAATGGTTAGAGACACATGGAATGAAAACTACAAAACTAGATTCTCATAGATCTTAGTTGAAGACACAAAGAAAAAGAAAGAGAATTTCCTTTGGGTGATATATGACTTAATTTGCCTTTACAACTCAGGCATTTTCCCAGTATTGTTAGCTTCTTGCCTAAGCAAAAGCAGGCCTGGGATTTTAATTTAACATTCTAAAAAGTAAATAGAACAACGAGGTCTTAACGTATAATATATTATCAAGGTGTAGAAAATTGCTGTAAATGACAATAAGTATTTTTGTACAGTTCTCAGTTGTGGTGCTCTGGGAATATATTGAATTGACAATATGGAAAATATTGGAAACAGCTTATCATTGGTCTGATTCACCGATTCTGATTTGGGCTCTGAAATTATTGATACATGGCTTTGGGAAAGTATGGTCATAGAAAAACTCCCTAAGAAACTTTTTTTTAATCTCAGCTTTTTTGTGGAAATAAATGAAGAATATCCCAATTGATGACATATCTGAGTATTTCCAAAGGAAAACTTTATCAGACTTCCTTTCTAACAGAGGTTGAAGATCGCTAGTTCCCTGAGAAAGGGCTTCTATTCGTCCCAGTGGTTCTAGGTCAACCTTCTCTCCCAGAAAGTCTAGAGACTGGAGTTGAGCCCTTTCTTTGTTTGAATTGACTCCAGAAATGATACCCAGATTGGGTATGGGATTTACTCCTCATCTTTTCCTCCTTCTTTCCCTGAAATGACTTTCCTGGGACTCCTTTCTACATATACAATGTGCCTTTCCCTCTCCAATTTTAGGTATCCCCAAATTATTGCTGGTGTAATATTGGTGCTTTCTTCTTTGGAAAAGCTACATCCTGAACCTACCTAGATGTAGTCTATCTGGTACACTGTAAGAAGTCAACATAATATAATGTTGTTTAATACATATTCAATTGAGGAAGGAAGAAAGAATGGATGTCCATGCAAGGCTGAAGAGAAATAACACAGCATTTTCCACTCACCCAGAGCATGTGATCTTTGATAGAGCTGATACTTTTGCATAGAATTGTCCATATCTGTAACAATGAGACAAATGTCTCCTCAAGCTATCACAAAACCTTATGAATACAGCCACAGCACTGTAACCTATACGTTGCTATAAAGTTTTTTTCTGGTATTATTATAGAAATTTTATTTCAAGTGATGTATTGTTTCTTTGATCAAGGTTCAATCTTGATATACAATCAGAGTCAAACAACAGATCAAGTGCTTTCAGGACAGAACTCATGCCTTGGAATACTAGCTGGGCTAACTACTCATAGAGCAATAGAGAATACCCTCTAGGGGAGAATTTTCTTCTTCTTCTTCTTCTTCTTCTTCTTCTTCTTCTTCTTCTTCTTCTTCTTCTTCTTCTTCTTCTTCTTCTTCTTCTTCTTCTTTTTCCTCCTTCTCCTCCTCCTCCTCCTTTGGTAAATGGATATAGTGTCAAACTGCCTTCTATATAGTTATGTTTATACATATAAATTAGTGAAGCTTTCAGCCCTTGTCAGAGAAGCTTATTTCTTTGGTGTAGGGATTTTAATGCAGAGACTCAACTAGTTAAAGTAAAAAACAATGGGCAACTGAAAAACTAAACATTAAAACTAATAAACAACAAAGTCCAAAAACTGAGCTATAGAACTAAGCAGAGTTCTCAAAATGTTCAACATTAGTAAAATGTAAATTAAAACCCCTTTAGAGTTCATTTTACCCAAGCTGGAATGGCTAAGACCAAGAAAACAAATAGCAAATGCTAGTGGGGATGTACAGAAAGGGGACCCTTATTCACTGTTTGCACAATTGTAAACTGGAGCAGCAACTATGGAAATCACTGTCTAGGTACCTTATAAAGCTAGAAATCGAAATACCATATTATCCAGCAATACAAAAATGGACACATACCTCAAGGATTATACAACCTATTAAAGAGATATGTGCTCATGCACACACATTGATACTTTGGTCAGAATAGCTAGGAACAATTAAGAGCCTATTTGTCCATCAACTGATGAACTGCTATTGATGATTTGGTACAACTCCAAGGCTGAGATTTTATATAGCTGTTAAGAAAAATGACATTAGGAAATTTACAGGTAAATGGATAGAACTGGAAATGTTGATGCTGAATGAGGAAACCCAGAGCTAGAAAGAAAATGTTGTATGTTCTCTCTCATACATGGATGGTCGCTTCTATTTTTTCAGATTTGCGTGTTTACATTGGAATACCTGTAAAGCCAGAAACTAGAAAATGGCCACTAGGGGATAGGGTTTTAAGGGAGAAAGGATGGTAAAACACGGGTAGTATGGAAATGGAAAGGAGGATAATGTGGAAGAGAAGAGTGAAGTGGAAGTGAAGTGAAGAGGAAGATCTGAGGGCAGGGCAGAGAAGAGGATATGAGGAGACATATAAAACATAGCATGTTTGAAAAAATCATATGAAAATCTACCATCTTAGAAGCTGGTGTGTGTGTGTGTGTGTGTGTGTGTGTGTGTGTGTGTGTGATTAGATGTCATAGGTTATCAAACAAAAAGTCCCAAGTCAAGTATGAAGTACCAGTCTTTGAGGCATTTTGGTGGAGTGTCCAATAGGCTCACAGAACAATATATGCAATTCCTATTGATACTGTCTACCATGGTGGTTGTAATGAGAATGCCCCCCATTGACTCACATATTTGCATGCCTTGTCCCCAGTTGATGTACTGTTTGGAAGGATTAGGGAGCGTGACCTTGTTGAAAGGTGAGGGCTTGTTGGAGTTGGGCTTTGAGGTTTCATATGCCAAGGCCAGTCTCTCTCTCTCTCTCTCTCTCTCTCTCTCTCTCTCTCTCTCTCTCTCTCTCTCTCTCTCTCTGTGCCAATCAGGATGTAAAGCTCTTCTTCTCCAACACCATGACCACCTGCAGATTGTCACATTTCCTACCATGATGATAATGGACTAACCCTTGGAAACTGTAAGCAAGCCCCCAATTAAATGTTGCTTTAAAATAAAAGTTATGTTAATTATGGTACCTGTTCACAGCAATAGGAATCCTAAGTAAGACAGTTACTGACCAGAACTTGATGGTAAGATCATATTGCTGAAGCAGCTATATACACTTGGGTCACAGGACATGGACAAATCAAGCTGGTAATGATCTGGAAGCTTTTTCCATACTTGCTAACTTCCATTTTACCAGATGGTACTATGTAGGCTGCTGGGTGAGAAACTGCATCATCAGTCTTACCAAAGTATGAACTTTGTGAGCTACAATAACAACCTACTATAATGAATGCAATAACAGTATGAATGTCATAAAGTATCCAATTGCTTTCTGCTCCACAGGATAGAACTCACTCCTGGTATCATAAACCTGGCCAAGGAACAATGGCTGGGTAGGTTTTGCATCCTAGGGGAGATCCTACTATTCTTATTTTGCAAAATGGACTTAATTACAAAGTGCCTTCAAAATAAGTATCTTTATAATGATCCATTTGTGCAGCTCTCAATTTCATTAGAGATTCTTATATTTGTAGTGGATGATGGTTAATACAGAGTTTGAAAACTTGTCAAAGTGCAGAGAACAAATAATGGTGGAATTTTCAGCCCTAAATCTATGAGGCATCATCACTTCTCCCCATAGCTGAGGGATCACCAGAGAAGAGGGAACAGAAACATTCCAAGATTGGTGATAAATACAGGAAAATCCTATCTTCTGAAAATGACAGGGCAGTTGCACACATACATTTACAGCAGCTATGGTTGCCTGCACAAGATCAAGCCAGTCAACATTCCAGAAGAGATGAGGGAGGGGCAATATTGGAAAGGATATGGACAAAAGGGAATCTTCAGTAGCTGTTGGAAGGATGGAAAACTGCTACAGTCCTTCTGGAAATCAGCGTGGATGACTCAAAAAGCTAAAAGAAAAATTAATTTGCCACATGACTCAGCCATACTACTCTTTGGTGTATCCCCAAAGGCTTCACAATCCTACTCCACAGATATGTACTCAGCCATGTTCATTATCACTCTGTTCATAATAGCTAAGAAATGAGAGCGATTTCTGTGTTCTTTAATTCATTCGTGGATAATGAACACAGACACTGTAATATATGCTTTGTTTGAGCCTTTGTTTCGGCTGTAAAGAAAAGGGAAATCATGAAATTTATAGGTGAATGGATGGAACTTTAAAAGATTATACTAAGTGAAATAGCTCAGACACCCCCAAAAGACAAACACCACATATTCTCTCAAGGTGAGTATATAACCTGGAGTCACAGAAAACAGAAAAGTAAAAGAAATATGTGGAGGAGCACAAGAATAGGGAATTATAGGGTTCAAGTGTTTTAAAGCAGAAAATGGTGAGAAGGAAGTACATACAGAGAGATAGGAGAGTAAAATATCAATAAAGAGGTCTGAAGAGCCATAAAGCTCCTATTATTACTTATTTACCTAAGTTACATGTATTACATATATATATATATGTGTGTGTGTGTGTGTGTGTGTGTGTGTGTGTGCATGTGTGTATGTATGATTCACATATATATATATATAGAAGGCCAAATAACCCAGGAGCTATTGACACTTGATGGCTGCTGGCCTCTAGTCTGTTGTCCATGCTTCAGTGGTTGACCTATACCCATGTATATACTGGCAGTACTAGTTGGACCCAGTAGATTTAAAACTAACATGGGAGGGAGACAAAGTGAGGGTGGGTCTGTGGGATTTGGGGGAGAGTTTGGGTGTGGGTGTGATCAAAATACATTGAATACAAATATGAATTCTCCAAGAACCAATAAAATTTACTAACATGAAGATTCACAACTGGACAATGTGTAAGAGTGAGAGATTCTAGAACAGTCAGTCCTAAATGGGATGTCTTCATCAAACTCCTCCCTTCAAAGCTCAAGAAACCCCCTGGAAGAGAAGATGGAAAGGTTATAGGAGGTAGAGGGGATGAAAGACTCCAAGGAAACAGGATTTTCTAGAGACAAGAGGACTGGTGAACCTATGAACTCACAGAATCTATAGCAGCATGCATGTCTGCACAGATTCAAGCTAGATGGCATCCAAGAACCAAGAGGAGGAAGTGTGCAAGGGCTCCACCCCTAACCAAGAAAATCTCTGCAATTGACACCTGCTTTCAAACAAAAAAATTAGTTTTCTCCCACAGATTCTCTCTGGGTGGATTAACGCCACTTAAATGTAGGTCCTATGCCCAGGAGTAGATGGCCCACATAAAACAACCTCAGTGATGCTTTCCGATATTTTTGTCTCATATTACTTCGTCTGGGCATTTTTTTGTCTTAATAGACTTCTGCTTGTATGTTATGGCTTCCAATTTCATCTTTTTATTTGTTTGTGTGCATGTGTTACTTTTGTTCTTTTACTTTTTAAATTGTTTCTTGTTTGTTTACCTGTTTACTTACATGTTTTTCAAAGAGAAAGAGAAAGAAGGGGTGGAATTGGATCAAGGGGGAGGTGATGAGGGTCTGGAGGAGGTGTCAGAGGGGAAATCATGATTAAAATATATTAAATGAAAATTTTTCAAAAAAGAATACACATGTATATATTTTAATATAAGAAGTGGTTTGAAACCTATAAACTCCACTAAAGAGACTCACACACACACACACAAAAAAAAAGTTATGCTTTCAGGAATCACTCCCAAATTTAGAAATAAGGATTATGGTAAGTCATTTTGTGCAATAGTTTCCAGGGAAAGTAAAACCATTTAAAGCAAAAGAAACAATTTGTCAGTTTGAGCCTTGAAGTATGTTCCCTTCTATTGTATTTATTGCTCACTCTATCTCTCTTATTATTTTGCTTTCCTTCCAAACTCTCAAAATGTATACCTAGAAATTTCAGACTTAAGTTTTTAACACAATGCCCAGACTTTACCAGTGAAGGTTTTATGTCACAGATGATCTGTTGGGTGAGTGGTGTCCTGTAAGCCAGAGATGTGGTTGCTCAGTGTCCTGTGTACCTATAACTATGAGATCAGTGGTAAGTATATGTTGCCACTGTGCAGGCAACAGAGAAGAAGAAAAGTCTTGAAATTATTTTTTTTCTTGAGACTATAATTACACAACTCTCCTTTCATTTCCTTCTTCTAAATTCTCCCAAATATTCCTTGTTTCCTTCAAAATTCATCCCTTTTCATTAATTGTTGTTAAATACATGTATGCATATGTATATACATACACATTCCTAAATTCATACTGTTCAATTTGAATGTCACTTATTAAACTAATGTTAGAAACTTTCTGTGAACTTGGATTGGACAACTTGAAAAGTTAACCTGTGGGATTAGATACCTATCTGATTCAGAAACACAAACAGCTCATAATATCCCTAAACTATTGAGGTGAACCACAAGAGACCTTTTGTGTGCTAATCATAGTACTAAGGACAGGATGGCAAGGATGGGTGGTAATTCCTCCTTCCCACCATGGAATTTTCAGTGTAGTGCAGAAAAGCCCAGATGGTTATTTCTAACCTTAGAAAATTCTTTAAACAATAATTGAAAATTTCTGTCCCTATCCTGTAGGGATACTTTAACATCAAAGTTAGAGACCATGTAAGACCAAAAAAAAAAAGTTAGATTTGTTGTCATCATATTTTTTAATGAGTAAACAACTTTGTCGGATGTATGTACATTATTTTTCTTATTTCCCTAATTATGAATAAAGACTTTTTTTTATCAACAACTCTTAACTTCCAGACTTTGAGTCAGGAAACAGTGTTTGAGCAAATATGAGGTGTCCTCAATTCTTTCTCAAGTATCAAGTTGGATGGAGGAGGCAGAGCCAACTCTGAGTGAGACAAACTCTAAATGCAGTAGTGGTTGGAACAGGCTGGAAATTTTCATATATTTCAGAACACTTTTTCAATTTCCTTTTTTTAAATTTTTGTCTCACCTTCCAACAAACATAAAACCTCTGGTGGTCTCCAGCTGCTGTATCCTTATTTCAAAACAGTTCTCATTCACGAATGATTTATTTTCCCGTCCCCAAATCAAAACTCACTCCCTCTATACAACTCAACTGTTGTCTACAAAAAGTGACAAGATTAGAACAACTTCTTCACATATGTTTGCTTTTATAATATAACTTTTATTCCTTTTCCCTAATTACAGAAGTTATTTGTGGTTATTGTGGAAAGTAAGAAGTACAAACAATTATTAAAAAGAAAGCAAAAATCCCTGAGGCTTGTTGTGTATTTGCATTTCTAAGCAAGGCTTGACAGATGTATTCAGTCAGTGGAGATGTACTGGAGATCTGAAGGTTTAGCAAGGGTTGGAGATAGAAAGTTTAAGAGGATTCAAAAGGACGACGTGATGTGATCCCTATCTCAAGTATCTTACAGCATAATATCCAATTTATTTCATTATTAATGAAATAAAGATTGGTAAATGCTTTACAGGTTCATATGGAGACTGAAACCCCAGCTTGTCTGAATTCTGTTTTCATGCTTCAGAAATGAAAGTTTAGCTTTGAAGCTGAGGTCATGGCAAGGTGGTTGCAACATGGCGCCCAGTTTTCTATCCAGAACCTTCCATTCTTGGAAAGCATAAACCCAACTGAGATAGAAAAAAACATTATGGTTATGAGTTATGCCTACATGTTTGCATTCACTTCTTCTCTGAAACCTACTTTAAATACTAAATATTCCATTTCAACTCTTGTTTCTGTTTTTCATAAATTATGTAAAATTTATCAATTCATTTCTTTTGTAGTCTGCAGGTTGATAATTGTGGACAGTTAGATAAACATACTAACAATTAAAACACAGAAGGTTCATCAATGTCCCCTCCACAGTTCTTTTCTGTTACATTTTTCTGCAGTCTTTGATAACTATCTATGGATGATTTCTCAGTCCCCATAATTCTGCCTTTTCCTCTGGTATTATTCACTTACCATGCTGCCTGAGATCCATCTCTTCTGTGTATGTATTTAAATATGTTATTCATGGACATCTTCAGTCCACTCAGCAGAAATCCAAGACATAGGCAAGATTTTGCAGGACAATTCTACAAAGGAGGTTCTGGTGGTTTGAATGAAAATGGCACCCATAGGGAGTGGCACTGTTAGAAGGTGTGGCCTTGTTTGAGGAACTGTGTCACTGTAGGGGACAGGCTTTGAGGTTTACTATGCTCAAGCTACTCTCAGTGTGGCACATAGTTGCTTCTGTCTGTGCGTCAAGAAGTAGAACTCTCAGTTCCTTCTCCAGCATCATGTCTGCCTGCACATTGCCATGTTTACCCCCAAAACGATTATGGATTAAACCTCTGAACTGTAAGCAAACCCCAATTAAATGTTTGCCTTTATAAGAGTTTTCTTGGTCATGATGTCTCTTCACAACAATAGAAACCTTAACTAAGACAGAAGTATTCATTGAATGTAGTGAATCTTTAGGACAAACCTGTAAGACCAATATGGTCTTAAACGTTTTTAAAAATGTCTTAAACATTTTATGCCAACAGAAACATTATCAGCTTGCATTAAATTGAATAGAGAGGGTGCAAAGTTTCAGAAAATGCTCCTAACTCACAATGGGATTCTGGCATACAACAGAAGGGCAGTAGATGGGGATTAACATAGTGACATACAGATGGTCAGGGTACAGACAGTGCAAGACTGTGGAGTGCTCAGCTATAAGCAGGACATCTTTATTACACTCCCTCCACCTAAGACTCAGCGTCCATTTCCACATTTTAAGTAGCTTCATCCTGTCCATTAAAATACAAACAAACGCTGGCTGGCAGTGGTGGCACACACCTTAAATCACAGCGCTCAGGAGGCAAAACCAGGTGGATCTCTGTGAGTTCCAGGGCAGCCTAGTCTACAGAGCGAGATCCAAGAAATGCACCAAAACTACATGGAGAAACTCTATCTCGGAAAAAAAATTGAGTATGTAAACATTTTACATTAAATTATAGCTAATTAACATCACTTTGGTATATATTCTTCCAATCTCAGGATGCCTTTGTTTGTATCATTTCCTAGAATGATTTGGACTATGTATGAGTGTTTACATAATGCTTTCACCTGTAAAAATACCTCAGATTATGTTAGAGAAAAAAAAATCATCTCCTCCCGCTTTGGCATGTTCTTGCAAGCTCACTAAATTATATTACATATATTTTTGTATATACTTTGTCCTGGTTGGAGAGCTTTGAATGAAGATGAAGTAGTTTACTTTAATGAGCTTTAATGACATATAAATGTATATATTTAATTTTTGAGATTATAATATAATCATATCATTTCCTCCTTCCCTTTCTTCCCTCCAACATCTCCTATTCACCACCACCTCTAATCATATTGAAATTTATGCCTTCTTTTTCTTTAATTGTTGTTGTTGTTGGTGGTGGTGGTGGTGGTGGTGGTAGTGGTGTGTGTGTGTGTGTGTGTGTGTGTGTGTGTGTGTGTGTGTGTGTGTGCCCCTTCTCATATTTCTTGGAACATTGTCTTCAAGGAGAAATGCTTTGACTTTCATATTATTGAGTTACTAAAGACAGGTGTTTCTACTTCCAAATGTAGGAGCTGATCCATTAGGAGTCCATAGCTGACAAAATGTCTTTGTTGGATGAGAGCCCTCATCAATTCTCTATTAAGTCATATTTTCAAGTGTAACCAAAATGTTCTCTTTTTGCCAACAGCATGAAGCTGGTTTCTCTAAGGCCACATTATCAATGTATTCCTAGTTCCTCTCCAAGGACACTGGAGTAAGATTTATTTGTCTCTTACTTTGCACCACTATTGCACACAGAATAAAAACACTTGAGTGGATAATTTGGAACCCAGCACCACAGGGCCATGTGAACAGAGTAATTTGTTTCTCAATCACAAATGACAACACTCATATTTACTTCCTGCTCACTATCTTAAACACCACTCACCATTAAAGTGATTAAAAAGTCACTCCCTCGATTTTGTCTCACTTTATGTTCCTCCTCACTAACTCTGTTGCTCCCGCATGCGGCTTATTAGAGTACGATAAGATTCCTCCTCTGAACTATGGACAATCAACTCCTCATGCAAAGACAAGTGTCTCACTGGCCATTCTCTCACTGTGCCTTACTAATATAAATCCAGAGTACATTTTAGACATTGTTCCTTTGGCTTTCGTTATGATCTAGGAAATCCATTTCCTGCCCATCTTGTATTATCTACCTTTGCATATAAGTTTTGATGACAGTGGAATTGTTTGCTTATTTGATGGTATTGGTACACTTTTTAATGTTTTGTTTGTTGATAACTGATACTTCCTCTGTAACTATTCTAAGCCTTGATGTCAGGAAATAACATTTTTCTTCATAAATTGCCAAAGAAATGTCATGTCACACAAAGAAAGGTTAATATAGTATTTTCACAGCCTGTCCTTCTCTGAATACTTAAGTATTGCCAAGAAAAATGAGCTAATGTTAATTTCTGTTAGACCTAGTGTCTTCTGGCAGCCCGCTGACCTCTTCCACATTTAGATCTAGTTGCTTAGTCTAACCCACTTTGTCCAGCAGTTTTCCCAGCTTCAGTTTTTGTTTTTCCTCTGTGGAGTTTAATCTACACATTTTCACCATTTATAACCTAACTTTCATGACCACTACAATGTGCACGTTCAAATTTATACCTGAAGTTTCCTATTTTGTGTTTAACTTACAGTTCAATAGGAATTCTAGAATCTTAACAGTAACTGGACTTAACTAAATATGACTAGGAATTGGAGTTAAGTAATATACATACTAGCATGCCCTAAGCAACCACTAAGCCTCAGCCTGTATATTGAAGCCCTATAGTGTATATAAGGCATATATATTCACATTACGTCTTAGTTAGGGTGTGGTAGTTTGAATAAGAATGGCCCTCATAGGCTCATATATTTGAATGCTTAGTCACCAGGGAATGTCAGTTTAACTTGTGTCTAGTTGACATAAAACTAGACAACACAAATACAGACCTGCTCCATATGTAAATGACATGAGGTAAAAGCACTCACTCAAGATGAGCAGATGCTCCTGCAGGGTCTACAAATTGTTAGGTTAAAAATAAATTTGAGGCTGGAGGCAAACTTGTCACCTCTTTTCTTGTGAAAAGTCATGACTTTAGAATTAACTACAGGTAAGGAGACATGAACTCCTGGCTACAGAAATGGTGTCAGAGCAGTGAGCATGCTATTTGTCTTTTCTTTCTCTCTTTTCCTTCCTTCCTTCCTTCCTTCCTTCCTTCCTTCCTTCCTTCCTTCCTTTCTTTCTTTCTTTCTTTCTTTCTTTCTTTCTTTCTTTCTTTCTTTCTTTCTTATTAGATCATGGTTTACACACTTCAATTAAGTACTTGGGGCAAACCATACAACTTATTCCATTAGACTTGAGGAGAATATTATTTTCTAGGAGAGTTGCCAATATGATAAACTGAGGAGATTCCTGTTGAAACTTGAACACAAGGAGGAAAATTCTCAGTGTGACCTAACTAATACTGCTGTTTTAGGTTGTTAGCTATAAATTAGGAGAGGGAAAAACAATGGAAGAAGTGCCAAGTAATTCATGAAAGGAAATAGCAGTGAAGAAAAATCACATTGCAGGGCTAATGTGACAACGTTAGCATATCTTCAGCAGGAAACAGAATGAACTTAAGATGTTTAACATGGTGAGAACCAAACCAAGACCTGCATGCCACTAGCGCTTTTCAGGAATATTGGAAAACTGTAGTAGGATGAGAATATATCCTGCTTGAAGGGTAAAATCTCCACATAGAAGATGGAAACGGGTCAGTACTGCATCTCAAGAAATTCAGACCTTGAAGGAACCTTACAAAGCCAGATCAGAAGCATCACTGTCAAACACAGGGCTAAGGATTCATAAAAGCCAGCTATTGTAATAGTGTCGGCCAGAGATTGGAGTCACTCGTCGGGGGCTGGAAAGAATCTCAGGAGTTCAAACATGTAACATGAAGATTTTACAACAGGACCAACAGAAGCAGAAGGAATAACCTGCAAACAATATAATGAGCTCATGTTGGGAAGGATACACAACCAATGAGGACTGGATTTCAACATTGAAGATCTATACACATTGCCTTTGAAAACTCTCATTCTGGAAGAGAGTAGACTCTTGAAAATGTTCTATGGTAAATTTCTGCATCTATAAAAGAGTGGGTGGAAAGATGACTTAGGAGACAATGAAATTTAAAGCATAGAATGGGGTTTCATGATAATGTGAGATTAACACTGAAAAAGATAATGTGAAGATAATGTTGTCATGGAGAGAAATTACTCCAGAACCAAATGATATCAATCAAGAAAAGTTGTTAAACTCAGAAAATGATATAAAATGACAGTCAAGTTTCAATTTTGGGTATATGATGCATTTGTTACTGTTAAGTATATCCTCTATTATTTTTGAGAATAATTAGACTAAAAAGTATTAGTTGACTAGCAGAAATTCATATTTAATCTGACAACTGTATTCGACTATGAAAGGATTAATTTCATAGTCAAATATTTTCAGCTTTCTATCACCATGTTAATTTGCTCAATATATATTTAGATTGTTCTGAACTTTAGTATAGACAGCAGTCACTCATTTATGTTGCTATGAATACATTAAAGACTGCAAGCCAGTAAGAGGATACCTTGAAGTAAGTCAAAGGGAACAAGAACTGCATTATATCCTTCTACAATAAGATCATGTAACTTTGGGAGTCACAGTAGTCTTTCTGTGGGTAAAGACCTATAGGAAGCCAATGGAATTATAACATCATTTTCAAGCTACAGTTAGGGGTGTGTGACAGTAGAAAAGAAATCAGAAAACCTTGGAGGGAAGTTGAGCTGGAGATACAACTCAATGGTTCAGTGTATCTTAGCTCACTGAAGACCATGGGTTCTCTGCTTAGTACCACCAAAGAAATATAAAAACAACTATGAGAGTAAACGATATTCTCCTCTGCTGTGTTATTAACATAAGACAACACTGTCCAAATTGGATTTTCACAGATTTGCTTCATTGTCTTCTCTATGAAAAGAGCCTTTATCTACTACACAAGCTGATGATAAAGACTTGTTTATAGGTGAATAATACAAACAAGTGTTGTCCAAACAAAATATCTCATTTCATATAATTATTGACTACTATAAAAGTAACTAGTCAGAATTCAGATATGCTATGAGTCCAAAATACGTTATTTCTTAGACTTAGTATGATAAAAAGAATGAAAATGGATGGGTATAGTGATGCTTGCCCTTAGTCCTAGCACTCTAGAGGCAAATGCATGAGTATCCCTGTGGATTTATTATGGACAGCTTGGTCTAGATAGGAAGTCTTTTGACAGCCTGGGATGCATAGTGAAACTCTGTTTAATAATATTAAGAAAAACAATTCATGAATATGTTTATATTTATCAATTATTGAAGAAATAAAAATCTTATATTTGTTGATTTTGTTAGTATGTTGTTACTATTATTAAATTTATCCACTTTATTTTGTAAATTATGGCTTATAACATAAGTTTTTAGAAAAATGATGCTGTCAATCCTCTTCCTAGGCTATCTGAGTAAGAGATAAGTTATTTCAAAAGTGATCTAGTTCATTTTTGTAGTTTAACTAGTCAGAAAGTGTGGTCCAGAATGGTAAAATGCCTGGCCAAGGCCATTCTACTAGTAGATGAAGGCTTTCTATGTCAATTTATGATGAACTTGAAAAATTGTCTAAAATTTGCATGGATCTTTAAAGATGAATGCAAATGCCTATTTTAGTTAGGAGACCTTATTTTAAAAAGTTCTGCTTTGTTCTGTTTGCATTCAAACATCAGTGATAGATAATTTAGTAAGACAAAGTGTACTTAACATGTACTTATAATATTGATCATTCATTTTAAATAAAACCACATTATAATGAAATGTAAAAATATCAAAAGGATTAAAAAGAAACTGTGTTCTAGAACAGTTTTGATATTTGGCCTCATCTTAAAGGTAAACAGGGCTGACCCTGATCTGTTAAACTCTGGAACAACATTTCTTCTTCGTCCATACCTATACCTTATGATGGTGACCATTTCAAAACATAAAATTGTTATACTCTCTCCACATATCATCCACCCTTGACTTAACCTCAATACTAGACACTTTCAGATACTACCTGCTTACTTTGTCTACCACAATATTAATAAATTCCGTCTGTTTTGAGGTCACCATGCCTACTTTATGTCTCCTGCAACCTTGCATGTGATCTCAGCTGGTACTTAATTGAAGATTGCTTTATGCCAAGGTGTTTTTCTCTATGACTGACATCTATGCACAGACCCTATTCCTTCCATTTCCAAGGAGCAGGAATTTAGAGACATATAAATGTAATCAGAATGCATCATCTTTGATAACAGAGGTATTACCCAATTACAAACTCAGGGCTTTTAGAGGTTTCATTTCAAACCAATATCTACTCCTTAATTAAAATGATCCCATGTGCATTTTCTCATTTAATAGAGTAACATGAAATATTAATTACTTATATTGGAAGTAAACAACTGAAAGCTAATAAATTTACAAATTCAATTACTATAAAAACTATCAAATGTCTTTTTGTTTAATTGCTATAGATTCTTCTTTAGACATCATGATGGAATTAATAGAACATTCTGGTAATCAATAGAGATTGATTAATTGATCAATCTGCAGAACATGGTTAGATTCTTTAACCTCGAGACATTATTATTTATGCCCAGGCTGTACCAGAGCAAGCACCTATCACACAGATATGAGAGGCATAGAGCCAGGGCAGAGGGAGGAGGTTTGGACATCATCCAAAGTTCAGAGTGGGGTGATATGGTTTTTGCATATATATGGAGCATGTCACCCTTGAAGGGTAAGCATTATGCTGCTCATTAATATATTATCAAGGTCTCTTCATAAGTGGAAAAAAAAAACACGGTCATCCTTCACGGATGAGCTATTGCTTTATTCCTATGGATTCGTTAAAAATTAATGCTACATCACTTATGTTTTGGAACATGCCAGTACTTCAAAATACAGAATGATAGATTTTTAGCATCAAATTATGCTTAAAGTACAATAAAAAATATAAAGATCTGCAAAGTAAATACAACCCTTTCACTTGTCCCTTGGAGCTTCCTCTTGCAGTCCAAGCACCTGCATTTCTCCAGCTCTCTGCTTCTCACTACGGTGTGATTTATACCCTCTGTGGGATTTGTCAACTCTTAGAAAGCAGATCTATTTTTGAGGCAGGAAAGCATTAATGTCATCACCACAAAATTTCAGCATTGCAAGTTTACAAAGCAACCAGTCTACTCTTTCAGGTATGCAGCCTTAGTTTTCTGCAGCCTCGTGGTAAGACACATAAGCCAATGCTTCAGAATAAACAGCCTGGTGAGCAGGACAAGGAAGAAGGAGTGAATCTGACCCACTGACCTAGTAACTGAGGAGTAGCGTTGGGACATTGGTCCTGGATATGTCTAGTTAAAGGTTATAGGTTTCAAAGGAAAATCATGCCCCTCTCAATCCTATGCAGCCTTTTTCTTTTCTATTTGTTTTTCCTGAAAACAGTTGGTTTCTTTTCATTTAATATATTCTGATCAGGTTTCCCTTCCTTCATCTCCTCCCAGATCATCTTCCCCAACTCTACCCACCCAACTCACCATCTTCTTTCTTCTCTTCAAAAAATAAACAGGCAAATAAAAAAAGAACAAATAAATAAGAATTTTTTGTAAAAGGAAAAAGCATAAGAAACACACACACACCTACACACACACACACACACACACACACACACACACACACACTCCATAAAACACAAAGAAAAAAACCATGGCATACAAACAAAAGGCCAGTAAGGTTTAAAAAAAATGTCCAAACAAATATATATGAGACAAAAAACTTCCAAAAGTACCATTGAGTTTGTTTTGTGTTGGCCAATGACGCTTGAGTATGGGGCCTGTGGTTAACTATAGTTTATAAGTTTGTATATCCAGTGTGAATCCATTAGAGAAAACCATTTTTTTCCTTTGCAAGCAGTTTTAGTTAGAGATAGCTTCTGTGGTAGGAATGGGGACTGTGTCCACTTCCCCTCTTGGTACTGGTACTTCATCTGGCTTGGATCTATTAGGCCCTCTGCATGCTGGGGTAGTCTGTTATTTTTGACGATCTTAAAAAGTTCTTTAATAATTTCATCTAACTTTGTCAGAATCAATGCATAATTTCCTCCTGTAATTATTAGCAGAACAAAACCTACAATGTCTATCATGTGGCAATAACATCTACTCATGTCATATCCACCCAAATATCAATCACTTCATAAGCCTTTAGCTGGGAAGCACATCCTGCATACTCACTTTACACCAGCCACTTAGACTCTTCATTCTTCTAGTTTTAGAGACTCTGTATATCCATTTTTTTCTCTATACCTGGGACAGCCTAATACCTATTGAAACAAGGTTTTCCTCTTCCTTTGGTCTTAGGTTAAATATTATTTCTATGGAATTCATCGTGGATTATTTACACACATGTATTTATTCCTTCTGCTTTGCTGTCAAAACACTTACTAAAAGGGAATGTTTTATAGCTATTTGTTTAATGTCTCTGACCCAGGATTGCAAGCTTCATAAGGGCAGGAAATTTTCTTATTTGTCATTGGATCTCCTCTGTCCAAACAATTCTTTAACACATAGGAGCCTTGAAATAAATACTAGGAAAAAATACCTTGTATTCTATATTGAAATATTATTACAAATTTAAATTTTATATAAGTAAGGGCTTTAATTTGGTGTTTGGAGTACATTTATTTGAAAAATGGTGGCCAAAAAATCACATTAAAAAACATAAACATCACTCCAGGAAGTTACCATTTTCATTTGTATCTATTGACATTTAAACTCTGTTCTATCAAATTGCAAGTTTGTAATAAAGTCTACTATCAGCCTACAAAAGTAAACTTTATACATCTGATAGATTCCCTCAGATTAACCTCACTCTAACCTCCAGTTATTATCCTTTTCTGCTCCTGATTCTGAAGTTTTTACTTTTTTAACTATTTGTAAAATTAAAATATTTTATCTTTCTATGCATGTTACTCCAGGTATCTTGCCATTCAGGTTTACTTGTGTTGCTATAAATGACATGATTTCTTGCTTTTATAGAACTGAATAGTATTTCATTGGATAATATTTCTTTATCTGTGCAGCTAATATCAAACTCTCTTGAGAATTGTTGGTGAAGGGTTATGTAGATGCTATAGTAACAATTTTCACCTACTCAATGACATCAGGGAAGCTTTCAGCTTCAAGTCATAAAACATCTCAATTAAAAATGATTCAGCAAGCTCAAGATGCAGCTGAGTGGTAGGATGCCTGCCTAGTTCCGCATACAGGAGGTCTTCATGTCAGTTCCTACTACTGCAAGACGAACAAGGGAACAAAGAAAAATGAATAAATAAAGGAGGGAAAGGGAATACAGGAAAGAAGGAAGAAAGGAAGGAAGGGAAAAAAGTAAGGAGGGAAGGAGGAAGAGGGGATGGTGAAAGAAGGAAGGAGGGAAGAAGGGATGAAAAAAGGAGGAAGGATGATGGAAGGGTGGACGAAGGAAGGAGGGAGTGAGGGAGGAAGAAAAGAAAGAAGGAAGGAAAACAAAAGAAAACTTGTATCTGTTTCAAGCTGTGTAGAGATAAAATGAGTACCATAACTGAGCACAGGGTGACAGGAAGGACTCTCATGTCACAGTCTGCTTTACTATGAATCAACTTAAAATAAAAAAACATGCATAGTGGCCCCAGTTCCAGGCCCCACATCCAGACTAGATATCTCCTAAAATAAAATACCAAGCTACAGACAAGCAGAAGAGACCAGAAACTACTTCCTGATGCATGGGGAAACACCATCAGGTAGTGAAAGTTTAACACACTCAATCAGCTCCTACACCTAGAGGGACCTCCAAGGTAGTTTACACTGCCTGTTATAACAGAAGTACCATTGATGACTTCATGAAACCCAATCCCTATAGCTGTAGAGGCTGGGAAGGCTGAGATGAACGTACTGGCCAGTTCAGTTTCTGAGATGGCTGCCTTCGTGGTTTGCAAGAAATGTCCTGCTTTTATCTCAACACTGAGGAGAAAAAAAAAGCTTGAGTGTCTCCATTTCCTCTTAGGGGCACAAATCCTATTGTAGAAGTTCTTCCTCCATGTAGGCAGACTTTTTTGTTTAGACCTCCTATGAGCTCTGTCCCACCAGCCACTCCCCAGATAACCACCCAGAGACTTCTTGTCAATTATAAATGCTCGGATGATAGCTTAGACTTTAGATAGCTCCTATAACTTAAATTAACCCATTTCTATTCATCCATGTGCCACCCTGAGGCTTGCTTATCTCGTGTATACAGTTCCCATCCTGCTCTCTCAGCTTCTCCTAACATCTCCTCGGACTCTGCTCTTCTCCCCACCATTCTCTCTGCCCCCCAAATCCTGCTTGGTCATCGGTCACTCAGCTTTTTATTAACAATGAGAGCAACATGTCTTTACAGTGTACAGAAGGATTATTTCACATCTCCCCCTTTTGTCCAATTAAGAAGGAAGGTTTTAACTTTAACATAGTAAAATTATATACAATAAAAACAGTTATCAAGTAAGAATTATAGTTACAATGCCCCATCCATTTGCATTTGGCAAAATTAGAGGAATATTTTATTATTTATTTTATCTTTGTGAGTCTCATATCTAATTTACCTTTTATCAGAACTGAGGAAAACTTTTAAGTATAATTATTTAGTTTTTAACTCCACCAAAGACCCCAGAAAGGTATAATGTTACCTAATGACAGGGACATTTGGCTTCATGGACAGTCACCTAAAGTTCTTTTGTAATGTTGGGGCATCCATCTCTTGCCTATAGGCCTAGTATATCTGACAGACATTTCTGAGAAGCAGAGAATTTTGAAGGAGTATCCTACCTTGTCTTGGCAAAGTTTGGCAGTCACATTTTTTTTTTCATCCTGCTGGTCCAGTTTGGACAATATACTGTCAACAACTGAGGTAAGGGTAGTTTCTTGCCCAGTGGCTACCATTCACCACAAAGAAAGCAAACTCCATATGTAGGTTCTTCCATGCTTATCATTTCATCTGAAGTAGATTGGTGCTGCCAGGAGGAGATGTGTCTTACTGTCATGGAAAGTTTAGTTTATTAAACATACTAAATACCATATTCTGTAGGTCTTTGAATTGTTTAAAGACCATCTATCTATCTATCTAAATATATCTATTTAAACTTGAAAACATACCTAATATGACCACAAGTTTGATTATTATAGATGGCTAACTACTAACCTGTATTTTTTAATTATACATTTTTAAATGATTTGTATAAACACAATAACCCAGACAAGAGTAGAAATACATGTAGAGGATAACAAAATTAACTTTAAAACTTTAAATTGTATAAATAAACCAGAATCCATAACAATGAAATTTTTTGAGGTTAATAGTTGTTTTTAGATTAAAGTGGATTCAATAATCTACCCTTTTTCCTATCATTCTGATATAATATCCCCCTTTTTTTCATTTAGAAAGAGATCTTTGAATTTAATTCTTGTATTTAGCTTTTTTAAAAAATATAATCAATAACAACTTATAACAAGCCCCCTAAACAATGACGAACATCCATCCATAATCCATCAACCAAAACCCAACCATACCCCATCTGTTGGGAATGTGGCATTTAATATGTTTAATAAACTAAGACTTTTCATGGCAGTGAGACATATCTGCTCCTGGAAGCACCAATCTTCTTCAGATAAGATTATGGGAGCCTAGCGGTGGTGGCACAAGCCTTTAATCCCAGCACTTGGGAGGCAGAGCCAGGCAAATCTCTGTGAGTTCAAGGCCAGCCTGGACTACAGAGCGAGATGCAAGACAGGCACCAAAACTACACAAAGAAACCCTGTCTCAAAAAACAAACAACAACAACAATAAAAAAAAAACAACCAAAAAACAAAACAAACAAACAAAAAAACCAAGGTTATGGGGAGATGGGCACCCAAGTACCTCCATGAGCTCATTCACATTTGATTCCCTCCCAAAGGGCCACCTGCAAAGGCCCATCACACTGGGCCTAGGAGTTAAACAGAGGACTTTTGCAAGGGCTCATTTAGTCTATAGCACAGTGAGAAACAGGCTCGCTGTTTCATTAGAGTTTCTAAATAAGGAAAAAAACTATTTCTGTCATTTTCTTGGTTAAATAATATTTGAAGAAACTAAATATCAGCATTTTATCAGGAAAGGGTTTGTTACCTCTGAACTCTGAGGGGAATACCAGAAAAATGCAAAACTATGCCAGCTTTATAAGAAAAACATCAAGAAAGGGAACGGCATTTCCAGAGATCGTGATGCTGATCATGACCTGCTGACAGATGGATTGGAGAAGCACACAGTTGGAGGAGATAAAACAGGCATAAGAGGCTAGAGGGGCAGGTGGCATATAGAGTACAGGATTTGTCAGATGCACACTTGTGACCAGGGCCACTATAGACGCATACTTGTGACCAAAGCCACTTCAGACACGCAAACTCCATTGTCTTTATTCTGATGTGGAAGTGAATATGGGTCAGCTGATGAAAGCAGCTGCTATATCTATTGATTGTGTGGAAGAGAAAAATTACTAGATCTTCGGCAGTTGCTTATTTTCCCATTAAAACTAGGCAGAGCCAATAAGGTCATAAGAAGTATAATAATTCATGAGGTCAAAATGACAGTTATACTGTACATTTAAAAACTCTCAAAATACTGTAGGTCAAAAGGACAGTCCCTTTGGCTAATCTAGAGAAACCATATTTCTTTTCTGAAGGGCAAAACATTAATATTTGAGCATCTACTGCTATCTGTATTGATGCTAACAAAAAAAGACAGAAATCATTTTAATAGAGCAAGCAAAGGAAGAAGTAGGTGTCTATTGAGTGGATACACTGTCACATAGGCTATGAGAAAACGCACACACACATACACGCACACGCACACAAAGTGAGCAGTACACTTCCATTCCCAAAGAAAAACAAATTTGAGATTTTCAAGACATAGAGCCACTAGAAAGCCCTATTACACTTCATGGCAGTGATCATTAGCATCATGTAATTGCAGTAAATGCTGTTGTCATCCGGCATTGCTTTATTTGAGGTTGAGATTGAAAAAATAAATGAGGTTACAATCAGAGAAGCACGTTATGTGTTGGTCACTTCTTACTATATGCTTTCTCTTTAACAGGAGCTCTAGAAATCAAAGAATCATGTCCATTTCTGAAACAAATAAACAACAACAACAACCTAACCAATTTGCATCTTTCTCCTCTCACCATTAGAATGTTTTAAAATTAAAAGAAAACACCACCACCAACATCATCAACAACAACAAAAATAAAACCTGAAGAGAGCTGTGGACAAATAGAACCACTTGCCATTTATGGGTATGAGTTCATCAAGGTCGGTAGGCTTATATACCCTAACCCTAGAAGAAATGGAGTACTCAGGGTGACCAAGGCTGAAAATGCTTCTTTAGACTCTCTTCAGCTTGCAAAGACCCAGAAAACTCTGCTGCAAAATATTTTCTCTGTTTAATAAGCACATCACGTGCAAATGTACCAAACACATAAATATAACAGTCATAATCACTGGGTTCAATGTCAAGCACCATTTAAATCTACTGATTAAATCAATTTAATGATTGTAAACCTTTTTTTTTGATTATGGCCCCTGTATAAAGAAGAAAGTAAAATTGAGGGGAAAGCTGCACTTTTACTTGAAGGAAATGAAATCTATTATTTACATTAACTTCATTAATGGAATTTCCAAGAGTCCCTGTGTAATCTAACATTTTCTCATTAAGAGCAAAACCATCCCTCCACTCCAACATCTTTTTTTTTCAACCAGAAAATTAGTATAGTAGGTTTTATTGTACATATACTGAGGTCCCTGAACAAAGTGTGATTGGAAAAAACATTCATTCCTCCATAGTGCAAGAGTCCATGCCTATCATCTAAGTGAGTCATAATGTAATTTCAGAGGATGGACACTACCTGGGAAGTTTATGATTTCATCTGCTGAGATTTTGAACCAATAAAGTCCCCTTCATTTTTTTTGCTCATGTCTAAACAAACACTTAGTTTCAATAAAATTAAGAAAACTGTCAACTTGGAGTGAAATCACAAGTACTTTTACAGAGCATCAACTTTTAAGGTAATGTCAGCCACATACAAAATGAACAAACAAAACAACATCAGGAAAAAATTTTAAAAAATAAACAAAAAACCAATATGACAACATATTTGATTAACTTATTATTAGACATCAAAGGGTTTTTTAGAAATTTAGAGGGAAAAAAATCATATCTGCGTTATAGGATACTTTACTCAAAAAATTACTTTACTCTTTCACAGACTAAATGTAAGTCACCAGCACTAAAAGAACATCTAAGTGAGGGGAAAGGGCATAGGCAATTGTTTTTGAAGGAAATAAAAACCTGACCATGAATATGATATTGACCTAGAGAAGAGAGTATAGAGCAAATAGAAAAATGAAAGATGGACTATTTGATTTAATTTCTGTTTTCCCCGCTGTGTGGGGACAGAATATCTAAGCAAACTTTAAACTCTGCATGTTATGTATCATTATCATGCTGGCACCAACATTTATTGATGATGTGATATTTATTGATTTTATTTATTAAATAAAAGATATTTATTAAGAGCTAGTTATGTGTAGGTTGTATGCTATTTGCTGTGGGATGGGCAAAACAAACCAAAATTCTTATTTGAAGTTCAGAGTACAGAGAATCTTATACTTCAATAGACTCTTACTTTCAATACCTGGGTATTCGGTTCTTAGCTTGAAGTATTGTCACTGTAATTGTCTTTTTTTCTAAGCAGAACAACTGTTCCTGTGTTACCTTTTCTTATTAGAAAAGCAATATGGAGCGGGAGGTAGGCCCGGCAGCGGCCTGCAGAGGTAGACAGGTGTGGCGGTGGCAGCTGGCAGAGACAGACAGGCCCAGTGGCAATGCGCAGAGGCAGGTATGCCTGGCGGCAACCCACAGAGGAAGACAGGTGCAGCGCCAGCAACGTCCCACAGAGACAGACAGGCCCAGCGGTGGTCCGCAAAGAGGCAGGTAGGCCCAGTAGCAGTGGCCTGCAGAGGCAGGCTGGCCCAGGGCGGAGGCAGACAGGCCCAACAGGCAGTGGCTGAAACACAGTTGCAATAAAGACCAGAAACTGAGGTATTACCCGCTGAAGAGCTAGTGAAAACAAGCTCTTAATCAAGAGCTTGGAACAGGGATGCCTTTAATCCCAACACCCGGGGAAGAAGCTATTTCCATGGGACAGAACCAGAACAAATCTGAATACTCTGTCTGAGGCCAACCCAGGGCCCAGCTGCTGATCCTGTGAAACCCAACAACTTGGAGGTGTTGGTGAGACTACCCTGCTCAGCTGAAATCCACCTGGGAGAGGATTCAGATCCCTACAGTTTGAAGTCTGATATGTAAAAGATTACAAATAGATCCATATCTGTCACCATGCACAAAACTCAAGTCCAAGTGGATCAAAGATGTAGATGTAACCAACCGTCTTATTAAATAAGAAACACAGAAACAATGTAAAAGAGAAAGCCGAGAAGTCAGAGCTCAGAGCTAAAATCTCACCCTTCCTCCTGCTGTCCCAGCTTCGCGAAAAGAGACCTACCTCCTGTCGGTTCGTTTTTTTAAAGTATGTTGTTCTGCCTTCTCATTGGTTGTAAACCCAAACACATGACTGCCTCGTCACTGTCTGAATGTACAGCCCCCTAGGTCTTAAAGGCATATGTCTCCAATGCTGACTATATCCCTGAACACACAGAGATCTTATGGGATTAAAGGCGTGTGCCACCACCGCCACACTCTTGCTATGGCTCTAATAGCTCTGACCCTGAACACACAGATATTTATGGGATTAAAGGCGTGTGCCACCACCGCCACACTCTTGCTATGGCTCTAATAGCTCTGACCCTGAACACACAGATATCTATGGGATTAAAGGCGTGTGCCACCACCGCCCGGCTCTTGCTATGGCTCTAATAGCTCTGACCCCCGGACAACTTTATTTATTAACATACAATCAAAATAATATTTCAGTACAATTAGATTACCACCACATTTCCCCTTTTCTATTTTAATAAAAAGAAAAAAAAGCAAAAGGTTATAACTAACAAAAGAAAAACTATATACAAAAGTACAATAACTATATACAATATATATAAGTAATAAATACCTAAACAGGTATTTGACAAATCAGAGAAAATAATTCCATTATCTATCCTATTTTGGTAATTCCAAGATGTATCTAATGTACTTTCTATCCTAATTAATGTTCAACTATAACTAACTAATCTTCAACCATAACTAACTAATCTTCAACTCCCTCAGAGACCCAAGAAGGGAATAATATTAGCTAACAAAAATAAAAACAGGAAGTGCATGCAAGCAACTTCCAAAAAATTTTGTGAGTTGACAGAAATAGCCAGCTGCCTGGGCAGTCACCTGAGGTTTCTCTGCAGTGTTGGGGCATCATCTTCAGCCTATAGGCTTAGTGTATCTGACAGACTCATTTGTGAAGTAAGATGTACACAAGGTCAACAGTTCAACCTCACATTGGGTGAGAGCAGTCCACGTACCAGAAACACCTGAATTCCACTAGTGTCCTGTCATGATTCAGGATTTTAAATTCTGGAAATTGTTGACAGTTTTTAAATTCAGCTGTCCATTCTTCTTGGCTGTGTATATATGGCTTCATCTCAGCATCCCCTTCTTCTCCACATCCCTCTATTAAATGCCAGTCTACTTTTGAGAGGCATGAGCTTTCAGCTGCTGTTCCATTGTACAACAGAATCCATCGGCCCTCTGCCTGTTAAGCTGCCTTCGAAGAAAAGGGCACCGTACCTTTTCCGGATGCGAAGGCCACTTCAGGGATGGGGCTATATTGTCCTGGCCTCAGAAGATGCCTTTTGATAAAGCCATAACCACACTTGTTTTGGCAAGAATCAGTAGTCCCTTGTTTCGTGATCTGTCTGTCCATTTTGTCCTGTTGATTCGAGGATACTTTGTTGTCCAGTGGCTAACTTTTGCCAGAATGAAAGTTGACTCCATATGCAGTTTCTTCAATGCCCATATTTTCTCTAAAGTAGATTGGTAAAGCCAGGAGCTGACATGTCTCAAAAAAGAAAAATTTTCTAAGTTATTAAAACATTTTAAATGCCATATTCTGTAGATCTCTGAAGGGTTTGAAGATGACCTGTCTAAAACATCTTTGCTCAATTTTTAAAACATATCTAATATGACTACAAGTTCTATGATAATGTCTAACTACTAGCTTTCATTTCTTTATATCCTAATAGTTGATAATAATAACATTCAAGGATCAGAAATTTGCATTACATTGTTAAATGGATGGAATAAATACAATTAGAAATATACATATAGCATTTTCTAACAATATCAGTTTCAAATTTGTGTACAATATAAAACAATTCAATCCAATGTAAAGTATTTAAAACTAGTAAATGTCTTTTTCTTTTCTTTCATTTTTTTTTCTCTCTTTCTTTCTTTCTTTTTTTTAAACAAGAACCTTAAATCTAATCTCCTTTGCTTAGCCTTTTTCCTAACCCTTGACAATAACTTGTAACCAACCCCCCTAAATACTGAAAATTATCCCAGACCCAAAAACCCATTAAAAAGACCAAAAAAACCACCCGCCCCACACCACCTCTTTGGGAATGTGGGCGTCGTATTCTTAAATTTGCTTCCTGCTGGGTATGGGCGAAGTTTTCTTTATCCTGAAAGAAAAATTTTAGGTTAATTGTCAAATTCTAAGAGAGGTAACTATATCCTTCATTATCCAGTCTGTGTATAATGCCAAAGTTCAGGGTTTACCTCAAGTCCTTATTCAAGTAGTCTTTGAGACTGGATCATCTCAGCTAGTCATCTCAAAATTGCTCTGAGCATCTCATAGTTCAAAGCTGATCTATGGATGATGTTTGTCAGCTTAATGATATTATTATTGTCCACGTGGAATTGTTGTTGTTGTGGGGCCCCATCTTCTTTCTGGAGACTTCAGTTGATGTTAGGCCTGGCCATGATTTCCTGCAGAAAACTGATAAGAGACTCGAACACAAAAACATATATATGCAGCTAGCCTTTTTTCTAGAATTAGTTAGTACTCTATGTGACCATTCATATCTTAACAAAGTTTAAAATGTATATATATATATATTAATCTTGTAAATTTTGATATAAAATTTATACTTTGAGAAAAGTTTAAAGAATCAGAATAGAATCAAAGAGTTGAGATTAGTAATAGAATAGTCCCTTAATTAATTTTGCTTTTGTCCTGTACCATAGCAGAAGATGGCTCTTATTCTGGCATGATACAGGGAGTTTGCATTTACCTTTTAACAACATGCTTGATTTTAAAGAAGGAGAGAGCCATTCTCCAACTCCAAAGTCAGCTTTAAATTTTAATTGAACTGGGACTGTTAGAAGACCAATAGTGTTAAATCTTTAGAGAAAAGCAGAAACAAACATTTAGGAAGACATAAAATTTTTTTTTTTTAGATAATATATGCCCATACACCGTTTCACTCTGTTTCTTGGGATAGATGATTTGTCCCTTTTCTTCAGTTGTCTCATTTGTCCAGTGTTCTTCAGATTCCTTAACCTTCATTCTCCTAAAAGACAAAAACAAAGACCTTTCCCCAAGACTAATTTTGGGGATGTTTCCTTTTGACAAGTTATTATCTGATTAAATGAAAAGGCATGTGTTATTGATACAAGTTAGTTTAAATTGGATGTTCATGCTGGTTGATGAACTATCACCTCCTCTAATTAAGAGGTCTCTCTTGTTCAAATCGAACCTTTATCAATTTTGATGGTACCCACAGCTTATCTTCTCCTGTAGAAACAAAAGCAAAACCTCGTCCCCAATGTAATACATACCCTGGTTTCCATTCAGCACATCCTTAAAGTATATAGGCTGATTTAATTCTGTAGTTTTTTCTATTATCCAATGTCTCTCTGCAGCTGTTGTTCCTTTCTCATTGGCATTCAGAAAATTCAAAGTTAGAAGAGCATTATGCAGTCTATTTCTGGGGGTTTTTGTTACCCATTTCTGTTTATTTAGCATATCCTTTAGAGTTCTGTTTGATCTTTCTATAACTGCTTGACCTGTAGGATTATGTGGTATGCCTGTAATATGCTTTATATTGTAATAAGCAAAAAACTGTTTCATTTTAACAGAGACATATGATGGAGCATTGTCAGTTTTGATTTGTGCAGGTATACCCATGATGGCCATAACTTCTAGCAAATGAGTGATTACAGAATCAGCTTTTTCAGAACTCAAAGCAGTTGCCCATTGAAATCCTGAATAAGTATCGATAGTGTGGTGTACATATTTCAATTTTCCAAATTCTGCAAAGTGAAACACGTCCATCTGCCAGATTTCATTTCTCTGAGTACCCTTTGGGTTACATCCTGCTGGTAATGGCGTCTGATTGTAGAAGGAACAAGTAGGACATTTCATTACTATTTCTTTGGCTTGTTGCCAGGTTATGGAAAAATCCTTTTTTAAACCTTTACTATTAACGTGATGTTTTTTATGAAATTCTGAGGCCTCCAGCACATTTCCTATCAATAATTTATCAATCTCATCATTGCCTTGTGCTAGAGGGCCTGGCAGACCAGTATGGGATCGAATGTGAGTTATATATAAAGGATGATTCCTTTTCCTGATTGTATCTTGTAATTGAATAAATAGTGAAGTTAATTCTGAAGCATCAGGGATAAATTCTGCAGTCTCAATATGTAACACCACTCTTTCAGCATACTGAGAGTCAGTTACTATGTTGAGAGGTTCTGAAAAATCCATTAATACCAACAGAATAGCATACAATTCTGATTTTTGAACTGAATTATACGGACTTTGAACCACTTTACTTAAATTTTCTGATTTGTAACCTGCCTTTCCTTCTTTGTTGGCATCTGTATAAAATGTACGAACTCCAGATATGGGTTTTTGCCGTACAATTCGAGGCAAGATCCATTCAGCTCTCTTTATAAGATCAATTCTATTGCTTTTGGGATATTTGCTGTTAATTTCTCCCAAAAAATTACTGCAAGCTCTTTGCCAAGGTTCACTTTCTGTCCATAATTTTTCAATGTCCTCCTTAGTTAATGGTACGACAATTTCTGCTGGGTCTATGCCTGCTAATTGACGAAGTCTCAATTTTCCTTTGTAAATCAAGTCAGAGATTTTTTCCACATAAGTTTTTAATTTTTTATTTGGTTTATTTGGTAAAAATATCCATTCCAATATAATATCTTCCCTCTGCATTAATATTCCAGTAGGAGAACGCCTAGAAGGTAAGATAACCAAAATGCAATCCAGCTTTGGATCAATACGATTCACGTGTCCTTCATGCACTTTCTTTTCTACCAAGGCTAATTCTTTCTCAGCTTCAGGTGATAATTCTCTTGGACTATTTAAGTCCTTGTCACCTTCTAAGGTTTTGAACAAATTAGTCAGTTCATCATTTTTTACCCCAACAATAGTTCGTAGATGAGAAATATCTCCAAATAATCTTTGAAAGTCATTAAGAGTCTGTAGTCTATCTCTCCGAATTTGCACCTTTTGGGGTCTAATTTTTTGTAGCTCTATTTTATATCCTAAATAATTAATAGAATCTCCTCTTTGTATCTTTTCAGGAGCAATTTGTAATCCCCAGCGAGGCAAAATTTTCTTTACTTCTTCAAACATTATTTCTAAAGTATCTGCTTTTGAGTCAGCTAGTAAAATATCGTCCATATAATGATAAATTATAGATTTAGGAAATTTTTTACGTATCACTTCCAATGGCTGTTGTACAAAATATTGGCACAGAGTTGGGCTATTCAACATTCCCTGTGGGAGGACCCTCCATTGAAATCTTTTAACCGGTTGAGAATTATTATAAGTAGGCACTGTAAAAGCAAATCTTTCTCTGTCTTTTTCTTGTAAGGGTATTGAAAAGAAACAGTCTTTTAAATCAATAACTATGAGAGGCCATCCTTTTGGTAACAGAGTAGGCAAAGGCATCCCAGATTGTAGAGAACCCATTGGCTGAATTACTTTGTTAATTGCCCTAAGGTCTGTTACCATTCTCCATTTACCAGATTTCTTTTTAATAACAAATACAGGAGAATTCCAAGGGCTGGTTGATTCTTCAATATGCTGAGCATTTAACTGTTCTTCTACCAGCTCTTCTAAAGCCTGGAGTTTCTCTGTTGTTAAAGGCCATTGCTGGACCCATACAGGCTTGTCTGTTAACCATTTTAAAGGTAGAGCTGTTGGTGTCTTTGGAAGATCATCAGTTATTGTGCCCTGTTCTTGTATAATATGGATGGCTGGTGACCACTCATTAGAACAATATCTTCTAATATTTCTCTCAGTAACATGTGCTAGTTTATGATTTGTTTCTGAGATTGGAGGGATGTTAATCTGAGTATTCCATTGTTGCAACAAGTCTCGACCCCACAGGTTCATAGTTATGTTAGCCACATATGGTTTTAATTTTCCTCTCTGTCCTTCTGGACCTATACATTCGAGCCATCTTGCACTCTGTTTCACCTGAGATAATGTCCCAATTCCTAACAGTTGAACGTTTACCTCCTGAAGAGGCCAAGTTGGATGCCAAAATTCTGGTGCTATTATGGTAACGTCCGCACCTGTGTCTACCAGACCAGACAACAAAACACCATTTATTTTTATCGTTAATTTTGGTCTTTGTTCATTAATAGAAGTTTGCCAAAAAATTTTCTTTATGTTTTCTCCTGAATTTTCTATTCTCTCTGTTTCATCATCCTGACTAGCATGATTTATTCCAATAGGCATTTGGTTATTTAATCGCTCTCCAGAGCAGGCATTTCCTCTATGGCTGCCGGAAAGGTTTGAACTGGATTTGCACTGGGGGCCTGCCTGAGGCCCCTCTGGGAGTTTCCCGAAGACTGAGGCAAAGGATTACCCTGTCTGTCCTTTGTTGATCTACATTCGTTGGTCCAGTGTTTTCCCTTACCACAACTTCTGCATACTCCAGAAGGAAGGGGCATTCTGTTGCCATTGTTCCTTGAAGAAACATTGTTTCTGGAAATGACCTGTCTACAGTCCGTTTTCAAATGTCCTTGCTTTCCACATCCAAAACATCTAACACTCCTCAAACCTTTTGAAATTACTTCTCCTACCCATGTATCATCATGCTCATCAGCTTCAACATTAATTGTTTCTCTAATCCAATCTTCCATAGGTGCAGATCTTGCCCTTAATGGCCTGATTATTCTTTTGCATGCTGTATTCGCATTCTCAAAGGCCAAAGATTCAATTATTGCCTTACCAGCTTCTGAATCCGAGACCATTCTCTTTACTGCTGAAGCCAGTCTTTGTAAAAAATCTGTAAAAGACTCTTTTGGGCCTTGCTTCACCTTTGTAAATGACTCAGATTTTTTTTCCTGGTTCCTCAACTTTGTCCCATGCATTCAAGGCTGTCGTTCGACATAAAATTAGGGTTTGGACATCATATAAACATTGTGCTTGTGCTGAAGCATATTGGCCTTCGCCCATAAGCTGATCCTGGCAAACTTGTACTCCTTTATCCCTCCATTGTTTTTCTATGTTTTTAGCCTCCTCCTTAAACCAAGTCAGAAATTGAAGTCTCTGGCTGGGTTCCAGAACACCTTGTGCGAGGTCCCGCCAGTCTTGTGGTACTATCCTATTATATGTTGACCAAGTGTTTAACATTTGCTTTACATATGGGGAATGCATGCCATAAGATACTATTGCCTCCTTAAACCTTTTTAAATCCAACATTTCAATTGGAGCCCAAGTATTTTGTGTAGCCATTTGATCAGGCATCTGCTGTACGGTTACAGGATAAATTAAGGGTGACTGTGTGAAAACAGGCTTTCTTTCTGCAACCTTATGATCCCGACTTGAAACAACTTCACTGTTAATTTCTTCTGTCTGAATTTTTACAGGTTTAACAAGTTCTTCTAAAGCTGTTATCCTGGCACTTAAATTGACTATCTTTTTAAATATTAAAATGTGGATTATTATAGTGATAAGGTGCATAATTCCACCAATACTAATATTATATAGTTGTTCCATTGCCAGACTGCCTAAAATTTCGAACAAAAACCAATTTTCTTCCAATGTACACATAAAACCCATTTGTTTTTTAATGTGGAAAAAATTCTCTTTTAGATAGTTTCCTTTAAAATATCTGATATGTTATGACTTACCAAATCTGCGTAGAACAGTAGAAATCTGAGGGGATTTTCAAAGCAGCCACCTAGTGTCCCAGGTGTAAATCCAAAGAGAAAGAGAAAGAGAGAGAGAGAGAGAGAGAGAGAGAGAGAGAGAGAGAGAGAGAGAACAAGAAAGCGTAGCTGGCTAAAGTTTAAATGCAGCCACGTGTTCCCTCTTGTGCCGAGTCAAGGCTTGGGTCTGACTTCCTTAAGCTCCGACCACGTGCGTTGGCTTTACAGGCAGGGCCCTGTTCGGCAGGGCAGGTCTGAGTTGTTTGTAGCACCGGCTTTAAGCAAGCAGGATTTAAGCAAGCAGCTCACCGATAGTCCAGCCTGAGGTCAAGCAGAACTAGACCCAGGCTAAGAAGCCGCTGCTCGGACTAAGAAGCCGATCGCCGCCGGCCGTCGTGTGCTGCCGCCGCCGCCGCGGGCTGCCTGCCGCCCTTGCGGGAAAGCGGACCTGCCGCCAAGCCAAGCAGTTTTTAATGGATTCTTGTCATGTTGGGCGCCAGATGTAGATGTAACCAACCGTCTTATTAAATAAGAAACACAGAAACAATGTAAAAGAGAAAGCCGAGAAGTCAGAGCTCAGAGCTAAAATCTCACCCTTCCTCCTGCTGTCCCAGCTTCGCGAAAAGAGACCTACCTCCTGTCGGTTCGTTTTTTTAAAGTATGTTGTTCTGCCTTCTCATTGGTTGTAAACCCAAACACATGACTGCCTCGTCACTGTCTGAATGTACAGCCCCCTAGGTCTTAAAGGCATATGTCTCCAATGCTGACTATATCCCTGAACACACAGAGATCTTATGGGATTAAAGGCGTGTGCCACCACCGCCACACTCTTGCTATGGCTCTAATAACTCTGACCCTGAACACACAGATATCTATGGGATTAAAGGCGTGTGCCACCACCGCCCGGCTCTTGCTATGGCTCTAATAGCTCTGACCCTGAACACACAGATATCTATGGGATTAAAGGCGTGTGCCACCACCGCCCGGCTCTTGCTATGGCTCTAATAGCTCTGACCCCCGGACAACTTTATTTATTAACATACAATCAAAATAATATTTCAGTACAATTAGATTACCACCACACAAAGACCTGAACATAATTCCAGTTACACTAAACTTAATAGAAAAGAAAGTAGGAAGTACTCTTGAACGTATTGGCACCGGATACCATTTCCTAAATATAACACCAACAGCACAGACCCTGAGCACAACAATTAATAAATGGGACCTCTCGAAATTGAGAAGCTTTTGCAGGGCAAAAGACACAGTCAATAAGACAAAAAGACAGCCAACAGAAAAGATCTTCACCAACCCCACATCTGACAGAGGATTGATCTCCACAGTATATAAAGAACTCAAGAAACTAGACATCAAAATACTAAACAGTCCAATTAAAAAAATGGGCTAAAGAGCTATACAGAGAATTCACAAAACAAGAATCACAAATGGTTGAAAGACATTTAAAGAAGTGCTCAACATCCTTAATCATCAGAGAAATGCAAATCAAAACGATTCTGTGATACCACCTTACACCAGTCAGAATGGCTACGATCAAAAACACCAATGACAGTCAGTATTGGAGAGGATGTGGAGCAAAGGGAACACTCCTCCACTGTGGGTGGGAATACAAGCTTGTACAACCACTGTGGAAATCAGTATAGAGGTTTCTCAGAAAATTAGGAATCGAACTACCTCAAGACCCAGCCATCCCACTCTTGGGCATATACCCAAGGAATGCTGATTCATACCATAAAGATACATGCTCAGCTATGTTCATAACAGCACTATTTGTAATAGACAGAACATGGAAACAACATAGATGCCTGTCAACTGAAGAATGGATGAAGAAAATGTGGTACATCTACACAATGGAGTACTACTCAGCAGAGAAAAACAATAAAAGCATGAAATTTGCAGGCATATGGATGGAACTAGAAAAAATCATGCTGAGTGAGGTAACCCAAATCCAGAAAGACAGTCATGGTATGTACTCACTCATAAGTAGATTCTAGATATAAACTAAAGAACAATCAGACTACAACCCACAGAACCATGGAGGCTATATATATAGCATGGAGGTCCCTAGGATGACTGTGGCTTATAATAAATTTTGGTTTTACTCAAGTACTGAGCAAGCCTCAATGAAACATCTCACTATTAAGATAAGAATACATACTCTATCAAGCTGACAATAGAAAAATAAATTAATTAATTTTAAACAATAAAAAATAAATAAAAAATTGAAATATTAACAAACAAACATTTTACTAAAGTTAAAAAAAAGGGAGAACTAGGGACTCATCATTCCTCTCCACATTCTATTCTTTCCCTTGTTTTATATATTTTAAATTTTTTTATCGGTGGATTCTGCTGTAGTTTATTGGTGGATTCTGCTGGAGGATCCAATGCAGATAAGCACTGTAGGGCTCCTGCTGCAAATCACTCTCTGGAACGATGGAAGGATCTTTCTACTAGCATGTGGAGGAGACCTGATCTAGTGTTGGTGTGGCCCTGGTGTTTGGTTTATGTCTTTCCTCAGGACAATGAGGTTTCTCTTTGGATTCCTGAGCACTGAACGTGCCCTGTGGCTGCTGCTGAAGCCCAACATGACAGAGACCTAATGGGTCTTCATGAAAAAAAAAATCTACCCTTCTGATGCCAATGGAGATTGAGAGCCCAATATGGCCAGCTTTGGCAAGCATTAATGTAAGCCTAGGAACTGTAGTCATGAGATTGGATTCTCCAGAAGAGCTGCCAGCTAAAGTCATGCTGGGATCAAGAAAAACGGGCCTTGGGGGTTCATGTTACTGGAGTTGTATCCATGCTAGTGGATGTCCACACAATCCAGAAGAGAATTTGACATTGCTGCTGCCACTGTTGCTGTTATAGCAATGGTGCACACCGCTGCTACTGTTTCTGGGATTACCATTTCATAATTGTTTACTACAGCTAGCACAGTGGAGACCCTGGCAACAAAAGTGGCTACCACAGTTAGTTAATCTTTCATTCTATTGGGCATGATAAATTTAATTCAGTAGTTATATACATCTCAATTGGCTTTGAAAATTATAAATTTATAAACTCAATTTCCAGTTGCTTTTGGGATACTATCTTACAAGGACTCCAACATACAGTATGGCTCATTAAGGAAGAGAATGGCTCAGTTGCCTTTAGCCTACTGGCTATGGGTGAGATAGGACCTCTGTTGGTCTTTTCTGTATTGAACACACAGATTGCAAGCCCAGTGCCACTTTGAGATCTTTGGCAGCAATTAACTATGCAGCTCACACATGATTGAGCCGGTATGATAATGAGTATTCAGAGACTGGTAATGCCCGGGGGGGGGGCACTCATCAACCTAAGACAGAGCACCTGTGTGGCCTGGGCAGGCGTCTCCATGACAGGTAAGGTGACCTGATGACGTCCCACACAACCCAAGTCAGAATCTCATTTTTTAATAAAAGGGGGACCTGCAGGGTCCTGACCCCCGTTTTGGGTAACTGTTGCCTGGCTTGTGGACCTTCACCTTGATATCCTCCCTATGCTAATTCCCTGCCAGGTTCCACCCTCCTGAATGCTTAAGGGAAGCTCCTTGTCTGTATATACTGAATAGTGAGCATTAACAGCTTAGATGCAAGATTGTAAAACATCAGTAGCGAACTTCTGCCCTCCGGGGTACTCCCATTGTGCAATAATTCCCATTATTCATTCATATATATTTGAATGAATACTGCGAATGCAATCTATGAATACCACAAATACGATTAATATGAGTCTAAGTAATGAATATCATGAGTGTAATTTAAAAAATAAATTAAAAAAAAAAGCAATATAAACATGACTTAATGCAACAGTATCCTGATGCTGATTCCATCTCACAACTACAAGCATGTAAATCTGATTCACGAAAAAGATATTCCAAAATACTCCTAGCTTAATACTCACTACTTTAGATATATGGGTCTGTGAATGTTGCTACATGGATGTGGTCATGTGACTGCTGCTGTACCAAGAACCTGGACAATCAGTTACATCAGTCCCCAAAAGCGATTTATACTTTGTCTTTTCATCAGACACTTTATCATTCTGACCTCACTGATCTACCTGCAACTTCTCTTTTCTCCTCCACAATGTCATAACTGGAATCAAATGATAAGGAAACTTTGAGATTGCTCATTTCGCTTGACCTCAAGACTTTGAGATGATCTGTGTTGTACACATTAATGATTCATTTCTTTTAAACAATTTTAATTAAAATAGAGTGAAATCAGTTTCCCTCTCTTCTTTTTCCTCTCCTGCCCCTCCCATGTACCCTCCCTTCAACCCCCCTCAGCCCTCTCTCTGATTAATAGCCTTATTTTCTTTTATTATTAAGCACAATATATATTAGTATAACCTGTTGTATCCATTTGGGATTGTTCTGTGTATATGGTTTCAGAGATGGCCACTTTGTATTGACTAACCAGTAAGATGACTCATCCTTGTGTGAGGTTATTTTGCCCTATCCAATTCCTTTTTCTTGCATATGAGAATTTCATAATTTAGAGGACCATCAGTTCATTAAAGACTATTTGGGCAACTTCAAAATTAGATAATTATGAAGAATGTTGCTCTGCTATTTTATCTATACTATCCGAAACTATATTTCATTTCTATGATATGGATTCCCAAGAAGCAGACTGTACAAACACATGGTATGTGTTCCACTTCATGAGATGTCAAAACACTTTCTAGAATAGAGGTAAGATTTTTCATTCCTACAAAGTAATATGCAAAAATTCTAGTTGTTCTGCAACTTTGCAAGTACATGATACTGTCTTTTAATGAGAATCTATATTGAGTAACTGCATTATAGTTAAAAAAAACATTTCCCTGATGACTAATTCTTGTGTTTGCTTGCCATCTGAATTTCTGATTTAGTGAAATTCTAGTCACATTCTTTTGTACTTCATAATAAGGTACTTAGTTTCTTTCTGGGTTTGAGAGTTTTTATATCATTGATATACTTACCTGATCACATATGCAATCACAGTTGTTGTTGTTGTTGTTTCTCCAAATCTACAGCTTTTCACTCTCTTAAGAACATCTTCTATGGAGAAAACATTTTTAGTTTTGATGAAGCCCAACTTACTAACTTGATATACCTTTCTTTTGGTATTATTTCTGAAGAGCTTTCCTAGCTGAAGGGCACTAGGGCTGTCAGTTGGTTTTATAGCTTGAAATTTTGTAGTTCAATCTTTAATTCATTTCCATGAATTTTGACATAAAGGAGCATGTCAATATTTACTTTTATGCATATGGATGTTCAATAACAGGTCCAGCAGTATTTTTTAATTAAAACATATTTTTATACAGTGTATTTTGATCATGTTTTCCCCTTCCCCAACTCCTCCTAGATTCTACTCACTTCTCTACCCAACTTTATGACTTAGGTTCTCTCTTTAAAAACATAGAAATAAACAAACAATCCACAAAACATAAAAACAAAAATCAAAACAAACAGGAAAAAGATCAATAAGACAAAAAATGCCCAAACAAATCAAAAGAAAATCAAAACTCCACAAATTACCACTGAGTTTTTGTGTATGTGTTGGCCAACTATTCCTAGGCATGGGGTCTGCCCTGGAGTGCATTTAGTATATCCAATGAGACTTCACTGGAGAAAACTGGCTCTTCCCTTTGTCAGCAGTTATCAATGGACATAGCTTCTCAGTTACAGGTGGGACCCTGTCCACTCTCCCCACCTCAGTGCTAGGACCCTGTTTGACTTGAACCTTGGCAGGTCTTGTGAATGCTGCCACAGTCTCTGTGAGTTCATAGGTCCATCAGTCCTGTTGTTTCTGTAAGACATTGTATCCTTAGAGTCACCCATCATCTCTGGCTCTTACAATCTTTCCACTACCTCTTATTCTTAGCTTCCTGAACCTTGAAGGGAGGACCTTAATGAAGACATCTCATTTATGATCAGGTGCTCCAAGGTCTCTCACTCTCTGAACATTGCCCAGTTGTGGGTCTCTGTGTTAATTCCCATCTACTACAAGAAGCAGCTTCTCTCGTGCAGGTTGAACTAGGCACTGATCTATGGGTATAGCAGTATGTCACTAGGAGTCTATTTATTGCATATCACACTCTTGGATGTCATAGTTTTATAATTCTCTCTCTCTTATTTCTCCTCTCTCTCTCTCTCTCTCTCTCTCTCTCTCTCTCTCTCTCCCCCTCCCTCCCCACCTCTCTTTCAAACAGACAGGGCCTCACTATATAGCTTTGACTGGCCTGAAACTCGCTATGTAATTCAGACAAATCTCAAACTTGGGAAGGTTTGTCTTCCTCTGCCTTAAAGGCATGTGCCACTATGCCTGGCTTCTATAATGCTACTTAAAGTAGGGGCATATATGCCTCTCTACTTCATTGTCTTTAAGTATCCTTTGATTGTTTTAACTTTTCTGATTTTCCATATAACCTTGAGAAATAATTCTGTGTCAACAACAAAGAAAAATCTCTGGGGATTTTTGTTTGAATTTTGTTATAATTACAGATCCATTGAAGAAAACTGATATCTGGATTGAAACTTTTAACTAATAAAAAACGGAAATATCTTTCCAGTTACATAGACCAGTTTTATTTGTTTCATTGAGATTTAGCTATTTTCAGCATATTCTACATATATTTAGTCATATGATTACCTAAATCTTTGACTCTCTCACAAAGCTATTGTTTTACTTTCAATTTTCAGTTTGTTTGCTGCTAAAACATAGATTTATATTTGATATTTGTAGTAAAGTAATCTTTTGTCACATAAAATATTGTTATAGTCACTTATTCTGTACTTGTAAATTTTCAAAGTACTTTTTACATAGACAATTATATCTGTGAATAAGGGCAGTATTTCCTTTTTTATTTAAGTCCATAACTTTATTTCTTTTTCTTTTTATCATATCAACTAGGAATTCAAACATGATCTAAATACTGAAAACACACACTCTTGTCTGACTTCTCAATTAAAAACATATGTTGAAATAGTCTCTCTCTCAATCTCTCTCTCAATCTCTCTCTCAATCTCTCCCTACCTACCTATCTATTCATAACCCAGACTTGTCTTGAATCTGTGATCCTTGTAACTCTAGTGCTGAGGCAAATACCATTATGCCTTTTTTGACTCTGTGGTAGTTTGAATAAAAATAGCCCCCATAAGCTTATATATCTGAATGCCTGGTTACTAGGGAGTGAAATTGTTTGAAAGGATTAAAAAGATTAGGAGATGTGGTCTTGTTAAAGGAATTGTGTCACTGAGGGTGGGCTTTGAGATTTCTAAAGGCCATGTGAGGCCCAGTTCTCACTCTCTTTCTTACCCTGCAGATCAGAACATAGCTCTCAGCTACCTCTCCAGCACCACGCATGCCTTCACAACCCCTGCCATGATGATAATGGATTAACCTCTGAAACTGTAAGCAAGCTCCCAAATAAATGCTTTCTTTTATAATAGTTGCCTTGGTCATGGTCACAGCAGTAGAACAGTGACTAAGACTTTCCTTTAAAGGAAAAAGCATAAAGTATTTTGCCACTAAGTAGGCCAAGCAACCACACATTTTTACAAGTACTTTTTTCAGGTTAGAAATTGATAAAGAGAAGCAAAACCATGACACTATTTGGAAGATATTCATAATATATGCATCCAAAGAAAAAATTATTATAAAAATATGAAGAATTTGTCCTGGAGGGGTGTTTCAGTGGCTAAGGTCATTCTTGTTCTTCTCTCTTCTATAGGACTTGAGTTATGCTCCCAGGCGGCTCTCAGACAGTTGAAACTCTAACTCTGGGTCATCTGATGCCTTCATTGAGTAACTGCATCCATGTGGTAAACACGCAAGCAGAGACAGACACACTAATAATAATAATGTGTTTTTACAAAAACGAAAGAATTTGTGATTCAAAGTTTAAATACTCCAAATTACAGAGAAAGGAAACATTAAAAAAATTCACACAGAAGGGCTATATATTCAATACACATATAAACATATACTCAATCTCAACAGTTTTAAAGTCCAGCAATGTTCTATGCTATGTACACATATTTGTATTCTTGAAAGCATCTTCTTTATAATTACATTTTTTGGTACAGGAGAGTTTCTTCAGGAAGTCAACAAAAAATTTCTACAGTATTTTGATGTTTCATAGTTACAGCCCAATTACGGTGTGACTGATATTAAGTTGCATATAAAATTTAAAGTAGTTCTATTCATGAAAAATGATTAAATCTCATATTCCTTAGTATTTAATGTTTTTTTGTGATTTTTAAATACCTCATGATTCAAAGTCTTATAATAGCCACAAGAAATGAAATAACAAGGACAAGAGAGCTTGTCTCCTGACATTAGCAGAAGGGAAAACCCAGCCACAAAACTAAGTCAATTTTAATCATGTAGTCAAGATTTCTGTTGTATACACTTTGTCCCAATTTGATCATGAGACATATGCTCTGTTTATCTCTTTCAGTCATAAATATTCTGGAATCTTTTCTCATCAACTTTTCTTATCAGCAAGGGGAAATATTTTACAATCTCAAAATTAACCATCAAACTATACCTAAATTATGTTTGATTTGATTCAGTTTTCATTTAATTAAAACTGATTAATTTCAAGATATAATCTTCATACTTTACTTATTAGCTAAAAGTGAAACTTATTTTTCCTATTTTTGTCATTATCAAGGTAAAGTGACGTGGGACATGATGGTACAAACCTATAACTCTAGTAATCAGGAGTTAAAGGCAGGAGGATCAAAAGTTTGAGGATGTCTTAAATACAACAAAAATGGAAGAGGATAAAGTGGGCTGTAACTATGAGAAATCATTTTGTCTATAAAGATTAGCAAACACACAAAAATAATTCTCCCAAATTGGCGATTATATGAGGAAAACTATGTTTCATGTGTCTTTTAATAAAACCATGTAGAAATAATTTCTTTGATTACTATTCCTCAATCTACCTTCAGGACCTAACAAACATTTAGGCAGATAAGAGTAGAATTAGAGCAAGAACCCTTGACTAAGCAGTCTGAATTCCTCTTATAACTCTAACTCTTAGGAATTGTAGGGGTTCTCAGATAATCAAGAATCTAGTTTGGAGGTATGAAGTTAGTACTCCACAGGGAAAAATGTAATTTATGTACTGTTTAGAATTTGAATTAGTTATATTGTTATCTCTGCTTGCACACACACAATAAAACTACTTTTATGAAGCATTTATCCAGGGTTAACAATTGCAACTGTTATTTCACATAGTTCTATGAAATGCAATTCTCCCCAATATTTATGAAATCATGACAATATTACTAATGATGTAACTCAGGGAAGAACTTGGCCCCATAGGTGGACAGTAGATCCAGGGGTGGTCCAATTCCCAAGCCCTTGCTTTGTTCAGTGTGCCATCCTGTTTTTGTTACCATGACAACTAAAGTTTGGTATAACATCCACCCAAGAATCAAGGAAGCCAATTATTCCCAGTGCAGCCAGCATGAAAAGTATAATGCCATAGTAAAGTTCACATCTTTCACTTTCGTTTTCTTTCACATCCAAGTAGTTATTAACAACAAGTTGTTGTCCTGTAAAATAAATGAAATGGAACAAATCCCCAATGACGCTCCCTCCCTTCTCTGCTCCTTCAATAATAGGCTAATTCTGGACACCTGAAGTGAGTTCTTTGAATTTGATGATGGTACTTGGCAATTGCCCTTTGACCTCCATCATGTATTTCCAAGGAATCTTGTGATCATTTAGCTCACATTTGCAAATGCAATCTTTCTTTACCGAATGAAAATTCACATTAGTCCTTTTTTGGATTATAGGTTCAGGAGTGCTGAAACCATGTTAACAGGCAAGCAACAAATATTAAAGCACAATGTGCTCCAACATTCATGGCTTCACTGAGCCAGTGCACAATCTTCTGAAGGACTTTTGAGGGGAAAAATGGATATTCAGGATGCTATTATGGCAGGTGGTAGTGTGGAGTTTTCTTCAGCTCCCAGGCCAGAGACTATCCACAGAAAATCAGCCATGGCCCAGGAATAAATACACTGTTCAATACTTGTTCAAGCCTAAAATTTGAGAACAGCTGCAGGTGGGTTGGACAGAGAAATGAGGCAATCCTCTTTGCAGCAGCTAAGTAACCAGGCAACTTTATGTATTTAATTTGCAGAGTCCCTGCTGTTGCTTGCTTGAAGACTGATGTTCAGCCAGCTGCCACCCCCTACCACCACCACCAACTGCCTGGCTTGCCAGCTGGAGCAATTTGCTTCCACCTGACCCCTTCAGCCAGGTTGATGCCCAGTGGGCTTAACTTCAATGGCAACAGACATTTTGTCTTAAGGAATCAATCGGGATTGTTAACCTGTGTTGATGAATTTGCTTGAGCTGCACCGGCCTATTCAGCTGGAGAAAAAGGAATCCCTTTACAAGTGTATTCAGATGTTACCCAAACTCAGCATTATAGGAAAGTTATAGCCAGGGGTTAGAGAACTCCGTGAATGCCTCTGAAAAGCATTTGAGGTGTTTTTACAGTTTAAATACCCCCAGACATTCAAATTACCCTTCAAATAGCCAAAGTCAAGTTTATGTCAGAGAAAGAGTAAGTAGGGTAAGGTATGAGTATAGCCCTTACAACAGTTAAAAATAATATACTTAATTTAAACAGCAAATGTTTAAGTCATTTCCAATTTGGGAACTGAGCTAACTAAGTCATAAGCATTTTCTCAAATTGCATGTATGTTAAAAAGTGCAACTTCTGTATTTTTATTTTTAGGACTATGTCTGTCAAGATTGTGTGTGTGTGTGTGTGTGTGTGTGTGTGTGTGTGTGTGTGTGTGCGTGCGCGCACGCACGCATGCACGCATGTCACAGCACATGCATTGGGACTTTGTGTTATGTGTTGTAGGTTTTGTTTATCATAGAAAACATCTAGCTTTTTCTATATATACTTAACCTTGTTCCTGACAGTATCCTGAGACTGGATGCCTTAGTATCCTAAGGGCTCTTAATAAGTAGTGAATAAATGAAGGAATGACAAAACGATGGAGCTTCTGAGCAATGTTTAAATTTAAAGCAAGGAAATTTTATTCCAGATACCAATCTATCTCCTTTATTCACACAATTAGATAGTATTTCTCTTATTAAACACTGAGCATCTTGTTCATTTTACTTTTTTCATGAAATTCTATTTTCAAGGATACCTACTTGTCAAAACAATATGTGAATCAATAAAAATTTCACAAATCTTTAAAAGGAAAGCTCTGAAAGATATCTGTTACAGTCACTAATATTCTAGGGCAGAATGAAAATAAAATCTTCAGTTTCTAATTAAGTCATATTTAAGTCGACATATATTAAAGCCGACACTGGCAGGATAATGTTAAAGGTACTTGTGGCATGTCAGTGAAACCAGGAGTGATGGTGCATACCTGTAACCTCAACACTGAGGATGCAGAGGCAAAAGGGTCACCATAAACTTGAGGCAAACCTGGGCCCCAAAATGAATTAGTTTCAGGCCAGCCTGGGATACAGAGTGAGGCCCTATGAAACATGCACACCACACACACACACACACACACACACACACACACACACACACACACACCTGGAGGAAAACAGTCATTTTAGGAAACAGATAGACAATGAAGGACAAACATAAAGAATGAGGAAATCATATGGCATATTGTAATGTGATACACATTTTTAAAAGAGTGAGTACAGGAAAACTGGGAAGAATTGAGTAGTTTGAAGAAGCAGTTGACATTTTTAAAAAGTACACTGGTAGGCTAAATTGAAATGTGACATTTGAATAAATGAATAAAGGAAGGGTCAAAGTAGCAAAATGAGTGCAGAGGATGGAGGAGAACATGTTCTTGACATGTTAGAAGAATAATGACGAGAATAAAGTGGCATTAATAGGGTGAAAGGGAGTATTTAAGAGCAGGATGAACGGGTAGCTGAGGAAGGCAGATAACACAGAGATTATGGGTCACAGTAAAGACATTGACTTTACTCCTGACCACATTAAGTCACTGCAATAGTAGGCATAGAGATATAATTTGAATGTTTTAGGAAGATTACATGTTCATGCTGAGAATAGACAATGAGTAAGTATAAAAACATACAGGTTTTAGAGCAAGTTACAGTGGTGCTATGCCAAAACAGCTAGGATCAGGTGTACAAACCTGAGTGGTCACAGGAAGAAAGTTAGAAGTGGCTAGATCCCAGTTACTTTCAAGATAAGGCAACAGGATTTCTGATGAATTGAGTATAGTGGATGAGGAAAAGAGAAGACTAAAAAAAAAAATGGCTCAGTTCTCTTGATTGCCCACCAGAGTCAGTTGATAAGACCTGATTTCAGAAGACATCATATACTTTGAAGAACATGGAGAAATCAAACTGGAAGATCCCATCTTGGTAGGCAGCTTTCAAGGTACTGAAAAGTGCTATGCAAGCTGCTGCAGGAGAAAAGCCAACAATCTTATCCAGCTGTGAGCCCTGTAAGCTCACATAATACCAACCTGCCAGATAAAAGGTGACCACCGGTACAGTAGTGGTACAGGTGTTATGGAGGTAACCCGCCAGTTTCTCATCCTTTCGATTTACTCAACAGGAGCAATTAATGCCTGTTACAACAAATATTGCCCAAAGCCCATAGTTTGTGAGTTCACAAGCCCTGTAAGGAAACTTACTACCATTGTTCTTGTGCTATATGAACATGATGTTAAACCTCCTTCTAAATATTTATATTTATACCTACAGATTAATGTTATTTTCCACTTTGGTCATAGAAGGTAATGCTTAAAGTGGGTAATGATTAAAGAAGATGCCTACTTGGTGAAAATGCTGAGAATAAATGAATGTCAAGTGTTTAGCCTTAAATGACATATTTATATCAACTCCTTCATATAAAACTGTATTAGAAAGAGTAGGCAGGATGTAAGAGCCTGAAGAATTCTCTAAAAAGATGTATTCTGGACATTAAATGGCTGTTGTTCTCATGAAATCACAACACCAGAGGGTACCTGAATAAGTCTTAGCTAGGACTGAGCCCATCAACATTCTATTTTGTAAGGGGAGGGGCTCTTGATTCCCACTCCTCACTGAGGAACTATAGACAGTTCATGGTTGTTGAAGAGGAGAGTAATATGCTTCAGTGTAACCACAGGTAGATTGCCCTTGATCAAGCAAATAACCCACTACCTATGCTCATGCAGTCAAACCTAGTTAAATGCAATGGGATATAAATAAACAAAGTTTTGAAAATAAGAGTGGGACTTGCTGGAAAGAAAGGTGTAGTAAGAAAGGCACAAGAGGAGATAATGAAGAATAGATCAAAGTACATATGTATGTATAAATATATGTAGACACACATATATACATAATGAGTATATATGTACACACATACACACATATAAAAGAAATTTTAGAATAATAAGAAAGTAATAAGCAGAGTTAGAAAAGTATATGAAAATCAAGGAAATTGGTTTTAAGTGAAGACATTGTTCAGCCATCACTGTGCATACAAATTGAGTAGGAATGTTAATAAAAGGCTCAAAAGATGCACAGAAAAATTCATGGATCAGGTATTTTGGAAGGACAGAGTCATACCAATTGAAATAATGCAGAAACAAGTGTCTAGGAAGCAAACCAAGACTTTATATCTGACATTATTGAATATGAGAATCTATTAGGCATGTGTGGAGATATTAACCTATTAGCTAGATATGCAAGTGTGGAATCAGTGCAGAAAGCAAGACTAGACATTCTTATTTTTGAATTAGTAGTATTTAGGTGACTAAAGCCTGTTCTTAAAACTTGAAAGCTTTATAATGGACAGAATCATCAAAGGAGTGAATGTGCAAACAGAAGAAAATTTAAAAGAAATTGAGACAAAGGTCTCACTTTGGATCTTAAACTGGCCTCGAACCCATGGCATTTCTACTATCTCAGGAGTGCTGAGCTTATGGGCATCAGCCACAATGTATGGTTTGTAATATGCTTCTGGACGAATAGAAAAAAATGACAGATTTGTGTATGCTTGTGGTGATGCCCAAGCACAAAAGACAAATATGATGTAGGAGAGAGATGAGACAATTAGGGAGTATAGTCTTAGACATAAAAGGAATGGAATCATAGAAACATGTCTGGATTTTACAATCGTGGGCATCTTCAAGCTCCATTTGACTGCTATAATTTCTTTTTGAAAGTACAAAACATGATCACCAGTGAGGTTAAGATTGAAGAGAAACTGTTTCACTAGACTTTTTTCCCCACCAGCCTTACCAGTTGCATGAGAAAAACCATATGGTAAGATAAAAGACTGGCATTAACTATGATTATACTATGGAAAAGCAAGAGGCAGGAAGAACCTAATACAAAAATGCTACATTGTTGACCATGTCATTTGGATAACTAAAGGAAACAAACATCAAAGGACAGCTAAAGGAAATTACGACAAACCCAGAACCAGTAATACCACACGGAACATCAAGGAACACCATTGAAGAGGTGGAGAAAATGTGAGAGCTAGAGGATAGGAGTGAGCACTCTGAATTGCAATTTTCTAGGTTTACTATGGTTCCCTCACTTATTAACTCACATCAACTGTGGTTATCCACATAAGACCTGTACAATTTAATCAACCCAGCTCAATTTAATCATGCATGGGAGATGTGATTCCAGATCTCATTCCTGAATGAGAAGCTACTGTCAGATGAGAGTTGCGTGGTGGTGAGGAGTAAGAGGGGCATTCTTATTTTGAATGTGTGACCACTGGTGGATTTCCCATGCTACAGTGTTGCCCATGCACCCATATGCATGTGAACAGCATTAGTTAAAATTAGTGAGTAATACAAAACAAATGAACGAAGAAACAAAGGACATGAGTTGGAAGAGGCTAGGTTGGTGGATTTTAGGGAATAAGTGGATAGGAAAATAGGGGTGAACATTATTATATTTTTGTATAGACATATAAAATTAAGAATAAGTAAAAATTACTTTTAAAAAGACATCTAAAAGGGACTGGAGAGATGGCTTAGAGGTTAAGAGACTGGATGCTCTTCCAGAGATCCTGAATTCAGTTCCCAGACACCATGTGGTATCTCAAAATCATCTATAATTCAATCTGAAGCATTCTTCTGGTATGTAGGCAGAACACTATATACATAACAAATAAATCCTTTTTTAAAAAAAGACATCCAAAAGAGGTAGATTATTGGAATCTTGGTATTAGTAGAGAAAGTGAGAGGGACAATTGTTGAAATCGGAGAATAGAGAGGCAATGAGAAATCACTTCTCAGGTCTCTAAACACAGAGTTTAATTGTATCACCTTACAATTCTCCCTTTCTCCTGTCCTTTCCTTTCTCCTTCACAGAGCATATGCTGAACTCAGAAACTGTTTTCAGTGTCTTTCATCTTCCTTTGAAATTCTCTTCATTGTCAACAAATTTCAAGCACTTCACAGAAGACCAGATCAAATTCAGGGAGCTAGAGCAGGTAAATTAGAGGGAACAGGGTAAGTAGAAATCATAGAGGGAGGAATTACAGCTATTACTCATTACAATATCCAGAATTTGTCCATGGCAAGGCAGAGGTTGAAGGACAGGATCACTGGGGTAAAAGAATCTAAGAAGCTAAGGGTAAAAGTGTTAGAATTGTTTTATGTGTTCTGAAATTGCACATAATCAATACAATGATGCAGGAGCTGAAACAATTTTTAAAATGAAAGAAGAATGACATAAAATCAGTAAATTAAACCACAAAGAAGAGTAGAGGGTGATGTAATCTGGTGACATACTTCAAGCCACAATATTTGGAAGGTTGCAAGGGGAGAGGAAATAAAATTATCTGGTGTGACAATACATTGCAGGGTGGCATTTCAGTGCCACCTCTGTCTCAGTCAAGTTGTAGAAGGTCTAAGGACAGTGGGGAAGAAATAGTACTAGCCACACTTTGAGGAGTTTCAGTGGAGCTGTGTCACTAAGCATGGATCAGTTTCATCAGCAGAGAAGTATTGAATGAGTAAGCATTTTACATCATTGAACATATCTTTCCCCTGAGATATCTGGTCAAATCTGGAAACAGGATAAGCTATTGACAGGATAAGCTCATCAACAAAGGCCAAGGATACTATGAAATATCCCAAGTATGCAGTATCCCACCACAAATAATTACTTGACCCAAATGTCAATGGTCTTGACGTTAAGACAGATTTCACTAGAAAGATGTGAGAAGAGGTTGAGGAGGCAGCGAAGTTTTACAAGTCATGACTGTGAGTTCCAGAAGTTATTGTGAAGATTCTCATGAGTAGACAAGGCATAGAATAAGAAGACAGAACATGCCATGTACAGAGTGTTGTGAGAATCTGAATTTCATATTATGTTATAAGAAGGAAGTCTATTTCAGGGGTAAATGATTCACCAGACATCATGTGTGTGTGAGAGAGTGTTGCAGAAATCCTCAGCAGCAGCAGTAAAAGGTTAGGATAGCTGGTCACTACTCAAGTGAGCCTGAAGAACCTATAAAGCTTGAACATCCACCTGATGAATATGCTTTGCTCTTGTTGACCTATTATCTTTTTCTTTTCTTAGTTTTTCTTCATTGTTATCTCCAGCTCCTTACTTGTTACCCACAGATCATTAGATTGCTCAGAAGCACTATCAGAAGTGAGTAGGGACTATCTTTTCTATATGTTCTCTTTCCATCTTTATCCACTGTCATTTAAATCTTTACTGGAATATGTCTGCTAGCCACTTCTTTTCCACATGGATCATAAATTAGTGATTGAGTTAAATGTTACTTTCAAATTAATATGTTAAATCTACTCAATAATAATGAAGCTGAACAAAGAATTTTGAGGCTTTAAGGAATCATTACCACTGGGACTTCAGATACATTGGCAGAGTTACATTTCATTATTATTGTTGTTGTTGTTGTTGTCCAAATTCAAATGGACAATTTTGTTTCACAAGGAGGGTAAAAGTAATTGTTAATATTCCTCCTCAGACCCGTAAGCCTCCACAAAGACAAATCCTAGAAAAAAATTATTCAGATACACAGAATAGTTATTCCTATACCATTCCTATCTTTTTGAAAAACATAGTTCTTCTAAAGTGTTGAGTTTTATACAATGTGTTTTGATCTTGTTCACAACCCCCAACTCTATTCACCCCACTTTTCTATCCACTGAACTTTGTAAACTTAAAAAGAAAAATAAAACTCCAGACCAATTTGTGCTGCCTGTACTCAGATCTTTTCTGCCCAGCCAGCCAGCATCCAAATAATGACAGAGAAACTTCTTATTATGAAAGCATGGTTGATAGTTTAGGCTTGTTTCTAACTGGTTCTTATAACTTAAATTAACCCATTTCTATTCATTTACTTTCTTCTTTGTGGCTATATAACATTCACTCTCTACTGCACATGCTACTTCCTCTGAGTACTGGTGTCTCCTTGCTACTGTGCCCTTCTTCCCAGCATTCTCTCTGCCCCAAAAGTCCTGCCTAGCTATTGGCCATTAAGCTTTTTATTAAGTCAATCAGAATGACACATATTCACAGTGTACAAAAAGAGTATTCCACAACATTTTCCACTTTTGTCTAAATAAAGGGGAAAGTTTTAAATTGTAAAACTATAAACAATAAGAAAATTGTTAGGGAAAAATTACATTTACAATGTCGAGTCCATTTGGATTCAATATATTTGGAAAAAAATACTTCATTAATTATCCTCTCTTGATGATTCCAGAGTTTTGTACCTAATTTACTTTCTTACTATCATGACTAAGGAAAACTATAGCTGTAACTATCTAGCCTTCAATTCCATCAAAGACACCAGGATATAATATTACCTGAATGAACAAGAAAGGCAGTGCAAGCAACTTCTAAAACTAAGAAACGATATAGACATCTGGCTGTCTGGACAGTCACTACAAGGTTACTCTGTAATGCTGGAGAGTCCATTTCCCATTCCTAGAATATCTGACAGACTTTTCTCTGAAGCAGCAATTTTGATGAACTATCTTGCCTTGTTTTGGCAACGTTCAACAGTCTTTTTTCTTTGTGTCTACTTGTCCAGTTTGGACAGCATACTGTCAGCAGTTGATGCAAGGGCAATTTCTTGCCCCAAAAGCTAGCTTTTGCCACAAAGAAAGCAAACTCCATTTGGAGGCTCCTTGAAGGCCATCATCCTTTTATGAAATAGATTGGTACTACCAGGAACAGATGTATTTCATGCTAGTGAAAATCCCTATGTTATTAAAACATTAAAATGTCATATTCTCTGAAGTGTTTGAAGACCATATATGTGTATATATCTGTTTCATAGTTGTATGAAAATATAACTAACACGACTACATGTTTGATTGTTATATGTGACTAACTTCTAACCTGCATTTCTTTATTATCCTAAATAATTTATAATAATAACTTTCAAAGACTAGAAATTTACCTTACCTTGTTCAATGAGCTGCATAGGTACAATACCTTAAATAGAAATAGAAATGTATATACGCTGTGTTCTAACCAAAAAACACCCCTAAAATATGTATCAATATACAGATAGTCATACCAATGTAAAATATTTGAGACTAGTGGTTTTTCAAAAATAGACTAAAAAATACACCCTTTTATCTCATCATTTTTTATACTATATCCCCCCTTTTTCTCTTCAGAAAGAGATCCCTGAAGCTAATCTTCTTTGTTAAGTTTTTTCCTTATCATAACCAACAACAATTTGTAACCAACCCCCCTAAACAATGACAAACACCCACATCCCACTGAATGACCAAAAACCACCCACCTGAATGTAGGCATTGTGTTCTATAGACTTCTTCCTGTTGTCTTAGGGTGCTAGAATCTTTGGGAGACCCAGAGAAAATTAGGATAATTATGAAGTCCTGGCTATAATGGTCTATGAAACTGGACAATCTCATCTAGCAGCCCTGGAGCTATTCTGGATGCAGAACTCTGAGCAACCTGAAACAGAGGCACTCTGAGAGGCTGGATCACCTGGGCCACCCATTTTCATTGGTGTCTTGTCCCCTTGCTCTGAAAACACATAAATTTTCAAAGGTAATATACATATTTGTATTAACCCATGTATAAACAGTGCATTGTACATAAGCAAGTCAGTGACGATTTTTTTTGTTTTATGTTTGAGCAGGCAAAATACACATCACATGCCTTGTAGTTATTTTAGGTTTATTTCCTTATGTATGTAGCCAGTCTTTTCAGCACCACCACCCCCATCAAATATAATTCTCTTTAACCTTGAATGACTCCACAGCCTTTTGTTTTCTGTGAAAACAAAGGTATAACCTCTTCTCCAACACAATATATTTTTGAACTCCGTTTTGAAGTTAAGACAATTTAAAAATATGCAGATTGGTTTAATTAGCAGTTTCTATAATCCAATATCTCTCAATAGCCATTGTTTGTTCATCAGCAATCAAAAAATTCAAAGACAACACAGGAACATAGAGGATCCAGACTCCCTGTATATTTCTCATCTCTATGTAACTTATTCTTTTTTATTACTTTACTCTTTCTTTAAAGACAATACTCTATTATTTTTAAACTATTTAGTTAGTTAGTTCTATAACTGTCTAACTTTTTTTTCTTTAAGCCTATGTACATTGTTAAACACACTGTGGCCTGTTCAGAGATTTTTTTTTCTGTCTGAATCTGCTTTACTGCGTGTTTGTAACCCTTTCTGTCTGCATGACAGAAAACTTTAAACTCACCATGCAACTTAGCTCATGACACAGTGGCAGCTCAGGCATGCAGGCAGCTGCTGGGAGACATGTCTCTCTACCATGACCCGCATGAGAAACACGAGACTAAGAAGCTGTATTTGGCTCTGTTTTTGTGTGTTTAGAACCTTTCTTTAAAGCTTTCTCATGTCTTATGTGGATATACATGATTACACATTTGGTATCATTTGTATGTAGCATGAATCTTAGAGAGTCTTATTAATAAAATCAAACCCAGGGCCAGTTGTTGTGGTGAAATGCTGGATGGTCATAGAGACAGAACAAGCCACAGCTGCCTCACCTGGCCAACTTCTCAGCTGGTCTTGTTTCCTCAGACTGGAGTCCTCTGTGTCCTCATATCCGAATGGCTCTCAGCTGAACTGTGCTGCTAGAAGCCTGAAAGCTTAACCAGCCAAATGCTTCTAGTTTCTGGTCCTCATGCCTTATATACCTTTCTGTTTTCTACCAACACTCCCTGGGATTAAAGGCTTGATTTCTGGGATTAAAGGCATGATGAGTCACCATGCCTGTCTGTATACTTGAACACATGGATTTCTGCCTCTGGAATGCTAGGATTAAAGGCATGTGCTACCACTGCCTATCCTTTATGTTTAAGGCTGCTCTGTCTCTGACCACAGATAAGTTTATTAGCATGCACAATATTTGGGGGAATACAATACCACATTTGTAGTCAGACTTTTTCAGGCCCACCAGCCAGCTCCCAAATAGCAACATGGAGACTTCTTATGAATTATGAAAGCTTGGCCAATAACTGAGGCTTGTTTCTAACTAGCTCTTATAACTTAAGTTAACCCATTTCTATTAATCTATGCACTGCCACATGGCTCATGGCTATTACATCACCTCCTGCAAATCCTGATTTCTCTACATCTTAGCATTTCCTAGTGATTCCACCCTTCTTCTTCCCAGCATTCTCTCTGACTCACAAATCCTGCCTAGCTAGCTATTAGCCTTTCAGCTTTTTATCAAACCAATCAGAATGACGCATATTGACAGTGTACTAAAAGATTATTGCATGATAGCTATCCAAAATATTCTTGGATGTGTGGTCTTCTTCTGGAGTATGATTCATTTACCAGGGACTTCACTTTTAGAAAAGACTGACCTTTCCTTTCCTAGCAGCTGACAAATGCCAATTGTTCCACAGCTAGGGGTATGATTGTGTGTCCAGTTCTGCTCTCCATGCTAGGATTAGGTCTGGCGTGGGCTCACACAGGTTCTATTCATGCTGTCATAAATTTATATGTGCATTTCTCTGCTGCATTAGAAGATGTTTCCTTGTAATCATCTACCACCTCTGGCTCTTACAGTTTCTGCAATAATTCTTAGGGGGAGAGTATAGTATATATGTTCCCTTTATGGGTAAGCATTCTATACTTTTATTCTCTGTACTTTGGCCAGTTATGGGTGTCTATGTTAATCATCATTTGCTGCAAACGGAAGCTGCCTAGCTACCTACACAGATTAGATTCTCCCACCACAGTGTCTTGCTTTGTGAGTCCCCTTAGCCATTTCCGTTTGTATATAATGAGTGGTTACTTTTATGGTTCCTTTTTTTAGTTAAAAATCCACACTGTCACCAACTTTCCTACTCCTTTTCCTCCCCTTTGTCCACCAGCCAGTTTCCATGTTGCTTTTCCTTGTCTCCAAGATACCCAGCATATTCATCACACAACATCCATTATTGTCTGTTTCTTTCATGTGTCGTTTTCCCTACCTTTTGCAATTCCTGCTTCGCAAACATCCTGCCTCCTAACAAACTCTCAGTGCCATAGAATCAGAAACTGTGGGTTAGCCACCTGCATTATATGAACCCACAGCAGTGCCCAGTGCTGAAATTCTCCCTGAGCAGATTTATGGGTAGATTAGGACATAACTAGCCATGTAGAAAGCTATAGAGATCTGAAAATGATATCTTCTGAATATCATTAGACTATTATGGGGTTCATATTTGTAAATATTTAGGGGTTACAGCACAATTTGATTCATGTATACAGTATATAATAATGAAATAGGAAAATTAGTTCTTCCATATTCTAAAACATTTGTCATTTATATATTATAGGAAACTTTGAACTCTTTGCTTTATTTTATAATGTATATATATACACATACATATATATAATGTGTAATTTAAAATGCAATATAAATAAATTACGAAAGGCTATAGCTGTCCTATTGTGCTATTAGACCCATCTTCCAGCCTCTTTCTTTCCCCTCTCCTCTCCCTAGTGTATACTGAAAAGTTTCTATGAGTGATTTCTATTGGTAAGCTGCTTTAGTTTCTATAAATGAGTGGAACACATGGATTTGCCTTTCTGTGCCTGGCTTACTCACTTCATCTGATATCTTCCAGTACTATACATATTTTCACAAATGACATTCTTTTCATGCCTGAATAGCATCCATTGTGTGTGTGTGTGTGTGTGTGTGTGTGTGTGTGTGTGTGTGTGTGTGTGTGTATCACATTGTTTTCATGTACTCAACTGTTGATGGACACCCTGGTTGATCCCACATCATGCCTCTGACGAATTGTGCTGAAATAAGCATAAGCATGTACTCACCTCTGAGATATAATAGCTTTATTTCTATAGAACATGTACTGAGTGGTGGGAATCACATGGAATTTTGAAGTCTCTTTGTATTACTTCTCCCTTGTATCTTTTACTGTCATGTAATCAATTCTTGACCCTGATCATTATGGCTGTTTCTACCAGTGTTCCCAACAGAGTCACCATTCCAACTTTATTCTATTCTGCTGTGAGATTGGAAACTCCAGAAAATAAAGGGTTTGTCAAAGATAGGCACTGATTTAGTACTTGAAAAACACTTTTGGGGAAAAGGCTATGATCTTCAAGGCATGTAATTTTTGTTTGTTGTGCTAGTCTCTAAGAAACCCTTTCCTTTCTCACACAGTGTTCAGTTAGTCTCTAGACAGTTGCAATCTGAAAAGAAAGGTTATCACATTCATGTCTTTGCTGGTTAGAACACTAATGATTTTACATCATCAGTGGGAGTGCTATCTAAATTCCATGACAAACTCATAAGTACTCCATATATGTTGTTTTTCTGTTCTTCAAGTACCCAGCACTTACATGTAATTACTTCATACCACCATTTTTTCTTGTTCACAGCTGGATAGTCATATGACAACCAATGTAAAATATGCAAATGTCATATCCATTCCATGGAAAGAGTAGCTCAGATTTTGAATTGTGATCTTTTCCTAAGCTGGTGACATTTGGTATCATACTCTCTCAAGAATCAGGACAATGACGGTCAGTCAATTAGCTAATAGTCACAAGGTTAAAGGTCTGAGACTCTACAGTACATTGTGTTACTATACATCTATGGGTTAGAAATATTAAATGCATCTTTGCTAGGGTATTTTAACTTGTAATATGTTTATTGGGATGAAATGCCACCATAATCAAGGGGCATTTGCATAATTAAAATGTACTGATGTCCCATGTCTCACTTCTCTTGCTTTGTCTATCTTTATTTTCCTTTATCTTAAGGTGAAACAAATGCCTAAAACACAAGTTTTTGGAAGCAAATCCACCTCTACTTTAGCTGCAGTTTCACATTTAACTAGATGCATAGACAATGGCTGGGGAGGAAGAATCTTTTTTTTATTGTGCAACTCTTATTTTTTAATATTGTTTATTCATTTTTATATACCAACCACAGATCCCCCTCTCATCCCTCCTCCTGCTCCCCCCTAACCTTCTTCCCCCACCCCTCATCCCCTCCTCCAACCGGGTAAGTCCTCCCATGAGGGGGACAGTAAGCCTGGTACATTCAGTTGAGGCAGGACCAAGCCCCTCCCCGATTTATCAGGGATAAGCAAGGTGGAGATCCCAATGAGTAAACTGGGCATGAAGGGGGGCAACAGAGGATACAGGATTGGGGATGAGAATGTGAGGGAACAGGATGGTCAAGCTGGGGGAGTGATGGAGTGGGAGAACAATGAACAAGACAGAGAGAGACATTATGGGGTTAGGAAGAAACCTGGTACAAGTGAAATTCCTAGGAATCCACAAGGACGACTCCAGATTAGACTACTAGCAACAATGGTGAAGGTGCCTGAACTGGCCTACCCTGGTAATCAATTTGGTGAATACCCTAACTGTCATCATAGAGCCTTTATCCAGTAACTGATGGGAGCAGATACAGAGATCACAACCATGCACCAGGCTGAGCTCCAGGAGTCCAGTCGAAGAGAGAAAAGAGAAAGAATCTCTTAATGTTTTTGAGTCCCAACCTCCTCAACGATAGAAATAGATATTTTCATACTGAAAATTTCAGGTTTTATGTGACAACCAAATGTTCAAATACATTAGAAAATATTTCACAAACTGTGAAGAACTCTCAACAGCTATGTTAGAACTGGAGGAGAGGATAGATGTGTGGGGAATATGAGGAAACAGAAAATTTGTAGCATAGACTCAAGGAAGATACAATCCGTTTAAAGAAACAAGATTTTTATGTGAGAAACAATTAGTGAACGCTACCAAATATAAAACAGATAATCAATGAAGAACTCATGTGGTACAGAATATTAACTGCTTTAGGACTTAAGATAAGGCAGATATGTGAAGCAAATAAATTAAAAAGTGTCTTAGAAACAAACTACTTGGTGATGTATTGTGTCCCCCAATATTGTGCACCCTAATAAAATGTATCTGAGGATCAGAGGAAAAAGCCAGCCTTTATAGTAAACATAGAAGTCAGGCAATGGTGGCACACACCTTTAATCCCAGGACTTGAGATCTCATGTTTTTGCTTGGGAAGGACACATGCCTTTAATCCCAGGAAGTGATGGCAGGAAACAGAAAGGTATAAGGCATGAACACCAGGAACTAGAGGCTTTTTAGCAGCAATTCAGCTGAGATACTTTTGGGTGAGGACTCAAGAGGTTTTCAGTCTGAGTAAACAGCAACTCACTCTCTTTGGCAGAGGATTTCGTAAAGGTTAGAATGTGGTGCTTTAGGGGCAGGTGCAGCCAGAGAGAGCTATGCCCACCAGCCACCCTCGAGGCTTTCTGATCCCTGTTCCAGCCTCATAACCACCAGCCTCGCAGCCCCAGCGACCATGGCGAAGAAGAGCTCCGAGAACGATATCTATCGTATTGCGTGTCTGAGGACCAAAAGAAGGGTCCTTTCAATGTACCTGAGCCAGATGGTGTCCTAGCCATGTGCGATGGCCCCGCGGGCCTTGGGGTACCTCAAAAGACAGGGACACTCCAGATGGACTTCGCTGTGGGCCTGGGTAACATGTGGTGTTTCCCCTTCCTGTGCTACAAGAATGGCGGAGGTGTGTACCTTGTTCCCTATGTCCTGATCGCCCTGGTTGGAGGAATCCCCATTTTCTTCCTGGAAATCTCACTGGGCCAATTCCTGAAGGCCGGCAGCACCAATGTCTGGAACATCTGTCCCCTATTCAAAGGCCTGGGCTATGCCTCCATGGTGATTTTCTTCTACTGCAACACCTACCTCATGCTGGTGCTGGCCTGGGACTTCTATTACCTCGTCAAGTCATTCACCACTTTGCAGTGGGCCACATGCGGCCACACCTAGAACACTCCTGACTGTGTGGAGATCTTTCTCTGTGAAGACTGTGCCAGTACCAGCCTGGCCAACCTCACATGTGACCAGCTTGCTGAAGTCAGTCCCCTGTCATAGAGTTCTGGGAGAACGAAGTCTTGAGGCTCTCTGCAGGACTGGATGTGCCAGGGGCCCTCAATTGGAAGGAGACCCTATGTCTGCTGGCCTGCTGGGTACTGGTCTACTTCTCTGTGTGGAAGGGGGTCAAGTCAACAGGAAAGATCAAGTACTTCACTGCTACATTCCCCTATGTGATCCTCATTGTCCTGCTAGCCCGAGGAGTCCTGCTGCCTGGAGCCCTGGATGGTATAATCTACTATCTCAAGTCTGACTGGTCAAAGATGGGGTCCCCCCAGGTATGTGGATAGATGCCGGGACCCAGGTTGTCTTCCCTTATACCATCGGCCTGGGGGCCCTCACAGCCCTAGGCAGCTACAATCGCTTCAATAATAAGTGGTACAAGGACGCCATCATCCTGGCACTCATCAACCAGCAAAGAAGCTGGTTTTGTGGTCTTCTCCATCCTGGGCTTTATGGCCACAGAGCAGGGTGTGCACATCTCCAAGGTGGCAGAATCAGGGCCTGGCCTAACCTTCATTGCCTACCCACAGGCTGTCACACTGATGCCTGTGGCCCCACTCTGGGCTGCCTTGTTCTTCTTCATGCTGCTAGTTCTGTCTGGACAGCCAGTTTGTAGGTGTGGAGGGCTTCATCACCAGGCCCCTGGATCTCCTCCTGGCCTCCTACTACTTCCGTTTCCAAAGGGAGAGCTCCATGGCCCTTTGCTGTGTCTTCTACTTTGTCATCGATCACTCCATGGTGACCGGAGGCGGGATGTACATCTTCTAGCTGTTTGATTACTACTCTGCTAGTGGCACTACCCTGCTTTGGCAAGCCTTTTGCGAGTGTGTGGTGGTTTCTTGGATTTACAGAGCTGACTGCTTCATGGATGGCATTGCCTGTAGGATTGGGTACTGATCTTGCCCCTGGATGAAATTGTGTTGGTCCTTTCCCCCATTGGTCTGCATGGTCAATCTTCATCTTCAAGGTTATATACTATGAGCCGCTGGTCTAAAATAATACCCAAGTACCCATGGTAGAGAGAAGCCATAGCCTGGGCCTTTGCATTCTCTTCCAGGCAGTGTCTGCCCTCCACCTCCTGGGTTGTCTCCTCAGGGTAAAAGGAACCATGGCAAAGCGCTGGCAGCTCCTGACTCAGCCTATCTGGAACCTCTACCACTTCGAATACAGAGCTCAGCATGCAGATGCCAGGGGTCTGACTGCCCTGACTTCAGTATCTGAGAGCAGCAAGGTCGTCTGGAGAGTATCATGTGATAGGAAACCCCAGCTCATATCACCAGCTTGTCCTTTGGTAACCATAGCAACCCCTGCTTTAACCTCTACCCATCCTGACAGAGGGCTTGCTTTTCCTTGACAGTTTGGGGGTCTGCCTGGGGAATGGGGAGGAAGCACCATGAGTGCTAGAAAAATAATTTTCTCCATTTTTAATAAAATGACAAAAAAATCACACACAGACACACACAAAAAAATCTCAGTGAAGGATAATGGAACCTATTGTATTGCAAACTTGGGACTGGCTGTGAGACATAATTCTGCTCCAAATAAAATTGATATTGCTACAAACCACAGAGTAGACACACACACACACACACACACACACACACACACACACAATACTGCAGGGAACCATGACTACATCCAACAATGACTTTGAGATCTCTAAAAAGATGATGGGATCCCACAAGGATGATTCCACATGGACTATGATAAAGCCATTAAGCTGATTAACACCACCCAAAGATTGGCTTTAGACTACAAACTGCTCAGGACAATTTCAAGATGGCTACCTGGGATGATCCAGCCTCACAGACTACTCAAGCATGGACTTGAGACAAGCCCTGCACTTTCCCATTATGCAGAGACTGGACAACAAATGGTAGAGCTACTTCTCCCAGGACTTGACAATTAACCCATTTTTTTTTCTTTTCAGGATCCCTTAAAGATGCCTTTGCCCCCACAGAGAGCAGGAAGTAATTTCAAGAACAAGACAACCACATTCCCAAGAGGTCAGATCTGGTGGGTGTTTTTTGGTCTTTCTATAGGTTTTGGATAATTGTCATTGTTTAGGATGGTTGGTTACAAATTGTTATTGTTAATGGTTAGGAAAAGGCTAAAGAAAGGAAATTAGATTTAGAATTCTTGTTAAAAAAGAGGATATAGTTAAGAGGTAGATTATTGAATCTACTCTGAAAAAAAAGATATAGAAATGATGGATAAAGGGTAGATTATTGAATCTACTCTGGAAAGAAAAAAGAGGAAATATAGATATGATACAGATTAAAAGGTAGATTATTGAGTCTACTAAGGCAACTACTAGTTTTAAATTGGATTTTTGTATATTGTATACAAAGTATGTATATTGCTACAAACTTGGGATTGATTCATATAGATATGATAAGATAAAAAGGTAGATTATTGAATCTACTTTTAGAAGACAACTAATTTTAAATATTTTTACATTGGATTGGAATTCTGTATATTGTATACAAATTTTGTATATTACTACAAATTTGAGATTGATTTTGTTAGAATATATTGTACATATATTATTTCTAACCTTGTTCAATGTATTGTACCTATACAGTTCATTTAACAATGTAATCCAATTTGCTAATCCTTGAATGTTATTATCAACTATTTAGGATATAAGGAAATGAAAGTTAGTAGTTATTCATTACAATCAAATTTGTAGTCATATTAAATATGTTTTCAAGGTCAAGCAGAAATATATTTTAGATATGTCATCTTCAAACACTTCAGAGATCTACAGAATATGGCATTTAAGATGTTTTAATAGTACAGATATTTTTTTTCGTTTTGTATAACTAAGAGACATGTCTGCTCCTGGCAACACCAATCTACTTCAGAGAAAACGATGGACCTTGAAGAAACTCCACATGGAGTTTACTTTCACTGTGGCAAAAGTTAGCCACTGGGCATGAAAGTTCCCTCACATCAACTGCTGACAGTACGCTGTCCAAAATGGACAAGCAAGATACAAAACAAAGGACTGCTGATCCTTGCCAAGACAAGGTAGGAAGGCTCTTTAGAAAATCCTGCTTCACAAATGAGTCTGTCAGATATGCTAAGCCTGTAGGCTGAAGATGTGTGCCCCAATGTTTCAGAGAAACCTCAGGTGACTGTCCAGGCAGCTGGCTGTTTCTGTCATAACTCACATTTTTTTGGAAGTTGCTTGTTTGCACTTCCTGTTTTACTAGGTAATATTATTTCCCTCTTGGGTCTATAAGGGAGTTGAAGATTAGATAGTTATAGTTTTCCTTGTTAAGAAATTCAGAAAAGAAACTTACTAAAGGAGTGTAAAGTGTATAAGTTTGAAAGACATCAAAAGATAGTTTTGGTATTGCAAATTAGGATAGAAGGTAAATCAGATACAATCCTTTGGATTCACAAAATGGGATAGATGATGAAATATTTTCTCAAAATTTGTCAAATGCAAATGGACTAGACAGTGTTGATATATTTATTGCTTGTAGATATTATATATAGTTATTGTACTTATTGTGGTTTTTTTCTCTTCTCTTGGTAGACGAAACATAGTTTTTCTTATGTTACTTATAACTTTTTTATTTTTTATTTTAGACAAAAAGTTGAAATGTGGTGATGTATTGTGTCCCCCAATATTGTGCACCCTAATAAAGTGTATTTGAAAATCAGAGGAAAAAGCCAGCCACTATAGTAAACATAGAGGTCAGGCAATGCTAGCACACACCTTTATTCCTATCACTTGGCAGGCAGGGATCCATCTGGATCTCTATGAGTTCAAGACCACACTGCGAAAAGAGCCAGGCATGATGGCATATGCTTTAAATTCTAACACTAGTTAACCATAAAGGTCTGGAGGTCTGTATATACAGGAAGTGACAGAGCTGGGCAGGAAGAGGAAGTGATGGAGCTGTATAGACAAAATTCTAAACAGTCTTATTAAATAAGAAACATAGAGCCAAAGACAGAGTTAAAAGCCCAAGAGATCAGAGTACTAGTGAAGAGCCAAGACCACCTTACCTTACCACTCAGCTGCTGTTGGAGAGAGAGAGAGGGGGAGGGTAGGGAGGGAGAGAGAGAGAGGGAGGGAGGGAGGGAGGGAGAGAGAGAGAGGGAGAGGGAGAGAGAGAGAGAGGGAGAGGGAGAGGGAGAGGGAGAGGGAGAGGGAGAGGGAGAGGGAGAGGGAGAGGGAGAGGGAGAGAGAGAGAGAGAGAGAGAGAGAGAGAGAGAGAGAGAGAGAGAGAGAGAGAGAGAGAGAGAGAATGAGAACAAAGCACCTGCTGGGGCTGAAGAGATGGCTCAGTGGTTAAGAGCACTGACTGCTCTTCCAGAGGACCTGGGTTCAATTCCTAGCACCCACATGGCAGCTCACAACTGTCTGTAACTCCACTTCCAGGGGACCCTCAGACAGACAGATGTGCAGGCAAAACACCAATGCACATAAAATAAAAAATAAATAAATTATTTTAAAAAATGAAAGCACCTGCTATCTACCAAGAGAAGAGAAAAAAGCCACATGCTCCAGCTTGAGCCGATTCAGGCCTGAACTTTGACTTCCTTAAGCTCCCACCACGTGAGTGAGTTGGCAATCTGGCCACAAGCAGCTCCAGCTGCATGTAACCTCCAGTAGCTACGGCCAAGTGCAGCTCTGGCCATGGCAGCCAGACCAGTAGCTCCAGCAGGGCCTGGGGCCTATAAACTCTGGCTGAGCTGGGGCCTGTAACCCACGGCCTGTAAGGCCACCAACTTTTTTTTTTTTTTAATGAATTCTTGCCACGTGGACACCAAGTGCTGTAGATATTGCTCTATATAAATAAAATGCTGATTGGCCAGTAGTCAGGCAGGAAGTATAGGTGGGACAAGCAGAGAAGAGAATTCTGGGAACAGGAAGGCTGAGTCAGGAGATGCCAGGAAGCAGCATGTAAAGGCTGTCCAGGAAGCAGCATGTAAAGGCAACAGGTAAAGCCATGGAACATGTGGCAACATATAGATTAACAGAAATGGGCTTAGTTTGAGTGTAAGAGCTAGTCAGCGGTAGGCCTGAGCTAATGGCCAAGGAGTTTAATTAATATAAGCTTCTGAGTGTTTATTTTATAAGCAGTTGCAGGGTCCGTGGTGCTGGGCAGGACTGGAGAAAACTTCAAACTACATAGCTGGGCAGAGAGAGAAAATGATATAGCGGAACAGAAAGGCATATAGGCGTGGGTATACAGGAAGTAGGTCTCTTTGGAGACTGAAGTGTCTGTAAGGTAAGGTTGGCTGTGGCTTGTTCTGTCTCTCCGATCTTTCAGCCTTTCATCCTAATACCTGGCTCTGTTTTTTTTTTTTTTTTTAATAAGACCATTTAGCAATTCAGCTTAGAAAACTATAGTCTTATATCTTGAAAACTGAGTAACTCTCACTTCTATTTGCAGCCAGCACCTTATGTAGGAGGCCAGACTGCAGGGATCAAAATGATAAATAGAGAAGCTGCATGGGAATGCCAAGGATCATCATTTCTACTAGAAGTATTGCTACTTCCTGGTGAAGTTATGAATGACTCTAAAGAGGCTTCTGGTGATGTGTGGCCTCAGACTTCTCTTCCTTAGAAAGAGTCATAGAAGAATCAGTTCTCTACAAAGTTTCCTGGTATGGTGAAGGTACGGCCACATTTTATAGCTGTTTTTGGTGAGTAGCATACAATATCATATATAAAAAAAAATCTAGATGTGACTTTTAATAATATGGGCATTCAGATTTCAGAGAGATAAGTCCATAGGACAGTTCATTTAAATTCAGCAATCCTTACTCAAAGCAAAGTACTATATTAGCAACTGAAAATACCAACATGGAAGCTTGTCTCTCTCCAAAAGAGATTTGTTAACTGTAAGAAGTGAAGAAGAAAATAAAATAAAAATTGGAAAATAGTCAGGGGGTTCTAATACAATATATTTGGCCATTCAATAGATGTAAATATCAGAAACAAGGGGATATTAACTCATCTACATTTTATAATCTTTATCCCAGTCTGATAAGAAGTGGAGTTGATGAAATGCTTCAAAGAAACATAGTGCTTGAACTTTAAAATGAAAGGGTGGTCTAGAAAACTAAACTGTTAAGATACATGGTGACAGATGGTAAGGAACTACACCACTATGTTTTCTTCACATTGGAAAATTAAGGTATTCTTTTCTTTCCCTCCTAAGTTCAATCAATGGAGAATGAATCCATAAGAAATAAGACACAAGCAATAGAGAGATGAATTAAAATGACATCACTATAATGAGGCAGGCTTATTAAACAATGTAACTTCATATGGTGCCAAAGTTGGCTTTCTGTTGGAGTGATGTCTTACATTATATGAGAAAAATAAATTAAGTAGGTAACTGGAAGAAACCATTCCATCTATTTCCTTGTGAATTCTAGGGTGCAGTGCATGTGTCAGAAATGTCTGTTAAGTACATGAATGTCAGCCATCATTTTGTACACTGCGCTTTCTGTAATGGAAAGATGATCATGCACTCCCATGAGAAGCTATGAAGGTGCCGTCCTAGTTTAAAGGAACAAATGCCAAGATGTGGTTCTCCAGGAGCTGTTAGTCATCAAATAAAAGTACTCTGTTTCTGCCTTAAGGTGGTCCTTTCTGAAATGACTCTAGTTTCTGTCTTTGGTCTTGTTTCTCTTTGGCAGTACCAGCACCCATTGACTATGATTACATTCATACTCCTCATTTCTCTTTAGTACTGTGACTTTGAAGAAAGTCTTCCTCATTCCATTTGTGTTGCCCTTCTTCCTTTCATTCTGACATCCCCTCTGCTATCTTTTCTCTCTCCATTCCACTCTTCCTTCCTCTCTCTCCCTCTCTGCTTTTGATCTTTTAGGCCATTGTTCATTTTGTATGTTCAGTGTACCAGAAAAAGGCCTGCTGTTCACATAAGTATCATTTTGACATGATCCTACCCATAGTCTCACATATCATGTAAGTTGAAAGGAAATGATAATATGTTTTAATGTAAAACCAATGTCATTGTTTTATGCAATGACATGTTCCAGTAAACAAAATCCTACATGCCTTGGGAAAAGATGATCTTTCTTCATCTCCCTTTGCCCAAGTATTCAAATGTATAGTGTTCTACATTGGGGCAAGACATTTACCCCTGATTTCCTCAGAGCAATCACTTTGTGCTTTGAAGCATGAGATTCAATTACCCATATCATTGTCTTGGCTTGCATAGCTACAAGCATTATTAATGATCATAAAATTACCTGCTTATTTGATATAAATTCAGCCACAGTATGCAGTTCCAACCATGAATCAACAATATATGTATATTTTAAAAAGTATATTTATTCTAAGGAATAAAATCCCCTAACAAAATTTGCATTCTGTTTAAGATAAAGTTAAAAAATAAAAGTGCAAAAAAAGTGACTCTAAATAGCTAAGCCACTATCCAAATTAGAGAAATGGTTCTGAGACAAAAATGAAATGATATTAAATAAATCATAAGCTTATTTTCTTTAATATGTACTTATCTCTATCTTTATTTCAAAGACTAATGTCTTTATTATTTTTATATTACCTTCCCTAGAATATTTCTTGTGTTTTCTGTTCCACATTAGGCATTAATTTTAAAATTAGGCTCAGAATTCTTTGGTTGCATTTTGTAAATTCATTAATTCAATACAGATTTTTCATATTTTTGATCTGAGAGGATGAATCACCCTGAGTGATAAAAAATTAGGGTACTTAAAATATCCTTTTGCTTGACTGAAAATTCTATGCAACATTTCTTCTCTGAGACTACTTTTTTGCTCTTAGTGATTCCCATGACCACAAGACTGACAGAATCCAATGCATTGGGGAAAAATTCCATTCTGAGGATTCAAAGGTCTAATTGTAAGACTCATTTCCACATAATTCTCAGACTCCTGAATTTGGGTTATGGGAGAAAAAGCATCATACATGTGATGCTGACTTATAACAAAATCATGTATGTAAGATTAAGAGCCACACTTAGCTGGCACATCCTTGAGTTGCCAGAAAATCATTTTTCTGGGTCATCTGCTTCCGGCTGATGGTGAACTTGGTGTGAATAGTGAACTAGTTCCTAAAAGTGGACTCAGTGCTGCATTTTATACAAAATAAAATTAGGTCCCTTCATTAGAACAAGAGAATTTCATAATAGGAATTGGTCTCCTGTAAATCTGTGAATGGTGGTTTGGAGAGAAGCTCTGAGAACAGAGATGGAGAAATCCACACCCCAAAGTAAGTAACTTTTTGTTTGTTTGTTTGTTTTTTTTGTTTTTTTTTTTTTTTGTTTTTCGAGACAGGGTTTCTCTATGTAGCTTTGCGCCTTTCCTGGAACTCACTTGGCAGCCCAGGCTGGCCTCGAACTCACAGAGATCTGCCTGGCTCTGCCTCCCGAGTGCTGGGATTAAAGGCGTGTGCCACCACCGCCCGGCAGTAAGTAACTTTTATGATAGTAATAAATGATTGCCCCTGGCTATGTAAATTGCATAATATAGTCAGTCTGTCATTAGGGGGCTGAGTGACCCACCTGAAGAATGGAATCTGTCATGAGTGTTGTGTTGACCTCTGCTGCTGGCAAAGCAATATAAAATAAAGATCAGTTTAGATGCAGTATGAAAGCTTCTGTTGCTGAGAACTCATTTCAGTACTGAGTGTGCCCCTTTCATTTTATGATAAAGAACTGCTGTCTTCATAAATTTATATAGGATGATATAGATGGTACCCATTTAATGACTGGCATGTTAACTCACATAAAAATTTGGTGTTCCACAGCCAACACTTCTGTCTCTTTTAGTTCACAGTAACAAGCCAGCAGCAATTTCTCAAAATTATAACAATTATCTGCAGAGATGATTAGCAAATTTGAATTCAGCACACTGCTAGTATGCAATGTAATTTGCCTATGGGAGCCATCCGAAAGTGTCTCTCTCTGTCTCCTCAGTCACCACTGGATATGCTGATCATACATGACGGGATAGATGTACTACAGAGCAGTGTTTCTATTTTAGTTCTGTGTTCAATCCAAACCTTATAACATGCCAAATTTCTCAACAAATGGTTTCGGTAATGTGACTAAATAAGATGTACACGCCTCAGATGAAAGAGTCCTATAAAATATTATCAGTATTTCTTTGTAGTAGAAAAATCTAGATGCATCAAACTTCCTCTTTACTGTGAAGAGACTCTTGCATGCCTGTAATGAAAGAATCCTGATAAATCCTATTAAGAAATGTATTAATAAAACACACCTCAGTTTCTACAAACATATGCTCATTTTGATTTGCACCATCACTCAACATATTATCTTACTTGTCAAAAGTGAAAATAACTTTGCAAATGAGACTAAATATCTTTTGGGTTTTTTTTCTTTTTGTTTTTTTGAGACAGGGTTTCTCTGTGTAGTTTTGGAGCCTGTCATGGAACATGCTCTGTAGACCAGGCTGGCCTCGAACTCAAAGAGATCCGCCTGCTTTGCCTTCCAAGTGCTGAGATCATAATAGAAATCTAGCATATATATTTATATTTATACTATTTTATATTATAATATAAATATATTATATAATCTTAAAGATATATAATAAATAAGATTATATAGTATTACTGAAGTATGCTGAACATCATCAAAAGGATTCATAAAAATAGGAGCCAGAAAGACCCAAGACACAGGAGATAGGATTAATCAGGGAGAAATCTGGAAATAACTTACGGTACTATGCTCTGGGGTTTGCTCATGGTTATGTACTATGTGGCAGTAAATATAAGCAATCTTTTTGAGTTAGGCAAAATAAAGAAAACAGAATTTCCATAAAAAATTCAATCTGAATACATAATAACTGTAGGACTTATGATTTTCTAAACACAAACACATTTTTGAGATTCTTTAGTTTGTGGAAATTTTCTTTAACCATACTAAGAAATGAATTATCAAGATGCAGTGACTATTTGTGGAAGTTCTTATGCTCTTCATGTTTAAAATAAGTAACTGGAGATATTGTTACATCTAACTCCAAAGGTCCACTTATCATAACATAATTGTTACAACTTAGATCTAGAAAGTCTGTCAAAGGCCTAGATTTTCAAGGATTGGTTGCCAGCACATTATACTACACTGCATATAAAGCCTTTAGGAGAGATGATCTAATATAGATCTTCCTAGAATTGGAAGACATAGACTTGAAGGAGATAGCAGGGCTCCAGACCCTCCTTTCTCTCTTTTACATTCCAGTTATGAGGTGAATGCTTTTGCTCTCCCATGGGCTCCCCAACATGACATAAAGCCCCTAAAGACACCCCAAAGCAATGTAGCCAAGCAACCATGGACTGCAGTCTCATAACTTGTAAGCCACAAGTAATCTTTTCTTGTTAGAAATGGATCTTCTATTATTTGTTATCATGACCCAAAGCTGATTAACTTAGTGACTGGCATTCAGGAAGAACATGGTATCTCACAGACAGAAGTAGTGATAGTCCATGTGGATCAAACAGTGACACAGAATTAGATGATTGATGAGTCATGAAAAAATAGCAAATAGGCATTGCTGGTTCTACCTGTCAGATAAAATTACTCCTGTTTATCTTTACCAATAGGAACAGGAATAAAAGCATTGGCTTAAAAAGTAGATGCCCAGTGGAATGATAGAGTAACATATCATGGCCATGAAGCCACATCTGGACCAAATGGCAAAATGAGCATTATCAAATGATTAGATGTACAAAAATCTATTCTCATTCTTAGAGATTCATGCATTCACATCATAGTCCTATAAGGCTGCCCAAAGGAGGTTGTGTTAAAGATCCCCACTCTTATAAATTTCAAATCCTTGGTTAAGGTCAACAGTTCCACAGTTCTCTTAGAGATAATGATAATGAAGACTGCACTATCTTGATAGAAGAATACAGTACAGTGGCCTCCATTTGGTATTTTCTATCTGGATTAGTTTTCTATTATTATATGACAAATTTGCATATGCTTAATGGATTAAAAGGAGCATCTATTTATCAGTTTAAAAATTTTAGGTCAGAAATGTGACAGAGCATGGCTGGATTTTTTGCTCAGGCTAAAATCCAGGTGAGGTTTAGCATCATCAGTACCTTCAGAGCTTAGGGTCCCCTTCCAAGGGTATATCTGTTCCTAGCAAAATTCAGATGCTTGTAGTTGTCTGGCTGAAGACTCCAATCTGTTAACTGTTAGTTAAGGGTTTTTCTCAGCAATTAAAGGCTTGCCTGCATCAACCATCAGGAACCTTCCTCTATCTTCAGGCCATCTATGACTTGCCCAGTCTGCATTGTGCCTCATATCTCTCTGATCTTGTTCTTTGCAGCCATGTGGGGAAATCCCTTAGCTTTGAATGAGATCACATGACTAAATAAAGCCAATTCCATCAGTACATATTACGGTCCATTGATTTGGGATGACTATAGTATGTAATAATTTCTGCTCAGGGAAGTGCCCACACTGATGTCTGATTAGATGACTAGAGTTCTACCCACCAGTCTGTCATAGCCTTCATTTCAATAGACATGGAGTCAATCAATTCTGAATGTATTTGTTTCAACTGTGCATTTCATAAATCTAGAAATTAATGCTGATTTTTTTGGGGTAACACTCCCAATGTGTAATAGACACTACTCAAAATTCCATTGATTTGATAGTCTCCATAATTTCTCTCTCTGACAAGAGAGCCACAATGAAACTAAGTCTGTAAGAAGTAACATCATATCTAAACAACCCTGCATCCATTCTCTAAAAGGCAGATTATTTTCTCTTTTTTGTTTCATAGATTCAGAGATTTTACTTACTTTTACTCATCAAGTAAAACTTTAATAGGGTGAGCTACTTCAGTTCCAAAGATTCATGAGCAGATGTCCACTGTCAGTGATTCCTGTGGACAGACAGTTCCAGCCACTCTTTAGTACCTGCGATTACTATTAGCCTAACTACATCCACCATGTCTTCAGAGATTAAACCTTGCTATCTATCCCCTATCACCTCAAATATAGCCTCCTCGCTAACTGAGTGAACCAGTTTGGTAATAGCAAACCACTGTCCCATTATTGATCTACAAAGACTAAGCATCAAGCATTCTTAACAGAAACTCAGTAAATGTTTTTTTTTTCTTATGTCCCTTATGAAGAGAATGTCTTCTGGAACACTTTAGGAAACACAATAAGGGGATGGATCATCAAGTCTTACTTTAAAAATGAATTATGGAATTCCGATTTCCCTAAGATTTTGGATATTTTCTTCTATACTATATCAAGGGAATTCTTCTAGGAGTTTACCTTTAAGATTTTAGATGTAGGTTTTAATCAACAGGAAACTGTTTAAGAAATTCATGGTAATTCAACTGTCATTGTATTCTGAAACCAGACTACAGCTCAGTGATAGAAAGGTTGCTTAGCATACACGAGGCCATAGGTTCATCGGCAGCACCACAACAAAAATAAATAAATGAATAAATAAACAGAATTCATAATTACTGCTTAAGAAACGTATAAACAGCCTTGCCCACCATCTCCCAGACCATTCCAAATCCATTCATGTTCTTAGGTTGTTGGAGCACACATGGAGAACAGTACAATTCCTCTGCTGGAACTCGTACTTCCTCAGATGTCACACATTTGAGCCTCACTCGGTTTTTGCCAGAACTGGAATTAAGCTCCTAGCCTAGAAGCAATGAAATTTTGCTTTCAGGGCTTAATGATGAGCAGTGTACCATGCAAGGAATACAGTTGAGAGAAAAGGATTCTTATCCTTCAAGCATGGGCACTAACCTCAGGCAAGAATGAGGAATGTGCCTCTGCTGAGGGAAGAGCCTCAGTGAGCTTAGTGGTCCACTGTCATCAGCATCACAGGAGTAGTGACAATTAACCCCAATTTTCAGGAAATTTCCCCTTCCAATCAAATTCTACAGTTTTAACTAATGAAGTCCCATGTAACTATCAGCACAGTTTGTATTAGATTGAATTTAGTCATACGTAGTTTCAGACCTTAGCTTTCATTTTCTGAAGTCTCAACCATGAGGCTATCCTTAGCAATTCCTGCTTTCTTTCTAGATATTAGGCAGAGAATGAAAAGTTCTGGGCTCATAAATTTCTTCCCACAAGTTCTTTACTATACATAAAAGTGGCCAAATGATCCCATATTACTCCTTATTTTTAACAGCAATATTCTAGGCCAAAGTCCTGTCTCTATAGATACCTGACTGTGTATCATACAATGCCACTAACTAGCAAAATGAGTCAACAGATCATAAATAATGTGTGACTTGCCAATGTTTAGACACTGGTCTCCAAAGGATTAAAAAAATACCTGCTATTTTACTTTTTTATCCCAAATGGCAGACATCTATCTCTTGTGTGTAATCCAATCCTGAGACCAAATGAGAAGGAAACCCATTGTAACACATCTCTGTCTCAGTTAGGCTGATCAAGCCACCACCTACAGTACCTTCCTGTGACTGCCAGTTCCAGAAGCATGTCAGATCTTGAATACAAGCTTCAAGTAGTAATATTCAACTGGGAAACATAAAAAATGCATTCTAATATATGTGTGAGTATAAAGAAGAAACACTAGTATTTTCTCCCTTACCCTTTGGAACACAAACCAAATAATTGCATTCTAATTCTTTGAACCCAAAGAATCTATTCCATGCTTTAGAATTTGGAAAGTCAGTGTAGTGTGTCTGAGAATTCTTTTTGCATTATTTCTTTTATTTTCCCCACCTACTTCAGGCTTCTGATGGCTGTCTTCTTAGAATGGGAAACCATTATTTGATTATGTGTGCTCCTGGATGGATTTTGTTGTGCCAGTGGTGGTGGTTGTTCTCGGTCTTCTCTTATGATCTATCATATTTTAATATAGCTATCTTACTTTTATCTTGCCTTTTTTTCTGTTCTAATCCACCAGTAATGATCATTGTAGTCCCTAGTTCCTAACTTCAGAAAAACGGGCTTAATCCAGCAGCCATTCCACCCATAATTTATGGTACCAAGAAATGTATTTACACAATAGGTTCTAAAGAGACTAATATAGTAAGAATAGCTAGGATTTTACAGAAGACAAAATTTTGGCTTTGCTAAGAGTCTTGACAATTTTTGTAAGTCAAAGAACTTATAGGTCAGAGTCTGAAGTTGTTGACATACCCCAAGTGATGGAGTGGATTTTATGAGTTCAAGGAGGTCAGAGTTTGTGTCCACAGAAGTTCATTAAACCAAGAAGAATGCAAGAAGAAAAACATCTCTCAGATGGCAAAGTACAAAGACCAGGTCAAATGGCCAGAGATGATTACAGTTGAGTGCAGACATTGAGCTCAACCTCAAGAATGAGACTCATGCTTATTTTTTACTTCTCGATTGCTCACTATTTGACTCCTGATCACACAATCACAATGCTAGAATGTGAAGTCATGATTAAGTGAGTCCTATTAACTAAAGGGTGATCAGGACTAGGATAGCAATAGGTCAGCCTGCGATCAGTATCACACTCATTTTGCAGTCCTTATTTTCAGAAGCAAGCAAGTTTGGAAGAAAAAATATCACACATTAACCTTACACATCCATCTTATATAATAGCCTAGCTCCAGCAACAACAAACTAGTTTCTCAAATTGTACTTATAAATTTTGATTAACATAAACCTGAACTCTTCCTGATTTTCTCTGTCTTTCTTATAGTTAGCATCATCGTCTGTGTGTAGCATATTGCTTCATGAATGTCCATCCATAATGTGCTAGAAATGATGTTGTTGACCTGAGTTCAAATCCAAATTTTGGTATTATGTGACCTTACACGAGTTACTTTTTCTCTCCATGTCTGTATGTCCTCATTGTGCTAGTTTGTTTATGTCATCTTGACACAAACTAGAATTCCCTGGGACGAGGGAACCTCACCTGAGGGATTGCCTCCATAGGACTAGCCTATAGGCATGAATGGAGGCCATTTTCTTGATTAATGTTCCTGTGGGAAGGCTCAGCCCACTGTAGGTGATGCTGACGCTAGGCAGGTGGTCCTGAGTTGTAGAAGGAAGCAAGTTGAACAAGCCATGGAGAACAAGCCAGTATGAAATGTTCCTTTCTAATTTCTGCTCAGTTTTGGCCTCTAAGCTTGGGCCTTAAGTAACTGCCTTAGCTTCCTTCGATGATGTACTGTGATTCAGACATGCAAGCTGAAAAGCTGAATAAGCACATTAATATATAATAGATGATGCTATATATGTATATATGTATGCTATATTTTTATGTATTATATATATAGTGCTCAAAGTGGTGCTATATCAATATTTGTTGGTTTTATTAGTAGCAATATCGTTTTAGTGCTGAGAATTGACACGAGGGCTGTTTTGTGTATGTGAAATACACACTCTATCACTAAGCTATGCCTCCACCTGGTGATCTCTTCACTAACTCTTATAGCACCCTCGTTTGGCACTTGGATTGTTAGTTTACATCAATTTTGCAACTGTTTTGCTCCACAATTATATTTTACTATCTGTCTATCTGTCCTGTGCATGGTTGTGCTTCTCTGGAAACCTACAACAAAAGCTTGTAATGACTGAAAGAGGACAGGAAATAAAGGTGATTCACTTAAAATGGAAATCTCTCAAAAATAGTTTTCCATATTTAAGTACAGTCCATGTTGAGGAAGAACTGCATTCCATGTGTGACACTGAACAAGATACCCTGGTCTTGAGTATGAGTAACTTACACAGTAGAATATTGGGTCTAGATGTGAAGACAGTTGTCAGGGGTACACAAACTCCCTGGAAACCAAATTAAGGGAGAGTTTTGCTTTTTAAAGGAAATATTAAAAGAAAATTGTTTAACATGCTTTCGTCTGTTATTTCCAAGTATAGTTTGCCTCTTCAATGTCCATGACAACCATGTTGGTTCCCACTGGTAAACATTTAGCCACAACTCTCCATCTGTGTAGAAGGTGTTGCTAACCTTAGCACTCTGCTAGGTCCAGGCTGAGGCAGTTTTTAATCAACAGGAGAAGATATCCCCACTTTAAAGCATTTAAAATCCAAAATAAATAACAAATGTAACTTATACTCTCAAATATCATTTTTTTTAAATAGAGGAGACATGGACATGGAATAATGAGGAAATATGTTCACTAACTTATTTCTACAGATATTATAGACACATAGAAATCTGTTATTCTTGTTTGCTACACTACCCAATTCTTTCTAATTATATGCTTCTTCTATACTCTTTATCGCCTAAATCAGTATGAAAATTTATCCCAAGCAAAAACCTTGATATGTGTATTCTATTCTTCCTCTGAAACAAATAAAAAGCAAACTGTAACCAATCAACCTTAACAGTTAGTTGAATGAGCAATCACTGCAGAGAAGTTACAGTCATTTTTTTTGTACCTGTTTTTAAATGCTGTTGCTAAAGTCAGCACTTAGATAGCTCTCACTATACGGGAAAGGGTAGGGTGGGGAGATGCTATTCCCTCAGTGCAAGAGAATCTGATTACTTTTCACAGTAGTGGAGTTAATAAATAATAGTCATCTGACTAACTAATAAAAGATAGATTTTCAAAATTCACATGTGAGAAGTAGGCAAGTACCACGGTAAACCAGGAAACAAGTTCCATGGCCATAAAGTTAAGTTTCTGTAGTTTATGGTTAAAACAGAATCTGGAGATGTGCAAAAGGGAAGTAGCAACTTGAACCCTCACATGGAATTGTAGGTTTTTTTATATTTATTGTGGATGTGCTTATATAATACTCCTAAAACTACTAAAATTATAACAAATCTCTCTCTAACACACACACACATATATATATGCATATAGATAAAGTCAGTCTTTGAGATTGATTCCAGAAAGACAAATTCTAGATTACACAAACACCAGTGAGCTCCCAGTGGCAGAAGGGAGTCAGGGAAACTGTCTATCAGTCATGTCATTGGAAGCCTACATCAGAAGGGGATTGTCATTCTCATCAGAATATGGATGCTAGTAACTCTGTCTAGAGAAATGATTAACCCAGTGGAGAGATTGTAATAAATGAAAATAGTCATGGAAAATAGAAGAAGGGTAAATGGACTAAAGCATACCAACATTTCTAGCATGCATTTATAATAGGAAACAAATGAACATTCAAACAAACTTTCTAGAAAGTCTCCTCCTAAGATTTTTGAAGCTGGTACATAAAGTTAGCTGATGATCATCACCATTAAAAGGTAGATATTGAACGATTGTTTTATAGAAACCCTAAGCTGGGTATTTATAATGTCAGTGGAAGTAGAGGACTTGGAGTTCCTTCTCACTTTCTCCAACACACTTGCATAGGTGACAGAAGTAGAAAAGCCGATAGTAATGAAAACAGAAAGTTACAATGGTAAGCAAGAAAAATAATACCTACAACTATTGGCGAAATTATTAAGGCCACTCCACGTAGTTAAAAGGAAGATTTATTTAGTGGGAAACTTACAAATGAAGGGATAGTGGGGTCTGGGGAAGGTGTATCGCAGTCCAGCGGTGTTCTCTGGAGCTCTGCTCAATCAACCTCCATTGTCTAGGGTCTAGGAACAGAGACAGCGCTGGCCCCTTTCTATCTCGGGTCTTCAGGGCCCTCCCTTGGCCCTGCCTTGTAGGCGTGACAGTTGCCGAAGCCTCAATGGGGCTTGGAACTTCCAGATCAAAGCTGGAATGGCTACCCACTACATACAACTATGCTCAGTCATATTGACCAGAATTAAGTCATGGTTGCAACATCCTTAGGAGATAACCCTTTGGTGTTGGTCACTGAAGACCTTAAATATACATTTCAGAAGAGTGGTTTCACAGACCTCTTCAAATTAATTTTATTTTTAAACACATTGGTTCTTCCCCCCCAAATTCAAGAACCATGAGGAATACTGGAGTGAGATGGCAACCACAGGTGGTCCCTACCTTTAGGAAGTCTGTGGGAACAGCAGTGCTTGCTCTGCGGCCACGATCTTTAGGAAGGATGGAGAGTAAAGTTGATGTGAGCCAACTTGTCAAGTCAGAGGCTCCCTACTCCTTACATCAGCCTTTCAGAGTACGGCTCTGTTCAGAGCGAGTGAAAAATGCCATTTCATGTATCTAACGTTGTTTAGAGAATGGTCCTCTTGCATAGAAATATCAAGGTTCTACAATCTCTCCCACCTGTCATGACTTATAGTTTAGCTTATAGGCCTCAATCAAAGCAAAAACATACACTCACAATACAGAATCTACTGTTGGGATCTAACTGAGTCATTGACAAGGATAGAATGTTAATGTACAGTCATAGAAATTCACACATATTCCACAAATTGGGACTTATTTTATCTATGATTTAATTTCTGATTATTTGAAAAACAAAGATAGCAGAATCTTTCCTCCATATTTCACCTTGTCTTTGCAAATATTAAAGTACATTGTAAGTCTGTGGAAAATATTTACACGTCATACTAAACATCGAAATAAATGGTGGGAAACTTATAGGTTAACTACTCTGATGGTTCTCATAATACATAATAATTATATACAGTCATAACTCCTACTTTAAAATATTCATGGAAGGTAACCCATCACAAAAAGCTATCCTGCCCAGATTATCTTTAATAATTACAGTGGTTATCCTTAACTGTCTGAGAATTCTAGTCAAGGCAGCTACTCTGAAGAAAATATAACAAATAGTCTAGATTATACCAAAATAATGAACAGCTGTCAGATTCTAGTACTTCTGGCAACAAATATTTATTTTGTTTACATGTTTTATGAGTAGAAATGCAATAAACATTTCAGTCACTGGAATATACAAGTCTCTGTAAATATGCAAGCTGCCACCACTTCACAGAAGGGGATATGGTGTGGGTATGCTGGACAATAGTACATGTGTTCAGAAATGATATTATCATTTTTGTTTATTCATCTGTAGACAAAACAAGCTGCATGATCATTTTAATTCAGAGCAGCAAGAAGGTACAAAGAACAGAAAATGTTTAGAGAAATAAATAGAGTATTACCTTCATATAAAAAAGAAAAATGGGAAATAATATTATAAGGCAGAGGAGAAATGAGGTGAAAATACTTTAAATATTTATGTCATAAAGATTTACTATCTTTTATGTCTGTTAAACTCTTATAATTCAGAAAGAATAAAAATTAAAGCAGAGCTACACATTTCTTGATAGACATAATGAAAAGTTCAATCTCACTAGTAATTCAAGGCTAATACTTAGAAAAAGAGAAGCTAATACTGAGCAACTGCATTGTGCTTACATTTGTGTATGCTATCTGACCATTTCACCAATCATACCACATAATAAATATCAATTGTTAGCTCTGCTTTAGAAATAATGCTCAGAGGGGTCAATAAACTTTTTAAGGTATGGCATTTTGAATGAGATTGTCCCCCATTGGCTCAGATATTGATCCCTAGTTGGTGTGAATGTTTATAAAGGATTAGGAAGGGTGGCCTTGTTGGGGAAAGTATGTCACTGGGGGTGAGCTTTAGGGTTTCAATACCATTCTGTGCATGCTCTCTTTGCTTCCCGTTGGTGGATCTGGATGTGAGCTCTCAGCGGATCTTGATTTGAGAGCTCACATTCAGCTTTCCTCCCTGCTGCCATGTTCCTTGTTGTGATGGTGATGGACTTGTGTTCTTCTAGAACAAAAAGCCCAGAAGAAAACTCTCTCTGAGTTGTCTTGATCATGGTGTTTTGTCACAGCAATAGAAAAGTAAGAAGACATCATGTCCCAAAACTAAGCAGTTACAAATTTTGGCTTCAATCTAGGTGTATCTGATTCCAGGGTATGTAAAAACTTATAAATTATATTTCTTAAATATAAATTTAAGTGGTTTTTTAAGTTTCACCCATGAAATATGAAAAACATATGATGCTGACGTATGTATAAGAGAGATGAGGTCAAGAGCAGACACACATTTTTAAAGTCTTTTCAGGGACTATTAAATACTATATCTGTTAAACTTTTGTAAATACACAGTGCTACTTGGAATAATCTGTTTAGGAAATGGAAGAAGTGGTGAAATGGTCAAAAAGAAACAGTTTCACTTGGGTGTAAGAAACACGTTGATACTTATTATACAACAGAATGGCAAAAATGTGTGCCAATGCATATGTCAAATAGCTGTGAGGAAAAATTTTGAATATCTCATGACAAAAATATGAATGAGGTGATAATACATTAATTGGCTTGATTTCCTCATTCCATACATACATATAAATCATATTGTACATTATGGAGTTATAATTTTAATATTAATTTAAAATAAGAAGAATTAACTGTTAACATCTACACTCACTGTAACAAGAAAAGAATAGAACCAAGGGTTTCTAATCATTAAAGAAAATAAAAACATAAATACTCTCTGCCTATTGTCCAGTTATGAGTCTCTAGGTTATTCCCCATGTACTGGAAGAAGAAGCATCTCTGATGGAGGTTGAGTAAGGCGCTGATCTATAAGTATAGCAATGTACCACTAGGAGCTATCTTATTGTTCTGATCCATTAGCAGAACAGTAGTAGTAGGTTTTCTCTTATGGTGTACACCCTACCCAGCCTCATGTTCTTGGGCACTCTAGCAGTGTCAGTTACAGGTCACATCTCCTGTATGGGCCTTAAATCCATTCAAAAAGTGGTTGGTTACTCCTACAATATTTGTGACTCTACTTTTACAGTGTATCTTACAGACAGGTCACTATTAGGACACTGGGTTGGTAGCTAGGTGATGCTGACAGGTACTTTCCTTCCCCTGCAGCAAGCAGAGTACCATTTAGCACCATGAACACTGGCTCTATTTCTCCATGTTTGGTGATATGCTCAGTCCTAAATGAGATGTTTTCACCAAACTCCTGCCCTTAAGGTTCAGGGAATCTACGTAGAAGAGAAGACAGAAAGATCATAAGAGCCAGAGTGGTAGATGATTCCAAGGAAACAGCCTCTTCCAGGCACAACAGGATTGATACACGTATGAACTCACAGAGACTACAATAGTACACACAAAACCAGCACAGGTTTAAACTAGACAAATCCACCAGTGAGAAGAGGAAGTGGATGTAAAGTTGCACCCTAACCAAGAAGCTATTTGCAATCGATACTTGCTAAAAAAAAGGATAAATCAATTTTCTCCAATGGTGTGTCACAGGGTATATCAACCATGCTCCAAGGCAGGCCCTATGCCCAGAAGTAGATGGCCAACACAAAACAGATGGCACATTTTTTGTAGGCTTTTAATTGTAGATGTAACTGTCTTGTTAAATAAGAAACACAGAGCCAATGCAGAGATGAAAGCCCAAGAGGTCAGAGTAATAGCTAAGTGCTAAAAACTTTACCCTTCACTGCCGCTGCTGTCCTCCTCAGTCAGAGCCCTCCTTCCTGTGTCTCTGTCTTCTTACAGACCTTCTGTTCTTCCTTCTCATTGGTTGTAAACCCAACCACATGACCTCCTGGTCACTGCCCATCTATACAGACCTCCAGGTCTTCTATGGTTGGTATTGAGATTAAAGACGTGTGTCTCCATGCTGGCTGTATCCTTGAACACACGGAGATCTGTTTAGCTCTGCCTCCCAAGTGCTGGGAATAGAGGTGTGGGCCACCACCACCCAGCTTCTGCTATGGCTTGCTATTAGCTCTTACCCCCAGGCAACTTTATTTATTAACATACAAATAAAATCACATTTCAGTACAAATAAAATATCACCATATTTAATTTTTAAAAGAATCTTCCAATTGATCTCCCTGTTCCGCTGTCTTCTCTCACCCTCCTTCCCCCACTCTACCCATAAGTTCCTGTGAGAGTCAGTCAGCTTTGAAGTTCTGAAACCATAGTTCAACATGGTAAAGGCAAGGGGCTCTACCCTTTATTCCTCCCAGGATTACAGAGATGGCAACAGTGACAGCATCACAGATGGCCCAGGTCAAATTGTAGGCCAGGAGGAAATGGAAGGAGGCATGTGATACACACCACAGACTGTCCTAACAAATAACAACATTAGCACATGGGTGCACAAACATAATCCCAGGACTACAGAGTAAACACAGTGGAGGACAACTTAAGCTGAATGTATAGCAGAGAAAGTGGGGCATTGTACTCCTCATACCAGCTGAAGAGAAACCCTACACAAGGAGAAGGGAGTGCTGAGGGAGAACAAAATCCCCATACCCCTCCAAAGATCCTCTCTGGTCCAAGTTCCTTTGACCAGCTCAATCAGGTTTTTGCTTTCTTCTCACACGGAAGGATAAGAAGACGAGAAGAATCAACAACAGGTAAGAATACAGACTGCACTCCAATTTCTTGGATAGATCATGGCATCACAGGCCGACCAGTATCATCTGGGAAAGCCTGTAGTGGGGAGCTGTTCTATTCTGGTGGGTGGCACTTCTGCAGGGCTGATGCATATGAGCTTCAACTCTCAACAATGCCAAGCAAGACTCTTGCCATTTCCTTCTCCAAAGAGGATATTGCTATGCCAATACCAACACTCCAGCCAAGAAACAAATTACACCCAACTTCATGTACTCATTCATACACAGTAACACACATGTGTGCATGCACATACACACACACACACACACACACACACACACACACACTGCATTCCTTGAAAGAACATATATACAGAACTACGTTCACAGTCTCAAAAAGCATACTCACATACACATAATCATAAGCACCCTCATGAACATTCATTCATTCACACCTATGTAGGAATAACATGAATGAAATAAAGTTAAATGAATTGGCTGACATAAATATTTTAGATTTATCCATCTTAAAAGGTACTTGAAGCAGGCCCCACCTGTTAGCTGAAACATTCTGTAGTGCCACCAACCACAAGCAGATGGTCTTTGGAAAGCTATGTGGATATCTTCATGCTCAATTTTCTTGCTTGTAAAATGGAGATACTGGCTCACACTAGTTTTTAGTTGTTTTGGGTTTTTTTTCTAATCGCTAGGTTTAAATGACAAATGCAGTCATCACCAGCATGAACTTTGAGATAAATGTCAAGACTTCAGTGCCTGACTATAATGATCAAATATCCTTTGAATCTAGATTAATTTAGTGCAATCCCAGCACCTCTCTCACAGGATTATTTGTGAGTTCTCCAATAGCGAGAAAAGACTGTGTGTGAATAGAGGATTGTCTTTACATATGCTGGGAGACATGGCCTTGTTATTCATCTATTCTAGACATGTTGTTTGAGGGGCTTTTCTGTAAGCAGGCACGATAGGATTTCTGTCCTCATGGCATCTGTAGTTACATAGTGATTATAAAAGTGTGAAAAACATGCACCTTATAAAATTCCACAGAAAAGCATACAGTGAACTATGTCTGTGACCATCTATTGAATTCAAAATCACTTCCCTATAATCAAAATGTAATAAATTTGTCTACTTTTCTTATATGAGTTGTTTCCACTTTTCTTACATGATCTGTTTCCACTTTTCTGAGACCAATAATAAACAGGATTCCTACCATTGGTCTGAGCTCACAATGTAAAGCGCTGGGGGATGGAGGTAAACCACATCTTCTCTTTACCATTTGCTTTGTGTAGTGGAGCTCTGTTGTGTTCCATGAAATAGGTGAGATGCTCTGACCAGGGTGTGCTAAGGCAGCAAGAGCATGAGAAATCACCTACCCTACAGCATCCTCAGGGAGTCGAGGAAGTTCTACTGGAGGAAGAAGAGAATGAATCAATCAGGATAATTTGAGATTAACTTAATCTAGCCAGCCTAAGGGATACTGAATGATAGTAATGCAGGCTAAGAAGCAGCTATGGGAGCATAAAATGGCCCACATGTGCCAACTGTGTTAAATGTTTCTGGAATTGACTGCGTGAGTGACTTTGAAAGTCTTGAAGATAAACTCCAGAGGAAAAAAGAAGATAAGAACCCATAATTACTATCTCTAGGCCTCTAATGTGATTGTCATTCAACCAAGGACAATGTTTCATGACTTTTTCTCATCTTTGCCTCTCTCCTAACATTCTGTACAATAGCATATAGATTGATTTGGGATTTCAACTCACTATATATTTAATTTTAAAGATACTGAAAGTATGAGGTGATGAGTCAATTGAGAATCTCTTTTAAATGGGTGAGCCCAACAGGCAAAGACAGTAGGTCCCTATTACAATGCTACTGACTGATGTGATAAGTAAGATTTCTATCGTCCCTCTCGGTTCTTTTTTTCTAATGATTTTTTTTTATATTTTTAAAGATTGTAACAGAATCGTATCATTTCTCCCTTTACTATCCTAATTACAAACCATTTCATTTAACCCTCCTTGTTTTCTTTCAATTTGATGTCCTCTTTGTTCATTAATGGTTGTTAAATGAATAAATGTAGGTATGTATATACATATATATATTCCTAAATACAGCATGCTCAGTCTATATACTGTTACTTGTATGTATGTTTTCAGGGCTGACCATTTGGTACTGGATAACCAATCTGTGTGCTCTTCCCTGGGGAAGACTGTTTCACACTCAGCGTTCCCTAGTTGCCTGCAGTTCTTTGTGCAGTGTTGATGTCTCCTGAACTTTGTCTGCTTTAGCATGTCTCTTGTTGTCCTTGTTCAGCTCCTGTTTAGGCAGTCATGTTGGTGAGACTTTATGGATATAGCATCTGACATTTCTAGGAGACACATTCTCACAGCATACTCCCTGATCCTCTGGCTCTTAACAATCTTTCTACTCTGTCTTCTGCAATCAAACCTTTTTTTCTTTTCTGTAGCATGAAGGGTGTTTTAAATGAACTTCATTACTTTCTAGTTGATTTGTTTTAGAAACAAAAATCACCCAGCTTGTGGAAAATTTGTTGGCGTATTTTTAATATAGGATATTATGTGGAGGGATACTTGCCTTTAGCAAGAGCATGTGTGTGTCAAAGAAAAATTGCTGCTACCTCATAGAGTCAAAAGAAAGATCATGCTCAAATAAATGGCTTCACACCCATGCTCATCTCGGAACCACTAATAGAACCCAGTGAGATAAATAAATAAACAAACTAATTAATTACTAAATAATTAATTAATAAAATAGGAGGATATGTGATGAGTAGAGGTTCCTGACAGGAGTTGGAGGGAGGGATATGAGGGGTGGATACAATCAAGATACACTGTATACATACCTGAAACTTTCAAGAATAAAGAGAAATGAAAGATAAATTGAGTCAAGACAACTTTAAACTTTTAAAAACTTTTATAAAGAAACTCTGTGCCTGGAGGATGAGGTAAGGCAATGCAAGCTGTGGAAAACAGTCACCTGGTTCTGTGGACTTTATAGTGAGATGTGACGGGCTGAATAACTTTGTAGGCTGGCAGGAGTCTGAAGACCAATGAGTCTGCAACCTCAGTGCAGTGGATAGCACACAGCTGGTCAGAATGAGAGAGGGAACTGGCCAGGAGTCTCTTCCTTTGAGTGAAGGTTCTACCTAAGAAGAATGCAGAATTCAAACGGAGGCTTCCAAAGGTTTCTCGGTTTCTTATGGCAAGGCAGACAGTAGAGAATCTTAACTTGTGCTTGCTAGACTCCACGTGTGAGCAAATACATGTGACCCACAAAATGCTGTTCATCTTTTTTGTCCAAGGTCAGGTATAGGTTTTTTGGTCACCTATTTAGGACAGGGAGTCTAAACAATGTGTCACAATAACTTCCAAGAGGAAGAGAGAAAAGAACATCTACTACAATTTTCTTTTTGGAACTGAACATGATCTTAATAACTTAACCAGACCTTTTCGAAGTAGCATTTCATCTAGTCAAGCATGAAGACAAAACCTTGAAGCCTACTGCCTTTCCTCTTTAAATGAAGATTATTATTTTCTGTATGGACAAGATATTTAGCACTAACTTGTGGTGTAACTCGCCCGTCTATGCACATATAGTCACCATCTGTTTACTTATCTTTCCATCTTTCCCTCAGCTACTGCAACGATCACAGTGTAGTGAGCCACGGGAATATGCTTTATTTGGGATCTGCCGGCATGGAACTGCCTGTATTCAGGAAAAAGAAAGCATTTAAAGATCAGTCTTAAGGAAAGTAGAGCAGCTTTGAAATCTTAGTGAGAAAATAACTTTAATTCACCAAAAGAAAAAAAAATGAATAAACCAATCTACTTATCACTTTACATAATTCCTCATTAGTAATGACACTGCAGTAGAGATCAACAGCAAAAAAAATGAATTGCATGAAGAAAATGCATGAACATAGAACTTTTGGTCTAAGATAGTTATTTATTAGCTATTATTATTTAATGACAAAATTATTCTGAGAAAAAAGTCAAGTAAGATAAATTAGCTGTAACAGAAAATATTATTTATTTATTTATTTCTATGTATTTACTAAAATTGGATTTAATATGGGGACCATATAACTTTCAAATAAAAATCACACACCCCTCCTTGTTACAGATGATGATATAAAACCCCCAAATATGAACAGCTGAAGCTTCAACGTAAGTTCTTGAAATATGTAAAATTTTGAACTACAGTAGGTGGGCAAAGCTTCGTACTCATAACTTTGAGAGTGTGCCTATCGGTGTCCAACTGTTCCCGATGGAAAATCAGGAGTAATTTCAAGGAAGTGTTCAAAGGGACTGTAAGAAAAGAGGAGAGGAATGGGACACACTGCTAACACCATCTCTGCTGTGGGATGGTGCAGGAAATCACTGAGATCTCACTCCTAAAAACCCAGCGTGATGTCTGACAGGAGGCACATGTCCAGTGAATGTTTTCTGAATATTATCAAATCCTCTTTTCTGATGGTTCTCTTGTCTTTCTATTGGTGTTGGATTAATTTTAGGAAAAAAATAATAATAATGCTAGTTTTAAGGAACTTCGAGATTTCATCCTATTTCTGATTGTAAAACAGTATTTTCTTAAGAGCCCATGGTTTTCCTCACTTAGTTCAGTACATAAAAATAGACATATTCACTTTTTTTCTCTCAAAGTACAAAATACTATTTTAATTAGGAATAGCAGCCCCATTTTATGCTACCCAAAGTCCACCCTCAGCCATTGTTAATGACCATCATTTCCCTTTTGGCTGTGAGATAAATCCAGCAGGCATAAACCACTCTTGCCTCACAAGGAAGAAACAGGTGGAGAGAAGCCTAGTTAAATGACGACAAAAGGGTACCAAAGACTGAGAATGGCAAAACCACAGCCACCACCTTACCTTCATTTCCTCCTGCTACATGCTTACTCCTTTAACGGGAAGAAATGACAGAGCGCTCCCAGAGAAGTCATATAAATGTTGAGAGGCAGCCTGGGACTCAGGCATAGACATGCTGAGTAGATGTGCTGATAATATCTGGAGACCAGATGAATGGCTTGCACACATATGCTCAGCCATTATCACACAGAGAGATGCATTGGCAGTTAGCTATAAGTTCACTTTAGATGCTACTTAGTCTTTGTATCCATACATATATTCTAAAACAAAGATCAACTAAAGGGACATATAAATTTGGAATGACTATACTTTTATTCACAAAGGAACTCTCTGAATTAAAACAACAAAACAAAGCAAAACACTAAGCTTTAATCCAGTATTCTTAACAAAGGATTTCTAAACCACCTCTGTATTGAGAAGCAGGGTTCTGCCAGCTGGGAAGGAGAGCTGAGTACAGCATAGGCCTCCATCATTGTCTTCTGGACTAAGTAAAAAGCAGACTGGGACAAGGAGGAATTAGAAACTTGAAACTAGTTCCAGAACAATTGTAAAGAAAGGCAGTCCTTTTGATTTGTGTCTTTAGGGAATCGTGGTGTGTTGGTAAATGAAGTAGCTTTCTACTCATCTGTTTTAAAAACTCAAATAAATGGGCTGCAAGCCATGTCTAATAATAACAGAAAATCAGACCTTAGCCTGGCAATCATATAAAAATGTATCATTTCCACAGAGTGCCCCATAAAACAAAGGAAACAGCTAAGGACACTGCTAAATGACCCGATATTTTTTTCCACTACCACACAGCACCTTTTCCTGTGTTTAAAAATGCTTTTGAATATTAATGGTGGCCACATCATTTCATTTTAAGTGTGAACATTAGCAGCAAATTCAAGTCACTCTATCTCTAACAAATAAAAAAAAATGGCAGGAGAAAGGGGCTTCTGCCTAGCCTTTGTGTTCAGAGCAATTAATTTTAACTGCCTGGAAGCTGACTTAAAATTCTTTATAGCTTCTGCAAGCTCTCTGTCATCTGCCATTTGTGTTCTTCCTATTTGCATGGAAACCTGGACTCATTGTAGAGGCTCCTGCCTGTCAGGGCTGCAGGTGAAGGCCAGCTGGGGCCAAAGCACTTTGTGGGAATATTAGCATCTGAAGAGGGTCTCAGGAGGCCATAAGTCTGTAGGGACTTAACACTGTAGTCACATGCCAGAGCCCTGCTCAAAATCTTTTTGCTAGAAAATCCCAAGCTTCAGGAACTGAGCAGTTCAGGCACTGGGGCTGTTAGCTGAGCATTCTAAGGGGGGAAAGCAGGAAGGTAAACTGAGGTGTGGCCAGTTGGGGTTTGAGGAGCACCGAGGTCATCGGGCAGGGTTGGTTGTTTGAGGCTGTGTGCCCTGTGAAGGAGAATGAAGTTCATTAGCAATTATTTCCAGGTCCCCATGGCTGTGTATACATGATTTCATATAACACACATGCTGCCCCTGATTAATGGGTGTAACAGTATCTCCGTAATGAGAAAAGCTGGATGGTAGAAAATCAGAGAATGTTGTTTGCCAGAAAGGTTTTTGCAGAAATCTGTCCCTTGTCAAATATTAATGTTAACTACAAGGAGAAAAATCGAAGACTAATTAATTTCTGAATTGAAAGAGAAAAGAGTTAATCCAGTTTCCAGTATTCTAAAACCTCTAATCCTGAGAAAGACAAATCTTCCATGAAGAATATAAAAAAAAAAATTATACATTTGAAGGAAATCTTAAGATCCAGGCCAAGCTTTTTATGGGCAGAAAAAGTTTGGTTTGCTCATGTATTCATTCACATTCTTAAACAAAGTGGTGTTTCTTAACCTTTATTCCTCCTGCCTTCCTAAAAGTCATATGGAATCTATTTACAAGTCTGCCTAATTGAAGTCTGAGGACAACAAGAAAGTAATTAGAATACAACAATTAATTGAAACGAAGAAGTGTGCATTTGGCAAGACTAAATATTCTCCTAAAAATCAAAGACTTTTGTTTCTGTGAGAAATCTCAGTTGTCATAAGAATAATGCCTCAGATACTACAAAAACAACACAGTGCTGAAATGTAGAGGAAAATCTCAAATGTCCAGACATTCTGATGATTGAAGTCAGCTACTCCTTCCTCCATCTTTAGCAAAAGGATGTTTGTGTTATTTTCTAATAGGACTGATACAAAGATTAAATAAGAAAAGATATGAAATAGCACAGTTCATAACATATAAAAAGTACTCAACAATATAAATACTAGATATTTATAGTACTATTAGATGTAATTGAGGGAAGCCTTAAACCAGCACTGAAAACAAACACACATAATATATCATTCCTAATTATGAGGCAGTTTGTGGGCTTACTGCAGAATATGTATTTTTTAAGAATATTCCATCTATAGGAATTCTAAATAGAGTAGTTTAAACACACAGTATATTGACATCAACCTATAACCTGGGTAAGGATTGGTTACTTTGACTGATATGTACCCATGATACCGTCCATCCAAAGTCCATGATGGCTCATGTGTTTATCCTTTTAACAAGTGAGCTATCATGTGGTTCAGGAATTCCTGAGGATTTCTGAGAGTCAACATCAGGTACAAATTTGTGTCTTTAGGGCTGATTTCAAAGAATAGTTTCTAATTTAAAAGATTAGAAACAATTCCACCCACAATAACCTCAACCACACCCCCCCCCAAAAAAAAACCAAGCAAACAAAAACCTTGGAGCAAATGTAGTCAAGGATGTGAAGGACACCTAAAATAAAAACTTCAAAACTCTCAAGAAGGAAATCCTGGAGGACACTAGAAGATAGAAAGACCTCTCATGTTCATGGCTTCATAGAATTAATATTGCAAAAGTGATCATGCTACCAAAAGCAATTTAAAGATTTAATGCAATCTGAATAAAAATTCCAGTGACATTTTTCACAAACATATGGAAAAAAATGTTAAAATGAACATGGAAGCACAAATAGCCCTGAATCACCAAAGCAAGGTTGCCTGAAAAGAATAACTCTGCAAGTATGTTCATACTTGATCTCAAGTTATGTACTACAGAGGTATACTAACAGGAACAATATGATACCTGCCTCTCAAGCATTCATAGCTCCTTATTTATTCTAGTTAGAAATACATTTCAAAAACCTTCTAAAACAGTCAACAGAGTGAAGACAATATATAAATGTAAAAAATAAACTACTGCCAACTATAACCTAACAGAGGATTAATATCATGAATCTATAAAATCTCTAAGAACTGAAATGCATCAAAAATCCATGTAATCCAACAATAAGTGGGCAAGTAAATTGAATATATGGTTCTCAAGAGAAGAAATACCCATGGCCAGGAAATATTTGGAAAAACAAAAACAATTCCCTCTTTTGCCATCATAGAGATATAAATGAAAACTTGCAATTTCACTCCCAAATATATACCTGAAGAAATCTAAGTCAACATACCACAGAGATCTTGGACATCAATGGTTATTAGTGCAATAAATAAATCAAAATGCTAAACCAGCCTAGATGCCCATCAACAGGAAAATTGGTAATGGACATATTGTATATGTACACAATGAGGTTTTATTCAGCTGTGAAAAAGAATAAAAATCATGAAATTTTCAGGAAAATGAAGGGAACTAGAGATTATATATAAAGCAAAATTAACCAGACTTAGACCAATGTTTTTCTCATGTATAGACTAGGTAGTTAATATAAATATATTTATTATATACATATATGTATTTTATAAATATAATGAAAGCACAATGGGAAATATGATGTAAAGAAAAAGGTATAAGGGGAGAAGAGGAATAAGAAATATCAATGAGGGCAGAGAAAGTCAAAATTTCACATATTTTTCTTTCCCATATAGCACTTAGGTATAGATAAGTGACATTGTCATGTCATACATATGAGACACAAAACAAGCAGGATGCTATTTGGAAGACATAAAAGGACTCATAATTTACAGTAATTTGTCTTTTAAAATGGTTTCCCTTAAAGACTTGACATTTTTTATTTAATATTAAGATAAAGATACTCAAAGAGTTGGTGTACATGATAATTAAGAAAATCAATACAAATTATTATCACTGAAAACTCCCATTGCACAAGGTCTCAAAATTCCATCCTGTGAATCCAGGGATGATGTAATGTTCACTTTGGACCAGTAACAAATACTTAGTGGTCTTCTACCCTGACTGACAGAATCCTAGCTGGAAAAGCCTCCTGATCTGTTATATTAAAATAAATAAATAAATAAATAAATAAATAAATAAATAATGCTCCTGTGTCTATTCATAACATTGTTATAGGGATTTCCAATACAAGTCCACAGCCACTTTAGTGAAGAATTTCTCGAATGCACATCAACACATCATGATGGCCTAGAGTCCCAACTCTGTTCTTTGGGAAGTACCATCTCTTGGAAATTGAGTTTCCTCCTCTATAAAATAGGGATACTATCTGACCATTTCTTTAAATTAGGTTGCTTTGAAGTTCTAATGACATTATTAATGAGTTATAATCTTGTTTACATCTTAAAACAGCCTCTAGGAAGGCAATAGTAATGTTGTACTTGTTAAGGGTAAAAGTGTCTGATAGAATTTTTTGTTACACAAATGATGATTTGGAAGAATGAATGAATACATGTGCTTGTTGAGAACAGTTTGGCTAGCACCTGAGAGATGTTTTCTGGAATATAACATTTTCGATTAAAAAAAAAAAAAGGCTGTGTTTAGAAAGAGACCCAAAAGACTCCATCCCCCATCACAGCTTCATCCTCATCTCCCTCTAGAAGCACCAGTTCAGACATCTTCTCTCTAGCATTTCTGATTCGAAGTGTTTCTGGTACCTTCTTGATGATTACAAATGTATTGCACCTATAAGGAAGGCAGGCCATTCGACTCTAGATAGCTATAATACTTTGCTTTTGCCCCTTATTTGAGCACCTGGGAACTATTTGAGGACTCCAGATACCTACTATATTCTAGACCTCTTCAAACACACTGCTACCTTACTTTCCTTCTAACTTGCTTTAGCTAAATGTCTCCACACCTTCCTGAGATATAGGAAATTGTCTTCAGATGCCCTGCCACTATTTTACACATAGCATAGTTTATCTTCTTAGCTAGCAATGACTCTCTAATAAGATCAAATCTCATCCTAGCTGTAGGAAGATCACCTCCATTTTATTCATCATCACTGACTACAGTTTATAGCTATGAAGATGGCATTGTTTTCCTGACCTTGTAGACGATCTGAAAAAGTCCTCACTTCCTAAAAACATTGTTGGTGCACAGACACAATTTCAAGTCCTGGTTATCTAGAAACTGAACTATGTGTAACCAAAACCCAGAATGTGGTAGGCATTAAGTCAAAAGTTAAAATACTTTTAAACCTATTCCAACTGCCATATATGTGTATGTGCCAAAAGGAGCTAAGGGTCACAGTCATGTTAATCAATCTGTAAAATCGGAAGGGCTTCCCATTCCCTCAAATTCTGCCACGTGCAGTTTTTCAATGCATGTTCTGAAGTAAACCTTCATCTCTCTTGAGAACTCACTGAAGGGTAGCCATTGTTCAAAAAGAGTAATTAGAAAACTACTCATAGGATGGAAGATGAAGCTGTAAAACTCTCTCCCAACTCCACACTCAATGGTAAGCTTTTACAAAGCTGATTTGAAACAACTTCCTACTCCCTTACCTCAATTGCTTCTCTTCGGTGCCTTAGGGAAGTAAACTATCCCTTCCCAATCATAGTTAGGGTTTCTATTGCTGTGAAGAGACACCATGAACCCAGCAAATTTTATAAAAAAAAAAAAATTTAGTTGGAGCCAGCTTACAGTTAGGTTCAGTCTATTATCATCATGGAGGGTGGCATATAGGTAGATAGGTGCTGGAGAAGGAGCAGAGAGTTCTACATCTTGATCCGCAGGCAACAGGAAGTGAACTGTCTCACTGGGTGTGGCTTGAGCATATATGAGACTTCAAAGCCTGCCTCCACAGTGACACACTTCCTCCAACAAGGCCATATCTCCTAATAGTGCCACTCCCTATGGGGGCATTTTCTTTCAAACCACTACATTCCCCTATTTCAAAAGCTTAGGGTTTGTTGAATTTCCTTTTCTATCATCCACCATGATACATTATAACATAATAGCTTGACAGATTTTGCCACCAGATCCACCTTTTCTTATTTATATTTTATCTCCACCATATCTAGAACATTGTTTGACATGTATTGAACCGAAGAAGTGATTTCTAAATGACTAAACAACCTAATAATCCTGGGAAACACTTTGCCTTTTACTTTCCTTGATGAATATATTGTCATCTTAGGATGTTTTGCATTTTTACACTCAACTAATACAATTGATTGTGTGTCTGACATGCTAAAGGCCCTGTGCTGGGTTCTATTAGCAAACATATAACTTTGTTTTCCAAAGACATGGTAGTCTTAAGGCCTTCCTTGGCTCAGTCTTCATTTGGTGGAACTATCTCCATAATATAGTACTTTATGGCTCTAGTCTTGAGTTATTCCTGGCTGTACAGGAACATTCTGACCTCAAAATGATTAGATAACATATGATCTAAAATCCCAAAGGCTTTTTCTGTGAATGCTGGAACCCACTATTGTGAGAGGTAGTTCATTTAAATATCTTAGGAAATTTATGTATGAGATGAATAGAAAGAAAATGAGGACAGTAGTAGGAAGAGTAGGCATAGTACAAAAGAAAGACAGAAGCTGATTTATCAGGATTGCCTTGACCATCATCAGATGGGGATCACATGCCTGGTGTGAAGGGACTAATAGCACTAGAGAGAAACTATATCCCGAAGAGCACTCTAGGATGTCAGAAGGCTATTAGTACTTCCTTTTCTGTTTGCTTGTTCTTTGTTTTATTTTTCTGGAATGAACACTATTGACTAAGTCAGCAAGTAGATGGTTCTGCCTCTCATCTTTGGAAAGAGGCTAATTAAGCTACATGGTCAACTTGTCCTCAAACACACCAGCTCTCAGACTCCAGTAAGAAGTCAGATAAGGCAGTGAAATTATGCATTTGTGTTTATAATAGGCTAGAAAAATGCTGAGGATAGCAAAGGGCTTAACTAATTATCTGTAGGAGGAGGTAAGTCATGATGGGGTTTATACAGACAAATACTAGAAGTGAGTAATGAAAATGTATTTACAAGAGAACGATGAAAATCAGCAAACCAGCTGGCAAACAACATGATACAGACCAGGCAAGGGGTTCCAAGTGACCATTCCTTATACACTAGGAGATATTCTTTCTCATCTACCCATATGTCAGCATACAACTTTGCCTCACAAAAGTAAATGAAAGATAATCAACACAGTTATATCTAAAGTTTTTGATGTTCTGATTTACCCATCTACGGTTATGAATAGAAACTTTGGAGCTAGTTTGCTTGGGTCTGAGACATTGCTCTGTGACATAGTAATTCCAATGATCTTGTTTCCTTACTTTTGTCTCTGCAATGGGGCTTATAGAAACATTTATTTCCTTAAAGGACTGTTGAAGAAATTTAAATTAGTTAATACAGGTGAAATCCTTAAAGTAGGATCTGATGCAGAATTCTTGCTATGGAGGACTTGGTTATTATCTAGTAGTTAACCTCACAACCTCATAGAGATCTAGAACATCACTACTCTTTACACCAACTCTCCTCAACTATGTTCTCCGAGTTACTCTGTGCTTGCCTGACAGTTAAATGCTACACATTAGCAAGGAAGGTCCATTCATATTTATTTCTGTTCCCCATGGATCCCAATGCTGTGTGCATCACCCTAATCTAGACTCCTGTCTCTAGGTGCTTGAGTGTTTACTTCCAGGGAATATATTTCAGAGTCATCTAGAAAGACTCTGTTTCTCTGTTTGTTTTTTTCTTTATCACGAAATTTGAATCTTCTTTTCAAAAATTCTGCTTTAGGAACACATGGCTTCTTTATCTCCCCTTCATATATCTTTGCTAGAATAAAAGTTACCTAGGGAAGAAGAATGAGGCAATATACCTATTCAATGCATTGCTTACGAGATGTAAAGATGAATTTGAAAACCAAGGAGGAAAAGAGAGTATTAAAATCCAATTACATGCACTTCCCAATTTGTTACTTCTAGATAAAACATAAAATTTCATGAAGTCTCTGATTACACTGATATCATTCCTATGATATTATATTTATTTTCTTTCATTGCATATACCTTATTTGTGCTGCTTAGGGAATAGCTCTCTTTCCTTACATATACCCTTATATGTACAATTTTTCTAATGGTAAGCAGTTAGCTCACTGTATTTTTCATAACAGTGAGGAAGTGTGGTAGTACATGCCTTTAGTCCTAGCACTTGTGAGGTAGAGGCAGGCAGATCTTTGTGAGTTCTAGGCCAGCCTGGTCTACAGAGTGAGTTGCAGGACATCCAGGGCTATACAGTGAAACTCTGTCTCAAAAAAACAATTAAAAGAAATGAGGGAGCCATGAGTATCCTTGTGCCAAAATGCTCTACAATTTCTCCTACAGTATAAATACTTAGAATTTGATATAGCTAAGTCTGGAGGAAGCACACTTTACCTACTGATATTACAAGGCTCCCTTATAAAAATCACCTTCAGTTTCTATTCCCACTGACAGTAAAGGAACATTTCAGCAAACTTCCATTATTGCCAACATTAACAGGATCAAAATTTAGATGACTCTGATCTGTAGAATATAATATTACTTATAGATGACTTTGTCTCCAAAGTTATTTCTTTGGTTGTAGATGAATTTCTAAATGGTCTTATTAAATTAAAAAGGGGGAGGTGAGAAATTTGGGTTAAAGCCCGAGAGAAAGATCAGAGGAATAGGACAAACCACAAACCATGAGCTAATCTCACCTCACCAATTCCACAGCTTCCAAAGAGAGCTTCTTCCTGTATACTCACAATTATATGCCTTTTCTGTTCTGTTCTCTCATTGGCTCTCTTAGCCCAGCTACATCACTTCCTCTTCCTACACAGCTCTGTCACTTTCTGTTTGTCTGTACAGACCTCCAGACCTCTAAGCTTGGTACTGGGATCCAAGGTGTGTGTCACCAAGCTTGGCTCTGTTCGCTAGTGTGGCCTTGAACACACAGAGATCCTACCTGCTAAGTGATAGATTTAAAGGTCTGTGCTATCACTGCCTGACTTCTTTGTTTACCTTTTTTTTTTTTTTTTTTTTTTTGGTTTTTCGAGACAGGGTTTCTCTGTGTAGCTTTGCGCCTTTCCTGGAACTCACTTGGTAGCCCAGGCTGGCCTCGAACTCACAGAGATCCACCTGGCTCTGCCTCCCGAGTGCTGGGATTAAAGGCATGCGCCACCACTGCCCGGCCCTTTGTTTACTTATAATGGCTGGCCTTTTTCCTCTGATCTCCAGGCTAGTTTTACTTATTAACGAACAAATAAAATATCCCCACATTTCAGCACAAATAAAATATCACCACATTTGGTTAGTTTTTCTACATTTTCGAGAGTTATTTACTAAATTTTTAGGTATGGAATTATATAATACTTTTCTCCAATAACTTCATATTTTCTCTATCCCTGTATTTATGTCTGCCTGTATTTATTCTCATTTCTAATATTGCTTTTTATGTATTCCATACTTTCTTGATCAAAACTGTTAGTGACTGTTTCTCCTTTACTGTTGCTTTAAATGACCTATATTTTTTTTTTTTTTTTTTTTTTTTTTTTTTTTTTTTTTTTTTTTTTTTTGGTTTTTTCGAGACAGGGTTTCTTTGTGTAGCTTTGCGCCTTTCCTGGAACTCACTTGGTAGACCAGGCTGGCCTCGAACTCACAGAGATCCGCCTGCCTCTGCCTCCCGAGTGCTGGGATTAAAGGCGTGTGCCACCACCGCCTGGCTAATGACCTATATTTTTAAGAGATCAAATTTCCTAATTTAATATTTTCTATGTTATTATTACCACTATAAAAATATTAATTACTTCCCTTCCGGCTTTAATTCATCTACTAATTTACTCATTTTCTATGTTCTGTTTTTTAGCTGTATGACTTAAGCCATTTCATTATAAACTATAATTCTTATAATTAGGAAGCTTAAGTGGCACTTTTCTTAGAACTTCCTCCTGTTCCATGCATAGCATTTCTTCTTGTATTTGGGTCATTTGGAGTGATTTCCAAACAGAAGAGAAGAAGATGTATGCATCTGTAACATCATGATACAATCTCTCCTGCTTTCCTTGCGGGAATTTATCTTTTATGTAACAGCTAAGTATCTTGTTCTTAAACAGTTCAGTCTGTATGGATTCTACCTGGAGCATCTGATTCAGAACATGTTATAGCAGACTGTGTTTTCTGCTCACTAAACACATCTCTGCTTAACGCCCCTTGCAATGCTATGCTTTGAATTTCAGCATGGCCATGCGATCTGTAGAGCACACACAATGAGAGGAGAAGTTACTTGTGTCACTAGTGAATAACTTTAGAAGCTAGTCAATGATTCACTTTTCCTGTACAATGGTGATTATAGTAGCAGGTGTTATATGCAGCATCGTGAGCCCGGGTTCCTGCTGACTAACATGAACAGCACCATCTGCTCAGCTTATAAGAACACATAGCTGGAGCACAAATGCATTCTCAGGCAATCGACTCCTGAGAGTCTGGGTGCTTGTTACATCATAGCCAGGAATCCTGAATGGCACATGTGCTCCAGTCACTCCCATTAATAATCGGAGATCTGGCGTTTCCTTCCACATATATATTTTTCTCACAACCATTGCTCTTCCATAGGTTTACAGAGAGTCCAGACAGAGTTCTGTTCCTCAGACACATTGGAGCAGTTCTATCTCTGAATCATGAGAGATGGAAGCAGAAAAGAAATTGTTATTTTGGTAGAAAATGACAGCGCAACTAGCACCAGTGCCTGCCTGACCACAGCTAAGGCCAGGCCTTCCTTTACAAGAGCTACAAGCATAGCAGATTTTTGGCTGCTGGTTGAAATTTTACTGCGTGATTCAGAATGAACTTGACAGCCATTGTGAGTTCAAGGTGGTCATGGCAAGGTCTCTCCTAATCACTGAAGGCACTCCTTCATTGCACAATACCTATTGGTTGGGGTGGAGAAATATTGACTCCCATCTTGTGTCATTGCATATGGTATTATTATAGAAGTCACCAATGACTGTCGTTAGAGGCCTTGTAACCACTTCTGGAAAGGAACTATGTCCAAGCACAGAGCTACAAAGGAGACTATCACCCTGGTTGAACGAAGCTGGAGATAAAATGCATTTCCCTGTGTTCCTACACGCCTACACTCTTATTAGGCTGACACATGGACCTGTACATGGACACATCTGTCTCGCTTACCTGTCCACACTCTGCCTTCAAGGGGAAGATGAATCTTCATCCAATTACAGCTGAGGCTACATCTCCATAGAAATATGTTTTCATATTTTTTGAATTTATAAACATTTGCAAAACATGCGAAGTGAAAAGAACATAAAGTAAAAGGATCTCTGAGGCATTCTAATATTATCAGGTAACAGTATAGATCACATCTCTAATACAAGGTTGTATTAGAGTTTTTAAATTAGAGAAGTCAGCTCCTTGAAAATTCTACCAGAATAATAAATCTATGATATCATTTGGAAGCAAAATATTAAATATATGAATATTATTTGGTAACCATTGCTAGGACTATAACTAGCAAAGACTATTATTTTTCCAATTTTAAAGAAGCAAAAACTAGGAAATTCAGTTTTGCTTGGCTAAGAGGAGTATTTTATCATACTCTAATACAACATCACATTATAATTAATCTGTACGGCACTCCCCGTCAAAAAACATTTTAACAACCAAAGATATTCAAATATTATTTGAACCAAATAACATTACATGAAAGAAAAATTTAAAGTAAATTTTTAAATCAACTTGTTACCTGATATACAATGGACACAGGAAGTACTAGAGAAATATTTTAGGCAATAAAATGTCAAAAATGGGAAAATTACCAACTCTCTGAATGTGTAGTTTCCAGAATAGTATTTGTAATAAAGTTCTAGTTTTCCCTTCTATGAAGTTCAGCTGTGTTCATTAGAAGTGACATTAAGCACAAAGTCACAGAGTGGCCAACGTACATGAAATTGTTAAATGACTTCAAAGGAAAATATTATTAGAAAACAGAACTCCATGACTCAATGAAGTCAAAAAGAAATACCAAATATGATTACCTGGTATGAGGAACTCAGAGCAACATCTAAATTCTGCTGAACAGAAGGCCGACAGTGGCCTCTTTTCTTATTTAAATGAAAGACACCATAAACAAGTCTTTGATAGTCCCATGCTGGGCTCTTGTTCTGGCCCAATCAGACTTGATTAGGAGTGCACGTTCAGCCTTTTATGAACACCTGTGTCTAAAGCCCACAAATAATTAGCTTAGCCATACCATTTCACTCTAATAATGGTGTAATTTGCCACGCCTTTCAGACTCCGGACAGCTGGTGCTATTGAAAGGCACCTCAGGATTAGGGCCTGACTCCCAGGCCCGAGTCTTTGGGGGGTTCTTAGGTATCCATGGCAACACACTTAGACTGCAAATTATCACCTCTAATAATAACTGGGGCAGTCTATCTTTATTTTATTCCAGTTATCCTTAGACAAAGATATTGCATAGAAAATGACTCAAATCTCTAAAATAAAAAAATACACATATAAATTACTTTGTGAATAAACACCTAAGATTGAGAAGACCAAAAAAAAATTTTTTTAAACCACAACTGTTCAAAGTTCATTTGGCTATTTAATACAGATCTATCAGAAGATAATTGAAGGAAAGTGAGTCCACCAGTGAATTTGCCAATGCTAATTGATGCTGCTACCTACAGCTGCATGAAAATCTAAAGGTGAATTATTCTCTTGAAAAGCTCCTTCAGCAGAGCACAACTTTGTGGCTGCTCTACTTTCATCTGAGTCCCTAGAAGGTTACGAATTGGACAGCCTAGGAATACTGATAGGCACACTCAGGCTTCCTGCAGCTTCTCAGCACTCCAATCAGTGTGTCCCATTAACATAAACATGGCAGGCAGGTGGGGCTAATCACAGCTCACCTCAAACCCTGGCCCAAGGAAGCAGCAGTCTGTCAAATTTGTACAAGGACAAGTAGGAAATTTCCTCATGTCAAGACACACCACCCTTGCTTGACTCTAAGAAAAAGCCTTTGCTGAGCAAAATATTTCTGTGTGTATTTAGTATGGAAGGAAACTGGGTAGCCTTTTTCTATTTCAGCAGAAAAGCATTCCCTGCTTGTGGATTATAACAGTCTAAGAGTGCAGTCAAGTATAGTGTAGATGTCAGAGGACACTGTTTGGCTTAACACTGGACCTTCAGAGTCAGACTGCCTGGATGGATAACTAAACCTTGCAAAATACTCACTGGATGACATGGGATAAGTGCATAGCCCCTCTTGGCCCTCTGTCTTGCTTATGTAGTGAGAACTAAAAAACAAAAACAAAATAACTCACTTCAGAGAGAGAGAGAGAAGACATGAATGAATGAGATACCGTGCATGAAAGCCCTCAATGCAGTGTTCTGGACACATGGTAAAAAGTAAGCATTACTCACTCTTGTTTATCATGTCTGACTGGAAGATGTGTCACCGAGATGCTCCTTCCAAGATAGTCTTCCAGAACATGTGACCTACAATACTAATAATTGAGAAAGAGGGGAGGTGGGGGAGGAGCTCAGAGAACATTCCTGGATGTTGCAAAATAACAGAAATGATATTATTTGATTCAGTTCAATATTTAGTACTTCTGTGATATTCTAGAGAATATTAAAAAAAAAAAAAAAACAGTTTTTTGAGTACCAAAAACTCTTGCAGTCATGCACAAAAGTGATGTCACTCACAGTAAATGCCTGGAACACAAAGGTGTTTACTGATTACTTGCTAAGGGTCACAGATAAAGTGTCTTCACAACCATGCAGGGGACAAATCATCCTCTCTGCAATGCTAAGCCATGGTGCAGACTAATACTAAGATTGGATTTCACTCGAGTTTTTAAAACCAGCATGGAGATCAGTGAAGCAGATGAGGAAGGGACTCCCGCGAGAGCAAACAGACTAGTGATGAAAAGCACTGACACACGAAATTCTGAAACTGCTTGAGAAGTTGAGAAAGCAATAAGAAGACAATTAGGAAGGAAACCTTCCAGATAAATGTAAGTGACCGTGGTAGCTGCTGAGGAAGGAAGAATGTGTTCATAGGGCAAGTGGGAAAAACTTCAGCTCCAAGTAAAGGAAATCACCATGAAAACATTTTCTCTTGTAGGCACTCCGGGCATCATTTTCCCATGTAAGTTATTGTTTCCTGAGCATAAAAGACTCTAAGTAGATGTTGGCACAGGCTAGGGTAAGATACTAAACAGCCGCTATGATGGTGACAATGAAGACGTAAAGTAAAAAAATCTGACTGTGAATGTTCATAAGGAACTGGCACACACTGAAGGAAGTGTAACCCCATTGACCCCCAAGCCTAAGCAAAACAGCTCTAAGGTTTAACCTGTAAAGTGAAAGCCTGTATTCCTATAAAAGCCCAAACGGAAGGCAATCTGAATGAAATTGCTATGTAATGATAGAGACAGAGCCCCAGCTGGCCAGTCCTTGTCACCAAACAAAGTTTCCAGTAGCAGATTTGGATTACACCTAATTGAGTTGTTGGCCAAAGGGAAATCCCCAAACAACCCAGGCTGTTGCCAAGACTAAAGGTTGCTTTCCACAAACTGAGGGCAAGATCCCATTGCTGAAGACAACACCTACCAATTTCCTTGAACATAGAGAAGTCAGCTGGTGCCTACATAGAGACTTCACCTCTACTTGCTAATGTCTTTGGTACAGGAAAGTACTCTGCACACTACCAAAGGAGAAATATAAACACCAAATCAGCCACAAATCCTTTGCTGAAAAATTGTGTCTTCACATGCAAGACATGTGAGTAGAAGTAATCAATAAAATCTCATTTGACATAGGCCCACTCCATGACATGGAACCCAGGCCCAACACTGTTGGGTGATAAAGAACCTGAGACTAGAAGGCTCAGGACTTAGGGGAAAATCAAATACTACTGTTCTTTAAAAAAACAAACAAGCAAACAAACAAATGGAGTAATAAAATGACTCCTAATGACACTCGGTTATACTCATAGATCAGTGCCTTGTTCAGCCATGTCAGAGAAGCTTCCTTCTTCAGCATATGGGAACAAATACAGAGACCCACAGGCAGATAATATGCAGAGAGTGAGAGACATGGGAACACTCCTCCCTAAATGAGATGTCTCTATCAAATTTCTCCCCTGAGGACTCAGGAAATCCTTAAGAAGAGGAGGCTTAAAGAGTTTAAGAACCAGAGGGGATGGAAGATACAAAAAAACAAGGCCCTCTAAATCAAAGGATCAATGCGTATATGGAGTTGCAGAGACTGGGACCGCATGCACAGGGCCTACATGGGTCTGCATGGGTCTGCATCAGATGGGGTCATAGAGCTGAAAGAACATGCCTCCATCACTAACCCAGAAGCTACCTCTGATTGATAACCTCTTGCAAAAGAAAATTTATTTTTCTCCAAAGGAGTCTCACTGGAGAAACAAACTACTTTTACAGGTAGGCTGCATGTCCAGTAGTAGATGGCCAACAGAAAACAGAGCCAAAGGCACCTTTGGTTCCTTTTATTGTAATATCATGTCAGGCTTTTCCTTTTTGTTAAACTTATACTTTTTTATTTTTATTTTCATTTTACTTCATTTATATATATTTTATCCTCTCTCATTTTATCCTAGAGGTCCTTTGCATATATATTATAACTTCCAGTTTAGTAGTTTTATGGGATTCCTTAGTGTGAGAACAAGAGGGACTCTGTTTCTTGTGCTTTCTCTTGGGCTCTTTACTTCTGTTTGTTTTATTCAATTCTGGTGTGTTAGTTTCTGTTTTATTTTATTATATTTCATTTTACTATATTTTATTTTATTATTATTCCCTAGAAGCCTGTTTGTTTCCTAATAATAGACAGAAAAGGAGTGGGTCTGCATAGGAGTGGAGGTGGGGAAAAACTGGGAGGCATAAACAGAGAAGAAGCTACAATTGAGATATTTTATGTGATTAAAATATATCTATTTACAATAAAAGGAAAAAAATGTAAAATAAAATGTTTATTTGCAACAGTTTCATTCACAACCACCAATAGCTAGAAATAGTCAAAACATTCTTCAACTGGTAAATGAAGAAAAAAAGTGAGGAATATTTGCATCATAAAATATGACAAAATTATTGGTATGTGCAATAACAGAGACAATCTGGGTACCAAAGGAAGCCCATTTCTATAATCCTAGTACTTTGAAGATGGGACAGAGGGATTACTATTAATTTGAAGCTAGCCTGAGCTACATGAATTAGGCCAGTCTAGGCTACAGAATGAGAGTCTTTCTCGAAAATATGTAGGTCAGACAAGTTAGAATGAAAAGGTAACCGACTATAATTCAGTTTTGAAACTCAGATGAAATCAGGTGTGTTCAGGGTTTATGGGTGTAGATAAGTTTGTATAAAATTTAAAAGAATCAACAAATATCTTATAAATTATTCCTAGCCTGAGACCAGAGAAAGGGGTTGGTTGATTTCACTGCAGTGGGCCCTGATAGAACTTTAAAAGCAAACAAAAAAAAAATCCACAGCTCTGTTGTCTGAAGAGCTGAGTTAATCAATTTTTTTTTTAATTTTTATTTTTATATTTATTTATTGAGACAGGGTTTCTCTGTGTAACAGTCCTGGCTGTCCTGGAACTCACCCTATAGACCAGGCTGGCTTCGAACTCACAGAGATCTGCCTGCCTCTGTGTCTGCATGCTGGGCTTAAAGGTGTATACCACTACCGCCTAGCTGAGTCATTTCTTATAAAAACCCGAAATTGATTAAGTAGGTGTTCTGTTTGACAATTCCATGCATTTATATAGTAAATTCTGATTTTCCCCTCTCTGCCATCCCCTCCCCTCCTTCTCCACCCTTGTCAAACCTTCCCTCTAGGCCCTTTGTGCACTCTTGACTTTTAGGTTGGTTTTGTGACTAGTAGTTTAGCTTAATCTACATTTTAATTGCATTTTTCATTGAGATGATCGGATTTATAAGGGAAGGAAGAGAGACCAAAAATCTAAGCCAATGGTCACTGCTGATTCCACCCACCTTTCCTGGTGTCTATATTTTCTTCTGAAAGGAACTTGGGATTCCAGGTGCTTTTCCCTGTTCCTGCTTTCTCTAAGGGGAGCTTTAGGAGAGAAGTGCCTTAAATTCACGGGGGAACAAAGGGAAAGGGGACTTTCCTGTTTCTGCCCTAGTGTCTCTAAATTGAATGTTAGAGCCTTAGACACATATAGCAACAAAATAATTTTATAATTGAGGGTCCTTTCTATAACCAGATTTTTCCCCCCTTCCCCTTCTCTCTTTATCCCACCCCCCCCCACACACACACAGACACACTCACTCACTCACTCACTCACTCACTCACTCACTCACTCACTCAGAGTCTGTTTACCCCCATGGTTCTCAGAATCACTGGTGTCCAGTCTAGGGAGATTATGCTTACCTGAGCTGAAAGCTCTGGTTAGCTCTTGGTCATGAGCTCAGAAACACAGAGGTCTGGGTACTTTGGGTCTATTGGGCAGTCGAGGAGCCGAGGAAAAAGGAATGAATGGACCATCTCCTTTGTTGTGTTTCTCCATTTCCAAACCCGTTTTATCTATTTGGAACCAGCTTTTCTTTGTGTTGTGTGTCATTTGAGGATTTATAGTTATGTATTAAAGGAAAGAATAAAGAAATGGGTCTATACTCTCTTATCAGAAACTAAGCAGCCAGCTACAAATTCACATGATACAAATTAAAGAGCACCACAAAATTATACTGTCCTGTATAAAGCTCCTTCTATATTGAAATTTGCCCAGTGCAGATGAATTGTTCGTTTTAGCAGGTCCCTTTCATTATTGTTCTGTTTGTCTTCAAGAGTCCCATAGGAGAAAGAAAATATTGTAGCAAAGATGTAATGAACTCTGTGAGGCCAGAAGCTGCACCACAAGTCTGGACTCCTATGTAGGGGAAGCAAATGATTTCATGATTTCCAGTGAAATTTAGAAAAGTATTCACACATATCTCTCTCTCTCTCTCTCCCTCCCTCCCTCCCTCCCTCCCTCCCTCCCTCCCTCCCTCCCTCCCTCCCTCCCTCCCTCCCTCCCTCCCTCTCTCTCTCTCTCTCTCTCTCTCTCTCTCTCTCTCTCTCCCTCTCTCCCTCTCTCCCTCTCTTCCTCTCCCTCCTGCTCCCTCTCTCTTCATAATGTCAACAAGAAAACTTTATTTAGTAGTTGGTATTTTAGATGTTTCTTACATGTGGGAATAGTCTAAGTAACTGAGAACAGACAATATGTGGAGAGTCAGAAGAAAGCCATAATACTCATTTTAAATGTTTAAAAATATTAAGTTTTGTTTTACCTCTTTCAAGCGATGTTGACTTATGGTTGTTGAAACAAATGCTACTTCTACACAAATTACATCAAGAATGCAAAATAAAACTCAGTCAGACTGGGGGTGAATTATACAAACTAGGAACAGACGATATTAGAGTTGACCCTTAAGGAATAATTAGTGAAGTGATAGAAAACTTAAAAGTGGCTCTCCAAGGAGTGGGGAGGACAGTACGCACACCCTACCCAAGAACCACTGGTCAAGGTCATTTGGTAGAGTGCTTGTCTGGCACAGGGAACTCTTAGGTTCATTTCCACAAGTACTGTTTAAACTTGGCCTCCATGTCAATAACCCCTCATCAGAGTAACAGGATGATCAGAGGCTCAAGGTCACGTTTGCCTACGTACAGGAGCCTGGATTACATGAAACTTTGTAGCAAATAAAAGTAATATAAAAATCTAAGAACTGAAATATTAATTGAGTGCAGAGAAAGAAAGAAGTCCCTAAACACAGACAGGCTCAAAGCAGTCACATCCCGAAACAAAACTGACTCCTCCTGTCCCAACAGCCATCCATTTTCAATAGCTCCTCAGCTATGGGTGGAGCTTCATGACCCATTCCTACATGCACGCTGGCATTGTGTCTAGCTTAATCTTGTATGAGGCTTGTGCACTCAGTCATAGCTGATATGAATTCATGTGTGCAACTGCCCTGTCGCGTCCTGAAAACAGTTTTCTGATAGCCATCCACCACCTCTGGCTTTTCTTTCCGTCTGTCTCCTCGTTTGCAGTGTTCCCTAAGCTTAGGGAAGAGTGGGTATATGATAGAGAGGACCTTTTTAGAGCAGAGCTTTCTGAAGTCTCTGTGCTCTGCACATTGAGCAGTAGTGGGTCACTGTGTTGATTACCATCTACTACAACAAGAAGCTTTGCAACCATGCACACAAGAGCCGAACTAAATGGCTTCAGTGGGACTGAAAAGGAGCACACAAAGTTAGGAGGTTATAGTACAGGAGGAATGAGAGGGAAAGAAGTGAGGGGAGGCTTTGATTAAAACACTTACATAAATGTTTGAAACTATCAAACCGTAAAAAGATACTATCTACAGTAAGTTTTTTTTCTCTTAAAATGTTTAAATAGGAGAGTTGCAAGTGTAATGAGTCTTTCTTTGCCCTGCCTGCCCCCATATAATGCCATGGGGACTTCTTATTAATTATGACAGTTTGGCCTTTAGTTTAGGCTTGTTTTAAACTAGCTCTTATAACTTAAATTACCCATATTTTTATTAATCTACATGCTTTTACCTCTATCCCATTCTGTGTGTCTGACTTGATCCATGCCTCTCTCACACCTCCATTATCTCCTCCCACTTCCTCTCTCTATGTCCACAAGTGCCACCAATACCTCCTGCCAGGCTGTTGACGGGTCAGCTGTTTATTAGACCAATCACAGCAATAAACTTTCACACAGTGTACAAATATCCCACAACATGAAGGCTGGAACGATTAGGGGAAACAGTAAGGTGAGGATTGCGAACTTTCCCCGAAACTGCGGAATGACAGTGCAGACCTGTCATTAAAGGAGAATTGTGAAATAGCAATCTGACAAGATCAAAAGATAAGACAAACTGGCTCCTGAGAGTGGCAGGCAGAGTCCAAGTGCATGCAGGGCTGGGAGAAGGGTGTGTTGGGGTCATGGATCTTTACAACTTTGAGATTTGTGGGTGGTTTCTGTTGTTTTGTGTTCTCTGTGTCTTCATATATTAATTTTAACACTGGTTTTCTAGATATGTGTTTCTTTAACAAGATTTTCAAATATGTTCACATTTAGCTCATTATATTTTTTTATCTACAACCTGCCATATTTAACAAATTTTTAACTATTTTTTTTAATTTGCCTATTACATATTTCTTCTTTACATCCATCTGCTTAGCCATGACTTCTTATTCTGTTACGTTGGTGTTCTTTCATAGAGCACATTTCTTTTTAATTGTCCATTTCCCTTGCTATCCAATTGATTTCTGGCTTCATTTTTAATTTTGATTCATATTCTCCTTCTTCTTTTCCATGTGTTCTGTTTCTACTCTTCCAGTTGAGTGGACTGAGCATTGACCTCCTGCGTCTGCAGCTTTTCTCAGCTTCTGACCATTAGACAAATCTCCCTCATTCCTCCTTGGCCCGCTCTAGCAACACATGCCACATTTCACTGGATTGTAATTGTTTACACGTTCACTTTTGGTTCCTTTTTAATCTGCACATTATTTAGCATCATGGCTTACTGTGAAAATCAAGAGCCTCTGTTAAATGTATCCATTGTTGTTAATTTCTAATTTTATGAAATCGTAGTCAAAAACCTCAATGCATACAGTGTTGAGTCTTTGAATTTCCTTTGTGGCTTGATATGCGGTTGATTTAGAGAAACGGTACATTAGGACCTAAGAATAAATATGTTCCCTGTGTATTCAATTAATATTTGTGGTCCTCAAATTTCCTCAAGGCTTGCTTCTGAAAAGGACAACCAACTTATTTGAGACAGCATTTTATACCATAATACATCCTTAAAGTTCCCAGTTTATAAGTTTTCTTTCCTTTGTATATGCTCAAACATCAACCCATTCTAATTTTGAACTTTTCATGGACCTCAAGAGAAACATGAACTCATCAGTTACCAGTTTCTTCCTTTTGAGATCTAGGAAAGGCTCTAGCCTCTGCTCCCCAACTTTTAGTCTCTTTAGGTTGTCTCCTCTAGACACCATGTCAAGTGATCCATAGAGTGTGTGGTCTTGTGCCAAAATCATTCCATCCATGACAATGCTTTCAAGGATAACTTAGGATGTAGCAGACAACAGTCGTATTTCATTTCTTTTAAGTGTATTATGTGAGTGCTCTGCTGTGGGATGTTCTGTATGTCCTGTGGGAGCCCATTCTCAGGTTCTTTGTGGCGTTACCCACATTTTGGTGCTTATGAACAATACTCCTAGGAACATTTGTGCATCCGGCTTTGCATGGATGTGTTTTCATTTCTCTTGAGTCGATATCTGGAAATGAAATAGTTTGATTATGTGGTGACTATAATTACTGTCCTGTCCAACAATTTTCCAAAGTGGTTGCATTGTTTGACAACTCCATCAATACCATCATGGAGGGTTTCTAGTATTTCACCATCTAAGGTATTTGAAATCAAATGAGTAATATTACATTGTGCTTCAGATCTATTTCTGTAACACTCAATGATATAGTGTCTGCCTACTGTACACTTTCTTTTAAGAAATGTCTTAATTAGAACCTTGGTGTGTTTTTAATGAACTGAGAATTATTGTTGACTTTCCCGAGCTGTTTATGTTCAGGACATACTCTTCATATCAGATTTACCATTGCCCAATACTTCCTCCAATTTTGTGGATGAGCTTCTTACTTCTTTAAGAACTGGATAGTTTCAAAATACTTTATTATTTTAATATGATCTTTTTCTTTGTGACTGTTGTGTTTGTAAGTAGAAAGCCTCATTAACCAAAGACTATAAGGATTTCTGCTATTTTATTCCCTCAGAAATTAAGCAGTTTTATATTTCTTACATTTAGGACAATATTTTCATTGATTTGCATTTTAAAAAATTTTTAAACATTCAGAAGTAGATTGAGATTCACTGAATTATTAGTGTAAATAACTCAGTTTCAATATATTCCACAATAAACAGTGTATTATTAATATTCAACATTGCTCTAGAACAGTTTTATAATTGATGGACATATAATTAATTGATACATTGCTATTAACTAAGTTTACATATTATTCAGATCTTGTTTTTAGCATTATCACTTCCTGTTCCACAATCCTGTCCAGAGTGCAAAATCTCATCAAGACATAGTCTTCTCTTGGGCTCCTTTTGGCTGAGACTGTTTCACAAATTTTAACTGTGTTTTGTTACTGACAGCCTGAAAGATCCTGGCCAGGTATTTTGTAGACTTTTCTTCCTCTGGATTGTCCAGTGATTCTCTCATTAGACTGGGATTGTGAATTTGGTGTAGGAAGACCACAAGATAGGTATTTGCCTCTGCTTATGTGGCTCTGTATTTCCACGCTGTGTATGTGTGTGTTGGTTTTCTCCACTGTAAACAAGTATTTTCTCCTTTCACGCTGCACTCTTTGGAAAAAAAATTTCATTAAGAATGCCTTAGTCTTAAAAGTGTATAGTTGCACTATACTTCTTTGTTTGTCTGATTTTTGTTTGTTTGTTTGCTTTATGAGTCAGGATTTCTCTGCATGGACATGGCTGTCCTAGAACTCACTATAGAGAATGCTAGCCTCAAACTCAGATATCTATCTACCTGCTTCTGCTGAGTGCTGGGATTAAAGATAAGTGCCACCATGCCTGCATGATACTGCTTTGATGGTACAATATTTAAATAATTTCTTTGGAATTCTTCTGCAAATGAGATGTTCTACAATTTATCTTATTTTATCTTTAAAAATATTGGTAAGAAGCACCTCTCTCATGGCCCATCTGATACACTAAGTTCTGCTCCGCATTGTCTTCTCACATATATGCACACATCTGCATGCCATGTATACAAGTGTTGCATGCTTTTTGCCTTGAAAATGTGTCTCTCACAGCCTTCATTTATTTGATATTTCCCTACCTGCTTTTGTCATGGTATTATTTGCAACCATTGTTTATCTTTAATATTAAGTTAAAAATCAAAAGCTGCATTATAAAAATCTTACCTATTTTTTAAAATCTGTCTTAAGCTCATTTTTATTATACTGGGAATAAACCAATATTTATCTGCACCATGTTTTAGATAGATAGATAGATAGATAGATAGATAGATAGATAGATAGATAGATAGATAGATAGATAGATAGATAGATAGATGGATGGATGGACAGACGGATAGATAGATAGATAGATAGATAGATAGATAGATAGATAGATAGATAGATAGATAGATAGATAGATAGATGATAGATTTCTAAGTACAATTCCAATGGATTACAGTAATCTTTCTTCTCTCTTCCTTCTAATTTCTATCTCTCATTCTTTATTTCCCATTGTTTGTTTAAATTCATGTTTCATTGTATTTTATTGAAGAATATTATTTACACATTAAACAAATGGCCTTCCTGACCAATGTCTTTTTTGTTTGTTTGTTTGTTTTGTTTTTCAAGACAGGGTTTCTCTGTGTAGTTTTGCACCTTTCCTGGAACTCACTTTGTAGACCAGGCTGGCCTCGAACTCACAGAGATCAGCCTGGCTCTGCCTCCTGAGTGCTGGGATTAAAGGCATGCACCACCACCACCCAGCCTGACCAATGTCTTGATTCCTGTTATATCCAACTTGCTCTCTCATGAGAAAACCATGCCAACTTTTCTTTCCTTTGGTTTTTACTATTCTTCATTTCATCAGTTTTAAGGTGGCATGAAGTTGTTTATTGTGATTTACATTTCATTTTAATAATTGCTTGATCTAACAAATTATAATCTTTAGTAATGCATTTATTTATTTTTGTTTACATTAATAATTGCTTCCCTATGGACTAATCTATAATCTCCTTAAGGAGTATACTCTTAAAAAATAAGTCAGATGAGATAGGTAGGTGTGAAGGTGAAAGACTTTTATTTCAATCTAGCCTTTGAAATACGTATTTCAGAGTGACCTAAAATTCCTTCCTTCCAATGTCTCTAGCAATGCATGACTTTACTGTCTAGTTTGTTTTGAGAAACTTAATGCCATTCCTCATTCTTATGATTTAGTGTGTGGTTTACCTTTCTTCTCTGGGAGTTCATTATGGCTAAATTTTGCTCTGGCAGATCTTTCATGTGTAGTTTTTTTCTTTTAATTTTTACATTATTATTTATTTTAATGATGTGGGTGTTTTGCTTGCAGATATCTGTACACCATGTGCACATAGTCCCCACAGAGGCCAGAAAAGGCCTCTGGGACTGGAGTTACATAAAGTTGGGAGCTACCATGTGAGTGTTGAGAATAAAATCTGGATCTTCTGGAAGAGTAGCCAGTGCTCTTAACTTTTTAGTCATCTCTGCCACCCTTGTATGCGTGCTTTTAGTCAACTGTAAATATAACTATTTTCCCCCCAAAACTATTCTCAATCTATGAATGTATGTTTTGTTAGAACTTGAATGGAGTCATTGTTTTTATCTTCCCATATTACCTCTACAACATTTCCTTCTATGATTCATGTTCCATGAATGTTTGCATTCTAATTTAATCCCCCTCTTTATTAAATTTATTGAAATGATCTCTGATAAATTTGCCATATACTTAATCTAGAAAATCTTCTCAACATGATATTTTAGCTCATTAATTATTTTTTATGTATTCTGATATTTGAATTTTCCATTGAATTTTTTAATGGTTAGATTTTTTACAGATAATGTCTCCAGCTGGATCATCTTTATAAACATCTGTCTATTTTCCAAGTTTACAACATATTCCCCTAAGGATATATATTATGTTGTTTGAAGTTTCTTTTCTTTATGTTCCATTAACTCTGCTTTTTCTAGTATATTTGTTGTTGCCTTGTATGATTGTAACATTCATTAAATGTTTTGTAACTTTAAAAATTTGCCTTTATTGGTATTTTTTCAAAGTCTCAGTGTCCTTAAATCATAACTCTTAATTTGGACAGGGCAAAGTCTAATCCTAGGCCAGTTCTGCCTATTATTTTGAGGAAAGAAACCTGTGTTTCTATGTGAATACCTGTGATATAGTATATTTCATCTCTGATTTTTTTCCAGCACCCTGGTTAATAGAGAGTCATCTATTCATTACATTCTTAGCAGCAACTTCTTCACTGTAGAAAATCAAATCCCAGTGGGAAGAAACTTTGTGTTCTTCACTACTTCCAATAAGCACTTAGAGCAACAATGGCTATAGAGCTTATAAATATCTTTTAGAGAGATAAATATAGCAATCATCTCTACCTATCCCAGCAGGTCTCTAACATGATTTGTGACTCACTCAGGTCCAGATCTATCACCACCTTCTTGGACATATTGCTCATGAGACAGATCTATTAGCTCAGAGTAAAGCCTCGAGGCAGTCTGTAGTCTTCTATTCCAATTTGCTTCTTGTGGAGAACCTGGAAGAGAGTTCAAGTTCTTCTAAGTGCCAACTTGTCTTCCCACTGCTTTACTGGAGTTATACTCAGTAGGTGGTCTCCCAGTTCATAATTCCAGCAAAAGGACATGATAGAAGGTAAAAGATGGAAGAAATGCATATCCAAGAACTGGCATGTTTTCATAGTGTAGACCATTTGTTAATAAATGCTATTTATTCACTCAGTCTGTATATAGGTGTGTGTTACTTATTGACAGAAATACATTCTGAAAAAATGTGTCTTTGGGCATGCATCACCATAAGAAAATTATAGAAGTGTCTACACACACATAGATGGCATATCCTCATGTGCCTATATTATATGCTATTAGTATATACATACATTTATATATTCCAAGTCCATGCGATGCCATTCACAACTCACATGTGTGTGTATATACACATACACACACACCCATACACACATACACTCTAGCCTATTACAATAAAACACAAGATTAAATCGCACTCAAGAAAAGTGATGCAGTCAAACAACTCAGTAACTATGAGATATGAGGCAACTGTTAGTGGTCATATAGCATAATGTTTTACGGTTTGTGGTAAACTTTTTTATAATGAGGAATAAACTTTCCAAAAATGATAAAGCTATATATAAACAATTTATCTAAATGATAAAACTATCTATAAATGATTTGTTTATTTTCTAAATTTATGAATTTTCTAAATACATAAGCCACCAAGCATGGTGGTACAAACATTTAATCAAAGCACTTGGAGCCCTGTGAGCTTGAGATCAGCCTGTTCTACATAGCAAGTGCCAGGCCTGTCAGGTCTATATAGTGAGATCCTGTCTCCAAAATAGAGAAATATGGGAAGAGAAAAGAAAGGAAAGGATAGGAAAAAGAAAGAGAGAAAGAAAGAAAGAAAGAAAGAAAGAAAGAAGGAAGGAAGGAAGGAAGGAAGGAAGGAAGGAAGGAAGGAAGGAAGGAAGGAAGGAAGGAAGAGAAAACTCATAAACCAATGAGAGCTATTTATTGACAGGAACAGATGAGATCTGTACACATGCTGTATTTGTTGCTGGTGATACAATAGGTTATTACTTACATCAGTGTCGGTTGTTGGTTGTTTTTACTCTTTTGGGGGGCCTACTACCCAGCATCCAAGTAAATGGCACGTGGAGGCTTATTCTTAATTATAAATGCTTGCCCTTAGCTTGGCTTGTTGCTAGCCAGCTTTTCTTATTTTAGCCCATCTGTTTTTTGCCTTGGGGCTTTTCCTGTTGTCTTATTTCTGTAAATCTTACTCTTATTCCAAGACTTGCTGTGTAACTGGGTGGCTGGTTCCTGGAGTCCTCCTCCTTCTCTGGCTATTTCTCTTTTCTTGCTTTTCTCTCTCTCTCCTCCCATATTTCTCCTTCTATTTTTTCTCTCTGTCTGCCAGCCCCATAGATTTCTCTCTCTTACCTCACTATTGGCCATTCAGCTCTTTATTAGACCATCGGGTGTTTTAGACAGGCACAGTAACACAGCTTCACAGAGTTAAATAAATGCAACATAAACAAAAAGGAACAAACTTTAAAATAATATTCGACAACAAGCATCAGCTCAAAAAAGAGTAATGCACTGCACCCCTGAGCACAGATTTTCCGCTACCCTATCATGGGACACCACAGTATGTGGAACCTCCCTCCCGTTAACTAATACATCCTTCAACAACTGCTGACAATCCAAGCTTATTCTAGATTGGATATGGAAGATAGTCAACAGCTATTGCTTAATTTGCCACCATGATGGGAAATACAAACTCTAAACTCTACTTTTGATGTGAATTTCAGTTATTGAAGTGAAAGAAGGAATAATTTTAAAGTACTGTTATTTTCTGTGTGTATCTGTTTGGGTGTGTAGGTGTGTTCACGGGTATATAAGGGAATGCATGTGTGTGGGTGTGGGTGTGAGTGTGTGTGTCTGTGAGTATGTGGACATGCATGGAGACAAAGGTGAATGTTAGATGTCTTCCTCTATCAGTCCCCTATCTTATGTTTTGAGACAGTATAGCTCAGAACTGGATCCTCATAATTCTGCTGGACTGGCTAGCCAGAAAGCTGTAGGAATTGTCCTGCCTCTACCTTCCCAGCCCTGGAATCTAAGCTCAGATCCTTATGCTTGTATGGTAAACACTTCACTGACTGGATAATTTCCCCACTCCCCACTTCCATCTTGGAATATGGAACAATTGCATAGGTCAAATAGAAAGTATGGGCCTCTGACAGAATTATCAATTTGTTAGGCAAATGATTAATGTCTTGGACTTAGTAGGTGCTCATTAAAAACTTGTTGACTACTAATGTACAAAGTTTATATACTCATAAATCATTAAGGACCCTCCCTCAAGGATATAACATAGCGTAAAGCTAGAAATAAAAACAGCATGAAAGAGAAGATAGAATTGAGGATTACTTTTCCAACGTTAAAATGGTATTAAAGCCAACCCTGCTCACAGTAATTTGGGAAAAGATAAATGTTAATCGCTTTGACAGTCTGAAGCAAAGCCAAGGGGAATTGGCATATTGGATCAATTTTTTAATTGACCAGGAACAACACAAAACAAATATAAAGATCTCAGCATTGACAGGGCAAGCTTCCCAGCAGCCTGAGCAGCTTGAAAGAAAGTCTGGCAATAGCAACAGCCCCTGCATCCACTCACCTGAGGCAATGCCCAACGTCCATAGTGCTCTTTTCCTCCCTGAAATGAAGCAGTGATTTACGTAAGGATGTAAAAGTGGTCACTTTCAATCTGTTAATTTCTCATGCATGAGGTGTAGTGAACAGATGGTTAAGTTAGAGTAAAGCAGAAAAGCAGGAAGGAAACCTTGATCCTGGCAGTGAACAGGGGATTATACAGGTTGCTGAATGTATGATCCAAATCCCTTTATCACATGAGTTTTCTCAGCTTTAGTTGTCTTATTACCAAAGGAACAAAATTCTTCTCCTAAAATTATATTTTTTGTAAAGTTCTTTCTTTTGTTGTTTTTATTAGTGTTTTGATATTAGTGTTTTGATCATTCCATTTTAGTGTTTTTTTTTATCATATTCATCTCCCCTCCCCAAACTCTTTCAAGATCCACCCCATCCCTACTCACCCAACTTTGTTAGTGTTCTTTTTTTTTTCAATCCTTTAGAACCAGTTCTCAACACCTAAATATTCTTGGATGTACAGTCATCTGCTGGTACCTTAGGGAAAACTGTCTCTACTTTTCCAAGGCAACTAACAATTACAAATTCACCCCAGGCTATGGATAGGATTGTGTGCCCAGCTTCCTTCTCCAGGATTATTTTGTCTGGCTTGGGTTTACATAAGTTTTGTGCTGTAGCAATCCCTGTGAGTTCATATGTGCTCCTGCTCTGCTGTGTCTGGATGTTTCCTTGTAGTCATCTACTGCCTCTAGTTCTTACACACTTAATGCCCCCTCTCACACAATGATCCCTGAGCCTTGGGACAACGGTGCAGTATATATGTTCCATTTTGGACTGAGCATTCTGCAGCCTCTTATTCTAAGCACTTTAGCCAGTAGTGGGTCTCTGTGTTAGTAGGTATCTACTACGAAGGGAAGCTTCTCAGATGGGGATTGAGAGATGCACTGATCTATGAGCACAATAATGAGTCATTAGAGGATGTTTTCATTTCCAAAGCTCCTGAATCCTCCCCCTAAATGCACTGGAAACTTTTATCTCCAGGACCTCATCTCACCACACATGATCTTTTCCTTTGTTGTTATTTTGATGAGTTTACACCTATCCCTGGTCCCATGCTTGAATGTCGTTTCTAACTTCTGTTGCTATGAGAAGTAAAAGGCAGCATATCAAACAATGGGGGATATGACCATGGCAAGTGAGAAAAGAGTTGAGCTGTTGCTGGGTAAGAGAGGGGGACAGATGTTCCAAGAAAACTGTATCTGTGACCTTGAGAAATTTACTTCCCTGAATTTCAGCAAAGTCATCAACAAAAGAGATTAGTGGATTAGGTCATTTCTAAGATACTTGTCGTATTTAACAATACTTTTTTTTGTGATCCCACCACACAAACATCATCATTTGGAAAGCTAACCCGGAAGGGAGGCAAAGGGCTCCATGGTGATTTTGCACATTGCAGAAATGAGAAGTTATCCATGTCTTGAAGATGACTTCTCATTATCCTCTTCATCCCTCCTTAGAGACTTGTGCTCTTGTGGTCCAAGTAGACCTATTGACCTGCTGGACAAAGGTCACACAGGTAATAGACATACAAACACACAGACACCTCTTCAGTTATCTCTTATCCAAAGGACACTAGGCAACTGATAATAAAACTTTGCCACATGTGACCCATCTCCAGGGAATCTACTAAGCCCTGTGAAGCAGATAGTAGACAGACAGGTTCACCATAAATTAATCAGGATTAAGACAAAGTCTTTGGAATCGATTTTATTTGGGTATAACAGGATATAAAGGGATAATTTCTTGAATGAATTTAAAGTGAAATATCAGTAACACCAACCATAAAGAAAAAGGACATCTGAGCTATGAATGACTAAAATATAGCATAAGTCTATACAATAACTGCAAGCTTCATATGAAATGTTAATTACATAAAATGTAGAATACAGTTTTGATAGTTTACTTTCCTGCTGATAGCAGAAAGATTTTTAGACAAGGAGAGAATGCTCTACATTCCTCTACTTGGACAACTAATTAAGTTGTCAGTTCCAAATTTAGGCAGAAGCTTGAAATAGGCTAAATTAGAGTTAAAGGGATTGGGTTTTTGAGTAAAACTTCCACTCACTAGCTATGTTTTAGAAGGCAGAGAATTCCAGCATCACACTAGTATGTGTTAAGTGAGGCAGGCAGCTGAGTTAGATAGGAGAACATGAGAGCTTTCCATTGCTGCTAAAGGAAAGGACAAATTCAAAAGCAGCAAGGCTTGGAGCCTGAGAGATGACTCAGGCATGAAGATCAGAGTTTGAGTTTGGATCTCCAACATCCATGTTCTTTTCTATTTTTAGCCGAGCATAACAAAATAAACTTGCAACCAGTGCTGGGATTGAAAGGTATGGAATGTTACCAGTCAGTACAGCAGTAAGTGAGCTTCTGTTGTACATACACACACAGGGATATATGTATGCCACACAAACACATAAATATAACACACTACACAAACACATAAACATGTAAACAAGATGGAATTGTCAAATTAGGAACTAAAAATGTCCCTTATTTAATGATCTGTAGTTCATGTTTTGTTGTGGAAAGATTAAAAATAAGCAGTTATATTCCTTTTATGTTGATGAAAATTCATACAATATATTCTGATTGAGGTTTCTCCTGTGCCATTCTGGGAGGAATGAGGATTCCTCTCAGATTCTCCTCACCCCCATCCATTCAACTCCTTGCCTTCAATCTCTCTTTCTTTAGGAAATAGAAGGTAACAAACAAACAAATAAGAATTAAATGAAGTAGCAGAAAAACACAACACAACACACAACACACACACACACACACACACACACACACACACACTAATAAAAACCCAAAATTGAAACCCAAAATATACAGTCAATAGACAGGTGAAATAAAAAGCCCAAACAAAGCAGTATAAGACAAAAAAAATCTACAAAAACATCATTGAGCTTGTTTCGTGTTGGCTGGGGCGTACTCTTATGCTTTATCATCAAGAAAGACTCCATTGGAAAAAACCTGATGTTTCCTTTGAAAGCATGTGTTATATGAGACAGTTTCTTCCTTAGGGATGGGAGATCTTGTCTACCTCCTCTTCTCAGTACTGGGACCCATACAGGCTTTGTGCATGCTGCCTTGGACCTATGCATGCCTTCTGCATGGTACCACAGACTCTGAGTTCATATATGCATCAGCCCTGTTGTGTCTGGAAGAGTTTCCCTGATCTCACACATCTCTTTTGGATCTTAGAATTTTTCCACTTCCTCTTATGAATAGCCCCTGAGCCTTGAAAGCAAGGGTTTGATGAAGATATCTCATTTAGGAATGAGTGTTTCAGAGTCTCTCACTCTTTTCACATTGTCCAGTTGTAGAATTCTGAATTAATTCCCATCTCCAATTTCCTGCTAGTTTTCTAGAATGTTTCTGTGGGTTAGTGGGTGACAGAGGTGGCCTAGGAAAAAAGGCTGAGAGGGGCTGTGGGAAAGACCTAAGATTTGGAGTGAGACCGGAGAAATCATAATGGAGGAAACAAAGGAAAAAGAAAATCATCTACCTGGGTCCCAGCCAGGTGTGGTGACTCAGTATTCCAGGTAGAAAATGCTAATTTGAATTGGGAGATGACACAAAGGAGTGGGAATATGCTAAAAGAGTGTTGTGGGATGGTCTTTCTGTATGCTGTTAATATGTTTTGTTCTCATTCGTTGATAAATAAAGCTGATTTTACCTATAGCCAGGCAGAATAAGGCTGGGAAAAAAAAAAAAAAAGGTAGATACCAGCCAGCCACTCAAGGAGCAAGATGCCAGAGAAATGATAAGCCATGGGCCATGTGGCAATAGATAGATTATTAGAAATGGGTTAGTTTAAGTGTAAGAGCTAGCTAGTAATAAGCCTGAGCCATCGGCCAAACATTTATAACTAATATAAGCTTCTATGTGTTTATTTGGGAACTGGCGGGCAGGAGAGACCCCTCTGATTACAAAAGAGAGAACTGAGAGAGTCCACAGGAATGAGAAAAATGGGTATACACCTATGTTCTGTGGAGTCGCCAGTGAGTGGAGAAAGGGTAGGAGAAAGGGTACCTGTAAGCAGACTGCTCATAGCTGAGCTGAGACTGGAGAGATCATAATAACAGGAAAGAAGAGACTGAAAATCACCATGCAAGTATATTCTTTATGCACTTCCAAGATGTTCCCTGAGCCTTGTTAGTGGTCAGAGTTAGAATGTCCTACTTAGGGCTCATAGCACTTTGACTATATATACATCTTTCAGTTGACTGCTATCCTCTGCAAAGCTTCTAAATCTAAGGTTGGGGGCATCCTATGTCTATTACTATAATTGTAAATATTCAGATGGCACAGTGATAACATGACCATTGAGTGAAGTAACAATAGTGAGTACTATTCAAAGGCCTGTGACCCCCTCAGCCATGGGTTATTGATCAGGCTTCTGGAACAGGCCTCAAATCTAATCAGATATCAATTAGTTACTCCATAATAATCATGCCACTATTGCACCATTGGGCACACCTTGCCTGGATGGTTGGTGTTACAGCATTCAGGGTCCAGCACTAGGTAAGACCACTGATGTCTGTTCACCCCCAGGAACCTATAGAGCAACTTTTGGCACTATGGAAATTGGCCAGCAGGGGGTAGTTTTCCTAGTTGATTTGATATTGATTTCACTATATAAAGCATATTGTATTTCAAAACATTGGGTTCTACTGTATTATTATAGTGGGCAGCCAAGGGCAATGACAAAATCCTGTGTTGTTCTGGAGGCTCAGGCCTTCCTTGATCAATAGCTTGTAGGAAGGAATACCATGCATTGTGCTATTGTTTTAATTTAATAACCCATGTATTGTGGGGATGAGATTGTCCAATCATGCAAGGTAGTTTCACTCAAATTCATTTATTTTCCTTAGGGGATGTTGCTGAAGCGCATATTGAGCTGGAGGATGAGTTTGAGTGCTGAGAAATGTCTTCTTGATATACCATGAAGATGCCTTCATTTAATTCCAACATTTGGGGTTATCTATATAATATCAAGCCATCCAATTTCCAGCCTAGATGTAACAGATGATTCCCAGGCTGTATCCCTTACTGATGAGCTATTACGGTTGATAGCTGATGGTAGAGGGGAAATCATTTCATTCCTTTTTGAGGATGTGGCCATTGGTAGGATTCCCATTTTTCAGTGGTTGGCCCCACACCCATGTACATCTGTGCAGCACTAACTTTATTAGTGGTGACTTAGGGTTTTTATTGCTGTGAAGAGAAACCATGACTACAGCAACTCTTATTTAAAAAAAAAACATTTAATTGGGGTGGCTTACAGTTCAGAGGTTCAGCCCATTATCATCATGATGGAATACAACAAGGCAGCATGCAGGCAGACATGGTGCTGGAGAAGTAACTGACACTCCTGCATCTTGCAGGCAACAGGATGTGATTTGTCTCACTGGGAGCATCATGAGTATAAGAGACCTCAAAGCCCCCATTGCAGTGACACACTTCCTCCCACAAGGCCACACCTACCCCAACAAAGCCACACCTCCTAATGGTGCCACTTCCTATGAGTTTATGGTGCCAATTACAATCAAGCTACCTACCATATGTGGGTTATCAACACAAAAGTCATGAAGTTGTGAGAGGCTGTTAAAAGGGATACGGTAGGAGTTGGATTATCTTAGTTACTACTCTTATTGCTGTGATGAAACTCCATGACTGAGGCAACTTAAAGAGGGAAGCATTTAATTTGGTGCTTGCTTACCATTTCAGAGGGTTAATCCATTATCATAGTAGTAAGGAGTATGATAGACAAGCAGTTCTGGTGCTAGAGATGTAGCTGAAAATCTGATCCACAAGTTGCAGGTTGAGAGATCTGTTGGGAGATTTTGAAACCTCAAAGCCCACCCTGCATACCCTGTAACATACTTCCTCCAACAAGGCTACATCTCCTAATCCTTCCCAAACAGTTACAATAACTGTGAACCAAGTATTCAAACATGTGACTCTATAGAGGGTCATTCTCATTCAGACCACCATAGGGGCGAATGGGAGTTATATGTGATCATATTTCGTTGTATACTTGTATGAAATACAAAAGAATAAAGAAAATATAATTTTTTAAAAGGAAATAAGTAAAGATTTCTAGAAAAGGATGTTTAGCCAATGTGTCTGAAAGCTGTGTCACATAGGACTGACAGAACATGGAGACTGGCCTCTACTTTATTATAATTGATTCTCTTTCATCTTTGGGATTTGTAAACTAAGGCAACTTTCCAAACTTCTCTGAGTCTGAATCGGTTTAAAATGTGCATCACATATCTTACAGTTATTAGAATTAGAAAGAATGTTATTTGGTTGCTCAGTGCCACATAGATAAGTAATTCAAATTCCACAGCTAATGTCTTTTCACTGCAATGGGAAGTACAAATCAAGTTGCTACAAATTAATATTAAAGGAGAATTTCATATTTAAACAAAAAATAACCTTGCTACAAATCATCTTTTAAAGTAAATAACTCTATTCAAACACGGCCAGTGCCTTATTGCTCAAGCTTAGATTTTTATAAATGAGATTTTTCCTAAAATGTGAGCATACATCAACTTTCCAGACATGACTTGAACAAATAATATCCTAAAATGCACTACACCAGAGACAGCTCAGTATGGTTGCTAGTGCTATAATTTAGCACCATCTTTCAAAACACTTGCATTAGACCTGGACATGCTGAAATGAATCTGCAACCTCAGGACTGAAGGGTGGAGGCATGGACATGTGGATATTTGGAGGTTTTCTGGCCAGCCAGTCCAGATGAAATGGTTCCCTCTAAATTCAGTTAGATACCCTGTCTCAAAATTGAGGGAAAGAATGATCAAGGAAAACACTCAGCATCAACATACCACATGCGCACACACACGCACGCACGCACGCACGCTTACATCAATGGCCTCTTCTGAAGACAAAATTATCCCCTCTAATCCTTGGGGGACTAACATCTGTAGCTAGAGTTTTCCTGCCTTGCCCACAGTCAGGACAAATCTTTGTCACCCGCCAGTCCCACAGCCGCTCAGACCCAACCAAGTAAACACAGAGACTTATATTGCATACAAACTGTATGGCCGTGGCAGGCTTCTTGCTAACTGTTCTTATAGCTTAAATTAATCCATTTCCATAAATCTATACCTTGCCATGTGGCTGGTGGCTTACCGGCGTCTTCACATGCTGCTGGTCATGGCGGCAGCTGGCAGTGTCTCTCTGCATTAGCCTTCCGCTTCCCAGAATTCTCCTCTCTCCTTGTCCCACCTACTTCCTGCCTGGCCATTGGCCAATCAGTGTTTTATTTATTGACCAATCAGAGCAATTTGACATACAGACCGTCCCACAGCAAACATCTGTGTTTTTTTTTTCCTCCAAAAGTTACTTAGAAAAACACTAAATTTTCTGTGACATTTTTCTTAAACACATCTACTCCAATAACTAGTTCCATGTTTTGTATTACTATGGTTGCTCATATAATCTCTCATCACATAAGTGCTATGACAGCTAAGGTTTATTAAGTTGTCTGTTATATACCAGATACCCTTGAAGCATTTGGCACATAAGATAACTTTAATCATCTCTCTAAACCTAAGAAGTGAGTCTCATTATTTCTCCCATTTTTATCAAAGATGAAATTAAGACACAAAGAAATCAAGCCACTTGCACAAGGTTCTTATTTTTTATTATTTAAAACAATTTTTAAATTTAAATCTATTTTGATCATGTCCTTTCCCTCTACCAAGTTTGTCCAGATTTTCTCCTCCTCCCTACCTACCCAACTTCTAAGTTCTTTCTCAAAAAACAAACCATAAACCCAATACAACCATGAGACACCCCAAAGTTAGAAAACAAAATACATCAACCAAAATGATGTAAAAAAAAAAAAAACAAACAAATAATAAAAAACTCCACCAAACTGTAACCAATTAAAAGCATACACACAAAAACTGTGGAGTCCACTATTTGTTGATCAACTACCCGTGAGCATTAGATCTGTTCTGGAGTGGTCGATATAGTCAATATCATTCTTTTGGAGAAAACTAATTTCCTCCTCACCCAGTATGTTAAGTGACAGTTCAGTTGTTTACCTTTACCCTAGTGGCTAGGAGGTGTAAATTCATTGATTCATATTTTTTAAATATAACAAGATTAAATATAAGAAGATAAAACTAAAACTATTACTTCAAAGTCAGACAAGACAGACCAACAGAAGGAAAGGAGCCCAAGTTTATTGAAGTGATAAATGATAAAAGCCAAGGTCTAAACACAAATAACTTATCTCTGTGGTCTATACTCATAACCATATCAAGCTCTCTTGTCTCTCTTTGCAGCATAATTGAGACTACACTGTTCCTGCAAAAGTTGTTTTGTTTGGTTTTTCAAAGAAAGATGTGGAAAAGAAGATCTGGGGATAAGGAAATAATCATTTAAGAAGATAGAGTATAATCACAATATTTTCTAAAAGTCATAGTAGAATGAAGAATGAGAAAGGCAATGTGCTGATAAATTTATCATCACCACTGAACAATTTCTCAACAGTTGCATATCCTTATGTTAACTATGAAAGAAATCGTGTGACATTGCCCATTTATTTTCTAAAGGAAGGGAAGAAAGAACACTGTTTTGTCCTTCTGTGTAGCATGAAAGCTTGTGAGGGTGACTAACAGTCTTTGAGGATGGTTCTTGTTTACTTTTCTGATATTGCATGCTTTTATTTTTCCTCTAACTTCTACACTACAGTCATACAGATGTGGACTCATTGACCTGCACATGTTCTGGTCTCTTTTGCCTGCAGATTATGGAACATGCTAATCCCTCTTTTTGGGCCTTTCCCAGCAAGGGCTAATTTTTTCTCATCCTTCCTAAGGCCAAAAGAACATTATTGCAGAGAAATTCTACACTGACTCTGTGACTGGGTGTGGGATTTTAACTCTCTCATCCACTCCCAAACCTCAGAAGAAGTGACAGCCTGAAAATACTTGCCTATTAGTTGCTCATCTGTGCTGCCCTGTCCATCAGTCTTCTCTACGAGGACAAAGATTCCACTGGTCACTTCATGTCCAGTCTCCTGTCTAATTGGTAAATGCTAAAAGTACAGACTTGGCAGCTGGAATCTTGCTTGGTTCCATCACATAGCCATGACTTTAATTGAATTATTTGCATTTTCTTAATTTCACTTTATTTATATAGTGAAATAATAATAGTGAGACGCAAATAAGATAATGTGAATAAAAGTTTAAGAAGAGTATGACATATAGCATATGACAAATGGCTACCATTATAGGCACTAGTGGTAGGTTTTATGACTGAAGGTTTTACATGAAATAGTAACAACTCACAACACACAGTTGCAAACCAAGAGCAGAATCAATGCTCACCTGGGGCTATTTTATCAATTCACATTTTGATTCTTAGACATTTGTTCTAATGACCCCAATATGACATCAGGACACACACACCCTTCCTTAACATGGACTCAAACTAACCCACTGCTCCTCTTAGTCATTATGCTTCTGGCTCAGTTGCTGTCTTTTCTAAACTCTGGATTTCAAATCTCAAATCAGCATCTTCTCTGCTGACAGCATTGTAAATTCAGGAATACTGTTCCTTGGGGCATCATTGACTGTTTCTGGTAAACAATGCTCAGTGTGTTTGCTTTAGTTCTGCAAGGAAGCCAGGGAGAAATTGAGTTGGAGGCCCTGGGGAGCTTCTCTGACTGAAGCAGGGGCAGAAGGAAGAACACTAGCTTGGGTTTTGGCTTACTGAGAATAAGATGCCACTCAGTGTGAGTTGTATAAAGTGTATTGTTCCCTCTCCCTCTCCCTCTCCCTCTCCCTCTCCCTCTCCCTCTCCCTCTCCCTCTCCCTCTCCCTCTCCCTCTCCCTCTCCCTCTCCCTCTCCTCCTCCCTCTCCCCTTTCCCCTCCCCCTCCCCCTACCTCCCTCTCTTTATGAATGGCTGTCTTCCTTTCTGTATTAATCTCCTTTACTCTCACAGTCATGGATACTCATATCCTGTAGAGAAAGTTTCCTTATGTCCCACAGCCATTCCATCACAAATAAACACACAGAGGCTTATATTAATTGCAAACTGTTTGGTTTATGGCTCGGGCTTATTGCTAGCTAGCTATTACATCTTAAGTTAACCCATTTCTATTATATTTTGCCACATAGCCATGGAATTACTGGTCTGCTGGCATCTTGTACCTCGGATGGCTGGATGGTGTCTTTCTGACTCCGCCCTTCTGCTCCTTGTCTCTTTGTTTGGATTTCCCACCTGGCTATAACCTTTCTTGCCATAGGCCAAGGCAGTTTCTTTATTAACCAATAGTAGCAACACATATTCACAGCATACAGAAAGATCATCCCACAGCAAGATCCTCTTGAAATTGAAATGTCCTATTCTGGCCTTTGTGCTTTTTGTTTGTTTGGTTGGTTGGTTTTTTGTTTTTTGTTTTTTTGCTAGTGAAGATTGGCAATTTGGACAGTGTCTGCTTCTGAAACACATCTGTGTGTTTCATTTCTCATTCCCTCAAACTGTCCTTATAAAGGCCATTCCTTTATTAGTCTTTGCTTTGGCAATGAGTGTGAGCATCCTTTAGCACCTGCTAGGTACTTGCTTACCTGGCATGCTTTCCAGGAAAGAAGTAGCACTGGACTAGGAACTAAGCAACAAAACTTCACCTGGATCCATTTTTATATTGTTTTATGACCTTCATGGAATTGCTCCACTTAGTGGCTTCTGATCCTCCCCATATGTAAATCAGCAAACTGGAATAATTTCTCTCTGAAAATTTCCTCTGCAAGATTATAATTAATGGTGGAAAGTTAAGACTCTTAGAAGGCTTAATAGGAACAGGAACCAAGGAACTTCCTGAGATTCCCCTCATCATCTCATTAACATCTCTCAAGAGCCGGGTCAATATCAAGGTGTCCTGTAAAGCTGTCTGAAGATCAGACCAAACTCATCAGTGCTTAATCTCATCCCCCAGAGCCTAGGACAAGAGAGCAGGACACCCACCAAGGTTTTTTTTTTTCTTCCATTTATTCACTGATGTAATTCTAACAGATTGTACACTCCAGGAACCAGGGGTGTAGATAAAATTAGCATACTATACAGCTGGAAGTCTGTTCATGTTTCATAGTTTATCTTTAAATGCATGTGAACCTTGCATTTTTCTCTAAGATAATTTTTTATTAAAAATAGTACTTGAAATTATTTACTAAGAAATAAAATTTATTAACCTAGATTATGCACTCAGTTGGGTGTTCCATGTAACCTCTTAGGTACAGAAAAAGCAAAGGTTTTTCCATAGCATTAATTTTGGGAGGTCACTACATGTCAGACATTATTCCGTGTTTCACATTGGTGCATAGCATAGAAGAGACTACTGTTTTAACATCACATTTCTTTTTTCTGTATATATTAGGACTAAGAGCAATAACACAACTCTTAGATTCGATGTAAGGACTAAATGATATATAAGGAACTATTTTTATAAACTGGCAATACTGTATTACAGCACCTATCCATGTTGCCTAATATTGATATCAATCATATCTCCTAGAGCATGCAAATAGACAGAGACTATAATTAAATTTATCTGCTTTGCAAGAAGTATGAGGTTAGATAAGTTCTCATGAAATTAAAAGTCCCTAAGAAGTGGCTTAGGGAATTGGTGGAGGGAAATGGAACATATGGGACACAACCCAGCACACAGCTTTCTAAAACTATTTTATTTCAAGGGAAAGTACACTTGGGTAAGTATCAAGAGTAGGATTATTATTGACTCCATTAACTTTCAAGGTATTTTTCACACCCATTAACAGAGACTTTTTTCTTTTTGCAAATGCATTCCATTATTCAGGAAGAGAATTTTACCTATAAAAGAATTTTACCTATAAGTGATAACTCAGGGCAGATTGAAGTTTTTTCTATTCTTCGTCAAGATGGCTTTCCTCATCTTTCACCCAAACCATAGTAATTCTTCTCTTCTTTTTAATATAATAGTTATCTTTCCACAGTGCTAATTTTGAGTTGAGACACAGATTTCTTGTGATTAATATAAAATACAATTTAAAACACAGTGACAAACAGATTCCTTTCTCTCTTTTCCCCCAGACCCAATCCCTGAGTCTTGTTCCAAGCACTGCAAAGGAACACAAGCTGCAGGCTTCCCTCATACTTCCCCACATCTTTTGTGTATCCCACAGACCATCTCCTCCTAACCTTCCCTCCCCAACACATTGCTGTATCACAGCCACCTACTCCGGTAGACACGCCTGCTAAACCACAGGCTACATCTGCCAGAACACCAGGTAGGCGGCCCTTGGACCTTTTCTGTTCTCTTTGCTCTCCTAGACTCAGTGTTGTAGTCTCATGCCCAGAACTATGACAGAACCCCAGCTGTAGCCTTCCCTCACTCCTGCCCATATCTCCTATGGATCACACAAACCATCGCTTCCTGACCTCCATCTCCTAATCTGTTCCCAGACCCCAATTCTAGCATCCACACACTGCTAAACTTCACCAACAGAGTATAAGAGGTGGCAGAGAGAATCTCAGGCATTTAAGATATGATAGAAGAAAGGAATATATTGGCCACAGAAAATGTTACATTTAAAAAACTCCTGACATGAAACATCCAAGAACGCTGGGACACTACAAAAAGACAAAACATAAGAATAATTGGTATAGAAAGAAAGGAGAAGAATACCAGCTCAAAGGCCCAGAAAATATTTTCAACAAAATCATAGAAGAAAAATTTCCTAACCCAAAGAAGATGCTTATAATGATACAAAAAGTATACAGAACACAAAATAGATTGGACCAGAAAAGAAAGTCCCCATTGCCACATAATAAAACATTAATCATATTGAAAAAAGAAAGAATATGAAAAGCTGCAAGGGAAAAAAACAAGTAAAAGATAAAGATGACACCTGACTTCTCAATGGAGACTCTAAAATCAAGAAGGACCTAGACAGATGTGCTGCAGACTCTAAGAGACAACAGATGCCAGCCCAGACTACTATATGAGTAAAGCTTTCAAACACCATAAAGAAAATAAGATATTCCATGAAAAAATCAAATTTAAATAAAATATGTCTAAAAATTCAGTCCTACAGAAGGTGCTAGAAGGAAAACTCCAACTTAAGGAGGTTAAGTATACACACAAAAACACAGGAAATAAATAATATCACACCAGCAAAATCAAAAGAAGACATACAAAACACACATGCATACACAAACACCACCACCACTGACACTATCAAAATAACAGGAATAAAATCATTGGTCATTGATATCTCTCAATATCAATGGTCTTAATTCCCCAATAAAAAGACACAGACTAACAGAATAGATGAGAAAACAGGATCCATCTTTTACTGCATACATGAAACACACCTCAACATCAGGGATAGACATTACTTCAGGGTAAAGGGATGAGAAAAGATATTTCAAACAAATGGAACTAAGAAAAAAGCTGGTTAAGTCAGGCTTTAAACCAAAACTAATCAAAAGAGTTAGGGAAGGACACTGAATACTCATCCAAAAAAAAACCATCAAAATATTTCAATTCTTAATATCTATGGCCCAAACACAAGGTCATTCAAGTTTGTAAAAAAAAAAAAAAAACACTATTATATCTTAAATCACATTTGATCCTCACATACTGATATAGAGAGACTTCAATACCCCACTCTCACCAATGGACAGGTCATCCAAACAAAAACTAAACAAGGAAATACTGGAGCTAATACAATTTATAAAGCAAATGAACCTAACAGATATCTACAGAACATTTTACCCAAACTCAAAAGAATATATATACCTTCTACTCTGGACCTCATAGAACTTTCTCCATAACTGACCAAATACTTAGACACAAAACACATTTCAACAGAAACAAAATTTGAAATAGCCAAACTCCTGCTTCCTATCAGACCACCATAGATTATAGCTGGATATCAACAAGAACAGAAAGGTTACAAAATCATGGAAATAAAACAGTTCTTCACTGAATGAAAAAAATGAATCAAGACAGAAATAAAGAAATAAATTAAAGACTTTCTAGAATCAATGAAAATGAATACACAGCATACTCAAACTTATGGACACAATGAAAGGGGTTCTAAGACAAAAATTAATAGCACTACTGCCTATATAAATAAAATCAGAGAGATGTTATACTTGCAACTTCACAACACACCTGAATGCTCTAGAACAAAAAGAAGTAATGGAGGAATAGATGGCAAGAAATAATCAAACTGAGGCCTGAAATTAATAAAATAGAAACCAAGAGAACAATACAAAGAATAAATAAAAGAAAGAGTTAATTCTTAGAGAAAATCAACAACACAACAAACACTTAATCAAACTAACTCAAAGGCAGACAAAGAATATCCAAATTAACAAAATTATTAACCAAAATGGGACATAAGAACAGACACTGAGGAAATCCAAAGAATCATAAGGTCATACTTCAAAAACCTGTACTCCACAGAATTAGAAAATCTAAAGTAAATGGATACCCTTCTTGATAGGTACCATTTTACTAAAGTTAAATCAAGATCAGATAAATAATTTAAATAGTCCTACAAGCCTTGGTAAAATAGAGACAGCTATTAGAAGTCTCCCAACTAAAATAATCACAGGGTTTTAGCACAGAATTCGAGCAGACTCAACAAAGAAGAGTTAATGTCAATACTCCTCAAATTATCCCACAAACAAGAAACAGAAGGAACATTGTCCATTTCATTTTATGTGTCCACAGTCACCCTGATACCAAAATCACATAAAGACTCAAAAAAGAAAGAGAATTACAGTGAAATTTCCCTTACAAAAAAGAAGCAAAAAACCTCACAAACTGAATCCAAGAACTCAAAAAAAAAAAAAAAAAAAAGATCACCTACCACATTCAAGTAGGCTTCAACCCAGAGACACAGAGCTGATTCAATATTCAAAAATCAGTACCACCAAATAAACAAAATGAAAAAAACACCATGATCATCTCATTAGATGCAGAAAAGGCCTTTGACAAAGTCCAATGCCCTTTCATGATAAAAGTTCTGGAGAGATTATGGATATAAGGGCCATAGTTAAATATAATAGTCAATTTATAGCAAGCATAGTTCCAACATCAAATTAAATGGAGAGAAACTCAAAGCAATTCCACCAAAATCAAGACCAAGACAAGACTGTCCACTCTCTCCATATCTATTCAATATAGCACATAAAGTTTTACCTAGAGCAGTAAGACAACTGAAGCAGATCAAGGGGATGCAAACTGGAAAGGAAGAAGTCCAAGTGTCATTATTTGCAGATGATATGATAGTATATAAAGGAACCCTAAAAATTCCACCAGATAACTCCTACAGTTAATAAACACTTTCAGCAAACTGACTGGATACAAGATTAACTAAAAAAATAAAATCAGTAGCCCTCCTATATACAAATGACAAGTGGACTGAGAATGAAATCATGGAAACAATACCTTTCACAAGAGCTCCAAATAATATAAAATGTGTTGAAGTAATTATAACCAGACAAGTAAAAGACTTGTATGACAAAACTTCAAGTCTTTGAAAAAAGAAATCGAAGAAGATATCAGAAGATAGAAATATCTCTCATGCTCATGGATCAGTATGATTACCATAGTAAAAGTGGCCATCCTGCAAAAAAACAATCTACAGATTCAATGAATTCCCCATTAAAATTCCAAAGCAATTTTTTACAGATCTCAAAAGGAAAATTCTCAACTTCATATGGAAAAACAAACAATAAAAAATGTTCTAACATGATATTTCAAACAATCCTGAATAATAAAAGCACTTCTGAATGTCTGACCATTTCCAATTTTAAGTTATGTCACAGAGCTATAGTAATAAACACCACATGACATTGGCATAAACAGTGATCAATGGAATCAAATTGAAGACCCAGACATAAATCCATACACCTATTAACACCTGATTTTTTTAAAAAAAAGAAGAAGAGAGAACTACACACTGGAAAAAGACAGCATCTTCAACAAATGGTGCTGGTTAAACTGGATGGCTGCATATAGAAGAATACAAATAAATCTATATTTATCATTCTGTATAAAACTCAAGTCCAAGTGAATCAAAGACCTCAACATAAAATCAGATATAGTGAAAATAAGAGAGGAGAAAGTAGGGAATATCTTTGAATGCATTGGCACAGGAGACAACTTTCTGAACAGAACACCAATAGTACAGATACTAAGATCAACAATTAATAAATGGGACACCACAAAACTGAAAGGTTTCTGTAAGGAAAAGGACAAATCAATAGCCTACGGAATGGGAAAATACTTTTATGAATTTCACTTTCAATAAAGAACTAATATCCAATCTATATAAAGAACTCAGGAAACTAGATATCAGAAAACCAAATAATTAAATAAAAAAATGGAACAGATCTAAACAGAGAATCTCAAATGGCTGAGAAACACTTAAGAAATGTTCAACTTCCTTACCCACTGGAGAAATGCAAAACAAAACTACTTTGTGATTACATCTTACACCTATCAGAATGGCTAAAATGAATAACACAAGTGACAGCTCCTGCTGGAGAGGATGTGAAGCAAGAGGAACACTCCTCCACTACTGGTGGGAGTGAAATTGTGTACAGTCACTATGGAGAGCAATATGGTGGTTCCTCAGAAGGTAGGAAATCAATCTACCTGAAGACCCAGCTATACCACTCTAGGGCATATGCCCAACAGTCACTCCATCCTATCACAGAGACACTTGCTCAACCACATTCAGTACAGCATTATTCATAATAGCCAGAAACTGGAAACAACCTAGATGTCCCTCAGTAGAAGAATGGATAAATAAAATGTGTTATGTTTACAAAATGGGGCATTACTAAATTGTTTTAAAAACAGACATCATTAAATTTGCAGGCAAATGCATCAAATTAGAAAAAAATCCATGAATGGGGTAACCCAGACCTGGAAAAATAAATATGGTTTGTACTAATTTATAAGAGGATATTAGAAGTTAAGTAAATGATAACTAAGCTACAATCCATAGACCAAGAAAGATTTGGTAAAGAAGAGGTGTCTAGATAGGACACAGAGACAGAGATCTTCCTGGGAAAGGGAAATAGAATAAATTTTATGGGAGAATCAGGGGTAAAGTGGGGGACAGGAGCAGAGGGCAAGGTATCAGGTGGGGGGATGTCTTGGAGGGGGAAAGTACAGGAAAAGACAACTGGAAGTGGTGGGGCATTTTGGGAACAGTGTGGAAACCTAGTTCAGTGGAAACTTCCTGGAATCTATGAAGGCAGTCCTAATGAGAACTCCTAATAAGAGGAACACTTGATGCATCCAATTTAGTTATTGGCCAAGAAAGTCCCATAGAAATCCCCAAACGCCGGGCGGTGGTGGCGCACGCCTTTAATCCAAGCACTCGGGAGGCAGAGGCAGGCGGATTCTGTGAGTTCGAGGCCAGCCTGGGCTACCAAGTGAGTTCCAGGAAAGGCGCAAAGCTACACAGAGAAACCCTGTCTCGAAAAACCAAAAAAAAAAAAAAAAAAAAAAGAAATCCCCAAACATCCCAGTTGTTGCTAAGACAAAAGGCTGTTCTCCACAAACTGAGAGCAGATCCCCATCACCAAGGACAACACCCACCCAACTCATTGAACACAGAGAAGTTGAGCTGGTACCTGCATGGAACCCTAAGCCTTATGTTCCAGTCTCTTTGGAATGGAAAGATATTCTGCAGGTGACCAAAAGAGAAGCATGAGCATCAACTCAGCTGCAAAACCTTTGACCTACCATCTGTCCTGCCTAGAAAATATGCTAGGGCAATAGTGGCACAGAATTTATGAGAGTAGCCAACCAATGTCTGATTTGATCATGGACTTATACTCAACACTGCTTGTGTAACCCACACACCCACAACCCACACATGACACTGTTTGTGTAACCAAGAACCAAAGACTAGATAGCCCAAAGATCTAGGATAAAACCAAACACTACTGGTGTTTAAAAAAAAATCAATAAAATGATTCCTAACAATATTCTGCTATACTCATAGTTCAGTGCCTAATCTAGTCATCATCAGAGAGGCTTCCTCCAGCAACAGGTGGGAACAGATGCAAAGACACACAACCACACATTATGTGGGGAGAGACTCTAAATTAGAGGTCTCCATCAAACACCTCACATCATAGCTCAGGGAATCCTGCAGAAGAGGCAGCAGAAAGATTGTAAGAGCCAGAAGTGTTGTAGGACACCAGGAGAACTGCTCTTGGGGGCTCTTTTCCTTCTGTCGGATTGCCTTGTCCAACTTTGATATGATTGTTTTTGCTTCATCTTATTATATTTTATTTAGTTATGTTTTGTTGTTATTTCTTAGAAGCCTGTTCTTTTCTCATGAGATACAAAAAGGGAGTAGATCTGCAGAGGAGGGAAGATAGGAAGGAACTGGGAGGAACAGAAGGAAGGAAAACCATAGTCTGAATATATTGTATGAAAAAAGAATCAATTTTCAATAAAAAAAGAAAATCTTTCTTTTGAACCAAAAACCCAAATGAACAAACAAAAACAAACAAGCAAACAAAAACTGAAACCAGAATAAAGGAACTTTTGGCAAATGTATATTAAAAGAAATCTTATTTTGAAAGACATAATTTGAATTTTTTCCAAAGAGTTCCAGTTTCTAGACTTGAAGTAAGACAAAAAATTGCCTGCAGGGTTTCACACTGTCAATCAGAGATCTCTCAATAGACACACAGACAAACTGCTTGCACCAAATTTTGCCTCTTGATCTTTTCCTATTTTGGCTTTATTCTTTTTCTTCTTCACTACATTAAATAGAATTGATTCTGGAGTCAAGCTTGTGGAAAGAAATAAATGTATGCTTGGTATGGGAACAGATGATCACAGACACCAGATCCCTGTGGGCTTCATTCATGCTCCTTCTTTATTTCCAACTTAATGTAAAGATAAACAGTTATAGTTATTTTCAAAATATTCATTCTAGTGATGGCTGGTCTTACTCCAATGATGCAAAGACCACTCATAAGAAATTTTTGTTATTTGTTTTTGATGATGGATTTTAGAGTTTACTCAAAAAATACTTAATTAGTCCTATAAATCTAGTTGAACTTGTCCATTGTACTTTTGGACAAACAGGTATGGTGTAGAAAGCCAGTAAGACGGCCTCTTTCTCCTGACTGCTTCTTAGCAGCCCCCGTGGAGTGTTGGCAAGTAAGGGCAATGGGAGAAAAGGGCACATAAGTGGGTTTTGGAAGTAGAGGAAGAATCCCTTTAGTAAAAAGCACTATCTCTCTTTGATACTGAATATATTCCCTAACCTCTACTGAGTATTCATTTATTATCTACAATTTTTTTTTGGTAAAACCCTTTTCACACACAGCACAACAAACACCAATATATGATCTATTATATTCAATGAGACCTAAACATCTTGATATTTTGGATAATTTAAAAGCAAGTTTCAAGTATTTTATTTTAAATATTTCCCAATATCTCTTGAGTATAAAGCCATTATTCAAACATAATTCTACTCTAATCCATATGACAATTAATTCCATTGTGTAATTATATACTCATTTCATATGCAACTATTCTTAATCATGTTAATAGTAGTAGGAGAGCACTTTCTTACCATTATAACAGTATCCTATCAAAATTAATATATCCTACAAATTTTTATAACAATTTAATTCACTTTTAATAAACAACAACCCTTACATGTGCTAGGTATTTTTCTCTCTCTCTCTGTGTGTGTGTACCACAAAAACTAAAGAAAAAGAGACCACGAATTTGAGAAAGACTAAAAATGGGAGACTACATGAGCTGGGCTGTATTTGAACTTTTTTTATTTTAACACCAGCCCCCAATAATGACATGGAGACTTAGTTTTAATTAATGCAAGTTTAGCCTTAGCTTACACTCATTCCCAACTAGCTCTTATAACTTAAATTAACCTGTATCTATTCATCTGCATTCTGCCATGTGGCTCTGTACCTCTCCTCCATTCTGTATGTCCAACTCCCCTGTATCTCACTGTCATCACCTGCTGAGTCTAAATTCATCCCCCGAATTCCTCTCTCTGCCTAGAAGTCCTGGCAATTCTCTCCTAACCATTGGTCAGTCAGCTCTTTATTAAGTCAGTCAGGTGCCTTAAGCAGAGACACATCTTCACACAGTGAAAACAAAAATCCAGCAACAATGGGCTGAAAAGAGGAAAGGAAAGGGGAGACTTTATGTAACTATATTTTATTTAAAAATTTAATTTAAAAAGAAAGAATTTCAAGCCAATTATTAAGAAACTGGCTTATCCAAATTCCATGAGGACACAGAGATAGAAAATATGAAAAACTCTAACTCTTCTAGGGCTAGCCAATGGGTCTTCCTACGGTGTCAATTTGAGTAGGCTTCAACGGATGTTGGTGTCCAGGCTGTGATCCACCACTGATGGCACTGAATAGAGTGGAGATGAGGTAATTCATTCCAAATCTCAGACTCGTGAGGGAAATATTGTTGCTTTTGTTTTGTGAGCCCCTGAAAATTTGAGTATATCTGTTGTACACAGCAGTGGGTAACTAGAGCAATCTCAAATCCATCAATGTCTTCAGGTTGCTAAATTTCCTTTAGTGAGAAATGGAATCTAGAATGAGATTAGATGATGATCTTCCTGTTGCTACTGGACATTTTTCCTGCAAACCTTAGACTAGGCAGATTGGAGAAATACACATTTAAAAAATAATAAATTTGTGGTTTAAGTTAAATTTATTCTTAAAGAAGATATGACAATGTTGTTTGTATGATCATATCTCTTTTGCTCTGAAAGCTTAGTTTGTAACATTAATGTATTTATTTATGTATACCAGCTAATGAATATTCAGTCTAGTATTATTACTAAATTGTAGTTGTTAGTATTTCTAACACTATTAAAACTATAAAAACATTATCATTAATCTACTAAGTGATTAAAATGTGATGATTTTTTGTTTTTCTTGTTTTTAGAATATTGTCTATTACTAATGTACAGTCCTGGTGTATGTATTAAAGTTATTTAAATCTATTCTTAGTTCTAAAAAGTTAATAACTTAAATTTTGTTCCCTTGGTTCAATTTTATGGTTTGATTTTTCTATAACATCTAAAATTTTATAAACATGGCTCAAAATTCAAAATGTGATACCACAGTCCATTTTATTTTAATTTTCTCTGTGATATATTTTCAGGTAAACTTGATATATATATATATATGTATATATATATATATCTTCTTTTATTTAAACAGAGCTAACAATATTATCACCTTCTTCATTGGACAAAATAATCTTACATCAGCTCTTGTTTCTCATGCTCCATTCTAGTCAATAATCTTTTAAGTCCATTCACTTCATCCTTCCAGTAATCTTGATGTAAATTAAAGTGCTTATTAATCAACTATTATATTAAATTTCACAATAATTTTCCACATGTTTCATCATGGCTTTAGTTGTCATAGATTTGTCCTGTTTTCCCGCAGGTTCAATCTGAAGCAGAAGGGTTTCAGGACTAAATTAAATATATATGCAGTGCTACACGATAGTTCTAAGTTTACCACTTGGTAATTTCATGGCTTCAACTCTCCATTGGCACTTGAGAGTGTCTAGTTCTCCACAGCTGAACTAAAAATATATCTTATCAATAGTTTGTACTCTATCAGTGCTAGTATCTACTGGGTTTATTCTAAGGTTTATTTTATTTTTAAAAATCAGTACACAAGGTATTAGAAACCTTCATGGTATTTTTCTTTTTTATTAATTTTTTTCATACAATATATTTTGATCATGTTTTCTTAGATCTATTCCACCTTTCTGTAGACTTTTTATTTCGTTTTATGGTCTTTTAACAAACAAAGCATACTTAACAGATTTTCCCCTACCTCCCATCTTTCCCTTTCAAACTCTTGTATCCTCTCTACCAGCATTCTTTCCAGTTTCTTATAACGTGGTCTTTTCCTGACATGCAGAACCTCCTTTGTCCTCTCTTAGTCTCCTTCCTATTTTCTTTTAGGCTTTACCCCCATGTGCACTCATTTACTTACATATTTAAATACACGAGTTACTAGGATCTACACATGAGAGATAACATGAAGTTTCTGTCTGAGTGTAGGTCACCTCATTTAATATAAGACCTTCTACATCTGTAGATAGTGTTTTCCTGCCTTGCCCACAGTCAGGACAAATCTTTGTCACCCGTCAGTCCCACAGCCACTCAGACCCAACCAAGTAAACACAGAGACTTATATGGCTTACAAACTGTATGGCCGTGGCAGGCTTCTTGCTAACTGTTCTTATAGCTTAAATTAATCCATTTCCATAAATCTATACAGTGGGCAATTAACTTTTCCTGACCACACAGCTAATATCCAGACTCAGTGCTCTAAAACAATGATTTTAAACCTATTTTTAAGGTGTGAGAATTCACTTAAGAGGCATGTGGAGTTCCACATCAGGAAACTACACTCCTGGAAATCTAAGCAAATTTAAGCAAAGAGAATCAGAGTTGATACTTCCAATAGAATTATAATACCTGCATGAGTCCTTTTGAGAAACATCTAGAGACAGCATTTGCATTTCATATGTTTGTGATAATTAACCATTTTGAAAGGTAGCGTTGGTGGAGATAATTACACAACTACACATATATTTATAGTTCCCTATACAATCAGAGGTGAGCAGAACGCTTCACTGTTCAATTAATGACTGTTTAAATAATAGCCTGAGCCGCTGGATTGACTCTCTTGTTGAGATAATACAGCTTTGCAAAATAACTGTGGGAGTATAGAGAAATGCTCTTGGAAAGCACACTATGATATATACTAGTGGGAAATTGGTTCATAATAATGCGGCCTGGGGTTAATATGCATAAACAGGGGAAGCCCTCTCTTTTTGCAACAGAAGACTGCAGTCGTCAACAAGAACTTGTCGAGAATTTTCATTTCTTTGAGGTTCTAAGGAATGAAAAGATAAAAAAGATTCTGTCCTCAAAGAGATTAACCACATTAACTGACAGTGCCAGATAGCAAATTTGGGTGTAAGGAAGCTATGATGATAAGCTATAATGATTCTTCCCAGTCTTTGTCAAAAGAGGAAAATCTCAACATATTGGGGAAATTTGAGGAAGAGTTCAAGAGACTGGGGAGACAGAGGTTAAAGTTCCAATGGAGAGAAAGCACAGGGTGTTATCAGTCTACGATGAGGAAACAAAAGGGATTCTAAGTGGGTATTTATAGGTAGGGAAAGAATCTTGACTCAATCTGTTTTAAAAAGCTCTTCCAGTTGTGATACAATGAACCACTGTAGCAAGTGCTTTGCTAGAGCAAACGCAAAATAGCTTAGCCCTAATATTTTTCCTCTCCTCTTCCCACCTGGAAACAGAACAGAACAACAGTCTGTGTCACCAAAACGATCTGTTGCATTTTCTCTACGTCCCTTTCCTCTAATGGCTCTTCACAATACAAGGAATGATGCATTTATCAAGTAAGTAATATGTAACCCAATTTGGAATTTTCAATCTCTGTTTCATCTGAATATTAAATAGAATTCATTAACTGGTTTTATATTTTATCATCTGAAAAATGGGACATACCAACTATTTTGAACACATTCTGCCCCCTTAAGAATTTTTTTTAAAGTATTCAAAGTCTAGGTAACTAAAAGCTAAGTTATTATAGGAAATAATTCCAGCAATTCATCTACCCAGGGTAAGGATAGATGAACAAGGAAACCATCATACAGAATTATTATTGACCTTGGATCTTAGGAAATTGAGGACAATTAACAAATAACTGAATAGTATAAAGGTGTATGTACAATATATAGCCAGTTTATAATACTTTCTCAAAGTACCATCCTGACTACAGAGATCAGCCTTAACTAACCAGGTGCTTGCCATCATGGGAAGATCCAGAAAGTTCCAAAACAATGTTTTTCTTCATGAGAAACTCCTAAAAATGGCCTGGCCAGTATAGTGAACTAGAATCACTGTGTGCAGACACACATGTACATTCACACACACACACACACACACACACACACACACACACACACACACACACACACACACACAAAAGAAAGTTTTAAAAAGGCTAGAGTGTTGAAAGTTTGGCCAACAAAGTATTTTGTTGTTGTTGATGATGTGGCTTGTTTCATGGTTATGTAGATCTTATTAAGAGTGTATTTGTGTAGGACTATATGTAGAGGTCATAAAATAGAATGGGGCCCATAAAAGAGGTCTTAAAGGAGAAGAGTGTAAAGGGAAATAGAATGCATGGGGAAGCAGGATGGCTGGACGTTGGAAGAAATGAACAGGGAGAGTAGTTGGCGAAATAGAGGATGGTCATGTAAAACTGTGTAAGTTTTACATGACCATCCTGCAAGTCATTAGCAATTTAAAATAAGGCCTAGAGAGATGACTCAAGTGGTAAAGTGTCTGCTATACAAGCATTGGCACTTGAGGTTGGAATCCCAGCACCCTCAGAAAAATGCCAAGCATAGTTGCATGTGTCTGTAGCCCTGGCTACTGGGTGGTTAAGACTGGAGGATCCTGGGAGTTCACTGGCCAGCCAATGTAGCCAATCTATGAGCACCTGATTCATCGAGAGACCCTGTCTCCAAAAATAGGTAGAAAGTGATCAAAGAAGACACCCATTGTTGACCTCTGCCTCCACACATATGCACACATATGCACATATACTCTCACATCTGTTCATACACGTATATTATACATGCACAAAAATTCAAATAAATAACATAAATAAATGTAGTCCTGAGTCTAAATACACATTGGGTTAATTGTGGCTGGAAAGATGTGTGAGAAGTTATGAGCACTTGTTTTTTCTTGCAGAGGACCTGAGTTCAGTTCCCAGGACCCACAATGTGGCTAACATCCATCCGTAATTCTAGTTCTAGGGGATTCAGTACCATCTTCTGACTTCCCAGGACATCAGGCACACAAAATACATGCAAGGAAAATAGTCATGCACATAAAGTGAAATAGCAAGACAATGAAGAGTACAGCACCATGAACACCAAAGCAGAATGCCAAGAGTTTTGGCGACCTTGAATATTTGGTGAGATTCTGAGACCAAGGCTACATGGTGAAATGACATTACTTCTCATTAAGCCTGAAACTAAAACAAACAACAAAACATGAGCTACAAATACCTGGAGGAATTAAAGGCTAGAGTTAACCAAATAACATGTTTTAATAAAAAAAATTATTTTATTTTTATTTCTTTGCACGAAAGAACTTGATTTCCTGAGGCCTAAACCAAAACAGTTTTCTCAAATTCTTCCTAAGTAAATGGAACAGAAACATAAAGACAGTCATCATTCTTTTATTAGCTTGCATTCTTTTTCGGGCCTTTATTTAGTACAACTTTGCCCCAGTTTCTAATTAATCACAGCTACCATTCATGGAACATCTTCCATAGGACAGCCATGGTGCCAAGCACTTCACTTGCATTAGATCATTTGGTATTTTAGTATTGCCATGGTAGAGAAGGTATTACTGGCATTTTACAGATGACACTTAGAAATGTAAAATTTCTGCTACTGAAATGTGTACATGTGTATACTCCAAATGCATACTCCTACAAACAGAGAAGATAGTGTTAGAATTGCCAAAATAAAAGTAGATTTAAATATAGACTTTATGCTCCTTATTCAGAGACTACAGGTTAGATCAACTTTGGATCAAGTATCTATACGTCTAAATTTTACTTTGTAAGATTCAGATTGGTAGGTCTCAGAGCCTCTAGGTTAAATTACTTGTATAGTTCATGTGTCAAAAATATGAATCTGTCTGACAATACTCTATTTTATGAAGCATAGTTTGTCTAGACTGTTTAGTTCTCCAGCTATTCCATGGCACACTTGGATTTTCAATGCAGTATATCGGCTCTACTTTGCCTCTTTGTGTCTACCTGGGTAATCTGACAACAGGAATTCTGTATCCTTTGCATTTACCAGATGTATAGTAGTGGCAACTGATCCACATTCTAAGGTCTCCACTGTGATCCTGAATGATTCTATAGGTATGGTCTCATTTGAAGTCAATTCCAAAGGTCTAATTCGACTCTTTTATATCACCATAATTAAGTGAGAAGCCAATTTTTGAAAATTAAGAACAGAAACAGATGAGCTTGAGACCATGACTTGTGTCTTGTTAACATTTTGGAAAGAAGCATAGAGAGAAGCAGGAGCTTGGACAAAAGCCTGAAAGATATGGGGCAAGCCAGCTATACACCGTGGGAGAAGATGCTCCATACTTAAAGGCCTCTGGTAGATGATGCCATAAAGTTCTACAAATAAGGAGGCTGTGTTCCAGCCCGGCAAGCAAAAGAACTTTGCAGCTTCAGCCATGTGGTTAAGGATAGGAGAAATGGGATACAGAATTTGACCCCATGATTAAGGAAAGCCACTGAGGCCAGGCGTGTGTCAGGGTAACCCTGAATGGAGGCCTAGAGAGGCCATTGTGTGAAACTATGAAGATGAAGCCTAGATGCTGTGAAGACCCCAAGATATTGGGGATGCCAGAACCATTGGATACCTGACAAGAAAAGCTGCTAACATGGTTTGGAACCAGCCCAAGAGAAAGAAGTATGTTGCAGTTAACAACCCTGAAAGCAGTTGAGAGATCTCAAGAGCATTTTGATATCATACATGGATATGCAATTTGTACTTTGCCCAGCTGGTTTTCAGTCTTACTCTGGTCTAGTATTTCCTCACTATCCTCCCTTCCCTATGTTTTGGAATGCTAAAATATATCCTGTGCCATTGTATGTTGCAAGTATGTGATCTGTTTTGCAATTTTGATTTTATAAGGGATTACATTTAAGAGATTGCATCAATCTCAGAAGAGACTTTGAACTTTTAAACATTGTTGAGAATGTGATAGACTATGAGGACTTTTGGAGTTGGACTGAAAGCATTTTTGCAATAGGATATGGATACAAGCCTTTGGGGAACAGAGAGTAAAATGTGATAGTTTGAAAGAAAATGGCTCTCAAAGGCAGTGGCACTATTAGGAGCTGTGGCCTTGGAGCAGGTGTGCTCTTGTAGGAGGATGTGTGTCACTATGGAGGTGGGGTTTGAGGTCTTATATATGCTTAAGCCACACCCACTGTATCAGTTCACTTCCTGTTGCCTGCAAGATATATGACTCTCAGATACGTCTCCAGCACCATGTCCCACCATGATGATAATGGAGTAAACCTCTGAACTCTAAGTGCACCACCTCAATTAATTGTTTTCCTTAATAAGAGTTGCTGCAGTCATAGTGTCTCATCACAGCAATAGAAACCCTAACTAAGACACTTCCTAAAATGAAGAATTTATGGGACTGTGGGGCAAGCTTTACAAAGGCCATCAAGAGAGAAAATGGTAAGGCCCAAATAACAAGAGCAGGACGGGGACAGTGTAAGAAAGCCATTTGCTCTGAAAACCAGGGGCTCAGAGATTTAAAACAAATAATGTCAGTAGGTCATGTACAGCAGGTAGATACAGATGAAGTGTAAAGAAGACAGGAACATGCAAAAGAGCTGGAGTTGTCTGGAAATATACATCTTCATCTAACAGCCACATATCTTCTATCTTCTTCTGTTTCTCTTATCAATGTATCTTTTAACTCCCTTTTTAGAACTGTCTTAGAACACTGGCATTTTAGTGTCTCATTCTATGGTGCATTTTTATAAACTAGTTCCAACTTAAAGTCTAAAATTACATACTGGTTAATAAAAACAACTCTTGCAAAAAAAAAAAAACCCATTCTATTCATTACTCTTCTACAGCCTACTGAGAGTAGATATAAACTGTCTACATAGAAAACCTATTTCTCCAAATGCTGTAGGAAATTAGGCAGCTAAAAATACATTCCATCTTTTTCAAGCATGTCAAGTGGATGTAATGTGTCAGGTTGTTACTTTGAAAGTGATTGTAATATCAAAAATGAAAGATTAAGATTTCAGGTGGGAAAGAGGCAGTGATAGCCAGGGGAAATTTTATCTATAAACGATACCATCTCCATGTTAACAGCCCCAAGAGAGGAAAGTCAAGAAAGGAAACTCAGGCATAAATTTCACTTGCTCTGTGAGATAGTCTGATCTGCAGAGAAAGAACTCTCTGGGTTTTATCTATCAAATCAACAACTCTTTAACCTCGAAAATGTCAAATTAGGCTGCCGTTGATCAACTCAACCACTTCAAGTGGTAGACACCACTCTCAGATAATTTCTTATAAGGCATGGGGAAATGGGAGTAGCAAGGAGAGTCACGCCATATTTCTAGAAGAACAAAAAGGGTGAAAATTTAGGCACACAGCATTTGTAAGTCTACATCACCTAATTCTATCAGCATCTTTCCTCTCAAAGGGGAAAATACAGAGGGCCTGGGAAACAAGATGAGGAGGAGATGTTTGTGGGTAAGAACACATGACACTGTTCTTGAGGTTTCAAGGAGACATTCTACCTGGAGGAAGATAACTGTTCTCTTAAGTATCAAATAAAGGATTTTAAGAGATAGAATTTGTCTTGCTTGTTTTTAACTTTTTGTACTAGGTTCTAGTTTAATTGATATAAAGGCATTTCTTGGTAGTATTGCTTTACTTCTTTGTATGAATTCATAGAAGTCAAGAAATTGTACACTATAAAGAACTCTAAAGGAAGTGCTTTAAGTTCAGGAGATGATGTCAACCAATGGTCAGGCATGATTCTAGATGGATCACAAAGGGGAAACGTATTTAGTTCAAAGATGGACAGCTTTGAGACCTGTAAGAATTTCTATTGTTAATTTCTGATGCTGAGTAGCTAGGATAATTCATACTGCACTCTACCCCTATCTCTGCAATTGCAAAGAAGGAATAATTTTCCCACCCCCAAACTTATAACCATATAATAAGCCTTAACAAGATAATGGCTCTTACGGGATTTCAATAACCTGAAAGAGAGAAGCAATAAAACATATCTTATTATCATCAACATATGCATTTTAGAATAATTATTTTAATAGCTCGATTTTCTCCCATTATAATGAGGACTACAATCTTGGCTAATTTAACTAGGGACTGTCTTTCATGATTGAGTTACTACACATGAGAATCAAATAAAAGAATGTTTTCCCTTATTCTCTCCCTCTATCCCCCATTTCCATGCTTCTTATAGTTTCCCTTTCCATTCTGTTTGTTTTCTTCCTTGTTTTAATTTGCTTTAATTATGGACATTGTTTTGTTTGTTTTCCCCATTAGGAAAGGTGGCATTTTTATCCCCCATAACCTTAACAACTGAAGTACACATGCTCTTGGGTTTCCTCACATTCCATCCCTGTGCAACTTCCATTGTTTATCATCAGCACTTCCAACAGCCTGTTGTGATTCTGTCTATATTGATGAAAAGACATTCAAAACAGCATTGCTGGGGTTTATTTTTACCCAAAATGTCTTTGAAGAAAGAGAAGAAGAAAACAGCCTTGGAAAAAAGATCTAGGTGTGTCATTGAAAGAACCAAAACTTTGAAGTATTAATAATACTAATTTATGCCTGTGTTGTTTTCAGAAAAAGGTAAAAATATCTCTCCTATCGTATATAATATTCAGGAGGAGGTAAAAGGGTCACCAAGATGACAAGAAAGCCTCCATAGTCTTGATGATGATGCTATACAACAATTAGTCAAGGAAGACATAAATTTATTGGAGTCAGGGTATTTTGTGGTTGCCAATTATCCTTAGATTTAAAGAAGCTCAAGGATTATCAAATACCATCTCCAGTTTACTCCATGTGGCCAACTGTATGTTCGTTCCAGAACTTTCAGGTCAACAAACATTTATCTATCCCCCAGATGTGGTACAATGTACAAGGGAGAGAGATGAGTGATGACAATACTTTCCTGTGCTAATTTTGGAAGTGATTCTGGTGGGTTTCCTTAAAAAAAAAGTTAGATTATTTAGTAATTTTATGAATGGTTATTTGATGCTTGTACAGACTAAGGAAATCTATTGGGAACCCTCAGGAAACAGACACATATATTGTCATATATTCAAAACTTGGTGGAGGAGTCAGGCTTGTACCCATGTTGGACTGTTCACTAGAACATATAATAAATACTAGACAGAAAGTGCAAAACTACTGATCCAGTGCTAGCCCGCAGAATGAGGGCAAGGCTTCTAGCTAGTGTACTAGAGAATGCTGCGTGCAATAGACATTGTTTTCCTCTCTACTAAAATGCATGCATGATACCAATAGGAAAATATGTAGATACAGGGGAAGGAATTACAAAGAGATTTATGATGAAGACACAGTCAGAAAGTATGAAGCAGAATGCAATAGTAACATATCCTCTTGGATTGGCACATAGGTTTATGATAGGATCAGTGGAGAAGTCTGAAAAGTGAATTCAGTATTTAAGATAGAAAATTTCAACTCAAGTTAATAGAGAGAAATGGAGCACAAATCATAAACATAGGACTCAACTTTTAGGTCATTTCTCAGGTATCACCTCCTTAGGTCCACATCATTCTCTGTTAGTCTCCCATCTATTTCTTACAGTGTATATTAAACTACATTGCTTAGTAACATGCTTACAGTTTTAATTTTAATCACCTGCCTCTTCCTTATACACTGTCATCATCAGAGGCAGAAACATTATTTCACTTATCACTGCATAGTATGTACACAACATGGCATTTGAACTATGCCTCCACAATTAATATAAGGGGAAAAATCACCTAAAATAGTATTTGAGAAAATTTTTGATGTTGACCTTATTGACTGGATGAGCAGAAAGAGTTAAAGATTAGTCAAGCCCTAGCCACACATAGTATCAAATGAAGAGACTTACCATAATCAGGAAGTACAACAGAGAAAAGATCAGACCAATGGATTTGAAAATCAGTAACACAGATTTATGAAGCAAATAAATGTGGGAATAAGAAGATCCAGGAAGAAAAAGACCACATTAGGAGGCAAAATGGGAAAAGCTAGAAAATATGGTGACTTATGGATAAGGTCAGTGATTATAGATTTAGACATACTTTATTTGTGATACCAAGAAAACATGAAGAGTCCTGTGCTTTAAAATAACTGGAAATTCTAGATTGGAGCTGTGCAGGTAATCAGGCTTAGCAAAATACACCAGGTCACTTTATTTCAGATGAATTCTCTAGTCTAATACATAATTTCTCTAAGGATAAGTATACACAGAACAGAGCAGAAAGTAATAGCCAGAACTGTGTGTTAAGTCCACTGTGAGGAACAGAGAACAAAAGTCTAATGAAAGCTCAGACACTAAGAGAATGATAATAAATAAGGTCACACATTAATCATTTACAGTTTACAATAGCTTGTAGTGTCAACATAATCTAATACCCCAATCCTGATCCTATTGGTTATTCTTTGATCTTGTATATATTTTAGCAAGTCCCAAGTGAGAATTCATACTTATGTACCACAGTAGGTGAACAACAATTTGATCTGTAGACCATCATCCCTCTACATGCCCCAGAGTTATCAAACCATCCTTTGAAAAACACATAATCACAATCAAACCCCAAGGTTGTTATATAAAAGCAACTCCCCAAAATAAAATCCTTAATGTCCAACTAAACAAGATTATTGCACTAGGATATGAGAAATCTGTAGTCAAAGAGTGAGTGCATGGAGGTACCACCTTAACTAGGCAGTTCCAATGGATGCTGTGAAGGGAGCAATTCCTCTCTACTAATGATCTGTGACTTTTTAGCTGACAGAGGTCCAGTGGCCTTATTGACCATTTTTTCCCCAGGGACACCCTAAAATCAACCTGTCTGGGCACTTACATGTCTTTTAATTGAATCCTTCTGCGTAATATAGTCTCTTTGGTCAAGGGGTTAGGACACAGGTCACCTGTGGTCCATTCTTGCTAACTTCTAAGTGATTTGGAACTTTCATTTATTCATCTCCTCTATTTAGAGAGAACAATGAACTCTCATGGTGAAGACTACTTTAAGAAAGGTTAGATTGCATCATCCAGGAAAGAGGATATTCTCATTTTACTCATATATATAAGCACTTTGGAAAATATTTTCATGAAGGAGTCAGAGTGTAGTAGATGAGCTTCATCATGTTAGGGTCCTTCTTCAAGGCAGACCCCTTAAGAGTCTACACTGCTTAAGGTTACATCTCAGGTGATAGCTTTTCAGGAAGAGTAATAAATCTTTAGAAATTCTTTTTAGTAATTAGGAAGTTAATAAATCAAATTGACAGTATTAGTCAATGCCGAAAGCCACTAGCAATGGCCACATATTTGAAGCAAGGGCATTTTGCACTGCAGTCCCTTGTAGTATTTTGATGCTATGTTCCAAGCTACACTGTTCACAGAATTTTCATCAATTATTTCATAGATTTCACTGATGTGGTTCCTGGGATAGTACAATGTCAGCCTGTAATCAGAGAGTTTCAATAGCTAATCAGAAGTTATAATTGAACCAAATCAGGATAAGGATGGCTTTTGACAAAGAATGATGCTTTGCTTTTAAATTTTATAGAGATGATAAAAATAATTTAGAGAAGTGTCTAGCACCTCTTTCGAAAGGAACTCTGGAAATATCAACTTATTATTCCTAAGACCACTTCCAGTGGAAGTAGAGGCGAAAGCAATTATTGGGTTGTGTAATTTATAGATTCAGCACAGAAAATGCTAGGTGCAGTTGCATTTCCAAAATAGATCGTTTATTCAAGTTTATTCAAGTACTTTGGAAATCACTATTAAATATAAAACTGTATAAGAAATGCTAGGAAGAAAGGCTCAAGGATTGGGGTCAAGACTTGCCAGCTATAGTTACAACAGGGGTAATGTTGTCTTGGGTAAGTCACTCTGTCTTTCTCTAGAGTGACGATTCCTTCCAGAAGAGGTTGTTCAACCTCAACGTCCTTCTTACTTTGCACAGGAAAATTCTTATTTCTAAAGAGCTGACCTTTGCATTAGTAGATAGCTAACACCTCCGTGCTCTGCCCTGTAGATGCTAACAGAACCAGCACCACCCCCCACACACAGCTAGTACTAAGCCTACTTTTAATCCAGTTACACTAAACATATCTATCACTCAGATATCTCGAGGCATAGGTTCATTGGGAAGAAAGAGGGTAGAATTGCTCTGGTAAAGAAACAGTGCTGCAGATAATTAAAAACAAAACAAAGAAAACTTCTTTTATTGTCTTACATATTCCTTTCAAGTTGCCAGGTTGCACAGTAGGAGATGTGATTTCTTCGTAAAGCCAAACAATACATAATACATATTTTCTATGGTATTTAATTTGTCTTTAAAAATAAGTGAAACTTTGGGCAGATGGCTCAACAGGTAAAGACATTTGCTACCAAGTCTGATAATTTGAGTTTGATCCTCAGGACCCACATACTGGAAGAGGACAACCAACTCCTACAAGTTGTCCTCTGATCTCTACATGTATATGCAATGGAACACATATGCCTCCATTTTTAAAAATTGAAAAATTGACATATGCTGCAACATATATGAACGTCAAAACATATTATTCTAGGTAAATAAATGTAGACAAGAAGGAAAAATACTGTATGACTCTATGTGAAATAGTAAGAATACTCATCATTATGGAAAATGAAAGCAGGATAGAGGCTACCAGGCATTAGGAGCAAGAAGAGTAGGTTATTGCTTAGTGGGTACAGAATTGAAGTTTGGTACAATGAAAGAGATTTACAAATGGATGGTGTTGGCCATTTCCAACACTGTGAACACACTACAATGGAACTGTATGTTTAAGTAGTTTAATTTGTGGACTCTGCATTGTGTGCATTTTGTAATGAAAAGATGCAAGACAAAAATTAGAAAGTCAGGTTAACAAAGACAATATTTGCTCTGGAATCATACAAAACAATTAGCTACTTTCATAAGCATGCTATAAAGTCTTAGAGAAGCATGGTAATCTGTTTTAGAGGCAACAAAGGCAGAAATCTCCTCTTTGAATTAAGACCGAGAAGAGATAAAAAAAAAAAAAAACATGAGTGTGGAAATTTTTTCTCTTATAATGAAATTATACGTAGGGTAAAATCATTTCCCAAATGCAAGATGGGTATGTAGATAAAAAGATGTCTGTGGGGGGATTTACAGACACGTTAAGAATGGCAACTAACTGTGGAGCCCTAAACTGTGTGGCAAACTCAAGAAGTTCAGTTAAGAGAGCAGTAACATGGACTGTAATACCAAATAAAGGGACAGTCACATCCAGACACTACTATGTAGGTCCCATAGGAGAGGCACCACGTCTGCCATGTGCACACACACTCAGCAGGTCTTCAACAAGAATCTACTGAGGGAAATAATTATGCAGACTGGTCTTCCTCCATACAGTGTCTATTACCTAGTTCTTCTAATAACAAGTTGTCTGTATACAATGCCACCTAAGACATATTTATTCATTTGATAAAGTTACCCTAGGGGCAGAACTATTTAACCTTCAAGAGAAATTGAAGAATATCGAGAAAAAAGCAAAAGGACACTCTGACAGAAGGTAGAATAAGAAAAGTCAGGAGTCTATAAGAGCCTGTGGGGAGATGGGAAAGGTAATGTTCTGTGCCCATTTGTCTATGGAATTTTGGGGTATGGATCAAACTAAAAGACAAGCTAGGCCTAGATGGTGAGGGGTGCCATACTTTATTTTTACCCAAGCACTTTAATATGTCAGTATACAATGTGTTAGCAATCAGTAAACATATCCCCATATCAAGTAATAATCATGTGTTTGTTGTTCAGTGTACTGTGAATGTATCTAATTTCTGTTTTAAGCAAATATATCAGACTGAGGAATTATCTATTTATTAGTCTATGCTGGATGTTGAGATGCAAGAAGAAATGAGACTAGAAGAGACTATACAGGAGTCATAATTCTTAATATGAGAATACCAATGGCATTTATTAGACTCTTGTAGGACTGACGAAAATAAATGCTAAACCCTTTCCTAGTGCCTTTTAGGCCATGCAGTGCCTGGGTAGTCATCAGTAATGTTCCTATAAAGCAAAATCAGCATTTACCTTTGTTACCTAGCACACTGGAGATTAGTAGTGAATCAATGATTCCAATAAGTAGGAAGTCACTAAGACAGTCTTAAGTATCAAACATTCTGTTTTAACGGGGAAAGAAAAATGATAATCTACTTGTACACATTTTGATAGAAATGAGAAACTTTTCTTTGAAGACAGCTTTTATGAATGGAATTTAAAATCACCAATGTGTCATAAACCATGCTCTTCATATTTCCAGTTGCAGATACTTCAAAGTGAGTGATAATTTACAGATCTCTGACAAAGCATTCTGAGTATAGAGTAAGTCTGGAATTGTTCTGCCCTGAATGAATTGCCCACTTTTAACTGGAGTTCCCCTTTCCTCTGTTGCCTCCAAACAGGTTTCCTTATCCAGACTACTTACTCTTTGGGGGTGATAAGGAGGAGAAAAAAACACAGTAGTACGCTCTTGGTTTCCATAATACTTACCTGAATTATAAGCCACACCTGCTGTAAACATATTGGTTTGTTTGGGAACTAATAATTGAATCTTACAATTGAGACTTACAGGCACATGATTCGTCTGGGAAACAATATTGAGTTTTTAGGAGCAATTCACAAATAAGTAGAAGTAGAGTTTAGGGATATGCTGATATAAGGAGGATTCTTGTTAGGTATGTGGTAATCCCATTTAACAGTCATAGCAAGGGCTTATCCTGCCCTTTACACAGATATGTGACAGTCATTCAAGAACTTTGCTTAGCAAGGCAGTACATCTGGAAGTAAAATATGCTTGGCTAATTTGCTTCTCAGCCAGGAGCTGAACTCTGGCAAAAGGGAAGCAGTCAGGCAGGGACTGAAAGCAAGTACTTTCTCTTTTCTCATGGTTGGAAGCATAACGTTGGTGGCTATCTGTCATACACTTCAATCCACCCTAGCGGCTCAGCCTGTGAGTCATGTGCTGTGGCTAAAGGAAGCCAAGGGAAAGAAATGCTTGCCTGGCATTCATTGATAGCAGCTCCCCTGAGCTGAGCATAGCCATGACTGAGAGATGCCAATCATTTCAAGGGTCAGCAGGCTCTCCTTGCATCCATTTCTATGCTTCACTGCTCCTGCGAAAAACAGGTGAGAAAGTAAAAGGTAAGGATGCAAATAAAAGATTTGCTTGGACAGACACACAAAAAGTGCTCAGTAGCGGGTAAGTGCGGTAAAAGCAGAGTATGACAATCTCAAGGCTGCAAAGGGCAGAGAATATCAGACAAGTAGCCCATGGGTAAGCAGCAATCCCCCAGGACAGCCAGCCATGTTGCCTCCTTCTCTGGGGCAGCAGATAATAGAAGCTTTGAAATGTTAAACAGAGTCATCTCTGGATGACAAGAGAGAATCCTGGGAATCAGAGAATCCTAATGTCACAGGCCTTTCATTCTGGGGGGAAAATGTCTCTAGAAATCCACATTCTGTCTGTGGGCAACTTTCCCTGAACTGAGAGAGAGAGAGAGTGAGGATGAAAGCAGGTTGTAGAGACTGATTCGAAATGTCCATGGGGAAATCATGCCACTGTCCTGGGGGTTCCAAACTAATTGTCAGGATCTTAAAACCCTGTACTTTTCCCCACCAAGGACCCAATTATCTACTCTGTCTGCTGGTCTGAGATGCTGCTGCCTTGTGGTTCCATTCTACACCATCAAAAATAACAAGGTGCTTTTGTTCTTAAAACTGAAATCATCTCTACTGAATGATAGTCACATGTGCTGTCCAGATTTTCATCAAACTCTGGACTGCTTGCATGGACACTTGGAATCTGCCAAATGCTTCTTCTGCATCAATACTTTCCGTCCTAAATGTTTGAACTTGTATGTCCAAGGAGCTTATATGGAGGCTCTCTACTCCCCTATTGCTGAGATTGAAACTCCTTAACCACCTAGTTCACCCTTCCATTGCTGACTTGGCAAGTACTATTGTTCTGAACTATTCCCTAATCAGGTCCACTAAATAACTCTTTTTCCTCATTGTCTCCTAATTCTGACTTCATTACCCGACTCCACCAGTGGAGAGCAGGGAGGAACTGCTTAATATTGCAAGGACTTTACAGTTAACCACCCTTAGGCTTAAATACATTTATGCCAATTTCCTATTGAAAACTTGCATATAATAGATAAACTTTCTAGTCTTAATTTCTTACATCTGTAAAATGGCCCAAATGGTACCATACACCAGTGTCATGATAATAATTAGAAGTTAGTATTGGTAATGGGTTTATACTCAAAGCATTATCTTTGTAGTGTCTCCTAAATGTATTATAGCCATTCTGAAACGTTGATCTCTTATGCTGCCATTCTTTCATTATTGAATCTTGTTCTCATTTTATATTATTTTCACATCATACTCTCCCACCATCTATGACAATTAAAGTTTAAAATCATTGTCCATGAATTTCAACTTAAATATATAATTAAACTCCTTCCATTTGGAAGTCTAAGTAAGTCATTGTTAAGAAAATATTCTTTTCACTATGATATTATATAAAGGTATCCAGTGCTCTCTTGAGAAGAATATTCAGAAATAAGACCCAGAAAGGCTGTTCAAGTTAGCCATAGTCCAGATACTGAGTATACCAGAAGACTGCTTTTATCCTTGAATAGCTAATACTTTAACCCCCAGACTATTCAGTTTGCTAATACCATCTAATACTTTAAAAGAAAAAAGTCTGAAATGATTAGAAATTCTCAAAGAGGAAGAAAACTCTGAAACATTCAGGGGATGGAGACAGGTCACTTGAACAGCATCTTTCCACTATAAATAATATAATTTTTCATATTAAAATGACCAGATATTGGATCGCTTAATGGGTTTAAGTTACAGACAGAGATCTCCATTTGAAAGGAAGCCTGGAAGTCTAGTCATCTCTGTGAGTTGAATGCATTCCTAGTAAGTAATGCTTACATGAGTCCAGAGAGTCATCACACTCCTTCATTTACTCATTGAAATCAAGCCTAATATAAATTACCCAAAGGATCCTTGTCTGTTCTAGTTCACCACCAGACAACCTACTTTAGGAAAGGCAGAAAAATGAAAGAAGATAAGGAGAATAAAATAGTCACTCTAAAAATTTAAAACATAAGATTGTATAATGCTCATGTTCACCTCCACCTAGAATATGCATGCATTAATGCCTCTGCTTGAAAAGATGAGTGAGTTTGGAAGGCTGGTTATGGAGGAAGATGGATATCCTAGGCATTACATCACATCGTAGAGGAAGCCAAGGGACCTGGATTTTAATCTGTCTGGTCAGCTTTGGTTCTGAGATACACGCCAAGACAAACACTTTCATTGTTTGATTGTATAATTGCATCAGAAAATTCCAAATTTGAAAAACTCTAAAGTACTGTGATAATTAAATGATTTTGGAAAGGGAGAAATGTTCTATGTACCAAATATTTATCTCAATAAATAAAATGGAGATCTTCCACTAGGAACTAAAGTAACCTTACCACAGTCACCTATCTGATGTATAGTCAATATGCACTTGAAACCAACACCATGTCAATCATTCCTTAAGTGTTTGGTTGTCAGTATTACCCTCAGATACACTCAAGCCCCTTTTATCTAAGTTCTTACAGTCAATGCCACAAAGTTGGAGTTACAGTGCATTCGTCTGGTTGTATTTTAATTTTGCTAGCAAAAGCTGGTTTTCCTACTAAATAATAGGGTGGTAATAGATTGTGTTGAGTAAAATGAACAAACCCTAAATTCCACCATTTTTTTGTCTCTAACAAGGACATAACTAAAATTTTCTAACTTCAATTCACTTCTGTATATATTTTAATGGATTTTGTCCTTTGTCTATTTAAAATAACACCAATGGGAACCTTGACTTCTATACTATGAACATTATATTTCAAAAATGTTTTAGAATGATCCTCAAAGAGCTTTCTACTTGATCAGGGTCCTAGGATTCTGTCATGCTTTCTAATGTTTAGACTTCTAAAACATTTACCATGCAAATAAAATGATAGATCAGACATGCTATTAAACACTCAGATGACTTAATATACAGGCAAAAACATTAAATTCCCCTTGCTTGAAAGACACATACCAATTCTCTCTGTTCTCTGAAAGGAAAGTTAGAGAAAATCATGGACAGTAGAAGTCAATAAAACTAGAAATGAAATCATACAAGACAGACAGATGGAAATAAGTTTTTTTTTTAAAGTAAATTGCTAGATATATATGCCCAGCTGCAGAGGTTAATACTTAAAATGCCATCATTACAACACTGTAAGAAATCATCCTTTGATCATAAAACCTCAGAGGGCTCATATCAAAAAACTCAAACAGCAGCTGTTATTGCCTAAATGACTAAATGCCCTTAATAAAAATATCAGATAATCCAAACCCAATTAATTCAGAGCTCGTTTTTCTGGTCCCTTGCTTTTCAAATTAACAAAGTTTTTACTCTCCCTCACTGGTAAATGTTTCCTATCACATTCTATTTGCATCTAATTATTTCTTGAGGCACCAGATTTCACTAGTCTATGGAGCATGGGTTATTACAGGCTCTCTTCACAGGTGAAGGCATCAACATGATCAGACCTCACTTGTATTAGTGATCCATAGCACCAGTGTCACATACTCATAACAGCTCCATATTTCCCTGCAAAAGGCAAGTAAGTCCCTTCTAATGTAAAATAATAAGCAGGTGCCAATGGATATAGGTGGATTTGTTTGAAACACTAATTAAGCCCATTTTATTAAGTATTTTCCAGGTCCAGTAGCTATATTTTTTTTTAGAAAGCTCAGTAAGTCCTGGTTTGAAGATCTAAAATTTACACACACACACACACACACACACACACACACACGTGTGTGTGTGTGTATAATTTAATGTGTGTATATATATATATATATATATATACAAATGTATAATATATTGTGTTTAATTATATATGTATATAATGCACCCATTTAATCATATATATGTTCATTTATACATATGTGTGTGTATATTTTATATATGATATCTGTGTGTGTGTTTGTGTGGTTTGTGTGGTGAGGATAATATCATACACAAACACATACACTGAACTAGGAATTGGTATTGCATAGTACAAGTTACATCACAGTTATTGAAGAATTGAAGATGAGATTTTCTTATTGTTCATTATCCACCTTCATATCTACAGAAGTTCTTTAGCCAAGTGGCAAAACCTAAACATTTGTTAGGAAAATAAAAAGATACAGATGAAATATAAAAGTTCTGCTTAAAAGCTAGGCATCAAAATAGCTACATGGATTAGGGGAGGGTGCATGACCTTGGGTGGAGCTGTCTCATAAAAGCTCCATGAAAAAACCCAACCTGAACTGCTCCTCAAAGCATGAATAGACCTTCAGAGACCCCAGAATTTCCAAGTAATTCACCATCAAACTCCCACTACCTTCTAGAGAACAGTGCTAAGCAATTTGAAAATGCAAAGCACGGATTATGACAGGCTCTTGTTACATATGACCTCATAATTCAGTAAAGGTCACAGAACACAAATACAACATGTTAGAAACTACTGAAATGGGAAAAAAAAGCATTCGAGTGAGAAGTCTGAACATGACTTCTAGAGGCTATATTAGAATAAGTTGTTTGGTTTAGTTCTTATGTATTAATACTAACTATACATTGATGACAGGGTAGATGGATAAGAAGAAAAGTTCACTCTAAGACAGCGGTTCTTAATCTGGAGGTTGGGGGTCACATATCATATATCCTGCATATCAGATATTTACATTACAATTGATGGCAACAGCAAAATTTCAGTTATGAAGCAGCAACAAAATAATTTGATGATTGGGGGTCATTACAACAAGAAGAATTGTATTAAAGGGTTGCAGCTTTAGGAAGGTTGAGAATCACTATTGTAAGTTGAAGAAGAAACAAAAGTACTTTCTATTAAAAGCAAGAAATTCCCAATTTCAGGTGTTAACAGTGAAGTAGCATGTCCAGTATCCAGGACTTAGACATATTTAAGAGTAGATTTATTTTACTACTATTTATTTATCCAATGGCTATTGAATTTGTTTTCATTGATACTGCTCTAGACACAGGAAATAGAGTAGTCAACAAAATAGACTAAGATCCTGAGGGAACATAGATGGTAAAGAGACAAAATAATTTCAGAAATCGAAATTCCCTGAAAACAATGAAATCAGGTGAGTTATTCTCCGCCTCTGATCCTATCCATTAGTATGGAAGCTATTTAAAATCCACAGACTAGATATTAACTTGGATTAAAAAAAAGTCATGAGAGATAAAGAGACTTGAAAAATGGACTATGTTTGGCATGTCAAGGTCATGCCAGACTAAGAGCTTCACACAGTTCATGGGGAATTACTGTTTAAGTAAGTGTTAAGAATTTATTTTTTATTGTGTTAGTTTTTTCCTTTTTCTTTATTAAGAAATTTTCTACTCACTCCACATTCTATCCACAGATCCCCCTTCTCCCTCCTCCCACTCCCCAGCCCTTTTCCCCAAGCCACCCCGCATCCCCACATCCCCCAAATCGAGGTCTCCCATGGGGAGTTAGCAGAGCCCAGCACACTGAGCCTAGGCAGGTCCAAGCCCCTTCCCACTGCACCAAGACTGTGCAAGGTGTCACACCTCAGGCACTGGATTCCCAGAAGCCTGACCATAGACCAGGGATAGATCCCAATCCCCCTACCTGGGTCCTCCACAAACAGTTCGAGCCAAACAACCATCTTACGTATCCAGAGGGCCTAGTCCAGTCCCATGGGGGCTCCACAGCCACCAGTCCACAGTTCATGGGCTTCCACTAGTGTGGCCAGTCATCTCTGTACGTCCTCCCATTATGATCTCGACGTCCCTTGCCTGCAGAATCTCTCCTCTCTCTCATCAATTAGATTCCCAGAGCTCAGCCTGGCGCCTGGTTGTGGATCTCTGCATCTGCCTCCATCAGTCAATGGACAAAGGCTCCATGATGATGCTAGGTTATTTGCTAGGCCGGTCACCAGAGTAGACCTGTCCAGGCACCCTCAGGGCAACTGTCAGCAGACCAAGGTGGGGTCAACCTTATGGATTTCTGAGAGCCTCCTCAGCACCCTGCCTCTTCCTATTCCCATGATGCCCTCATGTATCATGGTATCTTCCTCCCTCCCCTCCCACTCTGTCTCTGTTCCAGCTTGACCCTCCCATTTCCCTGTATTCTCATCCCCCACTCCTTACCCTCTTCTACCCCCAACACCCAGTCCACTCATGTAGATCTCATCTACTTCTCCTGGATGACACATCCATGTGTCCTTTCTAGGGTCTTTCCCCATTAGCTAGCCTCTCTGGAGTTGTGGGTTGCAGTCTGGCCATCCCTTCCCTCACATTTAGTATCCACTTATGAGTGAGTACATACTATGTTTGTCCTTCTGAGTCTGGGTTACCTCACTCAAGATGATATTTTCTGGTTCCATCCATTTGCCTGCAAATTTCATGATATCATTGTTTTTTACTGCTGAGTAGTACTCCATTGTGTATATGTGCCACATTTTCTTTATTCATTCTTCAGTTGAGGGCCATCTAGGTTGTTTCCAGGTTCTTGCCTTTAGGAATAATGCTGACATGAACATAGTTGAGCATGTGGCCTTGTGGTAAGATTGAGCATTCCTTGGGTATATGCCCAAGAGTGGTATAACTGGGTCTTGAAGAAGACATATTCTCAATTTTCTGAGAAACAGCCATACTGATTTCCAGAGTGGCTGTACAAGTTTGCATTCCCACCAACAGTGGAGGAGTGTTCCTCATGGGGAATTATAATCAAGGTCAAAACAATCAGAGACATTTTATCACATTTTACCAACCCTATAGTCCTGAGGTTGGTGCTGGAACACGAACTGTGTGTTATGGGTCCACAGTGTAACAGCGCCGTGTCATCCAAGCCAGAAAACAATGGATATATCTCATGGAGCAGAACTGCTGCTACTTCAGTACTGAGTTTCATGTTGTGCCATCTGCATGCAACTGAAGCACAGTAAGCTCATAAGTCAGCTGATGGTGTAGCAGAAGTTAAATAAATCAACAAAACATGTCCCCTTCTAAAAGGAGAGTCTGAGGAGCACTTTTTTATAATGATGACTACTATCATTTATTGTGTTTTAAATATCTCATTCTATTCTAGCTGGATCTCTGTGTGTTATATTATCATTATCCCTATTTTAAAAGAATGGAACCTGTACATTGCCAGAGTCACGTGGGTGGAAAAAGTCAGAGCTACTTCTGGAATGGGATGCTTTTGACTGTTAACACCAATGCTCTTCACTCTGCTCCTCCATGTCTGTGTGTATTACAGTTTAAATATTGAAGCAGTTCTCCCTGAACATCAAGGCATTGAAAGCACTGTTTCTATCCTATTGAAAGGTTATTGGATAATGAGAACACTAACTTATCAGTGAATTAGTCAGCTGATGAGTTCATAGCTGAATGGGCCATTACAAGATGGGCTATGATTGGAGAAGGTGGGTCACGAGAGAGTATGCCTTTGAACATCATACCTTGTCTGCTATCCCTCCCTCTTACTTTGGTGGCAGGCATGAGGTGAACCGCCTCTCTTTGCCATGTCCTTTATACCATAATGTGCCTCCTCACCACAGAACCAGGGATATAGAGACAAGTGACTATGGACTGAAACAGCTGAAATCATGATCCAGAATGAAAGTCTTCTCCTTCAAATTGTTTCTGCCAAATTTTTGTCATAGCAACTCAAAGTTAGCAGTGGCTAACACAATGTTTGTCTGTATCACTATATCTTGAATCTCTTGAGGCAAAGGACATAGATTTTCCAGCTTTGTTCAATTAGTACTTGGTACATAATATAATTTTAGCGAATACTGAAAAGATAATTCAGAGATAACAACAAAAAGGATTGTGTATTATTGAATGGGAAAGAAGGACTAGAAGAGGAAAAACAATTTTGAAAAGTAGTGATATAAATAAACCGAGGACAAGTATCAAAATGGTGATGATACAAATAGGAAAAGCAAGGGCTTAAGAAAAATTGTTACAAGGTAGAACCTCCAGATTTGGTGATAGGTTAGATATGAAAATCTAGGAAAAAGAAATAAATAATAATATTGGTGCTGGAAGCTAAGAAACTAGGGCCTATGGGCCCTCTACAAGGAGATGTCCAGGCAGAAGACACTTAGAGATGTGCCAAATAATAGTCCTATATATCATGTGGTCTCATTTAAATTGTATAAAGACATTGTGAAATGGCACCAGCATTTCCTTGGAGTGTTGGAAATATGGGCTGAACGGGAGAGCTAGGAAGGTGCTCTGAAGCTGTCCTTCACAAAACTGAGAGAATGTCACTCACCAACTACACCACGGGGTGGGATGTGTGGTGGAATGGATGGACATTGCAGAAATAAATCCTCCCAATTCATTATTTGACTACCTCACTGTACTAAGTCCTTCTTGGAGATGAGTTATTAGGTACTGATTCTTAAGTATGCCATCAGACATGTGCTTTGTTTTCAAATGGAAAAGTATCTCCTTCTGAACATTGGGTTTATCTCAAAGGGTCAATGTTTATGTGAATATTTTTTAATCTCTTTTTAGGTGAAAAGGTGACTGTGTGAAGTTATGGACTAAGAGTGAATGATTTTCAGTACAGAGTGTCTATGTCAAAGACATATCTTATCTATAAAATGAACAGTCATTTAATTATGTCGTGGCCTATAAAAGGACTGTACAGGACTTATTCAACTTTCTACTCTGCTGTCCCTGTAATTAGGAAGACTCCTATATTTTCAGAAATTAATCTATTATCCTATTTCATAGTATTTAACCTGGTGATCTTTTAATTCATTTAAAGTCTCCTGAAACTTAACAGAATCTCATGTTCCTTCACAGGACAGTTGACGTGGCTTTTTTTCTCTTTACTGCATCATAAATCTTGGCAAGGGCGTTCAGTGAAAAGGAACAGCCTGTAGAAGGAATCCTGGCTCAGAGATGCCAGCGAAGATGAAAGAGCTGATAGGAGCCTGGCTGGTGTCTTCAGGGAAATTGTCCTCAGCCTTCTGAGGTTTGGTGAGGCTAAGAAGAGAACACTCCCTAAGTTAATGGTCCATTCACAGGGTCACTTCTCAACACAGATAAGTTCTGGAATTTGGAAGGGTTAGACTAAGAAAACTAGAATAACCCCTGTATGCCTACTATCACAAAGAATCTTTCTATGTATTTGGCTAGTGTGCTAAAGCTGCACAAGATGACACCTGAAGACAAATCCAGAAGGTTGGACTCCACCAGGAACAATGTTAATTTCTACTATTGCTTGCTATTACCTTGGGAATCAGAAAATCCAGCATGCTTACTTGTAATTGATTTTACTCCCCACTCTTTGTGTGCCCAGCTTCCAAATAAACACATGGAGACTTATTCTTATTTATGAATGCCCGGCCTTAGCTTTGTTTGTTTCTAGCCAGCTTTTCTAATTTAAATTATCCTGTTTCTCTTTAACTACATTTTGCCTCTGGGCTTTTTATCTTTTTTATTCTGTATATCTATCTTTCTTTTCTTCTTACTCCATGGCTAGCTGTGTGGCTAGGTGGCTGGCCTGTGGCATCCTCCTCTCCTCCTTTTTTTTTTTGCTCCTCTCTTCTTGCTCTCTTCCCTAGATTTCTCCTCTTATTTATTCTCCCTGCCCACCAACCCACCTATTTCTCTCTCCTACCTCACTATTGGCCATTCAGCTCTTCATTAGACCAATCAGGTATTTTAGGCAGGCACAGTAACACAGCTTTACAGAGTTAAATAAATGCAACATAAAAGAATGCAACACATCTTCGCATCATCAAACAAATGTTCCACAGCATAAGTGAATGTAACACTTCTTGAACTAATATTCCACAACACTTACTCGGCTGTTGTTACACACGGAATGTTTACGTACATTCAGGATTACATGTTGAGGGTCAAATCTAAGAGGGATGGCATAAAGGGGCAGGGGCTTTGGGACGATTGATGTTAGGTTATGATGGGTTTCCCTCTGTGAGATTCACGTCCTCATTGACCTCACATTCTCAGAATCTCTACCTCCCTCTCTCTGTCTCTTTCTCTCTATCTATTCCTCATTCCTTCCCCACTTTTCTTTCTCCATCTTTACATTTCTTTCCAGGAAACAAGGAAGGATTATATGAACACACAGAGGTGTCTGCCCACCATGATGAGAACTCATCCTAGTAAATAAGTCTACCTATGCATTGACCTTGATTCTCCAGAACTACAAGAAACCAATGTATGTTGTTTAAGCTACTCCAATAATGATATTGGTTATAGTAGTCTGTGGTGACTAACACATCTTTTAAGTTCTTTACTAAGTGTTAAAGAGTCACTTTAACCTTCCTCTTAGTTTATTACTCCATGAGCAGAATGGTTTCATTGGATCAAACTCTAGGATGCCTTTCACTTATAATGATCCCCAAACAACATTTTCATTTCCCTCCATATAGACCACACTTCAGGGTGGTCTGTGGGGAATATTCTGGAAGAGGGGATCAGGGAATAATGAATGCAGGACCCTTAAATAAGAGGACTGTGGGGAGTAGAACTGGTGATAAACACAGAGAGAAAGACAGGGTTCACCCTCATTCCATAGCAGGGGAATGTTCGTATGTATTTTCAACTAACATCTCAGAAGTTATGAGAGCCATACCCCATTTTAAAGAAACTTTTAAAAAGCCAAATAATAGGTAAAACATTTAAGCGTAAAAACTGGAAAATTGGAGAGCTAGCCTGATGGTGAATTTCCTTTAAAACAAAACAAAAAATAAATAAAATGATTAAGGAAACTATGAAGAAAAGAGAAATTAGTTGGAAATTCAGACAAAATGATGATTTCCACAGGCCAACTGAAACATGACATTTTCTCCAAAGGACTATGCAAAATATACATATTTAGTCAACAGACACATGTTGAGTACCTGGAATATCGTAGGCACAATTTTAGATACTAGATATATGACTTTATATGTAGATATATATGCATATAGGTCTCCCATTATACTAATCAAAATATAACTTTCCATTATTCATTACAAAGGTAAGCTTTTTTTATGCCTCATGTACTCAGAGACAAATATGTTTAGTGTGCCATAATACAGTGAATTTTCAGGACAGATGTAGCATTTAATCATATTCTAACATAAAAACAATCCCTAAAACTCCATGAAGCAATTGTACTCTGAAAAAAATTAATAATTTGTAGCTAAATCAATTAATATTTTATTAGGATAATCATAGAGGAATCTAATAGCAGACAAAAGTACCAAGAAGGACATTTCTATCCCATTCATTGAAATAAAAGACTACTTTAGGTATTGGAGACTTTGGAGTAATACACAGACTAGAGAGAGAAAAACAGAGAGAGCATACCCTTATAGATCAGTAAGAAAATATAGATTTTTAAATGACTACCACCTTTGCAAATATGCTAAAGCTTAGTTTAGTAGGGATGTATGCATACAGTGCAGTGAAAGAAATACAATAATCTGTCAGGCACAGGCAAAACCACAGGAGGTCAGCAGCATCTGCACAAAGAACCCATGGGTGCTTAGATTATCAAAAGCCCGGATAGGATGGAGAGGTGGCTCAGTGGTTAAGAACATGGACTGTTCTTCCAGAGGACCAAGGTTAACTTCCCAGCACCCACATGGTAGCTCACAACTGTCTATAACACAGATCATAGCTGAGGTAAACTCTCCATATTTATGAGAAATTAAGGGACAGAGACATGGAGGTGACCTAACAGGTGCCACTCAGTGAATGACAGGGCCAATTTACAGACCTAAATTTGTCTTTAGGTCTTTCCTGACCATATAAGTTGCCAACTGCATAGATGGATCAACACCTATAAGGTACTTATAGTACTGCTAGCACAAAGGAGTCATAGTCATTGCAGGGAATCAGAATTCATTGTCACTGCTTGGAAACTTCATAGAGAAATGCAATATGTGAGTTATAGAAACACACATACACACACGCTCACACACACACACATTCACATGGAGGTTAGCAAAGAAGTAAACATTCCTCTCTATTTGCTCCCAAATTTATCTCATATACTTTCTTGCCTGTACTCACCGATTAGAGAAAGGGGGGATTCAGTTAGAAAGCTCACAAAAACAGCAAGCAGCTAGGACCCTGGCAAGGGCTAATATGAAATTGCAGGGAGTAACAATAGCATCACCATCTGCCTATCCAGATATCACTGAAGCTGGGTACTTGATGCTATTACACAGATTAGCTAGAACTCCCGGGTCCTTCTCCCCCTCCTGAGCAATTAAGGACAACAGGGTTTCAGACTCTCACAATGCTCTGCTCCCAGAGGCCCATGGACAGCTTCAGCATGCCTTGCAGGTGCTCTAAACATTATCCTAGACAAGGGAAGAGGAGAAATGAAAGAGATTAATTTGCAGATGAAGACCCAAAAGCATGAAGAGATTAAATCACTTGCCCTGGTGTCCCATGGAGAGACTGAAAGGAGGGGGCTCCAAGTTTCCCCAGCTCTGGGCTCTATTCAGCCACTTCAGAAGACCTTCAGAGAAGGGAAAATAGCACTCCCATGGAGAGGTGTGCAGCCCCTCATTACCGCATGGAGGTGGATGCTTATTATCACTTCCCCTAGAGCCCCTGAACAGGCAGGCTGGAGAATTGCTTGACCCTTGTTAACCCTTTCGTCTCTGGGCTTGAGGACTTCATTTACCCATCCCTTGTACAGGGAGCAGGATACTAGATTTAGGAATCCCTTAAGTATCAAACTGGTACATGAGAAATACAGCAAGGAGAATACGGACAATGGCATGGCTAGTTGATGGTTTGTTGTTTCATCCCTCTGCTGGGAACATATGCAGGCCAATAAAAGCTTAATAAACAGTCCTGTGGTAGGGGAAATACAGGAACACTCTGAATGTGCTGACTAATTTCCACAGCAAACTCCTCAAATTATTTTAATCAAGAAGGGGTCATGCTGATTATAAATCTCTACGACTTAACAAATGGCTCTTGGGAGCCAGAAGTCCCACTCCAGGATGGAGAGCCATTATCAAAAGATATCATCCTCATTTCCCGTGTCTCTAACCTCATCGCCCTTTTCTAGCTCTAGCCTCAGGTTAAAGCTCAGCACTTGGTGGTACACAGCAACATTTGCTCAAGAACTCAAATAAGATGACTCCAGCTCAGAGGAGCCCTTCCAATCAACTATGTTTTCTTGATGTCTAGAACTGGGGTTTTGTTTGTTTGTTTGTTTTTCCTTTTCATGTCTTAAAAAAAAAACTATTTCTTCTATGGAATTTTCTCTGTCATTTTCAGCTGATCTGTTATTTAATACTTATATATTCAGGACTTTTATATTTATTTCCCATGCTAGATACTAAACTCCTGGAGGGTGGGAATGATTTCTCATTCATCTTTGTATCCTTAAAAGGATCCTTGCCTGGGCTTTGCACAAAATCAGTACTCAATAAAAATTGAATGAATGAATTATGATGAATCAAGAATTATGCTGGGATGCTTATGGATTAAGAATAATTCAGTGTTTTGCCCCAAATGGGAAACTTTGAGATGTTAATTACTTACAGTATGATTTGAATAAATGAACACAAGTTGCCTCACTGACTGAACATATATCCCTTTCCAAAGGAAAGCAATGGAAGGTATTTTCATAAAGATAACTACCAGATGATTCTTATGTGAGTCTGAGTATTCCACACTCTGTGCTCTTGTCAGATCAGAGATGTTTCTATCCTTCTGAAGAGTGTCCTTCCTCTGGCTAACACCTGTCTGCTGGTTAAATGCCAAAAGAACAATACCAGACAATGGTTTAACCCTAGTGTTGGCCAGAACAAACATTCCAATGCCTCTGGCTAACAGATGCAGACCAGGGTGTGGACTAGAAGATTGGGAAGATTTAAAGTTTCTCATCCTCCCATGTTCATGTGGCACTGGATACGGGGCCAGCTTCAAAGTAAACATATACATAGATTTATGTCTCTTCATAAAATGACATTGTGTTTGCACATGACCCCTACAATCTTCTGCTCAATTTCAAACCATTACTTACAGTGTGACTTACTCTACCATGTAAACACTCTAATATATAGTGATTAACTGTAGTGTTTAGGGGATAATAACAAGGAAAACCTGCATGCGCATGCACAGTTTACACAAGACATTAAGAAAATCTGTCCAGTCTATAGCTGTTTGAGCCCTTAGACCCAGGATCTGTGTGCACAAACACAGAGTATGCGATACAATTAAATGTTTTATAATATTCCTTACTTTTACTGTAACATTTTCAAGACATACATGTTCAATAGAAAGCGTATTTACCTCTATTTATTTATTTTTTACTTGTATGTGTGTGTATTCGTATGTATGTGTGCATGGACCTCTATTTATTTTTTACTTGCATGTGTGTATATTCAGGCGTGTGTGTGTGTGCATAGCTGCACATGTAGATGTCAAGGATACCATCAAGTGTTGTTCCCAAGGGGCTCTGCACCTTTTTATTTAATACAGTCTCTCATTGGCCTCAGATTCCAAGTTGACTATGCCAGCTGGCCTATCTCTGTTGCCCGAGTTCTGGGATTACAAGTGCACATGCCTTAATGCCATCATACCTGGCTTTTTTTACATGGGTGCGGAGGATGGTACTTACGTCCTTGTTCTTATAAGGCAAATATTTTACCAACCAAGCCATCTCCCAAGACCTTTATTTGTATTATGACATGATTTTGAGGTAGAAGTAAAAGAATTATGATGTTATAAAAAGTGTTAAAATATTAAGGGACTGTAAGTCAAGTATGGTTTGCAGGTAGAAAGGCAATATAATATGATTGACATCACAATGTTTCTGCCGGCACAGTTTTTCTCTGGACAGTCTACTAAATTATTTTAACGTTCAAAACTGAAGCTATTACAGTTATACGCTTTAGCCATTATTTTGATTTAAGCTCTATCAGATGTTTTTTGTTTTTAGGTTGTTTTTTTTTTCCTTAGAAAAAAATATCTGGAAGTCGTGGCATGAGAGTATTTAATTTCTCCTTATATTTAACCATATTTCTCTATCTCAAAAAGTATAATATACAGTCTGCCTTGAAACTTTGTAGTTCATCGTGCTTCAAATTCCAAAACCATGTGTGTTTTTTGTAGGCAGTCTGTTACTGCCTCCACGTGTGTGTTTCTCTCTGCAGAATGTTATCCGCATGCAACCCACTGTTCCATCTCTACCCTCCCCTTCCCTTTGTGCCAAGCCATGTCAGTTCCAAATGTGGAGTTGTGATACGGAAGCAAAAGGTACTTGAATATTCAGAAGATTTAGTAAAGTTGACAGTGGCCGTCCCCGGGAAGACTTCCAAGACAAGAAAAAGCAGAGAACACATTGCAGATACTCAGTAGTGCAAACGCAGTGTCATGCTGCTGTACTATAGAGATAGCCTTGTGGATGTGTGCTGTGAGAAAATGAGCTAATACCGATGGAAGAGTCTGATGAAGAACAATGGCTGGACTTCTCGAAGCTGTGAAACAGAGCTCAATAGCAAATACAGCCCATGTCACAAAGTAGTGAGGGCATCCTGATGACTACCACTCATGCGAGTACTGTGTAGGGAAAGCCAGTTTATATGTTTTTCATACAACTGCCAATATTCAGCATTCTTAAATAAAACTATTATTTTTAACATTAAATTTATTCTTTTCACTTGGATTTTTAGATGGGAAACTGAGATCAGGGAGATTAAGAAATTTGTCTAATGTTATACAATGGATAAACAATGAAATTAATCTACAATCGTGTCCCTCAGGGAGACCATATTAATACTCCCTGGACACTTTCTCTTCTATTTCTTAGGTATGATGTGACTGGTGTGTCATTTTCTGTATCGTCTGTGATCTCTCCAACCTCTCCACTTGTAGCTATTCTGGTTAGTTTTTTGACACAAACCCAGGCACACCTTAGAAGAGTGAATTACGGTGGAGGAACTGTGTCCATCAGATTGTACTGTGGAAATGCCTATGGGACATTTTCTTGAATACTATTCAATGGAGGTGGTCCCAGCCCACTGTGCATGGTACCATCCCTGGGCAGGTGGGCCTAGGCTCTCCAAAAAAGGTAAATGAACAAGCCAAAGGAAGCAAGCCAGTAAGCAGTGCCCCTCCATTGTCTCTGCTTCAGTTTTTGCCTCCAGGTTCCTGCCTTGAGTTCCTGCCATAGCTTTCCTCCATGGACCTTAGCCGGCAAGTCACATAAAACCTTTCTTCCCCCTTGTTGTTTTGGTCATAGTATTTATGTCAGCAACAAAACTCAAACTAGGATGTCATCCTTTAACTTCCCAAAGTGTTTCTCTGGGTTTATCAGTGGAGGAGTCCAGATTGAAAGACCACAGTAGAGACATATGATGCAGAGACTGGGTAATCACAATTCCTCATCAACCTTAGAACAGCAATTAGATCTGGAATGAGCACATGGCCCAGTGAAACTAAGAAGTTGTTTGGAAAGGAAGAACATAGAAAGATGAAAAGCACCTTATTGCTTTGTAACTCATGCTGGTGTTTAATTGTGGTTGGAACAATACTGAGAGGTTAGACTTTCAAGAGGTGACTGGGCCATGACATCCTTGCCATTATGGGTAGGATTGCTGCCACTATAAAAGGATGATTTGAACCTCACATGGGTACTCCTTGTACCCACTCCATGTGATAATATAGTGAGAAAGCCCTTACTAGATGCTAGCACCTTGATAATGAAATTTTTCAAGCTTCAAGGAGCATCAGTAAGTTTCTGTTTATTATAACTTACCTCATCTCACATATCTTATATTAACGGCAACATTAAAAATTACATTCTAGAAACAATGGCACTCAAATACCAAACAACCTGGAATTGTGCACCATTTTTCAGTCTGTAAAAATCTGTGTAAAAATTATATGAATACAAATTAAAAGCAAAACTAAGAGAGGATGAAGGAAGCTGGAGATATGAGTCGAACCCCTGGATCCAACTATACCTGAATAGGGTACATCCTATTCTGTTGGGTCATTGAAACCAAAAATGACATTTCATTGTGTGAGCCACCTCTCCATTTTCAACAACTTTTACTTACTTTTTTCTTACTTCTGCGTCAACATCTCCTGAGCCCCATCTTAAGCTACTGCTCCATGCCTGTATTGTTGCTATGCCCCCTTGTTCTATTCTTCTGGAAATTACCAGCTTGCTTGTACCACAGATCTTCCACTGGCTTCCCTGCTGTGTTTATTTCAACAGGGAGAACAAAACTACTTTACACGTAGCTGGAGATAAATGAATGCCCATTCTACTATGGTACAAGTTCCAACAAGAGATGATTGGAGCTCATCACCTAATATTTGCTTGTTGCTTCCTTGGATAATCAGATTAGAAGCATGTTCATTACAGCTCTAAGTCTGAGAGGGGCCCATCATACTGAGCCCATCACAGTGCTTTCTAGACTCCCTTGCCATCACATTCCACAGCCTACTACCTCAGTGTGCAGCATCTCAAGATCTCCTTGCTAGATCAATCTAGACTATGCCACCTGTTAGTAATATTTGATATGTCCCCTAATCCTCTGTGAGGAACAACCTCCTTATTTTGCTTCTGTGATGTTACTGTCTGTTAGCATCTCATTCATGTCCTTCTCTTCCTCACTTTGTCCTTTAAATGCCATATTCTCCAGGACGCTGTACTTAATCATATGCATTTTAGAGTCCATCCAACCAGGGTCTTCCTGACCACTCACAGCCATCCCTAAATCTTCATGCCCAACTCACTCATTTGAATGAGCAAGCAAATGTATCTCCTGTTCAGAGGAAAGAACAGATAACTGTGGCTTGTTTATTTCTTTTTGCTTTGGTTTAAACCAATTGAGTACCTCACAGTAAATACAAACACAGTCCCCAGTTTGAATGCACTTATTTCCTTCTTTACTTGTTACTTGTTTCTTAAAGAGGGAACCTCATAGTGCGCAATTACACATGTTTCTGAGGACATATGATAGTCTATGCCTGCTTTTCTGCAGCTATGATCTCAAATTATTCTAAGTATTTATCTATATATTGTTTTCTATGGATTGAAATTTCCTTGATGAAGAATTTGGAAATTTTCAGGGAGGAGGAGATAGTCTGCTGGCAGCTATAATGCTGTATCTCCTTGCTTCACAAATTTCTCTTAAAACTTGCAGACCTCAGAATATTGAAAAACTGTGGAATATGGTTTCTAATTACATATACTCTGTCTGTGGAGACACTAGGATTCCTGAGAGATATATTCACTGTGGTAGAACTGAAGTCCAAGGTTCTGACCCCTGGAAGAGAACTAGGAGAGCTCACTGATCTCATGGATTGTGTTCCATTGATGATCTATAAATACATAACCTGCCTACTAACTCTATTCTCCCAACTGAGCAGCCATGCTCACCTCAGTAGTGTGCCTTTGTTTCTGCATCTTGCCAGAGTTGCTCTGTTTTGCTTTTTGTTTTCTTGTTCCCAAGGGGTTACTTCTTGAACTCAATCACATTACAACCGATTTCTATCTACATAAAGCACATCAAGACATGATCTCTAATTAATCTGCTGTGTTCTGCCCAATTTGCATTGTAAATCATAGAAACCCTGCCTTTTGTTATCTCCCTCTAGGGAAAGACTCATCAGAAACCTGATTTAGACAGAGGTGCTACAAGGAGTCATGATACTCCCAATCATGTTCTTCAGGTACTTTTCCTGTAGTTGTCTGGAATAAAGTGGATTCTAGACTGTTCCTAAATGAAACCTTAGCCAAAGGTCTATCTTTTAAATACACAGGAGGCAAAACAACGGAATGCATAAGAAGGAATACACCAAGATGTTCCAACCCCCTTTCCTAGCATGTGCGGTTGAATTTGGAGAGAATAAAATTATTTGCTCCTCCCTCATAATAAAACATGCATCTGAATCCAGTCAATCCCACAGCAGCATCTAGTAAACAAGACACAGGTGGTTTCAATTCCTGTTTAGTCTGAGTTTAAGGTCAAGAGGATAATTCTAAAGAGTATCATGTTCTTCCTGTTCTGTCATGTCACGTGAGATGGACTTAGGGTGGTTGGACTTTTTTCCCTAAAAGCAGAGCTTCGCAGGGTGAAGAAAGAGCCCTAGTACCTGGTTGTGTAGCTTCCATTTGGCAGGGGCTATCAAGTGTCACTCTCATCAATATCCAAGGCCAGTAAACTGAATGTAGTTGGTACTCTCCCTGGCCTGCCTTGACAGTCTTGGAGTGTAGGATCCAAGCTACTGTCATCTAACCAACCTTGGTCACTTTCCCAAGACCTAGTAAACATTACTTGATGCTTAGAGCCTCCTAACCAAGAGATTAGAAGACAGCTGGCACCTGAGAACATTAGGTGGCACTTTCTATTCCTCTGCTTCTTGACTTTCAGAATACTAGCCCAGCACTGGTCCCCTGAAAGTGATGAGAAGTCTAATCCATATTGATTCTTCTTGATGTTAGCCACAGGTATATCTATCATCTTTCTTTTTTCATATAAAAGCTTTCTTAAATTACCCTCTCTGTATGATTAAATTATGCTGTTATCTTGCTCCAAAGAAATTTTTGTAAATCAAGATTTTTCACCATTTACTACACAAAGAAACTTCTCTGATGAGGTCTGAGAGCTCTACTAACCTATGGGTATATTTATATGAATCTACATGACAATTTGATACTGTGTTTATTTAGTAAAATAATCGAAGTAGTTTCACCACTGGGACCTTTGAGTTTCCCAACCATAGCTCTTGACCAGATCTGTTGTTCTGCCATTCCAGTGTGAATAGAATAATTGTCAGTGGACTGCACAACCACATCCTGCCCCTTTCCCAGGCTGAGGGATCATCATGGAAGAGAGGCCTGAAAGATTGTAGGAAACAGTGGTTGGAGAGGACCAGAGAAAAACAGTGTTTTCGGAAAATGACAGGACCACTATGCTCATGAATTCACTGCAACTAGGGTTACCAGTATAAGACCTGGACAAGATGAAGACAGGTACCATCCCAACATGGATTAGGAAAGGTTCCATGAGTCCTGGCCCCTAACTGAAGAGCTATGGGGAGGTAGTGTCTTCTGAAAGAGGGAGAATCAGTTATCTTTAAGGTTGTGGCTCTTGGTAGGTCAATACTGTTGCGGTGAATGGCCCCACACTCAAACATATATGGACAGCACTAACAGGAGTAGACAAATTGTTGAATTTTTAAAAAGAATAGAGGGCATACAGTTGGTAGTTGGATAGAATTGACTGGGAAGACCTAGTTAGGGTGATATGATCAAAATACATTCTATGAAACTCTCAAATTGATAAAAAAAAATTCTTAAAAATAAAAATGTAAAAAAAAAAAAAAAAAAGATTTTCATGATATTTTCAACTGATGCTACTTTTAAAATTCTATTCTCTGTCCTGAATAGAAAGAGTTTAGAAGTAACATTTGTAGATATAACAGTAAATATAAATGGCATTTACAGGGAGTTTTGGAAAATATTGCTAACATAAGAAGGGAATTTAAAAGTCAATGCAATGGTCAATATTTTCATTCTGCAGACTGAAAGCTGTAATTTTTGCAACCACTCAATGGCCATAAAGGAACATTATCTGTGTCTACAACTTCTAAGGAATTTTCCTTAGAACAGTTAATTCAATGAACAAGTTACTACCTCTTCCTTTAAGAACATTCTAAATGAGACAGTTTGTTAATCTACAGAAAGAAAGATTGGGCTAATGAGAAATCTATGGTATATGGAAAACCTGAACCAAAAATGTGTAACAGATGGGTCTGATGTGAGCAAGAGCTAGATGAAGGGGCAGTCCTCATTAAGTTTGGGCACCACTAAGCATTCTAAGCTCCATTATTCTTCTTTAAATGCCTTCTCTCTTAACTTGGAAATTAAAAGAAGAATCCAGTCATAGCCATCTGCAGTTGCATACCCAAGTCACGTGAAAGTAAAAATAGCTTCCTGCAGCATGGTATTCTACAAAGACTTAAGGTTGAAATGTGTCATTTACATACGCTACTCAGTAGGATGCAGAGTTCCCAAGTCTTAAAAACAAAAGCCAGGATTCAGAGAAATGCTGTGCTTGTCTTTAGGAGAGTGTTTTCAATTTGACACTGAAGCTGCAAGCTACTGTCATCTTGCTTGATGAACACATTGGTTAGAAATTTTGAGAAGGATTCTAGAGCAACTTTCTCCCCAGAGGCTGTTTAGACAGCAGGCAGTCTCCTCATTTGCCAGTGAAGGAGAAGCTAGTTTTAGGAGGAGGCTGAAAGTACAGGCTTAAACTTTAGACAATGATTTATCACCTGTTGCTCCTGGTGCATCCAAGCACACCTGATCACAACTGTACAGTTCTGACTTTTAAATTACAGTTTTCTTCTGGAAGGTCATTCATTCCTCACAGTCTCAAGAATATAAAGAAAGGCTCTTAACATACATGTTTAATAAACATATTTTTCTTTAGCTAAAAGTTTCCTGTATCCACCGGTCCACAGCAGCTCAGACCCAAGTAAACTCACAGAGTCTTATGTTAATTAAAACTGCTCAGCCATTAGTTCAGGCTTACAACTGACTAGCCCTTACACTTAAACTCAGCCCATTTCTGTTAATCTATAAGTTGCCACATGTTCCATGGCTTAACCTGTGTGCCATTATATGCTGCTCCCTTGATGGTGGACTGGCATCTCCACACTCAGCCTTCCTTTTCCCAGAATTCTCCTTGTCTGCTTATCCTGCCTATACTTCCTGCCTGGCTACTGACCAATCAGCATTTAATTTATCAACCAATCAGAGCAACACATATTCACAGCATACAGAACATCCCACAGCATTTTTCAGTCCTAGAATACTTTTATGTCTATAATAAAGTTGCCAAGAAAAAAGAGATCCCATAGACCCCAAGTACATGGTATTTTAGTATAAACACATGCATAACTGGGGTATATGCATTAGTGTTGCTACTGTAGATTCTTAATTCAGAGCCTCTGTTCTTCCCATTCCACATTTTCTACTCCCAGGTCCCATGTAGATCCCCGTGTCTCACGGTCTTCTGTCTCCTGTGGCTTCTCTCAGATATTGCAGTTTTACAAACTTTCCTTGTTTTTAATATCCTAAACAGTTTTGAGGGACACTGCCAAGTACTTTGCTTGATGTTCCATTTCTATAGCGTACTTTTCATGAGAATAGGGTTATGGGTTTTTAAGAGGTGGATGACAGAGGCAAAGAGCGATTCTTGTCACACTCTATCACTCTCTAACAGGGGTAAGTATTGTCAACATTATTTCTCACAGCTGACTTGAACCTTGATCATCTGGCTAAGACAGTATTCCCAGGTCTCTCTTTCCCTCACTATGTATATGCAGATCCTTTGAGGGAATTCACCACCTGCCACTGATACATATGATGTCTTCCCCCTTGTCTCAAAGACAATGTCTGCATATATTACTTAAAATTCTAACTGATGGATGGATACAGGTACATGTGTCTGAGAGAGAGAGAACATTTAAGTTCTTTTTTTTTAGCAAGTGCTTTACTACAATATTATTAACTGTACTCACCATGTAGTACATTAGTTCTCAAGAATTTATCTTATAACTAAAATGCTGTACATTTTAATCAGTATCTCCCACATTTTCACACTTATCCTATTTGTTGCTTTGTGAGTTTGAATTTTTCAGACTCACATTTAAGTAAAATACTATTGTTTTTTGCCTTGCTCTAACTTACATCACTTGGGATGCTGCCCTACAGTTTACACAGTTTGTATGTGTAAAATGGCAGTACTTCCTCTTTCTGATTGGGCAGTATTCTATTGTATAAGTACATAATGTTTGTACATAGGTGTATATCTACACACAATGACTTATTATTTATTTGACATGAACTCTTGAGTAGTTTCCATGTTTTTGGCTATGATAACTAGTACTGCAAATGAACCTAAAGAGATGAACCCAGAAAGAAGAATCCTGGCTTATTTGATAGTCCTCATTTGACTTTTTTAGGTACTTTAATATTGTTTTCAGAGTAGCTATAGTAATTTGGATTTTAAATGGCACCATGTTAGTTATGTTTTGGGGAACACAGTCTTAACAGTGATAAGCATGGTGTGGCTTTGATTTGAAGCTTTCTTATGACTAGTGACCTGAGCACTTTTGGCAGGACTATTTGCTATGTATCTGTCTTTTTGAGATGTTAGTCCAGATTCTTTGTCACTTAAGAATATTTATACCGTATGTCTCTTTATTAAGGATTCCATATACATACACAATGTATTTTTGTCATATCCACCCTGATGCCCAACTTTTCCCAAGCTTTCTCACCTCCCCTCACATTTTGTGTCTTTGTAATCTACTAAATCTAATTAGTGCTACCCATATGTTCGTGGGTGTAGGGTCATGCGTGGGTGTGTGTGCAACTGAGAAGAAGCCACACCTCTGAAGGAACTGCACACTCCTCTTCTCTGCAGCAATCAACTGGCAATAGCGCTCATGTAGGGACAGGGCCCACATGTAGGAGTTCCTTGTATATTAGTGTATTAGGTCCTTATCATATATATGGTTTATGGGAATGTCCCTCAATTCTGTAGATTCTCTTCCCATTTTGATGTTCCTTTCTTTTGCAACAAAATTTTCATTTTGATGTAGCTCTTAGGATTTGGTTTTGATGCATATAGTTTCAGAAACTTTGTTTTAAAAAGTTGCTAAAATTAATGGCAACCAGCTTGTCAGTGTATTCTTCCAAAAGTTTTATCATTTTACTTGTTAAATATGAACCATTCATTTATTTCAAGTTAATTTTTCTTGGCGGCATGAAACTGAATTCAAAATTCATGCTTTCATATATGAAAATCCAATTTTTATACTTATTTTGTATTCGTGGAATCTTTGTCAAATAATAGTTGATTATGAATACATGTATTTATTTGGAGGGATTTTGATTTCTGTTTTATTTATCTCTGTGTCTTTTTTGTGTCAGTATGTATTGAGTTGATTACTCAATATTTGCTATATCATCTAAAATTTAGAAACAAGTTCAGCTTTCACTATTCATATCCTGTGGCTATTTGGAGTTCTATATGAATTTTAGGATTGTTCTTTCCATTTCTATGAAAACTGTCACTGAAATTTTGACAAATTGTTTAGGTACTATGGACATTTTAAGAATGATAAATTTTCTAATAAATTTTCTAACATTAAGATGAATAACATTTATTTACATCTTCAATTTCTTTAAATGTCTAATTATTTTCATTGTAGAGTTGTTTGTTGTTTTACTTCTCTGAATCAATATGTTTCTAAATATTTTACTTGTTATGATACTAACATAACTATGATTTTCACCTTCTTTTTTCAAAGAGTGCATTGATAGTAGGTAGAATTGCACCTGAGTCCTGTATATTGATTTTGTATTCTGAAATTCCACTGAATTGATTTACTAGGTCTGGCAGCTTTGAAAAAATATTTAGACCATGCCGTCTGCAAACAGATATCTGGGCGCTGTGCTTGTTGAAACTGAAATGCAATGACTTCAAGCCCCTCTCATCTGATAGTAAGAAAAATATGTCTCTTACTCTTGCATACAAGAATATCTATAAATATTTTTATATGTAACCATATGTGTCTACATTAAGCAAAATGTGAATGCACACCAAGAACCATCCTATCTCTCCCTCATTGCCTATCTACAAGTTCCAACATAAACAGTGCTAAAAATCTCCCCATTCTGCCAGCTTCAGTACACATGATAGTGCTTCCACTTTTACTAATCCATATATTCATGTGAAGCAGCACTATCGATATAAAAGCTAATTTAAGCACAACTAGTTTGGCTTTTAACCTTACAGTTTGTATTTGTTTTGCTAAGTTAGTTAGATCATCAGTTCTCCAATCTCCTAAAATGAGTTTATTGCATACATTAGCAACATAGTTATTTTGTTGAATTTTAAATTCTATAATGAAATTCTCCAACTTCCCAATCTTAAAATTTGCATGAGATTCGGTATTTATTTCTAAAAAAAAAAAAAACTCTGTAATTTTTAACAAACTCAGAATAAGGTCACTTATTGATCACTGCAGTATCATGAAGAATAACTTCACTATCCTAAGAAATCTCACATTTCAGGCTGGAGAGATGGCTCAGCTGTTAAAGGCTAGGCTCACAACCAAAAATGTAAAAAATCCCACATTTCATCTGTTCAAATCTCCTCTGGTCTATAGTTCTGCTAATTACCAAGTTCATTATCAGCTGTGTAATTTTGCCTTTTCCAGAATATAATTATATAATTAGAAAATACAACATGTAGGATTTTTAGATTGGTTTGTTTCACTTAGTAATACACATTTAGGTTATGCTCATTACTGTAATCTGTACGCAAGCAACAGAGCTCACTTATCTGTTAAAGGTCATCTTGGTTGATTTCACTTTCTAGGGAATATAACACATAATCATTATAATTCTTGCACATCTTCTATCTAACAGACATTACATAGCATTGTTGTGCCACTGGTGCAGTAGTTAGTATAGGAGTGTGCCATGCCATCCTCAGCCTCAGCTATCCATTAAAATCACCACAAACATGTTTCTCCTGGGTTATGGCTCCAATTTCTTTGGTTCCTGGTAACTGGATCTCAGCTGTGACTCTGTATTCACATGTCTCTTAGCTTTTAGGGGGAAAGCTTGCCTAGAGATGTCCAATGGTTCTCAGAATAATTATTGACATTTTTAGATTTGTAGTTTGTATTATTATAAAAAGGGGGGAATAACAATAAACAAGCTCCATATGAGTCACAGCTGAAACCAGAAATCTAATATTCATTGTTTTATCTGTCAAACTCTGTGATGTTCCTAATTTGGCATTATTTTCCAACAGAAGCAAAGTTGTGTTGAGTCATGGTCATATCAAATCCTATAATAATCACTTTATTCCAGAAAAGTGAGAGAAATCTTACTAGTAACGCTACACATAATTACCACAAACTAAGAAAAATCCAACTGCCAATAAATAGAAATGATGGTTTACTCGCAAAATGGAATTTTTAAAATGAGATTTCAGAATAAATTCAAAAGCACAATAAATAGAAAAGAAATCAAACACAAAAAGGGCACACTAAATGATTTCATTTGTTTGTACCTTAAGAATAGGTAGAGCTAAGGTGTAGGGTAGAAGAATGTGGTTACCTGCTACATAAAGGACATTAGTGAGTACATGGACATAAACAGCTTGTTTCTTGAACCTTTTACATGGAATGTCCAATATAAAAAAAATCTGAATATTTTGGAGTAGATCTCTTGTATGTATATTACATTTCACTAGCATGTTTTAAGAATCATAAACAACTAGCAATCGTTCTTTGTTAGGTTTTGGAGGCGATATGTATAAAAACATTTGGATGATCCAAACACTACAGTGATACAGTTGCTTACAACCATCATGCTAAGTATTATATCATCTACATAGTCTTTACACTTACTCATATACTGCACTTATTTCCTTACTACATCAGAGATTTTCTTTCTACATCTTTAAATTTATCTTAGAAGGAAGGAGATATCTGAATTCAATAAGAACTTTCTCAATACTTAGACTCTTGCTTTTATTTTTTTTTAAATAGGACATTTTATAAAACCGTGACAATAACTTAAAGCCAAAATTTTTAAAAATTGCTATCAGCATTGCCATATAAAAGTACCTCTCAGCCGGGCAGTGGTGGCACACGCCTTTAATCCCAGCACTCGGGAGGCAGAGGCAGGCGGATCTTTGTGAGTTCGAGGCCAGCCTGGGCTACCAAGTGAGTTCCAGGAAAAGGCACAAAGCTACACAGAGAAACCCTGTCTTGAAAAAAAATATATATATATATAAATAAATAAATAAATAAATAAAGTGCCTCTCTAGCCAAGAGTTCACTATAGGTGTAGTCCTCCTGCACATGTGGCTTGTTACCATTAAAACTTGGGTATCAAAGCATTTTCCCATACCCTCTGCCATCTTCTAAGGGAGAAGAAAGAAGAGAGGGGAAGAGGGAAGAATATGAGAGCTATAAAATAAGTGAAAAATATAATTCAGTTATACTGACTACAGAGAACCTTAAATTATGTGAAACTCTGATTCCTCTCAAAATTACACACACACACACACACACACACACACACACACACACACACACACCTATAACTTAGGAAATATAATAAATTAGAGTAGGCAAAAATAACTCATGATAACAAGTTCCTTTCCCTTAGATTTTAATTTAATCAATATGAAAAATCAGGACCTTTCCAGTCGGAAGCAAACAAGGAAATTTTAACTTTTCAGGTTTCCTGGCAATGCCATCTCTTGCTGCCTCTTTTGTATTTTCTTTCCTCAAGCTGGTTCATCAAATCACTCTCAGATGTTCCACTGGAAACATTTCTCTTCATGCATCCTTTGTAGATCAGTCATTGTTGCTGATAACAATACTAACAAGGAGACTTTTCTATAAGCCAGATTTTTATATATTATTAAGGTATCAGATAAAGAAAAGCATGGCCACAAGTCTGACAGTTTCTAGGCATTTTATCTGGCATGTCTTTCATTATTAGCATTGCTTCTTTCTAAATAAAATGTCTACAGCATACCACAAAGTCTATTGTTTTCTACTTCTTAGCTTGGAGAATATACAACTTCATTAGCCAACTCCAAAAGCCCATCTGATCTTTACTAAAACCTTAAAAGCTTTCAACAAAGACTGATTGAATATTACTATTCATATAACAAGAACCTTTGTGTTCCTGTTACAAAAATCTATAAAATTTAGAGGCAATGGACTATGATTTTGATAGACACCCAGCAGGAGAGCCTGTTTGGGTCTCTGCTCCTGTCAGTCTGCTCTGCTCTACTTGGAAGCTGTGTCCATACACCTGTCCTGACCCTATTTCATCTCGTGTGCAAGACACATGCAAACACAGCATAGCAATGAGGCTAAAGCTGCAAACTGATATACAGTGTTATTTGCTGACATTGTCTAAATATGGCTTGAAGGTTGGAAAGGGCCTTAAATATCATCTAATTCCAACTGTGTTCAGTGACCTTTGAGTATTTTACACCAAGCATATAGTTGAATTTTTCAACTAAAAAGAACCAGATGGTTCTGTTTCAACGTAACTCCCACCACTTTAAGGTAATTAAAACTAGTGTAGATCTATTTGCTTAGAGTTAAATGCAAAAGCAGGACTTGAGTAATGTTATTTTAGTATTATCTCGTTGAATTTGAATTTGTGCATCATAAACCAGTTTCATGGTCACCATTTAACAGATGCTGAAATCGAGATTCAAACAGCATAGTGAGTTTTCCCAGGGTACAGGGGGCAGCTTAGCCAGGATCCCAAACATCAAAGCGCATGCATTCCCATTTTCAATCCTCCTTCCCCACTCTTCCCTATCCTCCTCATTCCCTCTTCCCCCTCTTCTTCCTCCTTTTCATTTTTTGAAATAGATTCTCTCTTCAAGTCTACTATAAAAATTCTTAATAGAAAAATTTCCTAAGAATGTTGAAATTTTCTCACTATCCTCCTCTTAACCTGTTTCTGTCCCTATAATATATTTCTCTATTAACATATAATATTACACAACACAAGTTCTTAGTCATCTCTTCCGCACAGAGCAGAGGTGCACTTAACTGATTTTACTTGTAACGAGTCTTTCTCTGTCTAGTGAGCCAGCTTCTAAATAATGACATGGAGACTTATTGATTATAAAAGCTTGGCCTTAACTTAGGCTTGTTTTAAACTAGCTCTTATAACTTAAATTAACCCATTTCTATGAATCTACATTCTGTCAAATACCATCCATTCTGCTTCCTCCATATCTCCTCCTGACTCTCTCATGTGCTTAGATTCCTCCTCCTTCTCCTCCTTTCTCTCACTGCCCAGAAGTTCCACCTATACCTCCTGCCTAGCTATTGGCTGTTCAGCTTTTTATTACACCAGTCACAGCAATTTACCTTCACACAGTGTACAAATATCCCACAATATTTATTGATGGTAGTGTCTTATGTTTTACCAACAATATTTTAACGTATATGTTGTTTACCAGGCTTTCTTTTGGGCTACCAACCAGCTCCCAAATTATGACACAGAGACTTATTATTAGCTATGAATGCTCAGATTTTTCTTATGCTTACCCTAACTAGCTCTTATAACTTATTTTAACCTGTATTTCTTCATCTACCTTTTGCTTCATGCCTTTTTACCTTTCTTTCCTTCTGTATATCTTACTCCATGTCTGACTGGCTTGTGGCTGCCTGGCTGGCTGGTCCCAGGCATCTCCTTCTCTTTCTTCCTCCTCTTATTCTTTCTTTTCCTCTTACTTGTTCTCTTTGCCCACCAGCCCTACCTATCCCTGTACTGCCTAGCTATTGGCCATTCAGTTTTTTATTAAACCAATCAGGTGCCTTAGGCAGGCAAGGTAAAACAGCAACACATCTTCATATAATTAAACAAATGCAGTATAAACAAATGTAACACATCTTTGTCTAGTTAAATGAATTTAGCATAAACAAATGCAACACAACTTTACATCAAGTATTATTCCCCAACAATGTTGAGAGTATTTAAAAAACCTATCAATCACTTAAAGCATGTAAAAAACAATTGAAAGGAGAAGTTGTCATCAAAATACCAAACAAAGAACTGAGCCTGGTGGGGGGTTTTTTGTTGTTGCTGTTTTTTGTTTGTTTTTTGTTTTTGTTTGTTTGTTTGTTTGTTTGTTGTAATCTCAGCACTTAAAAGATAAAGGAGAAGCAGGAGTTCAGGGTCATTCTCAATTACATAGGTTGTTCAAAGCCAGCCAGATTTACATGAGACCTTGTAAAAAGAAAGAAGGAAAGAAATGAGGAAGGGATGGGGAGAGGGAGAGGAATGAAGGAAAAAAGGAATGAAGGAAGGAAGAAAAGAGGGAGGAAGGAAGATGCTCAAGAGGTATAATGTGATGCATTGCCTTTCTCCTGACTTCAGTGTAATGTGTGTTCACTGGGTTGTACTACTAAAAAGAGCTAAGCCATCATTGTGAAATAAAATTGGCTCTCCTGGTCTGCACTCCCTGCATCCTTTCCTCATGAGAGCATAATACCATAAAGCATCCACTTACTTTTTGGTAGGATGTTATCTTTTGTAGGGAGTGATGTCTGGTCTGTTTTAATCAGCTGTGGATCCTACAGTTGTCATTGTTTAGCTTTATGTACTCATTAATCAAGATCTGTAGAGCTGGTTTAAATGTGCTCCATGACTCCATAGTTGATAAATAGCAACAAAGGTCAATGCAGAGCTGAAATCTTAGAGCTAAGTGGGTAGTTTTGTACATTTTCTTTATTCGGCACATGAAAAGATATTCCATTGTCTTCTAGTCTCCATTATTTTCACAAGAACTCTTCCAACATCCTTAACTTTGCTTTTTAAAATACCTTAGTTCAAGGATTGCCAGGATTTTTCTCAAAATTTCAGATAATAAATAATTTAAGTTTCTTATGCTTAATGGGGATAAGGGGGATATTATACAGACATTTTTGTAACAGTATTTTTTAAATGTAAAAATCATTAATCATGGATTTCACAAGGTCAGATATGAACCCAGCTGATGTCAAAAATTCTTAACCCTTATAATTTTTAATGTTATTTTCTTCCCCATTCTTTCTTCCATCTTCATAGACTGCTGTGGGATGTTCTGTATGTCCTGTGGGAGCCCATTCTCAGGTTCCTTGTGGCGTTACCCAGCAGGTCCGAATAGAGGATGATTAGGACCATGGGTCTGAGTGCAGGTGTTTGAGATGGTCTGCACTTGGCTGTGCTGGGGGATGGTCTGTATGTCAAGTTGCTCTGATTGGTTAATAAATAAAACCTGATCGGCTGTGGCTAGGCAGGAAAGATAGGCGGGACTAACAGAGAGGAGATAAAAAAGGACAAAGGCAGAAGGAGACGCTGCAGCCGCCGCCATGACCAGAGACGCTGCAGCCGCCGCCATGACCAGAGACGCTGCAGCCGCCGCCATGACCAGAGACACTGCAGCCGCCGCCATGACCAGAGACACTGCAGCCGCCGCCATGACCAGCAGCATGTGAAGACGCCAGTAAGCCACCAGCCATATGGCAAGGTATAGATGTATGGAAATGGATCAATTTAAGATAAAAGCACAGTTAGTAAGATAAGGACAGTTAGCAGGAAGCCTGCCACGGCCATACAGTTTGCAAGCAATATAAGTGTCTGTGTTTATTTGGTTGGGTCTGAGCGGCTGTGGGACTGGCGGGTGACAAAGATTTGTCCTGACTGTGGGCAAGGCGGAAAAATCAAGCTACAATAGACTGATTTCCCATTTGGTAAATGGTTTTTAACTGACCTGTAGATGTTGGACCCTCTGTTAAGCAACTTGAATATTTTTTTTCTTTCTGTCCTTGTATTTTAGTATGGTTACTTTCTACAAGAATGACACATTCACTGATCTTGTTTTCTGTGTTTCTCAGTTCAATATTGTCTATTAAATAAAATCTTTGCATCTTATGTTTTCATGTCTTGTACTAACACTTGATTCCTTTGTCTACTTCCATTTCTTCACTGAAATTTCCCATAAGTTCATACAAATAGGTCAATGGTGTTACTAGGTATTTATAATATATATGACAATCATCTTAAAGCTCTTGACAGATAATTCAAACATCAGGGTCTTCTGACATTTTGCTTCTGTTTATTGTTTTATAGTAGACATTATAGTGGTCTCATTTGCCTGCTTCTTTGTCTTCTAGATGCTATTAACTTATGTAAGCCAAACACTGTACAAACAACAGTAGGAACATTTAGGATATTTACCCAGGGGAATCACACAACTTCTTTTAGACCATCAATTTACTGGAGCAGAAACAATCCTATGTTTACTGAGCCTAAGGTTTGGGGCTTCATCGAAGCTTTAGGAAGACGCTGTACACCACAGGACTTCAGTGTTCTATGGAAGGGATAGAACTTTCCATTAGTAGAGTTTTGGATGTGAACCTCATCAAAATTCTAGAAATATTTTTTATCAACTATGAGAAGTCATACTTAGCTTTATAGCTCAACAGTTACCTTTTTCGGTGACTGGGGAATTCTCCCTCTGCAACCCTGCACTTGATTTTCAATGCACTAGGAAAAATGTCTGCACTCTGTTCATCTACCTATTTTCTTTTCCTCCAGTAAAAGTATTAATGTATTTCAAATGGTTCTTTCTTCACCCTTCTGCTTATTCCAGGATCTCTAGTTCATTTAGTTAAGTTTCTCCACCTTGAGCAATAGGATCCCGAGGAAGGATCTATCTTTGTCCCTGGCTTTGATGTAGCACTGTTTTATAGCCATAAAAACACATTTACTTTGGAATAGGGCTAAGAGAGATTTTGCTCAGTTCTTCCTCATTTTGCTTAGTCACTGATTTGCACCCAGAAAGACCCATTTTGTCACTGGGATGTTTTCACCACCCTTGATAAAGGAATTTAACCTTACTTTTTTAATTCTTTGAATATTTGTAGATTTATTAATTTTATGTATATACGTGCTTTTGCCTGCCTGAATGTGTGTACACTATGTGCATAGTATATACACTATGTTGTCATCAGAAGCCAGAAGAGCGAATCAGATCCCCTAGAACTGGAGTTACAGATGGTTGAGAGCCATGATGTAGACATTGGGAATTGAACCTAGGTCCTCTGCACCTGAAACATCCCTCCAACCACCTTCCCATTTTCTTCTTATTCTTATATAGTTAATACTCTATGACTTTATTTTTACCAAGAAAAAACTAGTGAAGGAAGACCAAGGCCACCTAAGTCATTCAAATCAAGTATCTCAAAGTTACAAGATTAGAAATGAGAGTAAACGGTTATTCTTGTAAAAGTCCAAATCACATCCTATTACTCAGCCACGACTAAATCATGGCTACAAGAGAACGAATCAGTACTAAAGGATTCCACCCAAAGTGATAAGATCACAGATCAGAAGTCCTTGCCCAGTCTCTCCCCAGTGTATGACAGAACCCATACTCCTAGTAGTATATGCGGTTTAGAAAAAAAGTCATTTGAAGTGAATACCCCCTCACCACAAAACTATATTAGTCAGTTATTACCATAATTCTATTACCTAACAGGCAATCCTAAAAACCTCAGTGTCCAAGAACATGAACAGTCATTTTTCATATTCCTGAGTCTGCCAGTGGGCCCTGGTGGCTTGGTTTCAGTTCTGGTTTGATCTGCATGTTCATTGTTAGGCCCAGTATAAAGGAGCCACAGCAGCTAACTGAGGGATGGTCTCACAGCCACAATCTAAAGCCTCCAAAGAGCTGGACAGAAACGTTGAAGTTTCATAAAGCACTGGTTAAAAGCTGTCACTTTTGTATATGTCTCACTGGTCAAAGCAAATCACAAGTCACCCCATCATAGAGCAAGTAGACAGTGTCCACTGAGGGCAAGTGGAGGGAGTAAATAACTAATTACTAGCAATAGTATAATTACCTATACTCAAAACTTGTGTTGTCCTTTAGAGTCATATTTTAACACCAAGAATGACACCTCAGTACTTGCCAACTACTAAAGAAAGAGCTGAGATAATATTAAAAATGCTTAATTTGAGGCATAACCCAGATAGGAAAACAAACAAACTATAACTATCACTACTTAAGAATTCCTTTGGGGAGCCCCTGGTGGAGCACTGGGAGTCTAATTAGTGAGAAAGAAGAGGGTTTATATGAGCGAGAATTGTTGAAGCCAAGGTTGGATAAAGCACCGGGACAAATAACCAAATGAATGGAAGCACAGGATCTATGAACCAAAGGCTGAGGGGCCCCCAACTGGATCAGGCCCCCTGAACGGGTGAGACAGTCATTTGGCTTGATCTGTTTGGGAGGCAGCTGTGCATTGGTGCCAGGTCCTGGGCTCGTTGCATGAGTTGGCTGTTTGAATCCTGGGACTTATGCAGGGACACTTGGCTCGGTCTGGGAGGGGGGAATGGACCTGCCTGGACTGAGTCTACCAGGTCAACCCAGGTCCTCGGGGGAGACCTTGATCTGGAGGAGGTGGGAATGGGGGGTGGGCTGGGGAGAGGGGTGGGCGAGAGGGGGAGAACAGGGGAATCTGTGGCTATTATGTTGAACTGAATGGTGTTGTAAAATAATAATAATAATAAAAAATAAAATAAAATAGTCTAATATATACTAAAAAAAAAAGAATTCCTTTGGGGAGAATAATCAACTCTCCAATTTTATAAAATTTTATTTAAGAGTTCCTTGAAGAATGTTTCCTTCCTTTGTCATCTGATGAAAACCTATTTGCCTTTATATTCTGTATCAGCAGAAGGCTCTTGAATCAGAAGCCATGCTTTAAAAACAATCGCAGAGGTATGGTGACCTGGAGGCTTTCTTTAAAAAAATCAACTTCTTGATCCCATTGTTTCCGACTTCTCTTTAGTAAATAAGAGATTTAGTTTTTGTCAAAGAGAAAGAAAGAAAAGAATCTATGTAGTAGATAAAGAATTATATGTAGTGACCACACAGCACACACCTCTTTTCACAGAAAAGGACAATTAGTAACTTTAATACTAACATGGCACTTTGTGACTTAATGGAATAGGAAATATAATAGAAGGTAGGAAACAATTCTGAAATTTCAAGTCTGAATTTTTTTTTTTCATTCTTGGTTGAGTGAGGAAATATACTAAATTCTGGAAGTTCCCTGGCAAGATTATTTTAGAAAATATCATCTCTTTATTATGTAAACCCATAGACAATAAGTATACAAGTAAAGAGTATTTGAAACCATACATCACAAAAGAAGCAGACTTTTTCCCTAATGAATTGCTCAAAGGGTAGTTTAGCTTGTTAGTGACTACCCAGATATCCCTAGTGCATTATAGCTGAGTGTGATAACACAAATGGTTCTCATAATTTGAAATGAATTATTCTGAGGATTTAATGGTTACTCTTTACTGCAGATGTTTTATGGCATAATGAGGCCTTAACTCTACCTGATTAAACACAATGGGAAATCAGCATCATTGAAAAGTACTGAGCTGACATGAATTATTTTCCAAATTGCCACAATGGCCAGAAATGTATTATTAGGCTATAGCTGTGGGATAATGACAGATCACCAAAGTTTCCCCTGAGACTACAGGTGTTAGAGTTACTGAAAGATTCACAAGATACAGAATGAAACCCAATTGGATAGAAAACTGTCATGCCTAAACAGAGGATATGAGGACTCAGATAGTTCTTGTGACCTTTGAATTTTAGGGGTAGAAAAAAATAGTGTTGGGAGAAATATAGTACCGATCCCAAAGGCCTTGGCTGGGTACTACAATGTCTTCTATTGTTTCTCACAGCCTATATTTTCTCCTAAAATTTATATTAGCATTGATCCTATGTCAAACATACCTTACTGCTTTATGTTAATTATTCAGTTTTTGTAGTAAGCCCATGAAGTGGATTTTTTTTATAGTTACCATTTCACTAGATGAGGTAACTGAGAAACAAAGAGATAAATCTTGCCCAAGATTATATAGAGGAGAGACCTGGACTTTGGACTGTGTGCTGGTTGGACAAAGACTTCCTGAATACATTTTTGTTTGTCAAATTCATGCTTTCTCTGCTTTCTTTCTTTTTTTTTTTTACATTTCATTTTTACTTTAATATTTTGTGTTAGACCTGGGTGCTAAGATATCTCCTTACTCCTGCTTGTCAGAAATGCCAACAACATTTCACATATTACTGTCAATTGCTATGTTCAGAAGATTCCTATGACTATATTCTGTGGACTCAACAAAATAAAGAATGTGTCACCAGGCGGTGGTGGCACATATCTTTAATCCCAGCACTCGAGAGGCAATACCAGGCAGATCTCTGTGAGTTCAAGGCCAGCCTGGTCTACAGAGTGAGCTCCAGGACAGGCACCAAAACTACACAGAGAAACCCTGTCTCGAAAAAACAAAAACAAAACAACAACAACAAAAAATCCTAGCACTCAGGAGGCAGAGGCAGGCAACTCTTTGAGTTCCAGGCCAGCCTTGTCTACAGAGTGAGATCCAGGACAGCCATAGCTATTACAGAGAAAAACCCTGTCTCGAAAAAACAAACAAAAAAGAATGTGTCAATCAATTACACAATTGTTAGATGTACAACAAAGAACAGCCAACTTTCCTTCAGGATACCCTGACCCCAGGTGGGACCACTGCTGCTCCCCTCCCTCCGTTCTCACTCTTTGTCCCTGCCCTGTAAACAACATGCATTGTAACTGCCACAGGAAACCATGGTGACGCTCACAAGAGTGAACAATGGTCTTTCTAGAGTTTAGAATGATCACATTTAGAGATTAAATACTGTGTTTTATTCTAGTAACAAAACAAAATCTCTCAACTCCTATGTCTGAAAAACAACCTCCTTTGCAAAATAATTATAATGAGGTAATAGGGTAAGGTAAAGGGCTGAATAGCAAATATTTTAGGCTTTATTGGCTATTGTTTGGCAACTGACAAAAAAGGATTGTGAAAAATGTCCCAAGCAGTAAAGAATAAAACTTTCCTCAATATTTATAGAGATTTTTTAATTTAAGAACTATGTGGTGATATTTTATTTGTGCTGAAATGTGATGATATTTTATTTGTATGTTAATAAATAAAGCTTTCCTGGAGATCAGGGGGGAAAGGCCAGCCATTTTAAGTAAACAAGAAATCAGGCAGCACACTCCCCTGGTCCCTTAGCAGGCAGGATCTCTGTGTGTTCAAGGCCACACTAGGGAAGAGAGCCAAGTATGGTGACAAACACCTTTAATCCTAGTACCAACCATAGAGACCTGGAGGTCTTGCAGACTGACAGACAGTGACAGAGCTGTGTAGGAAGAGGAAGTGAGGTAGCTAGGCTAAGAGAGCCAATGAGAGGGCAGAACAGCAAGGCAATAATGGTGTGGGTAGACAGGAACTAACTCGCATTTGGAAGCTGCAGAGTTGGTGAGGTAAGGCTGGCTGGTGGCTTTCCCTATTTTCCCGACCTAAGGCTTTCACCCCTATATTTGGCTTCATGAGCAGTTTATGAATAGAAATATATTCCTCAACTTCTGGACACTGTGAAGTCCAAGTTAGAGCTGCCTTCATATTTAGTATCTTCTGAGTGCTCCTTTCTACTTCCAAGGTGATGAACCCTTAATCATCCAGAGGGGAGTGCTGCTTTGTTCCTGCATGGCTCAAGGCCCAGAACAATATATCTTTTGTTAATCCCCTTAATAATTGTACCTAATACCATTCACAAAGGAGGAATACCTATGGCTTAATCACTTCTCAATAGCCTTACATCCTACCAGTAGAACATTAGTAAAACCTAAATTTCAAATAGGACATATTCAAACTGTAGCAAGCAAGGAATGCAAGCACTCACCTCTAGGCCTAGCATGTAGGAACTGCTCAATAAATTCAAATCCACCTCAGCTTTCTAGATAAGCCCCAAAGGTTTATTCAGCCTCAGAGTCAGAAAGCCATTACACAAAAAAATGTGAGCAAGAAATCATTTGCAGCTTAAATTTTATTTGAAACAATTGGCAAATAAGCATTTTCTAACTCCGTTATTAATATCATTATTGAAATAAAACTTGTCTCTTTAATGTGTTACATTGCAAAAAGAGAAAACTGCTGCCCTCAAGGAAGAAAGGGAAAGTTGACAGTAGTTGATAAAAGAGGACACAGAGATGAGGTTTAGCAGCTTGTACCTCCCCTCTGCCAATAAATAAGAGCTATTTTGTCTGGTTCCTCAGTTCTAATCTTATATTTCTTGCCATTTTCATTGTGCTCCCAGAGGGGAGCCATCCTATTGTTAACATTCAATAATGCCAAATAATAATCGAGGGCTCATTAGGCCAGAGGAGGCCTGGAGAAGTGTTCAGTGTTGGTGGCTGCCTCTGGGTAGAGCCCCATTTAACTGTGTTAAGAAGAGAAGGCTCTGTGCTATTTGTAAAGCTGTCAAGATAAAGAAAAGCCAAAGCCACTTCTCCAATTGTAAATAAAAGATGATGAAGACAACGACAGCAATGCTTTATGCTTAGGCTAGGAATGCAAGGGGTGGTGCAGGGCTCAAAATTGAGTTTGACCTTGAAGGAGAGACACAGATCAGCTGAGAGGAGGCAGAGATGCTCTGGCTCAGTACTAAGAGAGGAAGCCATGGACCTGCTCCACACACCATGAGTGAATTACTTAAGCTTAATACTTTTCCTTGAGTATTCTTTCTAAGGTAAAAAATATTTGATACAGAGAACAACAGTCAAAATTGACTCCCTTGCACGTCATTTTCAAAGCTCAAAATACATTCTTGAAAGGAATCCTCTGTCTCCCCTCCATTCAATTCTTCAAGTGGCACAAATATGCTTTAACCTAAGCATGGCCTTAATTGTTGCATCCCTTCTGATGGCACTCAAAAGGTTTGGGTACCACCAGCCACTCAGCTGTTATCTAATCCTTCATCTCCAGTGGCAGCAAATCCTACTGCCCACAACATTTAGGAGTTACTTGGCAGCTGATGTAGGTATTTAATTTAAGAAGGGTTTCTTGGTAAACTGAATTTTGGGCTCAACTCAGGATTAAGCAGTTTAATGCTTAATACTCATAATCTTTCAAGTAATGAATAATCCACTCCGGACAGCCTGAAGGCAATTGAACATTTCCTTGGTGAATTTGGAAAGCCAAAATCTTTGGCTTGCCATTCATTTCAACATCAAGTCCCATTGCTCATCCTACAGAAAGAGCAAAATTGAGGTGAAGAAAGTAGGCAGGTTGAGAGCTGAGCCCCGACAACTTCAAGAAACCAGGAAGGCCTGTGGCTTTTCATCTTTTAAAACTTAATAGGACAGCAATTTGTTTTCCTGTGACAGATATGCTTCCTTTGAAAGGATGAGAGAGAAAACATGGTTAATTATGGCTTTTAGCAGCTGAAGTATGACTAATCAAGGCTTTTCTATATGTTACAATCTCCCTAAACATGCACATTTTACTTTCGATGCATCAACTCTCGATGTGTGGTATTCATAGTAGATGGGAATAAATGTTACATGCATAGCAATAGTTCATTTATCTGATTATATATGGGATGGGTTATTTTCCAGACTCATAAAAAAGCCAAAAATTTTTAAACTGTACTAGTTTTGATTAAAATTGTACTGAATGTATTCGTTAATTATGGTGGGACAAACTGAACTAGTGATGACATCAAGAGGCTTCATAGTAATGACTTCAAGCGGCTTGCTGATGGGTAGAATAAGTGTCCTTATCATCCATCCGCCCCCCCACCCCGGCTGTCCTGTCAGTCTGGAGGAAAAAGATCTAGCTGAGGTGATCAGAACTCAATACAAAAATAGTCATTAAACGATATCAAAATTTCTTAAGAACGTGGTAATACTCTATTTACCATCCAACATATTATAGCAAATGGAAAAGCCTTCAGTAAAGACATTCAAGCAGCAAGTCAGGGGGGTTCTGCCCAACACTTCTATTTGTACATAGTAAATGTGAATTTGAGCCATAAAATTTCTTCCTTGAGTTCTACTCTAGTTGGCAGTTTTCCTGATACCTCCTTGTTTCATCAGCCCATCTAACCGCTAAACTGAACGATGGTTACTTATGTCTTTCATAGGTAAACACTTTGTCTTTGGCACTGAAACTACACAAAGATGGAAAACAGAGGGGAAATTCATTCAGAAAAAGACATGATGCTTCCAAGCACAATTAAGCAAAGTGTATCATTTTTAACTTTTTTCTTTTATTGAAAACAGAATTTTTCCCTCACATAATGTATTATGATTACAGTTTCCTCTCCCATCTGACTCTCATTAGAAAAGGAACAGGCTTCTAAAGGATAATAATGAAATAAAATATAATATGATAAAACAAAACCTAACACATTAGAGAAATACATATTTAAAATTTAAAAATGAGGTTAAAAAAAAAGTCTGACACAACATTTTGAGACACGGAACCTCCAAAGATGCCACTGAGTTCATTTTCTGTTGGCATCTGCTGCGGGGCATGCGGCCTCCTCTTATGAGTAGTTTTCCCAGTGAGACTTCCTTGGAGAAAACTAAATTTTCCATTTGCAAGTGGTCATCAGCTAGAGGTAACTTCTGGGTTATGGATGGAAGCATGGGGTCACTTCTCCTTTTTGCTCTGGGACCTCATTGGAAGAAGACTCAAGCAGGCCCTGTGTATGCTGTCTCAGTCTCTATGAGTTCATGTGTACACTGATCCTGTTAATTTACAGGGCCTTCTTTCCTTGGTCTCCTCCATCCCCTCTGGCTCTTACACTCTTTCTGCCTCCTCTTTCTCAGGGTGCCCTGAGGGGAGGAATTTGATGAAGATATCCTCTACCAGGCTTTTTCTTTCAGGCCACCAACCAGCTCCCAAATCACAACACAGAGACTTCTTATTAGTTATGAATGCTCAGCCTAATCTTAGCTCTTACTTTAATCCATTTTTCGTTATCTACATTTTGCCTCTGGGCTTTTTATCTTTTTTCCTTCTGTATATCTTGCTTTCCTGATGTCACTATGTCTGGCTGGCTGGTGGCTGCCTGGCTCAGGCTCTGGGCGTGTCCCGCTCTTTCTCCTCATTCTCTCCATTTCTTCCTCTCCTTCTCTCTCACTCTTTGGAGCCTAGATGTCTCCTCCTACGTATTCTCTCTGCCTGCCAGCCCTGCCTATCCCTCTTCTCCCTAGCTATTGGCCATTCAGCTTTTTATTAGATCAACCAGGTGCCTTAGGCAGGCAAGGTAAAACAGAAGCAACATATCTTTACATAATTGAACACACATCCTTCCATTGTTAAGCAAATGCAGTGTAAACAAATGTAACACACAGCATAAACAAAGGTAACACATCTTCACACAGTTAAAAATAATATTCCACAGTATAATCAAAGGTAACACAACTTTACATAGTTAAAGTAATTTCCATAACACCACCCCATTTAAGCCTGAGTGTTCTGAGGTCTCTCACTCACTGCACATTGTCTGTCTATGATTCTCTGTTTCTATCTGCCACAGGAAGAAGCTTCTCTGATGATGGCCGAGCAAGGCACTGGTCTATGAGTATAGCAGGATGTCATTAGATGTCATTTTATTGCTGTCATCTTGTAGTAGAACAGTAGTGATTTGTTTTCCACTAGGTCCCTGGACTATCTAGTCTAACATTTTTGGTCACTCAAGATAAGACATTATGATACAGAGAACTTCCAAAGGTGTCATTGAGTTTGTTTTTTGTTAGCAATTTCCTGCCAGGCATGCAGCTTCCACTTAAGAGTAGTTGTTTCTCAGTGCATCTCCCTTAGCAAAAACTAAGTTTCCATTTGCAAGTGATCATCGACTGGAAATAGCTTCTGCATTAGGGAGGGGGGCATGGGTCCATTTCTTCTTTCAGTTCAAAGACCCCATCTTCTGCAGACCCTTGCAAGCTCTGTACGTGCTGTCTCTGTGAGTTCATATGTGCATTGGTACTGTTGATTCAGAGGATCTTGTTTCTTTGGTCTCCTCCAATGCCTTTAACTCTTACACTGTTTCTGCCTCTTCTTGCAAGGGGTTTCCTGAAGGATTGGATGGAGATGTCCCATTTAGGACTGAGTGTTCTGAGCTCACTCAATCTCTGCATATTGTCTGGCTACTGTTCTGTATTTGCTCACATCTGCTGTAGGAGGAAGCTTCTCTGATGATGACTGAGCAAGGTTCTTATCTATGAGTATAGCAGAATGTCATTAAGAGTCATTTTATTGCTATGTTCCTTTTGTAGCACAGTAATATTTGGTTTTTATCTTAGGTCCTTGGGCTATATATTCTCGGGTTCTTGGCTCCCTAGGCAGTGTTGAGTATGGGTCCCATCTTGTGCAGTGGACCTTAAGTCAAATAACATTGGTTGGTTACTCCCACAATCTGTGTTAACATTGCACTAACATATCTTGAAAGCAGGACACCACTGTAGAACAAAGCTGGGTTTGTGTTTCTCCTTTGATAGTACACAGAGTAGCTTTAGGTACAAATAACACTAATCCATGGGGTTAAAGGCTCTTTGTAGGAACCTGCTCAAATTCTTTGTGTTCAATGAGTTGTGTAGGTGATGTCTTCAGCAATGAGTTTTTGCTGTCAGTTTATGGAGAACAACCTATATAGCCTTCGAAACAGCCCTGTGTGTTTTGGTTTGCCATGGGGCCCATTTGGCCAACAACTCAATCAAATATAACCCATTCCCAGTACTGAAGCCTCATTTGGTGATGAGAGATGGGCAGTTGGTACTCTGTCTACCCCTTCATATAGGTATATAATTTAGGAAGCTTCTACTGTATAGGTTTTCATACTACCCCCTCAAATTGCTTTTTAATTTAGCTGTCTCTCCCTGTATCCCTTCCCTCATCCACCTATTCCACTTCTTTCCCCAACCCACTTGATCCTTCTCTTTCAATTCCCCTCCTCATCCATCATAACTGTCTACCCTATTCCCTTTCCTAGGGAGATCTGTCTGCCTCACCTAATTCCTTACACTATATCTAACCTCTGTAGTTCTACAGATTGGCTGAGTAATATTCTATTGTGCAAATGAACCATATTTTCTTTATTCATTCATTGTTGAGGGACATCTAGGTTTGTTTCAGTTACTGGTAATTATTACTAGAGCATCAATGGACAGGGTTAAGCAAGTGTCTCTGTGTTAGGATGAAGTATCCTTTGGTTTTATTGCTAAGAGTGATATAGCTGGATCTTCTGGTATGTTTATGTAGGAGTGCTTTGCCTGCATGTATGTCTGTTTACTGAATGCATGTCTGGTACCTGTGGAGGCCAGAAGAGGGTATTGGGTCTCCTGGAACTGGAGTTTCGCATACAGTTATAAGCTGCCATGTGGCTCCTTCAAATCATATCCTGGTCCTCTTGAAGAGCACCAAAGTGGTAAAGGTTCTTTAGCACTGAACCTTTTTTCTAGTTCTTTACAGAGTGTTTCCACTGGAAGTTTGCTTCTGGTTTTCATATTCTGGAGGCGTTGTGTTGATCCTAGACTGCTAACCTTTTAGATTTACCTAAGGACTATCTTCCTTCATTAACACTGTCAGTGAAAACCATGGAACTCCGTGTAAACTGCTACAAGGATTTCATGGCTTCAAAGACTCAAGCTGCCAGAGCATTCAGTCCACAAGGATTTTGTCAACTGAAACCCTGGGATTGACTGCTAGCTATCACAAGCATTCAGTTCATCCCAATTAGCTGGGGGGGAAAGCAATATAGCAGTACTACATCTTAGACACAGAACAACCTGGGACAAGGCAGGGACATTCTCAGAAGGTACATTTTCTTCTTGGGCACCGAACACTTAATTCTTTGAAACAGAGGTCAGAAAGTTGAGTGCTTTAAGCCTCATTAAAGAGTGTGACGATGATAGGGGGGAAAAAGAAAAGGAAGAATTGTACTGAAACCAGGCCAGGACACTTGTCATCAAAGACAGATGACTGAGTGTGTAGTTACCTCAACCTGTTAAAAAATAATTACCATCCATACAAAAGAACTGCATGAAGAGACTCTGTGTGCTAAGTCAAGACAGCTGAAGCCTGCAGAGAGGGCAAGGTGTGGAAGAAGCCTGCGGTGAGATCTTGAGCAAGGGCCCCATTTTCATTATGCCGAGAGCTCTCCTCCATGGTCCTGAGGTGTTGTTCACCCTGGAAGGGAAACCCACCAGGTCCTTGTTCAGGAGTTTCTTCCCTTGAATGTTACTTTGAGAGCTTTGAACTCTATCACAGCCATATGCTATCACACCCATAAGATCAAGTAACAAGTGAAGAGGCATCTAATGATATCCTGAATTCAATTTTGGTTGCTGAATTGATCCTTCTAAGACCCTAGAGGAGATGGCTCCCAAGAGCCCCATTGTGGCAACTGAGAGATCCTCTGATAGCTCCAACATGCTAAGAGAAAATGACAGGAGGAGAGAGGTAGTCCAGGGGCCAAGCAGCTTCCTGTGCTCTTCTGCTTTGACTTACCTCAGCCTGCATTCTAGAGCCAATGTGTTCCTAACCACCCTAGCCAGTTTTGGAAGAATCTCTTTTCCTCTTTGTTAGACATTGGTTTTGGAAATGGAGAACAAGGCCCTCTACATCAATAGGAGCAAACATCATATTAATTCACAGAGAATAAAGCAGCAAGCGCGGTGACTAATCAGGTCTGCACTGGGTACTCTGAATCTATAGTATAGTTTTCAGTTTAGTAATTTTATGGGACTCCTGAGTGTGAGAACATGTGAGCCTCTGATTCTTTTGAGACTTCTAGAAAACATAGACTGTAGCGACCAATTGCATTTTACCAACGCCATTTTTCCCTCATTGGGGGCAAGCTAAGATTGAACTTCGTTTGCTTTCAGGACTTGAAATGCATTATTTCATGCTTTTCTGGCCTTGGGGATTTCTGATTAAAAAAAATTTTGAGGTTATTATGATATTCTTGCTTTGTGTGTGAGTTTGTGTTTTTCCTTTACAGCATTTATTATTATATCTTTATTTTTCTGTTCTTGGTATTTTGCCTATGGCAAATCACATGAAGGTTCTTCTTGGTGTTCCAAATGCATCCTTTGCAAAGACACCAATTTAATTCTTTAGATCTGAGAGCCTTTCTACTATGAAATTATCTGATAATTATCTAATTATTTTACATTCATCTCAGCTCTTTCTAGCACACGGATGATTCTAAGCCTTGGTATCCTAAATATATGCCATAATTCACAGAACTGTTGGTCATATTCTTTAAGGTTTTTTGCTGTATATATCCAAGCCTATTAGTGATTCAACTTTGTCCCCTTTCCTTAAAATCTGTTCTTCTGCAGGATCTTGTCTGCTGGGCATGTTTCTGATGAGATCCCACTAGACTGCCTCTTTCATGTACTTTATTTCTATTTGTTTCCTTTTCAGTGTTTTGATTTCTTTACTGAATGTTTCCTCAATGATTATGTCTTTCTCTTCAAACTTCTATCTGTCTCACTCACTTTGGAAATGGTCTCACCAAGGAGCTGTAAAGACATCTTTAGTTGCTCATTTGCTTATTTGAGACTTTTAAGTGATAAGCAGCTTTTAAAATATGATTCTAAATTTCTTTTCAGACCTTACCAAAATCTCAGTACTTGTAGCTCCCATGATAGGGGAGTTGACAGAATGGGCACCTATTGTTGTGGCTTCTTGTTTCATATTGTGATTCTTGGTTGTGTTTGTGCATTTGTGGGCATGAGTATGTCTTCCAGTGTTAACTCTTTTGTTTTCCAACTTTAATTGGTTGTTTTCTTTGTTTTCCATAATTCTATCTAAACGATGTGTCTTTGCTAAGAACTATGTTTCCTGTAGTGAGAGAGATGATATGGCGCCTGGTTATAAAAGACTCTTTTTTATTTTTTTTATTTTTTTGAAGTTGTACTTTTATTTGAAAAACACATTGCAGAAATATATTTCATGACAAGCTATAAAATTGAAACTACCATGTAAAATGAATTATCCTAGAAAAACTATTAAAACAGGTGCATCTACTAGCCATGTTGGGAATAATGACAAAACACCAAATGGCTTCTTTCAGAAGACTCTTTTTTTTAAAATCACATCTGTGTTCTAGAGACAGTGAGTTTCACAGATTGTTTAGAGCAAAGGACATAAGTGTTTAAATTGTTGAATGAAAAGAAAATCAGCTTTGACTTAGAAAGTGTAGAAGGTGGAAGCATGAAACATAGCTGGGATATTTTAGATGTAAATCACAGAAGAGCAGAATTTTGTAGGCATAGAAATCAAAAGACAGTCATGTAGGTCTACTTTGACATAATAAAAATTAAAAATGTTTGCTTAATAAAGCATAGACTAGGAGGTAGATTTAGGAAAATGACAACCATAAAGAATAATCAAACTATTAAAATGTTACACAAAAATAAAAGCAAACGCCATGAATTATAAAAGACAAATAAATAAACATAATAAATGTAATGAAAGTACAAACATGCATACAAGCCAGCTGTCCAACCAACCAACCAATCAACCAGCTAACACAGTCAAGAAAGAAGGTAATAGAAGAGCGATATAAATAAGATGTTAGAACTACTGGGGTAATAGCTCCTGCTCCTATCTGAAATTCTGTTTTTGGTTTTCAACACTTTTCAACACTTTTGGATTAGATTCCTAGAGGCATACCTGTATGAAATTTATCCATAGAGACTGATGACCTATCATGGGGTGGAGGAACCTCATAGTGGAATAGATCCCACTATTTCAGGTAGAAAGATATAAGGCTTTTTTTCTGTGTGCACTGGACTCACCCTTGGAGGCCAGGTGGCTGAAGAGGCCCTTGTCCTGTAAGTGCCAGGTTCTGTATTGGATGTAGTAGTGAAGGTACCATCCTGGCCCATGGGTGTTGAACTTTTAACAAGTCAGCAGGGAGGAAGCATTGTCCTGTGCTGCCAATCCGAATTAAGACCAGAGAGGGCTGAAAATGGAGCAGATCTTATTAAAATTTTAGATTTTATATATTTATTGTGCATAAAACTCTTCCTGTTTGGTCATACATACCTTTTTTCTTTTTTTCCCATTCATTGACAATAGATAATTTATCTCATATAATATATCTTGATAATGATTCACCCTCCATCTACTCCTCCAAATTCTTTCCCACTTCCCTCCCATCTGTATCCACTCTCTTTCTGTCTTCATTAGGAAAAAAAGCTGGTTTCCAAGGATAAACTATAAAAAAAACAGAATATAATAAGATACAAACTATCACATTTGAATTGAACAAGACAAACAGAAGGAAAGGAGCCCAAGAGAAGGTACAAGAATCTGAGACCAGTCATCTGTATACTCAGGAATCCATTTAAAAAAAAAAACTAAACTGGAAGCCACAATACATATACAGAGGACCTAGTACAGACCAGTACAGGGCCTGTGCTAGCTGCTTCACGCTCTGTGAGTCTGTGAGTTCATTTTGATTTAGAAGCCCTTGTGTTCTTGATGTCCTCCATCCCCTCTGGCTCTTAAACTCATTCTGCCTTCCCTTTGCCCTGAGCCCTTAGTGGAGGGATTTGACAGAGACAAATTTAGGGATGAGCATTCCAAGGTCTCTCAATCTCTGCATACCATCTGACTATGGGTCTCTCTGTATTTGTTCCCATCTGCTGTAGGAGGAAGCTTCTCTGATGATGTGTGAGCAAGGCACTGATCTAAACAGTATGGCAGAATGTCATTAGGAATTATTTTATTGCTATGTTCTTTTGGGAGAACAGTATTATTTGGTCTTATTTTAGGTCTCTGGCCTATCAATTTTCAGGTTCTTGGTCATCCAAGCAGTGCTGTGAATGGGCTCCACCATGTGGAGAGGGCCTCAAGTGTAATCAGATATTGGTTAATTACCTTTTTATCATTCATGACAAAGCAGGTTCATCTTCTAAAGCATGGGTACCAAGGAAATTAAACTTTGTTCTAAAATTCAGTACAGTTAGGTGGTCCAACCCATCCCCCAAAAGGGGGCTTGAGACAAGCATGCTTAGATCTGAAATTGGAGTGGGGGCAACCCCACTTCCACTGTCATCTTCTCAGTTAGCTCAAGCAGCTCATTGTAATCAACCAATGTGATGCTCATTTCTTACTGAAACTGCAGATTGATTTTAGCAGAATAGCCATTTTCACAATATTATATTAATTCTTCCAATAATGAGTAATCCTTCCTTTTACGATTTTGTCCAACATGGTTGCCATTCCCACTGCAAACCTACACCCTAATTACCATAGACAATAGCTAAAATTAAAGGCTCAAAAAAAAAAAAACAGGTACTTTAATTCTATCAGTGAAAGAGTTAAATATCTGTAATTGTCCAGTGAATTCAGAAAACTTCTAGTTTGAGGCCAAAGACTAGGACATGCTATCCTGTACCAGAGTCTATGCCCGATAATCAGCAAGGCAGCAAAAAAAATGTTCTTTTATTCTATGCTAAAATATTCTCTTCTACATGAAGACACAAGGATGCTGAGAGTGATTCAAGAGGACAGAGTCAGGACATTCCCAGAGTAAGGAGACATTTTCTGAGGCTGAAGAGCAACCGTGAGGTAAGTGTAAGTTAAAAGCAATGGATAGTGGAGAGGAAGAAAGAGACATGAATATTTCCAAATAGAAGTGGCAGAAAGTGGTAACTAACTGGGCATGTGAAATACATGGATGGTAGGAAGTAAGATGACTGTGTTTCTGCTTTGGGTACCTCAGTCTATGGCTGCTTGGTTCACCTAAATTTGAACTTAATCAAATTCGAGGACAAGATAGGGAGTAGGAAACAAGCATTTCCCCTGGTAGTTTGTAAAAAAACCTAATCTGTTCTTTTAAATCTGGGAACCTTTGCTACTCTGCTTTCTGCCATCTACCCCAGTCTGTGATCTCTGAAAGATTACCAGCAACTTATGTGCAAGCCATCAGAAGCTTTATAGCAGAAAACAACTCTCTTCCTCCCAGGTAAAATACGCTTTAATTCCATTTGCCTAAATGCCACCAAAGGAAAGAAGCCATTTAATTATTTGTTTTTTAAAACGTGTTTTTTATTGCCTTTGCAAAGGTTTACAAGGAATACATCTAATGCTTAATTGCTTGTAGCTAGGGAATACAATTATTCTTCTGGAATCTACCAAATATTTATTGTGACTGCCTGAGCTGGGTTTCAGGTTCATACCATGAAGATTGAAACTAATTGAGCCCAAACCCCCAAAGCTATTAACTGATGCAGAGTCGCACTGAAAAGCAGGGGCTATATCAAGCCTGTGACACAGAGGGGGTGCTAATGCATTTTTCTGTGCTGCTAGAAGAAAACTGATTGACAGAATGCATTCTTTATCACATAATTATCTATTTCTGTGTTGACCCATCTGGTCCCCTAAGCAGTGTGCTAATGCCATCATAATATAATCAGACTAAATTGGTCTTCTGATGATCAATGGTTAATATAGTTTCAAATAAATTATTCTTATACTGTGCTGCTATTCGTCTGAGAACTCTAAACAGACAATAGATATTAACATTGCTTTCTCAATATTTACATACATGCATAAGAAATCATAAATAGTTTCTTTCTTTTGATAGTATTTTTCACTTAGAATTACTCATTCCTAAGCCCCTATGTAACTCCTCAGCTATCCCCAATATTTATGATAAATATAAAATTATCCCTGTTCTTCCTCACCAGTTCTCTACCTAAAACCAAACAGCTGCTCTCATTATTAGAGTGAAAATATTAACAAGATGCAATTAATTAAGGAATTCTCAAAGAAGTTAATAGTCATGCTTATTCAATCAAGAAAGGGGGAAGATCAAACAAAACCTTCCAGAATTGAGCAGAAAGGGGCTGTTGGCTGCAACAAAAGGAAACTCTCCTCTAAGGGAACTTCTTCTAGATTGTTCTCCGTAATCATTCTCTATCTCTAGATTCAGAATTCCACATTTCACATGGCCTTATTCTGCAGACCATTCACTATGTTTGCTCTTCCTAGAGCCCACATCTGCCAAATCACTTTCCTACATAAACTTCTTTTATGGTTCCTCAATACCTATGACTTAAAGCTGATTTCATAGGAAGGCCTCAGGCTTCTATTTGTGTCCCCATCTGCAGTTTTTATCAGTATGCCCTGCACACATTCAAAATTCTACCCAACCTAAAACATTCTCTAGGTCCCCAAGCACTCTAGACTCCACCTTGCCTGAGTCTTCAACATGATCCAATCCTCCAGTTCCTGGGAAATAGTTTGACATTATCAAAAAAAGTTAAACACATGTATACCTGGTGGTTTAAAAATTTTATACATAGAACTGTAACCAAGAATAATACATATGTGGCAAAAGGTATACACAAGAAATATCCATAACACTTTTTGAGAACCAAAGACTTGAGTGAGTAAATTACTGTGTTTGAATCAAATAGAATTCTAAAGAACAATAAAACAGTTAAAAGCTAAAGCACACAACAAAATGGCCACTTTTAAAATGTGGAATGAGATAATTTAATAAAAAGAATACATGCGGTGTTATTTCCTTTAAATAAAATTAAAGCAAAAATAACTTGTAGTGTTGAATGTCAGAAGGGTTATGACTTTTAGGGAAGGAAAGGTAGTGACTAGAGAGAATCAAAATGGAGGCCCTTGGATATCCGGTAAGTTTCAGCACTGGATATAAAGAGTAATGGGATTTATTTTTATTTTTATTTTTGGAGGTCAAAGCTAAGTATTATCTTTTCCTTAATTCCCAGGTAACCTCTTGCATCCAGAAACGATTCTTTCTGCAGTTTCCCCATGGACCCGATGCCTCTAAACCTATTTTGTTCTTACTTTGACTCTGCTCCCCCAGTCTTTTCGTCACAAGTCTTTGAATTTTAGGTATAAGTATAACTCATCTAGCATAGGTTAAATAGTTCAAAAAAATCTATGATTAAACAAATTGAAAAGTTGGGGATAATGAGAAGAAAAGCAGGGCCTCTCCACTACTGGAACTACTGAAATCTGAATTGGGTTCACCCCTCAGCCCTGCAGCGATCCATAAGCAATTGTCCCTCTCACTTCTTACCCGGTTATGTACTATTTCGGCTTCTATTGTTGCCATCTTGTGAAACATGATGCAATATGCTGTGTGTTTCCAAATATTTTGAAGCAAGAACAAAACCACCTAGCAAATCAATCATGTTGCTACTTGCTGTGATCGTGCCTCCAAAATGTCTCAGGGGCATAGTTCACAAAATGGTGCCACTGTGCCAGTTCCTGGAACTTGACAGTGATGTTGAGTCCTCAACCTGAGTTTTTCCAGGGTCAGGGAGCAGCACTGTCAAGGTCATCTATACTTAGCAGACTTGGACCTGCAGGAAATGTTTGTGTGCTTCTGCAGGGAAAATCCATCTTGTTGCCTTTTGCAGTCTGATGTGACTATGGTTCCAGCTTCCCGGGGGCATTTGTAAATTGTCTCAGAGCCATTTAAATGTGACTCTTTCTCGGTGCAAACAGCTCTCCTGAGGCTGAGAATTTTATAAAGTTGTTGAGCGGTACTAGAGGTTACATTCATAGTTCTCTAAGCTCAGGTCTGTCATCTTGTCGCCTGCCCCCACCCTCCCCAACACAGACAGGAGCTTCCTAAGGAAAAACTGTCATTCCCCATAGCAATTTTCCCATTGTACATAGTTGTCTCTTGACCTATTTCATAAAATATGGAACAGAGTAGCATCATTTTTTGTTCCCCTGGCTCAGTTTTTCAAAGAAGGTGGAATGGACAATTTTTCATATGAACCAGAAAGATGCTTTCTGCTTGTAAAAGCCCAAGTTGTAGATATTTTCTTGACTGAACTCCAGCAATTAAAGAAAAAAAAATGACCTTCAAAGTTACTTGTAGCCACTATCCCCAAAAGTCTAGGAACATGTGTCTGGTAAGTAAGAGCTGACCTTCAGGCCATGTAATCAACCCTTTAGAAATGTCCACACAGACTTTCAACAGTACTATTTCATCCCTCTACTGCTGTGTCCCTAAGTCCTCACAAGCTCTTACTGCCTATTGTTATCTTGGCAGATGTAGAAACAATCTCAATGTTTCTTTATATCTGCTCCTTAGGAATACTGTAGTTTGAATCCATTCAGTTGACATTAATCAACCCATGCACACATTACTTTTCAATCTACCTTTTGAATATAGCCCCTTAGTTGTAGTATTATTTCCAGGATATTTTGTCACAGAAGTTTACTCATATTGTTTGTTATTATCTTTTTTTAATTTTTTTATTAACAGACCAAAAATTAGTCTTCCTTCAGACAGTAAAACTGAAGGATTTTCAATTCTGTTAAGCTGTTATAACAAACAAACCCCAAATTTCAATAGTTCAATGTAACAAGAACACACTCCATACTTATATCCCTGCATCTCTATGATTCTTATAAGAAGTGATATAGATATAGGCCTCTTTGGTGCTGGGAAGTACCATCTCCAGGTCTTTAAGACCTCTCACCCAATCAGTGGGAACAGGACAGAAAACACTGAAGACACAATGCCTTTACAGTAATCATCCTGTTGTATCTTTCTGTGGGTACCTCCCAGTAATGGCACAAGGTAATGAGAAGCTAAACATGAAGCTTCAGTGGACAATTAGTCAATTCTATCATAGTGCCATGCATGACTCCAGTGCTCAAAAGTAGCCTTCAGCCCTTTAGTGAGTAATAACATTCTCTACTTACAACTTCATTCACAATTTAGTAAAAACACATTGAGATATATATATATATATATATATATATATATATATATATATATATATATATAGCCACCAAAACATAAACATTTGATCCCATTTGATCCTTTTTCACAAGTGTCTTGAATTTTCTCATTAAGTAAAACAAAGAAATCTGTTCAAGAAAAGAATTTCATGAGCATCAGTATCTCATATTCTTAGTAAGTAAAGAACTTATATATAATTATTAAATATATAAGTGATTAAAATGCTGAGAAAGAATTATTGGGGAATATGATATGGTAGGAAAACGGGATTTAGTTGGGAGGGAATATTGAATACTGGGTAGAGAGATTTTATATGAAATTAATCTTTGATGGTTGACTCCTTGAATTGGCTCCTCTTCAAAAATAATTTTTAATGTCTAGGCACCCACTTTAAAAAGTCTTTCACTCTGGATTCACATGAATAGGCTTTTTTAGAAATTTAACAAATTCACATATGCATTCAACTTATAGCTTAGACATGTATGTTTTTAGTAAATTCAATTCCAATTTAAAATTATTTTATTTAATATTAGAACAAAGTGTTAATTGTTATTTTAGGGGTTATTGTAATTTCAGTGTGTAATTAATGAGATGGAGAACAGACTAGCCTTTGCAAAGGGTCAGGATAGTGGATGGGGTCCTGACTACAAAAGAAAAACATGACAATTTAATAAGAAGGAGGAGTATTTGGGGATGTTGATGGGGGAATATCCGGCTTTACCTAGTTGTCACAATTCATAAAAAATGATCCCCAGAAGAGAGTGAATTTTAAAAGCATGTATGAATTTTAATAGATATTATTAATTCTCAACCCCTTTTCCTTTGAAGCTATCCCTTTTCCTTCTGAAACTCTAAATCTTATATTTTCAAGGAATTCTTTTTTTTTTAAATAGAACAATTTTCTTTTGGAAAATTGTCTTCAGTAATGTTATCAGAATTTACCACAAATCACTTCTCTATATCAATTAGATTGAGGCACTAAAAATTTAAAAGTAAATATTTTATGTTGCTTAGTTGAAATGTTTACTTTCTTCCTATATAATAGACTAGCATTTAAAAAAATAAAGTATAAATTAAACAAATGACATAGAAAATGATAGCCTGCCACAAAAGGGGAAAATAGGCTTAGACATTATTTTAGTGTGTTATCATCCACAGATTATCATTTTAAAAATTATTTAAGTAATAACTATTAGATCCAAAACAGTAGATACTGCTCTGCAAGACATCAATTTTTAAATATGTTTCACCTCTTCTCATATTGTGTATGTATCACAAGTTTTATAACCAAATTAAGTTCCTTTGTCTGAGGTGTTGCATTGATGTGTGTGTTGGTCAACTTTTTATCATTATGAAAGATTTATTCAAATATTTACAAGAGGAAGCATTTATTTTGATTAATATTTTTAAGGGGTTTCATTTTATAATCTCTGATCTATTGTTTTGGGCCTGCAATGGGACCGAATGTATGAGTGAGAGCAGATGGTTGTAACCTAAAGCTGCTTGACTCAGGGTAGCCAGGATGCAAAACAGAGACTTGGAGAACAGAAAAGAGACCAGAAACAAACATGTTCCAGGGATTTACTTCTCCACACTGGGCCACATCTCCTAAGAGTTCATTCAGCTGTGAAGTTACCAGTGGGTTAATCCATGGAAGTGGGCAGCATCTTCATGATCCAACCACTTCTCAAGACGCAACTCTTAACATACTTGTACTGAAGTTCAAGAAATGAATCTTTAGAAAATATTCTGTATTCAAACCATGAGAAAGTGTGAACAAACACTTTGCAGAGCTGATGCCATAAAACTAGTCAATGCTAGCAGCCACATCACTAAGTGATCATTCCATAATCAAAGTATTACCTGCCTGGCTTGCAAATGTTCATTGCCTAAGTCTATTATTCCAAGTCCTTTAAGAGGCTTTATAGTATCTGACTAGAGGCATAGGCTCAGGTCTGGCAAACTTTGCTTCAGTTACACAAATAGTGACAGCCAATTAGTAAGTATTCCACTTATCACAGTCTAAGTTGCCAGCCCTACAGATCATCATGACAGGAGGAATTACTGAGTAAATGAAGTGATTCAAGATGGTCTATAGAAAAACTCTAGCCACAAAAGAATCTCCTCTGATCTACCGTTTGACATGGATAATTCAGTATGTTCATTCCATCTTTCTGTTGACCTTGTGACTTCTGTGATGTTTGTAATCCTATAGACAGCAAAGGCATCATCGGAGAGGATACCCTGTCAGTTCTCTGATGGTGGGTGGAAGGCAGAGAAGAATTTCCAGTAACTCTTAACTGAATGAGCAAATACATGGGAACATAGGGGAAAAGCATTTAGACATTGAGATCTGAGATGAAATCAACAGAAGGGATTATGAAAAAAAAGGAGGAGGAGCTATATTTTGAAACAAAATAGGAAGAAAATGGATGGTAATGCATTTAACATATTTTGTGGCTTATCATTGATTTACCAAGGCACTGTATAATCATATAAACAAGGAACATTAAACAGACTAATCATGGTATATTTAGGTATTTAGAAGTATATATATATATATATGTATATATATTCATATATATATATATATATATATATATGTATGTAACAACAATTAATGAAAAAGAGGCCATAAAAGAGAGTAAGGGGGTATATGGGTTTGGAGAGAGGAAATAGATGGGATAAATGATGTCATTGTATCATAGCCTCAACAAATAATAATTAGAAATAATCAAAAAATAATAACCTTGATTCAACAGGAAATAATTATGTAATCTTTAATTTGGATACTTTTTCATTAAATGCATTTTTGCTTTCAAATCAGAAACTCAGAGATAGAAAAAATATAATTCTTAATTAAGTATATTATTGGATCAGTCAGGTATCCATGACATTTGAAAATCTAATCTAATTGACCATTCTGTGTTAACATTCACTGAATGCTTACCATGCTGAAGCGTATTTTAAAATAGCTACTTACTTTTCCTCTTCTTCCATAAAAAAGTCTCTGTGTACTATGGTTTCCACACACATGACTCCACAAGGAATGCCCCTTGTGATGCTTCGTCTTCAATATCAACTAGACTGGATTGGAATCACCATGGAAACACACTTCTGAGTGTATCTCTAAAGATGATTTCAGAGAGAAATTGACAGAATACAGAAACCTCACCCTGGATGTGGGCTGTACCGTTGGGGAGGTGGAATCTCAGGCTGGATGAAAAGGCAGAAGTGGGGTGGAAAACTGGCCCAGTAGGTAAAGGCTTGATAGCAAGCCTGATGACCTGATTCAATCCCCAGAACCCACGTGGTAGAAGAAGAATATCTGCTGTTACAAATTGTCCTCTTATCTCCACAAATGGTCTGTGATATGCACGCCCCCCACAGACACAACTAAATATAATTTTTAAAATTTAAGGCAAAACTTTGTAGCATCAGAATTCATCCCCCACCCTCTCTCTCTCTCTTCTTCCTTATTGTTGACACAATGTACCCAGTCACCTCACTTTTTTTGCTTCTTCTCCACCATGTACTCTTTAAGTCAAAATAAAATTTTCCTTTCTGAAGTTCCTCCTTGCCAGGTGTTTGCTCACGGGAACAAGAAGATTGATACACTCCCTAAGGTGTGTTTTCCCCATAGAAACCTGGAAACTCAAGCAACGAATATCGTTTTCTTCCCTCAGCTCCCCTACCAATAGCAGCTATGTGTCCTCTCCTTCCAGTTACCCTCTCCAGGCCCATCGATCCCCTACATTTCTAGCGTGAACTTTAGAAGGGAGGATAGTATAATATTGGTTTGTCAACTGCTGCCTTCCAGATACATTACACTGAATTATAAAGCCCTAAATCTTTTCTTTCCATAAGTTTATACACTTTGATGAATATAATGTAGTCTGAGCAGAAATATTAATCATGCTAAGGTTAAATTTTATATCAATGATGTTAGTTTACATAAACCAGAGATGTAACAGATTCCTTTTCATGTTGTGAATAGCAAAGTCTGCTGAACCTAGAGATTTGTACAGTATGAGCGAGAATGGGAATAAAATGTTGAGAATGAGCAGAACCAGGAAGAGGGAAAAGCATTGGCTGGGTATAGAGCTGTCTGTTCCCTGGGAATAGCAGACAATGTACATCATATTCCAAAATGATATTAGTTCCAAGCATCCCTCATGTTAATGAGAGTCCCATCTGCAAGACAGGAAAAATGCCAGGAGTCACCAGGCAAAGGCAATATACCAGTCATATGGGTGGCAGCCTCAGAGTTTTGGGTGGTCCATTTAATTTGGAACAAGACCCCTGTCAATGACTGGAACTAAAGGAGACAGCACCCAGCTGCCAAATTACAGGGAATGTCAAGTGCTAGGCATGTTGACAAGACCCTAGTCAATTGGGCTGGAGTTCAAGGCAAGCCTCCAGATCCAGTAGGGAAACCAAGCACCAGGTTGAAATGAGATGAAACCCATCATAGAGACTACCTTATCAAACTTCCCACAGCAGGCTAAGACTGGGTGGACAGACAGCTGCTCACCACAGGGGAGCCAGGCTCTGTCACAGGGCTAATTCCAGACTTCACTGGTATCTCTTCAGATCTCACATGTGACTTGATCAAAACTGGTACAAGGTGTCACAGAACTGAGGCTACAGTCTAAATACACAGCATTGTAGCTGGGTAGAACTACAGAAAGAAGGGAGCCCTTAATTTATTAAAGGTTCAATTTTATCTGTTGCCAAATTTAACCCTCGTTAGATGGAGTCCTTGGGATTTTGAATTGACCAGTTATCTACCTTTCTGGCCTGTGGACTTCATTATGAAACTGCCAGAGTTACTCTTGCTCTGTTCTCAGTGAATGCAAACTAAATAAAAGGTTCAGATCAGGTATTCAAATGCTCCGTTTTCATGGTGAGTGAGTTGCAGAGTCTGAACTGTGAGTTCCTTTCTGGGGGATCATAATGACCCAGTGGCTATCCTTGACATTTTTGTGGTGACATTGGCAGGGAAGATTGCCCCTATCCCAATCCTCACCTCCACGGAACAAGCTACTGAGACTCTGCATTTCAGTCACCAGGGTTTTTACCTTCAAAACTCTTCTAGGATCTTACCTGAAAAGCTATTCCTGAAAGTAGAACACACATTAATATGTATGCTACTGAATCATCACAGCTCTCTCCTCCTAATGAGAGACCTGGCAACGAGAGATAATAGGCCTGGAGACAGTGAGGAATCAGTGGTGAAAGGGAGTAAAAGATGTGGAGTAACACAGAAGGTGCTAGAATTTACCTTAAAAAGTGGTGCTGCTCTGAAGTGATGATTCAAACCGACAGGATCAAGGGAATGAGGGCAAACTTGGGCTGTCTTACGGTGCTACTTTAAACACAGCCACCACGCCTTGGCATTTGGTAGGAATTTTAAAGGAAGGCTGCAAATGCACCGGATTACACTTGGGCTTTCACTGATTCGAGTTCTCAACCAGTCTTCAAATATCAGCCTCAAACTAAGGCCACAGAATAAGGGCTGGAAGGGGCCTCAGTACTTAAAGCACTGACTATTTTTGCAAAGGACATGAGTTCAATTCCCAGCATGCACATGGCAACTCACAACCCTCTGTAACTCTACTTCTGGAAGATCCACACCCCATTTCTGGCCTCTGGGGGCACTGCATGCATGTGGCACACAGACATGCAGGAAGACAAAATACAGAGACATAGAAAAAATAAAATAAAATGAAAAGAACTTTAAACAATATTGCTTGTTCCTCACTTGCAAATATTTTTTATTATTTTTTTTTATTTATTTTACATGCCAACCAGTTTCCCCTCCCTCTTCTCCTTCTGTTCCCTCCTCCCACCTCCTTTCTAACCCCCCGACCCAACTCCTCAGAAAAGGGCAGGCCTCCCATAGGAGTCAACAACACATGGCATGTCAAGTTGAGGCAGGACTAAGCTCCTCCCTGCCGCATCAAGGCTGAGTGAGGCATCCCATCATAGGAAATAGTTTACAAAAGCCAGCTCATGTGCCAGGGACGGATCCTGGTCCCATTGCTAGGAGTTCCACAAACAGACCAAGCTACACAACTGTCACCCATATGCAGAGAGCCTAGGTTGGTCCCATGCCTTGCTCCTCTCCTTCCTCCTATCTCTCTTCTTCTATTGCAAAAATTATTGTCACGACCCCCACACTGCCTCTTGGTCCACAGAATGGAGCTGAAGAACAAAACACTCTTCTGTCTTCCCTCTGCTCCACTGTCCTCCAGGAGCACCCCATTACATGCCGAATAAATTCTTAGGGACGTAATCCTTTTGGTGAGAACTTTATTTTTCATCCTTTTATCTCCCGTTTATTGAAAATAGATTTTTCTCTCACTATATTTTGGTCGAGAGTGTCCCTCTCTCTACTTCCTGCAGCTCCTCCCCACCTCCCCTTCCATCTAGATCCACACCCCTTCTGTCTGGATTCTGCCTGGATTAAACAGGCTTCTAAGGGATAGTAATAAAACTGAGTTAAAAAAATAAAATAAAAAATAAAACTAATGTATTGGGCAAGGACAAAACTAACAAACAGAAGGAAAAGTGTCCAAGAAAAAGCACAAGAAACAGCTATAGACACAGACTTACCCATTTGTACACTCAGGAATTCCATAAAAACACTAAACTAGAAGCCATAATATATATGCAAATGATCTGTGGAATACACATATACACAAGGTGTGTGCATATATATATATTTCATTATACTATATATATATATATATATATATATTAAAATCAATGACTGACATGAGATTAAGAGACAAGGAGCCTCCAAAGAAGTCGCTGAGTTTGTTTTCTGTTGGCCATCTGCTGCTGGGCATATAGCATATCCTTAAGAGTAGTTTGTTTCTCCAGAGTGACTTCATTGGAAAAAATTAAATATTCATTAGCAAGTAAGTGCTCATCAATTGGAGACAGCTTCTGGGCTAGGGAAGGGGGCATGTGTTCACTTCTCCTCTCAGTTCTAGGACCCATCAGGTGAAGACCTGTGCAGGCCTTGTGCATGCTGCCTTGTATCTGTGAGTTCTATGTGCCCATTCTGTTGCCTTAGAGGGCTTTGTTTTCTTGGTGCTCTTCATTTCCTCTGGCTCTTACATTCTTTCCATCTCCTCTTCCTCAGGATTCCCTGAGCCTATGGAGAGGGATTTGGTGGAAATATACCATTCAAGGCTAAGTGTTCCAAGGTTTCTCACTTTCTGCAGATTGTCTAGCTGTGGGTCTCTGTGTTTGTTCTTATATGTTGCAAAAGGAAGCTGCTCTGATGATGACTGAGCAAGGCACTAATCTGTATAGCAGAATATCATTAGGATTCATTGTACTGCTCAGTTCTTTAATAGAGCAATAAGTAGTACTTGGTTTTACCATAAGTCACTCAGTTATCTAGTTTCAGGCTCTTGATCACCCAAGCAGTATTGGTGATGGATTCCATCTGGTGGAGTTGGCCTTAAGTCAAATCCGATGTTGGTTGATTGCTCCCACAAGCTTTGTGCTACCATTGCACTAGCATATCTTTCAGGTAGAACACCATTGTAGGTCAAAGGGCTTGAGGTTGGGTTGACAACTCATGATGATAATGATGAGGAATAAGGGGAACACTCATGCATTGTTGATGGGAGTGCAAATTTATACAGCCACTATGGAAATCAGTGTGGCAGTTCCTTGGGAAGTTGGGAAGTTATCTACCTCAAGATACAGCTATACCACTCTTTGGCATATACCCCAAGGATGCTTCATCCTACCAGAGAGACATTTGCTCATACATGCTAATTGCTACTCTATTCACAATAGCCAGAAATTAGAAACATCCTAAATGTCCATCAATAGATAAATGCATAAAGAAAATGTGCTACATTTACAGAATGGAATATTACTCGGCTTTTAAAAAATGAAATCATGAAGTACACAGGCAAATGGATGGAACTAGAAGAAGAGTCATCCTGAGTTAACTCAGACCTAGAAAGACAAATATGGTATGTATTCTTTTATATGTGGATATCAGATGTTAAGTCAACAATAACCAACCTAACAATCCATAGACCCACGGAGGTTAGATATAGATTAAAGGATTAAGGGGTGGCCGTTAGATCTTCCTAGGAAAGGGAAATTGGATAAATAGTTATGGATGAGTGGGGGGACATAAACAGTAGGATCAAGTGAGGAAGTGGGGGAAGAAGAGTATGAGGGAGGGATTATGGGGAGACACAGCTACAACTAAAGGTCATTTGATGGGTACTATGGAATCCTAATACAATAGAAAAATCCTAAAATTTATACATATATGAAGGCAATCAAAATAAAATCACCAAATAATGGGGGAAAGAGCTCCAGCTGAACATCTCTTGTCACCAAATGAAGCTTCCAGTACCAGGTTTGGATTGTTGGCTGAAGGGGTCTCATGGAAATTTCCAAATAATCCAGGCTGTCGCCAAGACTTTATATAGGTTTCTATCCAAAAACCAATGGCAAGGCCCTATTGTTGAAGAAGAATTCTACACAAATCATTGAACATGGAGAAGTCAAGCTGGTGTCACAATAAACCTTCACCTTTAAGTGCCAGTGTCTTTGGTATAGGAAGGTACTCTGCATGCCACCAGTTCTTTGGTTACTACTGGCTCCTCTAGCCTCTTTTTTTAAGTGCCTCACAGTTTTCACTGTGGCAGTTTCACACTTCCTGTACTTTTTACCCACAGAATGTTAAGTCTCATGTTCTGAAACTTATCAGAGCATCTAAACAGCAGCTAAGGACTACAAGATAATAAAGAATTCAGGAAAATCATAGCAGAATAGGCCAGTTTCTCGGTTCATGTTTATGTGTAACTTCTCTTCTTGATTAAAGATTGGTTTGACTGGACATAAATAAATATTCAGAGGCAATAGTTTCTCAAGTATTATTAAGTAATACTGCACATCCACAGAATACTTAATGAAACAGGTACTATGATATGTTTGTATAATTATCAACACATAATTGTGTTCCATATTTGACATCTTTAAATACTCAAACACTATAAGAAAAAACGAAAAATAAATTATACATTCTAACAATCATGTGTCATTTTTTGACTAAATCTCAATCATTCAATTCTGCCAATAAAGACTCAGGAACCGCCGGGCGGTGGTGGCACACGCCTGTAATCCCAGCACTTGGGAGGCAGAGGCAGGCGGATCTTTGTGAGTTCGAAGCCAGCCTGGTCTCCAAAGTGAGTTCCAGGAAAGGTGCAAAGCTACATAGAGAAACCCTGTCTTGAAAAAGCTAAAAAAAAAAAAAAAAAAGACTCAGGAACCAGATGCCAGGGTGAAAGCCTGCTAGCTCAGAGAAGCAGAGATATTACCAAGCTGACCTTCCTCCTCAGCTGACCTCCGAGAAAAGCTCCCTCTCTCCTCTGCTATCTCAAACAAGATTCCTGCAACTCAACGTCCCTTCCTTCTATTTCATGTGGGTATCTCTCTCCTGTCCTCCTGACTCCCTTTTACTCTCTGTGGCTTTTTCTTGTTCACTTCCTGTCAACTGGTTGTTTGCTCCCCCTCTTTTTTTTTAATTTAATTTAATTTAATTTTACAATATAATTTAATTATACGTATCAGCCACGGATTCCCTTGTTCTCCCCCCTCCCGTACCCCTCCCCTTCCTCCCAGCCCACCCTCCCCCATTCCCATCTCCTCCAGGCCAAAGACCCCCCACCAGGATTGAGATCAACCTGGTAGACTCAGTCCAGGCAGGTCCAGTCCCCTCCTCCCAGGCTGAGTCAAGCATCCCTGCATAAGCCCCAGGTTTCAAACAGCCAACTCATGCACTGAGCACAGGACCCGGTCCCACTGCCTGGATGCCTCCCAAACAGATCAAGCCAATCAACTGTTTCACCTATTCAGAGGGCCTGATCCAGTTGGGGGCCCCTCAGCCATTGGTTCATAGTTCATGTGTTTCCATTCGTTTGACCCTAATTGTCGAGCTAGAAACCCCATCCAACGACTGACGGATCTGGATGCAGAGATCCACAGCTAGACCCCGGGTGGAGCTCCGGGAGTCCAATTGGCTAGAAAGAGGAGGGTTTATATGAGCGAGAATTGTTGAGACCAAAGTTGGATAAAGCCCAGGGACAAATAGCTTGCTCCCCCTCTTGACCTATGGTTGACTTTATTTAATCCTGTTTACAATAAGCAAAAAGGTCTTAGATTAAAAGTGTGTGCTAGGGCTGAGCCACACCACAACTAGAAATGTGGTGTGTGTTTTTTTTTCAAGTAAACAACACAATCTTGGGATTCATGGTGTGATCAAATATTCTGCAACAATCATCTCTAGATTAATTGAGTGGTCCTCAATAATATTCAAAAATTCTAACTCAGGAGCAGGGAGGAAGAGCCTCTCAAAGGACCAAGTGAAAGGCTCTCTCTGGAGGATCCTTACAGGAACTACCTTGGCTCTCTGAATTTTCAATGTTTTTCAAGACGATTTTGTTTTGGGGTGACTGAGTAAATATTTGCACCCTGTACTCAGGTGTATTTACCAAGTTCATGATGTGCAAAATAAGAAGGGCATTTTGTTTTCATTTATAAGAATGGGCCTGGGATCCCCTCATTTTTAAAAAAATCTTTCAGGTAACTGAGGCTACTAGTATAAGAACCACTATTTGGAAACCATCCTTCATGACACATCATAATTTACTTTACAATCTGCATCTTATTTTCTGTTAATGGATTTGGAAAATGTGAAGTTCTGGTAAAGCAAAAATGAGTTATACTAATAATCATGATTACGATTATAGCTTTTGTAGCCTTTGGGCTGAAGCTGAGGAGGCTGCAATCACCTGAACCAACCATCCCATTGTTTTTCACCACAGACTATTGGACTCTGAACCACTTTGTGTAAGCACAGCCTTTCCAGGCAAGAATAAACCCATGTTGTTACAAGGATGTCTTAGGAGATACAGTTCTTCACAGAGATGTGCCAGCTTTCTTGGCATCTTAATTAACTGTCCTCAGTTCTTAGGGAGCATTTCTCTATAAAAATATCAAAGCAGCAGAAACATCGGTTCAACAGTTTCTTCACTCATGTTGTTGGCATTGCCAGTCAGTGGACCAGTGTACAGTCCTCTAAGCTGTGAAGGTCAAAGCGAAGTCATAGCTGGAACCTTTGCATGCCCACACAGACCAACCTATCTTGCACCTTTCCTTATAGTATATATTCTTGGTATCATTTACTTCATCAACTAGTATGGCATTATTCATTCAACCTTCATAGAAAGCAATTTTGTAATAATTTATATCTATCAAGAAGTTTAAAATGATTCATAAACTTGAGTAGGCAGTTCTATTTTTAAGTATCTATCATAAGGAAATAATCAAGATTTTTAATGAGCAAAGGACAATTATTACCACAATCATTTATATAACCTCTGATTATATAAAAGGATATGTGATGTTTATGTAAAGGGGTATTTATTGCAACATTATTTATAATACTCCTGAATTTAGAAACACCTTAAATATTCAAGCACTGGTGAGTTGTTATATAAAGCCTTAACAGAAACTGGGGAAATGAAGGCATTAAAATGTATGCTTTTGATTTATGAAGCAGAAGGGGGAAATGATCACACTAAAATTTAAGGCATATAAACTTTGTTTGTAAAAAATTATTTGTAAGGGCTGGAGGGATGGCTCTTTGGTTAAAAGCACTCTTCCAAAGGATCCAAGTTCAATTCCCAGCACCCACATGGATGCTCACAGTTGTCTATAACTCTAGGGAACCTGACACCCTCACATAGACCTGCCTTCAAGGAAATCACAATGCACATAAAAATAAATAAGTAAATCATTTTAAAAGATGTGTGTGTGTGTGCGCGCGCGCGCGCGTGCGTGCATGCGTGCATGTGTGTGTGTGTGTGTGTGTGTTATAAAGGATTTGAGGGAATATGTGCAAAAATGGATAGTCTGGGAGATAGAATTAGACTAATTTTATTTTCTCATTTTCTTTTTATCAAACTTTCTATAACACACAACATTTAGTTTTTATCAAAGTAATAGGTGAACACAATAAAAAAAAAAACAAAGGAAAAAACTGTCCCATGAATTAATCTACCCCTTTCCCCAATCTTATGCTTTTATTACCTTAAAAATCCTCTTATAGTTACCTTATTAATGTTAAGAAATTTTTGTATCATACAAAATATTTATTGTCAATTGTAAACACTCTTTGCCTCATTGTTACAGGTGTCAGTTTAGATCTATTACATAATAAGCCCACTCATTCTCTGTAAAATGTATTTTCAATGAACGTTATAAAATGTTTATACTACTATGACAGTTTTTATTTACTACAGTCAAGTAGGATGTCATCAATGTGTTCCTTCTTATTTAACTTTTTCTCTTATAACTGTAAGTTCCCTCCTTGTCATTTTTCTTTGTGTTTCCCTGCTTCCAGTTCTTTTGTATAATAGTGACTTCAGCTTCCTAGCGGATGTTGTATCAAGGTTTTCTGTCAGCCCCGCTTATGTGGCAAGTGTCATCCCCAGCAGCACTTTACCTCTCCTTCAATCTGGAGACTGGTACCCAAGCTTGCCTGGCGCTATCATCATGAGACAGTTGTACCAATCCTACATTGCTTACTCTTTACATAAAATATTTTGTTTGTTGAAACACTTCTCTCAAATGACAGATTTAGGAGAGAGAAGTGGACCTGGATCTTCAAGACATCTTTATACTTTTATAATTAACATGTTTGTTGCATTTATTATTATTATTATATTATTATTATTATTATTATAGCTATTAGGTATAATATTTAATTTGTTTCCCTGACAGGATAATAAAAAATGCTGCTCTTGTATTTTTATTAAATGTACTTCTTTAGCTATAGTAAAGGTTATGTTTGACAACTCCAATAGGTAGGTCACTTTTGGCTCTGTTTCTATTGTCTATGTCTTTTCTTACAGCTGTTTTTGATATGCCTGATACTTACTGATTGAATTCTATTTGTGTATGGAAATTTAGAGAGGCTGTGAATATAGATGTCTCTCTCTCTCTCTGATAGATTCACTCTGTCTTTTGCAAGTAGAAAGGAAGTATATCATCTGAAATTAATTTTGCTTTTAGCTTGAGGCTGATTTGTACTTTATAATGTTTGGCCTACTTCAGAGTTTCCCCTTATTCCAAAAACTGCATCCATGAGGCAATCTGGCTAGTATTCTTGGGCTCTTGGATTTTCTAAATTTTAAAGTTTTAAATCTTCCAGCATAAAAAAAAAAAATGCTGAGAAGTCCATGCTAACTGGCTTCTTAGCTATTTAGTCACATCTACTAGACAAGAATATGTCACCCTGGATGCAAATGATAGACTTAAGTAGAATTTAAAATATGAGCTTTGTATAGGACTACCAGATAATGAGGAGTATATTCTAAATAGTGGAGGCAACATGAGCTAACTAGAGAGATCAACATGATAGTAGCGGTTTCCATGGGTGGTAACTAAACAATCCAAATGGAAGTGCTTGTTTACAGGAATACCAGCAAAAGAATTCTAGATAGATTAATTGACACCAGCCACTATATGGTTTTGAAATAGTAGAAGCATGTGTAAATGGTGTTTGGAAGGTAGTAGGAAATCATCAAGGTTCTAAATGTTTGTAAGAGACCAAGGAAGCACCATTTTGAAAAGATACTTTCAATGCCTGCCTTTTAGCAGGTGTGTGGGCCCACCAATGTGCAGGTGTGTGTGTGTGTGTGTGTGTGTGTGTGTGTGTGTGTGTGTGTGTGTGTGTAGACCAGAGGTTAATACTGTACACAATCCTCAGTTGCTCTCCACTTTATCTACTGAAGCAAGGTCTTTTCCTGGACTCAGAGCTCAGTACTTGGACTAATTAAGCTAGTTAACTTGCCTCAGGGATGCCTTGTAGCCCAGGGAATACAGGCAGACTGTCACACTCACCTACCATTTACATGATTGCCGGGGATCCAAACTCTGATTTTCCTACTTGTACAGCAAACCCTTTACTCAATGAGCCACCTCCTCATCCCTACCCCCAGCACTACTCAGATGTTTATTAAGGCAGTGAAAAAAAGATCAGACAATTTTGGACCAGAGATAAAAGGCAAATGCATAGTTTGAGAAATGTTACATCATATAGAGTTAGCTAAAATTCATAGAACCCAAAGAAAGTAATGTGCTAAAAGTTAAGAACAACAATTATTTCTTAGGACTTTCCTACAAGAATGTGTCCACAGCCTAACATCATTGTCCTTAGCAGTTTAGTTTTGTTTCTCTCATACTTACACCACTAACAAGTACTTCTGTGCAGGTTCTACAAGAGAGTGTTAATAATGGAATTTCTTTATATGTTTTTTTTTTTTAATGAAAAGATACCAACCAGGTATTTCTTATATATTTTTAGTTTTTTTAAAAAAAATCATCATATTTTAATCATTTTTTTAACATTTTTTTCTGAACTTATCAATGTCCATAGTACCATATGTTACATCATAAAACACTAGAGCGGTGGAATGGTGTCTAGTGTGGAGACACAAGCTACCGTATTTGTTAATAACTCTGTGTTCCTATACTGTTGACAGCATGGAAGCAGACATAATACAGCTGCTGGGGATCATGTGGATTTGAAGAGCTATTCCAGCCACAGCATGGTACAGCTGCCAGTCAAATGATGAGTTGCAATCAGATGTCTGATTAGGAATCCTTGTGAAGAGACAGTTGTTTTAATATAAAAAATGTAAACCATGCTTTCTTCCCTCCTAGCAAACACTAAATTTATAAACAGCCATTTTAAAATGAAAGCACAGACATTGTTCTCATTATTAGTTCCAACTTTATTATTTTGTCATACTCAAAGGTATATCTAATCTGTCTAATAATATCAAACACTTTTTTCTACCCAACAAGCAGAATGTATAGTTTATTCTCTTTCTAGCCACTCAGCAACTACATGTAGAGTAGCCAAATCATTTTTGATAATTTTTTTTTCATTGGTTATGCCATCCTCTTTCCATTGAATCTAGGTGATGAAAGGATTTCTACATTTGCTCAACATATGTTGTGCCTATCCCAGAGACATGCTTCTCTCACTAGCAAGGTCTTGGTGCTTATATATCGTCAGTACAGTACTTTGGGATGCAAGGTGCCCCATTACATACATTCAAGCTATTACTACTAATTGTTCAATTAATTTGCAATTCTAGATGGGTAAAAATAATGGGTTTGCCTTGTTTATGAAAATATCCCCTGAAGCAAAATTACACTACAATATCCGCACACAGGCGGTCCACATGCATCCTCTGGTAATTGTCACTGGAGAAGGATGCCATATGCTAATGAATTGTCTGGATCACTGAGAGACAAACAGCCCTGCAAGACTTCTCTAAGACACATTTATATATCAAGCTAAAGATAGGCCCCGCTCATCGCAAGAACTGGAAAGCTCCAAGTGCTACATCATCATTTTCAGCTCATTTGAGTCATTAGCATTTTGCCATTATCATTTGTTTCCCTGTTACCACCTTCCCCAGGGTAATAGATGTGCTGTACCCTCAGGGTGCCTTATAAACACAGACTTTGGAGACTGTCTCCCACTCCAAGAAAATATTACAGGATTAAAAAATACAGACTACAGCTGTAATGCCACTAAAAATACCTGTGATGGGATGTGAGTGTAAGCACCGAGGGCAGAACTGGCTCCATGTTCTTGTGTGCTCTGGATCCTCAGGAGCGGAAGGGGTGTGGGAAAGAAGCTCCTGATTTACCGTATCTTCAGTGGGAATATCTTTCAGCATGGTCACACCAAAACCAAAATGTTGTACTAACCTAGTAACCGTGTGAAATCTTTGTATATCAGCTCATAACATAGTGAAAACAATTAAGCCATCTGAGATGACCAATGAGAACTAATTAGGGACAAGAAAAAAATAATATAAGAAATGATCATTAGAACATTGTCCATGTTTTCATGAAACACTTAGAATTGTCCAAAGCTGTCATCATTTGTCCTTCTGGAAACATCTAATCATGAAATTAGGTTTTTCCCATTATTACAATGAGTTCTGATTCTATGCTGGACACTCTCCTAGGCACTCTGTACATTAAAAGTTTATACTACATATCCTAAGCCTTATAATTTCTCCACTGTGCTATACTGCAGTAAAAGCTGAAGATCCCAGTAAACAATGTTTTGACTGTGTTATCTAAGAAATGAGTTGGTAACCTATTCCTTAAAGATCCTCTCCTGAGATACCATCTTACTCACAAAACTGATTGTCTCTATCAACCAACATGGCTCCAATAAAGCATTGCTTTATTGTGTTTCTGGGTGCTCCATATGTTTGCAATGTGTTTCTTTTATCAGATTGTGTAATAGCCTGCAAGTCTTCAATCCTCTGAGTACATACCATAATGTTAATTCAAATCTTTTCTGTCTGTCTTGATCCACATTTTCTACACATGACTATGCTACTATATTAGCCAAGGTTCTCCTGGTAAAGAGAAGCAGTGTGTAAAGGTATATAGACAGATTTTTTTAATGAGATACCTATTAGGTCCCACAATTATGAAGTCCCCCAATCTGCCATCTGCAAGCTGGATACCCAGGGTTACAAACTGAATTTGAAATGTCTCCACAGTTTCAGGATTTGAACATTTTTCCCCAGCTGGTGGAACTACTTAGGGAAACTTTGGCGCCATGAAGAATCAGGATTTACTTGGTAAAAAATCAGGATTTACTTGAAGCAGGCCTTTGAAGTTCAGAGCCTGGCCCTTTGTAACCAAATTTCTAATTGGTCTTATTAAATAAAAAACACAGAGCCAGAAATTTGGGTTAAAGTGTTAGAGAAATCAAGGAAATATAGAAAGCCACCAGCCAACCTTACCTCACCAACTCTGCAGCTTCCAAATGGTGTAACTTCCTGTCTACCCAGGCTTTATATGTTTTCCTTTTCTGCCCTCTCATTGGCTCTCTTAGCCCAGCTACCTCACTTTCTCTTCCTACACAGCTCTGTCACAGTCTGTCTGTTTGTACAGACCTCCAGGTCTCCATGGTTGGTACTGGGATTAAAGGTGTGTGTCACCATGCTTGGCTCTGTTACTTAGCATGGCCTTGAACACACAGAGATCCTGCCCCGCTAAAGGATGAAGGGCATGTGCTGCCTGACTTCTTTGTTTACTTAAAATGTCTGGCCTTTTCCCCCTGATCTCCAGGCAAGCTTTATTTATTAGTGCACAAATAAAATATCACCACATTTCAGCACAAATAAATTATCACCATAGCCCTTGGTTATTGTTACCTTCTCTGTTTGCTAGTCAGATATGATGTGAACACCTTATACCAGATTCCATGACACTCTTGACCTGCACCATCCCATCATACCTTCCATGCTGCAATGAACTGAAACCTCCTTGAAACTGTGAGTCAAAAGGCATCTTTCATGCTTAAGTTGTTTCTGTCAGGTATTGTGGTCAGAGTGACACAAGATAGTTAATGAGACAGCCAATGAGAAAGTGCCACTGCAAGCCTAAAGCCTGCAGATCACAGGAACAATGCTACAAGTATAGTCTGGGTTCCCAACATTTGATAACTACAAATGTCAATTCCTGAAGAGAGAAGAAGATGGATGCTGCAGCTCAACCAGAGAGAGAAAAATTGTGTCTCCTTCACCTTTTCATTCTGTTCACACCCTTAGGAGATTGATACGGCCTGCACACACTGCTGAGAGTGACAGCTTTGTGCAGCCCGCTAATTTAAATGCTAATCTCTTTCTCCAGGAACACTGGCAGACACACACATAGAAATAGGTTTCCCCAGCTATCTGGTCATTCCTGGGTCCAGTCAATTCAACACACAAAGTTAACCCTTACAAGTCCATCCGGGATCTTGACACCATACCAGTTCCTTGCATCAAACTCCCTAAAGACACAATACAAATATAATCTTCCTGTTGTGATATAATTCTCTTATATATAACCAAAACCACATTAATCTCTTCCTCAAAAGGGAAGTTCTTAAATTCAAGTTGGACATTATAATACGAAATGAATACTTAGTGAGCACATCTTCATTTCTGAGGACCTGAGTCATTAGCATTTCTGCCTAGATCAGATGTTGTAGTTTCTCATTGACCTGAACTCCTTGGCATAGCAATCCCATGAGATATCCTAAGGGAGCTCCTACATTACTGAATACTCTTTCTTATCTCTTTTGAAGAGGTTATCTAGTTTACCCCTTGGCAATTTAGACCAGTCACTCCAACCAACACTGTAACTCTCTTTTTTGCCTGTTGAGTCAAGATGTATGAGGAAATGAAAGCGACAGGGTTAGCTTAAGCAACCAGTTCAATGGAATGGTTGTCGTGTTTCCTGGTGTAAGAACTTCTAGGCTGGAGGTTTCTAGACTAAGGAGGTATAAAACTGTGGGAATAGGAAGCAAAGAATTTCCTAGTGGCTCATTAAGAATTAATGTTTCCATGTCTCCCATTTGCATTTCTAATTATAGTATACAGTACAGTATTATATGCATGTCTTTTGTGTACAGCTTGACAGATGTATTCTAAACCTAGCATGTAACCAAACCACTAAACGAACAGCTCAAAAACAAAGGAGATACCATATACTCTATGACTATGTTGGAGTGAGACCCCAGAATCTGCACTCTTATTGAGCATCCCAGGTGAGTTTCAAATCAGATCATACCTAGAGAATGTCTGATAGGGCATAAATACGTCCCATTTCTGCCACCATGAGACTCCAGATGCATTTTCTAATTGCAGCTAACAATTTATATCATCAGACTTTGATAATGTGAAAATTGGTAGTTTTATTAATTGTAACCACAATCTTTTGCATATGTCTATAAATTTATATTCATAGGATTTGTCTTGTTCCCTGGCCCTAAGACCAGATGACAAGGGCCTTGGAAAATTGAGTTAATTAACTTCTTTCAGTCCTTTTGGACTCTGCCCCAGTTGTACAACTCAGCTTTGCATGCAAGAACAAATACCAGCTAGTTATACTGAAATTTTGTGTGGTGTTAATCTGCTCAGAAATTGTGCCAACCTCTTAGCATCTTAATTAACCTGTTTACGTTTGCTGAGGATATTTCTCAAGAAATGTGCATGAGCAGAGATGGTAGAGGCAGAATCATCTCTATCGTTGCTTTTATCATTGATACTGCTAAAAAAGTGGTCTTGAATGAAAACCAGCATGGGTTCCTCCACAAAGCCTAGCCTGGTCATTTGATTTCCTAACATCCACCACACCCAGTGAGCCTGTAATAATACATGGCTTCATGGTGGTGATGGTCACTCTATAGTCTTAAAACATGTTACTTTCACTGTACCTCTGGTAAAGAAATATTAACCAAGTTATTGAAATATACAGCATAGTGTCCTGTGTAGAGACAATGAAATACTTCATCAAATGAACAAATATGCACTGTTTCACTACATACACTGTAGGCCCTCTGTAACATTCCATTTTCTGCCATCTTCATTACCTGTATTCAATGAGCATCACCATAGTTCAATGACTCTCCTTCTGATGTATCATTAGGTTAACAGGACCGTAACACTCCATGACAAGGCCAGGATCACCCACCTCTCTTCGTTTTACCATATAGCATTATATCATCTCACATGATCAGAAGGAAGGTGAGGACAGGACAGTAAGTGTTGTGGCCAGTGCATTTGTGGACACCAGAGGGACCTGTGTAGCATGAATCTTAAATGGTCTTATTAATTAAATCAAACCTGAGGCCAGGTATTGGGGTGAATGCTGAAAGGTTAGAGAAGCAGAACAAGCCACAGCTACCGCACCTCACCAGTTCCTCAGCTGATCCTCTTTCCTCAGACTGGAAACCTCTGAGTCCTCATCCAGAGCGAATCTCAAATGAACTGCTGCTGCAAAGCCTGAAAGCTTACCCAGCTAAAAGCTTCTACTTTCTGGTCTTCACGCCTTATATACCTTTCTGCTTTCTGCTATCACTCCCTGGGATTAAAGACTCACTTTCTGGGATTAAAGGCATGAGTCACCATGCTTGGCTGTATCCTTGAACACACAGAGATCCAGGTAGATCTTTGCCTCTGGAATACTAGGATTAAAGGTGTGAGTGCCACCATTTTCTAGCCTCTGTATCTAGTGGCTGTTCTTTTCTCTGACCCAAGATAAGTTTACTAGGGTACACAATATTTTGGGGAACACATACCACCACAGACCTGGAAAGCAGAGTAATGACAGAAACATCAGAGTCTGGGTTCTCTTCAGGAATTAACCATTTTTATTTTTCTTCCTACTGTTTGTATATTGTTTAGCTGGATATTAGAATTGAACTATTACTGACTCTCTTATTTGAGTTTTTTCCTTCTGTACTCCCCTGCCCTTTTGACTTTGTTTTATTGGAGGACATGCCTCCTAGGCTTTATCTTTTTGTTTGTTTGTGCTACAATGTATTTATTTGCTATAAAAGTCCAGAAACATGCAAGATTTTATTTCATTAATTTTTTCATTTATTTTGCATACTGACCATGGTTTCTTCTCCCTCCTTTCCTCCTGTTCCTCACCCTCATCTACCCCCCTCCCCATCCACTCCTCCTTCATCTCCTTTCAGAAAGGGGCAGGCCTCCCACGGGCTTGCACAAAACATGACACATCAAGTTGAAGTAGGACCAAGCTCCTCTCCCTGCAAAAAGGCTGGACGAGGTAATCTGGTATAGGGAACAGGTTCCCAAGAGCCAGCTAGGTGCAAGAAACAGGTTCTGATCTCACTGCAGGAGCCTTACAAACAGACCAAGCTACATAACTGTCACACACATGCAGAGGGCCTAGGTCAGTCCCATGCCAGGGTCCATGTGCTCCCAGAAACTCAGGTCAGCAGTCTCTGTGGGTTCCTTCATCATGACCAAGAGGATCCTCCCGCACCCCCCCCTTAACCCTCCCCCCCCCCTGCTTCCTCCTGGCTCATACAATCCCACTTCCCTTTCTTCTGGAGGACTCCTGGAGCTTGGAGCTCTGCCCAGTGCTTGACCATGAATCTCTGTATCTGCTTCCATCAGTTACTGGATAAAGGATCTCTGATGACTGTAGATGTAACAGTCTTATTAAATAAGAAACACGGAGCCAAATGCAGAGTTAAAAGCCCAAGAGGTCAGAGCAGTAGCTAAGAGCCGATACTAAAATCCTTTCTTACCCTTTGCTGCTGCTGTCGTTCTTCCCCTCAGAAAGAGAGCTACTTCCTGTGTATCTGTCTTTTTATCAACTTTCTGTTCTGCCTTCTCATTGGTTGTAAACCCAACCACATGACCTCCTCATCACTGCCTGTCTATACAGACCTCCAGGTCTTCTATGATTGGTATTGAGATTAAAGGCATGTGTCTCCATGCTGACTGTATCCTTGAACACACAGAGATCTGCCTGTCATGTAATCGGAATTAAAGGTGTGCACCACCACCGCCCGGCTTCTGCTATGGCTTGCTATTAGCTCTGACCCCCCAGGCAACTTTATTTATTAACATACAAATAAAATCACATTTCAGTACAAATAAAATATCACCATAGATGACAATTAGCTTAGTCACCAATCTGATTACAGTAGTTAGCCAGTTCAGACACCATCTCCACGCTTGCTAGGATCATCCTGGTGTGGTCCTGGGAGTTTCCCTGGCACCAGGTTTCTCCCTAACCCTGAAATGGCCCCTATCTAAAGACATCTCTTTCCTTATTCTCCCCTCCATCCAACCCCCAACCTGCCTCCTGAGCCTAGCCTGCCCAACCAACTTCCTTAAGTTCTCATCCTCCCATCTCCCCACCAACCCTCACCCCCAGTTTACCCAGGAGATCTCTTCTACTTCCCCCTCTCAGGGAAATCCAGGCATTCTTCTTTGAGCCTTCTTTATTATCTAGCCTCTCTGGGGCTATGGATTGTAGGTTGGTTATCCTGTACTTTACTCCTCATATCCACTTATGAGTAAATATATACCATGTTTGTCTTTCTGGGTCTGGGTTTCTTCACTCAGAATGATTTGTTTCTAGATCCATCTATTTGCCTGAAAATTTTATGAGGTCAATGTTTTTTACAGCTGAGTAATACTCCAATGTGTAAATGTACATTTTCCTTATCCATTCTTCAGTACAGGGGCATCTGAAGGTAGTTTCCAAGTTCTATCAGAAATAAAGCTGTTATAAACATAGTTGAGTAAGTGTCCTTGTGGTATGATTGAGCATCCTTCGGGTATATGCCCAAGAGTGGTTCGATTTTTTTGATCTTAGCCATTCTGACAAGTGTAAGATGGTATATCAGAGTTGTTTTGATTTGCATTTCCCTGATGACTAAGAATGTTGAACAATTCCTTGGGTGTATTTCAGCCATTTGAGATTCTTCTGTTGAGCATTCTCTCTTTAGATCTGTAGCTCATTTTTTGATTGGATTATTTGGTATTTTGATGTGTAGTTTCTTGAGTTCTTTATATATTTTAGACATCAGCCCTCTGTCAGATGTGGGATTGGTAAAGATTTTTCCCATTCTATAGGCTGCAGTTTTAGCTTATTGACAATGTCCTTTGCCTCACAAAAGTTTTTCAGTTTCAGGAGGACCCATTTATTAATTGTCGATCTCAGTGTCTGTGCTACTGGTGTTATATTCAGGAAGTAGTCTCCTGTGCCAATGCATTCAGGGCTACTTCCCACTTTCTTTTCTATCAGGTTCAGTGTAACTGGATTTATGTTGAGGTCTTTGATCCACTTGGACTTGAGTTTTGTGCAGGGCAATAGATATGGATTTATTTGTATTCTTCTACATGCTGACATCCAGTTATACCAGCACCATTTGTTGAAGATGCTTTATTTTTTCTGTTATATGATTTCATACGTCATAAAAAATCAAGTGCTCATAGATATATAGATCTATGTCAGGGTCCATTGATCCATGTGTCTACTTTTATGGCAATGCCAAGCTGTTTTTATTACTATAGCTCTATAGTAGAACTTGAAGTCAGGGATGGTAATACCTCCAGAAGTTCCTTTATTGTACAGAATTGTTTTAGCTATTCTGGGTTTTTGTTTTTCCATATGAAGTTGAGTATTATTCTTCTTAGATCTGTGAAGAATTGTATTGGAATTCTGATGGGAATTGCATTGAATCTGTAGATTGCTTTTGGTAAGATTGTCATTTTTACTATGTTGATCCTACCTACCTATGAACATAGGAGATCTTTCCATTTCCTGATATTTTCTTCAATTTCTTTCTTCAAAGATTTAAAGTTCTTATCATATAGCTCTTTCCCTTGTTTGGTTAGAGTTACCCCAAGATTCTTTATATTATTTGTGACTATTGTAAAGAATGTTGTTTCTATGATTTCTTTCTCAGCCCATTTTTCATTTGTATATAGGAGGGCTACTGATTTTTTTTTTTTGAGTTAATCTTGTATCCAGCCACATTACTTAAGGTGTTTATCAGCTGTAGGAGTTCTCCGGTAGAATTTTGGGGATCACATTTGTATATAATCTTATCATCTGAAAATAGCAAAAGTTTAACTTCTTCCTCTCTAATTTGTATCCCCTTAATCTCCTTTTGTTGTCTTATTGCTCTAGCTAGAACTTCGAGTACAATATTGAATAGATTTGGAGAGAGTGTGGACAGCCTTGTCTTGTTCCTGATTTTAATGGAATCATTTTGAGTTTCTCTCCATTTAATTTGATGTTGGTTGTCGGCTTGCTGTATATTGCTTTTTATATGCTTAGGTGTGTTCCTTGTAACCCTGATCTCTCCAAGACCTTTATCATGAAGGGGTGTTAAATTTTGTTAAAGGCTTTCTCAGCATCTAATGAGATGATCATTTGGGTTTTTTTTCTTTCAGTTTCTTTATATGGTGGATTACATTGACAGTTTTTTGTATGTTGAACAGATTTTTGTATATATCTCTTGGATGAAGCCTGCTTGATCATGGTAGATGATGTGTGTGTGTGTGTGTGTGTGTGTGTGTGTGTGTGTGTGTGTGTGTGTGTTCTTGGATTGGGTTTGCAAGTATTTTATTGAATATTTTGCATCAATGTTCATGAAGCAGATGGTCTGTAATTCTCTTTCTTTATTGCATCTTTGTGTGGTTTGGATATCAAGGTAACTGTAGCCTCATAAAAAGAATTTGGCACTATTCCTTCTGTTTCTATTGTATGGAACAATTTGAGAAGTATTGGTATTAGCTCTTCTTTGAAATTCTTGTAGAATTCTGTACTGAAACCATCTAGGCCTGGACTCTTTTTTGGTTGGGAGCCTTCTAATGACTGCTTCTATTTCCTTAGGGGTTATAGGTTTATTTAAGTTGTTTATCTGGTTTTGATTTAATTTTGGTATATGATACCTATCAAGAAAATTATCCATTTCTTTTAGATTTTCCAATTTTGTGGAGTATAGGTTTCTGAAGTATGACATAATGATTCTCTGGATTTCTTCAGTGTCTGTTGCTCTGTCCCCATTTTCATTTCTGAATTTGTTAAAGTGGATATTCTCTCTCTGCCTTTTGGTTAGTTTGGATAAGGGTTTGTCTATCTTGTTGATTTTCTCAAAGAGCCAACTCTTTGTTTCATTGATTCTTTGTATTGTTCTCTTTGTTTCTGTTTTGTTGATTTCAGCCCTGTATTTATTTACTGCCATCTACTCCTCCTGGGTGAGTTTGCTTCTTTTTGTTCTAGAGCTCTCAGATGTGCTGTTAAATCACCAGTGTGATATTTCTACAAATACTTCATGTAGAAATTTAGTGCTATGAACTTTCCTCAGCACTGCTTTCATAGTATCCCATAAGTATGTTGTGCATTCAATTTCATTGAAATCTAGAAAGTCTTTAATTTCTCTCTTTATTTCTTCCTTGTTTGAATGGTAATTCAGTTGAGAGTTGTTCAGTTTCCATGAGTTTATAGGCTTTCTGTAGTTTGTGTTGTTGAATTCAAACCCATGGTGATCCGATGAGATACAGGAGGTTATTCCACTTTTTTTTTTTTCATGTATGTTGAGATTTTGCTTTGTGATCCAGTATGTGGTCAATTTTAGAGAAGTTTCCATGAGGTGCTGAGAAGAAGGTATATTCTTTTGTGTTTGGGTGAAATGTTCTGTAGATGTCTGTTAAGTCCATTTGAGTCATAACATCTGTTATTTCTCCTATTTCTCTGTTAAGTTTCTGTCCGGCAGACCTGTCCATTGGTGAGAGTGGGGTGTAGAAGTCTCCCATTATTAATGTGTGGGATTTGATGTATGATTTAAGCTTTAGTAATGTTTCTTTTACAAATGTGGTTGCCCTTGTATTTGAGGTATAAATGTTCAGAACTGAGACTTCATCTTGATGGGTTTTTCCTTCAATGAATATGAAATGTCTTTCTCCAGCTCTTTTGTTTAATTTTTGTTTGAAGTCCATTTTGTTATATATTAGGACAGGTACACCAGCTTGCTTCTTTGGTCTATTTTATTGGAAAATCTTTTCCCAACCTTTAGTCTAAGGTAATTCCTGTCCTTGAAGTTGAAGTGTGTTTCTTGTATGCAGAAGTATGGATCTTGTTTTTGTATCTATTCTGCCAGCCTGTGTCTTTTTATAGGGGAATTGAGTCCATTGATATTAAGGGATATCAATAACCAGTGATTGTTAATTCCTGTTATTATTTGGTTTTGCTGGTGGTGGTAGTAGTGTGTGTGTGTTTCCCTTGTTTGGTTTTTGCTGGTGTGAGATTATCTATTGCCTTTGTTTTCATGGGTGCAGCTCAATTCCTTAGGTTGGAGTTTTTCTTCTAGTACTTTCTGTAGAGCTGAATTTGTGAATAGGTTTTGTTTAAATCTGGTTTTGTTATGTAATATCTTGTTTTCTTCTTCTATGGTGATTGAAAGTTTTGCTGTGTATAGTAGTTTGAGATGGTCCCTTAGTGTCTGCAAAACATCTGTCCAGGATCTTCTGGCTTCTAGAGTCTCCATTGAGAAGTTGGTTTTAATTCTTATAGGTGCCTTTATATGTCACATGGCCTTTTTCTTTTGCAGTTCTTTGTTGCATGAATCCTAAATGGTCTTATAATAAAAACCCAGAGCCACATATTGGGGTAAATGCGAAGAGATCAGAGAGACAAAGGAACAGGCACCAGCCACTTCTCACCTAGCCAATTCCACAAATCCTCTGACTGAATGCCTGAGTCCTCAACTGAAAAGGTGTCTAGTTCCTGTCTCCTCATGCCTTATGTGTCTTTCTCTACCTAGCCACTTCACGTCCTATCTCCACCTTCCTAGTGCTGGTATTAATGACATGTGTGCTTCCCAAATACTGGGGTTAAAGGTGTGTGCCACCACTGCTTGGCTCTGTTTCTCTCCTACACTGAATCAATCTCATGTACCCAGTGTGGCCTTGAACTCACAGAGATCCAGATGGATTTCTGCCTCCTGAGTGCTAGGGTTAAAGATGTGTGCCACTACTGCCTGACCTCTGTGTTTAATCCAGTTCTGTACTTTGGTCTTCAGGCAAATTTCATTAGAGTACAAGAAAATATCACCACAGCTCTTAATATTCTTTCTTTATTCTGTACGTTTAGTGTTTTGATTGCTATGTGGCAAGGGGACTTTTACACTGGCCCAGTCTATTTGGAATTCGGTAAGCTTCTTATACCTTCATAGGCATGTCCTTCTTTAGGTTGGGAAAGTTTTCTTCTATGATTTTGTTCTGTGCCCTTGAGCTGGAATTCTTCTCATTCTTCTATCCCTATTATTCTTAGGTTTGGTCTTTTCATGGTGTGCCAGATTTCCTGAAGGTTTTCTATAGATGTAACCAACCGTCTTATTAAATAAGAAACACAGAAACAATGCAAAAGAGAAAGCCGAGAGGTCAGAGCTCAGAGCTAAAATCTCACCCTTCACCTGCGGTGTCCCAGCTTCCCGAATGAGGCTTCTATTTCCTGTCTGTTCGTCTATTTAAAGTATTTTGTTCTGCCTTCTCATTGGTTGTAAACCCAAACACGTGACTGCCTCGTCACTGTCTGAATGTACAGCCCCCTAGGTCTTAAAGGCATATATCTCCAATGCTGGCTATATCCCTGAACACACAGATATCTATGGGATTAAAGGCGTGTGCCACCACCGCCACACTCTTGCTATGGCTCTAATAGCTCTGACCCCCGGGTAACTTTATTTATTAACATTCAATCAAAATCACATTTCAGTACAATTAGATTACCACCACAGTTTTCTGTTAAGAATTTGTTGGATTTAACAGTTTCTTTGACTGATGAATCTGTTTCCTCTATCATATCTTCAATACCTGAGATTCTCTCTTCTGTCTCCTGCTTTCTGCTAGAGATGCTTGTGTCTGTAGTTCCTGTTCCCTTACCCAGATTTTTCCATTTCCAGAATTTCCTCGGTTTGTGTTTTCATTATTGCCTCTATTTCTATTTTCAAATCTTAAATGGTTTTCTTCACCTGTTTGTTTTTTCTTGGCTTTCTTTAAGGTATTTATATATATTGATTACTTCCAATTTTTGTTTGTCTTTTCCTTGATTTCTTTAAGGGAATTTTACATTTCATCTTTAAGGGCCTCTATCATCTTCATAAAGCTATTTTTAAGGTTGTTTTCTTTTGCTTCATCTGCGTTTGGATGTTCAGGTTTTGACGTTGTGGTACTACTGGGTTCTGGTGGTGCCGTATTGCCCTTTATGTTGTTGAATGTATTCTCACACTGGCATTTACCCATCTGTTCTTCCAACTGGTATAGGTGATACTTGTGCCCATAGGGGCTGCTGTTCTTCCAATTGCTGTGGGGGTGCTTATGCCTATAGGTTCTGCTGATGTTGCTGGAGAGGACTTTCTGAGGGGAGGATGCTGGGGTAGGTGTGGTTGGGTGGCAGAGTCAGTCTTGTGGGGACAGAGTCCAGTGGGTGGCAGGGGTGGTGGTGAGGCCTGTCTGCAGATCTCTCACCTGCCGGCCTGCTGCTGGAGTCTGTACAAAAGTAGGGGGATTCCATCAGAGTTCCCTAGGCTTTTTCTTGTTCTTGCAGTTTACTGCAGTCACAGAACTGCATCTGGGTGAGGATTTGTGGTTGAGAAAGGAACCACAGATCATCTGGACCCCAGTAAATAAGATCTTTCTAAAGAGAGAATAGGTATGTCAATACGGCTTCTAGTAAAGCATATTGTTACAACTTCCCTGTTTTATTATTGATATTAGCCTCTTATATGATTAATTTACAAGTTAAATTTTATCATATGAATGGATGCACAGGACAGAACATAGTATGTAGAGGGTGTAGAACAACCCCAACTCCTCAATTGGGAGGCTCAGAACTTTTCCCCACAGGGAATGAGAACTCTGCATTTGTTGTTGCTCATTTCACTAAAACTGGACTCTTCTTCATCAATAAGCTTACAATGAACAGAAGGCTCCAATGGACATGTGTTCTACTTTGTGTTCAGTGAAAAATGATTTCTAGTTACCAAATAAGAACTGGAGGTGTAATTACTGGAATATTTCCCTTGCTGATATGTAAGATATTAACATAAGAATATTTCCTATTCTATATCTCTTGGTCTATATCTAAGCATAACCCTAGTTCTCATCCCTTGCCTGAAGAAAACCTTGCAATCTCTTTCTCTTTATGCTTAACTCAACTAACAGAGCTTACCTAGAGCAGTGACTCTTAATGTGCGATTGGAGATGACATCATTTAGAAATGTGTTGGAAATGTCAGTGTCTTAGGGTTTTTGTTTTGTTTTGTTTTGGGTTTTGTTTTGTTTTTGTTTTCTGTGATGAGAAACCATGACCACAGCAACTCATAAAGGAAATATTTAATTGTGGCTGGCTTACAGTTCAGAGGTTTAATCAACTTTCTTTTTCTTTTCTTTGATATTTTTTATTTAAGAAATTTTTTTATTCATTTTACATACCAACCACAGATCCCCTATCATCCCTCCTCCTCCCCCAGCCTTCCCCCTCCTGATGCACTCCCCCCTCCAAAAGGATAAGGACTCCCATAGGGAGTCAACAAAGCCTGGTACATTCAGTCACCTTTCATCATGGCTGGAAGTAGGTCAGCATGCAGGCAGATCTACTGCTGGAGAAGGAGCTGAGTGCTCTACATCCCCATCCTCAAGCAGCAGACAGAGAGTGTGACACTAGGCCGGTCTTGAGCTTCTGAAACCTCAAAACCTACCCACCATGACATACTTCCTCCAATAAAGCCACACCTACTCCAACATGACCACATCCCCAATAATGCCATTCCCTATGAGTTTCTGGGGGCCATTTTCATTCAGACCACCACAGTCAGTTACTCCCCTGCATCCTAGACCTTCTGGGGTAGAAGTTCAGCAGTGTGTTTTAATGAACCCTCCTGGTGGTTTTAATACACCTAAAGCTCGAGAACTACTGCCCTAGAGTGTAACTATTAGGTCTGTAGCTATTCTAGGTACTATATTAAATATTTGAGGTCAGTTCTGTTTTAAATGGACATACTCATCAATGCCAAGTAGTAATTTCTATTTGGCCTCATCATTTACTGTCAAATCAATCTGGTCATCAGCCCTACAAAATGGAATTGATCTTACTTAATTCCTGAGAATGGTTCAGACCACCAGTCTGCCAAGGGCCAATAAGAGCCTTCATTAATAAATCATATAAATCATGAAGGCGATAACTAAACTGGGAATCAAATTCTTCATTCCCAAATAATGCTGAGGATGGGTTTTAAAAGGCAATTCCAGCTGGATAATGCATCCATTGAAAAAAGTTTGGCTCACCAAGATTGACATGTCTTTTCTTCCTTAAGAGTCCCAGAGTTTTCAGGGCTTTGCCTACTCATTCACTCAAAATCAAACCTTTTCTCATTTGTTATTCTCAGAGGTAGAGTGCCACAATAGCATAACTGATTTCTCAACAAATATTCCAGAAATTCTGTATCCAGATGTCTTCCCTTGCCTTCAACTCTAAGGATTTGGTAGGTTTATTAAAATATATTTGAATTCATTTTTTTAACAAATCTTTATTAAACTTCTGCACTAAAGCTGACACTGTGCAAAGTGCTGAGCTACAGCAGCACACCAAGGCAGATTTAGTAGCAGCCCTAGGAACACGAGTGTTATTTTTAGTAACACCTTTGTCATTCCACATTTCAGGCAGGCTGAGGCTGCTGACATATTTTGGTGATTAATGGTGAAATTATATTTCTGCAATTGTAGTCATCCCACTTGAAGTTTTAAAAAAGCCTGGAATCCAGTCCTGTTTTTATCCAATTGTCAGATGCTGGTAGATTCAAACAGGTTACCATTCTCTTACATCTCAACATGGTGGACACAAACCATATGACCCGTGCAAATTCGGCCATCATGCTGACCATCATCCTACAGCTTCCTAGAGTGGAACAAAATCACAAGGGGTTAATACAGATATTAGTAACATCATCATAGGCCTTTGATCTATTTTAACTCATTGAATTCAATAAAAGAGACATTCCAACAGTATGTGTTACTGTGATTCCTTTTCTAAACTGGAGAGATGGAAGCATGATGAAGTAACTTCCTGACTTCACCTGACAAGAGAGACCAGAGTGGCTCCACAGCAAATGTCCTCAACTGTTCAGCACTTTACACCATTTCCTTAAGAAAACAATAATTAGTAAAATATAAACTCAAAATTTACACAACTCAAAGAGCTCATGTTTTCACAGCTGCCATTAAACTAGTCAAAAACTCTCCTCACTCAGGGCCCAATGGGGACAGCAATTAACTGTCTATTGACTCAAGAGAGCTATGGATTTACTTCATTATGCTCAGTGTTGTCTCCAACTGCCCTGCATTACTGTTTTCCTGATGTGTGGGTAGCTACCCCACCTTTGCATGCACTCTGTTTTAAATTTTCTCTTTTCTTGGTTTCTGACTTACAAAAATTTTTTCTGTTTGCTTTCTAATATGGCATTGCCTGCCTGATATGCCAACCATCTTAGGCAGAGTCCCTTTCTCTGATTCTATCATTTGTTCAACTTGAATTCAATGTGGCACAAACCTTCCTTTTACCTTACAGCAATGTATTCTTTGGCTTACTCACTGAATGTGCAATTAATAAAATCATCATCTTAAGAAATAAGCCCTTTCTGATTATTGTGTCTAATTTCTAGGAATGAGAAAAGTGTGTTTCCTCACCACGAGTTATCTTATATCTCTAATTAGAGACAAATTGAGAGAGCACAATTTTCTAAACCTTTACCAATATGTTAATACACACTGATTCAGCATAATGTAAGATCTTATCTTCCGTAAAGCTGTGTGATATTACTGTGAAGACTAGCTTCCAGAAACCATGTCTTACTTCTTCCTTTCACATTCTTTCCATTCACTGATTCTCAGGAGCTGCCTTTGTGAAAACTATGAGGTCTCCTTCTACATTTGTAGACTCTACTGAGACCCTCACTCTATTTTTCTCTACAAAGTGTCATTTGGATTTTTCATTCATTTCATGTCTTCAAATCCTTAAAGACAAAAATTTTGTCTATTCAATTTGTTGGTGGATCTTTAGTTCCTAGAAGAAATTCTATACTTGGTCACTAGTGAATATTTATTTAAATATTACATAACAAACATATTACACCAATATTATTGCTCATGAATTGGAAGTCATGATGGTAAGTAAAATAAGACAGACACAGAAAGACAAATACTGCTTTTTCTCATTTATATGTAGAGTTTTCAAATGTTGATCTTATTTGTAGAAATCAAAAGTTGGACAGTGGTTACCAGATGGTGAGGGGTCAAGGAAAGAAAGGGTCAACCTGATATAGTAATAGATACTAAGGGACAGGAGAAACATGGTAAGGTGAGTGTAATTATAGTACACTATGTATTTCATGAAAAGTTAGGAGAAAAGACTTTGAATCTTGGTACCACAGAAAAGGTAAATGGTTGTGGACATACATATTTCACCATCATTTTGCCATTACACCGTATGCACATATATCAAAACTTCACAGGTACCAAATAAATATGTATAATTTAAAATAAAAATAGTTTTTAAAAGAACATTGATATTAAAATATAAGACCTTTAATTTTATTCTAACTCGTTTCATGCACAAATGAACCCAACCCAAAGCTTCATTAGTAGTCTTCCCTCTTTCATACACATAAGGGTTATTACAATAATATAAGTACACAAAACTATGTGACTATCCAACATATTTGAAAGTGTTGAATTAGTCCTTCTTCAAAAGACAATGACAGTATAACTTTGCATCAGAACTTGAGATGCAGAAAATAAGCCACTTCCTTCCTGTTTTGGCTTAACTCCTTCTTCCTTCAAGAAGTTCAAGTTTTGTAATTGACTACACTGTTCTCCTTGATTGTAATTCAATGTGAAAGAGTATACACTTGGCTTCCTTTTAATTGTTCCTTTGTTAGAAGATAATACTAGTACCTCTACTATAATTATGTGGATAAAAGGAGACTTGTTCAGCAGCAGTGACCATAGAACAGATGGCAGGCCACAGAAATCCCAAGCCTAGCATCTGCATTCTGCACAGGAAGTCAGGAACCAAAGAAATTCAGTGAGTTGTCCAGAGAAGCTAGAAAAGGTTAGAGATAAAACCATAACCTAAGTCTTCAGTTAAGAAGGCTTTTGTTTTAACTACATGAGAGTGCTCAATCAAATGTGCTTAGAGATAATTTGACAAAGTAATTTCACATAAACTCACAGCATTATTATAGCTCAGCTTCTTATATAAACTGGATATTCCAATGAAGTCATAGAAAATGATCTCATTCTCACATGGCTGTCTAAAGCCTGCAAAGTAGAAGCTACTCTTTGGGAGGGTAGATGTCATTCCACAATGACAGAGACTTCTGCTTCTGTCTCTCCTGAAAGTCAGGAATGTCACTTCCACCAAATGAAAGGAAGGAGCTATTATTAAATCAATAAATTTTCTTAAACACATCAAAGAGCTTAGATGGTATAGCCACCAGTAGCCCTGACTATGACAGAATCAGATGCCAACAACTCATGAGATAATAGGCATGTGGAGTCACTTTAATTTAACCAGACACACAAAATAAAAACTGATAAAATTTTTTAATGGATGGATAGAAGGTGAATGTTAAATAGCATGAAGGTACAGACATGCTAGATTTGGAGTTTAAACCGAACAGTTAAAATGAGTCATCAGTCACTGGATTTCTGTTGAAAGGCTCAAGAACAACAATAGAAGCAATGATAAGAGTAGAAAGGTATCTTGGGAATCAGGGAGCACTTTGGGGAAAATGGTGACCACTATTATAAGAATGGCTGTAGGAGTGGGCCATGTTCCCCAAGGAGCACTGGTAAGGATATCAAACTCTATGGACAAAGAGCACCTCCCAACACCATTGATAGACACAGTAAAAAAGAAGAATGGGAGAAAAGTAATCGTGGTGGTTTGAAAGAAAATAGTTCCCAAAGGGAGCGGCACTAATGGGAGGTATGGCCTTGTTGGAGGAAGTGTGGTATTGTTGAAGGAAGTGTGTCACTGTGGGCCTTGGGGGGTCTCATATATGCTCATGCCCAGTGAGACAGCCCACTTCCTGTTGCGTACAAGTCAAAATGTAGGGCACTTGGCTACTTCTCCAGCACCATGATGAAAATGGACTAAACCTCTGAGAGTGGAAGCCATCCCAATTAAATGTTTTTCCTTTAGAAGAGTTGCCATGATCATGGAATCTCTTCACAGCAATAGAAACCCTAAGACAGCAATTATTATTCCCAAGTTAATATCATAGACATTCTACCATGTATGACAAGACATAGCCTTACTGAGGAAAGGTCACCTCCTAAGACTGAGGCTGGACCAGAAAAATCAAGAGGCATTTTATTCCAAGTGGCTAGGCAAGAAAGTACAAAGGAGTAACCAAAAGAAATCTACTACAAGAAGAAGGTCAATAGCTGAGAGAAATTTCTATGAGTTTAAAGGGTACATGGAAAGCTAAAGTTGTGTGTGACCCGGGAACACTCAGTAAAAAGCTCCAGCCATCCAGCTTCTACCCTAAGTACAAAATGAGGATTAATCATGTCAACTGCAAAATCAGAATTCAGTTCAACTACTGACCAACTGATGGATTAACATTATACCACAGGAGCCTAACAGATATACACAGTCCAGAGATATTTTGCTTACCTCAGTCTCCACTGTAGTATGCAAATTATCTAGCATTTAATCAAAAGTAACAACACATACACACACACACACACACACACACACACACACACACACACACACACACACCATATACACAGCCCACAATCAGGAATAAAAGGAACCCCAAAAAGCCAAACTCAGGGAGAAACAATATGTTTGAACTACTAAATATGACATTTAAAAGATCAGAGGTTGAAAAGATGCCTCAGCAGTTAAGGTAACAGACTGCTGTTCCAGAGAACTTGAATTCAGCTCCCAGAATCCATATGGTGGCAAATAACCATCTAGAACTCTAGTTCCAGGGAACCCAATACCCTCTTCTAGCCTCCACAGGCATTATGTAGTATAGTATATATGTATATGTATATGCATGTGTGTGTGAAAAAACATATATATATATATTAACAAAATCTTAAATCAAAAGAATAATTAGTAACATAATAACCTATTATTAATAGGCAATTACAATAGGTGGTAGAAACATACCTCATCTCATTTTACATGCTATTACTGTGTTTTATGGGTACTGTGAGGTTCTATCTTGCTTTGCGTCTTAATAAACTGAAGGCCTGGAACAACTCTGTGCTGATGAAATCTGTCAACACTGTTTCTCCAGCAGCTCTACTGATCACTAGCATCATTAGCCACAAGGTATGTTTGTTTGTTTGTTCTTTACTTTATTTATTTATTTATTTATTTATTTATTTATTTATTTATTTATTTATTTATTTAGACAGGGTTTCTCTATGTAGCTTTGTGCCTTTCCTGGAACTCACTTGGTAGCCCAGGCTGGCCTCAAACTTACAGAGATCTGCCTGGCTCTGTCTCCCAAGTATTGGGATTAAAAGCATGCACCACGTAACAAGGTATGTTTTAAGTAAGGAACACAGACTGTTTAAAACAATGCTATTACATATTTCACACATTGCAGTGTAGGATAAGCATAATGTTTATGTGCCCAGAGAAGCCAAATATTCATGTGATTCACTTTGTTGTGTTATTCACTTTACTGCAGTGGACTGGAACTCAACACACAGAATTTCCAAGGCAAAACAGTAGAAAAGTTAAAAGGAAATTCTATCAGAAACAGAAGAGTCAACAAAATTTACATGTTAGGCATTTCGAAAAGACAGGAACCATGATTTTGAATGCCTTCCACGGGCTCATGAGCAAACTCATACAACCTAGGCAGGGAAAATCTACAAATTTGTAAGTACGAATTCAGTAGAAAGCATACAACTGAAAAAGGAAGAAAGCTTCTAAAAGCTGAGGCAAAGTATCAGACATCCATTTGATGGAAGAGAACACGGGAGGAAGAATTACACAAAAGAGGCACGGCTGAACACTGCCTCAAGAGAATCCTAGAAAATTGCTGCCAAACAGATACATATTAAAACAGACAAACACTAAGACCTTCATATTAAAACTACAGTAAAGCATGTTTAATCCATCCATAATAATAAAAACACAGAAGGAAAATACGTACAATTGCCAAGTCAAGACAGAACCGCTTACAATTTTTTTCATTTTACAGTAGTGCAAAAGGAACACGTGATCATTAGGGACTAACTGCAGCCTTGAGTTTTAATCTCTTGTCAGGCTGAGGAGCCTGTCTCATAGTGACTGTCAATGTCAACAAGATGTCCTTCATCCTCTTGATGGCAAGGGTAAACAAACGGCGATAACTAAAGGGCACGGTGTCACCAGCGTTTCTTAGACACAGGTTTTAATTAGTTCTATGGAGTAATTGATACTTAATTTCAAAATGGGTTTGTGTGAGATGAATTTGCACATCTCTATGATAACGTGTTTTTAGTTGTGTGGTAGAGGAGACTAACCTTTGATGTGCAAGATGTATTAAATGCATTTTTGGATTTATAGGATTTTCAGCTAACAATGCATTTATCAGGACATCTCATCACTATGAAATAGAACTTCTACAAAAGAATACAACAGACTTTTTGTTAAAAGCCATGCAAATTAATAGACAAAACTACTAAACTAGAAATAATTTCAAATTTACTGAGTATGCCTTCATCACTAAATATCTCTTTAGATAAAAATTTTAAAATATTCTGTTTTTTTTAGAAAAGTTTTTATACCACTGAAGTAAAATAAAGTAAAAAATAAAACACAAATTATTAGATATGATTTATTGATTTATTTAGTGATTTATGTAAAGCACTGCTTGTACTGCCTATTTGCCAAGCATGACTTCACTTGCTACCTGAAACATAATGACCTAAAGAAATAGCTGGAACAGTGGGTCTTTGCCGTTAACAACCTGCTGACTGCCACATAAGGCTCTGTAAATTCTTGATTGCTTCCATGCCTCCTTGTGATTTCAGAGTATAAAATGAGACTACAAAGTGGACCTGGGATAGAAGCCTTTCAGGAGCTGCCCTGGCTTCAGTCCCCTGGTAACAACTCTTCTCTTCCTCTCACATTGGTGTCAGGGTGCTATCCCACCAAGATCCCCACAAGACCACAACCAGTGCCTCCTAGAATTCACTATGTAGCCACACATTCGTCCCAGACTCAGAAATGTTGCTATCTTCACCTTCAGAGTGCTGGGATTCCAGGCAGGAACCCCCACACTCACTTCTGTATAAATGAAATTAGAGGATTCATTACCAAACCATCTACAGAGAAACCTACATCACAGTTTTTAAGAACAATTTGAATAAATACTTTCGAATTTAAATACAAAAAAAAAATGCTGACTCCTCTTATTTGATTAAGGTAAAGGAAGCAATGTATTTTAGAGACACAAAATGGACAAAACTCAAATGGATCCTAAAGATAATGACAATAAAGGAAAAGTGGCAATTGGAGATGGAGACAGTTCAGCTGCTGAAGCACTCACATTGCAAGTGTGAGGACCCAAGTGTAATCCTCAGCAGCCACACAATGGAGCTGCCCCTCATTCCCAGCAATGGAGAAGTGGACGCAGGGATGTTTGGACTTGCTGACTAGCCAGCCTGGACTACTCGGCTAGTTCCGGGCCAGTAACAGACAGTCTGGAAAGCAAAAGGACAACCAACGCCTGAAGTTACCCTCTGCCTCTGGCGTCCACACCTACATAAACACTCCCTACAAACACACACACACACACACACACACACACACACACACACATACACACACACACACACACACTGAGAGAGAGAGAGAGAGAGAGAGAGAGAGAGAGAGAGAGAGAGAGAGAGAGAGAGAGAGAGAGAAAGAGGCAATCAAAGCAAAATAAAGTTATTAAGTTGCACTTAAAACAAAAAGGCATTAATTGAAGATGGATTATAAAATAAGATACATTGTATAAACTCCAGGGAAACCACTACAGCATTTTGAATTGGGTGTAAAATAATGAATTAGCATCGAAGAGAGAAGAGTCACATAAATAATCCAAAAGCACATGGTAAAACACAGAAGGAAGACAAGATTGAATCAAGCAGGAAACAACTAGAAAGATGATCCCTTGTCATTCTGAGTTATTTTTAAATAGAACACAGGTGAAAGAGAGGTTTTGGTCATGAATATGCTGCATCCAACAAATACAATATCTAAAAAGTTACAAAAACATAACTTAGAAACAAAACGTAAATGCATATTCAACCCTCAGTAAATCTAACTGAAACACAACTATAAAATAAATTCTCCCGCAGTATTAATATCAGATATTTGTGACACACATTCAGGTTGGAAGCCAAGAACACATGACACTCTGCAACTTCTTCTAGATTCAACAACTAGATTTTACCTCTCCCTCCCCTGTGAGCTCACAGATCTACTTCAGCCCTCCTCTTTTGTAGCCCTAGCTGGCTTCAAACTCACAGAGACAGAGATCAGTCTGCCTTTGTCTCCCAAGCACTAAGGCCAAAATGTGCATCATTATGCCCTGCCTTCAGGATGGTTTTCAAATTACTTTCATGGTTAGGTGAAGGCCTTTGACTAAGTATTGCCAGTGAAACAACGCGTGTCCCTATGGTCGCAAGCCCCTGCTCTTTAAAGAATCAAAAAGGCCCTTCTTTCCTTTTCCACAGCATAAAGCGATGCTGGAGATGATGCATAGAGATGATAGCATATTCATGCAACCCAGTTCTTGAAAGAAGAATCACAAGGAAGTGCCATAGTGACCTACTGACACATGAAAAAAAAAAAAAAACAGCAAAACGAAGAGCACTCTGTTACTCAATCTAGAACCAAGATTTGGGTAAACAGGAACCTTGGGCCGCATCAGGACAGTTGTCTGTTTTGATAAATGGGTAATATTGAATACGTTTGTTTATATACCATCTGGGATGCTTCTAACTGGCACTGGCAAAGCCAAGTGGTGACAACAGGTGCCGTAAGGCTGCAAATAAAGACATACTTGTCATCTGGCCCATTAAAACACAGCTACAGCTAGGGTACGGGTAATAAAACATGTGTAGGATAGAAAATTTAAGGAAAGTCCTAGAGGGCAAACTTAACATTAGTGCCTGGTATTGGGAACACCAACTCCGAAGCAAAATATGGATATAAAAAAGAAGAATGAGTTGTGTAAACTACATTTAATACTATATAGGCTATCACAAGGATAAATCATATGGTGCAAGCAAGCATTGTGTTTAGGTTTTAATGTTATTTATTATGAATCATAATATTACTTTGCTTAATATTATCAAGGTATATCATAAGCATTTATGAGAATATCACAATCAAACAATCAAACCCATTTTAATGCAATTAACAAATACTAGTAATAAAATTACTACCTAGACTCACTAAATAATATAAATGGTTACCTTCATGCTTCATTCATATCTAAAGTATTTTAAAATAACTTCATAACAAATTGTTCAATATTATAATGTGCTCCTTTTCCAGCAGGTGTAATGGTGGAATATACGAGTTTATCCTTCAGGACCACTGAATCTACATATTATACCATGAAGACAACTTAAAAAATGGACACTTGGCACTACAAGGGAATGATGCCTCATTAGGCAAGAATTTATTACATCCATGCCATCTGAGAGGCAGCATTTGACAAATTAATTATATCTCCTCATAACAAGCACCTCTGCTCAAATCTCTGTGGCATGTCCAAAGAGAATATGTCTCTGGCAACAGCCACATTGCCGGTAGTAAACCCTAACATATTCCTCTGTAGCCTCATTTTGCTTTGAAAGTATAGTACAAGAAATGTGGTGAAACTTTTCCCTTATGGTCTATTTATTAAATTGCTTCTAGGGTGTTTAGTGTTGTTTGTTTGTTTGTTTGTTTGCTGCTGTTAGTTTTACTGGTTTGGGTTTGGGAATTTGAGAACAGGGTCTCATTAAATCCCAGGCTTGCTTCAAATTTTCTGTCACCAAGTGTAAGGTTTACAAGAGAAAAAAGACCACCAGAACTGTATTGAGGCCAGAGAATGAAGCTTTATTGAGGTACAGACTGCCAGGGTGTCTCCAAGAGAAGGGAAAGCATCAGGGCCAAAAGGGAGTTTGGGCTTTCATAGGATAGTTTAAGTCAGGTGGAAAAGAGTGGGAAACTGCTGCAAATAAAGGAACTGTTGTAAGCTGAAAGGGGACCTCTGGTCATTAAGATAAAAAGATGCTGTGGGGGTTAAGATAACAGGATGCTGTTGTCAGGCTGCTCTTAGAAAGATAAAGGTCAGATTCATGAGATGTGCAGAACATGCAGTTTCTATTTCCCCTAAGGGGCTGGTTTCCTCTTGGCCAGGGACTTAGGCCAGCCTAATTGATTATAAAGGTGTTGATGGTCTCCTCTAGCTACTTTCTGCTAATCAGAGGCACCGAGTCTGGGGACAGAAGGGCTGGGCATGACTTGTCCAAATCATAGAGTGCCCTCTGCTTCAGGAAAGCCTAAGGGATGATATGGGGTGGAAGATAGACAGGTTAGGAAAAGTCTGTTAAAAGTATAATGGGTCATTTGTTTGCCTGGTTTAGAATGCCTGTGTGGAGGCATAAGACTAAGAGGCACACAGAATGTGCAGTATCTATTTCTCTGAAATGATTGGTTCCCTCGTAGCCAGGTGTTGGTCCAGCCTAACACCAAGGATCACCTAGAACTCCTGATTCTTCTGCCTCTACCTCCCAAGGACTGGGATTACAGGTGTATGCCTCCACACCTGCCCCAGCTTTGAATGATGATAAGTCAAAAAGGCAGATGTTTAGGACCCAGGTCATGGTGGGTGTAATCTCCAATTTTTATATCTTCTGCATTAATAATTTGATGATCCCTCATTTCAAGGTCCATGGTAGATGTGCTTTTACCTGAGCTTAAGGACAATACTATAAGAAAGTTACTGTGAGTAAGGAGCAGAAGTTCCTAGATAAAGCCAGATGTTTGAAATTAACCCTCCACCACTGCTCAGTAGTTCTTGACCCAGATGTCTGGGAATATCCTGGAAGCAGGCAGAGGGATAATAGCATCTCACCTTCCAGGCCTGGATCTCCAGGACTCCCTGTGCTTCAAAGCCACACACAGCAGTGTCTTTCAAGACTTCATAGGCAAAAGCTAGACTTTCATTCATTCATCCATTTACTGATTTATATTAACTTCTTTTTTTTTCATTTTTCTTTATTAAGAAATTTTCTACTCACTCTACATACTGCCCACAGATCCCACCTCTTCCCTCTTCCCACCCCAGCCCTCTCTCCCAAGCCACTTCACATCTCCCCAATCAAGGTCTCCCATGGGGAGTCAGTGGAGCCCGGCACACTGAGCCTAGGCAGGTCCAAGCCCCTTCCCACTGCACCAAGGCTGCTTCATAGCATTCCTCTGTTATGGATATCTCTCTATATAAATAAAACACTGATAGCCAGTGACCAGACAGGAAGTATAGGCGGGACAAGGAGAGAGGAGAATTGGGGAAACAGGAAGAAGGGGAGAGACACTGCAGCCACCGCCAGGACAAGCAACATGTAAAGACGCCGGTAAGCCACCAGCCACGTGGCAAGGTATAGATTTATAAAAATGGATTAATTTAAGATAAAAGAATTGTTAGCAAGAAGCGTGCCATGGCCATACAGTTTATAAGTAATATAAGTGTCTGAGCGATTATTTTATACATGGATTGTGGGACTGTGGGGCTTGGTGGAACCTGGAGAAAAGCCCTCTGGCAACATTCCTCTGTGATTAGAGCATTCCATCCTGCATGGCAGCTTTTTAAGACAAAAGATAAACAACTTTAGGAAGTCCCTGAAACCAACCAGATTCACTAAGTCCCCTCCTTCCCAAGAGTAAACAATTAGAAGGCTGAGAGGCTGAGAGTCACTCTCAGACAAGCCAAGCTGCAAAGAAGAGTCTCAGACAAGGCAATCAGTCTGGAAAGAAGCAGAAAACAGCTGAGCTGCTTGGAAGAGGTGTAGACCAACCAACTGAGCCACTCAGGAGGGATTCTCTGCAACCTGCTGAGCCATCTGCCCAGTGTGCTCCAGGTTTTCTAGCTTTTGTGAGCTGTCACTCATGCTTGGTGAGCTTTGGTGATGCAGCTTCCTTGAGCCCTGAGCTGTCTTTGGAGATGCAGCTTGCCATTTTTTGCTCCTTCAAATAACTCCTCACCCATATTCTTTTAAGTAACCCCAATAAAACTCATTGGCTCACCAAGTTGGACTTTGGTGATATCTGTACTTTGATATGTCGTGAGCTACCTAGCTGGGGTGAATAGATAAGTGTGTTGCACCTCCCCAGGGAAATTCTTGTCATACAACATAAAAAAGACTTTTCTGTGCATTTTTATATGAAAGCCTGGGATAAAAATTTTGTAAGAGAAAAAGGTTAAGACATCATCCATATCTCTAGGACGTCAAAGAGGAAGGAAATGATCCATCTCTTCAGCCTTGTTGCATTTGGCCATTTCAATTTAATTCCTCCACAGCTCTGTCATTTTACATTTAAAGTAACAATGACTCAAAGAGTTATACATACAGAGATGTAGTTTTCACATTAATATAGACACATTTTTGTTCTACAATATTAAAATGTATTGGATAATAAACTCATAAACTGCATCAATTCTGTTGGCTACATTTTTTGCCAAGTAGTTATAATTTTCCTTGATGTGTTTTCATAGGCAAGGATAGATCCTCTTTTTCCAAGTTTAATTAATGATATTAATTCTCATACTATATATTATACATCACACAATTGATAGATAGATAGATAGATAGATGATAGATAGATAGATAGATAGATAGATAGATAGATAGATAGATAATTATATGTATGGTTATATAATAACTATGAAAAGTTTAAATGTTAAAGAGGTTGCAAAGTTCGAGGAATTCTCACTGGAGACAGAGAGGTAATACAGCTGTAAAGAAAATCACTGAAGATGGTTAGATATTAACAAAGCCCTGAAGACAGCTTCTGGAATTAAGCAGAGCTGAGCCTCAGGGTCTCAGGGTTGAGCCAAGTACAGGACTGAGTCTAGCTGCACAGGTGGAGAACAGGCAGAGGTCTGAAAGGACAAAAATACGAATACCAAGATGGCAAACTGAATGGAGAGCATCAAGCAGTGGAGACTGAGCTAAGCTGAAGCTTTTGGACGAGTTAGAAGTTCTCCATTTATTATCCCCTTTGTGTACACACAAGTGGTCAAAGGACAGGACAGTGGAGCAGTGATACTCACAGAGTTAAGTTGTCTCCTCTTTATGGGGTCCATGAGAACATTTTCTACCTCTCATCACTAGTGCATTCAATAAATTCTAAGTCCTGGATTTTATATATATATATATATATTTGTGTAGACTATGAATGTGTGGACTATGTAGATGTGTATACATATGTATGTGGAGGTACATTCACCTGGAGGCCAGAAGTTGACATCAGCATGTCTTCTTTACCATCTTCTATTTTTATTTTTCTCTTCTTTTTCCAGGCAGAGTTTCTCACTGAACCTGAGGCTTACTGTATCAGCAACTCTAGATTGCCAACAAGTCCTAGCGATCTTCCTGTCTCTTCTGACCCCAGCCCTGGGGTCACAGAGATGTTCTGGCTTTCACATGGGTGCTGGAGATTTGAACTCAGGTTTTTATGCTTGTTTGTCAAGCCCTTTACCCACTGGCCCATCTCCCCATACCTGGTAGGTTTTATTTTTTCCTTAAATATTCATTTTTTTAAATTTTTATTTTGAGATTAATTTCTCTCTTCTCTATCCTCTCTCCATAACCTCCCACATGCCTCTCCTGGTCTCTTTCAAATTCATGACCTCTTTTTTCATTAATTCCTAAATATGACCTGATCAGTCCATATAATGTTACTTGTATGTATGTTTTCAGGGTTCACCATTTGGTAATGAATAGCCATTCGGTGTGCTCTTCCCTGGGAAAGGTTATTTCTTCCACTCTCTGCATTCCTTTTTTGCCTGTAACTCTTGATGTAAAGTTGATGCTTTTAATGTGTCCATGTGCTCCTCTTTTCCCAGTGTACACTGGGAAATTTATCAACGGTGCCTTTTTACTTTTCAGAATGAATTATCAGTGTGGGTCTTGCAGGTGCTGCTTGATGTAGGAGAGGTGATGTTGTCCACCTGCTAAACTAGGTGCAGAATCATCCTTCTCTGTCCTCAAAATAGAACCAAACACAGCTTGTAAAATGGAATCACTCCAGCAAAGCACAGTCTGAAAAACACTGTGTGTCACAATGTTGGCTCGGCTTAGAGCAGGGTAGAGACACTCAGAAATACCAGGCCCATGGTGTAACCTGAGATCTAACTCCAAAGCTAATTTAATAATACATTATGTTTATAGTTTAGCAAAACAATGTTTGAAGGATTCGTATGTCAATATTATAAAAAAAAAAATGTGAGTATTGTGGAGTTTAGGCAATGGAAGTCGGTGTAAAATTTTCCCTGACTCAAATATTAGAAATACCTAGAAGAAAAACAAAGAGATTTCCAGTTCATGACAAATAATATGAGCCATCTAAGAACAGTCAATGTGTCTTAGTTCAATTTCTATGTGCTGAACAAATAATATATATTGCATGCATGTGGTAGAAATGAGTTAAGTAACCAAGAAGAAAAAAGAAAAAGAAGGAAAGGGGAAATGAGAAAACATTGGCAACAAGGAGAACTCTGGGTTTTGAATTCTTGGATTTGGAACAGCAAGAAGCTATTACAGTTGTCAGGGTAAACCTCTCTGCAGGCCCTAGGGGACAAATTATTCACTTAATGAATCTCATTCTACTTTCATTTTGTGGTTTCAGTGACTCCAAATTTGCAAAAGACTCATCCTTGTTGGCTTGCTTTTGAGTGAAGGCAAGCTCTGTCTGGAAGGTGTCTGAGCAAAAAATACGATGCCCTCTGTTGAAAGAGAGTGGAGCAGGGAACTGACCTAGTGAGTGCTGGTGAAGCCCACTCTTGCCAGCCAGGATGACTTAAGAGATCATCAGTTGGCTAATTATGGCCAATCACAAGCTCCCTCTAGCCCTCTGAAGATGCAGGCTGCATTCCCACTGTGAACCACATGCCAGGGCTACTAGAAGGCAATCAGTTGACCTAGAATTCTAGACAATAGACCCTGCTACCCTTCCCCAGCAAGTCTATGGATTAGCACAGGAACAAAGCCACAAAGTATCTAGATATCTAGATTCAGACTCCTCTTAGGAATCCCAGGGAGGTTCTCTCTCTTACCCTTTCCTGCTTTTGTTTGTTTGTTTGCTTTGGGTTGGTATTTTAGTTAAGCACACATAGTTCTTAAGTACCTATGATTTGTTGGACTGTGGAAAAAAATGTATGTTGTGTTGCTGCCTCTTGCCTGTACTTGCAATTGTGATGCCCTGTAGGTTTAAAGTGATATAGGTTGAAGAATTATTATTAAATGCATAAATGAATAGCATTGTACGATCATAAAGCATCTTGTGGTACTTTACACTAGCACTTTAGTTATTGATGATATCATTATTTCAATAAGAAAGACATGGTAAATAGAAACTCACACCAATCAATATTATCCTGAAATATACAAACTGCTTTCCCCCTAAACAAATTCCACGGCTTTGTCCCCTTTAAAAACAGGCTGTTGTGTCTCACCATCTATTATGTGAGCTTCAATGTGTATCCTATCATTTGCTAATCCACATTCCTTAACTCCACCCGGGAGTCCAGGGATATCTGGGAAGAAGTTGTGCTGTCCACAGTCTAGCCAGGTTCAAGACTACAACTATCCATGATTGGAAACAGTGCAGAACGAACTCAAATACTGTGGCACAGAAAATACTGAATCTAAAGCAAGGGCAACATTAGGACAAAGGAAAAAGAGAAACAGAGTTGGCACCTCTCAGTGTCAAATGCCAGCAGGACTATGTGATAAAGAGCAAGTCACATAGAGCAGCTGTGGAATCCGGCCACGACCAGGAAGGATCAGTTGAGTTACCCCTGTTCAGAGAACATCCAGAAAATTTCAGCATGATTATGAAGTAAAAGCCAGATAAGCATCTTCCTCCCATGCACCTGTGGTAGAGACACATCTGCCTTCTTCCTGGTCCCATGCTATGCCAAAAGCTGAAGTTTTATATTCTTTTCATAGACCTAGTTCCTTTGTAAGTCCTAGGAACCCCCATCTAAACATCCAAGGGCATTTCACCTCTGTTTTTCCTTCTATGAAGTTCCTACTCAGCTTCTCCAACTTTCAAGGTTGTACTAAACCTTGGATATGGACAAGCTATGCTGTAAACTGTTAATTGTTGTTATCCTTGGCCTATTCATTTCAAATACTGCACTGTTTGTTTGTTTGCTCATTTATTTATTGTAGTGTATGGGGCTGTGATACTTGATTGGGATTTTTTACTTTCATATGTGTTGGCCCTTATCACATGCCCCTACCTTTGTTAGGCAGCTGCCGCAACCTCTCACTGCCCTTAAGTATTCAGTATTAAAAGAGAAAATCGTAATTCTCCTTTAAGAAAAGGTAGGAGATCCCACATCATTATGTCCAACCTGCCCTTCTCTACATCTTTTTTTTCCCTCACAGTCCTTCATTGCTCTATCTTTTCCAGACATTTCAGAACATAGATGCTGGGAGCACTTAGTCCCTTTCTCTCCTTACTCCACCTGCCTCTACTTAAATAAGCAAAATCAAAGGTCTTCTCTAAATGGCTTATCAGCAAAGTGGCCTAAGCATCAGAAATATCCTGTGCCTTGGCCCTTTTCTATTCCTCCTATTAGTTTAAAAATGTCCCCCCATTCTGCAAACAGATCTGGTGCTGTCTTTGCACATCTCCAATGACTAGTGCTTTAATAAGAGAAAGAAAAGGGATTTTTCCACAGACATAGAGACATGGAAGATACACACACACACACACACACACACACACACACACACACACACACACACACACGGAAGAGTACCACAGAAGGACAATGCAGAGGTAGCAGTCATGCACCTCCAAGCCTAGAAGCATAAAGATTCCCAGCACCAACCAAAGGTGAAGAGGCAGATCCTGAAGGAGCCAGTATGGCTAACTTCAGACAGCTAGCCTGAAGAAATAGGAGTGAATTCATCGACGGATGTAACTCTAGGAATCTGCCAGTGCAGGTGATCCCCACTATTTATGGACAGTGCAATTCTTGGCAAATCATATTATCCCTAACTCTGAAATGGGGATAGTGATGATATCTATCACCAGAACTGCTCTGAGGAACAAGTGCAGTCAGGTTACGAAAAAATACGTAATAGCAAGCAGTATAAATACTACTTATTGGAATGATTCTAATGATTTCAGTTATATATGGAAGAGATCAAGGATGAAGAAAATAAAAGGAAGAGAAGGAGGAGGAAAGGAGGAGGGAAGCAAAGGAAAGGAAGGGAGGAACTGAGCTTTCAGTTCTAAGGTGAAAAGTTCTTTCTGCAAATCATTGAATATTTTTATTATTTTAGAAACCTAGTACTTTGTTAATTCCAAACCACTGACCTTCATTTAAGATACTTCGAAAGGAAGCCAATAAAATTAGTCCTGACACTTAGGTGTGAAGGACTTAAAAAGTAATAGCTAACCATTTCTAAGTGCTAAACACTCTTGGTCTCAGAACTCTATGAGCTATAGATATGAGAGTCATGCATGAGAAATTCAAGGTTCCAAAGCTTCAGAATTGGCACAAAGTCACAGTGTCAACCTGGTTCTGACTTCCAAGCCTGTCTATTGTATTACTACTCAGACTCCTTCACACAACAACGGGAAAGCTGGAAAACACACATGCCCCCCACCAGAGTCACCTCCATAGCCTCACGATTCGGGGCTCACTCCTTCCTCTAAAGTCCCCCATTCAGTGGCAGGTGTGTCACTGCCCCTCAGCAACATGCATATCAACGCTGTGATTAACCTGCTGGAGTCTGGGCTGCCACCTCCTCCTTGGGCAATTTTCCAACCATTTAGTGGCATAATTATGAGAAACAAGGATGTAAACATTTCCTCCTGCAGCCTGGGAAGAGGGCCAGAGGACTCAACCTTGGTGAATTCCCTACGGGAAGCTGCTCGGTGGTGACTCTGTACACTCAGCCTTCTCAGGTGGCAAATTGGGAGGGAGGGAAATTATCGTGGGTCCCCATTTCCTTGTCACATCAATAGAACCTATACTGATAGCAAACTGAGATTCGGCAATAAGAAAGAGTGAAACAATAAATAGGCTACAACATAGGGGAAAAAAAAAAACACGTAATACTGAATGAAAGAAACCAGTTGCAAAAGACCACATATCACACCAACTCATTTATGTGAAATGGCCAGAGATGTCAACCTACAGGAACAGAAAGTAATCAGTGACTGCCTAGAGGTGAGCAAGAAATGCAAAACGTGAATGAGGATGAGCAATCTTAACAAGCAGATCAAGACACTGAAGCACTGGACCACGGTAACAATGCAACTTACTCTCTTTGCTCATTAACTGGAGTTTAACGGGACCCTTAAATTTTTTTTGTGCTATGTTTATTATTACTCATAAGTTTGCTTTAAAAAGCAAACTCAGATTTACTAAAATTTCTGAGATGCAGCTGGAGAGATGGCTCAATGCAGAGTGTTTGCTACACAGCCGTGAAGACCAGAGTTTGATCCAAACACCCACACAAAAAGCCAAATGTAGCAGCATACTCCTAACACCAAAGAGGCAAAGACAGGAGAACCTTTCTGATCTGCAGGTCTAGCCAAATCTTTAATTCCTCATTTCAATGAGAGACCTTGTCTCAAAAGCTAAGGTGGAGAGTGATAGAGGAAGACTACATAATACTGACTTTTTGCCCTCTACATGCATGCACACACACGTGAACACATACATATATGTACACTACACCATACACAATTAGTAAATTGAAATAAAATTCTGGAGTTGATTGCAAATTGGAAATCCTAGGAATAGAAATCATATACAAAATACCAAATACATTCTTCAAACTGTACAAGGAGATACTTGTTTTGGAAAGTTTTTCTAATGTTACACATTTTTCTTCCTACTTGGGAAATGTACATAGAAAGATCAGCCATCTGTACTATTACATAATCCATCTGTCTTCTGACAAGACAATACTGGATTGTTTCCCTTGCTTTTTCATGGGAGCCTGGATAGTTAGAGTTTAGATCTGAGTCTATAGAGTGAAATAAAAATTAAGTTATTTTATCCTGCTTCCAGTTTACACATTTTATTATGATTGCATTAGCTGCATGCTAGACACTCTGGTAGACAATATCAATATACTCTTAGTCTTTCAACAACCTCAAGGCAGAAAAACTATTAACCTCATAAATGAAGAGCCCCCAAGGAGTTGCCTTTCTTACACAAGATTGCACAACTAATAAAAAACAGAACCAAGATTGTAGTCAGGCTCTTTCAACCTTAAACCACACCACTCTTAGTTTACTTCCAGTCTCAAAGCACAGAAAGCCACTGTGCTGTTAAATTCCCAGAATGGGGGGAGGATGAAAGAGTGACACCAAGTGTAAATCATACCTTTTACTAGACTCCCATCCTACTGAAAATATTGTGCAGTATTTTATATATAAATTGGAGTAGAAATATAATAGTACCCAAGGCCAAGAGTTGAGAATCACGAGAGACTGGTGAAGTCCCTTGGTTAAACAGAAATATAATTCTATTATATGTAATTCAGTAAAGAATCTTTGTGTCTTCTCTAAAGTCTATAACTTGATATAGAAAAAAAATATAGGTTTCCTGACAAGAACACAAAACTTTGAACATTTGGAGATTTATTGTTGGGATGAAGGTTTATTGGCAAAGATCAGAAATTTGTCACTCGTGTGTGTGTGTGTGTGTGTGTTGTGTGTTGTGTTGTGTTGAATGAGAAATGGTGCCTATGACGTATAATATTAAAAGTTCATGGCTAACGAGGCACATGCCAGTGGAGCAGAAGCAACTAAGTCAGGTCAAGAAAGAAGCAATTAGAAGATGAGCAATTATGTCCTGAGATGATGCTGAGCTGCTGATGAGACCATGTTTCTGTGACCAATTCATCTCACATCCAAAGCAAGTGTCCAGACTCATACGTGGTCTTTTCCCCAGGCACTGGTATCAGCTATCAGCATCAACTGCAGTTATCAAGAGAGGGATCCTTGTATGACTAACATGAATTCACTTTTTGGGGGAGGGGAGGGGTGTTGAGATGCTTTCTCTGTGTTGTTTTGGTGCCTGTCCTGGATCTCGCTCTATAGACCAGGCTGGCCTCTTTAATCCTGACAATATACAATGAATCAATATATTTTTCCATCAATATACTCTAAATATATCACCATTACACTAACTTCAGGATTGTATTTTGACCAAATTCTTAATTCCAAGTTATTTTTCCTGTGACTGGTTCTTTTATGTCTTAGGTCCTATTATGAACAAAAATCATGATGCAGGCTTGGACATGAACCAGACTTTCCACTTTCCCAAGTCAGCAGTGAAAGTGGCCCTGGAAACAATGTTCTTACATCACCAGAGAAGTGGCAAATCAGGAGCAATACTAAGGCTGTGGCAGCTAAGCCTGGTTTCCTAATTTTTCAGAAATTCTAAGGGATTCCCAGCATCGCTTACTTGAATCTTTTGGGGTTTAAGTTAGCTTACATTGATGTGTGGTGCTTGCAATTAAGAGTTCCAGCTGATACACATAATAAAGCCTCAGGGAAGAGAGAGAATAGGGCCTTGGGGAAATGATGATTGGTAAATCTGCAGCACAGGGTGTGCAGTGAGAACTAGAAGTGATCTCCTGTGGTCACTTGGAGTAATGGATCCACTGAAGACAAGGTTTGTGAGAACCATGTGCTTTCTATTATAAAAACCAAACGAAGGGCTTAGGAAATTCTGTAGAATGGGGGAATGCTTCAGAGATGAACAACTGAAAGAAATAGTGTGACAGAATCAAAATGCTCTATTCTTGGCTCAAGGCACAGAACAAAAATACAATAAAATAAAAATCAGAAACTCTCTCTGGCTGCAGAAAACAATCTCTTATCTCGTGCAAGCTGCGGGGCTTATCAAGATAGTTGAAAAAAATGGAACATGGTGTTTGATCCTACAGCTTGCAAAAAACAATATGTCAGATGAATTCACCAGTTCTCTTTGGGGAGGACAAAGTACTGATAGAAAAAGACAGAATAGGAGATTTGGAATGGGGCATTGGGAGTCACGGATGGCCCACATAGTGTCCTGACACTTCCCATGTGACTCCCCCAGAGGGGGACCGGACAAGATTTCTTCCCTGTCATTAAAGTGGATTTTTGCTTAATAGAAAACCCGTGACGACTCAGGTTGTGACATCCGTTTTGGAAAAGGGATCCAGTCATCACCACACACTCTCCGAGTGCAAACACATCACTAAGATTCCACAGAGGATAAGATGAAAACACAGACTGTGGAGGCAAAGAATTAGCCACTGCAAGAAATTTAAAGACCAGAAATTTATTACGAGTCTGAAAACCTAGAGAACATGGATAGAAATGGATTTTAAGGAAATCAAAGAAAGGAAGAAGAGGCTAATTCAAAGCTGAGATGAGCACACTGATATGGTGCTGCTATTGGTGTGTTGGCACAAACAACTGGGAATCCTTCTAATTTTTTGCTCAGTTTACTAAGCAAAACCTGCATTCAACAGTATTCTTGATTAAAAGGAGCTGACTGAGATGCTATGTGTGTTATAATATACACAATAAAGAATGTCAGATTCAGAGGAAAGAGTGCCAGAATGAACTCACCATGTACCTGCCATACTTTCCTTTCCTAATGAGTCCAAGAGGACCTTCAACTTTGTTCTTCAACAATGCATTGAAAAGTTGTTGTGTTTTTTTTTTTTTTTTTTTGAGAACGTCAGCATCTTGTAAATTATTGACCATTCTTTTTAACCTGTCAAGGATGGTGTGGTAAGTTGCCACAGTTCACCATGTCTCCCATATTTCACAGGAAACTCGGAATGTTCTAGGGGCGAGAAAAGCTGGACATCAGAACCTAAGATGCACCCACAGGTGATTCCCCCATGGAACACACAAAAGGCTTGCCATGTCCGTGGTCTCTCAGAGTCATGTCAGATATACTGCCCTGTGCCATAATCTCGTTTGCAGCCTCCTGATCATCTTGTCACCCTCAAAGGACACCATCATTTTCTGCAAGGTGGTATCTCCATCCTAAGAGATGTTATATAGGCAGGAACTAACAGTCTTCTAAGTGTCCTAGTAGGACCTGGGCAAAAGTTGGTTGTATGTCAGTAACGACACTTTGGAGAAGACAAGTGCCTTGTACACCCTGTCATTTCAACATTTCTGTTTAGAGTCTGGCGGCAAAATATAACACACTTGGACACATTGTGCTGATCCACTTAGATGAGTCACTTCTAAATTATCTCACATATGAAAACCAACTGGAAAGTCTGTTTTTTGTCATTGTTTTAATGATTTATTTTATTTTATTTGCCTGTATGTATTGGCAGGAACCATGTGAGTTCTTCAGGGGACAAGGCCTGACAGTAGCACAAACAAGTTCTCCTTGTGGCAAGGCCCTGGAGAGACCCTGACCCATTTTGGCAAAGCCTGTGGACAGTTCACTGCATAATTCTGGGCATGACCCCAGGAGCATGTGTGCTACCTGCTCTTCTTGCTCTCACTACACTGGCCATTTTGCTGGCTACTTTTAGTTCCACTTTCTCAGTCCTGGATAAAATAGCTGTTACAGAAGGAAAACTTCTCCCTGATGACTCTCATCTGAGTGAGTCAAAAGGGGAGGGTGTTCAAAAGTATACAGTGAACCTGATTCAGCCCCTAAAGTCTTTGATGTTTTCAGTATGACCATGAATTCAGGCTTCTTGAGAACAGGATGCTGCCTTTCCCATGCACCCTGTGACTGGTCTGAAAGAGTCACAAGAGTTCATGATAATATTACAAATTTGCATAACCTCTGGAAAGAATGGTTTTAACCACAAGAGTCTAGGAGAAATGCAAATAAATAGATGATATCAAGAGTTAATGGGAACAGTCTAGGAACAGGAAACAAGGCAGAATCATAGAAACCCTCAATGCCCTCATTTCTAAAAGCTGTGCCAATTCTGTAGGAAGTTGAAAGGAGGCAGACATGAGACCAAGGGATAAACAGTGTCACTATGAAGAGTACATTTTTAAGTTATGTTGCTTACAGGATAATAGGGGGAAAGCTGCTATATCCCCACAGGAGATAGAGTAGTACAGAATGAAGAGTGAACTGATCTAGCTATGGCTCGTTACTTGATTGTGAGAACTTAGACCCTGCTATAAGTAAATGTTAACCACTAGTCATAAAAACTCTCTTTCACTTCGTAGGACTCTGTAACCACAAAGGCTGCCAACTGAGTACGTGTTCCACCCGTAGGTGGTAGGTGTGCCTCATGAAAAAACTTCCTTTGTGGCTTGCAACACTGCTGACGCCTCTAACGTTAGAGCTATGAACCAAGTAGGTAATGGTTACAAGTGGGAAAGGTGGCAGATGGAAGGGGAAAGCCACAAAGGAATAATCTGGCAATTATTGTAACCATTTTTAGAAACTTAAAAACCAATCTGATTGTAACACTGTTCATGCAAACCATTGAAATTGTATAAATAAACACAGCCCAAGCTATCTGGGGCCACTTGTTTGAAACAGGTGGTCAGTTTCTTCGCTGACCACCTTATCAACTTCACACATTCATCCCAGGTCGTTGGAGCTGCTTGGAGCAATGTATGTCTGTTTACCACATGTATGCAAGGTTAGATTTTTCTTCGAGGAACCACATGAGTGCTGGTATTCAAACCTGGGTCCTTTGAAAGAGCAGCCAGTGCTCTTAACCGCTGAGCCATCTCTTCTGGAAAGGATGCTAAGAGAAAGATTTCTGGGGCCTGGGAAGATACTTTTGCTTGCAAGTTATAAGAACCTGAGTTTGAATCCTCAGCACTCATATAAAAAAAAGGCATGGTACATATTCTGGCAACTCCAGTTTTTTTTTTTTTCTTTTTACCTTAAAGACCATGAGATTCAGATCCTGAGAGCTTTCTGCTCAGCCATCCCAGCAAAAACTGTCCATTTCTGTTTGAGGATTTTGGGAGAAAGCAATAGAGGAAAGCACCTGGTGTCGTGCTCCAGCATCTGCATGCTAGTGCATGGGCACATTATACCAGCATATTCTCATACATATATTCCATACATGCAATACATGCAACACACACACACACACACACACACAGAGAGAGAGAGAGAGAGAGAGAGAGAGAGAGAGAGAGAGAGAAGAGAGAGAGAGAGAGAGAGAGAAATTAATTAATCACTTAGTTAAAAAAATAGAATTCTGATGTAATTGATATAAACTGAATACCAAACTGGTTTTGGATTTGGCTCCCCTCTGCAGCTCTGGAATCAGTGCAATGCATAACTGGATTCAACCTACTAAATTCTCATGTGCTACTGTTGCTGCTGGCTCAGGGATTAGAATTATAAACCACTGTCCAACAAAATAAGTTTAGTCTTGATCTGGCTGTAATATAAGCAGAACTAATAATGAGCTAGCAGGTCTAGAGATACTAATTCTGTATCCATAGCAGGCTAGAAAACTTTATAAATCAGTAGCAAGCCACGGCTAGAAAATCAAGGCACTGTACCAAGAGTTTGGAGAAAAACCTATGCTTCCTTCAGAAGCTGACAATTCTATCTGTATTCCAAAGCTCTTGGTCCCTCTTAGAGACTGTATACTTGACCAAAGGAAGAAACAAGACATTAAGGAAAGTTATTTACTTTAATAAAATAAAAGGCCCAGATTGAATCCTAAATGGTTAGATTCCAAACACACCTTCTCATCAGTGATATCTTCTGCCACTCAAAGATTTCGCAGTCCAGATTTAGTTTATGTTCCTGGTTGTGATGGGATGACTGGTTTCTCTCTACTGCTCTATGATAAACTTGGCCACAATGTATTTCTGATTGTGCACAATACCAAAGGTTTAGACCCTAGAGGCTCCATAAGTCTTAGCTCTGGCTTAACCATGCATGGGCTTCTAGCTCCTCACTTGTAAATAAGATTGTGTTGAAGATCACAACTCTATCTTCACTCTACACTTTTGTGGTATACTTCTCAGGACTTTCAGACATACTAAGTTCCCGAACTTCAAGCGTCTTAGATTCCCCATTGATATGCTTTGGGTTTCTAGATGGGATTAAAGAACTGCCACTTCTTGCTGCACCATATGCAGTAGCACCAGTGAACCTGAACTGTACAGTGAAGAAGGGGCTGTTCTCCCAGAAACTTGGAATTGCAATTGCATTAATTACTGTTCCCAAAAAAACTCCAGTGAGTTTCCGATACTGGAAATGGAGATAATGTATACCCCTCCTTTCCCCCAAAGACTTCATATTTTAGAACATTCAAGCTCAAGACAGCTTCAAAGGACCTTTCCCCCTGAGTGAGCTAAACCTACCATGACAGAGACACATTCTCTTCTATGGGCTGTAAACAGTTGTTAAGTATTAACAAGAGCTCAGATGTCCCAACTCACTAAAGCTCAAGACAAATTCAGATGGTGACATTTTCCTCTGTAATTCCTTTATTTCTGTACCCATTTAAGTGATTTCCAGAGCCTGCTAAATGTCATGTAAGTTACCTAAAGCCTGAGAAACTATTTTGCAGAGATTTTTTTAAATACAATTATACCTCTATTTGACAACACCATCTGCTCCCAGCCTCTCTCACTCAGTAAGCTTCTGGTTCACTTAACTCCTTCCTGGCTGAAACTGTCTGCATGCTGATACCTCTTTATAATACAAACCAATGTGATTATTCCATGAGGAAAGAAAAGTATAAATATTCCCTAATAAGCATCAAGCTTACCAAGGAATTCAATTATAACAAGTCCAATATCTCTGTTTCTAGTACAAGAACTACTAATGAAGAGAGGCATTTTAAAAGCTAATCCATCATAATCACTTCTACATTATCTTAGGAAGTTAGGATATTGATGTTAGGAGGCCTAAATGAAGTACTGTTTATTTCTGCACAAACTAATTAAAAAAAATCTCTCCCACTTGTGTCTAAATGGTTGTAAGTAATGCACACAACAAGAGCATCCAAGCAATAAAGAGTAAGTCCCAACTTCACCAAAAATAAAGAACACATGAAGTCTTATTTGTGCCCAAACACGTCTTCAGACCAAGAGATTTCTGGATTTTTATCCAATGAGGGTAGTTAAAGGCTTCAACTCAGAAGGTCACATATCATGAGCCTATAATGAGACTATTATCCATAGCAGGACTAATAGGACCACTTAATAAGCTTACGTTTTTTAAACTTTTTAATTTTCTGTCTGTATCTCTGTCTCTCTGTCCATGTCCTCTCTTCTCTCTCTCTCTCTCTCTCTCTCTCTCTCTCTCTCTCTCTCTCTCTCTCTCTCTCTCTCCCTCTCTCCCTCTGTGTGTGTGTGTGTGTGTGTGTGTGTGTGTGTGTGTGTGTTACATATGTGCGTGCACACACACCATATTATGCACGCGGAGGTTAGAGGACAGCTTCATGCAGTTACTTCTTAAATGCATTCTTGGGATCTAGGGATTGCACTCAGATTGTCAGGCATGCACAGCAAGTGACTTTACTCGCTGAGTCATCTCTCTAACCCAATGTCCATGTTTAAATATGGAAACAGTGGTTAAAAAAAACAAAACAAAACAGAATGACTCTTCCTGGATAGTTTCAGGAGAACAAGATTATCTTTTAAAGAGAAATTGCAACAATCTACTGAGATATCAACACTGAGACATTTCTTGTGGTCAACAGCAGTCAGAATTCCAAAAATAAATGGTCTCATGCTCTGCAGACCTGTGGGAAGATATAAGAAAGTTTCTTCAGAGAGACAGGCTAATTCTAAGTAGATGTGGGATGCCAGGGTCTGCCTTGGAGTTAACTAGTGATGTATGACGTCAGAATCACTGAGACAAACAAATACCTCCAATTTAATTGTTTTTGCATGTCAGGGGAGTGGTCAGGGGAGGTGTGCATGCCATAGTGGAGGTCAGGGGATGATTTTCAGGAGTCATATCTTTCTTTCACTCAAGTGGATTCTGAAGATCAAACCTAGGCCATCAATATTGCAGCAAGCACCTTTCTACTAAAACACTAGCCCAAGTGGCTTTATCTTTCATTTTAAAAGGGAAGAAGAAAAAGTAAGGTGGATATGATGTGATTACATTACAATATAAAAAGATAAAGAAATATTTTTTAAAAGAAGATGAAAATGAAAATCCTGTTATAAAAGATCACAACAGTCTGGGAAATAATCATTGAGTTTTGGGAATATAACAGCATTCTCAAACCATCTACTGCTGTGGCCTATCACTCTTCCCCAGGAAGGAAGGAGATGGTGGAGAAAGAGATACCACCAGAAAAGTTCATTACCATCCAGATGGTGAAAGCCAAAAGTTATCCCAGGATGCCACTGGGTGTCAGAAACAAGTGAGGTATCTTAGATAGAAAAGACTGAAAGCCATCTCTCTAAGTTGATGTGGCACTAAAATACATATGGCTTAGACAGATGCATTTAACAACAAGAAATGCCTAAAATACCCCAAACAAATGTATTTTCTTCATGCTTCAACTTTAGCTGGAACTGCCCACTTGAATTGATGTATTAGTTTCTTATTTGATTTTTTTCTTTTTTTTTTCACTTTTATTTTATTTTACAATACCATTCAGTTCTACATATCAGCCACAGATTCCCTTGTTCTCCCCCCTCCTGCCCCCCTCCCCTTCCCCCCAGCCCACCCCCCATTCCCACCTCCTCCAGGGCAAAGCCTCCCTCGAGGAGAACTGACATTGACTGGTAGACTCGGTCCAGGCAGGTCCAGTCCCCTCCTTCCAGACTGAGCCAACCATCCCTGCATAAGACCCAGGTTTCAAACAGCCAACTCATGCAATGAGCACAGGACCTGGTACCACTGCCTAGATGCCTCCCAAACAGATCAAGCCAATCAACTGTCTCACCTATTCAGAGGGCCTGATCCAGTTGGGGGCCCCTCAGCCTTTGGTTCATAGTTCATGTGTTTCCATTCGTTGGGCTATTTGTCCCTGTGCTTTATCCAACCTTGGTTTCAACAATTCTTGCTCATATAAACCCTCCTCTTTCTCGCTAATTGGACTCCCGGAGCTCCACCGAGGGCCTAGCCATGGATCTCTGCATCTAGACTCCTCAGTCCTTGGATGGGGTTTCTGGCACGACTATTAGGGTGTTTGGCCATCCCATCACCAGAGTAGGTCAGTTCTGGCTGTCTCTTGACCATTGCCAGCAGTCTATTGTTGGGGTATCTTTGTGGATTTCTGTGGGCCTCTCTAGCACTTTGTTTCTTCTTTTTCTCATGTGGTCTTCATTTACCATGGACCTTGCTTTAACATGAACAAATCTCCATCTTATATCTGGTGTAAATAAGTGGAGAATCTTGACCACCTACTTCTGCTCTACTAAAAACTTATCCAAAACTGGAGAACACAATGAAATAGCAACAGCTAGAGTTAGACATCCTTTCTCTGTCAACATGATGCATCTTCTGAACTACCACCAAACACAAAAGAATCTGGGAGCCAGTCAGCTTGGGTTTTAAAAACCAAGCCCTATTGTATAATTAAACATGTGGACTCTAGTATTTCTAAGTTAACTTCTCAACTGTAACATTTTATGAAGACATTATCAATGAGCTTTGATTGGATTTTATTGTAACAAAAGCATGGAGTTATTTTGGTGGTTAACTTGAAAATTTGAATTGATTAGTCATTAAATGATACTGGGATGGTACCAGCAACTTTCTTAAGGTGTGATAGTGATTTTAGGACATGTTCCAGGCATATATACATGAATAATCAAAAGGATTATAAAAACTTACTCCTTCCCAGACACAAAGCCTATGAACCCACAACAACCATCATCATGACAAGATGGCCCTGAGAGTGCCATAGCGGCACACAGATATTGGCAGTAACTAGCAGTTGTATAACTAGACCTAAGCCTGGTCAACAGGAAAGAAACCATGCCAAAATTCTTGAAACCTAGCCATCCAGCCAAGATTTGTGAAGTCATGAACCTTCGAGGAGACCTTCTCCCATCAGTTCACTAGATCACCATAATTCCTGACTGTATTCTAAATACCTATCCTTATATCCACAGATAAGTATAACCTTAACTTCTCACCAAAGAAAATTCTCTTTGCAACAGAGGACCACTACAGAAAACCACAAACCTGCCAAAATACAAAAGAACACGTGATGATGGGGTGCTAGACCCAAGTGATACATCTACAACACAAATACTACATCTAAGGTTCAAGAAAATTACAAGATTGCAAGACCCAGTGGGTCAAGAAAGCTGCTAGGCGGTTTGACAATGCCATGATACCTCAACAATTTGACTGCCTAAAAATGTTCTGAAGAAGTACACTACCAAGTGACAAGCTAACATGAGTAAATCTTATGGGGAAGTCCTAACCCTAAGGGGAAAAAAAAAGAACTATAGAACTAAGAAATGCTGAGACCTGGAGAGAAATAGCCCTTGCCAGGAATGAGTCCTCAAATTCATTATCCAATACTAAGCTGTCAGCCATGAAATTAAATCCATATAAGTAATACTAAATGAACTAAGCGTGTTGTATTTATATATTAGGAACGTGCATGTTTGCAATAATATTAATAACAAAAATAATGTTTTATTAAAAATATAGAGTGCAGAGAAAGTGAGAAAGAAATAATAGCAAGAAATACTAAGATTTATTGGTGTGAAAAATGGTTGAAATTATTCCAATTAGGTATGTAGGTAGTGCTTATGTAAAAAATGCTCTCATCCTTCCCAGGAAGTGATAGGATCTCAAGAAGTTGGCCAGGTCTAGTAAGTTGAAGAGCTACTTCCAATAGTTTAAACACAGCTAGCAACTGTGGGACTTTTCACAGAAAGTTGTAAATTTGCCCTAAAATATATTTATGCCAAAACTGAAACTTCATAGGCAGAGATGTCAAAGGTAGAACCAATAATTCTGTTTCATAGAGTACTCAACTTATTTTTTTTTACCTTAGACTCTTAGTAGTTGTCCTGTCTTGTCTTCTCAAGCATAAAGACCAAAGACATGTCTACCTTACTATTCTCTCACTAACTAGAAATTTTGTATATTAACCATTCTAACATCTACCTTACCAAAAAAAAAAAAAAGCTTCTCAGAAATTCTAGATATTGATCGTAGCTAACTATATTCCTTAAAGATGTATGATGTGATTCAGAAAGGTATAGAAAACCAAATTTTTATACATTGCAGTCCATTTAAAAAATAATATAATGTGCTCAACTTCGATAATGTTGTGTATTTCAGTATTAAGGCAAATGAAGCATTGCTTGTCCCTTTGGCCATTATGTAATTATGTGCCCAGAAGACACATTGATGTATTCTCAGACCCTAAACATAATGTTGGTAATGTTCACTTGTTATAGGTCCCCCTCCAAGAATGTGGACTTCATATCAAACTTCTGAGATATAAATTTCATTTAACCCAGATATGTGTTGATATTTTATTTTTTCAGCCTAATAAAGCTTATCTAGAGATCAGAGAAAAAAGTGAGCTACTATATTAAACATAGAAGTCAGGCAATAGTAGCACACACCTTTAATCCTAACATTCAGGAGTCAGAAATCCATCCATAGAGGTCTGGAGGTCTGTACAGACAGACAGGAAATTATAAAGTTGGGCAGAAAGAGGAAGTGATGTAGTTGGGTGGAGATAGGAAGTGAGATGGCAGGGCACAGAAAAGATATAGGTGTGAGTATATAGGAAGTAGCTCTCTATTGAGCTGAGGATTTTCTAGTGGTAAAAATGTGGCTGGCTTCTGGCTTCTTTCTGCCCTCTGATCTCTCAGTTTTCACCCCAATATCTGGCTCTGTTTTTTCAGTAAGACCATTTAGCAATTCGTCTTACACAGATACATCATTTTCTTTACAGTATCTACATGAAGTCACAAAATACCAACATTATCTTGACCTGACATCTTCCTTGTACCTTCTAGGAATATTCAATCTTAACTAAAACTTTCAGAACAAATACTCTTATCTTAGTATGTATTTTTTTTTCAACTTAATCATTATTGTAACTAACTTCAACATGACAATCCAAAAATATATTAATTAGGAAATATAATAAGCACTATAAAGACCAGGTTATATCTACAACTACTCATTGTTTTCATGTATACATAGTTATGCTTTACCATTTATTCACATTTTGTGGCATTGTAGTGGCTATGTTTCCCTAGTGAGGAAAATCACCTTACCATAGTTCCATAATATTCTTGGAAACTAGAACTATAAAAAGGATGTATTTTAAGTATTTGTTGATTTTTGTCTTCCATAAACCCTGCTAACAGCTAGGCTTGAGTTATCAACAGCTTAACTAGCAGCTCAAAAGTTTCATGAATGACTGCTTTTGCTATACTAAAATGAGACATCTCTAGCACTCCAGCAGTCCTGAACCTCCTACTTGGACTTAGTTTTAAACCAAACTATGTAATTTAGAAGTTACTATTAAATATCAAAGCCACATTTTAAAATCTGTCCACAACTCTTAGGAAGACCTAGACATCTCACTTCATTTTCATTCATCCATCAAATATTTATTGAGTCTTTTGATCCCAATACAATCAGCATTTGTAACCAACACAGACCCTTCATAAATTATAAGATAGTATTTCATACATACATAAATCTTTTTCTCTCCACTGTCAAATCTATATGTAACAGTTAAACATTTAAGAAGCTTCACGTACCGTTTTATCATCTTTAAAGTAAAAATATACATAGATATGCCTGTAAATCTGTAAGAATTACAAAAATTAGCAAGAGCTTTAAGAGCACATGCTTTACAACTGTAGGTACTATATTCTCCATGCTATATGCTTCTCTATTATGTCATATTTCCCTTCCATAACATGTTATCACAGTGTCATATGTAGTGTATTTCTGCCTCCTCTAGATTATAAGCAGGGTTATGAGCTGCTTGGACCAATAGAGAACACTTACATTACACTGCAGCATCTGACTAGAATTGTTCCTTTCCTTCCTTTGCCTTCATACCCAGCATCATCACTATGTGAACACTCAAGATTTTTTAAACGTTACATTGATAAATGGTCAAAATATATAGAAATCTCTTCTATGAGACTTTGGGTGTTTAGTCATTCACTAAATATTGAAATAAGTTAGTGCTAAAAGAAAGAGCTGACACAGTTTAGTGATGCTGGTCCTTTTCAATCTAGATAGTCTTAAAGACAGTGATCTGAGTCATGTTCACCTTTGTATCCCCTGGATTTATCATAATGTTTCACAGTCATTAAGCACTTGAAAAGGGTTTGGTGTATAAATGAATGTATGCATCAACCAAGAAAGTATATCTCAACAGGCTTGGTCTGCACACAGAAAAAGACAGCAGGTGTTGCAATTATCGCAGTCACTCACCAGAAGCACTCCTTGGTATTACAACCTACATCTTACCTGCAGAACAGATCATTATTGTTACTGCAGTTTTTATAACATATAGCTTATGAGGCCAGTCAATTTAATGACCCTTTGGGGAGTTATATGCCCATCTAGAAATTGAAACATTACTACTCCAAGATGTAAATTTATTGTTCAAGCCATGCAACTAGTCAGGCTGAGGCTAGGCTCAATTGTAGCATATCCTGTCCAAGTGTGATATTGTCTCCTCAATTGTGAATAATATCAAACATTACTATATCTGCCCACCAGCCAATATTACTAAAGATGATGATACAAGACCTTAGCTCTACCTGTGTCTAGGAACTCTCAGATAAAGATAAAAACTCTGAATAGGAAAAGACCTGATTTTTGGAACCAGCCAATATAATTCTAATATGTTTTTCACCAGTATTCTAGCTGTAACAAAGCAAAATTTAAGTTTCAATTACAATCAATAGTTGTCTATTTCTTTCCTCTTTTCAATAACTCAAATAAAATTTACTTCTAAAACTTAATGATTTTTCTCATTTTACAAATATATGATTTATATTCCTAGGAAAAAACCACTGGTTTTACAGAATATTAAATTATTCTATATTTCTTTGGTGTCTAGTACTATATGCAATACCTGGTTAGTACTCAATAGTTTTTCAATCATGTCTTACCCAGTTTTGAAATAAAGTATATCTTAATTACAATTTTTAGAACTAGGATTCGTTCAATGTTAAATTCAAAAATTCCATCTTTTATGTGCTTAAAAGAATAACTTGTCACATAAATAAAGGCATGCTTTGCACATGACTAGTTAGTAGCACAACCAAGAGATTTGCAGAAGTATCATTGGGCTACTTTAGTAGAAGGTGAATGAGTATCTCTCCTGCAGATAGTACTGAGAGGGCTGGGAAGACACTGAGTCAAGGAAGTAGGCAAGGAAGTACTTATGATTGGAATTACTTGAGGAGAGACAAAAGAGAGCATAGAGAAAAATGTTTGATAAGCAGCATGTTCCTGTCATGGACACAATGCAATAGCAAAAAGAAATGACAACCTAAAGGGAATCCTAGTGAGAGGCAGCTGAAAGGCATTTCCCCCCAAACTGTAGCTTAAATGATCACTGCCATTCATTGTCAGAGTGGTCTAGAGTTTTCAAACAGCAGTGGTTCTCAAATTTCTCCTGCCTTGGGTGGAAGGAGGGGTTTCCTAAGCACAGTCAAATCAATGAGAAAGAAAAAATGATGAGAAAGACATCCCTGGAGAATAGACTGGATCTCAACACAAATTCCAAACAGGGATAAAAAGCACTGAGTACCACAGGAAAGCAAATATTATCTCATCATCACTAATAAGAATGTTCTTACAGTTCAACTCCAGAAGGGTTGACCACAGAGAAAAACCAAGTGGCCTCATGGTCCCTTAGAACACTTGGGCAGAAAAGGGTGGATATCAGGAATGTGGAGAAGCAAGGCTTAGTATCAAGTAAGCTGTTCAACTTCATGTGTCCTTCAATTCTTCAAATTCTAATACCACATTATTGGCTCATACCAGAATAGGCAGAAGATAGTAACATGTTCCACATGTGGATGAAATACCATTCTGTCTAAGCAGCACTTACAATTCTAAGACACCATCCAACCCCACAAAACTCCAAGTAAGCAAAACACAGGCATTGTGATCACCTCACATTAGAAACCCAGAGAAAATGCTATTTGGTTATCTAGTGTTTATGGATCATCTCCTGTATGATAGCTGTAACTCTGGGCACTGGAGGTACAGAGTCCATGACTCTGTCACATACACTTAACAAAAGTTCTTGTGACAAAAGAAAGGAAATGAAAGTAGCACACATGTGTGCTATGTTCTGAGGAGCTAAGTGAGGAAGACAAAAATGACTTGGACTAAGACAATGAAAATATCGGGCAATGGCATCCTGTCTTACGTGAATACAACAAGAAGAGGTGAGAATTTAGGTAGCAATGAGTAAGAGCTCTAGTTGTTGAAAGAAAGGGTGGTAAGGGAAAAGCAGCCCTCCGATGCATGCATTTTCAAAGAATGAAAATGAGGTGAGGAGATCAGATCATGCAAAGTGAGACAGGTTGGTTGGTCAGTTGATATTTGGCTGCTCTTCTGGGTCATATGTAAACTGTTGAAGTCTCCGGGTGTAGAAGTTCCTGACCTAACTGTTTAAAAGGTTAGCTCCGATTCATGTGGAGATGAGAGAATGGACAAGGGTAGGAAAAGGAAGAAGTGTTAGGAGTTTCAAAACTGTAGTTAAGGAAAATGTAGGATCAATCACATCCAAAAGTGTAGCATATATGAAGTGGAATATTATTCAACCACAAAAAGAAAGAAAACTGCTACTATTAGTAGCAACACAGAACGATAAACATCCACCGTATGTTCTCAGATGTGGAAACTAAAAGTTCGATTTTTATAGAAGTGGGGGTTTTAAAATAGTGCTTACTAGAGCCTGAGAAGGGTGTGCAGGAAGCAAAATGGAGTGAGAGGGTGGTTCATGGGATCAGAGTTGCAGTTGGCTAGGAGAAATAACTTTTAATGCTCTATAGCACAACAGGACAGCTGTGATTGAGCACAATTAATTACATACCTCAAAAGAATCAGTAAAGAGGATTTTGAATATTCTCAACACAAATGATAGGTAGTAGACATATCAAATAATGTGATCTTGATGCAAATTCTATTAAATTGAAATGCCTCACATCCTCACAAATGTTTAAAAAGCTTGATCCCAACTGAAAATTTTAAAACTGTATTCAGAACCTATATGACATATGTGAGGATCAACGGCTTGCTGCAGGCCAGGAGTAGTGAAGGTGGTGGACAGTGGGTGGAGCTGGATTGACTGTGAAAATCAGAACATCGTAATTCACACTGATGGATGTACTTCGCATATAATTCTTTTGGTTTCAATTGAAGATACATGACATCTTCCTCACTCATTGCCCTTGAACAGATCATCTTCAATTTAAGATTGGGATGCTCATGATACTTGCACCTTTCTGTGACTCTTTTTCCAGTTTAGCTAAATTTTTAGGTGCTAGCTTGGAGGCCTTTTTTTATGTAAAGTGAAGATAAGGACATTTCAATCATTTGGTACAGAAATAGATGTTATTTTCACATGCTTTTTTGATGTTTATGAATCCTCACCTATTTAGCATGAAAAACCTCCCACTACCACACATTACACTCAGAGGCACACAATTACACGTGGAGTTTAATACATCCCCCTCGCATCATGACTGCCTGTTTTCACCTAACTGTGTATCTGTAATACTCACAGGATCCCTGGGAGGTAAATTGGCTCATGGAGAGATTGAGGCAATGAGACATGAAAGGCTGGCCAGCGGTCACTAAGATCACAGCAGGAAATGGTTTTAGCCTCATGCTCAGCACTATCCTTCTTTAGTCATTCAGCAGCTCTTTTCCTGAAATGCTCTACAAAAAAAATATTCATGAAGAGAGCCAGATGGATTCATCATAATTGACATTTTTGGGTTTAAAAGTATCTGAGAGACAGTTTGCATGTTCCATAAAATGAAGGGGTGTTGGACTTGACAATTGTAAAATGCTATGCTGGTGGCAGTTTGCTTTCTGTGCAATCAGAAATTGTTTTTATTGTTGCAAGTGAGACTTACAATCTGTACTTCTGAATACAATTTCAAAAACATTATGCAGGCCCCAGTACAATGGGAGTTCATGTTAGCAAACTAGTAGGTAGAATTTTGTACTGGTGTTTAACTGTCTTCTCTCCCCTTCTGTTCAATCTTGAGAGAAATCAACTATGCAGACTAAGGACTAACTGAAATTTGTGATCAACACTTGGCCAGCATGTATGTGCCCTCTGGTTCAATTCCAAGTTCAAAAATATCGACAAACGAAAATAAGGGAAAAGAAAAAATGTACTCACTTGCTTCGCTCCTGCCTTTCCTTCCTTTGTCTCATCTTTATGTCCACTTTCTTTCAGGATTCTTGAGTTATCAAGATCTGAGGAGGAATATCCCTAAAACGCAGTCACAGGATGCCTTCCAAGGAAACATTTGATAGTGAAAATATGAATCTTCACAAGGCAGTTCTGAATTAGAAAGAATATTAAGTGATGTATATATGGGTTGACTAGTGTTCCCACAAATCCATGTTCATATGGGACCTCAGAAGCTAGCCAAATTTAGAAATAGGGGCTTTGCAAATGTAATCAATGAAGAATCTCAAGGTGAAACCATTTATGATTTTGGTGGGCCTGCATGGTGGTTTGAAAGAGAATGTTCCCCCAGAGGCTCATGTACTGAACACATGTTTCCCTGTTGGTGGCACTCTCTGCAGAAGTTTAGAAGATGTAGCCTTGCTGGAGAACACATGTCACTGGACTGGTCTTTGAGGTTTTATAGCTTTTCCCCACTTCCAGTCCAATCTCTCTATTACATGTTTGTAGTAAAATGTGTGATTTCTCAGATTCATGTTCCTGCTGCTATTCCTGCCACTGTTTCCCTGTTGTGATGGACTCTTCTCCCTCTGGAGTCATAAACCAAAATAAACTTTTTATGTAAGTTGCCTTGATCATGATCTTTTATCACAGCAACAGAAAAGTAACTAACACAACCTACATTCAATGCTGATACTGTTATCTGAACAGAAGAGGGGCAGAATAAAGCCATGTAAAGACTGGGGCAGAGATTAGAATTGTGCAGCAGTAAGTCAAGGCAAGTACAAAGCCACCAAAAGCTAGAAGAGCAAGGGAAGAGTCTTCCCAGAACCCTTCAAAGGGTCTATGACCACACCAACACCCAGATTTAAAGCTTCTATCTTCATTTAGTAGTTTTAATTTACTAAATCTGTAGTGAGTTTTCAAGGCAGCTTTAGACAACAAACACAGTGAGATATGAAGAATCTTGGAAGGTGATCACACAAGTCTGGGGAGAAACTCAGAAGACTATATTCAGAGACTCATAGCAACACAACTTCTTGTGACTGAATGCCTCAACAAAATTCCAGACTACCATTTCCTTACTGCAGAGCTTTGGGCAGATAGTACCTGTATTCTTCATTCATAAAATGGGGTTTATTCTCTTTGGAAGAGTTGTCATGAAGACTAAATCAATATTGTGTATTAATCTCTTAGGATAGCAGCTGCAACATAGTAAAGACTCAATCAACAGCAGACATTTTCATTAAAAGAGACGACACAGTGACCTGCTAACTAATAGCTTGTCCTATAAAATTATTTGATTTGAAATGAAACATTTAGTTTATTATGTACATATTTCCTTATCTTTAAATACTTCTCTTTGTTGCCCTGAAAACATGACATTCAATAACTAGGACAGAAAAAACTCCCAGAATAGAGTCATCAACCTCCAGCTGAAGAACATCTCAAGCCCCTACCTACTGTAGAGTGATGGAGAACAGCTGCCTCACAGGTCATTGATACACTCCTCTGTTCCTGGTCACCACCCATTACATGGCATGGATCTTAATGAAGCCAACTCTATCGAGCATCTACCACTGTGCTCAGAAAGCTGCCCTGCTTGCAGCAGGGTGCTACCATTACTGGCTCACAAGTCTATAATACACTCCTCAGTTCCTGGTCCCCACACTTGGGATCACACAAGGCAATTGTTCAGGTTCCTGCTGCTACCTCACAAAGTAGCAGTTGTGGTATATAGTGGGAGCAATAGCCTTAGGGAATGGCTTCTGACAGGAGCCAAGGCTTTGGCTTGCAGAAATCCATTCTTGTCACATCTTATTAAACATAACTTATACACAATGTCCTTTAAATTGCTCTAGAGGCCAGATGGGATGTCTGTTGCTAGCAAAACTCTTCATCTTCAGGGCTCAGTCAACTGGGAGACAGCCTTGGCTAAGCAGCATGGACATCATTTACTCTACAAAATTAACCATGTGCAGCCTGTGCATGAAGGAGATGTATGCATATGCTTTCCTGAAAACTGTAATATGCTTCAATCTACAAAGTTCCTGCAAGTTCACTGAAAGGAATGCTGGGTAAGAAACACCTGGTCTTTCAGTGTACCTGATACTATGATATTTAGAGTATTTGCATCAGTCCATACTCTAGGAACCAAGAAGAACATGGAAACCATCAAGAAACCACATCCCTTTGGACTGGTATGGAATAGGGTCTTTGAAACTGAATGTATTGGGGGATCATGCTTAGTCAGAATGGAGAGGGGACTGCTGCTAGAAGAACAAGAACATAAGCATAGACATTCTTCTGAACGAATGATCCATTTCCTTACTGGGATTCTTTCTTCATGGCTCCCCTAGCTTGGATCACCTCTTCCTGTTCTAATGTTTACCACATATCTGACTACCCTTAAAATTCCTACAGTCTTAAGAGTTCAAGGTCAGGCATGAAACTATATCTGCCTATTAAGGTGATTGGAGCCCACCTTTCATGAGTGATGGTCAATTCTGTGTCACTTCTGCACAGCCCAATATTGAGGCTGAGAAAACTGAAGCTATGGAGCCATCCTTCCAAGAAGAATAGTCTCTCAGTCTCTCTCTCTCTCCCTCTCTCTCTCTCTCTCTCTCTCTCTCTCTCTCTCTCTCTCTCTCTCTCTCTCTGGCATGTTTGTAACCAACTCAGCACATTCCCTCACCAAACTCCTATGCTTGTTGACTGATATGGCAACCCAATTCTACATGCTTTCATCCTGCTTTGCCATAGCTGGGAATAATGATATACTTCTGTCCCTGTCACCAAGATTTCCTAGTGACTATACTTCCAACCCTGCCAATCCTACCCTGTCAGTTAAAGGCACTGGAACTGAGCCTCAGAAGAGGAAGCTGTCTTGTCTAGACCCTAGGATTCTTGCTGTGGTTTCATTTTCACCATTAATACAGTGAGCTACAGATAGTAGTTGACCTGTTTATTACATTAGAGCAGATATCCTCCTGAAGGTAATGCTAAGGTTTAAAACTTGAGTGTAATATGATGCATATTTAAAATTTATTTTCCATAACTTTCCCCTGTCCCCAAATCATAGCACCTTCAAAATGTTAACACGATTCTTATTTAATTCTTATTTGATTATCTACTTGACCATGTGTGATGAAAGATGGTGGTTCATATATTCTTGGCCTACTGCATCTTAACATGCATAAGTGATGGATAAAGAATAAATGCACTAATTAGTGATGCAGGAGCATAGTTTCATAACTCTAGGTTGAAAAAGCTCCCTAAGGAATGCATCCCAAAGCCCACAATGGATTCCTGAAACTATAACCCTATACATGTTGTCCTATACGTAGTATTTCCACGACAGAGATAAATATATAAATCAGTCAGAGTAAGAGATTGCTAACTGATAACAGAACAATTAAAGTAATGTAGTATAGGCTGCAAAAATCTTATGAATATTTATTTGGTAGAATTTTCCATTTAATTTTTTTATAGTTTTGAGATTCTAGTATATTTCTCCCTTCCCTTTTCTCCCTCCAAGCTCTCACATACCCTTCTTTGCTCTCTTTCAAATTCATTGCCCTCTTCATTAATGGTTATTACATGCATACATATATATATATTTATAAATATAACCTGCTCAGTCTATATATTGTTACTCATATATATGTTTACAGGACTGAACATTCTGGATAACCACTTGGTGTGCTCTTCCTTGTGGAAGAATATTCTCCTGCTCTTAGAATTCCTTAGTTTCCTGTACTTTTGTGTAGGGATGGGGCCTCATAGGCTTTCCCTGATCCACTGTGGTATGTTTATTGGTATTGTCCTCGATCAGATCATATTTAGGCAGTCATGTTGGTGAGAATTCATGGGTGTTTCTCCTGGAATTACTAAGAGACACAATCTCACAGCAAACTTCCTGATCCTCTGGCTCTTAATATCTTTCTGCTTCCTCTTCCACAGTGTTCTCTGAGCCTTAGATGCAGCAGTGTTTTGGCATGATAACCCTAAGGATGTGGTAGTAGTATGCATTCCTTTGTGGTAACCAACAACTCTTTAACTGGACTCAAGACATGCTCAACAAGAGAGAAAACATGTCTGATGCTGGAAACCTGACTAACTACTCAATGTTCTTGAAGTCATGGATACTGGAGGAGAACCTACAACCACTACTTTATTAAATCAGCATAATCTCTACCAACAATCTAAACCTCCATTCTTATACCCACAGGTAGTCCTCACCCGTCATCAAGGAAACTTCTCTTTGCAACAGAGATCATTATAGAAAAGCACAGCCAATCAAAATGCAGAGCTGTGGGGCCCAATCTCAATGGATACACCCATAAAACATCTAAGACTTTTGAAGAGTAGTTGACCACAGCAGAAAGCAGAACCACGGATAAAAAGGACTTTGGCTTCTGCATTTTGTTTTAGTGCTTTGTTTCACTCATGGGACTGTTTCAGCTTGATAAGTGACCCTCAGTTAATACCACGTTATACTTAAAAGTTCTTCAAGTCTGGGATAGAAAACATTGAGGAAGTGAGCCCCACCTGACTGCACCCAGTCTATCTATAAGAGGTAGAGGTTCTCCTCTGCTGCCCCATCCTGAGAAGTTATCTAACAGTAGCCACTCCACAAGGGTTCCGATGGCCCCAGATGCCCTTACAGCTGCATTTCATCCAAACTCCCTGGATAGTCATAATCATAAGTCCTTCGTATGAAGCAATGATCATTGCTGTACCCTTCCTCAAATTCCAGAAAAACAAATTCTGCTCATGTCAACTTTAGTAATTCCCTGTTTATCCCATATCAGGTGTTACTGGCAATAGCCTCAAAACACCCCCTATTAGTTTGGGGCATCTTTTGATGACTTTAGTCAAAATAATCTCTGACTAGAGAACCTGGGAATCTCTCCATGGAAAGGGGAAATTCTGACATATATTTACAGCCACAGACACACTCCAGTATTGAAACTTTGGCCAGTGTTGGTTCAACAGCACAGCTAGCTGGTGACTCTCTGTCAAGGTAAGAAAAAGGCGCTGGCGGTGGGGGAGAGAAACTCAGCTTCTGAGTGTGGATGATAGGCTAATTACATATGACCCTATCCACTGTGCTACAACTGTCTCCCAGCCCATGGGTGGGAAATTTAACACTGATGAGCCTTTCCTTCTGTTTCATTGCCCAACGCTTAATTTAGGTTCCAAGTTTAGCTTAATCTATCACCTAAAAGTTTAAGTGAGGGAAACAACTACTAAAGTACAGCAGGAGTGTCCTGTGGACTCTTCTATTCAGCAGGTGCTTCTTAACTCACAGGTGAGCCCCACTATCCCCAACCAAGATCCAGGATAACAGGAACTTTAGATGTATGGTCTCTTATAGATAGAGCTTTCACATGATAATTTTGTCTTCACAACACACTGAGGGCACACAAAATAAGAGTAATCTCCCTTTGAGAGGTAAGTTTAGAGATGAATTTTTTTTCCAAAAAAATGATACAGCAATATTGGCCTGAGGACAAAACTCCAGGTGTCTTGGCTGGAGTTGGACTATTGTGTGTGATAATTAATAGAGACAGGAGTCCACTTAAGTTTTTTCCAGAGTTCTCAAGGAATTCTTAGAGTGATCAAGATATAGTCCCCGCTGCTGCTGCCCACTTCATTTTTTGCCTTAAACCATGAAGTACCTGCTGCTTCATCACTTGGTGTCTTGGTGAGGGGAGGATGAGATGGGTCAGCCATTCATCCTTTAGTCTTCTCTTGTTATCACTGACTATATTACAGGAACTACACTGTTACCATAAAAGTTTCAAAGAACCTAGGGAAATATGTTTCTTTATCAAGGTGTTTGGTAAAGGTGGGAAGAAGTATTCCAAGACAATACGTGTTAAGGTCCATCTAAGAAAAAAAGAGATGATGGGAAGGAAAAGACCCTGCTCAGAGGGAGACCAATGCCATGGCAGAACCTTATATCAACATTGTATTTCTGATTCTAAGCAACCATGATGAGAACAGAATCCTCGCATACTCGATTATTCTCACTACCTCCTCCCCAGGGCACAGAACCACAAAATATTATTTTCTATTTGATCACAATTTCTGCTACTTAAATTCCTACACACATATATAATGTTTCATGTCTTCTAGTGGTGACACCAAAGAAGCATACATGTTAAATGTTGTTCAAAAACATTCTGCATATTCGATAGCATTACAGGAACAGGATCTTGGTCTTGTAAACATCACTTGTAATTATATCATTTATATTAGCTTACTTTCTCCCAGTAATACTGTCAAGATTTTAATACTAAGGTCTCTCTGCATCCCCTTGCATCAGGAGTTATCAGACAAGGAGCACTCACTTCAGGGAAAATAACAGGCTTTTGGTTAGTTATGTGTCCATGGGACTTGTGGATCCCATATTACACAACTCTAAGGTAACTGGCCTCAGTTTCAAAGACCCCTTCCAGCTCTAACAGTCAGTGATCCCATTATGCCTTGACCCTTTAGCCCCATGTGTCTGCAGAGCACAGTTAGGCATAGGCCTTTTTTCTGAGTAAGCCCAGACAGACATGGGCAGCACCATTCCCAGAGCTTAAAGAGAAAGTTGCCTCTGGGAAGTACAGCACCTGCCTCCCCTGCCCGCCCGCCCCCCTCTTTCCCAGCCTCCCCACCCACACCTGTCTCTAGGCCTTAGCTTCCTGGGTCACAGTAGGAAACTCCCGCCCACCAGCTGGGCTGGTTTTATTTTTGAGAAAGGAGAACAGCTGGGTGATTTTAAAGATGGAACTTAAGATCCACTTAACTAGTCAGCTCCAGTTGTCAGGCCCCGAAGCTGCATTTAAGGACAGGAGTTGTGGATGTGACATGAAAGCAAGAGACGCAGATGCTTTGTCCGCCCCCAGCAGGAGAGACTGCATACTTCATACTTTTCTCCAAAGGACTTCTGCTGGGTTGCTTTGGTCTCATTCTTCTCTTTCATAAAATGTATTCACTGGCGTCTGGTCTTTTGAGGCTTTTGGCTAGAGAAGAAAGAGGGTCAGCAAGTTAACAAATTAAACATGTTCCACCTGGCCAGGCCATCAAAAGCTGAGCTTACTTGGTCTCAGTCTACGCTGTCTTCAGATCCCGATATCTATCTGAATGACGGAAGGCTTTGTTCAAATTCACAAAATATTTTATAGCAGAGTAAAACAGATCTAATAGATCCATTTCTCATTAAAAAGGTCAATGCTGGGAACACCTGACACTGTATAACTGTCTCATTCAATTTAGTAGGTCAAGCCTGACTAATCCTATCTTCTGATTGGGGTGAATTCATTTCCCCTGAAAAGGGGAGGATTTCCCACAGGCTTCCAGATTATGTACTTCTGAACCTGTATGTTCATAAGACATTACTGAACTGTGGATTAAACCCAACTCATCCAGTAAACAAAAATAATCCCATATCCAAATTAACATTTAGAAGCCATAAGCCAAGAAATATAAATCCTCTTAGAAATTGGACCGTGTGCTCAGTGAAAGAACAGAGTTGGAAAGAACACATGAAGAAAATCTGCTCAAAGTTCATATCCTCTGAGTCCACAGACAAAATTAAAAAAAAATGTAATCATCATCTTTTTTCAAACGTTCCTTGAAATCAATATATTAAAAGATACATACTGTCCTCCAGCAAGACTAGACCCTGAGTCAGAACTGAGTTTTGTTTTGTCTATCTGCTGCTTGCTGTGTGGTACTGAGAAAAATCCCTTCAACTCTCTGGGACTTAATTATACCTATTGGGTAAAGGTTTGAAACTTATCTTTTGTATTATGTCCAGCAGTGTTATCCATTGGGTCTAATTTAATAATGTTAATTATGCAGAGAGGCTGTAATGTGGGGACTGAGCATTTGGGTCTCTATCGATAGAGAAACACACACTCTCATGGTTAACACAGGTCTTTTTTGAAGATGCTTGATGGTCCCTCTTAAGAGTCCTGCTTTTGGAACCCTGTGCATTCTTTCTTTGGCCATTTTAAGTGTAGTTCTCAGTGTTTTATGTGTAAACTAAGATAATTAATACAGGATTTCCTGTACATTCCAAAAGTATCTCCATTCCTCTTTCTGAATCTTGATCAGATGGAAATATATAAATATATATATATGTGTGTGTGTGTGTGTGTGTGTGTGTGTATGCATGTATGTGTATGTATTTATATATGTGTGTGTGTATATGTGTATATATATATATATATATATATATATATATATATATATATATATATGCCTGTCTAGAATTGGGAACAATCTTATGAAATGTTTTAGCCAATGAAATGTAAGAAGTGATGGGAGAGCTGGCCCATGATTTTCTATACTTCCTCCCTTTGCCATAGTGGTTCAGGAACAGATAAAGAGAAGAAGAGACCTGAACTCACAATCCATCAACATGGAACAAGGGTATAAAGAAAACATTTATTTGGTGAAGCCACTGAGGCTAAACAGGTAGATGTCTAACTCCAAGAGGACCATCATTTGAAAGAGCCAGTCAATGAGGTTAAACAGGTAGATCTCTAACTCCAAGAGGACCATCATTTGAGAGAGCCAGTGCCAGACACAAAGTAAGCTGTAGACAAGTGCACTCTCAGTTATCTGTAACAGAAATGTTGAGCTGTTAAGGGATTACGGATGGAGGCTGTTTTGTGTTTGTCAGATATTGATGCTCATGGGGCTGTTGATGTTTGAAAATGAATGTCTGAGGTACAGGACTGAGGCAAGAAAACAACAACAGAGAAACAAAAGGCAAATGCATCATAGCTGAGCTAAAAAAAGTAAATTTAGAGATAGATAATTGACTCTACGGTGCTGAGGAGGTAAGTTACAAAGTATGTTCAGTCTTTATTTTGATGATAAGAAGTCCTACCATGAGATCATTTCCCTATGACATTCTGTCTACTTTGCAGCTTTGTCATGCCTCAATAAAGGGGTCATGATTTTTGGTTCCTTTGTGTCAACTGTAACTCACTATGCAGTCCTGGGAATCAGCCACCCACGCAATCAGTTAAAGGGGGCAAGCCAAACTCACCGAGAGATATGTTCTTGATTACCAACCTAAATATTTAAGTCCTTACTCTGCTTAATAACAATGTAGTGGCATTCATTTTCCCCCACCAGCATAAACACCATTTGTTGCTGCAAGTTAAGCAGAAAAAATATGTTAACTCTTGAAATCAAAGCAGGAAGCAATGTGACACAGAGGCAAATGTCAAATACAAAGTTGGGGCCAAGGACAATGCAATGCAGGAAGGTGTAAGATGTTTCTGCCAGCAACAGCCCCCCCTCCTTCCACCATCCTTTTGCATCTGTGGCCCTCTCAACATTCCCCAGCCTGTTGGTCCCTAGAACCATAACTAGGGTTACACTACAGTTTTGCAGGAAGAAAAAAATCTGGGGGCATATGTACAACTGATGTTTATGCATCAGACAAATGTAATTAGTACCAAGTTCACAGCCTGCAAAATGAGATCATATTATCTGCATTGCAGATTTCCCCACCTGCTTCCATTGCAGCAGCCTTGAAGGTATGACTTTTACAGCCCTGGGCTTTTAGCTCCTAAAGAATGAATTCATGTACTGGAGAATGGGGCCAGAGCTAGAGCTGTGGATGGCATTCTTAGTTGCCCACTAAAAATCATCTGGGGAGCATTAGACACCCTTACCACCCAAGCCATACTTTGGGCAATTACTCTAGCTTGACTGGAATGACCCAAGACACCAGTGCTGATTATGTTGTTAATCCTAACTGCCTACCAAATGATTTAAAAGTATGTATATAATGCTTGGCCCTCTTTCCTGAGTACCAGATTTCATTGGTATAGTCAATAGACAGAGAAGCATAATATTCATTTTTTGTTTGTTTGTTTGTTTGTTTCAAGACAGGGTTTCTTTGTATAGTTTTGGTGCCTCTCCTGGATCTTGCTCTGTAGACCAGGTGACCTTGAACTCACAGACATCTGCCTGGCTCTGACTCCTGAGTGCTGGAATTAAAGGTATACATCACCACCACCCAGTGAAGCTTGATGTTCTTAAGCATCATGCTTCCCCAGGTTATTTTAATATACAACCATGTTTAAGACCCATTCCTATGGAGGAATCATTATGTCTGTATAGGAAGTAAAAATAAGGTAGAAACACCATCTGTCTAATCCTGGCCCTTCAAGATAAGGAACAAAAGCCCTTCAGTGTGGATACAAAGAAAAGTGCTTAAAATCAGTTAATTAATTGATTTTAAAATTCTAAACCACAACTTATAGGTACAACACAAACATTAGACCAAAAGGAAAATAAAAATAATTCCTAGAACTTAGAATCCAGCTCAGGCATTATAATAATATGTGGTGTCGTGGGGTAGCTAGAACTCACATATGTTCCTGAGTGATGTAAATGTGCAGCTTGGACATGTATTTAAAAAGTTAAATATACATTGACCATATGGCTCAGTAATTCCACTCCTAGGTACTTACTCAGAAGATAGAAAGATATACGCCAACAACTATAATTCTGAATTAGTATAGCACTTCCATTTATAATTAACAAAACTGGAATATATTAATTTTCTTCTGCTACATAATCAACTACTTGCTTAAAAAACAGGTGTATTATCTTTTAGTTTCTGTGGATCAGGTTCTAAGCTTGGCTCTGTGCTGGGGATGTCTTTCTGTATACTGTGAATGTGTTGCTATAGTTGATTGATAAATAAAATGTTGATTGGCCAGTAGCCAGGCAGGAATTCCCCAAATGTAGGCATGCCTCAAAATTCATAGAACTATATACCCAAAAAGATGGATTTTACCAAATATGGCTTTTATCTCAATGAACTTGACTTTAAAAACTAAAGTGGCAGGGTAATAAAGCAGCTTCCAGCAGATTAAAATATCTTTTTGATCTAGTTCCCAATGTCTTGATGGAATTTCAGTAAGGCAAATAATATGCTACATATGATCCCTATTCCAATATATTTACTAACTGAATTGCTCGTTAGGTGAACTTCAAATGCTGCTTTTTCATTAGAAGTGTAATATATGTGGGAAGAATTCAAAGCTGCTTACCATGAAAGGGTGGGGCTGATCCTATGATTAATACAAATATTAAAGTAAAATCCTTCTATTAGATTACTAAAACAAAACAATAAATACTGCTAAAGATCCTTTGTTCACAAACAATTTCTTACACATTATTACAAAGTCAAGCACAAAGGAGCATCAATTCAAGTTACCTGAGATCTCCTATCCTTGTACACAAAGCTGTAACCAGTATGGAAGAGCGTATATCAGGTGGCAGCTTATGAGGAGGAGGGCAGGGGAAGCCTATAGGGGCATTAAGTCTGTGGCAATGGACTCAGAAGATCCCTATAGCCAAACTTCCACCAACAAACCAGACTTTGTAGATAAAGTTGAGACTTTATCAGCTGTGCAACAACACTGAGAGGAATTTTGACTTAATCTAATAAAACCCAAGAGAGTGGATAAAGGCATACAAATATAAGCAATAGATGACATCCTTCTGAGCAAAGATCACTTTAAACAGCATTTCTAATGATAGACTTCAGAAGACTAGTAAAGATGCCTGCTAGAGATTCAAGAGATGAATCAAAGTAGTTGGGAGGGGAATTTATTTTTAAATATGTTTTTAATTGAAGTAGAATTACATCACTTTTATACACTCCCTTTCCTACTTCCAGACCCTGCCAACTACCCTTTTTTGAAATGCTCCAATATTTCCTCCCAAACTCTCAACTCGATGCCTCTTTTTTTTAATCATTGTTATATTCTTATATATTTGTATGTGTTTGTGTGTATGCACAAATATATAAATACAACATGCTGAGTCTGTTTTTATGTTTATGTGCATATGGTTTCAAGGCTGACCCTCTTCACTGTAATATATAAATATGTAATATATAAATAATATGTATATATTAGATATGTATATATATATATATATATTACAATCAACAAGCAATTGTAAAAGATAAGAAGAAAGCTTGTGTTTGGATTGGGTAACTTGATTGTCAAGAATAAAAGACAGAAAGATTTGAAGGGAAAAGAAGTTTATTTTGAAGGAGAGGGTAGATGCTTCTAGTAGTTGTGTAAATAATACCTAGATTTCAGACTGAGTTAAAGAAAGAATTTGGTGCCAATGTGAATAGGAATGGAGACTGCACAAGCTCACCTCTAGGGAAACAGGGCACATTGAGTAGGTTGATAGATATAAAATAAGGAAATTAAAATAATGGTAGACAAAAGTGAAAATGCCAGATAGAACTATTTTTCACTATTTCCATGAATGGTAACAGGGTTCACTTTAATTCTTTTCATTTTTACTTCAAAAGAAAAAAAATGCAGAAACACTAAGATGAAAATGGAGAGTAAGTAAGGCCCTGGACACATCCAAGGGGAGATTAAGTTGCTGTACTGGTTAAAGATGCTAGGACATTGTCAGAACATGGTTACTTTACAGGGCAATAGGGACGGTGCTATGATACAGAACCCTGAGCCTGCCTGGTGCTTGTTAAGGATGTTGAAGGAATATTAAAGTAACTAACCCTGGAAATAATCTCAACTGTGTCTGTTACCTAAAGACTTCTCCTGGTTTTATTTCCCTGGCAGCCTTGTGGTAGAGTTTTGCCAGTGTATGCATCATTAGTCTACAGGTGAGAAGCATGAGGGTCTCAGAGATTTTTCAGCTGGATCTAGTACCTGTGGTGATCTATATATGTCCTGTAGGCTATACCTTTGATTTTGAAGGAGAACCACTTTCCTGCTTTGCCCCAGTTATTTTTGATCCTTAATTCCACATTCATGGGCCAACCTCAACTGTAGCCTCTATTGTTTCCATATACATTGACATCAACTTATTTCCAAACATCTATCTGCTGTTCTGGAGGTATATGCAACACAAATCCCATGGTCAGGAGAGACTGAATGGCTACCACATACCTGCCACTCAGTGGGTAGGCTGGAACAAGCGACTGGCTTCACCTACCACAAGTTCCAATCTAAGATCATCAAAAAGGTTTTCCGGATTTGCAGCTATGAGGGTTCTTTCTAGATGTAAACTTTCATTACTCTTGGTAATGACATAGTCGCTCCTTCTTGTGGATCTTTAATGTGTCTACCCTTAAGATAATTGAAACAGAAAAATCTAAGGTCCTACCTAATGGTAATATATTATACACAAATAAATTTAGGATGCGGGTGGGGAACTTTGATGATACATAAGCTAATAAAAGCAGGGCACAATAAAAATAGGAAGTAGCAATATATGTATTAAGGGCAATAATCTACAGAGCTCTGAATTATTAGAGTAACCCCATAGATAAAACTGGGCCTTTTTTCCCCTCAGTCTTCATGGTATCACCTTATTCTACAGTTTTAAATTTTTGTCTTTCATATACTTTTAATTTATTTTTTACATCCTAATCACACTTTCCCCTCCCCTTTTCTCCTCCCAGTCCTTCCCCCACCTCCCTTTTGCCCACCCCCAATCCACTCCTCCTCCATTTCTATTCAGAAAAGGGCAGACCTCCCATGGATATCAATAAAGCCTGGCATATCAAGTTACAGTAAGACTAAGCACCTCCCAGTGTATTAAAGCTGTGTAAGGCGACCGAATATGAAGAAGGGTCCCAAGAGTTGGCCAAAAGAATCAAAGACAGCCTCTGCTCCCACTGTTAGGAGTTCTACAAGAATACCAAGCTACACAACTGTCACATATATGTAGAGGGCCTAGGTCAGTACCATGCAGGCTTCCTGATTGTCAGTTCATTCTCTGTGAACTCCTATGAGGCCAGATTAGTTGATTCTGTAGGTTTGCTTGTGGTGTCCATGACCCCTCTGGCTCCTACGATCCTTCCTCCCTCTATTCAGCAGGATTTCCCAAGCTTGGCCTAATGTTTGGCTGTGGGTCTCTGCATCTGTTCTGTCAGTTGCTGGATGAAGCCTCTCTGATGACAATTGGGCTAGGCACCAATCTGGGGTCCAGGATGCTGACTTTGCCTCTGATGGAGTAAGAGGCTTCTGCCAGAGGTATGGCATAAAACTGGTTCTTACGGTGAGGTGTAGTTAGTGGCAGAGTGCCCAGCATTCTCCAAGCTTTGGTTTGATTCCCATCACTGGGAAAGTAAATAAATAAATGAGTGAATAAATAAATCAATAAAGAAAAGCAGAAGAAAAGAAATGAAACAATATCCAAAGGTTAACTAACCCTGCAGTATTTTCATTTGTAAGATAGATATAAGTATGTTATGTCTACTTAAATATAATGTTGCAGATATGGGGCATTTGGGCTTAATAGTTATCTTAAATTAAAATTAAAATATATCAGTGATTTAAAGATATCAGTGAATTAGAATCAATAAAACTAATGCTGTGCTAAACATGATTGAAAACTAAGAATACTGAAGGTTATAATTCTGATGAATCTTCAAGATACACAAATGGAGACTGTTCTGTTGGTCATGGTTCCTTAGATGTTTATATATACATTTCATACTAGGCATTACAAGATTTGAATTTACCAATTTGGACCTTAAAAGAAGTTCAAACATATTTTGTCTTTTCAACTGAGGCCATTCTTGTGAGTATTGGGGCAGTTAAATGTTGACTTGTTAAAAGGAACTGCCATTAAGGAGTAAGCGTCTCCTTATACTTAAGCTAACCTTTGATAATATAGTAGGCATTTGAAGTTCCTGTTTCAAAAGGAGTCTTTAAAAAAAATCTTTCTATAAATAAAAAGAAAGCAATCATTTCAAATGTCTCCCTGGTACTCTGTCCTTAAACAAATGCTTTTGCTTCTAACTTTCTTCCAGGTCTGTCTCTTTAGGACTATACTGTGCTGACATTTGAGGTTCACGAGCAAAGAAATGTTTCCTATTAAAACGGTACTAGCCAATTCATGAAGGCAACAACCGCATATAAATATTGGAGTGGATACCACCTACCAGATCCCTGGCACCCACCCTGAGAAAGGACACTGAAGCAGCTATCTGAACTTTCTAACATGGCTTTCATTGCCATCTCAACTGGCTTTCCTAGTGACTTCCCAAATTGAAGGCAATGTCATCTGGCAAGCTCTGTGATGACTCTGGAACCTGGAAATCCTGCCTCGCCAGGCTGATCCTGCTCCAGCTCAGCCCTGTACTATCTAAGGCCGAGCCTCACTCATATAAGGAAACAATTCTGTGCTGGGAGAAGCACTTGGCAGTAAGGGAACAATCTGGGAAGAGATGCACAAAATGCTAATCTGCTCTTTGGAATGTGCTGTGCCTTTGAATCCTTAGCACATAATTGAACAAGTATCAGCATGACAGTTTCAGTGGAGGAAGGCAATTCCTTCCAAGGGACACTGACCTTTGCCTCTAAAAACCCTCAAATCCCTTAAATGAAATCTTAGATATTTAGACCCCTGTTTCTTGACATTTAGATAACTACAGCCACACTGTAGGGGTAGGATAAATGTTAACAAGCCTCTTTTAGAGATTGTTCTAAAAAAATAGTCATAGGAAGAGAATCAGATTTGAACAACAGTTCAAATTTAATTTCTATGTCTCCTTCACCAAGTGTACTTTTCAGGGAGAGCTATATTTATCCCCTCTGAGACATAATTTACCCAATTGTCAAACTGGGATGGGGCTATTGCAAAAACTGAGATTCTAGAGGAAGCAAAGTGAGACTTGGAACAGGTAGATATTCCAAGAACCCAAAATTCATGTGTCAAATGTGAGACATTTTCAGAGCTGCCTGGTTGTCATTACTTTGCAATGCCCACCTATGCATCATGTGATAACCTTTGATAGACATGAGCATTTGTTTTTCTGTACATTCTTTTGATCCTTTTGATTCTTTTCATATTGTCCACTTCCCAGAAAGCCAAGTGTACCCAGCAGGATCTCGATAAATACGGATGGGTTGATTGAGTAAACTTGAATTTCAGCTACTCAGCACCTCCCAAGATCAGAGAAATCCTTATGTAAATACTAGGGCCATTTACCCAGTGGGTTTAAGTTTTTGGAAAGTTTCCCTTCTTTAGAAAGAGCTTTGACTCTGGGAAGAAAAACACCTGGATCTATTTTATTATTTCTCCTATTCTGAATGATCTTGGGAAAGTTGCTTATACATATCCCACACACCTCACAGGATGGATGTAAGAATGAGATCAGATGACTAGCTGGAAAATGTTAGTCTTAAGCTTTGTAAAAGTCCATGGGTTGGGGGTAGGGAGCTACATAAGCTCTAAGAGAAATTCTTCTTAGTATTCACTGATGGGTCAATTTAAAGTCACTTAGATATTTTATTGATATACATGGATTCATATCATCCCATTTGAATGAGCATGTACTATATAATTTGACCTGGAGCTTGTAAGAAGAAAGCCCAGAGCTATGGGAATACCTTAAAATTCTGATACACACACAGGCAACAAATTCTTAAAAGATCCCTGAGTTTTCAAAAGTGTTGGTTTTAAGTCAAGTACTCAATGATGAGAGCTGAAAAGAACTCTAACTAGATGTGGAGCAAGGGGAACACTCCTCCACTGTTGGTGGGAGTGCAAACTTGTACAATCACTTTGGAAATCAGTACGGTCACTTCTCAAAAAATTGAGAATCAATCTACCTCAAGACACAGCTATACCACTCTTGGATAGTATATATCCAAGGGATGCTCAATCATACCACAAGGATACTTGCTCAGCTATGTTCACAGCAGCATTATTCATAATAGTCAGAACCGGAAAACAACCTTGATGTTCCTCAACTGAAGAATGGATAAAGAAAATGTGGTACATATACACAATAAAGTATTAGTCAGCTGTAAAAAAACAATGGCATCATGATATTTGCAGGTAAATGGATAGAACTAGAAAATATCACCCTGAGTGAGGTAATCCAGACTCAGAAAGAAAAACATGGCATGCACTCACTCATAAGTGGATAATAGATGTAAAGCAAAGAATGAGCAGGCTACAACCTACAGCTCCACAGAAGCTAGGGAACAAGGAGGACCCTAAGAGGAATGCATAGATCACCTTGGGAAGGGGAAACAGATGAGATCTCCATGAGTAAACTGGGGATGGGGGGCAATAGAGGAGAGGGGATGGGAATAAGTACATGAGGGAACAGGATGGTTGAGCTGGGGGAGGGACTGAGTAGGAGAACAATGAAAGAGATATCTTAATAGAGGGAGACATTGTGTGGTTAGTGAGAAGCGTGGTGCTAGGGAAATTCCCAGGAATCCACAAGGATGACCCCAGATTAGACTACTAGCAATAGTGGATAGGGTGCCTGAACTGGACTACCCAGGTAGTCAGATTGGTGAATACCTTAACTCTCATCATAGAGCCTTCATCCAGTAACTGATGGAAGCAAATGCAGAGATCCACAACCAAGCATCAGGCCAAGCTCCAGGAATCCAGTTGAAGACAAGGAAAAAGAATTATAAGAGGAAGGTGGGGGGTCAAGATCATGATGGGGAAATCTACAGAGACAACTGAACCAAGCTCATAGGCACTCACAAACTTTAGACTGACAACTATGGAACCTGCAAAGGACCAGACTAGGCCCTCTGCATACAGCAGACAGTGGTATAGCTTAGTCTTTTTGAGAAGCCCCTGGCAGTGGGATCAGGATCTATCCCTGGGGCATGAGATGGTTTTCTGGAGCCCATTACCTATGGTGGGACACCTTGCTCAGGCTTGGTGCAAGGGGGAGGGGCTTGATCCTGCCTAAACTGAATTGATTCCCCATGGGAGGCCCTATCCTTTGTCAGAGAATTCATGGTGGGAGAAGGGATAAGGGGATCAGGAACAGAAATGAGAGGGGGATCTGTGGTTGGTATGTACAATGAATGAAAATTTTTCTTAAATAAAAAAAGAATCTAGAATTGTTAATTATTTCATTCATTTCTTGAATATGACATGTACATAATATATATGGAATTATCATAAAGAAACTCTTAATATTTGATTTTTATGAGAATTTAGAAACAGAGACTATTAATATTGTTGGGTATCTGTAAGACATATATTAGGGCAATGATGTCTTCAGTTATCATCAGTTCTACTACAATCCCTTTTTCATCAAGCATGACAAACCCTATTTGGGCTCATTCCTGATTCACTAGTAGAGCCAAAAGACAGACCAATATGGTGATATTTTATTTGTACTGAAATGTGATTTTATTTGTATGTTAATAAATAAAGTTGCCTGGGGGTCAGAGCTAATAGCAAGCCATAGCAGAAGCTGGGCGGTGGTGGTGTACACCTTTAATCCCGATCACATGACCTCTGTGTTCAAGGATACAGCCAGCATGGAGACACATGCCTTTAATCTCAGTACCAACCATAGAAGACCAGGAGGTCTATATAGACAGGCAGTGATGAGGAGGTCATGTGGTTGGGTTTACAACCAATGAGAAGGCAGAACAGAAAGTCAATAAAAAGGACAAACACACAAGAATTAGCTCTCTTGTGGAAAGGTAGGACAGCAGCGCCAGTGACTGGTAAGGTTTTTAACTCTTAGCTATTGCTCTGACCTCTTGGGCTATTAACTCTGCATTTGGCTCTGTGTTTCCTATTTAATAAGACTGTTCATCTACAGACCAACTAGAACTGCTTTCTAAACACTGATAAAGAATCCCAGGACTGGAGAGACAGCTCAGTCAATAAAGGGCTTGCCACACATGTATGAGAACATGAATTTGATGCCAAGCTCCTACTTAAAGAGTTGGAAGTAGCAGTTCACATATGTAATCAGGGTGCTGCAATGCTACAGAGGCAAAGACTGAGGATTCCTGTGCCTTGCCGGCCAGGCAATCTAGAGGAATCCATGAGCTCCAAGCTCAGTGAAAGACCTTGTTTTACAAAGTAATGTGCAGAGCAATCAAAGAAAACACCTAATATGACCTCTGACCTTTATATGTACACATAAACACCTGCACGTGTAAATCCCATACATTAAATATGTACACACACATACATACATACATACATACACACACACACACACACACACACACACACACACACACACACACACACTAATATAAATCCTGAAGAGCTGTCAAGTCCTTACATCCCCACCTCATTAGCTCCACTGAAGGATGCTATACAGGACCTGATGTCATTTGAAATTACCAAGGGCAATAAAAATAGTTATAATGAGCAAAGAGAAGATGTAATCAATTGTCTTCACTTTGTATCAGAAGAAACCCAGGCATTATCAAAGCTAAATACTGTTACTGAAGGCACATAAGAAGAATGTAGAAAAAAACACAACTCTTACCCCAGGGCTGATAGTCCAGAGTCATTGGTCAAGAGACAGAGAATTCTGTTTTCCCTGTTTCCTCTTGTGCTTTGAACACTGGGTACTGCACCGTGATTGTCAGAATCTAGCATCAGAATCTTGAACACACGTTCTTGATGAAATGAATGTGCCTCATCTGATTCAGCAGTTCGGAACTAGGTCTTGTGAGTACCTGTCTAGTAATGTCCAATGCTATAGTTGTTGCTGGATCATAAACCATATTTCAAGAATTTGCTTTTTCAAATATATATATATATATATATATATATATATATATATATATCAATGTTTTAACACTGTCTTAGAACCATTTTCCTCTTTCTAATGTATTATAGAGATGCCACAAATGCTGATCAAGAAAATGTGGAAAAGAATATGCCTAAAGCTGTAATCACTGTTTTGCTAGGGAACTTGACAATCTGAAAGTCATGTAGAACATTGTAGGTAAAGAGTTCCTTCATTTTATTCTATAACTTTTAAAATATCTACCAGCAATCTGTTGGAGTGTTGCTCACCTAGAAAAGGATAATTTCTGTAACACAGTATAATAAAAATAAAGGCTCCATGTGACCAGAAGAAACTTCCAGAAAGCTTTGGACATCCATTGCCCTGTGGCTTTCTGGCCACCCACAGTTCCATGTTACCAAACATCTCTCTGACCTAAGTCATGGCACATGGTGGAGAAGCTATGCATCCCAGAATCACAGCTATTGGTGTAGCTGAGCGATAAGAGCGGACCCTAAACTTAAAGTACCCATTAATACCACTACTTTTCTTTTGAAGGACTTCAACAAAATCTAAATTAGCAGAAGTTATTAAAACATAAAAGGATTGATCAGGAGAAAAAAGAGGGGAAGAAACTTCAAAGATAGCATTTTAGTCAAAGAATAAGGAGACCAGGACTTGCTTGAGAATCTATCCCAACTCTTAGCTTCTGTGTATGAGTCTTAGGATACATATGAGAGTAATTTTATGTAAGTCATTTTTCAAATAATAAAAACCCTCTTGCAACTAGTTCCACTGAATCTACGGAAACGTTCATGTTAGATGCATCATTACTGTGTGTATCACTAAAGAAATGATCCCACCAATAAGCAAATATGTCCCATTACATTTTTATTGGCCAAGAGTGGAATTTTATGCTTACACAAAGAGCTGTATTAAACTCACTTAGACAAATTCTATATATCACTCCAGGTATCCTTAAGCAAACATAATAAGATAATCTCATCTCTACCTCATATCCTGTGACACTTGCTAACCATTTCATGACTCCTCCACGACACCTATCCTTTTCTACTTTGTGTCACACCTTAGTTCATCACTAAAGGGAATGTAATCTTTAAAAAAACTGATGAACCATTAATTCTAGAATCTTCTATTTCATGGAAAAGTAGTGTCTCTGAGTTTCAGAACACCTGCACTTTCTCTTCACAGAAAGGCATCCTTCAACACAAGCTCGCTCATAAAATCAGGACACTTTTTCTCTATTCTGAAGAAAGAATGCCTTAAAGTCCTGACTGATGCTTTACCAGCTGTTTATTATTTTAATCTGCTTCCTTGGAAGAGCACAATGCTTAGGAAACCATGCCCTTTAAAAAAAATTATGTGTCATATATTTACATGCCAATCTTTTTCAACACTGCAAACAGCATTGCCCTAGGCTTCTATAACTCCTGTCCATCACAGTAGCCCCAGCTGAGTACCATGCTACCTATTACCCAACAAAACCATCATCTTCTACATTGAGTGAAAATCTGGGCCAATAAGGTCTTATATTCATACCAATTCAACAAGTATTTTGTATGTTAGGCACTTTCCACCATCTCAGAATTATTTTTTTTATAATTTTATTTTAATTAACAAAAGAAAAAGAAGAAGTTAATAGTGCGAACTGTAGCTAGAGAGTTTTCTCTCCAGCTCCCACCAAACCCCTGCAGTCCCACAGCCCACTTATAAAATAATCACTCAGATGCTTATATTACTTATAAACTGTATGGCCATGGCAGGCTTCTTGCTAACTCTTCTTATATCTTAAATTAACCCATTTCTACTATTCTATAAGTTGCCACATGGCTTGTGGCTTACCAGTATCTCTACATGTTGCTTGTCATGGAGGCAGCAGCTGGCAGTGTCTCTCTGCTTCAGCCTTCTTCCCAGAATTCTCCTCTCTTTGTCCCACCTATACTCCCTGCCTGGCTACTGGCCAATCAGCGTTTTATTTATACAGTGATATCCACAGCAGTGAACATTAACTTTAACATACGTTAGTGTTGCAGAATGATTAAATCAGGATAAAACATATATTCTCATACTTATTCACTGGAAGGAGAGCATTTAAAATATACTCATCACTTTTCAAGTATACAATATATGTTACTAACTACAAACATCATATCCTATAGTGGACCTCCTGAATCTTTGCCTCCTACCTGCAAGTTTGTTATTTTTAATCATCATCTAATCTACCATTTCCCTTCTGGATAGATACGCAAAACATATGAGGTTAAATTAAAAAGAATATCTACACTCTGACTTTGTTATTGCATTATTTCTAGTAGTGAAGGTAGCAAAACAACCAAGTGTCAATAAATGACCCAATGGATAAAGAAACGTGGCTTGTATATGCAAGAAATCACCCAGCCTTTCAAAAGAAGAACCTAGAGCCATAGAAACGGCTCAGCAGTTAAGAATATAGAATGCTCTTATAGTGGACCTGACCTCTGTACCCAGCATTCACTTCAGGTAGCTCACAACCACCTGTAACTACAGATTCAGGGGATCTAACATCTCTGGCCTATTGGACACCTTCAGTCTCTGTCTCTCTGACTTTCCAGCTCTCTTCCTCCCTTCCCCTGTCCCTCCATCCCCTCCTTTCTCTCCCTCACAATAAAAATAAGTCTTAAAAGTCTCATCTATTTGGAATCTAGTGGCTCTTAAACCAGGATTACTTGAGGATAGGGTTTAGGAATTGCTATAGTAGAGATCAACTGTCTTTACATAGAGGAGCTGATTCTTTAGCCCAAGAAACAAAGCTTAGACTCATAAAACAATAAAAGAAAATTACAAGATATAGATAATTCTCAAATCTCTAATCAAAGTCCAAGTATACTACTTATGCCATCAGTAAATAGTAAACTTGATGGTTCAATGTTAGCTGGAGATCTCAGGACACATTGACATAAGTTTTCCCCTAAGCCACACACGGAGTTGAGTTAGAATACCAGTTCAAAACAAGGGAAAAAGTAAAATTGTAGGTGTAGGGATATTAAGCAGAGTTTAGTGGACTACACACAGAAAATCAAGCACATACATTACAAAATGCAAAGTAAGCACAAAAGGTGTGAATTTTGAATATGGTATTGCATGACTTTTCCTGGGGAGACCTTTGACTCCAGATGGAAAGGGCACTGATAGAACAAAGAAAGGATTCCACTAAGTCACTTTGGTGTGATGGGTGATGTCATTCTGTATGCTGTGAAAATGTGTTGCTCTGATTGGTTGATAAATAAAGCTGTTTGACCAATAGTAAGGCAGAATAAGGTTAGGCAGGACATTCTAACTGGAGAGAGAGGAACAGAGGGAGATACTGCTAGCTGCTGCCAGAAGAAGAAAGATGTAAAGGTACCAGTAAGCCACAAGCCACTTGGCAAAGTACAGATTGATAAGAATGGGTTAATTCAAGATATAAGAGCTAGATAGCAAGAAGCCTGCCACGGCCATAGTTTAAAAATAATATAAGCCTCTGTGTGTGTATTTGGCTGCAGGACCAGCAGATGAGAGAGATTTGTCCTGACCGTGGGCTAGGCAGGAGACAGGAAAACTTCCAGCTACATTGAGGAACCGAGTTTTCTGGAGTTACTTGTGGTAGTGTGAGGGACAACAGGCAACTACATTATTGGGAGGTCTCCTAAGAAACTTAGAGGCATCTATACTACCAATAAGTCATAACAGCAGCAAGGGTAATTCATGAAAAGCTGTACCACTAAAACATCCCATTGGGCAACATCCAGAAAGGTACATCACTAAGGGATCCAAAGTCCCAGTCTGTTGTTTATTTCTCATTTATCTCAGTGTGGGCAGGGTCTTATGAAGATCTCATGAAGATCTTATAAAGAACTTGGCAATCTTGGGAGACTCCCACTCTCTCTAAGGGAAAATGTTAATAGACATTAGATTTCATGTAGGTAATCACATATACTCTTAATCCGGGTGGCAACGGCCATTTTCAAAAGGCAGAAACAGATACATTTCATGCCTATAGCTAAATCAATTACAAGAAAGCAAGATGGCTGACCAACATTATGTCAACCATACTACGCTGTCTGAAACCCAGGAAAGGCCAACTCTGTTCCAGGTACATTGCTTCTGGCCCTGAAACTTTGTGGCTAAGCAAAAGAATTTGCTAACTATTAATGAACACACAAAAGTGTCTACCCTGGGGTTCATCACAAGCTGCAGCCTCTTTGCCCTGACCTGAGTGCCCAGTATGCAATGGTGGCGCTACTAACTCTTGCCAACTGTTCTCACCAATGTTCAAAGTACTGTGTCACCACAGCTCCCACATGTGACTTTGAGAGATAAACCTGTTCTGCTCTCATCTCTTCCTCCCACTATGGAAATGGATGAGGCCACTCTCCAAGGAACAAATTTCCTCACTATGGAGAAGCTATGCTTTGAGTGGAGAGTTAATTAGCACTAGAGAAGGAAGTAACAAAGATCAATACCTTATTGGGATTCTCTTTTACTTATGACTGTTATGAGCTGTTATTTTCTACAGACTTGGCTGACACTGAAATTATTCTAATAGTGCCACACAAAATATGTCAAACTCACCTGAACAACTACCAAAATTGTTCATGTCCAGCAGTGGTTAAGACTGCAGCATTTTCTCCTCTTCATCATCCTTCCAGTTCTCACTCACATCAACCCCACAGCATATAGGCCTAATGTAGAAAGATCTATGTCACAATTTCACCTGGGCATATAGGTGGCTATGTCTTGGCTGAGTCAGGTCCAGGATCATTCTAATCCCCAGACCTGATTTCCCCTAGCTGCACTATGGGGCTAGAGGATATGGGCAGAAGACAACACCTATTAAAGAGAACATACCTATCAAATAGCAAAAGCGACCTGCATTTCTATGGTTACCATGACTTGAGTGCTGTAAAGTGGTAAAAGAAGGAGAGAGATTTGTCTACAAAGTTATAGGTCACTAGCAAGAGAGTCAGACCCTGCCAACATCTGTAGCATACCCATTTATTAATGTCCATCATAATAGTACAGGACCTTGACATCTGCTAAAAGAATCTTGTAAATAGACCTCCTATACTGCAAAATTGCTTCCAAGCATCACTATAATTAACACCTCTTGACAGTTTTATCTTCCTTTCATCCTGTGTACATATTCTGAGCATCTTCTATGTTCAAGATAATATGCTAGACACTGAAGCATGCAACATCGTCAGGCAGGACATTGGGGAACCCTCTGGGAGTTCACAATCCACATCAGTGCTTCTCTCAATTTTATTCTAAATTCTTTCTTGCTCCATGTTTTTTTCATTGTTGACTATTTACATATCCCCAAAGAAGATTTTATTGAGGAATAATTTCAGTAATTTGCTTTAGGAAAACAACAGGAATACTGAATTTTTTAAAAATGCTTTGCCAAACTTCCCTGTTCCCACTCCTGCTGTGCCCCTATCAATGCTCTGAGGGATCTGGTTATACTCCCTGTAAATATGTGGTCCAAATGAATGCATTAAGTCCATGATGCAAAGAAGTCATTTTCCCCAGGTTTCCATGCTCACTGGTCTCCACAGGACAGGAAACCTAGCAGGGTACTCCCTGCATGCCGTGAAGACGAATACATTGTGTTCCTCCAGAGCCACAAGCAGCATACTCCCCACCATGTTTATTTCCAAACACTGGACTTTCTAGTCACTGTGTATTTAGTGAGAGACCCAGAATGTCCAAACCCAGCCAGACTGATGCAAGGCAACTCGGCAGCAGCAGCTCTAATGGGTGACCTTTGTAAGGTCTTGCAACCCTCCATTGACCCCATCCTGGGAAAGCAAGGGTTATAAGAGAAAAGGCATAACCACAGTGACACACAGGTCTGAGGTCATATCTCACTTCTGCCACATCTAGGTTCAGTTCACTTCAGATCACATGATGTCAAGGCTTTACTGGCATCTTTTCAGTTCTTCATAAAATGGGAATTACCATCATAATATTTACAGTTCAACCCACTGGTCAGAGGCCATTGACAGGTCTGTCACTATTAATCTCAAGCAGAAATTGTGGAAGACCACTGAAAACACCATATACTAGCATCTTTGCTGCAGCTGCATTTAGAAAGATTAATATCTCCTCTCTTATTTCCTCTCTTGAAGCAGTGCTAGGACCCAGGAATCTAATTCTGCCTGCTCTCTAATACTTCTTGATAGGAACCCCTCTTCATTGGATTCTTCAATTTCAGAGGGGGAAAGGAATTCTATGCTGATTAGCTTCCTTACTCTTCATTCTATATCATCAATGCTGATTCAGTATGTGACAAAATGTGCAATTCCATAAAGCCTGCAGAATTCTTTTACAAATAATGTCTTTATCAATGCATTGTTTGGTCTCCCAGAATTTCTGATTCAATGGGCCCAGGAAGAAGCCTCAGAAATTATGTTTTGTAAAAAGTACTGAGGAAGTTCTGATGCTGACAGTTCAGAGACCAAACTTTGAAAAATGCTGATATGCATCATCCCAAGACACCATAAAAAAAGGAGATAACTACAAACAAGCATTTGCAGGATGCATGAGTCACAGGGTACTGTACCCATTCCTTCTATTGTTTGTCTTTCACTGATAGCACTTATCTGGGCATACACAGCAAGGCTTCTAAATGTGACCTATAACTTCAGTAGACATAACTGTCACTGTCATTATATTTCAGTTTTTTTTTAATTTGGATTCATTCAGAATCAGCAAAAATTTCAAAAAAAAAAAAAAAAGAGAGTAAATGTTGAGGGTTTTCAGTGGGATCTACAGTCTCTACTGTAAAACCCCAGCTCTACCTTTGTTGTAGAACAAAAGTTGCTTGGACATTGAACAAAAAACAATAGCTTTGGTTATATTTAAACACATCTTTAGGTCCACAGGCCATAATTTATCAACCCCTCCCATCACACTAGGAGGTCATGAGGAAGACACTGAGAGAGGATGTGGATGCTTTATGATAAGAGGGACTGAAATAGCACCCCCAAAAAGGCTGTGAGGTTGTCATTCTTTGATCACTGTTGAGACCAGGTTGTGTCCTATCCCGTTGTTGTACATCTTGAACCCCTAATCTAAGACCTTTCATAAGTTACTCTATGCTGTGTAGAATAGTGTTTTTTTTTTAAGACCATGCCTTTCCCTGAGAGATTTCATTTTGCTAGCAAGTTTTTATTCCATTTTGAGGATGGAGAATGACTGTGCCCCTGGGTAGAACACAAATAACACCATGTGTCAGGCACAACCCACATAGCACAGACCAATTAGTAACTTGTTCTTGGTAGTAGAAAGAGTACCACCCTACAAATTTATTATAGTGTGCTGTGGAACTATCCTTTTCTATACTATGAATATGTATTACTCTCACTGGTTAATAAAAAGTCGACAGGCTGGTAGATGGGCAGGAAGTTAGGTGGGAAAGCCAAGCTGAGAATGATGGGAAGAAGGAGGGTGGCGTCAAGGAGACACCAGCCAGCTGCTGAGCAAGCAGGACATGTAGAAAATGAGATAACAAGCCATGAGCCATGTGGCAAAGTATAAATAGAAATGTGGGTTAATTTAACTATAAGAGTTAGCTAGTAACAAGCCTGAGTTTCAACCAATCTATTATATTCATATTTAATCTCCAAGTAGGTTATTTGTGACCAGGCAGTCAGGACAGGAAACATCTGTTTACAACAGTGAACTGAAATTACAGAGGTACATGGAAATTTTAAAATTATATCAGGGAACCCATGTCCAATAACTTATTAGACACATCAAATGAACCCCTAGCACTACAATGGTTGTAGCCCCCCACTGAAATGCCTAGTATGTCCATCAAGAACAGACCTCTCCTGACTATCCTGAGGCTACTGTTTATTCTGCTGACCACATCTCCCATCCTCTGTTCACCTATCTGGATCTGCTGCTTGTCTAGCTGCCTTCTGAAACTTCATCTTCATCTAGCCCTATCATGTTTCTTCTGCGGCTTGACCTGGCTCTACAGTTTCACTTCCAAGTCTGTAACTCACAGAGGCCTATTCCACAACAGCAGATCTGTGAATCTGTAATGGTCCCAGCTTTGACTTCTCAGACCTCTTTGACATTCCTCAACTTTCAAACCCTTAGTAGTTACTCTGTACCACACACATTATATTTAAATATATGTGCTTACTCTGATATATAATGTGTGGTCCAATAGTAAATAGTAATAGTTAAGACTATAACAAAAGAACCTTTGATTGCCTACTCCAGATCATCAAAGAAAGTGGGAGTATCTGAAAATTTGCTCCCTTTGAAACCACCATATCTTGTGAACTTATTCTTTCTCAATGAATTCTGACATTGTGGTAAGACGCAGACCTATCACTCTGTGTTTCTGACATAGCATACTCATAATAATAACCAATGATGTTTCAGGGACAAGAGGTAGTCCTTTAGAAGAGGATGGTGAAGAAGAATGGATGGTCCTATAAGAAAGCACTCTTCTTGATTGACTACCCACCATGGTTAAATTTTAAGTTGAAATTTAGTCCCTGTGGTGAGATATTAAGTTATTAGTACCTTAGTTTGATTATGATACTGATAGGTGAAGTATATGGAAGATCAGGAAATTCAAATGGGATCATAAGGATAGAGTCTCTAAACAAATGAGATGCTGTGATTTGTAAGAGGAAAGAGACCTAACTCAAGAGCTTTAGTTAACTTGACCTGGCTTCAGAATCTTCAAAGTTCCCCCTCCCCTATCCCAGCAAGAAAAAATTATACCACATGCAAATGATCAACTTTGAAATTTCTAAACATCAGTACTGTGAACTAAATAAGCACTTAATCAGCTTGTGTTAATTTATTTATAGCAACAAAAAATACAGGAAGATGTCATCTCCTTTCAGTGACCTCTGAGTATGTCCATACCTCAACAAGGGAACTCTTTGTGTCTATTTGGGTATGTTTCATTTCAAATTAAATCACTGCCCCAAGGTGATAAAAAAAGTTCAAACCCCTGACCCAAGATGATAGAAAGAAGGGGTCATTGCAGATATGAGAACTCAATCATGTATCCATCCCTACCAGAGAAGCAGAAGATGAACCTGAAGCAAAACAATTAGTTTTGGTACTGGGAATCATTCCACTCCAACAATAATATTTACTATTAAAACACAAATAAGAAAATAAACAGAACAAATTTGTCTGTTTGAATTCTTAAAGAGCTCTAAAGTTTGCCCTACTAGATAGATAAGGTAACAAGAGAAAGGAATCAACTCAACCTTTTTGGAAAAAGCATTACAGCCCCCAGTGGAACAGAGTAGTGGATTCCATGAAAGACCACTGAGCAAGGGTGTCATTGGTTGTTTTCTTATTCTTTGTCTCTTTGGGATCCCACCTCCCAGCTCCCAAATAAATCACACATGGAGGCTTATTCCTAATTATGAATGCTCAGACTTAGCTTGGCTTGTTTTTTGCCAGCTCTTCTTAACTTTAAATTAACCCATCTGTCTGTTGCCTCTGGGCTTTTACCTTTTTTCTATTTTGATATACCTTTCTATCTTTCTCCATTGCTGTTTTTGTAGCTGGGTGACTGGTCCCTGATGTCCTCCTCATTCTCTAGCTCCTAGATCTCTCCTCTCCCAGATTTCTCCTTCTATTAATTCTTTCTTCCTGCCAGCCCCACCTATTCTTTCTCCTGCCTAGCTATTTGCTGTTCAGCTCTTTATTAGACCATCAGGTGTTTTAGACAGGCACAGTAATACATCTTCACAGAGTTAAATAAATGCAACATAAACAAAAGTAACACACCTTAAAATAATATTCCCCAACACAAGGGTCCTTCTGCCCCATCAGTTAACAGCTTGCCCAGGCTTCCTGTTAAATGAAGGAAGTCTACCATTCTGAGGTCGGAAGCTTGCCAGATTCAGAGCAAATATCTTTCAAATATTTCCTCACAGTCCTCACCCCACTGAAGGCCCAGATATGAAAAGTAAAACTGCAAACACTGTTGTGAAATATAAACACCAAGGTCAGCATGTCGGAGCCCAGAGTCTCCCTGTAGCCTGTTTCCTCTAAAGCCTGCAACCCTCCCATTCCTGCCCTACATTGCCTAGGGACAGAGGTGCATGACATAACACTCAGTGTAATACTTCAGTTTTATTTTAGATTTCCATTTTTAACTCAGTTAACTGACCTGAAGAGAATTACAATATTTCTAATATAATCTAAATTGTCATTTATTGCATTGCCATAGACCGAATTTCAATTTTCTTTCAGATTAGTATTTGCCCGTTGAATATTTAATGGAAGAAAGAAATTATTTTCTCCTTTCTTGCTTACAAAAAAAAGTTCAAAATGGAGTTATGAGACATTCTGAAAGGCATTGGTGTTGCAAGATACTCCCTCTCTCCCTGCCAAATACTTAGAATATTAACTCCAAAACAGAATGGAATTTCTGATCCCCAGTGCTGTGGTCTAAGGAGGGAAATATGCATTTCAGGCATATAGCACTCCAAGGGGACTTTAGGGGGACAGTCTCTCAAATACAAATTCAGAAAATTCAATGCTAAGTTGAAAAAGAAAACATCTTTTTTCTGTTCTCATCTCTCCTCAGGGAGCCTTAGAGGAATCCTTTATATATATATATTTAAGAAATCTGTTGCTTAACCTTCTTGAAAAGATTGAGTGAATCACCTAATAATTAACACAACTGAAACCAATGAATGACCTCTCCACTCAACAGTATATTATTTCTGTGAACTGAAGCAGAACTGGTTGTCTGTCATAAGTCACATTTGTTTCCCTTCACACCTGTATGTACACACTAGGCCAATATATACTTTTGCTATAGTTTATCTATGCAAATTACATGTTTACTATATTATTTATATGGAAAGATAAGAGAATATAATATAACCTTTAACAATGTTACATAGGTATCCTAATTTATATAATCATAACATCATTTAACATAAACAAGTTAATGAACAAAAATTTAACATGAAAAGTAACATATTAATTTTACCTTATTCATCATTTAATTATAAGTTGGCTGCTACAATTTTCAATAATAACATGAATGAAATGGCATTGGCATCACATACCATACACATATCAAGGCCATTGGGACTTACCAATAAGAAGAAAAATACTAGATTTGATTAGACTCCCATGAGATAAGTACAGGGATGACTCCTGCTAATTGTTAACTTGATAAAATCCTTAGGGCCCTGAGAGCAGGGCCTTTGAGCAGACTTGTAGAGGACTATGTTAATTCATTGATTGAGTTGTAAAGACTTGCCCATGGGTGGACCCACTCCCTAACTGGGATTCAAAACTGTATAAATGGCAAGAAGATCTGAGCAGCAGTATGTATTCATGATCTTCATGATGGCAGATGCAAGGTGACAAGCTCCCTCCACTTCCTAACTCTGTGACTTCCCAGACACTGTGAACTGTAACTTGGAACTGTAAGCTAAATAAACCACTTATCCTTTAAATTGCTTTTGTTGTATTATTTTTCTTAATTTTTTCATACAATATATTTTACCGTATCCTTTCCCCTCCTTCAACTCATCCAGACACCACCATGCACCATGTTCTCTCTCTTAAGAAAGAAACAAAATCAACAAGAAAGCACAATACATTACACAAAGTAAAACAAATCATGGAGCTCATTTTGTGTTGACCAAGTACCTCTTAGCACGAGACCTGCCCTGGAGTGTGTTGCTGTAGCTAGTTTCACTCCATTGAAGAGAACAGATTCTCCCTCTCCTAGAAACTATCACTTTCAAATAACAGGGGATTCTGTGCCCACTCCCCCGTCTGTATGCTGAGATTTTTGTCTAGATTGAGCTTATACAAGTCTTATGCATGATGCTAGTCTTTGTGAGCTTCTGTGAGGAACAGTCCTGCTATGTCTGGAAGATGCTATTTTTGTGGAATCATCTACCACCTCTGGCTCTACTATCTTTCTGCCTCCTCTTCTGAATATACCCCCGATCCTTGAGGGAGGAGGAGGATGAATAAAGATATCCCATTCAGGGCTGAGTCTGAGTATGACAAAGTCCCTGTAGATTGCCATCTACTCAAGAAGAAGCTTCTCTAATGAGGATTGAGCAATGCACTGATCTATAGCACTATGGCATTAGGAGTCATTTTAGTGCTGTGAATTTAGCAGAATAATATTATTAGGTTTTCACCTAGGACCATGACCTATCTAGTCTCGTGTTCTTGCCCTTATTAACAGTAGTAGGTATAGGTTCTACTGTATTGTTACAGCAAAAGAAAAAGAAATTATGACACATATATAAAAAGTCCTGCAATAACTCTGTGACAGAAAAAAAAGAAAGTAGAAATCTGAAGATTGGTCTAAATATTTCTAAATTTGTTAAGAATCAAAAAAATTCAAAAAATTAAGCAAAAGAATTCCACACATCAGATCAGTTTCAGAACACCCTATGACACAAGTTGGAGGAACATGAAGAAATTCTCCTGGTAATAATCACATTCCAAAATGTTAGGCAGATATTAGGCTGTGTCTGGGTAAAACCAGGGCATTGGTGAGGAAGAAAGAGATGGTCTGAATACTACTAACTAGTCAAAATAGGTCCATCCTTTCCATTGTGTTATTGGGATGGAAAAACAAATACAAAAGTTGAACAGAGAAAAAGTCCATGCAATAGTTCTTAGAAAAAAATAATTTGAGAGGTTTTGTTTTGTTTTTAATTATGAGATCAACTACATAAACCAAAAGCTGATTTTCCCCATTTAAGCAAATGTAGTTTTTATACAGAATCAATGGGAGAGTCTTGGTGTTTAGTTTGAGGAGGTATTGATTATCATCTCCCCCAACTCTACTCCCCATGCACACATCCCATTCCTGAAAATCCAGCCTCCGTGCTCCCTCAGAAGTCAGGCTGTATCTAGATTATTCAGTTTGCCTAGTAAATATTTGAATAATCAGAACAAGTCCAGGGGATGAACATAGCAATCAAAATGTGTGAGCAATATTATGTAATAAATTACTAAAACACCTAGTAAAATCCACCTTGAAAAAGTAAACACTGCCAAAAATGAGGTGTGTTGTTCAATGTCTGAAAAGTCAATTTTTGGACAAAGTACATTTGATAATATGCAGCATATAATAGGGATAGTGTGGACACAACTTAATGTAAAAACAAATACCTAGAATCATCTCAGATTCAGAGTCATTACTTTTTAATCCAGTGAGCATTGATTGGCTAGAGAAATTCTTGGATAGATGGAACACCAACCAATTGATAATAGTACAGAAAATATCAAGATCAAATTCTTAGGACTCACAAATTTCTCTTGTTCAATGCCATTTTTTTTCTACTCAAAGTCCCCATAAATGCCCTGCCAAGTGGTCACTCATTCTATGACAGTATATAATCAATAGAGTTCTACTCTTCCCTACACTTACAGCATGTAGGTCAACAATTGACAAGTAAGATTTTGTAAAACTAAAAAACTTCGGCACGGTGAAAGAAACAATGAACCCGCTAAAGAGTAAGTCCACAGAATGGAGAAAATATTCACCAGCTATACATCTGAGAGAGGAAGGCTATCCAGAATATGTAAAGAATTTTTTTAAGAGACTTAAAAAAAATACAAATGATTTGAAAAAAAATGGGCTGGAACCTGAATAGAGAATTCTCAAAAGAAAAAAATATGGCTAGGAAATATCTCAAAAAAAATGTTCATTATCGCTAATAATTAGGAAAATGCAAATCAAAACAACTTTGAGAGTTCTTCTTACTCCAGATCAATGGAACAACCAACACAAATCATGGAGTGCATTCAGGGAGAAAAGAACCCTCATTCAATGTTGGTGGGATTGCAAACTCATCAAGGTACTCAAAATAAATCTGGAGAATTCTGAAAAGACTAAAAATAAATCTATCATATTTCCTAGGTATATCAGTTCTTGACATATGCCAAAAGGACTCAACATCCTATTTCACAGATATTTGCTCAGCTATATTTATTGTTGCTCTATTCACAATGGCTAGGAAATGGAAATAGCCTAAGCATCTTACAAACAGCAAATGAAAAAAACAAATGTGGTAAATATAGAGGGGGAGGGAGGTTCTTTAGGGGAGGGTAAATACAGAAGAAGGTGGGTAGAGGGTAAAGGGGAACAGAAGGATACAAATGATAGGGAAAATGGAAAAAGGAGGGCTCTTTAGGAGAGAGGAGGTAAATATGGAAGAAAGAGGCTGAGGTAAAATAACAATAAGGGTGTCTGAAAAAGACACAATTAATCATACTATTAACTGTTTACTTTTAAAAGTCTGATAATACACACAATTCAATATATAAATACACATATAAAATTATATAAAGCTTTTCTTATATGGGATGATAGTCCTCCCTCCAAGAGCCAAAGACCACCTCACAAGAACCCCAATACCAGAGAGGAGAAGCCCTATTTTGAGTCGTTGGCCAAGGCTGTCCAAGAGACTCTCAAAACATACAGCCTATTGCTATGGCCCTTGTTTTCCCATCCCCCAGAAGTGAAATATAAGTCCCTATTACTTAAGATACCATTTGAAACAGGGCCCAAAAATCCAAAAGATGAAAATAACCTGAATTCCTCCTCCTTGAGGGCTAACTTTAATGGTACCAGTAGGCATCTTGAAAGCTTGCAAATAAGGGAGGCAACCAAGAGTCCTACCCAGCTATGATGCTATGAACCACATCAATAACCAGTATGGCACCTTAAGAGTATAGCAGTGGTACACATACCTTGGTTGCAACCAACATTTCTCTAATTTTGTACTTAAGACCCACCCAACAAAAGGGAAAACATTACTAGTATAGAAACCTACCTAACTATTCAGTGCTAATGAAGTTATGGTTATTGGAGGAGAATCTTTACCTACTAATTTACTAAACTAGCATAATTCCTAACAATAATCTACACATTTGTCCTTATACCCACAGATAAGAGTAGTCCTTATGCCTCATCAAGAAAACTTCCCTTTGCAACAGAGACCACTACAGAAAACAACAACCAACAAAATGGAGAGTTGTGGATCCACTTTCAGTTAATACATCTACAAAGCATTCCTATATCTAAGACTCAGGCAAAATTTCAGAAGAGGGAGAAGAAAGATTGTAAGAGCCAGAATAACAGGAAGTTTGCTGTGAGACCATGTCTCCTAGTAATATCAAAAGCTATGCCATAAGGAATCAATAATGTGACAGCCCAAATGTGAGCTGAACAAGGATAATGGCAGTGAGCATGCCAAACTTGACAGAGAAAAGACCACGAGGCCTCCACCCTACACAAAGAACTATTGAGGAAAGTTGGAAGTGAGAGAAGTGGTCTTTCCCAAGAAGGGAAACACTAATTGGTTGCCCAGTGTCAAATGATCACTTCTGAAAACTATATACAAGTGACAGTATACAGACTAAGCAAGAGATTAGATAGATAGATAGATAGATAGATAGATAGATAGATAGATAGATAGATCCATGAAATAATACTTATTGAAAAAAGAGGCCATGAATTTAAAGGAGAATGGGGATAGGAGTATGGGAGTGTTTGGGGTGAATAAAAGCTGGTCTAAATGTTGTAATTATATTATAATCTCAAAATGTAAAATATAAAAACATATAAAAATAAAGGCTAGCACAAAAAGAAAAGAAATTGATCCTTCAGTGAGCTCTTCCTGTTACTCTGAGGTACACTGTGATACAAAGCCCTTTAAATAGATGAACATAAATGTGTTTCCAGTATTATGAGGCTACAATGGAGAACAGTGTAATTGATGCTCACTTTCCCTACAAAATTTACTCAGTTCTATAAAGACATTCAAAATGAACTGATATTTACAAATATTGGGATCATAGTATCCTTATAGTTAGCTGTTTCTTTCTGTCTGCAAGAGTCATCGATCTCTCTCAATGCCAGTTCCTATGACATGATTTGTAATACTCTGAGACACTGTTGTGTACCAATTTCTTCAAAACTGAAATATTTCTCCAAAAGAAGGAGGGAGGAGTCTCATGATCCTTAGGATATAAACAACTCACAAGTCTCAGGGAGTTCCTGATGTTGACAGGAATCACAAGCCACTTTTTCAATGTTGTGGAAGAAATAAAACTTTCTGGCAGAGTGGCTTTCTCACCAACTGAGCTGCTTGAAAGATTCTCTCTGGCCTGTCAAGTTGCCTGTAAGGTAGTCAGCAGTTTTCACGAATGCTTTGTGAGTTATCACCTAGGATGGGATACAGATAACTTTGAGTTACCCTGTTCCTGTAAATAACCTCTCACCTATACTACTGTAAGTAACTCCAGCAAACAAAGTAGTTTCAAGCTAGACATTGGTGGAATCACTCTGATCTCTTTGGTTCCCTATCTACAGTTAGTAGACCTTTGTTCTTATTTCCCTCCAAAAATTGACACAACAGACATCCTCTTTATTACTTAAAAAGTTTCCTAACTCTTTCATAAATAAAGCCATCAGGTATAACCATTACTAACAAATTTGAACTTACTCTCTTGGACTGAAAAACAGAAGTTTATAAATGAAGTCTCTCTACTTTGATTCATTCTATAGACATATTGAGAAGAACGTGACTAAATTCACTGAAGAAATTGGCATATCTGTCTTAGTTTGGTTTTCCATCACTACAGTAAAAATACCATGACAAAAACGCAAGTTGGTGAGGAAAGGGTTTATTTGACTTACACTTCCACATGGTAGTCCATCACTGAAGGAAGTCAGGACAGAAACCCAAACAGGGCCAGAACCTGGAGGCAGGAGCTGATGCAGAGACCATGGAGGGGTGCTGCTTACTGGCTTGCTCCTAGTAGCTTCTTGCTCAGCCTGTTTCCTTATGGAACCCAGGACCAGGGAGGTCCCCACTCATCATGACCTGGGTACTTCTCTATCAATAACTAATTTTTAAAATGCCCTACAGAAGAATGAAGGAATTATGGAGGCATTTTATTAATGGAGGTTCCCTTCTCTCAAATGACTTTAGCTTGTGTCAAGTTGGCATAACATTATGCAGCACAATTGACCACCTGCCAACTTGACACAAAAATACATCACCCATTAAGCCACACTGCTTTCTCATTCACCCTCAAGTTCTTATATTAAAAACATAAATAGCTTTAAAAGTCCCATAGTGTTTATAAATTCAAACACATTAAAAGTTCAGTCTCTTTAAAATATCCAATCACTTTAAAAATCCAAAATCTCATATAAAAGTTAAAGTCTCTCAGCTCTGGAATCCTGTAAAAATCAAAATGAAGCTAAATACCTTCTTCAAGAGGGAAAAACCAGGGCACAGTCCTAGTCTGAACAAAGAAAAAGCAAATTCCAACAGTGTGATTAACTTAATGTCCAATATCTGGAATTCACTCATGATCTTCTGGACTCCTTCAAGGGGCTTGGGTTACTTTTCCAGCTCTACATCTGAAATACACACAACTTGTCTTCTAGGATCCAAATAGTTCCACTCCACTACTGCTGCTGTTCTTGATGGTCATTCATTTTACTGGCATCTCCAAACTGCTGGGGTCTTCTGTTGCAACTGAGCTGCACTTTCACAAATAGCTTTTCATAGATTCTCTTCATAGTGCCAAGTCTCAATTTCTCTGCTTGACCCATTCACTCCTGGGCCTTCAACTGCTACTGAAACTGTACCATCATCAATAGCTCCCCTATCCTCTCACAGTGCCAAGATTCAGCTGCTCTCTGTGACTCCTTCATGCCTTCAAAACCAGTACCACCTGGGCAACTCTTATACTACCAAGTTCAGCTGCCAATGTAAGGTGCAATCTTGGCCACCTCTGGAAGATAACTTCTGCTTGCTGACCCTGAAGAAACATTTCCAGAAGATTTCATCTTAGTAATGATGGCATTTTCTTAATCACCATTGATTTCTCAGCTCTAGCCAACCAATATCAAGTATCCCATCATAGCTGATTCTTCAGTCCAAGCTAACCAGAAACATAGAATTTCAATTCAAAATAACAAATGGCTCTATTTTTATTTGGCAAAATTTAAAAAAATATTCTATCATCTATCTTACCTTTGTGGGTCTAAAGTTTTATATATAATTTACCTTTTATCAATAACTAAGGAAAACTATAATTGTAATTATCTAGTCTTCAATTCCATCAAAGACACCAAAAGGATATTATCTGAGTAAACAGATAGTGCACTGCAAGCAACTTCCAAAATTCTAGAAATGGCAAGAGACATGTGGCTGCCTGGACAGTCACTCAAAGTTCCCCTGTAATATTGGGGTATCTATCTTCAGCCTACATACCTAGAGTCTCTGGCATACTTTTCAGTGAAGCAGGAAATTTGAAGGACTATTCTGTCTATTGACAAATTTCATCAGTCACTTTTTTCTGTGTCCTGTACAATGTCTGGAAGTTACTTCTGTAAAGCAAGAACCTGAAGGACTATCCCACCTTGATTTGGCAAAGTTAAGTGTTTACTTTCCTATGGGTCCTACATGTTCAGTTCATACAACATGCTGTTAAGCAGTCCAGACAAGAGCAGTTTCTTGCTCAAATGGCTAGCCTTTTCCATATTGCAAGCAAACTCCATAATGAGTTTCTTCCATGCCCATCATCCTCTTTGAAGTAATTGATGCTGCCCGGAGCAGATGTGTCTCACTGTCCAGAAAAATCTATGCTCTTAAAACATTTTAGCCAGGCGGTGGTGGCGCACGCCTTTAATCCAAGCACTCGGGAGGCAGAGGCAGGCGGATCTCTGTGAGTTTGAGGCCAGCCTGGACTACCAAGTGAGTTCCAGGAAAGGCGCAAAGCTACACAGAGAAACCCTGTCTCGAAAAAAACCAAAAAAAAAAAAAAAAAATTTTTAAGTGCCATATTCTGTAGGAATTTTAAGTGTTTGAAGATTATCTAATTGAAATATATCTTTGTGTACCTAAAAAACTTAACTAACATTACTATAAGTTTGATTATCATAGATGACTATTAATTCATATTTCTTAATGATACATTATAATTTTAAATGAGTTGCATAAACATAATACATTGAGCAAGAGTAGAAATACATATAGTATAACAAAATGACCTTAAATTTGTATTAATAATCCAAAATCCACACCAATATAAAGTATTTTGAGATTAAGAGTTGCTTTTTAGATTAAAGTAGATTTAATAATCTACCTTTTTTCATTATTTCTAAATCATATCACCCTTCAAATAAAAACAAACATTCATAAACAATATTTGAGGGATTTGGGTGTAGCTTACTATACTACTTCCTGCTGATTGGGAACACTGGAGATCTTACAAGGATCTTCATAAAATTTAGGATTATGGTCAATTCCTAACTGGAGTAGTCTGTGAGGCTATATTATCTCAGTCAGTTGCCTTGAAGTTGTTCTGGATGTTGGATCATCTGGGCTATCATTCCCATTGGAGACCTCTCAGGGGGTCTTCCTTGATGGAATGATATTACCTAGAAGAAATTCATAGCTTCTTATCTTCTATGGAAACACAATCAGAACCTCTTTTCTAAAGCAACATATCCTTAGACCCAAATTTTGAAGAAAAGATACCTTTAAGATATATATGTTGGTTTAACTTAGCAGCCCCTACAATCAAATGTCTCTGTGCAGCTAAAAATCCCAAAGATAACAAACATAATATATATATATTATTATATATAGTATCCAGACTCTCTGTGTATTTTCCATCTTTACATAACCTTTTTTTTTTCATTAGTCTATTTCTTTTTTAAGGACTTTCTCTATCCTTTTTCTTTTCTCTTCCAAGTCTATGTATATTTTTAAATACACTGTAACCTGTTTCAAATTTTTTCCATCTAAATCTGTTTTATTGTGTATCTTTAATCCTTTCCTGACCAGGAAAGTTTTTAAACTGCTAAGCTGCATGGATAGGCCCAAAATGGCACCTGGCTGCTGGCTCCACCTGTCCTTCAGCTTTGCAACATGGTGGAGGTACGTTCACCATGAATTCTGGGAGCCATGCTCACTGCACCAATTCTGGGGAGCAGTGGGTCTAGGCCACCATCAAGCAGCTTGCAGCATGTTGCCCACAAACTCCATTTAAGTACTCCACAGCAGGACCTCTGGAAAGAGCCCTCAGTGAGACCAGCATGCACCAGGAAGCTATCTCTTAAAGGAGCCACGCATCTGTTAGCTACCAGCAACAGAGCCTATCTGAAAAAAGGCAGCTACCAAGAAGCTTGTTTGTTTTCGTGCATCTAGAATTCCTTTTTAAGCTTTTGTCAGGTTTTATGTGGAAATTGCGGCCTCGTGTTGTAACATCAGATGTAGCAGGAAGTTTTCCTGTGTCATGCAGCCACTTGGTTCCAAATAATCACACAGAGCCTTATACAAACTGTTTGGCCTATGCCTCAGGCTTACTGTTAGCTAGATCTTGCATCTTAAGTTAACCCATTTCTGTTCATCTATATTTTGCCACATGGCCATGGCATTACTGGTCTGCTGGCATCTTGCTCCTTGGGTGGCTGGAGGGCATCTGCCCTGACTCTGCCCTTCTTTCCCCTGTCCCTGTGCTTGGATTTTCCACCTGGCTCTTATCTTGCATTACTATAGGCCAAAGCAGCTTTATTAATTTACCAGTGGGAGCAATATATAGTCACAGTGTACAGAAAGACTGTCCCCCAAAGCAGTGCCCTGTTGCTGGTTAGATCCCATCATAAGCTTAGAAACTAAGAATGGTGACAAAGAGACTGTTCATGACAGAAATCATTGAAACTTAAAATGCATGTTTTGTTTGTTTTTAAAAGTAAATTAGAATAAAAGACTATGAAACTAAGACAGGGCTAAAGACTAAATACTGCAGTCAGTTTTTTCTGTTGTATCTCAAAAAAAAAAAGCATATTCATAGATTGATGATGTAATGGAATCTTTTAAAGACCCAATTCTCTCCTGGTCTCTCTGCCCACATTATAATATGCTTTGCTTACCAGGAAGGAATATGTTTAATGTCAACAAAAGCCAACCCTAAGAAAACTTATTTTTAAAAAAATAGAAATTAATGCCAGTATCTGATCACATACTAAAAACAGAGTGTGAATTTGTATATGGGGAGTGGGAAAAAGAAGAGAGCCCAAGGAGGGAGGGGCAGGGGATGAATAAAAACAAAAAGGAGGTGAAAGACTTTCAGAATGCAAATTAATGGCTAGGAGATACTTTGTAGCTACCTGATGTGCATTGACAGCCTGGAGGCTTATTTAATGCAAGATCTTTCTGATCTGTATTTAAATTAGCCCACACTGAATCACTAGAAGAAAAACTATAGATAGCTTAAAGGCAAAGGGCTGGAATACAGACCAAAAGCCAACATTTGCCAAATAGATGGAGTGTAGAACCCAAGGGAAAAAATGTAAAAAGTCAAATAGGAAGATTGGCGGCTCTTTCTTTTCATCACCCATCCATCTCTTTGTCAGTATTGAGCACCTGTGATGCATTGGACACAGACAAACCAATGGGGGGAATACAGACACAGAATAGACAAACTTCCTTATAACAGGGGCCTCTCAGAGGCAACGAGAGTGAACAATATTCTCTCAATGTGAACACAAACATCACTACCATGAGTGACATTTTCCCAGGAACACACCATTTCTGCCATGAATCCACATAGTGAAGGGAGCATAGAACTTGAGGATGTTAGCTGCCATGACCACTGGTTTGAAAACAATGGGTCCTGGAGTATCAATAAATGTTCTTTTTTCATTCATGACAAGTGTTGTAACTGATTTGTTTTCCTTCTGTTTCCTTCAGAGTGGTCACAGGTTTCAAAGACTGAATTTCCACACTAGTGTCTTCTGAGGATGGGTTTGTTAAGTGTGTGTTTTAGAACTCACACTGACAGGAAGGAAGGAAGAAGACAAGGCCCATTAAAGTAGAAACACTGTACATTTAGCCTATTCTCACTGAAGAAGCTCACGTGCTCCACCCAGAATGAACCTCTAATAATCCAGGTAATACATTCCCATGACAATGCCATGAAGGTGACTTTTTGTCTTTCAAGAAACTAAAAACAGCAAGCAGAAATCCTCATCTCAACACACAGAACGAGGTCCAAGTGATAGGAAGACATTGAAGACTCCCATTGGAACCTCAACCCATTCTCCTTATACCAATCTCATATGGAAAGGGTTGGAGTAGATGAAATGAAGAATGGAGATTGAGAGTTCCTTTGAAAGAAAAATGCCAAGTGAATTTTTACAGGTATACACAAGGCCAAATATTTATTGAGAAACAGATATTCAACATCAGGCTTATAGCAGCAGATTCCAGATATCCAGAATAACTTATGTAGATAAGCAATTCTTTTCCTGTGTCAACCAGAATAAAAAGATTATTTGATACTAAAAATAAGAGGATAATAGATATAGAAGAATAGTATGTACTTATTTTTTAAAGATAGAGCAAGGACAATTAAAGTATACAACAAAACAAAAGGAATCAAACTAGAATCGTTCTGCTCATGGACAAACCTAGATGTACATCTACCGTAAAGAAAAAGGGATTCATTAGTGAAGGGTTAATAACCTACAAGACTTAAGTGCCAAGAGAAACTCCCTGCAGGAAGACTTGACATGCTGGCAGTTAGGAGTAGGGAGGCTCCTATCAAGGGGTCAACGTGTCATTAAAACTTCCCAAGAGAACTCTTGGCAAGTGTGATAGTTTGAAAGAATATGGCCCCCATAGGCATGGCACTATTAGGAGGTGTGTCCTCCATGGAGTACGTGTGGCTTTGTTGTAGGAAGTGTGTCACTGGGGGTGGGTTGTGATGTCTCAGATGCTCCAGTCAGACCAGTGGCTCACAGTCTCTCACTGCAGCCTACAGATCCAAATGTAGAACTCTCCACTCCTTCTACAGCACCATGTCTACCTGCATGCTGCTGTGCTTCCCACCATGTTTATAATGGACTAAACCTCTGAAATTGTAAGCCAGCCTCCATTAAATATTCTCCTTCATAAGAGTTGCTGTGGTCATGGTGTCTAGTCACAGCGATAGAAACCCTAACTAAGACAGCAAGGATGCTCACATCCACAAAAATTTATGCACCTGGGAAAGCAGAAAATAGGCCTGCAGATGAAAACCTTCCCATTCCAAAGTTCCATTTTCTGCACTATAAACAGCTAGGTCACTAGCACTCTTGGACACAGTGTCCACTTCCCCAGAAAGATTGTCGCCTTCGTTGTCCTGGTTAAAAGACAGTCTGCTTCTATAGAGGTTCATCTCCCTTTCATGTCCAGGTCACCTCCATCAACCCCAATCTAACACAAGCAAAAAGGACTGAGCCACAAGAATTCTCTGTCTACATAAGTTGTCATCCACCTTTCAGTATAAAATAAAGCTGTTCGAAGTGAGGCAATAACAGAACACACTTGGCCTGAGTCTGCCCTAGAGGACAATGCTTGGAGAGAAAAACAAAGACATAAAACTACAAAAAAAAGTTTTCAAATTAAGAATAGAGTAAATTGCAGAAGAAAATTAATATTTTACTAGAGAAATACAATTACATCGACAAGAAATAGGATAGGTTACTAAGCTACCTGCTGATGTTACTACGAGTCTCAGACATACCTGCATCAGGATTTTTCAGGTAATTTCACTAAGTTTAGAACATACTGAGATAAGGACACTTTACTGGACAAACAGTGTGAAGAATGCTAGCTAGCTCTTTTGGTGGCTAAGTATACTTTGCCACAGTGTTCTCTTTGACTTGGCAATGTGTAACAGGAGCTGAGTGGTACACCTAGCTCATCATCATTTTTCGGAAGACTTTCCAGTTTTAATACTAAAACTCCCACAACAGAGGACCCGGCAGGAATAAACCAGGGGCTGGTCACTCAAGCCGCCATACCTGACCCATATAAGTTTGCCTGGAACAGACACTCAGAACAATTTCATGTTCAGATAACCATCAGATATAGAGAAAGGACCAACGTGCTAGGAGTAGTAGATGCCGCATGAATATGAAGGGTGAGTGGTGAGGCAGACATCTCTTGGCAGGGAGCACAGGACCACAGCCAAAGCAAGTTTTGGTTGTTAGAAGTTATAGAGCAGAGGCTATGAGCTTCTTACAGACAGACTCCAAGGGATGCTTTTAAACATCCAACACTGTGTTGTGGAGCCCACTGTACAGAACTGTATCTATAAACATCAACCATGCAAGGATGAAAACATCTGGTCTAAAAGAGAAGCAGAATCAAGCACAGAAGCTATAATGCTAAATGGAAGAGTACTCGATTATCCTATTAAAACGCAGAAACTGTCAGGCTTGTCTAAAAAGCAGCTGCTAGCTAGATCCTATTTAAGGAAGCACTCATAAAATTAAGTGACGAAATTGATATAAGAAATGGAAGAGGTGTTGTCTATCCTGTACGAAAAATATATAATCAGTAAAGCAAGATGTCATTAAAATATTATATTGCATTTTTAAAAATTAAAATTAAAAATAAAGAAAATATCATATGGAAAGTATTTATCCATTAAGAATACCCAAGGGACACAGCAATATAAACAAAATAGATATGATAGCTAAATGTTATATCATTTCTAGCACCCCTTCTTAAGTATCTAGGGAAAAATATAATCAATGTAAGAAAGAGATAGTTATCTTCTTATTTCAAGAATGTTCATATATTACCAAGGGAAAATACAGATAAAAGACATAATTGAACAGTATATGAACAAAATTAAAAATATCCTACAACTACATGAAAAGATACTCATGTAGATAAAAGTGTAAAATAAACTATAAATTATCATTTATGCAAGACTGGAAAAAATTAAAGGGTTTGATTGCATGTGTTGTTTTGAGAGATATGGGGGAAAGAGATGAAATTTCAAAATTCAGACAGAATTTAAATTTCTATGGCTTTGCGAAAACAATCTAAATAACAGTTACAGTATAATCAGTTTTAGCAGCAAACCTCTAAATTCTTCCTGAAACCTGCAAAATTGTTAGAAAATGGAAATACATTATGTGCTTGGTAACAAAAGAACAGATAATGATGTCTGCGACCTACTCACTGTGGAGCCATTTAAAGAAGGAATTTTAAAGCTAGTGTGAGTGAGATGTCATGATACATTGCTGAGAAGGGAGGTGTAGTGAGAAGTGATCCTGCTGCTCAAATCCAAATGGGCTCAAAAGGGAGAAAAATTCTAATATGTACTTTGATGCATATGTGATTTTATGGATTCTTTATACAAAGAAAGGGAATATCCAGGAGACGCATCTGATTGTTTTTGTGAGTTTCTGGAAAAAGAAAAAAATGTTCATATGTGGGTAGTTTCCTTTGGGGGGAGGGGGATCAAATAAACACAACTGGAAAATAGAAATAACAATAAAACATGGATATGATTATGTTTGCAAACTTAAGTAAAATTACATTTTATTAAAAGTACATCAGAATTGTATTTAAATAGCTAGAAATAAAAATATGCAAAGTGCCTGCTCTTTTCCTCTGCTAAGGCCCTTGTAATTAATCACAGGGTCTCAGAGAGGAGCGCTAGTTGACTGATGAGGAAGGTTACCTTAGATCAGACAAGGACCGGTTCTTCAGGAGGAATCTTGACAGCAGCAACAGAGACTGATTGGCTTTGTAAAATGCTAGTCTTAAGAATTTCCTCTATACCTTAAAGCAAATGGTCTAGCTCTACCCAGACAGTATCTACTTTACTGTTTTCATGGTACAGATTATGAAATTAAGGTCCAGGGAGGTTCAAAGACATTTTTCTCACAGCACAACTCAACAGAATGAGGTGGATCTCGCAGATATGTCTTATTCATGGCTTCCTCCAACATTCAGCATTGTCATTGGTATCCTAATGGACTAGCAGTTCTGGGAGAGATCTTTTACCACTGCACCAGCATGAAGAGCAGAAATGGTAATTAGTGAAACAGAAATAAAGTCTCGGGGATTGAGAAGGTAAGAACAGAAAGTGTGTTATCCAATTAAGAATCCTTACACCCAGTGGATCACAGCAGCTCCTGTAATTCTGAATTCTGTCCTTCCATGAACAGAAGTTAGTCCTCCTGATGTCATCTATGTGCTGATACACACACACACACACACACTGTTGTTATACATATATATGTGTGTGTGTGTGTGTGTGTGTGTGTGTGTGTGTGTGTATGCACTTCTGTTACATAGTCATGTCCCAATCCCCAAATCAACTACATCTTTAAGCCAGAATCAGTGTCTATTTTTCACATATTAAAACATTGTTTACCATTCTTTTCAATTTTTTTGTTTTCTCTTTTTCTTGGAACTTTGTCAATGAGTACTATATCTACTTCACTCTAGCTCATCCATCCCACCTCAAACTCTTCTATGTCCTCCCCTCAAAAATTCATGGTTTCTCTTTTAATTTTTATTACCTGTACATAAATACATATAAACATATATACATGTGTATACACATGCCTATATAATCTACAGAGTCCATTTAGCATTGCTCATATGTTCATGTGTCCAAGACTGAACAGAACACTTGTGATTGAAGATCCTATTGTGGGAACTTGTCCCTGGAGAAAACCAATTATCTCTCAGCAGCCACTGACTACCTATAACTCTTAATCTACCATTATAGCCTTGTGGAACTGCCTCTGTCCACTTTGGTATATCAACTGGTGTTATCATTTATGCCAGTCTCATTCAGGCAACTATATTTTTGAGATTCAATGAGTGTAGATTCCCTGTAAGGCCTCAGAGATACTATCTTGTAAGGCCTCAGAGGCACTATCTAGTAACAGATGTCCTGGGCCTCTGGCTCATACAATCCTTCTGCCTCCTCTGCAGCAAAGGTCTCTGAGCCTTAAGTATATAGGCTGCATTATAGATACATCCTTTAGGGTTGGCCACCTTGAAATCCTTTATTCTCTGCATTTTAACCAGTTGTGGATCTCTGTAATAGTCTCCATCTGTTAAAAAAAAACAAAACAACAACAACAAAAAAAAAAAAAACCTTCTTTGATAAGGAATGAGTGAGAGCTCCACTTACCTGTGAGTGTAAGATAGGCATTTGGAGCAGACAGAAATTGTTACAGAAACCTACAACTAGCCAAAATGCAGAGACCAAGTGACTGTGTCAGTGATCTCTCACAATTAATACATTCAGGTTGATCTCAGTCCTTGGGGGAGGCCTTGCTCTGGAGGAGGTGGGAATGGGGGGTGGATTGGGGGGAAGGGGAGGGGGTCAGGAAGGGGGAGAATAAGGGAATCTGTGGCTGTTATGTAGAACTGAATAGTATTGTAAAATAAAATAATAATAAAAATACATTCACATCACAATACATTTAGAGTTCAGGGTATATCACAGAAGAGGGAGAAAGAAAGATCGTCAAGAGCCAGAGGACCAGGCCATCTACTGCAAAATAGTCTCAAAAAAAAGAGCACAGGAAGTTGGAAGGAGTAGAGGGTGGCCTAGGGGAGGAGAGGGTAGACCCGGAAGAAACATGAGGAATCGTGAGAGAGAAAATGGTCAAGATACATTGTATGACATTCTGCAATAATTAATAAAAGTAGTTTCTAAACTAGATATTCAGAATAAAGCCAAAAATATACTGGTTTAGGAAAAATAGAAGTAATAGGCTTTCCCCATGAGTCTAGGACTTCTACAACCATGAAAAGTTGGCTATGTTTACAGTGATAGGTATGAATTTTCTCCTATTGAGTGTTGCTGTGGATATCGTTCTATATCAATAAAACACTAATGGCCAGTGACCAGACAGGAAGTATAGGCAGGACAAGGAGAGAGGAGAATTGGGGAAACAGGAAGAAGGAGGGAGAGACACTGCAGCTACTGCCACGACTAGCAGCATGTAAAGATGCCGGTAAGCCACCAGCCACATGGCAAGGTATAGATTTATAGAAATGGGTTAATTTAAGATATAAGAACAGTTAGCAAGAAGCCTGCCATGGCCATACAGTTTATAAATAATATAAGCGTCTGAGTGATTATTTTATATGTGGATTATGGGACTGTGGGACTTGGTGGAACCTGGAGAGAAGCCCTCCAGCAACAGAGTGTGCTCTAAGTCCACATAGTCAGCTATTTGTTAGTACCAATAGTGTCACTATTACATCATTTGGGATATCTTTCTGGTCCACTCACTGTGGTTTACAGGATTTACATCTGGATGGTACTATTGATTGCTCCTCTCCCTCGGCAGCTTGCAGAACTCTTTCTAATACTGTGAGATCCTGCACTCACAGAGGAAGCTGCTAGGTCAGCTCTAGTTCAGTTTCTCTGAGTGCTGTATCTGAAGTGTGTGCTGGTCTTCAGCAAGAGGATTTTACCTTCAAGCTCCAGAAAGCAGTCAAGGGTAATGGCAACAGCTCATATTATTTTGGGAGGTATTGCTCTGACAAGAAATTGAAATCAAAATAAAGTCACTCCCGAAGAAGAGCAAAGTTAACACAAAGTATAACAATAGTGAATATTGCTGATGAAGCCCTTTCATCAAGCAAAACTTTATTGAGACAGATCAAAGAGACCCAAATCTTCCAAGGAGTCTTTGGCTAGGTTTTAAACATTGATGAATCTGACTGAGCATGTGTTTTGTGTTGAGCTTTTACTAAATGTTTATTTCAAATGTTGCTCAGTGTTCTCGTTGTTACTATTGCTTTTGTTTTTGTGAAAGAGAGAAATTGCCAGTGTTGGGCAGTTCATTTGATTTAAAGGGAGCTGGAAAACCTTTCCTTTATGCTTGATTGCTTCTGCAAGCTAGATATGCTATCCTCATAGCAGCCTAACTGCTTTGTTTTTTTTTTCATTTATTTAATTTTAATATAATATTTTTATCTTTAAAGAACATTCCTAACTTATTCTTTGACAATTTCATACATGTAATGTATTTTTATTTAGGGATTATAATTTAATTACATCATTTTCCCTTCCCTTTTTTCCTCCAAACCCCTCCTTCTTCTCTTTTAAATTCATGGCGCCTTTTTCCCCTTAATACATGCATATATGTATGCCCATATATATTCCTAAATACATGAATATAACCTGCTCAGATAGCCTGAACCCAAGCTGAGCTAGGATAACAACAATAGACATGGCAAAGTGAAGGGAGAAATCCCAAAAGGCCTCAACCTTATAAGGAACTACAGGCAACTAAGGCATGCTAAGAACAGGAGAAATAGCCTTTCCCAAGAATGAGAACACAGTTGGTTACCCAATAACAAAGAGACATCCGTAGAAACATACAGACAAGTAAAAATATGCTTTGAATTTTTGCAGCCACTATGAAGAACACCCCTGTCACTGTATAGGGCCATTACAATCACCATACCTGCTTTAGGATGTCTTGTTCTAGTTCCAACCACTCCAAACACCTGCACTTATTTTCAGAGTCCATCATAAGACAAGCCTCTGTGAATGCTAATTGACCCTGATCAATACACAACTATTCTGTCAGGCCAAGAAGCAAGTATTTTCCTCTATGACTCCATAGAAAGCTTATGGGTAGGTAGCACAATGCAATGCCTGTGGCTGCTAGAAATGGAATCTGTTTGGTAATTGATCCAAAATTTAATGCCCCAATTGCATGTCACACCTATGTCATGTTTTTATTTGTTTTTTTCTGGCTAAATAAGCAGGTTTATGTTTAGAATCAGCCAGAGGCATTCTCCTGAGCCTCTGCCGAGTTGCAACATTAAGCCCAAGCAAAAGTTTCTCCCAGGTGGCCTTTTCTTTCCTACGTGTTATGTTTACCATGAGGGAAAAGGCTGAGCTGGCTACATAAAGACAGCAGCAGAGCAATAGTAAGATCAGCGGCAGCAAGAAAAAGGTGACTAAAGTGTTCCAGCAAATGACTGGAGGTAGAAACTGTGGGAACAGAAGAGGCTAATGAAAAAAAAGTAGAATATATTAAGTGAAGGCAGAGTTGAGGTTCTAAAAGGTAGGAGGCCATGAATAGTGGAAGAAAACAGACCCCAAGCTTCAGTTGCTGGAATAACTCTAAGAGGCCACCAAGACACTCAATACAGAAATTTGTAGCTTTTCAAGACTAGCAATTGTTAGAGTTCTTCAACAATGACTACTGAGGGTCCTGACACACAGCGCTTGAGATCCATAATACCGGCAACTGTCTGATACTGTCAATGCTAACCCTCATGAGTCATGGATCATAGGTTGCAGAACACAGGGCTATAATTTGAGTCTTCAGACTTAAAGCCTTCTCTCTAGCAGCCCTGTAAAACTAAGCTTGTCCACCTCTTACCCAAATGCCATTTAAAGATACAAGCACCAGCTAAAAGGAAGGAGATCTAGTCAATTTAGCCACGTTGGAAAGGATGGGTAAAGGGGTGCAGTCCCTAATTACATCTTCTTGGTATAGATAAGAGTTTTGGTTAAATAGAAGGAGAACCGGGACAAGTGAGTGCATGCATAGTTAAGAAATCCTGGTCTAGTTGTGATCTGTTGGTCATTGTCAAAGTCCAGGTTCTGGAGAGTGGTCTGTAGAAATTTGTTAACAAGATGTTTCTTTGAGGAGATCTGATTCCTACAAGATTATTTCTATCCCATGGTGGATAATTGTTCTCATCTTGGAAGTGGTCTATCCTGAGATGTTCAGCTATTCTGGGAACCCAAGGTGACCCAAGAAGAAAGGTTAAGGACAACGGATTATCTATGTACCTTCAGCTAAATTAAAGAAGGAAGACATAAAATGAAGAGTGATGTGAGGTTTTTATTCTGCCTTTAGTTACTTTATGGCATCAAGTGAGGATTCCATGCTATCTAGCAAATGCAGCTTCTAAGTGCCTGTTGTAGGATGATGAACACTTAAGGCCCAGAACAGTAAGCCTCCACTCTGAGAAGCTAGAGCTATAAGCACCTGGGCTATGTACCTTAAGTAAACCTCTGTTTTATAGGATCTAATGTCAATGAGCATCAGATCCTTGGCACTCAAGAGCCTGGAACCACCAACACCAAGGAAGCTTGGGAGGAAGCTTCCTTTGCCAGTTCATGACTTAGATCTGGATACAGCAAAAGAACCCCAGACAGCTGATTGGTAATTTTCTTAGTTAGAGTTGCTATTGCTGTAAAGAGACACTATGACCATGACAACTCTTATAAAGGAAAATATTTAACTGAGGTGGCTTGCTTACAGTTTCAGTGGTTCAGTTTATTATCATCATGGCAGGGAACATGGCAACATGCAGGCAGACATGGTGCTAACTATATCTCCATCAGAAGGCAACAGGAAATGGAACTGAGACACTAAGCAAAGCTTAAGCCTGGGAAACCTCAAAGCCTGCCCCACCCACAGTGACACACTTCCCCAACAAGACCATACCCACTTCAACAAAGCCACACCTCCTAATAGTGCCACTCCCTATGAGCACATAGGGGCCAACTACATTCAAACTACCACAGTAATACTATGAGAATCAGATGAGTTTTTTTCCTCCAAGAGATTAAACTTTCAACCTTCACTATCTGGCTGTGTTCTCTCTTAATCAAAAATATCTGGTAAGAGACCATGAACCTCTTATTACCGTTTCAGTATGTCTCTTAGAGAACCTAACATGGCCAGCTGAGGCAAGTGAAAGACATCCAGTTTCTACCTTCAGCTGTGTTTCTAATTTACACTTACATAATGGGTATATGAAGTATAGCTGCAGCACTCAGATTATCCAAAATGAACGGCTCCTTTAAGCTCATTTGACAATCATTTATCCATCATGCAATTACTGCCGCTTAATAGGGAGTTTCTTAGGACTACAAATCTTTCCCAGTATGAACTTGAAATGTCATTTAATTTCTATATAACATGTTTTCCATCAATATGATAGGCTGTTTGCAGCCTCAATAAAATAAAGTTTGCTAAAAGTTAGTGCCTGGCACACACAAGAACCTCAAAATAACTATTGCCACTTCTATGGAAAAATCCTAAATATTCAACCTTATTGGTAGGCATTCTGGAGACGAGGTAAAATGAGAAACAAAACCTCACATACATGAAAACCAGATACTTAAGTGCTGGTCTTAAGTAGTGCACAATTTGAGTTCTTTTTACCATCATCAAGGAATGAGGAAGGTGAAGAATAGCAGTGATGTAAGGGTTAAATGTCCCAAACAGCACATTTTACTGGAATCCTGTAAGAAAGTGGGATGTAAAGATCAGAATCTTTCAGGTGTTGACAAGATTTGGGAAAGGGAAAGAAATGACTATAGAAGTTGATTCTCAGAAATCTCAGGAAAGTAGTTCCCTGAGTGAGTTGTTAAAATAACAGTTCTTAAGAATCAGAATTAGCCAGTGTCTTGGCAATATAAATGACCTGGTTCAGGTCAGTAAGTCTAGCATGGAGAATAAGGAAATAAATTTCAAAGAAATTCTCAGGTGTTATAGTTGCTGTTCTGGGGACCACATCCGGAAAAAGCCACTGGTTTAATAAATGCTGCTACCTCCCAATTTGCTGTCCTGAAGAAGCCCTGACAAGAGAGTATGATCAGAACTGCATAGAGAACCTGACGCAGGAGCATTTTCACGGGCATTCTCAAACCCTTCTATCATCCTTCATCATGCTCTATGGCCTTCAGAGCTGAAGTCAACAGCAGCTTTTTAAACAGAAAAACACTCTCTTGAAAAGGTAGTGAGGGAGACAAATGTGATTAATCTCCTTTTATTTGGGGTCTAGAGAAAAATGACTCTGTTGTGTTGCTATAGATTTTGACGTGTAGCCAGAATTTGGCTCTGAACTAGAGAGCAACATCCCTGCTTCAGGAGACAGCAGAGCAACAATTAACATTCAGACAGGACCTCTCAGACTCCACCAGCAGCCTAGATTCTGATGCCCCTGGGGATATTGATCTAAAGAATCAATTTTGCTTATAAATTAAAGGGGGTGAAAAGATCTAATCATTAAAGCACAGAAGATTCAGTTTAAGTGCAGAACAATTATGTGATGTGAAGAGATTATGATAGTTTGAAGATCAGTCATTTGCAAATTTATTTTTGGACTTGTAGAAACCTTAGGAATTCAAGGAAATGTGACACATTCTAAGTCTATGCAAACTTTTCCAAATATGGGCTTGTATGTTCAGGAAACATATTTAAAAAAATACGATGGAGGTCCTTTGTCATATTTTTAAGCTAAAATCCTATTGGTTTGAGAGCCAGCACCTTAATTAGAGTGAATCATCTCTCACCATTAATGATTGTCATATGTTTCTGGGAGTCCCCACAGTGTGTGGCTCCATGCCACTCTCTTACTTCATTACCCTCTCCCTGTGTGGCTCCCACATGTCCACATTAATTATTTTCTATTGAGCTCTGTGAGATAACTGGTTATATCCACTGACCAAAGAAAGGAAGAATTCCCACATCTAGGTAAGCAACACTTTCAGAAGGCATTAAGTCCCTATTGGTGCTCTTTATGCTGGGGAAGTTGGGTATTACGAACTCCTTCATCCCTTTACTTCATTGTGCACCAGCTTTACCATGACAAGACCATCACTGTAATCCATTTGAAGAATAGTATATTGGTCTGCTGTGGGACGGTCTGTATGTCAAATTGCTCTGATTGGTCAATAAATAAAACACTGATTGGCCAGTGGCCAGGCAGGAAGTAGGTGGGACAAGGAGAGAGGAGAATTCTGGGAAGCGGAAGGCTGAGGCGGAGAGACACTGCAGCCGCCGCCATGACCAGCAGCATGTGAAGACGCCGGTAAGCCACCAGCCACGTGGCAAGGTATAGATTTATGGAAATGGTTAATTTAAGATAAAAGAACAGTTAGCAAGAAGCCTGCCACGGCCATACAGTTTGTAAGCAATATAAGTCTCTGTGTTTACTTGGTTGGGTCTGAGCGGCTGTGGGACTGGCGGGTGACAAAGATTTGTCCTGACTGTGGGCAAAGCAGGAAAACTCTAGCTACATTGGTCTGCTCAGGCTATCATATAAGAATAGCACAGAGTGAATGACTGAAACAACAGAAATTAATATTCTTAAAGCTAAAGACTGGATCCAGTATGAAGGCATCAAGAAGCTGTTTTTCCCGAGGCCTCCTTCTTGTCTTGAAGATGGCTACCCTCTTGCTGTGTCCTCACATTCTCTGCTCTGCACATACACATTTCTGTTCTCTTTCTTTATTGTGAGAATATAGTAAGTTACAATGGACTAAGTCCCTATATTATAGGTCTCATTTTAACTTTCCTTTCTTTTTAAAGAACTTAACAAGAAATATAATGACATTCTTAGGAACTTGGCATTGAGACTTTGACATAAAATTTGTGAGAAAGGCAGTCAGAATTCCATTCCATAAAAGAAAGCATCAGACTCATTCTTCACTCTTTCACTCTAGAAAGCTCATATGAGGTATTTGGTCTCAGAGAAATAATCCTCATACCTTTATCATCTCTTCCTTCCACCAAAGCTCAACTCATGCTTTATTACAAAGATTCCCATTAAAGTCAGAGTAGAAAGCTAAACAGACATTGGTGTGTGTGTGTGCAAGTGATAATGTTATCTGTACCACCCCAAAAGGAACTCCTGTGGTGAGAAAAGTCAGGTGTTAGAATTGGGAGATGAAACTCCCTTCCAGAACACTGAACCCAGAGGTCTTCAAGAGACATGGGGTAAGCTTACACGATGTCACAGCCAAGCAGAGGAGACTCTGACTCTCTAAACTGTTAATGCTCTGCTCTTCCTACTGCATACGTGCCTCGTCTATGAATGCCTGAAGTCGCCGGGCGGTGGTGGCGCACGCCTTTAATCCCAGCACTCGGGAGGCAGAGCCAGGCGGATCTCTGTGAGTTCGAGGCCAGCCTGGACTACCAAGTGAGTTCCAGGAAAGGCGCAAAGCTACACAAGAGAAACCCTGTCTCGAAAAACCAAAAAAAAAAAAAAAAAAAAAAAAAAGAATGCCTGAAGTCCCACAGCACTGGAGAAGGGCGCCATCTTTTATGTTTGACTCAGCCCTGAAGAGTTGCCAGTGGTAAAGCCTGGGGTATGGTATGGTTCGATGGAAGCTCCAGCTTTACACATCTCTCTCATGTTCCTTGTAAAGCATATTCAACACAGCCAGAATCTCAGCGAGATGAAGGGAGTCTCTACACATATCCAATGATCTGAGGTACCTGAATGATGCAAGCAAAAATTATGGAAATTCCCTTAAGACAAAAAGTAAGGTTGACTGAGGTACATTCAATTAACTCTTCTTTTGTGGCAACATTTGTACTTTTCCTACCATGGTCAATGCAGAAAGATTCATGAATGTTCTTAACTGAAATGGTAAAAAAAAAAAAAAAATTGAAACAGATGTTGTTTTTAACCCAATGGCTCCAATAATTGCCACAATTGTCCAATTATATCATCCTTTCAAAAAGGCCTAAAAGATGTTGAGATCTGAGAACAGACAGATCATTAGTGATGGTGGGTCACCTTGCCTTTGGCTTCTGTGATAGCAGCAACCATAACCCAACTTCCATAAGTCAGGTGCCCAGTCCTCTCCTCAAAGTGGTGCTGTGAATAGACCAACTAGAGAGTTCAAACCTATTCACTCAAAGAGAGAAGACACAGACAATAAGGTTATTATATTGTTTTTCTTATTTTGGCACCATAATACTTAGATCCAGAGCCTATCTAAAATAAAATGTATGTGTTGAAGACAACTAGGAACTCAGACAAGTTTGCTAAAATGTTGGCATTAGGGAAAGAGGACTGGCTTCTTTCTAGAAGCTGTCAAATTGCTCCATCAGCCAAGGAAGCTCACTGTGACAATGACTACTAGCATGAGGACATTGTGAGGCTGGTAACCAAAACCCTTCTAGGAAATTGCCTGAGATATGGGATTTTGCTTCCATTTGCTCCCACTTAGCTCCAATCAATTCGTAGTATCTCACCTTCCCATGCACTCCTGCCTTCAGCCTAGTCTTATTGTAATTCTCCAGCATAAAATAACTTAACCATTTATGTGCTAGATGCTGAGTATACTTCTAATCATGGTACTGTGAATCATCTCAAATATCTTGCTCTGCCTTATCTTAGGGTCCTTGCCATGCCTACAACCCCACGTTGAAGGATATTTCATGTATATAAAGGTGACTGTGGTTTCTATCCTGAATTTCTCACCCTTCATCTAGCTGATTGAACTGAGAGATGTCCTCCATTGTCTGATATGAGACAGGAATCATCATGTGTGAACACTATTACCAAGGACTTTTAGGGTAGTAGACAAAGACATGTATGCCAAAAATAGAAACTTGATTTGAAGAACACACCAGGAGTAAATGATAATCAGAAGCTAGGAGGCAGTAGAATTGACAGTTAACTACAGCTTTGACTAGGCAGAAGCCACACAACAAAAGATGCTAGCAGAGTAGCAAAGAGTAAACTTAAAAAGAGAAGGAAACAACGGGAAGCTGCTGAGTCATGAGTAAGCTAATGTAAATTAAAGTAAATCTGTAGAAGTATTTTTAAACACCCAGTTGTCACAACTTAAATAAGGAATATTCCAGTACCACTGCAATAGAAATGAGTTTGTGTGTCCTTTATTTCCTGAGCACATTAGAATTCTAAGAAAACTAGGTGTTCCCTCTAACTTTAACCAGCATGAAAAAAAACCCTACCTATTAGTCAACAGCAGAAGGGTGGGGGGAGAGAAGTACACTGAAAATTACAGGACAGGTGATAAATGAGTGCTCAAAGAAAACAGAGGAAGACCTCAGAAGCAACAGAGATTGATTATTTCTAGGACTGAGTCTTAAAGGTCATGCAGGAGCCAGAAGCATCAGAAAAAGACAAAGCCAGAGTCTGAAGGCACTGGTGTGTGGCATAGGTGAGCCACTGAGTCTGAAGGCACTGATGTGTGGCACAGGTGAGCCACTGAGGCTGAAGGCACTGATGTGATTGGGCTTTAAAAACTGCGAATGCTTGGACTCAGCAAGAGTGGGTGCTAAGTTACTGGACATGCGGAGAATTGAGGTAAGGGGGAGGCTGGGTCTAAGGTAAGTGTATAGTGAAAACAAGATGACTTTTTACTCAGAAAAGCTCTGGGGTGCCACTGAAGGTCTCTAAAAGAAAGAAGAGGCATTTGCATGCATGAAAGTTCCTCCTGGCTGCACTGTGAAAATTGATGTGACCAGAGCAGAGAAGGAATGATTAGAAGACAAATGTTATTTGGCAGGTTGAAACAGAGTGACTTCACCAAATGGGGAACAGATAAGTTTTGGGTAAATACATTATGAGAAAAAGTAAAATTTTCAGAAATTGGTCACATACTGAGAGAAAAAAAAAGAGACCACTAAAATGACTTCAATCCTTCCAGTAATACCTCAGGGCAAATGATCATATTAATTACTAGACTAATAGGCCTCAATGGATGAGTATGAGAGAGAAAGATGAAGAATACACATCAGGAGAAGGTAGACTTGCTGGTTATCCACACAAAAACATCCAGCAGCAGAGATTTAAGATAGTCAATGTGACTGCATGTTTAAATCAGGTAAGAAATGGAAGCACACCTCTCTGTGTCTATCTGAGAAGTTGCCAGAGGGTTAACTGAGGATCTAGACTCACCTGAACCAGGGTAGCACCATCCCCTGGATTGGGAACCCGGCAAAATAAGAGAGAAGAAGCAAAACCAGTGTGTCAGCATTCCCTTCCCGTTGCCTTGGAGCCACCAGGACATGAATTATTCTCCTCCACTATGCCTTTCCTGGTGTGATGAACTCCATGAAACCAAGCAAAATAAAACTTTCCTCACGGAAGTTATTTGTGTCAGGCATTCTATCAGTGACCAAAAACCAATGAATGGACCAAGACGTTGGGGCAATGGGAAGGCTTATGGAAACACCGAAAAGCTAATTTTAGCTATCGGAAGACACTGGCTATAATGTTCCTAAGGTTGTATACAGAAAGAGATCTAATGAAGAATATGTCCATAGATACCACCTTGCTTTGGCAGACAATAGAATCTATCACAGCTGGATTCCTCTATAATCCATGTCTCAAGCCACATAGATTGCTTTCTAAATTGCCAAAGTAAACACTAGAATTGCTTCCTTCTACAAGGAGCGCCTACATACTAGTCTCTCAAAATGTCACATAATGCAAACCCCATCTCTGCCTTATGTAGACATCTTGTGCTTCCTCTGCATGGTTCCCAGAAGTTAGCAGTTAGTGACAGTGGGAGAAAACACTCAACTCAGAGACAAGAATGCCTCTCTCAAATCTGTGCCCAACAACTGTGAAACCATGAGAAAAATGTTTAACTGGACTATCACTTAATTAAACCTTGTTCACGGGTCAGGAATAATGTAAAGCACTTTATGTGCCTTTTTGTTAGTCTTTTTGGTAGACATAAGCATTAGGGATTTCTTTACATTATGGAGATTAGTAGTGGGAAACAAAAAGGTTAAACAATCTGCTACAAATTAGCAACAGAAGCCAATTTTAGATCAAAAAATTTATTCAAAGACCATGAGTGTTCTGTTATTATTCTCGATCAAATCATTGAATTCTCTTCTAATTTAGTAGCTTTGGTGTCTGTAAACTATAGATAAGCCTGCATATTTTGTCTTCCTAAAAGGGTTAAATGAAGGTCAAACAAGCTATTATGTATGAAAATGCATTGGAAGTTATGAAACGAAGTAGCAGAAATGCTTACACACATCCAATACACATTTTGTAGGGCTGGAAAGATGGCTCAGTGGTAAGGAATGCTTCCTGTTTTTGCATAGGACCAGAGGTAGGTTCCCAGAATCCACATCAGGCTGCTCACAACCATCCATAGCTCCAGCTCCAGGAGATCTGATGCCCTCTTCTGGCCTTTGTGGGCATCCACATAAACATGTTCATACTCATGCACATACCATAAATAAAATAAATACTTTTTTAAAAGACATTTGACATCTCTACGTTTCCTGGCTGCTTTTCAGTTAATTTGGAAAGTGTTTAGATGGGTAACATGGTATCACGGATCACTTCTGGAAACTTCGTATGAGATACTCAGACTTTCTTTTGACCTACTGCAGAGAGTAAAGGACTTTAACATGTAACAAGCATAAATCCTTAGTGATTATGTGGAGTATAATTTCCTACCATTTGAAGTATAGCATTTGTGAAAACAACACCTACTCTTGTTGTGTTAAAGCAACTATGACTGGGGAGTGATTTGTTATTGCAATAGCATCTGATTTATACTGACTAGCCTAGAAATCATACAAATACAGAAAATTGTTATTGCACATAAACATTCAATATGTGGTGAACAGAAACTACACTAAAGTTCCCACCTGGAACAAAAGGCAAATTTAGGAAGGAAGGGCAGGGCAGCGGCAGACAGTCTTTTACTGCAAAAGTGACGCCATAAAATTGACAGAGACAACTGTCCAACCAGATGAATAAGCAACCAAGTAGAAACAAAGAAAGCTTGAAATAGCAACAATGAAACAAGGTAATATGATATCTCCCAAAAAATAAATAAATAAATAACTCCCTCAAAACAGATCTCTGGAAGAGGAACTTGATCAAGTGATTCACCAGTCAAAAGACATAGGCTAGCTGAATGGGTTAAGAAACAAAATACATCTTTCTGTTGTCTATAAAAAACTCAGCTTTAAAGATAGGCAACATCTTCAACTAAAAAGATAGAAAAGAGTATTCCAAAAAATGGGACCAGGAAGCAAAAGGTGTTGCCATCCTAATATCTGGTAAAATAGACTTCAAACTAAAATTAATCAGAAGAGACAAAGAAGGATACTTCATTCTAATCATGCGATCACATAATCAAGAGAGTATCACAATATTAACATACACTCACCAAATTGTCATATCCAATTTCAGAAAAGCATGGTAAATGAATTAATGATTAACCCAAACCCAATAATAGTATGTGACTTCAACATCTCTCTTTTTTCAGTAGATAGGTCATCTGTGGAGGTTGATGCAAATGCCACAGCCAGCAGAGTACCAATGCACAGGAAGCAAGAAGGAAATCCGGTTCAACACGACTTAGCCAATGTTGGTTGAAACTTCTACTGTCTGACTGCAGGCATTTCATTTTAGACATATTTAAGTACAGTACAATTTTGGAGAAAAAAAATTTCTGGTAACAATTATATCAACCCCATATGCAAAAAAAAGCTTAAGATGTGACTTCACTGAAACTCTTTTTCAAAGTACATGTGACCTCCACAATGAATATGGGTTCTATAACTTCAGGGCCTAGGACCTGGTATGATCTCAGTCACAAATAACATAGAGGTTACCAGGCTATAAAGTACATGTACATAAAGTAAAATGCATTCCCCCTAAGAATGGGTTATATTCACCAAGAAACAATGCTAAAGATAAAGGTCTAGGGAGGAAGGGTCTGGGATAAACATAATAGTCTGGGGCATTTGGGTATGGCTTATCCCTACAATAAAAGAGATTACCTGGCTATTAATTACACCCACTCCCAGCCTTCTAGGTAGAGACAGGTGAACATCCCTTCCATTGAAGATAAGTCTGTGTGTATAACATTGCTAGTTTCTCTAGTGCTCATCTGTCAGCATGAGGACCCCATGCTCTCTATAGTCATCTGAATAAAATTAAACAGAAAAACATAAGAACTAAATGACATCTTACATCAAATGGACATAATAAATATACACATAATATTAAACCCAAATACCAAAGAATAACTCAGCATAACATAGAAGCTCCTATAAAATGACAAGATGAATCAAAAAATAAACCATAATAAATACAGAAAAAGATAAAGTAATTCCACATATCCAATCTGACCATTATGGAGCAAAGCTTTAAATCAATAGCAAATACAACTTCAATTTGTATATAAACTCATTGAGGCTAAATGACTCATTACTAAATGATGAGTGGGCAAAGAAGAAATCAAGAAAGGAATCAAAATATTCTTGGAACTAAATAAAAATGAAAACACAACACAACAAAACCCCTGGGACACATTAAAAGCAGTCCTCAGTGGGGGAGTTTATAGTCCTATGAGTCTACATTAAAAGATCAAAAACAAAAAGCATAAATAAATGACTTAATGAGGCAACCAACAATTTGAAAAACAAAATCAAATCAACTCCAACCACCACACACCCAGACTGAAAGAAATAATAAAAATCAAAAGTTAATGAAATATAAACAACTACAAAGAAACAAAAACAAAGAATCAATGAGTCTAAGAACTGGTTCTTTGAGAAGATAAACAAGATGGAAAGACCTTTGTCCCAACTAACCGAAAGAAAGAAAGAGCGGCTCCAAATCAACAGGAATAGAAATCAACAGGGAAGCATTACAACAGACACCAAAGCAATTCTGAAAAGCACCATGGAACACTTTAAAAATCTAACCCCATTAAGTTGAAAATCTAAAGTAAATGCATGAATTTCTTGATTCATTCAAACTACTAAGCTAAACCAAAAAGAGAGCAGTAACCTAAAGAGATCCTAACAAAGGAGGAGATTGAAGCAGTAATAAAATAACTTTTGACTAAAAGAAGTCCAGGCTCAGGTGGATTTACAACTGAATTTTACCAGACTTTAAGAGAACTACAACTAATCCTTCTTAAACTCTTCAAAAAGATAGAAGCAGAAGGATCACCCCAAACTCACCCTATTACCCAAATCTTCTGCCATGGTCAAGTTGGCTTTATCCTTGAAATGCAGGATTGGTTCAACAAATATGTCGCTAATTATATTCAATCATATAAATGGCCTTAAAAATTAAAAATCATGTGATCATCTCAATAGAGATAGAAAAGGCCTTTGATCAAATCCAACATGCCTTCATGATAAATTCATAGAGAATGTAGGAATAGTGGGAACATATCTCAACATAATAAAAGTTATATTTGAAAAACCCACAGCCAACATCATACTAAATAGAGAAAAGCTTGAAGAAATTGCACTGAAATCAGAAATGAGGCAAGGATGTCTACTACACCTAATCCTTTGCAATATTGTACTCAATGTACTAATTATAGTAAATAGTAAGGCAAGAAAAGAAAATTAAATGGGTACAAATAAGAAAAGAATAAATAATTGATTTCTATTTTCAGATGACATTATACTATAGAGATCAAAATGTTTACCAGAATATTTCTAGAAATGATAAGCCAATTCAGCAATGTGACAAGATACAGAATCAACTTGTACAAATCAGTAGCTCTCCTATACATCAACAATAAATATAAAGAGAAGGAGATCACAGATGTAATACCATTCCCCATAGTATTAAAGAAAATAAAATATCTAAGAGTAAACCTAACGGAGGAGATGAAGGGTTTCTGCAATGAAAACTTCAAACATCAGAAAAGACAGCTAAAAAAAGACCTTAGAAAATGGAAAGATATCCCATGCTCCTGGAGAGGTAGAATTAATATTGTGAAAATGACTATTTTACCAAAAGCAATATACAGATTCAATGTAAGCCCAATCAAAATATCCACAACATTCTTCACATAAATAGAAGAAAACCCTAAAATTCCTAAATAATAAGGTGGGGAAAAGTACCCAAATCAATCCTAAGCAAAAAATCACTAGAGAGTTTACTATTCCAGACTTCAAAACAATGCTAGGGAAATAAAATAAATACAGCACTGGCACAAAATAGATGTATAGACCAATGGAATAAAATAGAAGACACAAATGTACAGAAAGAAAGTTTTGATTTAATAATAGGCAAATGACCCAATCAGAAAGATATCTGTCAAGGAGAATAATCAAATAACCAATAAAATTCCAATGATGAAAATATTTTTTAAAAATGAGCAAATGTTGGTGAAAATGTGGTAAAAGTAGAATTGTGTTGTGGATGCAAGTCATTATAACTGTCGTGGAAAACAATATGAAATTCTTTCCAAAATCTTTGTATAGATCTATCTGATGATCCAGAAGCCCCACTTCTGAGAATACACATTTCAGTCAGTGTTCTATTTCCATGAAGGGACACCCTGATCACAGCAACTCTTAAAAAGGAAATCATTTGACTGGGGGCTTCTTAGGGGTTTCAGAGGTTTAGTCCATTATCATCATGGTGGGGAGCATGGTAGCATGTAGGCAGACATAGTGTTGGCGAAGTAGCTGAAAGTTCTACATCAGAATCTTCAGGCAATAGGAACAGAAAGCCACTGTGTAGCTGGAAGTTTCTCTGGTCCTGCCCGGTCCTGCGATCAGGAAGAATCTCTTCCACACATGTCTCACAGCTGCTTGGTCCCAAGTAAACATACAGAGGCTTCATATTATTTACAAACTGTATGCCCTATGGCAGGCCTCTTGCTAGCTAGCTCTTATATCTTAAATTTGCACATTTCTATTAATCTATGTTTTGTTCCTTGACTTTACAGGTCTGCTGGCATGCTGCTCCTTGGGCAGCAGGCTGGCACCTCCCCAGACTCTGCCTTTCTCTTTCCTCTCTCCTTGGATTTGCCACCTGCCTCTAGCTGCCTTGCCATAAGCCAAAGCAGCTTATTTATTAAGCAGTGGGAACAGCATATATTCACAGCATATAGAAAGATTTCCCCCAGTACTTCCTCTTTTCTCTCTACTCAAAAAGGGAGGTTTTAGCTTTAATATAGTAAAATTATATATAACAAACAGTTATCAAGCAAGAATTACAGTTACAATATCTAGTCTATTTGTATTTGGAAAATTAAAGAAAATATTTTATCATCTATCCTATATTTGTGAGTCTAAAGTTTCATATCTAATCTTTTATCATAACCAAGAAAAATTATAATTATATCTATCTAGTCTTCAACTACATCAAAGACCTCAGAAGGATATAATATTACCTAAGTAAACAGGAAGAGCATTGTAAGCAACTTTCAAAATTCTGAAAATGGCAGAGACAGCTGACTGCCTAGGCAGTCATCCAAAGTTCTTCTGCAATGTTGGGGCACTCATCTTCAGGCTATAGGCCTAGAGTCTCTCACTTGCTTCTCCCTATGTCCTGCAGAATGTTTGGCAGTCTCTTTTGTGAAGCAAGAACCTGAAGGACCATCTTGCCTTGTTTTGGCAAAATTTAGTGGTCACTTTTCTATGGGTCCTGATGTCCAGTTTATATAACATATTGTCAAGCAGTCCAGGCAAGAGCAGTTCTTTGCCAAGCAGGCTATTTTGTGCCAAGAAGAAGATAAACTTCATGTGGAGTGTCTTTGATGCCCATCTTCCTCAGTAAATCAGTGCTGCCAGGAGCAGACATGTCTCATTGTCCAGAAAGTCTAAGTTTTTAAAACACTTTAAATGCCATATTCTGTATGTCTTTGAAGTATTTGAAGATTATCTACCTAATTGAAATGTATCTATGCAAACCTAGAAAACTTAACTAATATGACTATAAGTGTGATTATCATAGATGACTAATTATTAATCTGTATTTTCTAATTATACATTACATTTTAAATGAGTTGCATAAACACAATACCTTAAATAAGAGCAGATATATATATATATATATATATAGTATAACAAAATTAACTTAAAATATGTGTCAATAAATGAAAATCCATAGCAATGTAAAACATTTTAAATAAGTTGTTGCTCCTTAAAAGTAGATTCAATAATCTACCCTTTTATCCCATAATATCTATATCACCACTGGGCATGGCTTGAGCTCTTGAAAACCTTAAATCCCATATTCAGTGATATATGTCCTCCAACAAAGCCACACCTCCTAATCCCTCTCAAGTAGCACCACTCCCTAGTGATGAAGCATGTAAATCTATGAGCTTCTGGGGACCATTTTTCTTCAAACCTCCACAACACACAAAGACATCAGAATCAATACATCCAATAGACATGTGTACTTTCATATATAGTAACTGTATTCATAATAGCCAAGATATAGAATCAGCATATGTACTCATCAATGTAAGAATTAATAAGAAAAAATAATATATACATCCATATACACAATGGAATATTCTTCAGCCCTAAAAATAATGAACTCTTGTCATTTTCAGTGATATGAATGGAAGACATTACATTACATCAACAAGCCAAGTGGAGAAAAACGAATTCTGCCTGTTCTCACTTAATGTATAAACTGGTGCTGATTTCAAAGAAGTACACAAGAGAAATGTGATCATCAAATGTGGAAGAATGTGAAGAACAATATGGTGAATGGATGCAGGAATACAGTTGGATAAGAAAAATAACCTCCATTGTTTTGCAGCACATTAAGTAAAATAATAATGACTGATAATAATTAACCAACCTTTAAGGGTCTTTTGAAAGTTTTAAATATAAAGAAATGGTGTATGTTTGAGGTTACTTACATTTGATTATTACATTGAACATACACATACATATTGAAATTTCTCACTGATCTCACAAATATGCACAATTACTATGTATCATGTGTGTGTGTGTGTGTGTGATTTCACTGATACTTTTAAATAATACATATGTGTATCAATTACAACAGCCTAGTGACAAGAGACCACTGTAATTGAAAGTGTAGAACGTAGAAGTAGACTTCATCAATTCAAATCTGTATGAGTCTTATTGTTCATAAGCTTCATGAACTTGGCAAGTCATTTAATCTCTTGGTCCCTGGGTTTTTCATATGCCAAATGAGAAAATTTGAAATTTTCTGTGTTGAAATTTAAGTGGAGCAAAATAAGTGACATATTTACAGCATTTAGATGAGGTCTGGGATATGGAAGCACTCAGGGTGTTAGTTGTTTTTATTATTACACTATGTTGAATTTACTTCAGTCCCAAATAACATAAAAGGTCAATCAACACAGCTAAAACATATGTTTCCAATGCAAATCACAAATAGACTCTGACCTCCACAGGTGAAGGGTGAAGAATACAGAATAAAGAACAGCTGTTCTATACCCAGGGCCCTCTCTGCTTTTTTTCTCCTGCCACAGACATGTAGAACTGTAGATGGAACATGGATAACACGACACAAAGAAAATGAAGCAGAAGCTACATCCCCAGTGGAGGCACTGCCCACACCGAGCAGTCTATGAGACAGTGGCTGTACATAGCCACAAATATGAAAGTATTTCCTTTATTGCCCTTGACAGAAGAGTTCACCAATCCTGCTGTAACTAAATACCTCAACCCCAACTCAGTTTGACCTTCAAGACTGCCTGAGCTGGAACCCCATATCACTACTATCTCAGCCCCCATTTGATCCTACTAATGAAGCCATTAATAAGATTACACCTCCTCTAATGGGTTGCCTAAGAAAAGAGAGAGGCAGCCTATTGATAGTGAGAGTATCTGAAGATATCTACTGGACTTTTAGAAAGGATGGATCTTTTTTAGTCTAATTAGCTAATCCACCTCTTTCTTCCCATCTGTTTATACATTCAGCATCCCTGGAGGCAAGCGCCTAATTTAGCAGACATAAGGATAGCCCAGCCTTCATTCTTCTAATTCTTTTTAATTTGTTCTGTATTAAGCCACTTTTTTTTTTAAAGATTGAACTGAATGCCCTCCTCCCCCACTTCCAGATGCATTTTATTTCTTTTATCAAGAATAGACTGTCAAAAGCAATGGGCAAGAGACAGAGTTTCCATAATGTCTGGTTGACAGTAATGACAGGGGAGAGAAATAAGACAAACTTCCTCTCCCTGCCTCACCATCTTGACATTTAAGTAAGAAACATAATGAATGACATGCTTAAAAACAAATAACAAGTTATGAAGACTTTAACAAAGGCAATAGTTAAACTACGTTGACCCCAACGTTAAAATCGGCCTGACAGCCAGCGGTCTGCTGGAGCCACCCAACCCTGCATTTCTCCTATGAGAGTCTGTTTCCAGGCACCTGACCTCATCCCAAACCATTTATTCCTTCTCTATATACTTTACCTTGGCCAGGAATGGCCTTTTCCCTTCATTCTTTTTTTTTCTTTCTTTTTTTCTTTTTTCTTTTTGTATTTTTTTTCCTTTTATTTTATTTTACAATACCATTCAGTTCTACATATCAGCCACGGATTCCCTTGTTTTCCCCCCTCCTGCCCCTGCCCCTTCCCCCCCAGCCCACCCCCCATTCCCACCTCCTCCAGGGCAAAGCCTCCCCCGAGGACTGAGATCAACCTGGTAGACTCAGTCCAGGCAGGTCCAGTCCCCTCCTCCCAGACTGAGCCAAGTGTCCCTGCATAAGCCCCAGTTTTCAAACAGCCAACTCATGCAATGAGCACAGGACCTGGTACCACTGCCTAGATGCCTCCCAAACAGATCAAGCCAATCAACTGTCTCACCTATTCAGAGGGCCTGATCCAGTTGGGGGCTCCTCAGCCTTTGGTTCATAGTTCATGTGTTTCCATTCGTTTGGCTATTTGTCCCTGTGCTTTATCCAACCTTGGTTTCAACAATTCTTGCTCATATAAACCCTCCTCTTTCTCGCTAATTAGACTCCCAGCGCTCCACCCGGGGCCTAGCCATGGATCTCTGCATCCAGATCCCTCAGTCGTTGGATGGGGTTTCTGGCAAGACTATTAGGGTGTTTGGCCATCCCATCACCAGAGTAGGTCAGTCCCAGCTGTCTCTCGACCATAAGCTCTAGAACAAGAAGAAGCAAAGTCTCCCAGGAAGAATAGACGCCAGGAAATTATCAAAGTGAGAGGTGAAATCAATAAAATAGAAACAAAGAGAACAATACAAAAAAAATTTCCCTTCATTCTTAGGGACATTTTTTTCCAGGCTTCATTAAGACTAAATGAAGAATTTCCAGCCCAGGTTCAAATTATAGACCACAGTGTAGTATTATGACCTCATAGAAGACATTATCATGTTGGTTATTGACATTGGCAAATCTCTGAAAACCTTGTAATGACCCTTAACCTATAAATGATGACAGTCTTAACCTATCTATCTGGCAATGTTTTAAAACATTGCTATTTCTGACATCATTTAACTCCCCGAGATACCTCTGAATTGTCCACCATTCTGAAATAGAACTTTTGTGATTATGCTTTGTTCAAGACCTAATTTAAAGTAACTTTCTCCATGGACGCTTCCTCGACAGCTTCAGACAGGAAGAGCTGCATTTCCTCCAAGCCCCTTAACATTTGCTGTCTTCATAAGTCACATGCCAATTATATTCTGCAATATTTTACCTGGTCATCTTATCCCTTGAATTGTATCATTTCTTAGTATTCTGTTAGGGTTCCAGATCAATAGGAAGCTCCAGAAGCCATGTCTTAATCTTTCATAGTCTCCAGAACCTGGCAGAATGCTGCACACTTAACAGGTGCTAAGTAAATGCTATCAGACATTATTGATTGATTAATAAGCTCATGAACTAGGACTGCTTTTCTGTACATGGCTGGGCTCCTTTTAATTTTATTTAAATGATGGTTCTGAAAAGTTGTGGATTATTAAAATCACCTGAAGAATTTTCTAAACTCCAGTTGCCAAGATGGCACCAATATAAATGAAATCCAAAGGCCTCGGAGGGGAAGTCAAACATATTATCTAAGGATGATATCAGTGTGCGGTAACGTCTGACACTAAGCATGTTGACATTAACTGCTAAAGTTGATGCTCCCTTTACCTTTCAGTGTCAACTTGTATTTCTTCAATGAAGAGCGTTGGCACTGTGTATAAAGAGGTGAGCAAAATAGAAATAGCTACCACAGGCATGGAACATACAAGCTAGTAACTCGCAAACCTCGAGCCTTTTCTGTTGCTAACATTCAAGTCATGTATTAATGCTCTTAATGACTGTGCTAGGGCCTGCACCATTCACATTTACTTACCTCCATTTTGTCAGCGATAATTCACTTTTCCTTTCTATTATAAACATCCTTAAGGCAAGCCTGAGCCCTAACTGTATATTCTACACAACAGCCTCAAAGACCAGAGAAATTACACATATACAGTTGAAAATAATTATATATACAATGATTATTATGATGATGCCAGAAGGAGTGATCAGAGGAAACTATTTAGAAAATCGTTTAAATTTCCCAAATCCTTTCAAATGGGTTTTGGAAAAAAACAGAGAAAGATCTTTTGTATTTATTTCTTTTAATTTCCCAAAGAAGTTAAGATTCTCTGGTTTTCATTAAATCTTAAATTAAAGTGATCAGTATTTTATAAGCCTTATTTACTGCACTTAAAAATGAATTAGATGGATAAATCCTAAGTTGATACATAGAAATGTTTGTGTATTATTCATGCAAGCTTGCTAATTGGAAGACTATTCTACAGCAAACCCACTGAAAAGACAAAAAATGAAGTTACTTTAACCTAAATTATCAGATTTTTCTGAGCTTGAATCTTTAACCACTCACAGTTCTTTGATTAATCCACCCCTTCTCTGTCTCATTTTTATACTTCTGATTATTTTTCATTGCAGTGTTCTGGGAGCCCATTTCACATGCTCTCCACCCTAGAAGAGAGGATGTGAGAACCGGAAAGAGTCTGGTGCCAGATCATTTTGCTAATGGAAGATAATTATTGTGATTATCTCATCCTTGCTTAAAAGCTCTAATGGTACCAAGCAGCCTCTGTGACAGGGTGAAGTTTCAACCAAAATATGTTGACTGTCTTTGTGGAAAAACTTGTCATATTCCCCAAATGGAGAAAGACTATAGATAACTCTTAAGGAAGACACGTAGGAGAGGCATCATAGATAGAGGACTCACTTGGGCCATCAGCCTCAGATCCCAGCTCTGATCTAAGACTTCATTACACTATGACCTTGACTGACTGGGTTCTGAAATCTTTTGGGATTTTCATTTGTTCCCTTGTGTAAGAAGACACATTTAAAATGGTGTTAAGAGTATTATTTGTGATTTTAGAAATGTATTGTAGTTATTTATAAAGGTATACATATACACTTTATAAATTTAAGAGGTTGTTCTTATAACTTAGTGAGTGTCGAATTCTGTAACAAACGCTTCACTTCTTCATACCAATCATGCTAAATATTTCTACTTCCGATAAGCAAAAGTCACAGCTCTGTTCTTACAAGATGTGCAGCCTCAGGCAAGTTACTTAACCTCCCACAGCTCCCACTTTTATCATCATTAAAGTAGGCACTAATTATTTCTGTCTTAGAAAAGGCTGAAATTCATCTTGTGACCGAGGCATAACATTGATACCAAACCTGATGAATACAATTCTGCACACTGTCAAAAAAAAGCCTTACCTGACAGTTTTGCATATGAATGCCGAGGCAATGGAAAAATTTAAAGTATTAATTCTATAGTATATCAGAAGCAAAAAACACAATGACCACATTTAAGATAAATGTGATGCCAACCAGGAAATCATTTTAAAATGAATAAGCTAGAATACCTTTACCCCAAAATAAAATCTCTTAAAAATTAAAGCAATTATTTGCTAACTTGGGAAGACAAATTGAGCAGAATTAGGAGAGTAAGAGATCAATTATTCTAAGCCAAATATGAGTGACTATGGCCTGGGAAAATGGGTTTTGGTTGCCGCAAATAATGTACTTCAAATTAAACAGAATTTTAGTAACAGTGGACAATAAGCAAATTATTTTCAAGCTTCCAAAATATTCAGGAATTTATATCATAAAGGTAATTTTAGTTTAGTAAGAATCTAATAAAATGTATTGCTACAACTGTAAAGGGATCAAGGGAAGGCAAAGTTAGACCCTCACTTAACTCCCAACTCAATGCTTATAGGAACAATCAACTAGAAATGTTTAAAATAAATCAGAGGTAAAATATAAAAGGTGACAATTAAAAAATATTGTAAAAAAAGTATGCACATTTCCTTGTTGTTTTGGTGAGGGTAAGGCCTTTAGTATTTGTACAGATACCATGAGTAATATGTATGTAACTCATAGTAATCACACAGTGGGAAATCTATGCACAAAACACAAGAAAAGAGGAATCAAATTAAAAATATTATTGGTAACTGCTGTTGGTGTTGTACACCACCTTTGCTAAGCAGTTTTACTTAGCAGCAAAGATGCCCCCTGTTTTGAATTTTTATGTGGGTACAGTGAACCTCCAAACCAAGGAAACACCGTTTGTGGTGCGGAGACCAGTGCCCCATCAGCAATGGGGTGGAGAATGAGCTAAGGGACTATGCTAAGGAAGAATGGCACCTGGCACTCACGGCTGTCTGCCTGGCGATGTCAGTTCTGACAGCGGAATGTGCCACGGCCTTTAGCCTTTGTGACCTTCCGTGTCCCTCAGAGAAGGAAGTGAAAACATACTCTTCCTTTTCCAACATGGCCTCTAGACGCTCATAAAAGGAAAACTGATGATTGAAGGTAACCCCCCCTTTTTCAAGTAACTCAAGTGTCTCCACAAAATGCTGGTTTCCACTGAGGAAACAAAATCCCACTTAACTGGCTTAGAACTCATAAAGAAATTGGCTTTTATTCTTTTCTCATGCCTTCGTTCACTGTATTTCACAGTTTTTATTCTGTGCAAGCCTGTGAATTAGAGGCTCGGCCCTCAACTGGTGACAGTGTTTGGAGAGGTGAGAGAACCTTTAGGAGGCAGCCTTGCTGGAGCCCAGGGAAATGCCTTGAAGATTAGTCTGCCCTTGACCTCTTCCAGCCTCCTCACTGCTTCCTCACTGCCATGAAACAAGCAGCTTGCTACCATGCCTGCCCTTTCTTTTAGGCCATCATGTCTCACCACTGGGACCCAAGCAATGGAGCCAGCAACCACAGACTGTGACCTCTGACCTCTGAAACGATAAGCACAAATCAATCACATCGCCTTAAAATTGTTCCTAACTAATACAACTGGGTGTGTTTATCCAGTGCTTGGGATATCTGTGTACAGAACATACTCAAAGCCTTTCTTATCAAAAGAAAACAGTAGACAACATTTTGAACTACCTAAATTCTCAAGTGGAATAAAAAGGCTTAACCTTTGACACACGGACTGAATTTTTTTTCCTGTAATGTATTCAATAAATTTTCATGCCTAAGTTAAAGCAACATGTGTCATTAAGTTGGTCATCTAACAGCTTAAGATGACCTAGAGGGTTTGGATTTCTCAGCCTTCTACCAAAAAGCTGAAATGCAAAGCCTATTTGAAAGTAGACAAAGGCTTGGATGTGTCACAGAAGCATTTGGTTTTGTGAATGGGGAATATGAGGATGTTTGAATGGGAACAAACCTCTGAACATGATTTGTATTATATTTTAAAAACATTTTTGTAGAACCAGTTATTACAAATGTTTGTTTATTTGTTTATTTATTTGTTTATTTATTTACTTTGCCAATAGAGTTGGCATTGAAAGTTGACCACTATGTGAGAGTGCATAGTAAGAGATTATTTTCCCATGATTTTGCTGGACCAGAAGACAGAGGAGAAATAATTTTAATGCAGTGGGAATGGTGATTTAAACAAAGATGTTTGTTTTTCAAAATCATTAAGTGAGATAGTATGAAAAACATTTTAACAGAATTTTCACTTTATTGAAAACATGAAACAGATAATTCCAAAATACACTAAATGTAATAAATAAATAACTTGATTTTTTTCTACCCCACATCCTGGTGACCCAGTAGATTAAAAGGGAATAAATAAATGAGAAATCCTCACACTGCCAGTTTCTTTCTCTGCTTCTGGCCTCTGGATGTAAGCTGTGCAACCTTACTGTGCCCTACACCATGATGAACAGAACCGCAGCAACCATGAAGCAGAAGAATCCTTTCTTTCATCATTTTTTTCTGTGAGGTGTTTTACATAACAATGAAAAGCCTGGCTAACACGGTGTCCACTTTTGTATGACTTGGCAGAGGACTGATGGACACTCTTTCAATATGGAAATGTACATACCTGGACACTGGGAAGTTTTCTTACATAATTTACCACATTCTCCCATCAATTTTGTTCTTTTCTGAATCCTACTGTCTGGTAGCTGACCTATTAGAATGCCCCTGCATTACTCCTTCCATTACTTTTTGCTGAATATGTACCTTCACCAATATAATGTTAATGTGATTGCTAAAAAGATATTCTGAATCTATCTTTTTACTCTCTTACTGTGTATTCATTCTCAATACACTAATTTTAATTTGCTGTTTTCCCTAAAAGTACATTTTAAGTGGCACTCCAGTTGGAGATCACAGATAAATGTTTTTCTACTACCTGTTGAAGAACGCTAATGAAGCTCTGTATGTCTGTCATCCACTATATGTGGTGTTGGCTTGTCTAGAATTATGACTGATGGTCCTTGGCTATTTGTTCAAATGAAAGAGTGGGTCATCCAGAAACAGAATGGCCATCAACTCTTTCCATAATTATTTTCTCTTTTATTAGTTTCCCAAGAAAAATACTCAGTTTCCCCATGAATGGAACTAGCATGGCTTGCCTTATTCCTAGAGTTTAATGATGGGAGTAATTTGAGGATTTCAGAGTTTCTAAAAATATCTTACCCTATTCTGGATTTATCAGTGTGATATCAATGTTGATGTGATAAGCACAGTAAAGGTCTTCTTATTCCTGAAGCTAAACCTCTATCTCCTGTGTCTGGGAGAGAAGTGTAATGTGTGAGATTTTAGTTACAAATTAGTAGCTCATTAAACTTTTGAGGCAGTCTTATTTTTAATTCACCCACCACTATGACACAGAGTTGGCAGTGCCAAGTTTTGCCCTCTTTGGGATCCACTGTATCATTCAAAATCATTTCAGCTCCTCCCACTGTTTGCATACCCCTTTTGATAGTCTCCTAAATCAATCACCACACCCCATAAGCTGCTTCCAAGATGTGAGTGCCTTTGACTTTTCTTGTGTTCTTTGTCCTCTATGAATGGACAAAAGCTATCAATCTCTTTTAATCCCTGGACTGTTTAGTGAAACTTTTAGAAGAAATAGTGATAAATGCTCAACTTTGATCTATCATATTTAATAAGAACTAAAGGAGAAATTTTTAAAGCAATATAAGACTAAATTAGAAATTGAGTCTCCAATGAGTCATGATCATTTAACTTCATACTGACAATCATTAAACAATCACGTTCTCTCTAAAATACAATGCTTTTTTTTTCCTGGCAATACATTTAACCACACCCCTCCAGAAACAGCCAAATTCAGTCTGAAAGTGCCAGAGTCTAAAGGGAGATCTTATTCAAATGAAGGTCATAAATAATGGCTTGTTGAGTTTCCAGATCCTTTGAGAGGAAGCTAAAGAAAACAGTGCCTCCTTGCCAATAAATATTTAAAAGTACTATTAAAATGATGAAGTTTAAAATGCCATGAGAAATTATATCAAGATATAAGTAATTTCTACCCAATGTCTGGACAGTATATTTTTGGATATTCTACTTTGGGTTTCAAATGAAGGGAAGTAAAATCAGAGAGATCACAAGATTTGATATTTGAAAACAGGTATTCATAATTTTAAGATAGTTCCTTCATAATTTTGTCTTCTCACCTTAAAGAAGAAAATCAAAGCAAAGCATGGCTGACCATTTGGTATTGGATAACCGATTGGTGTGCTCTTCCCTGGGGAAGACTATTTCTCCTTTCCTCAGCATTCCTTAGTTGCCTGTCGTTCTTTGTCTAGGGTTGAGGCCTCCTGAGCTTTTCCTTGTCCATGTGAGCAAGTCTACTGTTGTTGTACTGATAATATTTAGGCAACATGAAAGTGAGCCCACATGAATGTCACTTCTCTGACATTTCTGGGAGACCTAACCTCACAGGAAAGTTCCTGTTCCTCTGGCTCTTACAATCTTTCTATTCTTTCTTCCACAGTGTTTCCTGAGCCTTAAGTGCAGAATATCAAAGGGTCAGCACTGAAAGCATACACACAACTAGCAATATACGAAATGAGACAGTTGTATTTTTATATTTAGGAGTACACACACAAACACACACACACACATATACAGGCTTGTACCCATCTATGTATATATGTGTATATATACATATATGTGTGTGTGTGTGTGTGTGTAACAACAATTAAAGAAAAAGAGTCCAAGAATTTGGAAAAGAATAAGAATGGGGTACATGAGGAGGTTTGGAGGGAGGAAAATGAAAGTAGAAAATTGCATAATTATGTATCTCAAAAAATAGAAAAATATTAAATAAAACAAGGAATTAGATGTTTTCATTTTGTTCAGGAACTAAGTTTTCTCCTACTATCACCTTGAGATTTGAAATGTCAGAGTCAGAAGGCTACTTGGGAAACCATTCTTTTCAGAAATTTATGAGACATCCCTTCCAACATGCCACATACTGGGTCCTGTAGGAACATTTCAATGAATTAAATTAAAACAATTGGCTTCCGGAAATAAAATTTAAGTAAACACCAGCATTAAACAGCCATGACAGACAGAGGGGAATTATTAATGCTAAGGTTTTTTACTCCCTTTATTATCCTCTAGGTTTTTCCTGTCAGAAGCTTGGCACACACCCTCCACATTAGTAAGAGATGAGAAAATGTGGAATATAGTGAGAGATTGTGATCATATTATATTGCAAGGGTATTACTCATTTTGCCAAAGGTTCGGGTACTAAATCCTGAGGCTGTCCGGAGACCGACCAACAGCTCCCACCAATCGATGTCCACATACAATCTGTCTTTCAGCGTCTGCACAACACGTTGAAACATAAAGGATGCTGCTGCTTCTGGCTTTGCATCCATACTCCAATAAACAACACCTGTCACAGACAGCAGCTCTTAAAGGGCCACCATCTTCTCTAACGAGCCATCACTGAGGCTGAAGGGAAGGGTCTCATCCTGCCAAACTTCAAAAGATCTCTGCATAGGGTATGGTTCACCCTGTTCTTCTACGGTCTCTGAGCATCCAGGTGAAGGAGTTGCAAAGAGAAATCTGTTTTGACATTATGGTTTTAATGGTTCCAAAGTAAAATATTTTTTATTTTGACAGCTAATTTGAAGACCTGCTGAATATGTCTTAGAATAGACAGCGAAAATCATCATTACGATGAGTATTTTTACCCTATTTTTCTGTAGGAAGTTATGTCTAAGAGGAAAACATGAAACAGATTTCTCCCAAATTAACATTATTTCTAAATGAAAGAAAAGTCTAAAGAGAGTTCAAAAATGTCTGCCTTCACTTGTTCATAGAGATTCATTCTACCCCTCAATACTCAATAATGCTAACAGCTACTTATTCTAAAACAGGCAAGGCAAATACTTATAACTTATTTGGAAACAATTATCTCTCATATACAGAGAGGTGATGAAACACTAAAAGAAAATACCCATAGTTTCTACTCGTTGCCATTCCTCATCCAATAGCTCCTTTTTATTTTTAATGGATTTCTGGTTTCCTACACTGTTCTAAGTAATACACTTCTGAGACAGTTAATCTGAATTGTCACCATGAGGAGACCTAGAATCACTGGGAAGATGAGCCCAGGAGCTGTGGAGAATTAGCTTGATTAGGTTAATAGAATTGGAAATACTTGCCCTCTAAGGGTAGCACCATTCCTTGGGATGGGATTGTAAATTTTATACAAAGAAATAAAATGACCTAAATACAAACTCTCACCATTCCCAGTTTTTCTTCACACTGTGGATGCAATGTCACTGCTGCCTTAAGCTCTGGCCACTGCGACTTCCTCAACAGGGTGGAATATAACCTTGAGTTATGAGCCAAAATAAATCCTTTTCTCCTTAAATTGCTCTTATCAGTGTTTTATCATAGCAAAAGGAAAAGTTACTTAGCCAACTTACAATAACTATATCATTACCAGATGTTTAATGAGACATTAAAAATAAATGAAATTTTCCATGTCTCTTAAAACCAAATACAAGCATCTCCAGAATGGTATAACACAACATCATTAATGTCACATGAGTACCACACTGAAAGACATTCATCTTCCCTGAATATTCTCACAGACTGACCCTGAATGGGTAGGTAGATGAACATATGGGTACATAAATCAGAGAAAAAATAAGCAAGCATTCCAAGGCAGTTGTGTCTTTTATCTATCTATCTATCTATCTATCTATCTATCTATCTATCTATCTATCATCTATCTATTCATTTATTTAATTTTTTTCATTTTACATACCAACCATAGTTCCCCCTCCCTCTACTTCTCCCCCATCCTCCCTGCCTCGCCCCCACCCCACTCCCCATCTACTCCTCAGAGGGGGTTCAAGGCCAACCTGGTATGCGGAGTGAGTTCCAGCACAACCAGGACTGTTTCACAGAGAAACCCTGTCTCAAAAAAAAAAAAAGAAAAGAAAAGAAGAAGAAAAAAGCCACAGGTGGCTGTGTCTTGATATCTATCTATTATGTTATTGATGTTTTACATGATAGAAATATGTAGTCCTGAGTAAGACAACTTTTAAAGTTATAAATGCCCTAGAGATCGTCTATTTCAAGCTCTCAAATTTACAAGAGGAGATGATCCTCAGAGTGTTGAAAACTCATTCACTCAAGGAGTAAAACTCAGTCAACAGTGGAGCAAGGATGACTTCCAATTCTTGTTTCTGATCTAGTGCTTGATACTAGGCAACACAAGCTTTCTTTGCACTGATCTCTAAGAATCTCATCCAAAAAAAGGGTCCAGAGTTTGATTGTATTTACCCTGTTTTCCTATTGAAGGGCCCTGGAAACTTTTAAAAGAAAAGAAATTTCCTATCTCTGTCAGTAGTTTTCTTATAAAAAATAAAGCTACTTACTGAGATCTCTGAATGACACCAATAAATAAATAAATAAATAATGAATAATAAATAAATAAAAATATTTTTTTAAAAAGCCTTCTGCAGGAGTTGTAGAGTTTATAGTGTCTGATCTGGGGCTGGAGGTACCAGTAACCTGAATGGGGTCCTTATTAATGACAGAAAATATATAACAGCATTGTATCCATTCAGCGCCATTCAACATCATAGGTGTGCTGTGTCTTGGGAGAGGCTTGTTTTCCCCACTTGGGGAAGGAAATGTTTTCATGACATCCCAGTATCCTTACTAATCGGTATTATTGGAAACACGTCAGTTGTGCACTACCAGGCAGCTCTATGGCAGCAGTGAAGGCCTTCCCTGGAAGAACTATTGAACTTTTGTATGATGGAGCAGGCCCTCCAGAAATGCTCTCTTCTGTACAACTGCTAAGAGCATTGGAACTAGCATTTATTATTTAAAAAAGAAACTCATTAAAAGAATGGAATGCTCAAGATCACAGGAGTAGAAGAAGTACGGTGGTACTCTTCATGAAATTCAAAAGACAGAGCAAGTAAAAGCCATGATAGAGAAAGAAATTGTACATAATTCTAGCCTCATAGTCATAAAAAAAAAAAAAAAAAAAAACCTTCACGGTAGACTTTTAAAGCTATTTCTAAATGAATTTCTTAATCTAATGTCTATAGCAATGAAAAACAAGACACTGGTTTTACAATTTTCAATTTATATTAATTCAAACTGACAGGAATTAAGAGCAAAGCAACCTCATTCTGCACTTAGTTAGTCAGGGTTATAAGCTTAAGGATGTCATAGAACCAGAAGTCAGCTCCAACAACATCTAGGTTTTACAATGAACTCTACACAAACTAGTTTACCAAGAACTTAACACGATTCTTAGAAATATTCACCAGATTTCTCTATTGAAAACAATACTTTAGAATTGTGCTAAAAGATGTAGGGGAGAGCACCTGACTTTATATTGTAGAATGACATATATATGTTCATTATATATATTCATTAATGATATTAGTTAATGACATATATGTATAAATTAATTAATATTGCTTGACTCAGAAAACCCAAAATAAGGAGATAGGGCTATTTCTTTCTCAATATTGTAGTTATCAATGTGTCTCCATATATAACACAATGAGAAAGAGAAGAAATACCTGCTTATTCTCAAAACACTTTTAGAAAATTAATTCACCATTTTCACTTACCTTCATTGACTATAGCTTAGCTATGTAAGTACTCCAAGCTTCAAGGGAGGCTTGTAAATCTAAGATTCATTGTTAGTGGCCACATGCCCATTGAAATAAAAGAACCATGTGCTATGGTTGTTCCTTCTAATTAAATTAGGTGAGAGTTGAGGAATGTTGTTTTATGTGAATTTCTCATCTCCTTTCCTTTATTTTGTTTGAGCTCCAATTCTAAATTCATACGTGTGTTCATGCATGCATGCAAACATACATACATACATGCACACACACATATATGTGCAAACATAGGTAAGAGAGAAAATTCTATGAGCTTCTGTTCCCGTGAGCTCTGGAGCCCTTCCCAAATCAAAATCAATCTCCAAAATTGCCTCCACAACTTCCAGCTTTCCAATCATTCTAATTCTTGTATCTCTTTGCAATGTCTCTTACTTGTAACACATACATCATGTATGCCCTTACATTTGCAGTTGAAACTCTACTAAGGTAAATTGGCAATTTGATTTGGCACAAGTATTTCTTAGTGATAATGCATTATTCTCTGAAACTATCAGAGCCTGGCTTTCAATGCCCCAAGTTTGGCTCTTACCAATTAAAAACCTTGGTCATACATCTGTTGTCCTGGTAGCACATTAAGGAGCCCATTTAATCCACAGGAGCTGACTACAGATACCTTTTCCTTTTCACAAATTCCTTTGCCCCAAAGCCATGAAAAGGTCCCTTATTCTTCAAGAGAGCTGAATGAGTATTTTGATGGGAAAAAAAATGGTTAATATTTTTAAATACATATTAGCTTTCATAACAAACTAGAATCTAAGATTCATCTTAAAGTTAATGGGGGTTAAACGAGCCACTCAGGACCACCAATCTTTTTCTTGTACTTGTACAAGACTGGCAGACCATTCCTGGAAGCAGGGTACATAATAGACAACCCTTTGTTCCACATGTTTGGATGTATTGGATTCTATCCTCCCTCCTTAAGGAAAGGTACCGATTGGTCTACACATTAGTAACAGGCTGCAGAAAATTCCTCCTTTACTTCCAGAAATCTAAAAACTTCCTGGTCTAGTCACCTCACATCCACACGGAGGCTTTTGGGAAGCCACTGTTGTCATTAACATAGTCCTTAGAAGAGAATGAGTGTGCCTGGCTAGCATTGTGATGTGAAGTGTGGGAGGGGACAAGAGGGAGGGTAGAAAAGAAATGGAGCCTTGTAAGATTTGGATGAAGCATGTTCCTCAAGGGGAGCTGGAAGCCAGGTGATACTATTTCACACTACAGTGGATATAAAATAGAGGATCTAGGATCCTTCTGCCCATGTTATGTATGTCGTTCACACATTGCAATTGGAAAAATTAAAATAAAATGTGACCTACTTTAAAAAAAAAAAACTTCCATAATTTTGGCAGCTCTGAACACAGATAGCCATCCAGGGTTTTGATTAAGAATTGGCAGGGTTAAAATAATATTTTATAAAGATTCATCTCTCTTAGGGAAGAGTATTAACATTCCCATTAAAACAACATGAGCTTTTTAAGTGAGTCTGTGTCAGTAAGTCATCTTTCACCTGGGATATAGCTCAGATGCATTAAAAAGAATTTTTCCAGTATTTATCAAGGTAATTTAAAGCACCATGTCTCCCAGGCAGAGTTTTTCTCATGTCTTCAATGGCATTGGTCTTTCTAATAGATTCTGGAGTACGCTTCAGTATATACCCCTTTGATTCTACAGTTCAGCTCCACCTTCATAGTGATCCTCTTGGCACCTTACCTGTGATACCTCAGTAAACCCCCCCACTCTATCCCCTACAGACAAAGAGAAGCTTAAACCAGGATTCCTAAGTGTAGATAAGAACTTAGACCCCTTTTCCCCACGTGGCTGTATCTGCTACAGGGACTTTGGAAAACACAGTCAGGATATTCGACCAAAAGAGTAAAAAGGGAAGCGGGTTAAAATAAATTATATGGTCTGTGCCTTTAAGAACTAGCCTCACAAAGAAAGGGGAGTGCTCCTTCCAACCTCCCTGCTGTGAGTGAGAGATTTGGAAGAGCCTCCCTGGAGGCTTGTAAACTTAGAAAACACCTTACTTTTGCATTCTGTACCTAAAGTCTCCAGTGGTGGCTTTGGGGACAGTGATCTAGGCACAACAAGACCCTCACTCTATTGTCTCAAAAAGGGGGCCTTAGACAAAGATATCTCAATATAGATAGACGCAGGCCAGTTTCAAGTCCCCAGAAATGATGGCACCAGCCCCAGGAACAAAAGAACAGAGTCAGGATGTCTGATGGTAACCAATTAACCACGAGATGCCCCTCTCCAGAGATAACATGACCAGACCCCGGAGATGAGTTGTAAAACTCCTGACAGGGCAAACAGATAAGCTAGAATAAGATAAAGTCCAGGCCCGGGAAAAACTGGACCAATCAAGGATGCACCCTTACTAACCCCCTCCCCTCTAAGAAATTTTATGGGTTTTGCCTATAAAAACTAACTTCCCCAAGAAAGAGGAACTCTTCTCTGCCTCACTTGAGATGGCTTGAGTTGAGTTCCCTGTCATGACTTGTAACAGATAAACCTTGCTTTTGCATTCTGGTATGCTTGTCCTTGGTGGTCTCTCTGGGGGTTACGATCTGGGCACAACATTACCCTCAATGTATATTTTCCTAACAACTTTGCTACCCACATGAAGAACACATTTCTGCCCTGCCCAACCCATGCCTAGAGGAATGCTGTCCCTGCAGAGCAATTTTTCCCCCATCTTCCATTCTCAACCTGATACACCCAACAAGCTCATCTTCCATGCACAGCCCTAACTTGATCTTCAGCATTGGTTGAGTATGGTGCTCTCGCTCTCAAACACTGCATTAGAGTGCATATATCATTGACTGACTTCTGAAGCCCAGCCTTGAAAAACATCATTCCCCTTTCAGAATGGTTCACTGGTTCCAAGTTACTTGCAAAGATGTGCAATGAAGGGTTTGCTAGATCTATACATCTGGATATGATGCTTTAACAAGGAGTTCTCTTACGAAAAATGAAAGGATAAAAATAGACTATTTAAAAACAAGCACAACATATCCCAAGCAGGACTTCAACTTAAGAGCTTCCACAACAGAAAAGTCTAATTCAGGCTTGTAGAAAACATTTGGAAACCAATGGATTGGATGACTCATAACTTTCCTTCTGGATTTCATTTTCTGAGGTTTTTATAGAAGAGCATAATCTCTAATATGCAAAGGTTTCAAAATCCCTACACTTTTAAGACTCAATAAGGTGTTTCTAGTGCCTAACAGTCCAAACTGCTGTAATCTTTCTTTTTTTCTTTCATTTACCTTGCCACACTGACTGCAAAGTTGTTACTATCAGGATACTTTGTCCTGGGACAAACCAAGTAGTCTTTTGAAAGGTAGAGGCTATACTATAATGCATCTGATAATAAAGGACCTTCTTCCGCATAAGGAACTCTTTCTAGTCTGAATAGAATATAACCTTTAAGTGTGTCATAGATGAAAGGGAGTATATCCTGCTCCTTTGAAGACTTAAAAATCATTTTAGAACAAAATGGCTAAAAGCTGACTCCAGCAGAATCAATGAATAAAACTGAGAACTCTGAATGAAACTGAGACATGCTTTGTAAATATGTATTTAAGTATGTGGATACATATACACACACAAAAGAGAGGAGAGGCAGAGGCAGAGACATAAAGAGACAGACAGTGATAAAGACTTAACCACACTGTCTTCAATAAATTTCTAGAACTCATTGGGTGCTATTCTACACACAGATACAGTTTAGTACAGTTAAATGATACAAATTACAAATTAACTCAGGCAAAGAAAGAAATATATGGAACAGAGTCCTGGAAAGTTCCAAGGACAAATCTCCCTGCTGTAGTCTCCCAAAGGAATTATGGAGAGCACTGCCATTCCCCCCAAGCAACAACATGTGAGCAGCATTACTAATAAGGAAGCTCATTGTCTCGTTGTTTACAGGTTTGGGGACTCCACCACATGTGCATAAAATACCGATTTACCTGGTCTCAACATCCATTCCCCTTGGAGGTAAGCTGACAACTTCGTGACCCCAAACTTTCACTCTAAATCACATCAAAAGAGTATCTAGTATGGACTCAATGCCTTCAGGCAAACATAGGTATCCTAAGAGTTTAGAGATCATCTTCAAGAAGACAAAGAGAAATACTCAACCACAAACTGGATAAAGTTAATTTCTTTAAGACACACACTGTACCTGAATAGCTAGAAAATACAAGAGGTCTTTTTTTACCCAGAATCATAACTTTGAAAGAGGTGAGAATTGCATGTCTGGGAATCCTGAAATTTATCTTTGGGTTAAAGTATGAGTTTAGAACAATGCACATTCTCCACAAAGGAGTCTGTTTGATCTCTTCCCTGGTGAATTGAAAACATGACTTATGGTAGCACCAGAACATGGTTAAAATATAAGCAGTGTTCCCCATAGGCACATAAGTTAAAAGCTTGGGACCCAGTGTATGCTATTGGAACATGAAACTTCATTAGGTTGGCCCTGAGATTGTTGTGTTTATGCCCTTAAAAGAGGATAGAGAACCCCAGATTCTATTTTCTTTTCCTGGCTCTAAGATGCTATTGCTCATTCTGACATGTGCACCCACTATGATATTCTACCTTCACTCATCAGAGTACCAAACCTACAAGGCCTCTAATCTTGGGCATGAGTCTGATCCAAAATGAGCTCTTTTGTTTTTTAATTTGTAAGTAATCAGTATCAGGTATTTGAATACACTGACAGAAAGCTGATCAATCCAAGTGCCCTGAGGAAGTTATGAGGACAACGTATTTGGAGAGTAGGGGAACAATTTGAGAGTGTGACGTTCAGAGAGCAAAGCCTCCTATTAAGGCTGAAGTCATCCATCCAGAACACATTACCTGTACTGTGGGTCTCATAACCAGAGAGGAAAGGAACAGATAAGGCAGTAGGTGATTTTATAGGAGGGAACATATCCTCTTTGGATATATTCTCAGGGTACTATACTCTCCTTGTTTTCTGATGGTCATGGAGACAGACAGCTAATTCCTTCCCCTGTCGGCTCACTTCCTTATCAGATACATCAAAACCACACAGCCACACCTTGCTCTATCACTGCCTGTGATGGGCTAGCTAGTCCACCCTAGGACTAAGAAGACAGGCCCATTGACGCCCTCTTCACCGCTCCCCTCCCAATACTTGGAACTACTTCTCTTTATTAATAGATATTTTGCTCCATATCTTTCTAATGAAAAACTCAGTTAAGCAGGAAAGATAGATATTCTATTATTTACTTTTTAATTTGTGCTAACAATAATGATTATTACAATCGTATATTAAGTTTTGAAAGTACTAAAATTCTGGCTCACTAAGTTTAGGGTAATTCCAGAGTGTAGTTCTTGTTAGAGAAGCCCTGTAAACCATCTGATCCGGGCAGTCCAGGCTGTAAATCTCAATTAATGGTGGTAAAACAACTCGTATGCTAAGAAACAAATCAGATTAAGAGCTATGCTAGATGAGAGAGGCAGCTTCCTCTTAAAAGACTGAAGTGTATGTCTAATATGCTCCTTGGAAAGAACAACTGAGGCTCTATCTCATCAGCTTAGCACAGGCATCCAATCTTAGCCTGGAGCCCAGATAAGAGCCATTGGCGTCAGGATGGCTAACATTTTCAATGTGAGAAACTTAGGGACTGTCAGGAAAGTGATGCCCAGCCTGTGGAGCAACTGAGACTCTCACAAAGCCTTTGGGAAGGGTGTGTGTTGTTATAGACACTGTGGAGACTGCCAGGATGTAGTATAGCTAAACTTGTGCCTGCCCTATGATTCAGAATGAATGCAAATATATGTGACAAGTGTGTGCAAAAGTGTAGTCATGGCAGCATTTTTCATAGCAACCCAGTATTGGCATTAGCACAAGAATTTCTAAACTATGGGGTATTTTGTAAAATGCAATATGGAGCATCAATGCAGTGAAGCAAACACCTTTTACATGTGACATGAGAGATGTGGGTAACTGTGAATCAAAAATATCAGACAAACTACACAATTCCAGCTATATAAATGCCAAAGCAATGACTATATGGTAGATTGATATACATTTGTAGGGTGAACATATCTTTAGTATATATCTTCAGGGTGCTCTATTCTCCCCATTTGCTGCTGGTCAAGAGGAAAGAGAGCTAATTATTTCCTTTGTAGGGTAGAATCCCATCAGATACCTCAAAATCATAAAGATATATATATATATATATATATATATATATATATATATGCTATTAGTTGTGTTTACTTTTGTAAAATGCATCACATAAGCTCTCTACATTTTTCTAATATAGTCTGTCTTTTTTAATTTGAAGTTGCTTAAGAAAAGAACAACTACTAGGGGGAAAACTGAAGAAGACAGCCATTGGTAAAAAGTTCAGCGACTATAAAAAAAATGGAGAACGCTCAATAAACATGAAATATGTGCAAAATAATAGTTAAAACACCAAGTAGACATAAAAAGTAAGATATATTGAAAGCTTCTAGAGAAAAAAAAAAGGGGGGTCACAGATGGCAGTCTGTATGGGAAATTTCCAAATTCCCCAAATCCCAGAGTACTGGGTCCCAACTCATCGTTCTCCAGCCTTGCTCTTCAACCCAACTGTGCAGGACACAGGTGGACCTCCTGGCTCAGCTCCCCTGAATTTGGGAAACTGGCATCTTTTGTCTAGTCCCTAGCGTAGTCTTTAGCCCAACAGCGCATTCACCCACCCTTAACATGCCAGCAATCTGGGAAAGCTGACCCAGACAGAAAGTTGTCTCTTTATGTGTGCCTTTTCCTTACATCTCCAATCTGCAGTGTAAAATGAACACTGGACTCTCACTTCTGGATCTTTAAGTGGTAAAAAAAGTAATCAGCAGCAGCTAATGAGACAGTGTTATTTTTGTTGGCTAAAGGGATCTTCACACTGCTACAATAACGGAACACATACTATAAGAACTAAGAAAACTTAAGCCGGGCGGTGGTGGCGCACGTCTTTAATCCCAGCACTCGGGAGGCAGAGCCAGGTGGATCGCTGTGAGTTCGAGGCCAGCCTGGGCTACCAAGTGAGCTCCAGGAAAGGCGCAAAACTACACAGAGAAACCCTGTCTCGAAAACCCAAAAAAAAAAAAAAAAAAAAAAAAAAGAACTAAGAAAACTTGCAAGCTTGGTCATCTGACATGAATCCTTCCCTCCATTCAAACAAATCTATGTGGCATGTCTAGTGGCAGAAAACACATTAGTTCATGGGGAAAGTTTTAAGTTAAGTGCTCATAAATACCATTGTGAATACAATTAAGGTAATATCCAACGTTAATATCTCTCTACATATTGTGAACTATTCTAAGCCAGAGAGAGAGGGGGGGAGGCGGGGAATGGAGAGATAATTCTAAACATATCCATTAACTAGGTATTTTCTTTCACATGTGCAAAGACTGGTCATAATTATGTCACAGAGAATAAGTTACAGTGGTCTAGATGAACCCAATGAGCCTGGATTCTGGTTCCATATCATTAGCTACTGCCCTGTGATGTACACAGGAGGGAAAATGGACAATTTGTTGTCTTCTCCTACTTTGAATCACTAATTGAATACTAAAATCCCACAAAGATGCACCTCACTTGCCACCTCACTGCCCTCAGGCTCTGAGGTCTGCATTGCCTCTTGAAGGCCTGAGGGAAGCTTTTCATCATCACTACACTCACTCAGGAGTCCACTTCGTAGCAATTTGGGCTATAGTAGTGCTTTTTGCCAGGATTCTCCACATTGATATTTCCCTTATGGTACATCCAAAATGGGACGTTGGAGCCATAACTGTATGTTATACCTCACTAGTGCTGTTGGTCTATAATCTCAATGTGAGACTTCCAGTCCAACCTCTTTTCTCCCAGAAGCCTCTCACATGCTTCCTTACTCACTCTCACTAACCTTAGACACAAGTAAATGTGTGACCTTATTCGCCAGGTTCCTTTGTTTACTGAGCAACAGTTTCTAAATTCTAAATGTCAGTTGAACTTGGGAGGCTAAACCTTCTATCTTTACCATCTAGTCTCTGACCAGTGCCAACTAAGTGTTCACGGAAAGAATGTTGCACATCACCAGAGGTACATGTACACATGTACTGCCTGTGTACCAGAACTGCATGAGAACTGCTTTGTCCTCAAGGATTTCTCTTACAAGTAAGCTGAAAAATCAGTTCACAGTGATTTCCTGTACAGTGCATGGTGGACTTCCCAAAATTTATAGAATAAATTTGGGAAAGATTCAAGTTTACTAAATGACACACTATGTGTATGACCTTATGGCCTGACCTACTTTGAAGGGTTATGGGGACAATATCACCACTACCACATATTTCTGTACATAGCATTCGCCCTCAGTGAATCCCGTCTGGCATCGGTGGCCCTTTAGGCAATGACTAAGCTGACTGTTTATGGTTGTTTTCTATTTTGTAAAATAAGAAGGACACAGTTAAACTCCCCTTTTCTGTTTAAAATCTGCCTTACTTGGTTTATAACATATACAAGCTTAGCATGAAAGGGTCAGGCTTTGTGAGCCAAGTATGTAGCTTTCTGAGACACAGACAAGTATGATCCTGTGGAGATACGATGTAAGTGGTCATCTAAGTGGAATCTGTTCTCCAAAGAAATCTAACTGGATTCAAAGTAAAACATGGATGTCATGTGACTTCTCCATTGACCCTGAACTCACTCATATCAGGACAATAGGATTTTTCCTCTGTCAACGAGTGAATCCCAGCAGGTCTGCTGCCATAGGAGCCCCAGCAAACGCAAAGATGGGAGTTTGGCTGCATTTGGTTTAGCAGAGCAGCAGCCACAGCCCAGGGGCTCCCCTGGCTGCTATTTCTGTCCTGTTTTTTCCTGCTGCTGCGCTGCTTCCTTATTTCACCAATCCGATTTTGCCTCTGGTCCCATTCAAGCGGCCACCGCTCCTTCAATTAGAGGTACTCGACAACGGTTGTATCTCCCAGACAGCCTCTTAGGCAGAATCTCTCCCAAATAGCTCTTCATTTTGATTGAAACAGGAAAATAAACAGCGACCGATTATCACAGCTGTATCTGGCACGAGCCTTGGAAAAGTGATCCAGGATCGTTCCGGTTTAATTTCTCTAGAAATATCCCAACGATATTTCTCTTCTGCTTTATATCAGCAAAGCCCTGGCTTCAGAGGGCAGCTCACAGGAATGAGCCAACAATACATCCACTCCTCACCCGTCTAGTACTGATGAGACATTAAAAATTCAACCCTCTCTTTTTCAGTGAACAATTATCTCACTCACTGGCTTGCTTCACTGATCTCTTAATGACAGCCTTCCTGTGGCTTTCTCTGAATGTTTAAAAGCTGAAACAACCCCATCTCGTCAAGCTGAAAACTGTAGCTGAGTTCTAGTAGCAGTTTCCAATAAATAATTTCAAGGGGTTTCAAATTATCCATCATCTGACAGCTCTTGGGATGATTTTTCTCATCTTCTTCAGGCATAAAAAGTGCTTTCTAACCACTGTGTGGCCCTACTGATTACTCTCAATGAGTTTCAAAGTTTGTTCCATTCCTCTGAAAGAACCTCTCTACCCATCAATATTGATGGGTGATTTGAATGGACACATATCTGGAAGGATTCATTAGAAGTAACTGCACAGCCTTGGCCAAAGATGATTTAAAATGGGCAATAAAAATTAGAAGAGGATACTGAATCTGCTTTATATAAACTCTACAAAGCATGTATGTATTAGGAAGAAAATAGAGAATGGGGATATCTAACACAATTTCTTAAGAAATAATGTCTTCACAAAAGAGGCCCGTGGCATGCACTGACACCAGATGCCAGGTGGATTTCCATGGTCCATGCTGCTGCCAGATTCTATGTGAAAGTCCATGATTCATGCTCCTGCTGACTGTAAAGGTCAAGGAAGCTTCTTATGCAGTGGTATCAATAACTGTAGACTTCACAGTTGAGAGAGAGGCATAAAAGGTTATATGACAAACCCCACTCCCACCTCCCCCACCCCTCCCCAAATAGTAGTTGCAATGTAGACAGGTAGCCATTGAAGAGAACTCTTAAGAATTGTGATAAGGATGCTGAAGTCTAGCTCTTCACAATATATGGCAATAGGCAAGGGTAGAGATGGGAAAGGACTACTCTTCTTTGAAGGACAGGCCACTGGGAGTTTGATCATGCTCCAGTAATTATATGAACAACACAAATTGGAACTTGGTGTTTCTTTTTTATCCTTTTGCGGGGGGAGGCCACAGGGGTAGAGGGAGGACCTGAGAGGCCTGGGAAGTAAGTGTGATCAGAGTGCAATATGGAAAATTCCCAAATAATCAATAAAAATATTATGTTATTAAAAAAGGGAAAAGTCAAAGATACTTTAATTGGAAAAAGCCGCTCACCGGGTTTGTGCTATGTCAACTGATCACCACAGCTTCTTCCTCAAAGAAAAGTAAGACAACAAGAAGAGGGGAGTCAGAAAGGGCTGTGGTCGGCGGGTCCTTCCTAGGTGGAGAGAGACAGAAAGAGCAGGTGATAGGGAGAGATGAAGGGTTCCAGAATGTCTCTGGAAGGGAGAACTCAGGCAGAGAAGTTGCAGAACGGGGAACTGCAATCATTGGCCTCTTTTTCATCCAGAGAACCTCAAGGACCAAAGCTAAAACTAAAATGATAGAAGATAGTTAAGGACAAATCCTAACCCTAGCCATTAGCTCTGTGGGGGGTGGGGGGGTGGTCCTGGTTAACTTTCAAAAGGCTTTATTACACAATTGAAAGCAAGGTAGGAAAGAGTTAACACTTGCTAATCTAAATCAGCAAAAAATCTTACTAAAATTCCTTTGTATATAATGCTTTGGCTCTTACAAGGTGTCTCACAGGAAGTGCATTAAGTTTAAGCTCAGCAATATGAAAGTCGTATTGTTGTTTTTCAGTTTATGGAAAGCCACTTTTATTAAGCAAAACTGTGAGCCATGGCCCAGGGTGGAATCAAAAAGTAGTAAAAATAGGTGTCTCCCAATCCGAACAGCTCTAGAGGTAGTTAATGACATACAGGTGTGAACGGCCCATGTTGGTACAGCAGGCAAAGAATCAAGATTCTTCCACTGTACATCACTGCCGAGCACATACATGTAAGCCATGAACAGGCACATACATGTGCACCATCATGAACGGAAAGAAGGTGCTCTCTATCTCTTCACCTATCTAACTACAATAACCAGAACCACAATGGTCATCAAGCCCTCTTGTTTACATCCAATCTTCAGCATATCCATGTGGTCTCATTATACTGCTGCAGGCCTATCTAGCTCTCTGGAACAGACACCATCAGTGGCAACACCAGAGACAGTTGTTTAAGCCACACCACTACCCAGGTAACTAGAACACATGATGGCTTCTTGATCCACATGTTACCTGGCACCTTTCTGACCTCTTCTCCAGATCAGAATCTAGATTTTTATTTTTTTTTTCTGAAACACACGTTGAGTTGTGTCATTCTTCTGCTGAAAATTATTCAAATGCTTATCGTTGATCTTTAGAACAGTGCCAATTTTCATGACCCAATTTATAGAGAGACCTGAATAGGCTGGCCACTGCCAACTCCTCCAACCTCACCAGAAGCCAAGAATCCCCTCTTCCCTTCTTATGCAGTTCCTTGAAGGACTCCTGTTCCCCACCACAGAGTCTTTAAACATGCCAGTCCTGCCCTGCCCACTGTCTCTAGTTTGCTAACTCTTAATTTTTAGTGGCTGATTATTTCATCTCTTTTGTTAAAATCTCATAGCACGTATGGTCTCATATTTATATAGTTATTTTAATTTCTAGCTTTTTCTACAAGCTAGAATTACTCTTAGTCCACTAAACATAAACATAATATGTATCTTAACAAACCAGTAAAAATTACCATGTGATAGAAAATAATATCTATAAATGATGGGGTGTTGTAGAATATTATTTTAAAGTGCACTACTTTAATGTTTATGTTGAATTTGTTTAACTCTGTGAAGCTGTGTTATTGTGCCTGTCTAAAACACCTGATTGGTCTAATAAAGAGCTGAATGGCTAATAGCAAGGCAGGATAAAGGATAGGTGGGGCTGGCAGGCAGAGAGAATAAACAGGCAGAGAAATCTGGGAGAAAAAAAAAAAGAAAGAGCAAGAAAAGAAAGGGCCAGCCACCAAGCCACACAGCAAGCCATGGAATAAGAGGGAAAGTAAGATTACAGAAGTAAGAAAAGGAAAAATCGCAGAGGCAAAAGGTAGAAAGGATAATTTAAAGTTAAGAAAATCTGGCTAGAAACAAGCCAAGCTAAGGCTGGGCATTTATAATTAAGAATAAGCCTCCATGTGTGATTTATTTGGGAGCTGGGTGGTGGGCCTCACAAAAGAGCAAAGTGCAAAAACAAACAATAACAAAGGAGACAAAGGAAATTTTATGAAGAGACAAGTAACAATTTATGAGGAAATAAATAATGAACAGATCATTTGAGGTAGAAGGAATAGTCTGAGAAATGTTCAGAGAACTGAAGAACAGTGGATTCCCAGCCCAGGCTGGAGGAGAAAGTAATGGAGTAGAGTTGCTTGAGATGTGGAGACAAGATCGGACTTGAGAATGGTGGGGAAAGGCAGTGAGAGGTACAGGGCAAGTTCGAACTTGGTCCAGTGGGTGATGGGTACTTACTGAGTGTTATTAGGGAATGGAATGATCCAAAATGTGAGGGAACAAGAGCCAGGCAGAAGTGACTCATAAGCAAGAGATATTGGGTGGAAAACTAAGACTTAAACTAACAAAGTAGATAAAGGATAGGGAAATAATGGATCCAATATGTGAGCATTTTAGAATGTGTGACATTGATGGGACATAGCAGCAGGGCTGCTGTAGAGGGCTGAGGAGAGAGAAAGAGAACAATGTTTTAAAGTAAGTTTAAGAGTGTTTTTATCAACTGAGTCAGAGACCTTAAAAAGAAGATATTTATGTATTCCAGAGTTAGAGAAAATATAAATTTCATATTTGTATCTATTGGATATCTAAGCAGAGATGTCAAGTGGGTAATTGGCTACCAAGCTATTGTTTGGTTCTCTGGAAAGAAGCCAGTGGTTATAAAGGCAAGATAGAGTATGAAGTATAAAACAATTTACACTCTATCTAGACATGACAAGCACTTTTTCACATATGTGCTGTTCTAGAACAAGTGAGGATAATGCCTTGATTCTGTGAGAAGTCTGGAGTTGAAGCTATATACAAGTTTAATTGTGGGGGAAAGTTAGCAAAATCAGAGCCCACATCATGTGTCAGTACTGTTCATACTTTCACTAAGATTATCTGTCTGTGACTAAATCCCAAAGATATAGTTACATCCTAGTAATTTAGTTTGGAGAATGGCTTTTTCATTTTTTTTTTAACTTGTGAGAAACCGTTTTTTTTTTCTGTTCCAGTTTCTTCTTTGTACCAACAGTTATCCCTACTACTCCATGACATGAGTGAGGTGTATGTTATTTAAATAATGTCCGGCTTATATCTGACCTATGGCAAATACTCTTTAGATGGTTTATGTTATCAGAAAAGTTAAAGTGTGATTCAACAAGTACACGCATATTGAGATTCTGCTGCATTCTGGTCCTAAAGCACAAACAGAATGAGAATTCAGAAAATGACATGTTCAGACGCTTTCAGGAAGCTCACTTGTCTTCTGATAAAGATGGTCCTAACTAGTAGACATGGAGGCAAACAATACAGGACACTGAAGGACAAAATGGAAACTGAAAGCATTACAGTAAACACCAATTGATGGCCAAATCACAGCCTGTGTAGTCAGGATGTCTATGAAGCTTACAAGACTCCTTTTTTCTAACTTATATGCATTGAAGACCAAGCCTGGTCCTTTAGGTACAATTTTCCATGTGAGGAAGGTACAAATGTGCAGCTGATTTGATACCCACGGTTCAGATATGTCTTCCTACAATTTAACAGGCAATGTTTCTTAATTTATCTCATACTTCCCAACATGGATAAAAATATGAAATGTCAAAAGGCAATATCAGTTTGTTCAAGAGCATAAAGCCACAAAACAGTTGAACAAAGGTTGTATCACCTTCAATTTGAAAGATGGTGTTCAATATCTGGGACACTTTTCTTTGCACAGAGGTCATGAGGATGTTAAAGGGGCATTATATAAAGATGACCTAAGCAAAGATGGAGAGATAGAATCCTGGCATGCTCTGTGAAATATTTATAAGCCTTGAAATGAATAGACTTACTAACATGGATAAGTGGATGATGAAAATAGCTTTAAGTACCTATTATCCATAAGAATCTACAGACTTTAGTCACGAATTTGGAAGTTGGAAAGACCTCTTCAGTCATCTGGTCTTACCTCTTAGAACACAGAGAAGCCTCTTTTATGAAGCAATGCTCAAAGAATTTTGGAAGCAACCCCCCCCCCAACCACCCACATACACACAAAAGCTTGTATAATCTAACAGAGGAAAGATATCTTACAAAATACTCCCTGGAGTTGAATGTATCCAAGTGGTACATCAAGACTGCCCATCGCATGTCTCCTGAACATCTTCTGAAGTCAAGATGCATTGCCTTGATATAAGGTCTTCAAGAAGAACAAACAAAAAGTCCACAACATGTCTTCACCTACAGGCAAATCTATTATCCACCAATACAACAAAGACTTCGGAAAATGCTAAGTTTGGGACAAGGAGATTAACAGTAAAATTTTTTTTTTTTTTTTTTTTTTTTGGTTTTTCGAGACAGGGTTTCTCTGTGTAGCTTTGCGCCTTTCCTGGAGCTCACTTGGTAGCCCAGGCTGGCCTCGAACTCACAGAGATCAGCCTGGCTCTGCCTCCCGAGTGCTGGGATTAAAGGCGTGCGCCACCACCGCCCGGCCCAACAGTAAAATTTTAAATTCTGGACTAAAATCACATGAAAGCAGATTGGCAGCCAGATATCCTTGTTTTTTAAAAAAAATCATTTACAGCTTTTGGAAGGTTTACAGACATGCACATGATAAGACTCACCAAAGCCCTGAAGATACTTATAACAATATCCTTGATATAGATGAGATACACAGCAGGTTTTCTAGACAAGTTGTTTACATACCTAACAGGATAATCTTGTCTTTCAGATAATTCCTTTTGAGACAGAACAGAGCTAAAAACTGGGATGGTGTTTGTTTTGTACAAGCATCCCAGTACCAAAACGAACACAAACATGTTCTCCATCTTCCTTAAAGAGAGAATGTTAGACCATATTTTCTAAAAGCTTTGTGGTTGAACTAAGATACACTGACTTGCATGTCTTCTCAGTTGTGTGTGCACTTGCGTGCGTGTGCATGTGTGTGCATGCGTGCGTGTGTGTGTGTGTGTGTGTGTGTGTGTGTGTGTGTGTGTGTGTGTGTACAGTGCTCTTACAGGTCAGAAACAGGCACCAGATCTGATAAAACTGAAGTTATAAGAGGTCATATGTCACCAGACCCAAATTCTGAGAATCAAGTTCCAGTCCTCTGTAAGAGTAGTATGTTAGCAGAGATATCTCTCCAACCTCTGGTCCTAAATTTTTAAAGGAACTAGTAACCTGTCTAGACCTTAATGTTGAGAGTTGGCGCTTCATTTTAATAGGAAGCTATATTCCTGGGTTTTCAAAGTACATCATCTACCTCCTTTGTCTCTGGGGCTTGAGGGCACCTCTAGCTGAAGTATTCATGTCTCTCCCCCACTGCAACATGATGTCAGCTAATGCTCTTGCTAGCATTGTGTAGCAGGAATCTTAAAAGGTCTTATTAATAAAAAACAAACCTGGTGCCAGTTATTGGGGTGAATGCTGGAAGATCAGAGAAGCAGAACAAGCCACAGCCACCTCACCTTGCCAATTCCTCAGCTGATCCTGTTCCTCAAACTGGAAGCCTTTGTGTCCTCATCTGAATGGATCTCAGCTGAACTGCTGCTAAAAGCTAAAAGCTTAACCAGGCTCTAGTTCCTGGTCCTCACACCTTATATACCTTCCTCTTTCTTGCCATCACTTCCTGGGATTAAAGGCATGTGTCACCATGCCTGGCTGTTCCCAGTGTGGCTTTGAACGCACAGAGATCCAGATAGATCTCTGCCTTTGGAATGCTAGGATAAAGGTGTGTGTGCCACCATTTTCTGGCCTCTATATCTAGTGGCTGTTCTGTTCTCTGACCCCAGATAAATTTATTAGGGTGCACAATATATTGGGGAACACAATATCACCACAGCATTGTCTAGACAGAAATCTCCACAGAACCCTTAACCAATAGGGAGCTGGAGCATGTTGATTTCCTCAATGCCAAAGGACACATAAGGTTAAGCTTTCTATTTTACAATTTCTATCAAATTTTAGCAACTCCTTATTGGCCACATGCAGGATAAAGTCCAAACTGCCTAGTGATATGTTTTGGCTTAGTTTCAAAACCTACTACACTTTGGCTGGAGCTTCCTATCTCATGTTCTGGCCAGTCATTTCCCATTCCAAGCCTTCAGCTTCAGAGAAGTCGTTCCTCTCTGTCTTCTAAGTGTAACACACAATACCCCATTTCCACTTTCCCACATCATCCACTGTTTCCCCAAGCTCAGATAGTCTATCAGTCTTTCATGTATGTATCCAGAGTCTACTCATGCCACAGTATCTAATTCTCATTGTCTGATGAGTAATTGTCATTTTATTTCAAACCACATACTTTTTCTGAGTAAGACGCTAGGCATAAAGTGATGAGCAATGGGAATAAAGAAGGTATTCTAGACCAAGAAAAAGAATAAATGGGAAAATAAATTAATATGCAGAAAGCAATAACTACCATTACAGTGCACAGAACAATGTAAAATGGTTGATAGTTTCTCACCTTGGTGATTAGACTCCTTTTTTGATAGTGATTGAATTAAGACTTGAGAATAAGAAGGCTACTAATAAATATCATAAGATAGCTCTGTCTCCAGACTGAATAACAAGTAACACAAAAATTTTGGATGGTTAAAAAAAAATTGGAACCAGGTTGAGAGTGGCAGGGAATAAAATTAGAAATGCCACAATCTCTCTCGTCAGCAAATAACTGCTTTCTCTCTGAGCTCGTCTGCCACCATCTGCACCATCCATTCAGGTCTTGGCATGAACTGTCTAGAGTTGCCACTTGTTTTTAATCTCATCTTCATGTGCAGTAAGTTCTATGAAAGCCAGTACTCTGGGTGCCTTGTATGCATCCCAGTATCCACCAATAACCAAAACTCCATGAAAAGTTTTCAACAAATAACTCTTGGACTCTAGTTGCCTAAGAGCTTGGTTTCCCATTATCCAATCAAAGCAGGAAAGATTGTGAAATGTTTATAAATTGATTCCTGCATTTTATTCCAGGATATCAAACCCATCTGTAGTCATCTTTAGCCCAATGGGAAAATGTTACATCACAAATCTTATTCCTTTTTGTTCTGATAACATTCCTCTCTCAAGTGTTTTCAGGCAACCACACTAAATTAATTGCCCCTGCTCTAGACACCTGGCCTTCAACCTATGGTTAAATTTATTTCAATATCTCTTTCAATGACTCCACAGCTCAATAAGATAACTCAAAATCACATAAATATAAATGGAAGAAATGTATCCACCCTTGGCTGCATTTTACAGATTCTAATATTCTTCACCCAGTGTCATCTGTCAATTATTCAGTTAGCAGACTTCTATTTTCTCAAATGTCAATCATTTGGTCTTAACAAATAGCTGCTGGAAAGCCCTTATGTACTACTGCTAGAAGCTCATCCTTTTCCAATATTTAGACAAAGGTGTTGTAAGAAACAGAGAGCTGTACAAGCTAGTTTGTGTCTAGACAGAATGCTGCTGCTGATGTAGATAACCAGTATGTCAGTTAAATTATGTCTGACACTGGATATCTGGGTGCCCAAAATAAACAATGATGTAATCTGTTGTATAACTGTTTTGACAGACTGCAACTTTTATGTGGTTTTATACAAATATGGTTCTAAGGTCAAGGGCCTTTGCCTTTATCAGACTGCCTGTGTATGTCTATCTGTAGGCCTGTATACCTACCTCCTTAGAACCCACATGTGGAGAAACTCTAGTCTGTGTGTGCTTGTGCCTATCTGTGTGAGACCTGTGTATGGTGTGTGTGTGTGTGTGTGTGTGTGTGTGTGTGTGTGTGTGTGTGTGTGTGTGTGTGTGTGTGTGATTAGCATGTGCCTGAGTGGCTACCTGCATCTGTCTGCTTAGCAGTCAGTATATATAGTAGCCTTTACCCAGAGAGAATAAATTATGTCTCATTTGTACACAGCTCCTTAAAATATCTTCAATCTTGAATTCCCATGACCCTCCTCCTTTCCTGACAACTTTTCTTAAGTATAATCATTATATCATGTATAGAGAAGGCGACATAACAATAAAAACGTTTGAAATGGTTATTTTAAACTATGAGTTTGTGCTTTAGCTGGGATTCTGTGGTTTTTCATTTCATAGTTTTAGATTGGGAGGTTTGGACTCTCTTTTGTCATTATTTCCTTACAGATTTTATTTTTAAAGTGACCTTATTTAGAAGAAGCATTTTGATTTGAATTTTTATTTATCTGCTCTACTACACTATGATATTACACTCAAACAGCCATTTGTCATCACCAGGAATGTCAGCCAATCCCAAACACATGTCTTTCTAAAATTTATTTGCATGCATAGTATTTATAAGTGAGATGAGTCTAAGTAATTTTCCATACAGCCACCCATGAATCATTATGTGATTAAAAAAAGATATTCACATTCATGATAACCACACATGTTACAAACAACCATGTATTAAGGGACTTTCTCCCAAACTTAAGTCTTGGTGACAACCTACAACTTTGGGAACCTAAGGCTTTAACTTGCATTACCTCTAAATCATTTCATTAATAATGTACACATGTGGGTTCTCCGAAAGCCTGGTCTAAAACTTACCTCTAAGTCATTTAGTTAAGAATGTTCACATGTGGGTTCTCTGAATTCCTAGTCTGAAACTTCCCTCTAAGCCATCTAGTTAAGAATGTTCGCCGGGCGGTGGTGGCGCACGCCTTTAATCCCAGCACTCGGGAGGCAGAGGCAGGTGGATCTTTGTGAGTTCGAGGCCAGCCTGGGCTACCAAGTGAGTTCCAGGAAAGGCGCAAAGCTACACAGAGAAACCCTGTCTCGAAAAACCAAAAAAAAAAAGAATGTTCACATGTGGGTTCTCTGAAAGCCTGTTCTAGAGTCTAAAGTCCTGTTTGTATTCCAAAATAAGCAGCCATCACATCACATCTTTACCTTAGTTTTCTGATAAAATTCAGTTTAGCTCCCTAAGTCACTTATAGTTGAAGATGCCTTTTTGAGGATATATTTTTAAACCATATGCTGTGGATATCGTTCTATATAAATAAAACACTGATGGCCAGTGACCAGACAGGAAGTATAGGTGGGACAAGGAGAAAAGAGAATAGGGGAAACAGGAAGAAGGGGGAGAGACACTGCAGCCACCACCAGGACAAGCAGCATGTAATGACGCTGGTAAGCCACCAGCCACGTGGCAAGGTATTGATTTATAAAAATGGGTTAATTTAAGATATAAGAACAGTTAGCAAGAAGCCTGCCACGGCCATACAGTTTATAAGTGATATAAGCGTCTGAGTGATTATTTTATAAGTGGATTGTGGGACTTCGGGGCTTGGGGAACCTGGAGAGAAGCCCTCCAACAACAACCATATATTGGACCTGGGGCTATTTCAATGTTTTAACCTAATCTATCAGATGCCATAAACACAGAAATCTGTTCATAATATATATATTTCTTCAACACTATTCTAAAGTTTTCATAATATAGTTCAACTTTTCCACCACAAACCCACAGAAATGTGTTTTAATGTACCATTCAGTCACTGAGTGGGAAGGAAATGACTTTCTATTCATTTTCTTGGAGTTAGATACATCATTCTTACCATAGCATGAATGAACACATCCTTTTGGCAGGTGGCTTTTCACCTCAATTACACACTAGGTGAACGTCTCCTAAATTGCTTGTTTAATCAGAAAATGAAAATAGCAGCTAGTGGAGACATTGTAAATGTATCACCTTAATCAGGAGATCACACTCAGCATCACCAGGAATAGAGCAAAACAACAGGAAGACATACCATACTGAGATGAGCACATCATCATTTGCATGGACTCTTGGCCTGAACATAGGAAGCAGAGAAGCCCAAATGCAGGGGTATTCCACAAAATAACTGGCCTACACTCAGCCAAATGATTGGGGTGAAGAAAAATGATTTCTTCTTCAAGGAAATACAGAGATCTGACAAGTAAAAGTTGCATCCCAGTGTGGAAAACACTGGCAGTATCTTTCTCAATTTGATCACCAAAATGTTATTAGAAGTCTGTTTTTGTTCTTCTGTACTGCATAGTGATGGGTTTAAGATAATAGGGCAAATGAATCGAGTCTAGTTCAAATGATTCATAAAAAATGCCTACATGCATATATGTACACAGAGTAACAATGTCAATAATTAGTGAAGGGTACATAAGAGTTATTGGCACTGCTTTTGCAACTTTTCACTTAGTTAAATTGCCAAAACTTACAGATTAAATTTTCAAAGTTCAATACTCTCAAACCAAATACCCAAACTATACAAATGCAATGTTTCAATACATAGGCAGGAAACAAATAAAGATCCAACACACTTCCACTGACTGGTTCCCTCTACACTCCTGGGGCACACAGCTGCCTCTCATATTGATGAATGGTGACATGAGTTTCAAATTATTTGCTAGCATTTATGACATTTAATTTCATGTTTTTATAAAGATTCATTCTCTCTCTCTCTCTCTCTCTCTCTCTCTCTCTCTCTCTCTGTGTGTGTGTGTGTGTGTGTGTGTGTGTGTGTGTGTGTGTGTGTGTGTGTGTTTGTGCAGGTACATGCTTATGTTATGTGTTTGGGAAAACCAGAAGATGTTTCCAGATCATGTGGAGCTGGAGTTGCAGACAGTTGTGAGTCTCTCCACCTGGGTATTAAGAATTTACTTCTGGTCATCTGCAAGAGCAGAAATTATATTTAACAACAGAGTCATCTCTCCAGCCCCATAATTTCATATTTTGATGTGACACTCTAACCAAAATTTTTACGTTTTCTTCTTATACACCAATGTGTTGGTTTTTAACCTATGAAACCTACTTTGAACATAACTGCAGTAATAATCATGCAATGTAACTGGAAACCCTTATTGCTTACAAAGAGTTGGGCACTTACTTGTCCAAGTGCTTTACATATACTCTTCTGTAACTCAGAGGCTTATATTAATTATAAATGCTTGGCTGATGGCTCAGGATTGTTACCAGCTAGCTTTCACATTTAAATTAACCCATATTTATTATCTATATTTTGCCATGTGGTTCATGGCTTATTATCTCATTTTCTATATGTCTTGCTTCCTTGGCAGCTGGCTGGCATCTGCCCCAACTCCATCTTTCTTCATCTCCTTGATGTGATTGTACTGCCTAACCTTACCTTGCCTTGCCATTGGCTAAAACTGCTTCATTACCAACCAATGAAAGTAACACACATTCATAGTGAACAGAAAGACATACCACAACATTTCCCCTTTTCTGTCTAATCAAAAAGAAAGATTTTAACTTTAACATAGAAAAATTATATATAACAAAAATGGCTATCAAGAATCATTTACAATATCCAGTCTATTTGTATTTGCCAAAATTAAAGAAAATATTCTATCATTTACCCTATATTTGTGAGTCTAAAGTTTCGTACCTAATTTACTTTTTATTCAAACTTGTATTACCAACTCAAAACCATCCTTCTATGTCTCCCAACCTTATACACTTTACACCTCATTTGTGAGTTTCCTTTTTGAATTTGGTAACAAAGGAAACTGTTACTATCTAGTCTTCAACTCCATCAGAGACCCTAGAAGGAAACATTACCTGAGTAAACAGAAGGTAGAGCAGTTCTAAGGGATGGTAATAGTATTGTTGCAGTGGGGAAAAATGAGGCACATAGGAACTGTTTCTAGCGCTAATGCTGTATTTATTAAATTCTAGAAACAGAAATTAAACTCAAACTGCTCTACTTCAGACACCCCACTTTCACCACCTAGCAGCTCCCCTTTTCAAGTATTTGTTCTACATACCAGTACAGGAAATTATGCCATTCATGTTGGTAGCCTTAGTTACTAGTAAGTTTTGTGACACACAGTAGGCCTCAACATAGTTGAGCTGAATTCACTGTATGTATTTGATATTCTAATATCTTCAATTATTTTTCTTTCTTTTTATTTAATTAAAATATAATTACATCATTTTCCTCCTCCCTTCTCTTTCCTCCCTCTAATTCCTGCCATGCTCCCGACTTCCTATCAAATTCATATCCTCTTCTTCTTTAATTATTATTGATATTTTTATACATACATACAAATAGCCTACTGACTATATTTACTGTTGGTGGTAATTACGTGTACTTAGGGCTGAGAATTTAGGATTAGTTAATCTATCAGGGAACTTGTCCCTGGAGAAAATTTGCTCTCCTCTTCAGTAGCAATTAATTGTCTATAACAAAATCCACTTATTAAAAGAAAATATTTCTAGGTATGAGCTTGTTTGTTATTCTTAGTGGTTAGTATTTGGATATGCTATCTAGGAGACCTAGTCCCTCCAAAAAACTATGGCTGGGCCTTTCCTTATGGTAGTGATGATCATCCCTGTGAATGAAGAAGACTCTGCATCTCTCCTACAGCAAAACCTTCAAAATTTGGTGCTTCAACATGAAGCTGAAAAAAATCCATACAAAAGTGGCTTTCCCATTCATCTACTGGGGTTTTTAATTTACCTTTCTAATATGTTCACATTCTGATACTAGAAAAGCTAAAACATGAGAAATACATTTTAAGGCTCTGATTTGGTCAAAGAAATAAAGTAACAATTACTTTATTTTCAAGGACTTAGATGTTTCGTATAACTTTTTTTGCAGCTTATTGCCCTCCAGACACTTGATATGATGCAAAATAAGCAAATTCTAGTCACCCTGTCTGAAGATGAAGGGACACTATCCTGCCCTGAGGAATTACACAATTGAGTATGACAATCATGACTTCTACTCATGTATTTATACTTCTTTTATAAATGATTTAAAGATGGATCACTCTCAGAACTGGAAGCCTAGAAGGAAGAGGGTAGCTGAGGCCAGAAAAGGTTATGACCTTTTTAAAGACTGTCATAGAGAAGTGAGCTAATGGTTAAAATTTGAGAGATAAGAAAGGGGAAAAAAAAACCACATACGTAAGGTCTGAAATGCATCTGAAAGAGATAAGCTACAGATTAAAGAAATTTGCAGAATGTCTCTGTGATAGAAGGTGCCCAGCACAGCTGAGAGGAACTGAGATGAATCCACACAAAGGACCAAGTTCTAGGCAGAGTGTGGTTGTCATGAAGTCAGCAGCAGGTGTTAAGGATAAGGAGTTCTCTTCTTCTCTGGCCTTTAGATGCTGAGGCAGAAATGTTAAGGCAGAGATGATGCTAATACAGAGATGCTAAGGCAGAGATGTGGAGGCAGAGATGATGCTGAGACTGAGATGATACTAATACAGAGATGATGCTGATGCACAGATGATGCTGAAGCAGAGAAGTTTTTACTGGGAATAAAGCACAACAGGGTTATTGTACAACTGGGGAGAAGGGGGAACCTGTTACAGAAGACACAGTTGGAGTATTGTTGCCATAAGACTACAAGGTGACTGACACAGCAAGATAAGATGCATAGGACCAAGTAAGTCACTGACTGTCATCTTCAGCCACCTATATGCAGGAGAATGGAGACACTGAGATGAAAGGGATAAAGTGACTCAGCCAAGGAGGACAATAGAAACTGAGAGAACATTACTTAAGTTCACTGAGGTCCCATGGTACAGGATAGCATTTATGCTTCTTTTTTTCCTAGTCCAGAACTTCTTTTTAAATATATCCCTGCTGTAGCTAGAGTTTTCTCCAGTCCTGCCCACAGTCAGGACAAATCTCTCTCACCAGCCAGTCCCGCAGCTGCTCAGATTCAACCAAGTAAACATACTGAGACTTATATTATTTATAAACTGTATGGCCATAGCAGGCTTCTTGCTATCTGTTCTTATATCTTAAATTAACCCATATCTACATAAGTTGCCACGTGGCATGTGGCTTACTGGTACCTTACATTTTGCTTTTCATGGTCTCTCTGCCTCAGCCTTCCTGTTCCCACAATTCTCTTCTCTGCTTGTCCCACCTATACTTCCTGCCTGGCTACTGGCCAATCAGCATTTTATTTATACAAAGTGATATCCACAGCACCCTGCCATGTCCATATTAAGTGTCTCTTACGCTGATTTTAAAAAGTAAATACTATATAAATTCTGAGAGAGTTGGTCTGGTATCTATTGTGACAGGTGAAGAAGTGAATGCATCCTTACCTGGATGGATGATAGAACTAACTCTAGTACACACAGCGGTTTAAGGGTCTGAATGAGAGCAAATGGCTTGGAAAGAAGACCTTGCCTGCAGCCTCTTCCGCTTCTCTGAACAATGCCTGGTATGTGGTAGTTTGACTAACGATGGCCCCCCTAGGCTCATATATTTGAATGCTTAGTCATCAGGGAGTGGCACTGTTTGAGAAGGATTAGGAGACCTGGCCTTGTAGGAGTATATGTGTCTTTGTTGGAGGAAGTGGGCATTGAGGTTTTAAAAGTCCCCACGAGCTTGGTTCAGTTGTCTCTGTAGATTTTCCCATCATGATCTTGACCCACTCCACCCCACCCATGCACCCCCTGCTCATACAATCCCTCTTCCTCTCCTCGACTGCACTCTCAGAGCTCAGCCTGATGCTTGGCTGTGGAACTCTGCATCTGCTTCCATCAGTTACTGGATGAAGGCTCTATGATGACAGTTAGGGTATTCACCAATCTGATTACCGGAGTAAGCCAGTTCAGACACCTTCTCCACTATTGCTAGTAGTCAATAGAGGGGAGGAGATGAGAGATAAAAACATGAGGGGACCAGATGGTTGAGCTGTGGGAGGAACAGAGTGGGAGAGCAATGAAAGATATCTTGATAGAGGGAGACATTATGGGGTTAGAAAGAAACCTAATGCTAAGGAAATGTTTTCTTTTTTAAGAATTGCCTTGGTCATGGTGTCTCTTCACAGCAAAGGAATAGTGACTAAGACTTTTGGTCTCTTTGGCTGGATTTCTGACCCTGCTCCCTGAGTCACTTGTGTTGGTCTCTAGCCTTTGAACCTTACACTGGTCACTAGAAGCTTATTTGAAGCTTCTGGCTCTGTTCCTATAGATTGCCCCTGCCCTCCATTTGTCCTGATGTGACCTTCGTTGACAGATGTGCCCCTTCCAGCTCACTCTGACATATCACACCCTTTGGGAGCAGCTAACGTTTACTGTCTAGTTTGGGACAGTATCTTAGGTCCAGCTATGTGTCTAACCAGAACTTCACCTGCCACCCCATGCCAACTACTACTTTCTCATCTCTGTGGCACATTAAGAACCAATATGTATGAGCTAAACTGTCAAAAACATCTTTGCTCTTGTTAAAACACTACTCGCACATCTTAACATAAACAAAGTCATGGTAGTAAATACGGATATATACAGCATAAGTTAACCAAAAGCTTAAAATATAGATATTTCCACAGTGTTTTATAACTGCATTTTTCAGTTATTCACCCGACTCAAGTTACTGTTGCGATATTTTTAAGTGTATTAACACTCCATTCCCATGAGCTTGAATGTTAGAAATTGACCCTTCCAGGGTTTTAGAGGAACTTTTTGATACAATCCTTTTGGTATTATTCAAGATAATGCAGCATTACTCATTGATACACCTTTGCCCCTGCTTTAATGAGGGACTGGTATGTTCTGTGGCCATGAAAAAGTTATGCAGGAAGAGGGAGAGTGGCCCATATGGGGACAGCTTGCAAACATTATTTCTGTAAGGCAGTTGACAGGCTGTGTTGGCAGGAATGAGTCATTACGAGCAAACCTCAGTCATCCAATTCTATCACTAAGGTCTGATGCTGCATCTCATCCTTGATCATTTACTTCTTCTACACACCAGAGCAGCCTGTAAGCCTCAGACCCAGACATAGCAGCAATGTTGGAGCTCTCATAGGATGAATAAGAAGCAGAGAATTAATTCTACTTGAAAATAATTGTCCCGCTACATTTAGGTGCTGCTTTAGGTGCAACAATGTGCATGGATTCGTTTGCTAAAAAGAAATCAAATCCCGCCCAAGCCCAGCATTCATTTGTCATAATTCTAATTATAAATGTATTTATTATTGAAATTTCATAGTTATTAAATGAAATATTATCACATTTGCCCTCCTCCAACTTCCCATCTGCCTTACATATACTTCCCCTCCTAACTTTATGTCTATTTTTCTTTTGTGATAACCCACTAAGTTCTATTAATGCTGTCTATGTGTACATGAGTGTGGGACTGCCTACCAGAGCATGAGAAACCTAGCAATATAAACACCTTGAAAAGAGGATGACGCTCCCTTCCCCAGAAGCTATCAACTACTAGTAACACTTCAGAAAGCTTAGAAAACACCTTTTCAAATTGCTGGAATTCTGGTTGGCTCAATCTTGTTCAGGTGAGAAGCAGGTAATCACAGCTGTTGTGGGCTCATTGTCCTATCCAGAAGACATTTCACTCCATCCTCTGGTTCTTAGATTCTTTCTTCCTCTTCCTTGATATCCCTCTTCTGAACCTTACCAGAGGGTAAGTGTGTTGATAAAGATTCCCCATTTAGGACTGTATCTCAGTTCTGCAGGAGTTCTTTCAGCCCACATTTGCAGTGGCAGCTATTATCGTCACCGCCCCAGAATGCACCGCTGGCAACAGGCTCTTCTGCCTGCCCTGTGCTCTTGTTCCACAGACAGATTCTCATTTTCCCAGCTTGCTGCCAAAGCAACAGTTGTCTATTTGGAACTGGGCAGCTTAGCCAATGGCTCGAATTCTTTTATGGAAAGTCCCTTGTCCAAATTCACAAGGCAACTGCCTTTTGGATATCAGTCTTCCAGACACTTTGCCAATACCAATTCCAACATAGTCTTTTAGAAACTCAGGAATTTGTCTACCCATATCACCAACCAACACATCAGGTGACTGTCTCACAGCCTAGAACACAGTATGATTAAAGTGCTCTTGCTATTAACTTGAAGCACAATATACTACTTCCCTTTCCTGCCTCAATGTGATATGACATGCTTTGTTGACTCCCATGGGAAGCCTGCCCCTTTCTGAACAGAGGCAGAGTGAAGGAGGGGCAGGAATAGATGGGAGGTCAGGGAAGGGAACAGGAAGAGAACAGAGAGGGGAAACTGTGGTTGGTATGTAAAATAAATGAAAATATTTAACTAAAAAAAGGATAAATAAATGATAAGTAAATAAAATAGTCCCAGCACGGGGGCCTCCTGACCTTGAGTCTGAAGTGTATGATGTCTTCAACAATAGGAACTTACTTTCCTCCTCTATGGAGGCAACCAGTGGCAATAAATGGCGGTTGTCAGTGTGACTTTAAGAGTCTCCTAAAATAAAATCGTGAACTTTTCAGGTAAATAGCAAGAACTAGAAAAGTTCGTATTGAGTGAGATAACCTGGATACAGAAAGACAAACATCGTATGTTCTCTCTCACTGGAGGCTCCTAACTCCAAATCTTCAGGAGTGAGTAAATAGCCCGGAGAAAATGCAGAAACCAGGAAAGTAAAAAGAGACCATAGCTGAGGTAGGGGGGAATGAGGAAACAATAGAGAAGAGAACAGCAGGGAACAAGTGATATGACCAGGGAAATGAGAAGAGGGCAGGTCTAGTTAGGGGAGGGAGATAAAATCGGAAGGAGGGGGAGGGGAAATAAGAGTAAGGTTATCTGAAAAAGTCATAAGGAATCATAATATTAACTCTACTAAAAAGGTACAATATATATAACTTTTATATAAATAGACATATACAGTTTAAATAAAATTCTCTCCTTTGGGCTGACAATGCCCACTCCAAGAGCCAAAGATCACCTAGCATTGGAAGCTCTCTTTTGAGTTGTTGGCCAGAGTTGTCCAAGAGTCTCCCACAACATGACAGACTATTGCTATTGTCCCTGGGGGATGGGGGAAAGCTCAAGAAACCTCAGTCCTACACAAAGAACTACAGGCAAGCAAGGAATGCCAAGAGCTGGAGAAACCACCTTCCCCAAGGAAGAGCACACCAATTGGTTTTCCAGAATCAAATGGTCAGCCATGAACGTGCATACATACAAGTAACATGATGTAACACAATTAACGAAAAGGAGGCCACACACTTGAAAGAGTGAAAGTAGGGGTATATAGAAGGGACTGGAGGGAGGAAAAGAAAGAGGAAAATAATGTAATTATATTATTATCACAAAAGTCAAGGAAATAATTTTAAAACAAATAGTCCAATCTTATTTTACCTCACAGCAGTTTGTAACAAAAGTGGATCATATCATCTTGTATGAATCCTTTTATATTCAACTCTAACTGCTTCATGATTTACCTTCTACTTTCTGGCTCATCTCAGTCTCCATCATTCATCTCTCACAGTTGAGATTATGCTTAATATTTACGTTTTTATAAACACTCAGATAAGGAATTATTATTAGCACTCATTTGCTGTAAGTGACTTACAGATAAGTCTCACTTCTCAAAGTCTATGCACATCGTCTCACTGAATCTCATGGCTTACAAACATCATCTGCTCACTGATACCTCCCGAATTATGCCAGTGTTTCCCTAGATTTTCAGATCTATTTTGATAACAACCTGCTCAACATTTCCACATGAACATCTGAGAGGAATCTCCAACTCAGCACAGCCTGAACTAAACTCTTCCCTCATCCAGATAAGCCCCTCACCCAGCCTCCTGTTTTAAGGCAAATGGCAACTCCATTCACTCTAAAACCTCAAGCCAAAGAATTACCGCCATTGTTGACCTCATCATCATATAATTTGCGTCACCTTTGGTCAAGGTATCCTGATTGCTTTCCTTCCTAGGACAAGCCAATATCACATTATGTCTGGGAAAAGAGTAAGCTTTCTGTAAGCCAACTTTCCTCTACTTCTGTCTGTTGTCTGTGCTCCACACCATAGCCAGAAGAGTCAAGATTATCTGTTTTCTTTATATTGTACCTAAAATCATCCATTTGATCTGAAATTCCTCTCCAGTGATTTGATCCACTTGATATTCCTAGCCTCAAACTTTATGTCTTCTCCCAACTCCTGTAAATGGAGGCTTTTCTGTCCTGCTCATTCCTGCAGCCACTTTTAAAATAATCACTCAGAGGCTTAATATTAATTACAAATTATTTGGCCTATTGCTCAGGCTTATTACTAACTAGCTCTTACAACTTAAATTAACCCATTTCTATTCATCTGTGTTTTACCATGTGTCTCATGGCTTTAACTGTGTTCTAATGCATCTTGCATCTCCAGCAGTTGGCTGGTATCTGCCCCTGACTCTGCCCTTACTCACTCTGTCTCTCTGCTTGGATTTCCCACCTGACTCTATCCTGCCTTGCTATAGGCCAAAGTGGCTCCTTTATTAACCTGTGGTAATAAAACATACTCACAGTACACAGAGGGGTTTCCCCACAGCAAATTCCCACTGACCAGCCTGCCAGTATCCAATCAAGCCTTTGGTCATATCTTGACTCTGCTCAGAATCTTCCTTTCTGAGATCACTGCATGGTTCAGTCCCTCATTTCATTTGGATCTCTGTTCATTAATACTCCCACAGAGAGGCATGCCTATGGTAATTTAAGAACAATTTCCTTCACATTTTCCAAGCTCTATTCACATCATTCTCAACAGTCTTTCCTAGATCTTTTTTCTTAATAATCACATATTTCTTTTGAGTCATGTTAATTCTTCCAACATACAAAGCACTCTATCTTATTCATTGTTTATACTACATATTGTACTATGTAAAAGAGAATCTGGTGCCCAGAAGTTAGTTACTGTTCATTAATGAATGAATTTTTGCCAGTTACTCCATTTTTAGATTGAGCCTTTTGGAATTTAATTTCTGTCACTATGAAACAAAATATTTCACTTAAAAATAAAGTAGTTTTGTTATCATTAATGCTGTTACTTAACTACATGTAAAAAAAAGGAATAATTCAATAATAATTCAGTGAGACACTGGAAGGAACATCCCAGCATGCCTTCTGATATAAAGTGCTCTTCTGAATTGGAAATTTATGTAGAAAATAAGGTTTCAAGTAGTTTTGAAGAAATAGGGCAGTATAAGTGACTTCCATTCACAATTCTCTTCCTGACACAACAGTTGATTGCTATTTCTCCACAGGAAGTCACAGTTTTCCCAGTACCACCGCCTTTGGCTTTATGATTACAAAAAAGGCAAATATTAGATCATGGTTGACTGGTCACTTAAAATAATAACTCTCTGCGATACTGTAGGTTCCTGTATTGATATGGAATTAACAGTAATTAATTTAAAAATAACTATTGCCTTAGATAAACGGTACAATTCGATTAAAGAGAGACTCTTTAATCCAGGCTGCTCAGCTCACCCCAGTTCACCTATGATTTCTTTCTACTTTAGCAAAAAGGTCTAGTATCTTGAAAAACCGCCAGGCAGTGGTGGCGCATGCCTTTAATCCCAGCACTTGGGAGGCAGAGGCAGGTGGATCTCTGTGAGTTCGAGGCCAGCCTGGGCTACCAAGTGAGTTCCAGGAAAGCGCAAAGCTAAACAGAGAAACCCTGTATCGAAAAACAAAAAAAAAAAAAAAAGAAGAAGAAGAAGAAGAAAAGCCTCCCATTCCCAGGAAAACCAGACTAGCTGTTACTCACAAAATTCTCCTTAGAATGTGGCTTGACTTGTGAGATCAAGGATAAACAACGGTGGACACATGTATTAAGACAGAAAATGTTTTGGGGAGAAATGTAGAAGAATGGGATTCACATTTCTTTCATGACATACCTACTATGCAACTAAATGATAGTTATATAGATGAGTCCAAATTTAAACAAAGATCAGGGAGAGAGTCACATGGTTTAGACCCATCATCTTGGATGTAGTATTTTCAAGTCATGATTTCAAATTACCCAAGGAGTAAGCATGCCACTGACTAGAGATTTCGTTCTCTTTTCAAGGGTCTTGTAGTTAGACAAATTTTCAGAAAAATAGTTAGCTGAATATACTCATGGAACAGCTCCAATATGATAACCTGAATGAGCTGTGATAGGGCTCAGATGATGGCGAAAGCCATTTTTAAAGTATAGTCAAAGATCTTTTCTCTTAAAAATATAATATCCAAGGTCAGTATCCCCAATTTCAGTTTTACACCCAACATCATACAATTTTCTAAATAAAAATTGATGGTTTTAAGTTCAAAATTGTTTCAATAAAGCTGTAATGTGCCTCTCTCTACATATCACCAAGTTATCCATTAAGATGGCTTTTTTTTTTTTAAAGAAAGCTTTGCCATGACTTTGTAAAGCAAGGTTGTCAGAAAACATAAAAACAGAACATGAGTGGAATTGACACTAATTAACAGGGAGCAAGGACTACGGTAAAAACAACCACAGCATAATTCAAATTCACTTTAGGAGAGAGACAACTCACCCAAAACAGAATGTGTCTTCAAACTTCTAGATAAAGATGCCAAAGCCAAAAGGAGTCTTTGCTGTTGTTCCCCTCTGGACACTCACTAAAACTAGGGAAGGTTTTGTTGATACTAAAGAACAAAAACGATACCAAAAGAGAGGGGGGAATATAGTAACACAAAACACAGCCAGGAAACAATTTATTGATCTGTGCAACACTGAGCCCCAGTGAGGTACATGATAAGCTCAGAAACAGCCCATTTTATATCTTGGAAGTTAATTAATACCAATTTATTTTCAGTACTGATAGCCTGTGATGTTTTCATAGTAGAGGGAGAGGTTAGATTACAAAGCACATTAATTAAAACTTGATGATCGAGAAGCTGTTGGTGATGAAGTCCCACCCCTTGCTCTTTGCAACGATGCCTTTCATTTTTCTGGTCCTAGTGGAAGAGAGATGGTTAAATCTTGAAAGATACTCTAACTGTTCAGTTAGGACATTTTTTTTTAATAATGAATCCCACCCTATTAAAATTGAAGACAATATCATCTTAATCAATTTATTGTTTATTTGAAATCTAAGTGCTGGCAACTTCAGATGGTTTTATAGTTCAGATGGTTTTACAGTGGTGGATTTAGGAGAAAAATCCAAAGGAAATTAATTACTTGGAGCCTGGACAAATTTAGAAGTTATTGAAACATTTTGCCAAATTAGTGGTATTAGAAAACATGAATAACTGGCAGAAGAAAACAAACACCCGAAGGCTAGTCTTAGAATTCCTCCATGAGCCTTTATTAATTAGTACTTCTGCCTGGTTATGGTGGATTTCAGACATAAGTGGAAAAAAAAATTGGGTAGACATAGACATTGTAAAATCTTATCAAAGCTGCTGCTATTTCTCCTCCTCCTCCTCCTCCTCTTCCTCTTCCTCCTCCTTGTCCTCCTCCTCCTCTCCCTCCTTCTTCTTCAGAAATTGAAATCAGGCAGAGTCAGTGCCAGTGTGTAAAATGAATTGCTAAACAGTCTCACTAATAAAAAAAATAGAGCCAGATATTGGGGTTAAAACTGAGAGATCAGAGGAGTAGGACAAGCCACAGCAAACCTCATCTTACCAACCCTCAGCCTCCACAGAGACCTATTTCCTGTATACCCATGCCTATATGCCTTTCTGTCCCTGCCCTCTTACTTCCTCTCTCTGCCCAGCTATGTCACTTCCTCTTTCTTCCCAGCTCTATCACTTCCTGTCTGTAGAAACCTCCACACCTCCATGGTTAGTGCTAGTATTAAAGGCGTGTGCCACCATGCCTGGCTTTGTTCCTAGTGTGGCCTTGAACTCACAGAGATCCGAGTGGATCTCTGCCTCCCAAATGCTAGGATTAAAGGCGTGTGCTACCATTGCCCGACTTCTATGTTTACTATAGTGGCTGACTTTTTACTCTCTTCTTCAGATAAGCTTTATTGGGGTACACAGATAAACTATCACCACACCAGTGTTTTCTTAAAACACTGTGAGTACAATAAACCCTTACATTTCCCCCTTTAAAAAAAAAAATTCTGTGACCAGATGTTTTGTGTCTTTGTTTATTCAGAAGACATCAGGACCTTCCCTGCCATAAACAAGGATATTACATCATATAGTAGTAAGAAAAGGTTAACAAAAGAGCATATACATGCAAACAGAGCAGATGCATGTGTCCTATTGACTTTGTTCAGAGAATAAGTCAGAATTGCACTTGTAGGCTACTTAGAAAGTAACAGTGTTGTGAAAACACCTGCAAAACTTAAAGAAGCTGTGTGTTGCTGGAGGGCTTCTCTCCAGGTTCCACCAAACCCTGCAGTCCCACAATCCACTTATAAAATAATCACTCAGACGCTTATAATACCTATAAACTGTATGGCTATGGCAGGCTTTTTGCTAACTGTTCTTATATCTTAAATTAACCCATTTTTATAAATCTATACCATGCCACGTGGCTGGTGGCTTACCGGCGTCTTTACATGCTGCTTATCCTGGCGGTGGCTACAGTGTCTCTCCCTCCTTCTTTCTGTTTCCCCAATTCTCCTTTCTCTTTGTCCCGCCTATACTTCCTGCCTGGTCACTGGCCATCAGTGTTTTATTTATATAGAGTAATATCCACAGCACTTCCCCTTTCTTATTTTTTTAAAAAGGAAGGTTTTAACTTTAACATGGTAAAATTACATATAACAAAACAACTATCAAGCAAGAATTACAGTTACAATATTAAAGAAGATGTCCTATCTATCTTATATTTGTGAGTTTAAAGTTTTATATCTAACTTCTCTTTTATCATAACTGAGGAAATTATAACTATCTAGTCTTCAACCACATCAAAGACCTGAGAAGGAACATAATGGTACCTGAGAAATGGTAGATGGATGCAAGCAACTTTCGGGAATCTTGCAAGAGTAGAACAAGACAGCTGGCAGCCTGGACAGTCACCTAATGTTTCTCAGCATTGTTGGTGCATTCAAATTGGCTACAGGCCTAGAGTATCTGACAGACCATTTTCAGAAGCAGGAATTCTGAGAGACCATCTTACCCTGTCTTGGCAGAGTACGGTAGTCGCTTTCCTTGTGTCCCGCTTGTCCAGAAAGGAAAGCATTGCATTTGTACTGTCAGCCATCAAGGGAAGGGCAGTTCTTTGCCCAGTAGGCCATTTTGTGCCAAAAAGACAAACTTCCAAATGGAAATGTCTTAGAAGCCCAACATTCTCTCAGGATCAATTGGTGCAGCCAGGAGCAATTGTGTCTCACGTCAACAGAATTCTAAGTTATTTAAATGCCATATTCTCTAGGTCTATGAAGTGTTTGAAGATTACCTATCTCTCTGAAATATATCTATGTATACGTAGAAGACTTAACTAACATGGCTACAAATATAATTATCATAGATGACTAATTATTAATCTATTTTTTAATTATCCATTACAATTTTAAATGAGTTACATAAACATAATACCTTAAACAAGAATAGAAATATGTGTGTGTATATATATATATATCTATATATGTGTATATATATATACAATATAACAAATTAACTTCAAGTTTGTATCAATAAACTAAAATTTATACCAATGTAAAACATTTTAAACATAAACTAAAATCTATACCAATGTAAAACATTTTAAACAAGTTGTTCTTTAAAAGTAGGTTCATTAATCTACCCTTTTATCTTATCATCTCTATATCCCCTTATATATCTATATCATATCCCCTTTTCTTTTTTAGAAAGAGATCGCATTTATAATCAATCTGTTTTAAATAAAAATATTGGTTTTTCTCTATCCCACACCAGAGGGCTCTTTTGATTTGGGAAACAAGAATCTCTTAACCATTTTTTTTAAGCAATATGTCTGGGTTTAGAGGGGGAGTGAGCCAATTCCACCTCTAAAGCCAGCTTGGTATATTTGGGAATTTGGGCATAGCATCTCTTACTACTTCCTGCTGGAGGGGGGCACTGTATCTTATGGGGACGCAAAGAAAATTTTAGGCCTATGGGGTAGTCCTTGAGGCTGTATTGTGGGAGCCACTTGCCTTGAAACCGTTCTGGATGTTGGATCATCTGGGCCATGGTGTCATCAGAGATCTTTCAGGGGGTCTTGGCTGGTCAAACCTGATGTATCTTAATCTGGAACAAATCCATAGCCTCTAGTTTTCTGTGGAAACAAAAGCAGAACCTCTTTTCTAAAGTAACATATCCTTATATCCAAATTTTGAAGTCAAGGTACCTTTAAAATATACATTTCAGCATAACTGAACAGCTTTTACAATCAAATGTTTTTGTTTAGTTACGAATATCAAAGACAACATAATCCAGATTTTGTGTGTGATAGCCATCTTTATGTGGCTTATTACCTTCAGTGTTTTTTTTTAAACCATTTATTTTTAGATACTATTTGTTTATATAATGGTATTTTTTTTTTGTCTTTTAAGCCTACGTACATTTTTACATGTATTATAAACTATTTTATCTGAATCAGTCTTATTGATTGTAGCCTTTTAAGCCTGAAATGGCACTGTGGCTGCTGGCTCTGCCCCCTTCAGCTTTTCAGCATGGCGGTGGTATGTTTTTTTCCAGCTCTGGGAGTCATCAAGTCTCAGAAATAGTAGGTCTGCACTTTTATCAAAGCAGCATGTAGCCCAGAAACCTCTTTTTTTTTTTTTTTTTTAATACCAGTAAAGACTAAATCTACCAAACAGCGTAATGTGCCGCTGGCAGACGCCTCATTTCTGCCATACTGATGGTCAAATGCACACGCCAGGAACCCGCCAGTGTTCAAACCCGCGTTTTGTGGCATCTAGCTGCCTGTATGAGACAAGAAGCAGGAACCTGGTTTTGGCTCTGTTTAGAATTGGTTATTAAATATTCTCAGGTTTAAGGTGGAAACTCGAGCAGTTGGGCGCCATTTGTTGCTGGAGGGCTTCTCTCCAGGTTCCACCAAACCCCGCAGCCCCACAATCCACATATAAAATAATCACTCAGATGCTTATAATACCTATAAACTGTATGGCCGTGGCAGGCTTTTTGCTAACTGTTCTTATATCTTAAATTAACCCATTTTTATAAATCTATACCTTGTCACATGGCTGGTGGCTTACCAGCGTCTTTACATGCTGCTTATCCTGGCGGTGGCTACAGTGTCTCTCCCTCCTTCTTTCTGTTTCCCCAATTCTCCTTTCTCTTTGTCCCGCCTATACTTCCTGCCTGGTCACTGGCCATCAGTGTTTTATTTATATAGAGTAATATCCACAGCAGCTGTGTTCAGCAAAAGAGAAGCTTATGGCTTTAAAAGCCTCCATTACTATAAAAAAGAATAAATCTAACACAAGAAAAATATGTGGAAAAATTACAGAAAACTAAGAAAAGCAGAAAGAAGGGAATTATGGTGACAAAAACAAAGTACAATAAAAGATTCAAGTGATAAATTGTAGAAAATACTCTTTAAATATTCAGGATCTTGGTTCTGTAAGACATAATAAGGAAATATCTATAATGGGGTGTACTCATGAAAGAAGTAAAAGAGGATGATGAAAAATGGTGGCATGCTCTAAGAAAACATCAGACGACACACAACACGTGTCATTTGAGGACCGATAAATCAAGTAAAGAGAAAATTATGGAAGAAATAAATTATTTTCAATGAGCTATTTCAATGAAATTTAGTTGTGGACAAGTTTTTTAGTAAGTCTACATATTTAAATGAGAGATAATTTCATTTCCATTGAAATTCTTCCCAATTTATCTTGGAAATATGGCATAAATTTTGCACTAATGCATTAAAAGGCAAAACAAAACTAAAACCATCAACCAGTTTTCCTCCACTCTAAAAGTCAAGCCTTGGTGGAAACCATTGTTGCTAATCTAAGACTTCATTAACTATCACTCAACTATTTACTATGCTACAGTTAAGAATCTGACAAATGCTCAGCCTGTGACCTCTTGACCAATATCACATCCCAAGACTTGGCCCTTGCAGTATTTTTCTTTGGGTTGACCAAATGCAAATCCTGTTTGATTGCAAAGTACTTCCAGCTCCTATAAGAAGAAAGGGAAAGTGTTGTTTGTGTAATAACAAAATCCAATATGGGAATGGCTGGATCAAGAATGGAGGGTATTGTAACAATTTCAACCACTCCATGCAGTTAGATCATTAGTGTGTGCACTGAACATATATAGCTAGCCTACACCTTACTCTCAAAATCATGCACTCCAGCAGGAGTTATGTGTTACGAATTATCAAAACTTGACTACATAAGTAGGCAATGGCCATGCTCTAAGGATTCAGCCTGCCTACTTCATCTGATTACATGGTTATATTAGCCACAAGCAGACTTTCTTCATGGTGACCAGTTTGACACTGTATGAAGGAAGCTTTTCCTCATGCTTGAATTTTTTAAATAAATGAGTGTACCCATTCCTTGATAATTCTTTACAAACTCCTTTGACAGAGTTTTAATGATTAGACATAGGTCATTTTACTCCACTGGGCTGTTTAGAACAACATATCAATCACAAATATTAAGAGAATATAATGCTCACTGAAAACAGGAGGATCTAGTCAAAGATACACCTAGTGCTGACAGTCAAAGAAATCTTCTCTTCTGCTTCTTTAACTTCATTAACATCACCATAGTCATCATTATCTTACGTAGTATTTGCACACGATTTTACTGGCTAGATTTTTTTTCCACAGCTACTAGGAGGATGAAAGGAAACGTCCTGTCAACTGGTACTTTGTAAAAGAGCAGTGTATGGATATAAGGCTTGGTGAATAGGGCAACTTCATACGCTTATTCACACACACACACACACACACACACACACACACACACACACACACACATACACACACCACACATGTGTGTATACATTGATTTTCACCCATTATAGGATGTAAATAACTACATTTTAGCTTAGTATTTTTGTTTGGATTTAACACCGCTTGATGTACAGAGATAGACTGCATTCAGCCTCTCTTTCCACTGCAGATAATCAAAACTCTAGCAAGACAACCTCATTTACTAAGTAAAAATGTATTTGATTTGGGTTTATCCTAAAGAATTTTTTTAATATTTCAAACAGTTAAACCAACTTCTTTTGGCAGATGAAACAATATTCTCCAGATCAATCTTGAGATTGATTTGAGGTGGTAGCAATGATTATCCCTCTGCAATGATACTACTCTGCTTTCCAACTTTTCATTTTAATTACATTTTCAATATATTCAGAAATGGTAAAAATGCATGAAGCTATATTAAGGACCCCCTTGCCAGACAGCATTGAGTGCATTGGAAGAAGTAAATTCAAGAGATCCCAATGATGAATTTATGACTTAAGTTTTGTAAAGGAAGGCCCCTTTATCCCACAGCATGATCCCTTAAAATTCCACAACTAGACTAGTGATCACAGACCCTGGGCTATCCTGTCAGTGTAAAGTCAAGACGGCCCATGCAGCATCACCTCAGCTAACAAGTGAGTTGTTCACACTGTTGGTGAAAGTGGTAGTAGTGGAGAGAGAGAGAGAGAGAGAGAGAGAGAGAGAGAGAGAGAGAGAGAGAGTTTCTTTGCATGTGTTGGCATAAGAGAGAATTTAAGGTATTGAGATTAGACAAGATTTTAATCTAAATCTAAAAGTAAGAGGGTGAACACTTCCCACTGTCATTTTACGAGGATGTACCTATGAGTTTGGTTTATCCTATAATTCTATCATTGCTACACCTGAATTGTGTGGAAAAAAATAGAGAGTTGTCTATTCACATTTTCAGCTCTGGGAAACAAAGGTGAAGATAAACCCTTTTTATGTGCAGGGGAAAGGCAGAGCTGTGCAGGGCAGTGCCCTGGGACCAAGGGTTCCTTAGAGGATGCTTTAACCTGGGCCTGCACTTATTGTGCTCAGGGGATGTACAGCTCTATGCTGACTTTGAATGAGAAAGGACATTGTAAATGCCCACAGTGGAAAATGGAACCCAGACTCTCTCCCTGCTGTGTCCCTGGAAGCAACCACCTGGGAAATTTGCATGCCTTTATTCCTTGATAAAATGGACACAACTCTGCCTCTCTCTTTTATGTTCACTTGCTGGGGTTTGCTGCAAAACTGGAATAAGCTAATAAACGGCACATGTTTAAAACTGCAAAGGGTAAGACACAAGACACATTAACTATTTTTCTACAGAAATGCCTCACCAATACAGAAGAAAGGCTGAGGGGACTTGGTTTAAGAAAACAAACACCACGAATCTGATAATATTGATCCAAGGAGTATTTTTCCCAGTATTGTACATGTTTAGGTACTACATAATGTCTCAATGACTTTCCATCAAAGGCTTCTGCAGAAATGGCAAAATCTGCCTGACATAAGTCAATTACAATTGATCTAGGGGATCAGATTAACTCCCCAACTCAGCACATTCTGGGCTGTCAGGCACCCAGGTCCTGCTGCAGAGTTTCCTGGGATTCCCAAAAGTGGGTCCTCTGCCAGAATCGATCGGCCCACTGCTGACCCTGTGCATATGGTTTGTGGCATTAACACTACCACTGTTGTAAGAGCACTTGTTGGGATCTGTTGATCACTGAGCCTCACAGATGCCTGTGGATCAAGGAACAGGACTTTAAAAAAAAAAGAAAACTATGAGAACTGTAGCTTGTGTCAAAGTTAAAACTGTTCTCGTGTTCTTTCAGCCAATAAGGAAGATCAAAGAGCTCCAGGTCTCTCACTTGCAGGATTTCCCATGGTTCATTCTAGACCTTGTTTTATACGAATGCATGAGGACTTCTTCCTGTTTCCCAAGCTGTGGTCTGTAACACAAATCTTAAAGGTCTTATAAATAAAAATAAACCCGGAGCCAGGTATTGGGGTGAACGCTGGAAGATCAGAGAAGCAGAACAAGCCACAGCCAGCCTCACCTCGACAATTCCTCAGCTGATCCTGTTTACTCAGACTGGAAGCCTCTGTGTCCTCATCCGAATGGATCTCAGCTGAACTGCTGCTAAAAGCTAAAAGCTTAAAAAGGCTCTAGTCCCTGGTCCTCACGCCTTATATACCTTTCTGCTTCCTGCCATCACTTCCTGGGATCCTGGGATTCCAGGTGTGTCACCATGCCTGGCTGTTTCCAGTGTGGCTTTGAAGTCACAGAGATCAGGATGGATCTCTGCCTCTGGAATGCTAGGAAGAAAGGTGTGTGTGCCACCATTTTCTGGCCTCTATGTCTATCTAGTGGCTATTCTGTTCTCTGACCCCAGATAAGTTTATTAGGGTGCACAATATACTGGGGGACACAATATTACCACAGTGGTCAGGTCTAGAGACCCCTCCAGCATTCAAAACAGTGCCTGGGAGATTTCTCAAACTCAGTGTAGGTTTGCTTATTTTACCATTGTAAATGGTAAATACAGTATCTTATCACCACAGTGCCTTGTTAATTAGGAGCCCAGCAACAGAAATCATCATTTCCTTGAATGTTTGTTGAGCTGAGACTTCTAAAAAATCTTGGAAACTGAAATTTATTTCCCAGAGAACCAAAGTTTCATTCTCCCTTTGGGTTTTTCCCTTCTTTTGTATCCTCAAGCCTACTTCCTCTGGTGGTATTTCTCAGTCAACAGGGGCGAGAAGATAGTCTCTGAAGCAGTGTACTGGTATTGAAGAAATGTCTCCTCTTTTAACATCTTGACTTTACCACAGATTTTCTTTCTCAGAGCTGTCTCTTCCCAGTTCTCTGGGCTATCTTTATCTAATTTTTATCATTGTCTGGGTAAAAGAACATCCCTGAGCTCTGCAAGTATATCACACTATATTTGCTTCTATTTATTCACAGAATACGTGAAGCCATCGTTATTTACGGTCCCATGAGCATGTATATACAATGATTCTCTTTCTTTGCAGGTCTCCTCTGCTTTCCATCTCTTCAATGGAGCCTGAAAACCCCCCGGCAGATTATATCAATGCTTCATCAGACTTCCATTGTCCAGGGAACAGACAATATGCTGAATAGTTCCAAAAGAAAATCACTACCTGCTGATAGCCAGGGTAGATGTTACTTACCAGATGTCTGGCTTTCATTGTTGCTAACTTGTTTAATTTCTGCACCAAGCAATGAAAGTGTTTTGATCCTTCAAAGCAGAATGTGCTCCGTATCAATTGATTCCAAATGGCCTCTATTTAGATTGAATTTTTATTTTATTTGGTTGAATGATTTTGTTTCATTTAAACCTGTATTTATGTGGAAAATTCAAATAATGCTTTCCAATTTGCATTTCAAAAAACAAGAATCCTCGTGTTTATGAAATCACTTTTGAGTTGCAATTACAGTTATTTGTCTCTGGGATACACAACATGTAATTGGGTCAACACTGTTAATGAAGGACTAGTGTTAGTGTTAATGAGCTACTAGTGCTAGTTACAGTGTTTCATCCCCAGCAGGTGGTAAATACAATATGTTAAGATAGATAATTATGTTAATGTTTCAAATATCAACAGACCAAAGAAGTCATTAAAAACATGTAACTAAGAGGTTAAAAGGAACAAACACAGGAAGTGAACTCTACTTTTACCCAAAGGGTAGTGCCCACTTCCTAGGACTCTCCCCCAATATCTTAGTGTCCACTTCTGCTAGTTCACAGCTCATCAAAACAGCAAGAAAGTTAGCTGATTCATTATGGCTGGCTTGGATATCCTCACAGCATGACTACAAACAGACTCCAGTACTCAGAACTTGAACTGGTTAACTTTGTAGGGTAAACATCATGAAAATATTCAAAAACATTTACTGTCTCATCCTGAGAAACTTCATTGTATGGAACACTCAAAATAATAAATAAATTCTGTTTCTTGTCATCATATAAAAAAAATCTTACAAAATCACTAGAGTAGCAATCACACACACACACACATACACACACACACACACACACACACACATGAACAGTTGGCAAGATATGAAAAATAAACATAGAATAAATATTATGGAAACTTGAAAATAAGAATGGAATAATTGATTAAAAAATCTCTATAAAGAAGAAGCTTTGTATCTGCTAGTGATGTTTTGCCTTTTTCTTACAGACTACCTAATTACCAGTAGCTTTCAGAGTGGAACATCTAAAACTTTTACATATAAAGCTTGAGGAAATCCTTGCTTGAAAAAACAGCTCAATGATTCTAAGTTCTTCCCATCATTCTGATCTGCTTTCTTGACAGGACTCTGTAAGTGGTCACTGTGTATCTGATCCAGCTTTGCATGCTAGATCCTCACCCCTGGCATCTGTGATGGCTATTCATGGTTGTCAACTTGACTATATCTGGGATGAACTATGATCCAGAAATGGAGGACACAGTTGTGATCAGGATCTTGAGGCCAGAAGACAACATGCCTTTGATCTTGAGGCTGGAAGGCACACGTTTAATCTGGGCCACACCTTCTGTTGCAAGGACAATGGAAGAAGGAAAGGGTTGTATTTGTCCTTCACTTGCTTGCCCTTGCCTTGCCAACACATCCATTCCTACACTGGCATTGGAGCCTACTCCTTAGGGATTCCAGCATATATAGAAGACCAACTGAGACACCCAGCCTCCTGGAACTGAGCAACTACCGGTTTCTTGGACTTGGTGTTCACAGTAGCCATTGTTGGACTTAGCTTCTAAGTCATTCCAACACCATTCCAATAAATTACCACACACAAACACAAACACACACACACACACACACACACACACACACACTATATATATATATATATATATAGAGAGAGAGAGAGAGAGAGAGAGAGAGAGAGAGAGAGAGGGGGAGGGAGGGAGAGAGAGAGATTCATTCTATAAGTTCTGTGACTCTAGAGAACCCTGACTAATACAGTATCCCTATGCAGAAGATAAAGGGGAAACTACTTTTCTCTAAGTCCTTCTCAGACAAAAGAAGTACCTACCCCGACCCCAGACTTCCCTTTATGTATTTGTCTTAAGCCCAAACTTTCAATCAACTATGTAGACAAAAATTAAATGTGTCTTGTCATGAGAATATCTGCTCTTGTATCTGGGAGATTTCGAGTCTGTAGGGGATGGAATTAAATACTATTCCTGATGACAGATGAAAAGTGAGCAAGAGTTGAGTGGAGAATCAAAACGGAGCCAAGGCTCTTATTCCCGGACCATGGTTGCTAGAGGGTGATGGAAATCAGAGAGCAGAGATCTAAAGTGAGTATAGGAATAAAACACCAAACACTCCACAGGTAACTTCTCCAATAACAAAAAGCAAACCTAACCCTGAGGAGATACTACATAAAGGAACACTGAAACAGCTCTTCCAAATCACCCTTCAGCTAGCAATATGCTCTTGTGATACAGTGTTGACTGTTCCTCTCAAATGAAAATCTTAAAGAAGTGGAGAACAGTAAATGTTACATTGGAGACAATTTTCAATTTATCTGGATGACTAGATTCTGGGAGTGAATCACAGAACATTGCCTGGGTAGACATCCCTTGCCCCATGACCGGATATCCATGACAATTATTGGCAGAGTCTTTGCAAATTAGGTATTATTCAACTTTATACTAAAATGCCTGAAGCAAAGTTACAAGAGTCAGGGCTCATGAAAATTACTGAAAGTGTATTTCAAATTAAAAAAAAAAAAGCCAACAGGTTTTGCACCTGTTGCATTAAGCACCCTATGCATTACCAAAGGGCCTCTTTATCACTCATTTTACATCAACAGTGGCTGTACCTTTGCCATCACATCCAGAAGTTTAGTCGAGTATTTCTCAGGATTTTTTATACTCATTTATGAAATATATATACATATATATGTATGTATATATGTATATATATATATATATGTGTATATATATATATATATTCTCACAGGAGTATACTTGACATCAGGATAGAAGGGAAATAGGGAATGCTGCCCTATAAATTATAATGAAAGCATAAAATAATGAATATCAGTGATTTAAAATACCACCCACCATTAGGGGCATTACTTATGCATGGTTGCAGAAGACAACCTGTTCCTTTATGTAGGCCAGCATGCCCTTTGGGTATTTCTAATACCAGCTTCACCACTTCTAAAGGCTTAATATTTCTCAACTTTCTCCAGGTGATAGTCAGATTATTGACCTTCATGCTGGAGACTGCATACAGAAATATTACGCCAATGAGCTCCTCATTCAGGTCCAGGATGACCTTGTCCACAGACTTGGAAATACCATCAAATGCTGGTGTGATGTCCTAGATCCCCACAGCTATCACACCATAGTTTGCCAGAGGAGCCATCCATGGTCTTCTCTGAGGTAAGGACAGAATAGCCTATGATCATGAGGCCTTTCACAAGGCCAAGGTTATCACAGATAAACTTCATTAAGAAATTGATGGTGCAGAAGACTATGATGCTGAACTTGAAGGAGATGTCTCATGGTTGCACCTACTTCATGATCATGTGGATACCAGCAAAAGATACAGAGATGATAATCCTTGTTGGTGCCACTCTGAAAATGAGCCCTAGCCCTGTTGGTTAATGCAGGAATCTATAACCAGACAGGATGATGAGATTAAGTGATGGTGAGGTGCTGTGGGATGTTCTGTATGTCCTGTGGGAGCCCGTTCTTGGGTTCCTCGTGGCTTTACCCAGCAGGTCCGCATAGAGGATGATTAGGACCATGGGCCTGAGTGCAGGTGTCTGAGATGGTCTGCACTTGGCTGTCCTGTGGGATGGTCTGAATGTCAAGTTGCTCTGATTGGTCACTAAATAAAACCTGATTGGCCGTGGCTAGACAGGAAGTATAGGCGGGACTAACAGAGAGGGGAAATAAAAGAACAGGAAGGCAGAAGGACTCATTGCCAGCCACCACCCTGACAAGCTGCATGAAAAGATGCCAGTAAGCCACGAGCCATGTAGCAAGGTATAGATTTGGAGAAATGAATTAATTTAAGCTATAAGAACAGTTAGCAAGAAGCCTGCCATGGCCATACAGTTTGTAACCAATGTAAGTCTCTGTGTTTACTTGGTTGGGTCTGAGCGGCTGTGGGACTGGCGGGTGAGAGAGAATTGTCCTGACTGTGGGCAAGGCAGGAAAACTCTAGCTACAGTGAGGTGCTTGTTCTAAATAGAACAGTAATATCATCCCTTTAAGGCTTGAAAATATCAAAGAAGAGGGGTTGGAAAGAATGTTGATGGGGAGATCTGCAGCAAAAGGACATCTTCTGAATGTGACATGGCCATTGAACTCATGGATTCATTGCAGCTGTGGTTATCTATCTATACAAGACCTGCACATGATTGGTCCCATCAACATTTCATCTTGGATTGGGGAGGGGAGCAAAAGGTCCCACCCTTCCCTGAGGAACTATTGGTAATTAGTGTTTGTTAGAGAAGAGTGTATCATTTTCTTCAGTGCTAAAGCCACTAATAAATTTCCCTTGTCCCAGGAGATAATCTCCCACCCATGCTTAGCCAAAAAAACTCTAATGAAGCTTAGTAGTTCGTACACAAAAAGAAAAGATAAAGGCAAGATGGGATTTGGGAGGATAGGTATCAGAAGGAGGGGAAGATGGATATGAGAGTAATGAAATTTGATTTTTGAAGATGTATTTATTTATTTATTATGTATATAGTGCTCTGGTTGCATTATGCCTGCAGGCCAGAAGAGGGCACCAGATCTCATTGTGGATAGTTGTGAGTCATCACGTGGATGCTGGGAATTGAACTCAGAACCTCTGGAAGAGCAGTCAATGCTCTTAACCTCTGAGCCTTCTCTCCAGCCCCAAGTAATGGAATTAGGAAATGACTATAACTAATTGTATAAATGTATGAATCTATCAAGATATTTTTAGTGAGCCCCATCCTTCTCCATGGCAGAAAAATCACCAATGGACTCCACAGCATATTCAGGACCAGAATCACTCCATTTCATGTTGGCAACACCTTTCTCCAGGAAGATGAAAATGCCCTTCCCATTGATGACTGACCTTCCATTCCCGGTCTTGCCTGTGTCACGGAACTTGTGCTGCTGCAATCACACTGAACATGTAGACCATGTAGCTGGGGACATTGAGGTCACTTATGACAACAATATCCACTTCATCTGAGTTGAAAGTAGCCATGGTGACCTGACACAATTCAGCCAGCTCCACTCTGACCTTCACCCGCTGATCCCAGAGATGCAGGTGGAATTGTATAAGAAGCTGTGCTGGAATTTACCTGGGGGAAAAGAAGAGCTTCAGATGTCTTCTTTTTTTCTTCAACTCCAAAACCCCTTACTGTAATATAACCGTGTGTCTGGAAATCAGGAGTGTGTGTGTGTGTGTGTGTGTGTGTGTGTGTGTGTGTGTGTGTGTGTGTTTATGTATGGATACATGTGTGTGTATTTTGTGTGTGTGTGTGTGTGTGTGTGTGTGTTTATGTGTGGATACATGTGTTTATTTGTGTGTGTGTGTGTGTGTGTGTGTGTGTGTGTGTGTGTGTGTACAAGCTAATAGCTACATTGAACAATAAATATTGTCTTTTGTTGATTTTTAAAAATTTAAGACTGGTAGCAATTTTAGTAAATATCCCCTAAAATAAATTGATAATGATAAATACCATTAATGAATTAGCTTGATGGTCACCTTGCCTGAGACACAGAAAGTGAAATATCTTGATGCACTAAAAAATCTTCACAAGCACCAATTCATTACTACAAATTTAACAAGCATTCCTCTCTCTGCTAAATATACCTTCAGTTTGAATATTGATTTCCATTCTCACTCTTATTACCCTCTGCCAGATTGTAGTCATCTGCTCGGAATACAAAAAGCTTCCAGACAAGCTGAGCAGCCTTCAGTCTCTTCTCTTGGCGCACATCAACCCAGTCTCTTCAGAGCAGCTAGAGTGATTTTTCCAAAGTAAGTAAATCCATTCAGGCTGTCGCTCCACTGCCGTCTCAGAATAACTCACTATGTTCCACTAATCTCAGGTTCTGGGAATCTTGTCTCAGAGGACAAAGTCATTAATGGGTAATTTCTGTCACCTGCCTGCTTCCTTAGTGTCTTCTCGTGCTTTCCTGTTCCTGGAGCTCACCATAATTGTTTTCACTCTAGGCTCTTTGTTGTCTATCTCCTGGATTAGATATTGCTTCCACCTAGAAAACCTTCTCTTACAACCCCTTTAAGATCCAAACAATAATCTCTTTTGATTGTTTTCACTGTACACAAACTTCTGCTTCATTCCCAGACATATACATGCCAAGTGATTTATAAATTAATACCTGGGCTGTTTCACTGCTGTGATTCCACAACTCAGTGTAACTCCTTATATATTATGTTTAATTAACAAATTTGTTGACAATGAATATTTGTTTGGTTAAGAAGTACTGGAAATATTTTGTTCTACACATGAAAATGAGTAGGCAGAGCTAACCTAGAATGGTAAATATGGAAGGCAAAGTGTTCCACAGCCTGGTGATGAGATAAAGAGTTCTAAAACCCATGCAGGAGAGATCAAAATAAAATATAATCAATATCAAAGTGTCTAGTATGCCTGTTAAAAAGTGTGGGATGCTATACTTGGGTCAAGGAATCTGATAACAGCTGGAAAAAAATAAAATAACTTTTCTTTGGAATTGTGGCCACTAAAAGTTTCTTCATGCCCTAGTAGATAACCCCATGCCCATTCATGTATAGATAGCACTAACTGGACTCAGTAGGTTAAAGAATAAATAAATAAATAAATAAATAAATAAATAAATAAATAAATAAATACATACATACATACATACATACATACATACATAAAGAAATACACAAAGAAATACATAAAGAAATAAATATTGTTGTAAAAGAAAGAAAACAATCAAGTCACCCACTTTTGTCTGAATCAACTTAATAGTCCTAACTTGGATCCCCAACATTTCAGCTAAAGCAATCAGATAAGTCATGATAAAAGGATCCCTGGGCTCAGCTATCAGCTATCAGCATTTGATGCTCAGGAGCTTGCCCTTTGACCAAATGCTTTGTTTAACTTTCTTGGTTCAGTTTTCTCATTTGTGAAATAAACATAGTCTCTACTCAACAGGCATGGCATTTAACAAAGTACTAGAGACAGGTTATTTAAGCAACAGACATTGATTTCTGATTTCTGGAATGGCCAAGGTCAAGGAAATGACAAATGTGGATCCTGGTTAGAACATACTGCAGAAAGTAGCCTTCTCACTTTGTCCTTAAAATAGGGCTGGGAGAGGCAAGAAAGTGTGAACAAAAAAAAGAGAAGAGAATGTGTTCTAGCCTCTTTGGGTCCTAAGGTGAAAACTGATCACATGATTTGAGCTATGCTTAATTAGCTCCAAAGCCCTCTTCTCTAAATACCATCACTTTGAGATTTAGAGCGCTAACCTTTAACTGTAGGAAAGGGTAGCACAAAAATTCAGCTCCCTACAGCACATATATGTGGCAGTGCAGTACTAGCCTCTTTGGGTCCTAAGGTGAAAACTGATCACATGATTTGAGCTATGCTTAATTAGCTCCAAAGCCCTCTTCTCTAAATACCATCACTTTGAGATTTAGAGCGCTAACCTTTAACTGTAGGAAAGGGTAGCACAAAAATTCAGCTCCCTACAGCACATATATGTGGCAGTGCAGTAGAGCAAATCTACAGTTCTTACCTTCCCATCCTCTCAGAGTGTAGCAGTGGACAACCTCTGAATAGACTGGAAGTTCTTCTGCCTTTCAGCTGAGAGCATTGCCTGGAGGATAGAATCCTGAGGAAAGTGGAGTACTGTCATGACATCCCCAGTTTCCAGAAGTTGCTCTGTTGGGGTCACAATGGGCACTCGGAGTTTCATACTCTCCTTATCCCTCCACTGGACCAGAACTACAGTCCAGAGGATTAGCAGATGAGTTCTTAACTAGATCTTTATTGTGCTTCATACCCATGGCTTACATTGTCTGGCAAGCAGTTCACACTGCACTAGTGCAGGTAAGGTATATAGATGGTTGGATTGCATTGAATTTTATTTGTTATCTACTATGAAAAATACATTTTGTGTTGGATATTTCTGTTCCAGTAAACATTATCTTTTAGAAATGAAGACTTAGGAAAAGCCAACTGAGAAGTAGTGATCCCAGCATTTCCCAGACTTGACAATTAGCTTATGCTAGACCATGACAAGAAATGTTTCTTTCACAGAACATGCATAATTCCTAGGACAAAACAAAGCAAAGTGAAATTGGATATAATTAGCAAGGACACTGCTTCATGCCTTTCCTGTTAATCTCTATTTAGTTTTCCCTCTGAACATGACTCATTACTACAAGAAGATCCTTTGTTTTGGCCTGTTTTCTCATTCTACAATACAGAATTATCTCTTTTTTCTTCCAAATTTTAACATGGCACAATACATATTACATAAAATGTAGGGTCCTTAAGTTTGTTCTTAAGTTTGTAGTGTAGTGATATAAAATTATGCTGTACTACCATTTCTAGTGTTTTAAAAAATTATTACATTTACTTGTGTATGCACACAAGTGTATCTGTATACATGTGCATGCAATCATGTCTCTGCATGTCAGGCTAGAGAACAACTTTCAGGGGTCATTTCTCTCCTTCCACCACGTGGGACTCAGGAATTGAACTCAGGTCATGAGGCTTGGTGGCAAAAGCCTTTATCCACAGAACTACCTTGTCTCCTCTTCTTCACCTTATAAAACTGAAATTTCAGTCATTAGAAATAAGTCCCCTTGTATGTCTTTGCCTTCAGTACCAGGCAATAACCATTCCATGTTCTACCTTTATGACTTTGTCTAAAAATCTCTGATAAGTGGGTTGTCTTTCTCAGACTCAACTGTTTCATTTAATATAATGTCCCAGAGCTTCATCTATGTCGTCACATATGTCATAATTTCCTTTCTTTTTAAGACTAGATGGTATTTCATCACATGCATGTGCCACATTGTCTTTCCTTTTGGCTGATGGTGAACACTTGGGTTACTTTTACATTTTAGCTATGATGAACAATACTGCTTTGAATTCAGGAGCAAAAAAAATTCCTTAAAGACCTATTTTCAATTATTCTGGTTCATAACCAGATATATAATTGTTGGCAATTCAATGTTATTTTTTAAGAACAACTATATTGCTTTCCATTGTACACCACATTGCCATCAACAGTACACAGGGTTCCAAATTTTCCACATCCTCATTAACACTTGCAGTTCCTTAGGGTTTTTCTATATATTGGGTGTGATGAGGGTGACTGAGTGGTATCTCGTAGTAGTTGATTCACATTTATTTAATTGGAATAGTGTTGAACATCTTCTCATATACTTGCTGGTCATTTTTGTATCTTTTTTGGAGAAAAGACTTTTCAAGTTATTTCCCATTTATTAATCATGTTGTTTGTTGTGGTTATTACTATTATCATTGTTTTTTATTATTCTTAATGTTTATGAGTTTTTCTATATATTTTGAACTTTAACAACTCATAGATAATATAATTTGAAAATTACTTTCTCCCATTCTATGGGACTACAGTTTTAGTGTTTGTGTCTTCTGATACATAAAAAAATTCTGTTGTTATTAAGTATGTCCAATCTATCTATTTCTTTACAGTTTTTGTTGTCTTTTAGCTCATATCTAAGAAAGCATTACAAATTCAATACCATGAACATTTTGTGCTCTTTAAGTCTGAGAATTTTATGATTTAAGCCTTACCTTTGACCTCTCATTCATTTTTAATGAATTTTCTTATATGGTGTTCAGGAAAGGTCTGATTTCATTGTTTTATGTGCTTATCAACATGTTGCCTTTTTAAACTAACATTTTAATTTCAGAATAAACTTTAAGAATGTACAACACGTAGAAGGAGGTCTATCTGAGTTTGTTATGTATACCAACATGTTTAAATATGTTGGTCTAGCTTCCAATAAACAGCTGCTAGGTGGTTGTCAGAACAACCTCAGGCTGACAAAACCTTCATGCCATCAATGTAAGCCAGAATTAACTAGGAATCAACATCCCATGGTCAATCTTTAATCAGTGATGAACAAATTTAGGCTTGTATTGCCTCTTTCTCTGACCTGGGTAAATTTGAAGCTTTTTGGCAACATTCCTCCATGGGATTAAGGTCCAGTGAACAAGTGTGGTAGCTGGCTTGCTAGAACACACTCAACAGAAGAGGCTGTTTTCTCTGCCCAACCTCACCCTTATCTCTGAACATATTCTATGTGACCCTTGGACTTCACATTAAACTGAGCATACATGAACAACAGAGTCAGTTCAGCTCTGGTAGAATTCAGCTAAGACGCAGAATGGAAAAGATAATAATAATCTGTGGAGCCCTTTCTACAGATCGTCCATGAGTCTTTTTCCTCACACATCTTTAACTTCTTGTCATGGTTCCTCCCTTGATGGGGAACTCATCTTCATCTCCTCGCTAAGGCATTTGGAGAGAATGAAATGGTGCTAAAATAAGTATCTGTACTTCCTCAGACTCCATCTGACACAAACTCAGTGTCTTCATATGTTACAAGCTACAAGAGTGTGGATATCAGAGCTTCTTTTATGTTTGCTTAGTGCTCCTGACTCAGGAGTGACTAGTGTCATGGCTCCAGTAGATGCCTATTCTATTACCCAAACAAGATCAAATTTATAATGGCAGGGTACAGCTTAGACAGCATTGCCTGTTGTCCCCAATGTGAAACACCATGGAACCCAAACAATCTCCTTTAACAACATCAAAAAACCATTGCACCAAGCCTTGCCCTTGATTTAGAAACAATCTGAGAGCATCATACTCTATACTTATCTCCATGGCCAGAAAGAAAATATATTACCAGCCTGTTAGAAGATTCCAACTACTACATAATCACTAATATAAACATTTGGCCACACTAGAGGTTTTCAACTCCCAGGCTGCCTTACGGTGTTACTAGGTGATGATATCTACACAAGTTCGATGGGAACATAGAACAACAACAACAAAAAAGGAATATAGAGGTTGCAAAGATGGCTCAGCAGTTAAGAGCATAGGCTGCTCTTGCAGGGGACTCAGTTTCTATTCCTAGCGCTTACAAGGCAGATCACAACCATCTGTAATGTCAGTCCCAGGGAGTCAGATGTGTGGTGTTGTATTCCCCCAAATATTGTGCATGCTAATACTTATCTGGGGTCAGAAACAGAGCAGCCCCAATATTAAACATAAAGGGTAGGCAGTGGTAGCACACACCTTTAATCCTAGCATTCCAGAGGCAGAAATCCATGTGTTCAAGGATACAGACGGGCATGGTGACTCATCATGCCTTTAATCTCAGACAGCAAGCTTTTAATCCCAGGGAGTGGTGGTAGAAAGAAGAAAGATATATAAGGCATGAGGACCAGAAACTAGAAGCATTTGGCCTGGTTAAGTATTTGGCTGGTTAAACATTTGGCTGGTTAAGCATTTGGCTGGTTAAGCTTTCAGGCTTTGGAGCACAGTTCAGCTGAGAGCCATTCGGATATGAGGACACAGAGGCTTCCAGTGTGAGGAGACAAGACCAGCTGAGGATCCAGCGAGATGAAGTAGCTGTAGCTTGTTCTGTCTCTCTGATCTACCAGCATTGACCCCAATAACTGGCCTCTGGTTTGATTTTATTAATAAGAACTTTTAAGATTCATGCTACACAGATGCCTGTTTCTGGCCTCCATTGATATCAAGCATTCACATGATACACAGACAGATATGTTGACAAAGCACCTGGACACATAAAATAAATCAATTAATAAATTTTAATTTTAAAAAGTAATATGGAGAGTTCATCATGAACTTGAAGCATTTGACTTTTTAAAAGCTATCTTTATCCTTGTGGTACATATCTCTTTCTTTGAGGGTTGGAAACTTTCTTGAATTCCTCATAAATGCATGATGCATTTACCTAATGTGTGTTCAGTTTTGTTGCTGGGTCAAGTACCACTTTTTCTATCTTTACAAGCATGGAAAAGCCATCTGTAGGGGAATCACCAGCACTTGTGAGTTACTTAGGACAAAACTCAAGAGCAGACAGAGTTTGGACATGGAACTCCCTTTCCAGAAAACCTACCTCTTCAGACTCCTCTAGATGGCCTTTTAGTGACCAAGTGCATTCTATAGATGTCACTTGAAGACCCTACTCCAGCCACTTTCCAAACCTCCACTCAGAACACAACTGGTCAATGTTTATAATCAGATACTAGTGTTGGGTACTTTAAAAATGATTAAAACACACCCACTTCCCAAGATACCTATAGTTTCATGAGCAGATGGATCCCTATAAAACAAACCCTAAGAAAATCAGAAAATTCTTTTGAAGGAACAGAGGCGGGGAGCCCTCTACTGAGGGCTAGGAGCTCCATAGAGGAGGCCTTTACTTCTGAGGAACATCATGAAGGGAATCCTGCTTCAAATCAAATTTTAAAGCTTCTGCCTGTGTCACTGTTTTGTTTGTACCCTGAAGACACAAATAAGTATACATTTACATTTAACATGCTCACTTCCATAGCAACTATTTGGTAGCATATGATATCCAGGCTAAGTTGGAAAAGTCTACTTGGATAAGCAGAGGTAGCTATTATTTTACACACACACAATTTAAAATGCACAGAGAAATACTGATCAGCCACAAGTGTCTGTTGATGAAGAATAGAATTTAATCGATTATAGACAAGATAACTGAAAACAGATATTAACCCAACCAGGTGTTACTCTCAAAAACAATGTCAGGGAGGCTTTCGTGGGTCTTAAACAAAATTGAAGTCAGGTTGTTAACGTATAGGAAAGTGTAAAGAAAATGAGAGTCTACCACAGAGTATGCCTAAACAACCTCGGGAATATAAAAGCACCATTCTGACCATGTGGCCCATTGTTTCTGCCTTGTGATATCCATCTCTCATCTGCTGGGCCTAGAAAACCAGCACCTTCATCTTTTCAATGGCCTTCAATCTGATCCACTAGGCTCAATGCACCAGGCAAAATTCAAGCCTCGTCATCTCAAGAAAGTAGTTCTATTTTAGAGTAGCTAATGAACTTATGGGGCAAAGGAACATTTAACCCCTTCAATCACCAAAGGATGAAAATTAAAGTAAAAAACAAAATGGTTTAACTATCAGATTGCAGGAGATAATTGGGCATGTTGGTGTCTGCTGCATCAGGGTATGTACAAAGAACAAAGAGTGTTCTGTACTCCTAGTGAAAGTGTGACTTGTTGCAGCATTTCTAAAGGACACCTTGGTAACATATATCCAAAGTCTCAAAAGCACACATATTCTAGGATGTAACAACTAACTACTAGAATTCATCCTAAGGAAATAAATGAAAATGTGATAAAACTGGAAATAATTTTGAAATGCAACAGAAATCTATTATATTCAAATAGTATCATTTACATGAAAGAATGCAATGCAGTCTTTATAACTATAGAGATCATAGTATTTACCTGGTAATGTAAAAATAGACTCATAATAAATGTAGGTAAAAATAGGTTAAAGAACAAATATAAGCATGACTTCATTAGAATAAAATATATTATAAAATAATAACCATGATCATAAGTAAAAAGTTGGAGGAGATATATATCAGAATATTGGTGATAGTTATATTAATACAGGGAAAATATTTTTATTCATTCTTATTATAACTTTTATTCATTTAATAGGGCTGAGGATTGAATCAAGACACTGAAAATGCTAGACAAGATGGTTTTCTACCCTGAGCTGTACCCTTTCTTTTTTTTTATTTTGAGTCAAGGCATCATTGAGTTGCCTAGGCTAACCTAGAATATACTCTGAAGCCCAGGCAGAACTTGGACTTGTAATTACCCCACCTCAGCTTCAGAGTAGATGGGATTACAGGCTTATGCCACCAGGCCAAGCTTCCTGTTTAATTTTTTATATTGAACCACTGTATTTTACATAGTTATAATATAAGCCATTATGGAAAAGGTGATGAGCTGAAGACATAAATAACTAGCTCAGTAAAGTAGAAATAGGCAATTGGGACTTGGACCATCATTTCTTAATGAAATATAAATCGCTACTTTCCCTCTTATGTCTTGAGTTTTCTTGACTGTAATATAAGAAAAATTAATCAAATTTTCCCCTGTATTCTAGACTACTTCAAGCAGAGATTGAGAGTGGGTAATACAGCATTTTAATAACAAGAGATACTCAATCTTGTATCATAACTACCAGTAATAAAGCCAAAAGACCCACCACATGTCACCAAGATTTATATTCTCTATCTGTTGATGTTCAGAAAGACCACAGGATTTACAGTACATTTTTATGGTCAAATCCATGACCAGTCATCTTTATAATGCATAGGGAGATAAAATAGGCTGATCCCATGCTATTTTAGACTAGCATTGAAAATTAAATAAAGTCGGTGTTTTTTATCACCCAACATGACTACTACCAACTACGCCAATGGTTATATGAGACTTAATTTCTTCTCTCTAATGCTACCATTGACCAGGATCAACTGACCTACAAAGAAAAGTTATATCAAGAGAAATGAGGTGTATCCATGCAGAAGAGAACTATTTAATAGCATTTGTTAATTTCATGAAATCCAAGGGCAGCTAGAGATGTTCAGCTTTAGTCACTTGTGAAATGACCAAATTGCTCCATTTACCATGACCAGCTATACCCTGCTTTAGAATTCAGATTGGATCCAGGCAGTGTACAGAAGGTGGTCAATATAACTTTCTTCTGTAGACCTGTCCAGTTTCTTCATTGTCTCATGAATCTAATATGTTTATTGCTCAGTTCTGCCTGAAGAATATACTGTTTTCTATTCTTCTTACCTTAGTTTATCCAAATCCTTTTTTCTACACATCCCCGCCCCCAAAACCCTCAGGTCTTATAGGAAGTTCATCAGACCACCACAGTTTATCATAGTGCTTTGTTCTGACATATCATTATATACACTATGTAAATTTATCTTTGACCACAGTCATTTTTCTACCTCCATACTGAAAGTTTCTTTAAGATAAATACCATGTCTTATAATTCTTTGCATACCCTGAAGTCCCTAAAATGTGTTCTGTAAATCTCTTTTAGTGGATGATTAAATGAAGAATAAAAGCATACATATCTACAGCTCATAAGAAATCACATGTGGACAAGACACATGCACAAAAGGAAAACACTTACTTTCAACTTACCTAAGTGATGTCTATCAGTTGTTAGGGAGACATCATGATAGTGTGTCTCCTGGAAGTAGACTAGGAATAGACTTGCTGTAGAAAGACAAAATGCATTCCAAAGCTGCTCAGAGAATGTGGGTACAGATGGTGAGGGGTAGATTACACCTATAAAATGTGGGTTATTTGCTGGTAAGTACTTTGGAAAAGACACGGTAAGTTTTTGGTTCCTATACTCTTGATCAAATTGACTAGTGTTTTCTTATTTCCATATGGAAAGGCAGAAGATGACCCAGCTGATCATCCAACTTGACTCTTCCAAGAATGGCAATTCTATTTCTGCCTAGGCTTTGCTGTTTATCTAGAGCCTTTACTGTGACTGCTGAAAGTAGCTACAAGGGCTGTTGACCTTCCTCCAACCTGCAGATGACCATCTGCAAATGACAGACTTCAGGGACTCTGGCCATGAGCCTCCAACAGTCCACTCCAAGCACCTCACCATCAGTCCCTTTCACAGGAGGCAAAGCATGAGTGGGGACAGCAGAACTCCTTGTAGACTGACTTTACAACTAACATTGGTGGGAGTGAAATATTTTTAACCTTGCTTGGCTTCCTAAGATGGGAAACAGAGTGTGATATGGGTTCTGCAGTGTGTGCTCTGTGGGATGGTTGTGGATGCAAACTTGAAAACTGCCTGGCACAGAAACACTTGTAGATGAAACTTGGCAGTCAAAGAATTCTATGATAATGCTTACAAATAACCCGCTTACTTCAAAATAGTCCTCATTAGAATTCAGCATGCAATACTTGTTTAGCATACCTATGCATATAATCACATGCATGTGTGAATACAGAATACATGGCCTTACACTGTAAACATTTTCACAATATTTCATTGCTTAGAGAAAAATTGTGAGAAAAGCATATCATAAGTGGAACATTGTTCAGCAAAGGAAAATATTCAAAGAGTCCACTATAAAATATAAAATGGTCTGTGAGTAATTGTAGTTATTTTAGCTGCATCACTGCCCTCTTAATCAATGATTTTCTACACTGTAATCATTCATGAATTAGGAAAAGGTCAGAATCTGCAAGAAGAAAGAAGGATCTGAGATTTGCCTCTTGCCATAGCTCTTCACAGATATGTGACATCCACTTTCTGGTACTGGGACATCTGGTGATCTTGGAAGCACTAGTGTGTCCTCTAACATTGGCTACAACTTTCCTAAGTGATAGACTTAGGGCTTTCCTCTGCTTTCTTAAAGCTTTAGTAACTTCAGCCCTGCCCTCTTGTTCTCGAGCATGGAAGCATCTAGCAGGTTTCAGCAAACAACGGAACTGGAACAGTGTTTTCACAACTTTCCAGCTGTCTAATCCAAGAAAAATATATTTGTTACTAAAATAAAGGGGAGGGAAATAGAGGTCATGAGGTGATTGGCTTTCCTGCTCTGTGAGAAAGAGCAAGGTGACATTGGGTGACATGTAACAGCAGGGCATCACAAATGCCAGAGAGTTCTCCAATTGTAATTAACCTTTGCCGCCTCCTGCCCTGTGATGTTACTAAGGCTTGTATCTTAGCTAGCTTTCAGAAATTGTGTTGGAAGATGATATGCATTCAAACTAGAACCCACAATCACACCAGGTGTGCTTACAATTATTAGCACTATTCATCTCCCACTGTATAAGCGGAAGACTTTTGGCTAGTGTTGCAAAAGCACTCTACTGCTGATATATGCAACTTGGCTGCAAGCTTTTTGTTGGATGAAACAAGGATGTAGCCATAGCCAAAGGCACTTGCATTGTCCTAAACTTTTCCACTCAGAAATTATTCCTCCTTATACTTCTGTATGATTTCTACAGCATTTTGGGAAGCCAGTTTTTATTTTAACTGTACAACTATAGCCTGGGAGAATTTGACTTGCTTAGTCTCACACAGAGAGTAGCTTTCCATCAGTTTAGTTTTCTATCTGCAGCGATGACAAACACAATGACTGAAAATATAGGGGAGGAAAGGATTTATCTGGCTGACACTACCATGTCACAGTGCATTATCATCCATTATGACAAAGCAGGTCAGGAGATCAAGGCAAGAATCTGGAGGCAGGAACTGAAATAGAGAACATGGAGGAATGGTACTTACTGCCTTACTTTTCATGGCTTGTTCAGCTTGGTATCTTCTTATGGAACCAGATCCACCAGTCCAGAGGTGGCCCTGGTCCCAGTGACCTGGGACTTTCCACATCAATCATCAATCAAAAAAAAAAAAAAATGTCCCACAATGTTAACTGTTAAGTCAAAGATAAGCAAGCTACAATCCATTGAACCACAGAGGTTAGGTATAGGGTAAGGGACTCTCAGGCAGGAACAGAGGTCCCTAGGAAAGGGAAATAGAATAAATAGTTATGGATGTGGGGAGGAGTGGTGGTAAGTGAAATGGAAGAATCAAATGGAAGGGGTGAATACAGCTAAATTAAGGGTGACTGGGGGTTGTATGGAAACCTAATACAGTAGAAGCTTTCTAAATTATGCACATATATGAAGGGGTAGACAAAGCCCCAACTGGCTCTCTCTTATCACCAAATGAAGCTTCAGTACCAGGAATAGGTTATATCTAATTGATTTGTTGACTAAAGGGACCCCATGGGAATCCCAAACGCACAAGGCTAATGCAAAGGCTATAGGATGCTCTCCACAATCTGACGGCAAGACCCCCTTGCTAAAAACAACACCTACACAACTCACTGAACACAGAGAAGTTGAGTTGGTGCCTACATGGAGCCTTCACTCCCACGGGATAGTGTTCTTGCTACTAGAAGGTACTGCGTGCATTTCCAAAGAAGAAATGTAAACACCAATCCAGCTACAAAACCTTCAATCAACGGTGGTGTCCCATCAACAAGACAGGCTAGTGCAACGATGGCACAAAGCTTGTGGAGTAACCAACCAATATCAGAGTGGACTTAAGGCCTGCTCCACAAGATGGAAGCCTACTTGAGTGACCAAGAACATGAGACTAGACAGCCCAGGGACCTAGGATAAAACCAAATACCATTGCACTACAATAGGAATATAGCAATAAAATGACTCTTAATGAGATTCTGCTAGATCAGTGCCTTGCTCAGGCATCATCAGAGAAGCTTCCTCATGCAGCAGATGGGAACATATACAGAGACCCACAGTCAGACATTCAGGGAGTGAGAGACCTCAGAACACTCAGCCCTAAATGGAATGTCTCCATCAAATCCCTCCCCTCAGGGCTCAGAGGACCCTGAGGAAGAGAAAGCAGAAACAGTATAAGAGCCAGAGGGGATGGAGGAGACCAAGGAAAGAAAACCCTCTAAATCAATGCACATGTCAATGCAAGTGTCAATGCACATATGAATCCAAAGAGACTGAGGCAGCATGCACAGGGCCTGCAAGGGGCTGCACCATGCAGGGTCCTTGAGATGAAAAGAGACGTGGATCCATGTCCCCCTTCCTAACCCAGAAGCTATCTCCAATTGATGATCACTTATAAATAAAAAATTTGTTTTCTCCAAGGGAGTTGCAAACTACTCTTAATTGTCGTCTGCATGCCTGGCAGTAGATGGTCAACGAAAGAATAAACTCAATGCCATCTTTGGAAATTTCCTGTCTCATAATGTCCTATCAGGGCTTTTTATTTTGTTTTATTTTCATTTTTACTTCATTTTATTTTACTTAATTTTTTTATCATATATGTTTTTGTGTCTATTACATCTTCACGTTTTATATTTTATGGGGTTTCTGTGTATGGGAACAAGTGTATCTCTGCATCTATATCTGTTTCTTATTCCTTTTCTTGGGCTCTTTTCCTTTTGTTTGTTTTGTCCTATTCTGTCCTATTTGTTTTTGTTCTATTTTATTATATTTGATTTCCTTAGATAGCAGTTTGTTTTCTAAGGAAAGATAAAAAGGGGATGAGTCCAGAAGGGAGGGGACATAGGGAGGAACTGGAAAGAGTAGAGGGAGGAGAAGCCTTAATCAGACTATATTGTGTGAAAAAAATCCATTTTTAATAAAATAAGAAAAGAAAAAAGAAGAAGCCAGCAGTGTCATAGTGCATGGAAGCCAAGTAGAAGGCTGTGGCAGCATCTCTAATTTTGCTGTATTAAACCTGCCACAAAATGGTAAGTAAAAGATTGTGGGATGTATGTATAGAATGTGTTTTATGACTAAATAAATGTGTAGTGCTTGGAACAGAAAGAAACCAAGAAAGAACAGAAAAAAAATTAAGATGGGGGTGGGAGGGTGGAGAATGCCTCACAGACAAGCTCAATGGCCAGCCTTGTGGAAGCAGTTCCTCAGCTAAGGATCCTCTTTCTTTGATGGTTCCAGTTCATTTCAAGTTGACAGAAAACTAACCAGCACATCCTCCAACCAATGTAGGCTACTATGCTCTGGCCTTCATGTTGGATCAGTAGATGCTTCTTGGAATTTCACAAAAAGCAAAAAAGTGATGATGTCATGGAATTAGAAAGATGGCTCAGAGGTTAAGAGCACTAAGTGCTCATGTAGAGGACTGGGTTTGGTTTCCAGAACAAACATGGCAGCTCACAACCATCTGTAACTCCAGTTTTAGGGAACCCAGTGCCCTCCTCAAGTACCAAGCACACATGTACTATACAGACATACATGCAGGCAAAACACCCATACACATAAAATAAATAAATCTTTATTTATATACGTGTGTGTGTGTGTGTGTGTGTGTGTGTGTGTGTGTGTGTGTAAATGTCAGAGTCCCTCTTTCTAATGAATTTTAGGTTATTTGGAATGTAAGAGTATATTTTTTTTTGTTCCGTGAACTCTTCAGTATATTCACGCATATAACCAAAGCTGAGAACCACCATGTTAGATAAGTGTGATCACCCACTGGGTGTGTGTGACGCAGAGACTGTGCTGTTCCATGAAGCCAGCACTCATCTTCATCGGAGGAGAACAACAACCAACGCTTGAGAAAAGCCTCAGTTGTGAGGTGAGTAGATGATTGCCTGTCAGGTGCCATCTGACAAGCCCTGATGGATGTGAGCAGGCAGAGACAGAGGTAGGGGATGTGTCAGAACTCTGAGCTGCATTTCAGGTACCCGATGATGATCTTACCTGAAACCAGGAAAGCTGTAGAAGGAATGCTGGGTGCAAACGTTCAGGGGAAACCTCAGAACTCAGCTAGTACAAGACCTGGGCTGTTGCCTTTTCAGCTCCTGCCATCCAGCTCTGTAATCCAGCAATTTATTTACTCCAGATTAGTAGAAGCAAACAGAATGATGATTATGAAAGTGTTTGGAGGGAAGGTATGAGAACATATGCAAATGAGAATACCCGTTACCATCTATTCAGCGTGAATTTATTATGCCATAATCACGGAATTCTAGGAGGCTGTGCCAAAGTGTGCCTCTGCTAACCTCTCCAGACCAGCTGCTAGGGTGGTGAAAATAAAGAGGCAGAATTACAGGGCATTCATCTTTCTTCTTTATCTAGAAAATTCTTAGAAAAACATTTACGGGTACTGGAACTGAAGAGGAATTAGAATCTTCCTGTTCTGAGACAAAAACAAAGCTGCCCAGAGAAGCTACAGAAAGGTGGAAGGGGAGCAGGGAAAAACTTCAATCAATTGATGCTCTAACTGGGTCAGGGTATAAAATAAACTCAGAAGCATAGATCTAGCCTAGGGTGTGAACCAAGGGATATGGCCAAGGAGAGGGCAGGAAGTAAAGAGGAAACAGAAACTCAGGTGGAATGGAGTTAGAAGAAAGACCACTAGGAGAACACAGGCTAAGGATGTCAATAAACTCATGGAGGGAGTTATGAGATCCTCTGTGGAGCTCAAAAGTAGCTCTCAGATGGATATTTATCCTCCAAACAGTAGCTCCCACTGCTCATGGCCAGCTGCTTAGCAGGATGCTGTAGGATTTCCTGGGAAACTCAACTGAGATGCAAGAAGCCACAATCAACAGAGGAGTCCTAACCCCACTGCAATGGAGGTTTTCCCTTTGACCCAGAAGTCACAGGGAGTGCAACAAGCCATCTTTAGGGTGGCTCACTTAAGTTACAGCATCTGCATTTACTCCCTGTGGCTGGGTGTGAGTGTCCTGGCATTGAAATTAAAAGATCAAGACTCAAGTCCGTCAGGGTAATGATAGCAGGCAGTAGTTACAATTTTAGAAAATTGTTTATATACACAGGAACTCATTATCATATTGGTGGTAGGGAAAAAATAAGGTTTTCTATGGTTATGGTGCTTATATCTGTATTCTTGGTACCCAGGATGCTGTGGAAGAATAGAAAGCTCAAGGTCAGACTGGGCTTTATAGTATTGTTACCATCTAGGGGTCTTGACCAAGTTCATTTGCTCGGCCAGTTAAAGAATTAAAAGGCAAGAAAAAAAAATCTGAGTGTGACAGGTAGTGGCAGGAAAAATCTCAGACACAGCAGACAGAATCAGTGCGTAAAGGAAGGGTTTTCTTAGGGTAAGAAAACCCACACATGCAGCAGACACACAGAGAGAAAGACCCCCACACACACCCCGGAAAGTGGAGGGGGAACTCAGGAGACTGAAAACCCAGCCCCTCCTTTAGAGCTGGAGGGCTTTAAAGGGACCGTGGAGGATCTTCCTCCCCTAATTTGTTTTGCCTCAGGTCAGGAGACTGAGGAAGAAGCCAGCCATCTTGGACATTTGCTATCTTTATTAACTAGTCAGGGACACTCTCCCTATCTGTCTGCCTAATGGGGAATCTGTCTAACTTTTAGTCAGTATGACCCTTTACCAGAAAAAGGAAAAAGAATAAAAACACCCAAGAGCAGCTTCCAATTTCTTAAGATTAAGATAAATATTAATGAACTATTAATCAAACATGTCACATTTTAATGATTAAGGAAGCACAGTCAAAATTATATTTATAAGTAAATCTCAAATTATCAGCTAAGTTCCAGCTGCTTAGGATACAAACGTGCATCCCTGACTCCCAAGTGAGGATGCAAACATGCATCCCTAACTCCCAAGTGAGGATGGAAACGTGCATTCCTGACTCCCAAGTGAGGATGCAAACGTGCATCCCTACCTCCCAAGTCAGCTGCTTCCATTTCCAAGGTCTCAGGCACAGGTGTTTGGGAGATGAAGAAACTGTCATCCTGAGTGTCCTTCTAACTTTCTTAAGGAATGTAAATAAAGCCAGAAGGACTTGAAAGGAAGGCAATTACATTTTGCTCCTTCATGCAACCTGTAGCTGCTCAACACCTGGCCCTGTGTTGGAAGTGATATTAAGTTCCACAAGCAAATTATAGAAAAAACAGGCAGCACTTTCAAGTCAAGGTAAAGAATCGTCTCTGAAAAGATTCATCCTCCTTCAGCATTGGCCCATCTGTGATTCCTTGAAAGACAGCTCCCACAGTCCATATGCTGCTTCAATAGCATAAGAGCTGTGCCAGAACACAGGGTATATGGAGAAAAGCAGTTCTCACTCCCCAAGGTCTTCTAAGGAAAGGGATAGAGAACCCAGTGGAAAAATGATGAGAAATCAGGGGGGCTCGTTGATCTGTCTGCCAGCTTTCTAAAATGTTGTCTGGTCAAATAGTTTGTGATTAGACAGGCGCCAAGACCTGAAATATAAACTTGGTATCAATTGGGACTGGGACTTCCTTCTCAGCAGAGGGTGAGTCTTAACCTCTATGGCATGTAATGCTGCAAACACAGGGATTAGTTACTTGGAAGTGTACACACACACACACACACACACACACACACACACACACACACACACAATGGGGATATACAGTTTAAGACAGAACTTTCTATGTTCTCTGAAATCTGGTAGTAGGGTAAAAAAATTAGAAAATTCACTCAAGCGTTTTGGATTTTGATTTGTTACTTAAGGAATATTTTCCTATGTGTAGTAAGTTATCTTAAGAACAGGGCTCAAATCTAAGCACACTGTTCACTGGGTTTGCATATACACATTATACTCATATCCTTAATTTTAGATAATTTCTTAACAATTTTGTATGTCAACTGAAGTTTATGTAGATCAAAATCAGAATTCAGTGTAGAATTTTCCCCTTGATGTATTACATCACCACTCAAGTGGAGTAAGGTTTTGGAGCACTTGAGAGTTCAGATTTTCCTATTCAGAATGGCAACTCCATAGAAGCACTAAGTTCTTTCTCATGGGGCCCAATGGCTATTTAAATTTTAATTAGTTAAATTTGTTCATTTAATTCTTCTGTCATATCAGCCACCTGTTTAGTGTTCTGTAGCTGATAGTGGTTAGTGACATCCTAAAGATGTAGATAGCTCATCTCCACCACTGGAGAACGTTCTACTGAGTGGAGACAGTGCAAACAGGTGAAGGCCAAGGAAAAAAGCAAGCATCACAATGAGTTTATTTCCCATATCATTGTCACTTAGAATAAAATGGTAACTCTTACCACGTGTCAGCTAATCCTCTTCTTTAACTTAACACTTTGTTTCACGGCTCCCACTCAGCTCTTAAGTTGTCACTCACTGGATTCCACATAAAATCAACATTCCTTACAGTTGCAGCAGTCGATAAAATATTTGTTTGTTCATTGTTGTTATTGTTGCTGAGAAAGAGTCCACTTATGTAAGCGAATCTCATACTCATTTTGCTACTCAAACTGGCCCAGAAACTTTGATCCTCCTGCATCAACCTCTCAACTTCTAAGTTTATTATAAGTATACCCCTCATTTTTAAGACAACCTAGTTTATAGTCAGGAAATTCCTCAAATGGGACTCTCACTCTGATCACCCTTCTGTGAGCAAATATCGTCATCGTCTCTGCCTACCTACCTACCTCTGGTTCTCAGGGAATGGACCTCTCAACAAGATGACTTCTAGATGAGGCTTTACACTCAGCAGTGCAGCCCACATGCAAACTAGAAGGGGGACTTCTTAAGTAAATGTAATGAAGACTTTTGCATCCACATTGGTGTTTGTGTTCTAATACTCACTGACCAGTAATACTTACAACACACAAAAACATAGCTCTCTCCTCAAAGTGGTAAGAAATAGCCAAAAATGACCATGTACAACCAGGAACACAGATTCAAGTTACTCCATATACCATATTTCACCCTGGTAACAGTTTCATGAAGCTTTTATAGTAACAGAGACAAGAAAATAATAAAGGAATTTTCCAATACAGTGGTGGGAGTATCAGGTAGAAGGGTTCCAGAAAAGTGAGGCAATATCTTCTATGGACCTCAGATGCTGTCTAATGACATTCTCTGCCTTTGAATTGGTGGAAGCTGGGGGTCTGTTTGTGCATCCAGAAGGATTTTACAAATAGTTATAAAGATTTTAGGTTACACCCAGAAGTAGGAAATAAAAGGCTATTCAGAGACCTAAGATAGCCAAAGATAATATGGCTCTTGACTTGTAATATTCTAGCTCTCCATAATCATTGTAATCAATCAATCCACCTAGTAGAATGCTTAATGTAGGAGTTACACACACGTGCACACACACGTGCACATACACACACACACTATATATATATATATATATATATATATATAGTGTATGTATGTATACATATATGTGTGCATATATTATGACTTATAAAATATATGCTTTTAGTACATATATGTATTATAAACATAGCAGAAGTATCAAATATTGGGGATGTTCAGTTTTTATCTTTCTAAAGTCATACTTTATTTTATCTATATCAGTACAAGTTAAATGTCAAATAACACTACAATGGAATGATTTGACAAAGTTATAAACAGAAACAAGACCAAAAAAAAAGTCATGCCACAAAACTCATCCCTCTAGAACAAATCTGAACAAGAAGAGTTCATGTTTCCTAAGTGGATCACTTCTCACCAATCTATTCAGTGATTCCCAGTGCACTGCTGCCAATGGAATGAAAAAGAAAGCCCAGCTCTTACAATTTCTGTCTCAAAGGACTCACACGTTTTGGATCCTTTAGAACACAAATATGGGTCTTGCTACTTCAATACATAGAAAGATGAGTTCACAAAACTACCGCCAAAGCTAGGGTAAAACAAGTTTATATCCTTATTCGTTACTGGAGCATTTCCTTGTCTGAACACTGCCCTTCTCCATCACTTAATACTACCTTTTCTTGGTTCCCTTTCTAAATTTTTGAAATATAAATATATATATTACATACTAGGATCTGCATATAAGAGAGAAAATGAGTGTTTTATTGCTTATTTGTTTTTCTTTATTAGTTTGGTCCTTACTCTCTCTTCTTATCTTTTTTTATTTCCTTTAAAAAATTTACCTGTGTTTTCATCCTCTTCATTGCACCCTTGGGAACTTCCAGATAAGATGCCGGATTAGAAGTTGCCTCCACATGACTGTGAAAGCTGAAAAGTCAAAATAAGAAAAAAACTCAATCCAAGTTCATAGGAGAAAAAGAAAGAAAAAAGTCAATTCAGATTTTTAGGGTAAAAAGAAAGGACAAGAATCAGAAATCCACAAAGTCAGTGATAGAACAGCCAAAACATGCAGAATGGGGGATTATACACGAAATAAAATGTAACCGGAACCAGAGCTTCAGCCACATGGACCCCTGGCAAGACAACAGGAAGCAGAAGTCTCATCCCAATTGTATAAAAATAAAACTAGCAAAATAAGACTAGAAATCAATAGCAAGAAAGCTATGGGAACTGCACAGATATTTTTAAATGACCATTGTATGCCATTGAAGAAATCAGTGAGAAAATTAGAAATTCCTAAAATCAAATGAAAATGAAAACATAATTTCTAAGAGTATCTGGAGTATGGGTAAGGAAGTTCTAAGAGAAAAGTTTAAGTTACATGTGCATATATATGATAAATATCTTATAAATAACCTAATGATGTAACTCAGGACATTCAAAAAAAAGAACACATGAAGCCTCATGGCAGTGTACAACAAGAAATAATAAATATCAGGGCAGAGATGAATAAAACAAAGGCTTAAAAATAATACATAGGATCAATCTAACAAATAGTTGTGTTCTTTGGAATAACAAATAGCTAAACTGAGGGAAAAGGAGGGAGAGAGAATAATAAACATTAGAGGTACAAAGGAGACAGAACAGATGCTAGTGAAAACCTGAGGGTCCTTAGGAAACTATGAAAATTATATTCCAAAAAAACTGAAAAACCTACAGGTGGACAAATTTCTGGGTACATGTGAACTACCACATTTAACTCAAAAGCATAAAAGAAGCTATGAGATTGGAGCAATAATACAATCCTGCCAACAAAGAAAAGCTTAGGAATTCCAAACCTTTCAAGAAGAGCTAAAACTAACCCTCCTAAACAGTCCAGTAAAGTAGAAAGGGAGAGACACACTTAATGTTCTCTATGAAATCAACACTGCCTTGATATCAGATTATGAGATCAAAAACAAAAATTATAAATGAGTTTTGCTGATGAACATAGACTCAAATTTTCCCAGTAAAACTATTGAAAGTCAAATTCAAGACACACTCAAAAGACCATACACCATGACCAGGTATTTATAGATAGTTAAACATATATAAATCAATAAAAGTAATATGAAACATAAATAGATATAATAACAAAAATCAGGTGATTATCCTGGTAAATGTGAAAGCCTTTAACAGAAGTCAGCATCTCTTCATGTTAAAGCTTTGAAGAAACAGGAGAGCACAAAATTTAAGAGCTTTTACACAGGAAAAGAAACAATTACCAGAGGGAATAGACAGCCAACAGAATGGACAAAATGACAATGAATTAATATCTAGAACCTACAAAGTACTCCTAATATTAAATGCCAAAATATCTAACCATTTAATCAATAAATAGGCTAATAAATTAGATAGGTCTCAAAGGAAGGATTACAAATAGCCAATAAATACTTGAAAATACTATGTTCATAGCAGCATTATTTGTAATAGCCAGAAACTGGAAACAACCTAGATGCCCCTCAACTGAAGAATGGATAAAGAAAATGTGGTACATACACACAATACTCAGCAGAGAAAAACAATGATATCATGAGGTTTGCAGGCAGATGGAAGGAACTAGAAAATATCATACTGAGTGGGGTAACCCAGACTCAGAAAGACAAGCATGTCATGTACTCACTCATAAGTGGATACTAGATATCAAGCAAAGGATAACCAGACTGCAACCCACAACTAGCTAGTAAGGAGGACCCTAGTAAAGACAAAGGGATCACCCAGCAGTGGAGAAATGGATGAGATCTACATAGGCAAACTGGCGGTGAGGGGGGTAATGAAGGGCAAGGGTCGGGAGGAAAGAGAGCTTAGGAGAGTGGGAGAGGAGTTTGAGCTGGATCAGGAACAGAGTGGGAGAACAAGAAAAGAGATACCATGGTAAATGAAGGCACCCTGGGGGTAGGGAGAAGCAGAGAGCTAGGCAGGTTCCCAGGAATCCACAAAGATGACTGCACCATAGACTACTGGCAATGGTCTAGAGGATGCCTGAGCTGACCTACTCTGATGATCGGATGGCTGAATACCCTAACTGTCATGATAAAACCCTCATCCAGTGACTGATGAAAGCACATGCAGAGATCCACGGCTGGCTCCAGGAGTCCAATCAACGAGAGAGAGGAGGGATTCTATGAGCAAGAGGCATTGAGACCATGATTGGAAAATGTACAGAGACAACCAGCCAAACTAGCAGAAACACATGAACTGTGGACCAACAGCTGAGGAGCCACCATGATACTGGACTAGGCCCTCTGGATAGGTGAGGCAATTGTTTAGCTTGAACTATTTAGGGGGCCCCCAGGCAGTGGGACCGGGACCTGTCCCTAGTGCATGAGCTGGCTTTTTGGAACCTATGGCTTATGCTGAGACATTTTGCACAGGCTTGGAGCAGGGAGGAGGGGCTTGGACCTGCCTCATCTGAATCTACCAGGCTCTGCTGACTCCCCAGGGAAGACCTTGCCTTGGAGGAGGTGGGAATGGGGACTGGGTTGGGAGGAAAGCTGGGTGACAGGAGGAGGGAGGACAGGGGAATCTGTGGTTGATACATAAAATGAATAGAAAATCTCTTACTAAAAAAAAAAAAAAAGAAGAAGAAAATAAAATCCTTAAGAAAAAGCAAATTAAATTTTCTTGAGGCTCCATCTCACCCTAGTAAGAATGGCTGTTATCAAGAAAACAAACACCAATGCTATCAAGGATGTAGAAAAGATCACTATAGGCAGTTGGTTTTATACACACAATAAACTGCTTGAGCCTCTCTGTGGATAAGAATGGAGATTCCTCAAAAGACTAAAACAGGGCTCTCTATTTTCAGCTACAACACTCCTAGTTAGACACTTGAACGAATCCTAAGCCAGCTAACTACAGAGATACAGAGACACCTGCGCATACAGGTGTGCTAATGTATTATGTTCAGTATCCAAACTAAGAATTAGCCTGTGTCCATCAAAAACTGGGTAGATTTAAAAAAAAATGTGGCACATATCCACCGTGGAATTTTATTTGGGCATACAGAAGAATAAAGTTGGGACAAAATTCAGGAAAAAGAGCTATAGCTGGAGATCATTTCGTTCAGCAGAAATAAACCAGACCAAGAAAGATGAATGTCATATGCTCATCTCGTATGGAATCGAGATTTAAAATTATAGACGGCTATGTATATATATATATATATATATATATATATATATATATATATATATGACATAAGAGCAGAAAGATGACTATGAGAGAATAAAAAGATGTCAAAAGGAAGGGGAGAGAGGGCACAGTATATGCGACACCCAAGCAGAAGAAAGGATTAATGGAGAAGTGAGGAGGAAAAGGAGGAGGTAGAAAGGGCACTAGTGAGGACAGTGGGCAGGTGAGTGAGCCTCAAGTGTGATGACATCTATGTGTGAAAATGTCACAATGAAGCCAACTGCTTTGTATGCTTAACTCAAAACTATAATAAAATGTATTGTTATCAATTAAAATTTTAGCTTAAAAAGCACTTTGCAAACTTGTAAGTCATTTTAAAAAAAATCTGTGCAAGGTACTGTGCGCCTGTAATCTCAGCTACTTGGGAGAACAAGAATGGAGAATTGTGTGATCCAGGCCATCCTGTGCTACATAACAAGAACTTATCTCAAAACAGAATTCATTACAAGGGAGCTGGAGGTATAGCTCAGTAATGGTCTATTTGCCTAACATGTATGAGGCCCTGGGACCCATCCCTAAAACCATGCATGTATGGCAGGTAGGTAGGTAGGTGGGTAGGTAGGTGGGTAAAAGGAAGGAGTTGGACAGGGGGGTGCAGGAGTAATGTAGATGCAGTGATCATACATAAAACCCTCAAAATAATATGTTTAAAGTAGCCAAGCCCCATGATAAGCATCTACAATACTGACTACTGGCCTTGCCTCTGGGTAAAGGCATGCAGGGGTGAGTCAGTGCTATTTACCCAATCCTCTAAGGTAGACAGCTTGTCAAAGCCCCAAGTGGTATCATAAGCTGCCTATGGATATTATAAGAAAGGAAGGCACACTTAGAGTAACATAGTATTGCACCATGATGATCAAAGGAACAATCCATCTTGGTGATCTCCAGTTGGCAAGGCAGGAGCAACTGCCAACACCCTACCTGGACCTGAGAAGATTTAGGTCTCCAGACAGCTTTCTCACCAGGCTGCAGGACACCATTAACAGAGCCTCAGCACCTGTGCATGTACAAACTGAAGGGACATGATGATCCCCAAGGTCCTTCCACCATAATATTACCACAATACCATGAGTCTTTACCATCCAGTCTTGGTTCTTTACGACAGTATTTCTCTTATTTGAAGGACTTGAGGGACAGTGATTTAAAAAAAAAACACATAATTGGAGAGCTTTAATCAAAACCTTCAGAAAAGAGAAGTGAATGGTGAATGTTTAACCAGAGACTCAGCTGATACAGTGGGAAGACACTGATGCATTACAAGTCACTCCAAGTCCCACTTGATGCTTGATATAATTTCAAGATGAAAAGTAGAAACTCATGTCTGTTTCTAATTTCCAAGTATGCTTAGATGCTAACATTTTAGCATCTAAAAAGTGGACTCCTTTTGTTCATTGTTTTTCTTTGGTGATATAGTAGTGCACTTCAAAAATTGTCCAGAGGATTCAATGATCTATTTTTGTTGGAAAGGAGAAAAATATAGTCCAGTCTGTAAGCATTTTGATTTTGTCTCTCTTGTAAGAATATAAATACTACCCCCCAACACACAAAAAAATAGAGATGAGGGACAGAGAAATAGAACTCAAATAATTTGTTACCAGTGATCTCACAGACATCATAATAATCAAAAAGAATACAACTAACTGTCATATGAGTGTTTCCTTTCCCTGATGCTAAATGATAACTTCATTGGTTCTGTCTCCATCAGGGAGGCCTGCTACAATTTTCAATGCAGGCTAACAGGAAAGAAAGGAAGAGAGGAAAAGGCCATACACCAACCCAGTTCTTAACTACTGCTGTGAGGATGGCCAATGGTCCACAACAGGTCACTCAGAAGACTGAGGCAAACCTGAGTCAATAGCTATAACCTTGCAGAACTAGATGAAGCTACCAGGCAACAGGATTCTTCTGACAGTGAGAATGATAGGCATCATGATACCATAATAGACTTTCTCTGCTTTTTCTAGCATGCAGAGGCCCTTACCCATTCTGAATGGTGAGGCTGTCATATTCATTAACTACTGTAGGATTCTAAGTATGCTACTGAAAAAAAAAAAATACCCAACTCACTTGAAGAGAAATCATGTAATTGTCCTAAGAAGAGATTATTTTTAAGCAATACAATTTCCATACCTCCTGGTACTTTAATCAGCCTTGTATAGAAACTCCATGCTTGCAAAAAAAAAAAAACATGATTAAAATGGATATCTGAAATAAAACTAATATCTAGCCTGCTGCTTCCTTGCTTTCTAATGGCTGGAAAACTATTTGGAACAACTGCTTAGAATAAGTAAGTGATATTTAGAGGGGGCAAAAACATAAAATCAGCTTTCAAGAAGACTTTGGCTAAAAGAGCAAAGGTCATCTCAGAGGAGGAATGCTATAGTATCTGAGACCAGACTTCTCTCAGGATTCTATTCTGTAAGGGACATTAGGGGGAGGGGCACAATCTACTATTTAGCTGTTACACAAAAAGGGGCAATCTGTAGGGGCTGGTCACTGACTCAGCCACAGCTGGGATGGTACTTTTGCTGATGCATAGAGCATTCCTGTAGAAACATTTTATACTTTAGGTTAGGTATAGTAAATCCCTTCTTGTTTAAATGGTAAGAGGTTTGCTTGAGCAAAGTTTTGAGGAGTTAAAGCAACATCTGTTACCATTACAAAAGGAGGAATTTGGTCCAAAACTGTGTGGACCCTACCTTGCAAAAGTAGCAGAGATCTTGTAGGGGATACGACCCAATGTGTTTCAGTCCCAGAGTGGAGACAAAGTGGCAGGAACATATGACTAAAGCAGGTTTGTTCATTTGGAAGTAAGACTCAATAAAGGGTTTAGGGAATGAGGTTCAAGAACTAGCCTTAGCAGAGGGGCTGATGAGAGCTAGATGGCATGTTGTTCCACCAGTCAATCTCAGCTAAGAGCCATACTCTGGCCAAAGAAACACACAAGGAAAGGAGTCCAGTTGCAGAAAGACAAGAATTGAACTATGGGGCAAATGTCAGTTCATCCAATCATTTCTCAGTTGACCCAGGAGCCTACAGCTTATCCATTTATTTCTAGACTTTCTCTTTCTCTAGATTCCTAAAACCACTTTACATAACATTTCTGGGGCTTTATTTCCCTAGCTTCAGGCTAAATGAAATTTTTATCCACAGGGATCAGAAGAAGAGAGTTGGCTTCTTGGAGATAAGGATTAAGATATGGACCAGGCAAATGAAACAGTGGGGCAACTTGGGACTAGGTAGAGAGCTTTCTATCAGAGGACAAGTAATATGTTCAGCCTTCAAATCTCTCCTAAAATTATTTTCAAGGCACATTTCTAAAAAAGATACATCAAAAATTCTTAAAACTCAATAGAAAAAATAAATAGCTCAGTAGAAACTGAGCAAAGGATTGAATAGAACCTTCACCAAAAATACACAAATGACAAAAAAATTAAATGATGCTCAAAAGTATCAGTAATTAATGAAAAGAAAATTAAACCATAATGAGACACTGTCATGGCCTAAAATGAATAGCTGAAGTTTAGAGAAAAAATTAAAATACTAAATAATGACAAGATTATGAAGTATTGATTCTAAATTGAGTCAGCTACAGCCATGCTGGACAACTAGAAATATCCTATAAGGTCAAAAATGCATTTATTACATAATCCAGTAATTTCATTCCTAGGGGAGATTAAAAATGATAAAATCTCATTTTTATATAAAATTGTACATAAATATTTATAGTCACCTTACCTATAGTCTCTAAATTTTTAAATAACCAAATGTATAACAATTCATGAATAATCTATGCTTTGAACATACAATGGAATATTACTCAGAAGAATGAGTAAAATCAGAAAATTTTTCTCAAATAATGAAATCATTGAAATATGTCAGGCTCAGCGGGGCACATTCTATATGATTCCATTTATAACATCTGGGGAGAGCAGAGCAATATAACAAGAAAGGAGAGCATAAAATACACAAGTCCAAGCTTTTGGAGAAAATGAATTTCATCCAAAATGTGATGTAAATAGTTACAACACATTTTTCAAGTCTGTATTTGTGGACAATATAAACATGCTAATAGTCATCCTATGATGCATTTAATTGGAAAGGAACCTAAACACCAAAGTTTCCTCAAATGTATCTTTTAAAATCTCAAAGATAAATTTCCACTCAGTTTAAATAACTTCAGCCACTCCCAGACCCAGTAAAGTTCAACTAACTTAACCTGTAAAGATCCTACCCATTATTCAAGACAATTCTGGGTATATGTTTCTTGATCAGTAGTGTAAAGCCCCCAAGATGGCCTTGATTCTATGAATAAACCTGTTTTCCTCATCATTGTTTCTTCCAAAAATATGATCTGTCAATGGTGTGACAATGGCTGTGCTTCTTCACGGAAGGAGAAAATACAAGGATTTTGATTGTAGTCACAGAGGCACACTTCTGTACACTGGGAAGAAATTGGGTGTGCCCATTCAGAGTCCTGATATTGAGCTGTAAATGGCCACTAGCAACTAAGGTGTTAAATCATCCATTGTTTTTGTTTTACCATCAAAGTCTCATTATTCAATACAAAATAATTAAGTTCTAATTATGAGAATGAAACCATCATTGACCTCATGAAAATATGCTCTAAGAAATGTGAAAAGTTCTCCACCAACTTAAAAAGGTGTTCATATTGGCAGCTACTTATTTCCCTCACATAAAATCAAGCTCACACGAAGTCCTGTTGGAATGAAAAAAAGAGAGAAATCACATTTGGAAATAAACCTTTGCCCATTTACAACTCACTGGTAAGCATTTTGTTGTTGTTGTTGCAACACATATTCTTAAAAGGGAAATCCAAAATCTATACCTGACTTAAAAGACCTTTAAGCAAGAAGTTATTATTATCTGTGGCTATAAAATAAATTATTTGCTCTGTTTTAATTTCTGTTGCTGTGACAAATAGCATAACCAAAAATCAACATTATGAAGAAAAAGTCCATTTGGTTTCTAATTCAAGGTTATAGTCCATCATTTCAGGAAAGCTGAAGCAGGAACTCAAGCACTAGTCACATTACATCCAAAGTCAAGAACAGAGACCAATGCATCCATACTGCCTATTTGCTCTTTTCCTTTAGTTTTCTTTATTCTTTTTTATTAAGAATTTTTTTCCATTCATTTTACACACCAAAGATCCCCCTCTTCCCTTCTCCTGCCCCCTCCCAGCCTCCTCCTCCCAAACCACTCCCCACTCCCCACAAAAGAAGGCAAGGTCTCCCAGGGGGAAGCACATCCAGTAGAGGCAAGTCCAAGCCCTTCCCCCTGTCTCAAGGCAGCATGAAGTGTCCCATCATAGGTAGTGGGCTCCAAAAAGCCAGCTCATGCACTAGGGATGGATTCTGATCCTACAGCCAAGGAGCCCCCAAGTAGATCAGGCTACACAACTGCCTCACCATGCAGAGGGCCCAGCCTAGTCCCATGCAGGCTCCACAGCCGTTGATTCAAGTTTCATGAGTTCCCACTAGTTTGGTTTGGTTGTCTCTTCAGGTTTCCCCATCATGATCTTGAAGTACTTGCTCATATAGTCCCTCTTCTCTCTCCCCAACTAGGTAACAAGGAAGACCCAAAGTGGGATGCATAGATTGCTCTGGAAAGGAGAAATAGATGAGATTTCCATGAGTAAACTGGGGATGAATGGTGGGCATTGGAGGGTAAGGGATGGAGGATGAGGACATAAGGGAACAGGATGGTCTAGCTGGAACAGGGATGGAGTGGGAAAGCAGTGAAATAGGTACCATAATAGAGAAAGACATCATGGGGATAGAGAGAAACCGGGTGCTAGGCAAGATCCCAGGAATCCCCAGGGATAACCCCAACTTGGACTACTAGAAATAGTTAAGAGGGTGCCTGAACTGAACTGGCTTGCCCCAGAGATCAGATCAGTGAAGACACTAATTGTCATCACAGAGCTTTTCTCCAGCTACTGATGGAAGCAAATGCAGAGATCCACAGCCAGGCACCAGGCAGAGCTCCAGGAGCTTTCTTTATTCTTATACAGTCCAGAATTCCCTGCCTAAGGAATGGTGCTACCCACAGTGTGCTAGGTCAATTAGCAATAAAATACTCACTCACAGAAAATTTCTCAGGCAAAATTGATCTAGATAATTCATCAATTGAGATTCTCTACCTAAGTGGCTCAACTTCCAGGCTGGATTCTCCAATAACTGGCAGGTTGCTCCATATCATTGCCTTAGAGCTTGGTCAAGTGCTTCTTCAGAAACTTTAGCTTTTTTCTAGGTGGACCTCTGTGTTTGGGCTTATCCACAACACGAAAACCGGGACCAGTAGAGAGTAGTGCAAGATACCAATCCTGCTACTTACTGCATTGCTTCCCCTTCCTCACACTTCTCAAGCTATCACAGAATTAGTCCCGATCTGTGACCATCTTTACTAACCTGTTACTGTGAATTTTAGCAATGACTAGACAGCAAAGATCACAAAGCCTGTCTTTACTCTTCAACAATGTAATTCTTGATATCAAGGCTTCCCTTAGTGAGGTCCCTACACCAATAGCATCATCTAGAAACATGTCTGAAATGCAAATTCTCAGTTCCCATCCCAGCCTTACTGACTAAGAAGGTCTGTTTTACATTTAGATTGACCATTGTTTTTCTTTACCCTAAATTTCGCAGAACTGATTGATAAAAGCAAAATAGATTAGTTGCAGTAAACAGTTCTGTTAATTTACAAGAAAGAATAACAAAGGAAGCTGAAGATCTACATTTACTTGAAGTGATAAGCAATGTTTACATAAGAGTCAGTGTTGTAAGAATATTTATCTGGGTCCTGCATAATGGATTTGTATCTCCGTGGTGGTTAATCCTTCGTAAATATGATTTCAGGATCATGTTGTTTTTACTAATTGTGTCCTAACTATCTTATTAAATTCCAATTTAATCCATAAGTAGAGCACTAATTTAAAGTGCTACGGAAAGGACTGATGACAAAATTGATCTGGCATGGAGCCCTCATGGTACTTGAAGAAAATGGTGGCCTCTACTTGTTGGTACAAAAAAAAAAAAAAGAGTTTTAAAAAGCAATTAATGTTACTCAGTCACCAAGCAGATCTATAAACAATCTCTCAGAGTGAGTCCACAGTAAATCTTCTTAGAGAAAGGAAAAGTAGGGAAACTGACACCACTTGTGAGGAAGGTGGCACTTAACTGTCGTAGTATCTTACCATTAAAGTTCACAACAAGGTGTGTCACTATTGATTTCTCTAAATTCCACACAGAGCATGCTTAAGAGCAGACAGAACACTGACACAAGAGCCACAATGATACTTCCTACCTGTGCCAATTACTGGAGCCCTCAGGGATTCTGAATCTGTGGTACCTAGAAGTCTCTCCAGCATCGTAGTCTATGTCACTTTTTTAATGAACACAAGAATATTTGAGTCTACTGCTAGACCAAAAAAAAAAAAAAAAAAAAAAAAAAAAAAGAAAAGGCTCATTTATGTTCAGTGTCCTTTCAAGGGAAAGTGAGAATTCAATGCATATTAGAAAGACTTCTAATTATTCAAAAGGCTTGATTCCTTTTTAAGTTGCTTCTTAAGAGGCAAATCATTAATCATCTGGATGTTCCCATCTCCCTTTCTGGTAGTGTCTGCTAAGCTCATAGGCCACTGTGATCTTGTGAAATCAAACTTCTTTCTGTCTCTGTAGATTCTTCAGGGAATTGCAAGAGCTTCCTCCTCTGAGGCTGTTTGTTGCTGACACAAGTTTGGGCGGTGTCAGCCAGGGCCTCCGTTCCATGAAGTGTGAAGGAGCCCTCAAAAGTTTTTTGTCTTGCCCACAATGCTGGTGCAGGCTACAAACAGATACTCAAAGTGAAATCCATGGGGAGAGGCCACAGGAAATAGTGCCTCTAATTACAACAGGAAAATAAAAGTCATGAGGCCTGAACTGCCCCAACTTCTTTCTTCACACTTTCCAACAAATGTCTCTGCTTATCCCCAGTTTCTCTCTCCTCTCCCTACCAAGGTCGAGAGATGCTGTGTTTTACATCCTGCCCCTCCCCACTGCTCTATGATTTTACTCTCTAACTCATTCTTCACACCACTTCTTGTCATCAACAACATGAAACATCCTCACGGGTCAAGCACAAGTGGCATAAATTTGCGATTTATAGAAAGAGTCTCCAGAGAACAGGAAGAGGCAATGGGCAGGAAAATGAAATTTGAGGTGTTCTAAAGGATGCCGGGAGAGCTGAAAGAGCTGGAAGCCACTTGGGAGTCAAGACAGATTGAGGAGCCTAGAAAAGGGGGAACCTGCCTTAGCATAAAGGCAGCCACAAAGAGCCTAGAGGCTAAAAGACCCCAGGTCCCCATTCTCAGCTCACACATGGTGACAGTCCCTCAACCTCTAGAAACTTCTGTGGCTTCTACTCGAAAATAGAGCTAATGATACCTCCCCTGACAGCATTTAGAGACAGAATGGGATCTGTATGTACAGTGCTCAGAGGGTGATTGTCAAACAGTGAGGCCCTTTATGTGTATCGCTTTATTTCCCTGTATGTACACAGGAGCAGGAATCCTGATGACAGCCAGCGCCTGCTCCTCCATGGGTAGTACTTGAGCAATAGAGATATGACTAGATATGCAAATGAGCCCTTCAACACCCACCTCCTGCCACCTCCTTCCTAAGCCTTTGAGGCACCGGGGCAAGTCATCAATTCCACGCAGGAAAAGGAAAAGATAGTCCCTCCGTTGTTTTTTTCTTCATTTTATTTCAGACAGTCTGCACTAAATTATATCTGAAAGACAATATATTGAACAATAAGATGTAAATTAGGAATTCTGTGACTGGTAAGGCAGCTGATTTCCCCTTCTGCCTGTCCCATTCAGGCCTATCTCTCCCCGGGCCCCCTGCCTGCTCTCAAACCCCACTGACATATGTTTTCTGTGTATAACACAGTTCAGGGAACCATAATGTAATACGATTCTTAACTAGCGTATGCCATCATGAACATCATCATTCCAGGAACACCAGTGTACTAACCGAGCACCCAGGCTGGTGCCATTTTCCAGATGGGGAGACTGAGGTAAAAGGAGAGTCTGAGGAAAGAACACAGTACAAGAAGCCAAGTCTAGAGTTTCTTTGTAAGTTGGAGTCACTTTGGGAACTTTTTTTTTTATCCTTGCCTTCAGGAACTCTGCATTACTGGAGGCAGACCATGGGACCTAATTTTCATAATCCTTGTGATCATAGCCATTCTGACAGGTGTAAGGTGGTATCTCAGTCATTTTGATTTGCATTTCTCTAATGACTAAGGATGTTGAACATTTCCTTAAATGTCTTTCAGTCATTTGAGATTCTTCTTTTGAGAATTCTCTGTTTAGCTCTTTAGCCCATTTTTAATTAGATTGTTCAGTATTTTGATGTCTAGTTTCTTGAGTTCTTTATATACTTTGGAGACCAGTCCTCAGTCAGATGTGGGGTTGGTGAAGGTCTTTCCCCATTCTGTAGGCTGTCTTTTTGTCTTATTGACCGTGTCTTTTGCCTTACAAAATGGCTATGATCAAAAACACTAATGACAGTCTATGTTGGAGAGGATGCGGAACAAAGGAAACACTCCTCCACTGTTGGTGGGAGTGCAAACTTGTACAACCACTGTGGAAATCAGTATGGCGGTTTCTCAGAAAATTAGGAATCAATCTACCTCAAGACCCAGCCATCCCACTCTTGGACATATACCCAAGGGATGCTCAACTATACCACAAAGATACATGCTCAACTATGTTCATAGCAGCATTATTCATAATAGCAAGAACCTGGAAACAACCTAGATGCCCATCAACTGAAGAATGGATTAAGAAAATGTGGTACATCTACACAATGGAGTACTACTCAGCAGAGAAAAACAATGACAGCATGAAATTTGCAGGCAAATGGATGGAACTAGAAAATATCATACTGAGTGAGGTAACCCAAACCGAGAAGGACAAACATGGTATATACTCACTCATAAGTGGATACTAGATATAAAGTAAAGAACAATCAGACTGCAACCCACAGAACCAAGGAGGCTACATAGCAGGGGGGACCCTAGGATGACTGTGGCTTATAATAAGTTTTGGTTTTACCCAATCACTGGGCAAGCTTCAGTGAAACATTTCACTATTAGGATAAGAATTTGTACTGTATCAAGCTGGTAATAGAAAAATTAAAATAAAATAAAAATAATAACACTTGTGACCTTCTGGTCCTTGTCTTTGGTAGAGACTTTGGGGCTTAATCACATTCCCTCCATCCAGGTTGAATTCCTCTTGAAAGTGGTGCATGTTCCTAAAGAGTAACTAACCAAGTTTGAGACAACTGACAAGGGAATGTCCCTGAGTTGATGTCAGTCAGCAGCTCCTGGAAAGGAAGAGTGAAGACTCTGAAGACATCATGCTTCCCCAAAGTTGGAAAGACGGCAGCTGGAAAAGGAGAGATTCCTGTTAGAAAGACTCCTAGTGTCCACGTTAACTGGAGGTTTCTTGAGGGTAGGAGACTTGGCATCCTGGAGCAGAAGGCCTGGAAAGCTGCAGGGAGCCCCCATTCTAGGCCCAGGGGAGGCCTGGTAGCAGCTGTGTTATGGGAAGTGCTTTTGCAAACTCTACTCCAGAGGCAGGTCATTCCTCAGCATTCCACTAGGGCATCTCCAGCACCTTCCAGCTGGGTCATCCTCAGAGTACCTGGGTATCACCTGGAGCTGGTTAGATATGCAGAATTGCTGCTCCCAATGCAGACCTTTTGGATGAGAGAAATTCCAAGGGTGGAACACAGGGTCTGCCTGCAAGAAGCCATCTGGATAAACCGATGCTCCTGGTAATGACTTCCCTTCTCTTTGTCTGATGGATGGTTATTAGTAACACACCCTCATCATTGCCCAATAGTTGGTCCTTTGAAGTGCCCATAAGGACTCTGGAAACTACCTATCTCCTCATCCGTGTTCTAGATCAACTAATCCCAACAATCCCCAGTGAGGAGTTGAACTATTCACTGGGTTCAGGAAACATGTCAAGCTATTCGGGCACATTTCCCACACAAACCCTTCCACAGCCCTCCACCCTAATGTTTTTGCTTCCGGTAATTGCTGCCTACCAGTGGCTTTCTTCTTCTGTCCAATTTTCTGAGTGAGCTTAGTCCACTGTATTTACTGCCTTCATGGGGTGAAGGGAAAGATAAAAGCTCTGTTTATGTCATGGAAATGAAGACAAGAAGTCAGAGGAGCAACTGCTGTTTTCCTGAATATCTAAGATCTGTGTGGGTGCCATCTGGGTGATTCTCTCAAGAATGACTTTCCCTTGGCAGAGAGTATAGCCAAGATTATCGACACACACTTTACTGAGAGGCCAAAAAACACCCAAAAGGGACAGGCACAGTATGTTCCATCTAATGGTAGGTACATCAACATGACAGCCCAAGGGAACTTCAGTAGACTTGGCAGTATACAAAAGTTCATAGAAATGAAAATAGAGAGTGTTAGAGATTTGAGAGTGAGATAGATAGCCCAAGTTCAAATCCTATTTTTCCTGATTTATTGTGTAATTTAATTTTAACCATTAACTTCACATAAACTAGTATCATCCGGGAAGTGGGACTTGGTGAAGAGTCATTTAAATCAGGGCATGTTGGGGGTGGGGGCCAGTGGGTGTGACCGTTAATTGTTGTAGGAAGATACAGCCTACTGTGAGTGATTCCATTCCCTAGGCAGGAGATTCTAAGCTATACAACTAGCTCAAAGCAAGCAAGCAGACAGTGTGGGTATATTCATTTGTTTTTGCTCTTGACTGTGGACACGATGTGACTAGATGTACAGATGTTCGAGTTCCTTCCTTGACTTTCCCATATAATGTACCTGGAATTGTAAGCCAAATAAAAAAAACTCTTTCTTGCCAACAATGCCTTTTGCTTGGGTATGTGAATGGGCATTGAAACTTCCCTAGTGGGAGACTGCATGAAGAGCATTTCCCAAACTAGCCAAGAAAGGGCACTTTGAATGTGTGGAATATTTAATTAACTGAAAAGTCTAAGGAATGCATTTTGGAAAACACCAAATTAATTGCATTGTCAACCACGCTGGAGAATGCTGGATGAGGAGGAGGAGCTCTGGGTGATTTTTCACAAGGCTGACTTTCCCTTTATACACAGCATCCCAACATTCTCCCTACCCACCTCACTGAGAAGAAAGAAAGCACCCCAAATGGACAGATATAGCACGTTCTTTGCAAGAGAACTACATCACAGCACAGGGACCTGCAAGAGATCCAGGTGGAGTTTGAAGCCTGAACAAGACAGAATTTTGTGGGGCTGGAGTTCTTGTTTCCATGACTCAGGAAGTACCCCATGATGATGTGGCACAGAGAGTGCACACATAGAGACCTGAGTGTGACATTCAGATATCTGCTTCGGTTCTCTGATTTGGTTTGGTTTTCTTAGAAGTGAAGCTAAAATCAGAGCTAGAAATACTGTACAATCCTTCATCTCCATAATTCCATCTTAGATGGTTTACACTCCAATCTTATACACTGGGCTTCCACACACACTGTCTCATTGAGTTCACGGAACAATCCTCTCATTGGGCAGTTCAAATGCAATTATACACTGGTGGATTGTCCTGCTGAGATTTCAGAAATTTTTATCGCTGTGTGAACCTGCTTTGTATATGTGTGTATGTTCATATGGACGGTACAAAGTGAGTAAGTAAGGGCTTCAATTGATATTTCCATACACAGATATCATCACATGGTTTATATTCACCTGTTATTATTCCTCATCCCCATGGTCTAATTTTTCCCCCAACAAAATGCTCCCTTTCTTATATAAATCTAAACTAGATTTTTGCATGTGAGAAAAAAATATACAATGTTTGTCTTTCTGGATGTGGCTTATTTTGCTTCACATAATGATCTCTAATTCACCAATTTCCCTGCAAATGACATAATTTTATTCTTCTTTATAGCTGAATAAAACTTCATTATATACATATATATGACATGTTTAATACATTAAAATGTTGATGGGCATCTAGGCTAGTTCTCTGTAGGAAGCACAGGAAGCCTTGAGTGAATGAATTCCAGAGTGAAAAATGTGTATTTTGGCATGAGTACAGCCTGTCCATGGCTCTGAGACCAGTTGGCCCATGGTAAATTGGCAAAGCCATTACCAATATAGGCTAAGCTCAGGAGGGATGGCAAATCTTTCCTCAGGAATCTGAGTGTGAGGTTTTATGTGCAAAGACTATCAACTGCCGCTTCCTCCTCCTAGATGTTTACAACCTGAGACTGCTCACCCACAGAGAACTCCTACTAAGACAAGCTAGCTCCTCCTTCTGCACTGTATATAATAAACATGCTGAGATTCCAAGTTGTGGAGAGAGTTAGAAAAATCCACCCATTCATAGCTTCACTGTATGTGTGTCTCCATCCTTTCTTCCTTCCCTTCATTCCAGGGTTTCTGGAAACAAGCCTTGTGGGATGTGACAATCCTCTATCTTGGGCATTGTGAACAGTAGCCCATCAAATATTGATGTCTCTGTTGTATACTGATTAGATTCCTCTGAGTATATGCCCAGGAGTGTATAAGTAGATTTCTGTGTACGTAGTTTTGAATCACAGATTCATAAGATCCTCTTGGGGAGAACCCTCTTTCCCATTACCTACATTCCTGACTTATCTGGCAGGAGTGACAAAGAATTAGAAAACTTGAAAATAAAAGCTGAGCCCCTGAGTTCAGGCTTGTCTGCACCCAGCATGGGTATCTGTTAACCGCAGGCAGAGCACACCCTCTCCCAAGCCAGCTAGGTGGCAGCAGGAAGCCCACAGTTATGGGGAGAAGGTGAATTCCAAGGGAAGTCAGATCTTCTGGTTGCATGGTCTCTTTCATAGGGCTTTTATCACAATAGGGCATACTTTGAACATGATCACGTACCAGTGCTGATTGCACGGTTCACTAGCAGTATGCTTCAAACACACTAGGGACATGCAGCACGACTTATCGGTCCTCCTGTGACCTTTCAAAGTTTATAGCTGAATGAAACCTGAAGTTATATGGTCTAAGCTGCTGCTTTTCTACAGTGAAACATCTGAATAGTCATGTTCTATTATGTGCCAAAAATCACACAGCACTGTCTAATGTATAAGCCACAGGTGTCCTGACTTCCTTGAAAGAATTCTTTTTCCTCACTTCAATGTGATTTCTTTAAGGCCACCCACAAAAAAAAAAAAAAAAAAAGCCTGAGCTCATGACTGAAAAATCACTCAGAGACCAGAAGCGAATGAAGAAACACATTTTAGGCATAAACTGATTTTAAATAATTCCAAATAAACTATTGACACAATCACTGTGTGTGTGTGGATGGGGGGTTACAAATGTTGTCATCCATGCTAGTATAGCTATTGTTTTGGATTATACTTGGGGTTATTAGTTGGTTTTACCACAATAAGACCCTTTATTTCCTAATGGCTTCTAATAAGCACATGTCGATCACACATCTTAATCATTGTCAGCCACAGATCACTTGCTGGAATTATACCCAGCTCTTCTCGTGTTTTCTTCTCTTTCTAGCAACAAGAATTAAGGGAGAGAAAAGAAGAGGAGAGAAAGGGAGGGGAGGGATGGGAAGTGGGGAGGGGCAGGAGTAAAGAAGAGATAGCAGATTAACTAGTGGAATAGATGATGCTTCTCAACGCTTTGGCTCCATGATGCTTATAGCCTCCCTGGTCCTATTCTGTTCATTGGCTAGAACATGTCATATGGACAAAAAGCAGAGCAAGTCAACTCTTCCCACAGGAGGGCAAGCCATATGGCCACGAGTCGGCATGCATAACCAAAAAAGAGTGAAGAACAATGCAGCCAACCACTGTGTGTATTTTTAGTACATGGGGTGTATAATATATCACCTGAATCTTATTCTGAAGAACTATTCTCCTAGAACTGAAGGGAATGGAGGGGCCGCCAAAGCAAAGAGAGTAGGCTCATGTGCAAGATCACAGCCCTGTAAAGTGTGCTTTATGTTGAAGGTAAACAAAAAGACTCTCCCACCCTCTCACCAAGGCTTTTGAAGTCTTGCACGTTACTCACACAAGAATCAGGACTATGGGTGTTCAGTGACATGAGTTATCTAAAGAAGAAGAATAAAAATTCATTGATACATGGATACTTAGTACCATTTTCATGTTTACTAGCCAACATGGTGACCCTTGATTGTGTTTTTCTGAGGTTGATATGAAGATTCATTTCTATTCCTGCAGTGCATGCAGCTGGTGAGGGTGGTACCCAGAACAGTGGGTTCTGGAGATTCAAATCCAGGTCCTCATGTTCAAGCCCTCTACTCACTGAGTCATCCCCTCTGCCCACACAGTGAATGTTATGAAAGGCTTCATAGAATGTGGCCGATGCAATCAAACCACTCTGACCAAGACAGACAGTCCCAGAGACTGCCCCTAGGAACCAATCTGTCTTTATGCCAATGTTTTTGTGTTTGAGCTTGGAAGTTACTGCACCCAGGGCTATGGTGGTCTTGAGTTTTGTAGTAGTGTCTGTAAGCAAATGGGTTTGAAAGACAGTACCTAACTGAAGTACTACCAAGAAGAAATAGAACAAGAAAAAAATTGCACTAAATCCCCTCCCCACACAGTTTTGCGTCAGCCCACTACCTAATGAAGCAGATAATAGTTTAACATTTTACCACAGACTATGTGAATTCAAACTTTGTCTTCTCTGGTTAGCTATTCGACCTTACAAAAGTATCCTACTTCTTTGGACCTGTTTTTTTCTTTGAGAACTAAGGTTATCACCAGACTAAAGATGTTGTGTTTTATTTTCTTGTAGATTGCAAGAGGAAACACTTTGGGGCCACAATGAGCATATGAGATGACTAATGCATCCAACCCAGGCCTCCATCTCCCGGGACACCAAACTACAGGCATGAACATGGGGTTCTTCCAAACCAGAACCACTCTCACAGACAAACACAAGAAACCAGAGATCCTTAGAAAATTAGCTGACTTCAGAAGTAGAGAAAAGGTATATATAGAAAGTGAGTTTGGAACATCTTTTAAAGCCAGAGTTGGGGAGAGGAAAGGAGAAAAGAGAAGTGGGTAGAGAGAGTATGGGAAGACGCAAGAGAGGGGGAAGAGGGGAGGAGGGAGGAAGGGTGGGAGAGGAAAGGAAGGAAGGAGGAAAGGATGTAGAGGGAAGTTAGGAGAGAGAGAGAGGAAGGGAGAGAGGAAGGGAGTGAGGGAGAGAGAGAGAAAAATAGAGAGAGAGAGAGAGAGAGAGAGAGAGAGAGAGAGAGAGAGAGAGAGAGAGAGAAGGTGCTCCTCGTGATGGAACCTGACAATAAGAGCCTCTGCAAGAGCTCCTAGCAGTCAAAGCTGGGCTGCCATTTGAGTACTGAAGTTTTGAGCTGTAACCCAAAGTATAAAAATCAATAGCCTCAAGTCCTTACTGATTTAAATGATTCTATAAACAAGTTGTTGTTGGGATAGTAAAGACAAGAGACAAAACTACTGTGAAGAAATCCAAATAACCTATTTAAATCCTCCACCTCAAGTAGGTAACACATAGCTCCTCACCCCTGCCTTGATGGAAGCTGTGATTAAAAAAAAAAAAATTCTTCCATGGGCTACACTGTGAAAGAGGGAGTGAAGAGGAACTCATAGCAGAGAAGCCTGGCAAACACCACCTTGACCAGGTGATGAAGCTTGACTTAAGGGTGCTAAGGCACAGTTACTCACATTTTCTCGCTAGGACAAGATGCAATGCTGAAGGAGAACATGATGGAGTGATGCTATTATCTCGGAGCTCTTTCCCAATACTCACCACCGTAATCGAATCATGAGAAAAGCAAATGCAAACTGAGGGATATTCCCTTCAAAATGTCTAGCCAGCACTCAAATTGCCAAAGCTATCAAGAACAAAGAAAGCCTGAGAACTCATTAGAATCCAGAGCAGCCTGAGAGGACATGATAAGTAAATGTAATGGGGTATACCAACAGAATTCTAAAGAACGTGAACAACAGTAGGTAAAAACTAAGTGATCCAGGGAGATGGCTAAGTTAGGAAAGGGATTGCTGTGTAAGCATGAGAGATTTGAATTCCATCCAGTATCCATGAAAAAGGGGAGGGGGGATGGGAGCTACGTCTATAATCCTAGCACTGGTGATGATCCCTGAGGCCTAATCAATGAGACCTGAGACCCAGTCAGTGAGATTCTGTCTCCAAAAACAGAAAGAAAAAAAAAGGCAGGAGGGTCCAACTATGCCAGAGAAACTGCACCTGAGGTTGTGTACATATAGCACACACACATGCACAGACAGACACACACTCATGCACACACAGACACACACACTCATGCACACACAAACATATACTCATGCACACTCATGCACACACAAACACACACTCATGCACACACAAACACACACACACAAACACACACACACAAACACACACACAAGTCCTAAGCAAACATGTAGAAATTAAATGCTATGTTGTTGTTTTTAAATACATGAATGAACTTTCAAAGAAAAGATAGGCCATGGTGAAAGCCTAATTGATGCTGCATTTGAAAGACAGACCCAGTAACCCAGATGAACACCCTACCAAAAGGGAAACTCTCTCAGGCTCTTCAGCTTTTATGCACAATCCTATCTGGTGGGGAGCCATGTTCTACTACAGCTGGCGGCTATGATTTGGACTGGAAATAATGTCTAGACAAATCTATGTTGAACAGATTCTCCAGGAGGAGATCCAAGAATGTCTTAATAAATTTTGTAAAAAAAAAAAAAAAATTAGCAGATCCTTGAAAAAATCAGCAGCTAAAAACATATATTGATGATCAACTTGGACCCTTGAGTCAAGAACATTGCACTGCCCAATTCCAACTGCAAAAGGCAAGGGCTGATACCAACTGGAAAATGGAGAAAGAGAAAGGAATGGGATCATAGGAAGATAAATGAGAAATGGAATGAAAAGCAGCATTTCTAATGGTCCCATTTTGGTAAATATGAAAGAGAATTGAACTCAAACCATAACTTAGAAGGACATTAGAAATTACAAAGGTATTATGCTAGAAACTTGAGGCAACACAGGATTAGAGGCATGCATTATAACAATGACTCCTTAATATGCAATAACTACATAAAATAGATTGTTTCTCTTGCTTCCAAGTAGCTGCTTTATTGTTCCAATTATGTTTCATTTTGCTATTCTTCAAAAACAATTATACCTTGTAGAACCTGTTTAGTAAGTAAAAGAATATATGCATCTAAGTATATATATGTAAATATATGCATACATGTAGGTATAGCTTTTGATAATTAGTATAATGTTTCATCAGATGATGCTAAATGATCTTTAAGAAAGCACACAGTAACTATCTCATTTGGTTTTCTAAGGGATTCGTTTTAGGACCTAGCACCAAATATTGATATCCTTCTTTTAAAGCTCCAAGAGGTTAAGTGGCATGCTTAAGTCAGAGTTAGTTAGAAGTATTGGCAATATAGTTCAGCTAATACAACAGGCACATGAAAACACCCCATGATGATTAGCTTCTGCTTCTCACAGTCAAATTCCCAAGCACAGAAGATGTCCTCAGAACTGAAAGGAGACTCAGGAAAACAAATCATCCTTGTCTGGCTAAGAAATACACTTGGTCCTTTTCGAGGGTGAAAAACAAACTTGCCTTCTGCAAGCTCACAGATGAAGCAGAAATATTGGTTCAAGACTTTTACAGTTCATTAACTGTCATCCAGAGCAAGGAAGATTGGTGGCTTGCTTAGGGGACCGTTAGACAGGAGTGTGACAGACATGCCAATGGGTTTAACTCTTTAGCAGGAGGCCAAGTCAACAGACCAGGAAGCCACCAGCCCAAGCAAGAGTGATGAGGAAGCTGTCATACTCAGAATAAATTGCTTTGAGTTCTCATATTTAAAAAACTAAGCACTCTCCAGAATATTGTGTTTAGAAGGATTTTTATATTCTTTCTGGATGTTTCCATTGTAAGATCATTACTCATAAGCCCCTTTTAGGAGACCTATATTGTCAGGATTAGATATTATAACTATTGGCTCTATGTTTATACCCTTCACATCTGTAGTCAGTATTTCATACAGATCACTTGGAAGGACAAAAGTAGCATTGAGAATCTGTGGCAGAAGGGGATTATGAACACATTTATTTAATGACCAAGCAAGTGGTTCTGTTAGGAACTGGTATTTTGTTTGTAGCAGGTTGTTCATTTCAAAATAAATTTCAAAAGATCTGACTGGATTTGGGCCAAATATATTACCCTGAAAGGCAGAAGAAAACATCTGGAACGAAGCATGGAAGCACACATCTGCAACCCAGCACTCAGGAGGCTGAGACAGGAGAATTCTAAGTTCCAAACCACCCTGGGCCACATATATAGTGATACTCTCTCAAAAAATAAAAAAGGTGCTGGGAAATTTTTAGATGAACTTGTCTTCTATTGTTCTCCTAAATGTGACTCTGGGAAACAGACAATGGCTTAGACCACTGCACAGCTTTGATTAATATCTGCTGTTTATTTAAATGAAACAAAGTCTTTATATCCATTGAAGTAATCAGTGTTTAATATTAATTGATACTGTGTTAGATTTATTCAGAAGCAAATTAAGTGAGCCTGCACTTTCCAGAAAAGATGTAGACAGTTAATATTTCCCCGTGCTGAAAATTGCAACCACGGCATATGCTATTATTTATAGCAACAAGCAATTATCTCCACAACAGAACTAAAAACAGAAGTCTGATTCATTAATATGATCTTACTTACTTTTCCTTGCCATAGACATTATAAGTTCTTTTCAAACCTTGATAAAGAAAGCTACACATGGGCACAAATGTGGGGATATGTGCACATGTGTAGACAGTCACTGAAAATTGAATCTGTTTGTTTTACTAAATACAGATAATAGTATCTAGCAAATGGCTGTGACAAATATTCTGAAACTTTTAATAGAAAGATAAGATTATTACTGATACACTTGTCTATGGTTGCATATATAATTAATTAACCTTTCAATGATAGATTTGTAAATGACAGCAACCATTTGGAATCATAATAATGCTGTCAATGATCAATTATTAGAAAGTCAATCATCTTAGATTCGAGATAGGACATGGGATGCTTGCTCTAATTTCATTAAAATTAAGTGTATTTTATACAAAATGTCATTAATATTGATGTTATACTCCAAAAGTGTCTTTACCTCTCTGATCTTACAACCAACGGTATAGGATATCCTGTTACTAACTGCTCATCAGAGAGAGTGTTACTCACTGTAGTTGTCTGCTCATACATAGAGGTGGTGATTGATTTCCTATATTATTACCATATTTTAAATGAATAATTTCTATAGGCTCAAGTCAAAATCGGTGCTCTAGAAGACCAAAAATGCCATGGAGTATTTTTAATTTTTTTCTGTATACCAATGAATGAGCCATTTTTTTTTTTCGAGACAGGGTTTCTCTGCGTAGTTTTGCGCCTTTCTTGGAGCTCACTTGGTAGCCCAGGCTGGCCTCAAACTCACAGAGATCCACCTGGCTCTGCCTCCCGAGTGCTGGGATTAAAGGCGTGTGCCACCACCGCCCGGCAGAATGAGCCATTTTTATGACCTCACAAATTTTAAATTAAAATACTAAGATTTTTACATGTTACAAACTATGATTTTTAAATGTTTCTATGTTAAATGTTTATATTTACAGTATTATTTCTTACCCTTACATCTCTAATGTATTCAGAAATTTTCCTGGTAATTTATCATTTCCTCTATTAATTAATTATAGCTTACATTTATTCTTTTTCCCCTCAAATTTTTTTCTAGATTTTCATTTATTCTATTTTGGTTCATTCACCAATACATATATTGTTACTCCACTATTTGAATTATTGTAATGTACTTACAATTTGGGGGATGGAATTATAGCTCAATAATAGAGCACTAGCTAACATGTACTAGGCCATGGAAACCCATATCAGTCCTCAGCCCCCAAATGATAACATTTAAATGCTGGCTATATTTACCTTCCAATTTTTCAGAATTTGTTTGGTGGTACTCATTCCTTCATTTTTCATAGGAGATTTTAAAATAAATTTTTATTTAGGCAACACTTATAATTTTAAAATTATAATTAAATCTAGAAATTACCAGGAGAGAAATGATATTCCATAAATTGGAGTCTACCTAACAAGCACATGTGTGTCACAAAACTGGTTCTCTTTCCACTAAAAGAATTCTGAAGTTACTTCTAGAAAGGGATGCCCACTAGGTCCACATGCTTCAGCTATCCTTCCAGCCAACTAGAACCTTTTATCAACTGATTGTAGATAGATATACTGATTAACATTCCAGGCAAATGCATTTATAAGGAAAGTAAGATGTAAGCAGTGAAGAAATAAAAAGGATAGAAGGAATTTAGATCCCTAAACCACACAGATAGCCATCCTCCAGCAAGAGGTGTGAACTACAAGTTATGTAATCAAGAAACTAATCAAGCTAACTTTCTATATATTATTATATTATAGACTCAACTTTAATGCCAAACGCACAAATATAATTAACCCACTAATGTGTCTCTTTCAAATTGCTCAATTATCCTCTTGTGTCTTCTAGTATTGTTTTAATATTTCTTCTTTTGGTCATGTAGATTTATTATTTTCATTCATAGTTTACTTTTCTCATGGCTCCTGTCCATGTATTATTTCTTCCTTTGTGTTTTCTAACTGGTTACCGTGTGCATATAGGAAAGCACTGAGTAACCAGATGCTATTTCCCACTGTCTTATTATTGTAAATTGTCTTAATGTGGCCTATATCTATTAATTACCTTGACAAATTCACCATATCAACTCTAAATTTGTGTAGACTTACTTTGCACCTTTGGATTTCTAATTTCTTCATTTTCACCTGACATCACTGACTAGTCTTAATGAAATGTCACATAGGAGTTACTAAGGAAGACTTTTTCTATGACTAGCTTCCAACAACTGAAAAGTTGTTTTCCTCATCAAGTGTGTGAACTTTGAGCTAATAGAGATATATTTTTACATCTTGAAGACTGATATATTTTGGTGTTTTGAGTAGTAATAAGCATAAAATTTTATAAATACTTTTAGAGTCTGATTCTATGAGAATAAAACCCATTGGCTCATTTGTCTGGGCTTGTAATGTGTTGTTATTCTCATAGATTACTCAGGATATTAGAATTTATCTTTGTATTTTACACTTTTCATTCATCTATAAATCTATGTAATCTATCAGACTTCAGTAACAATGTTTATTCACTAATGAAAAACAGAGATGTATTCCTTTTTATTCTCTGTCTTGAATCTTTGAAATATTCTGTAAAGGCTGAGGTGAATCCTTTATACAAGAAAACTGATTCTACTAGGCTTCTCCATTTCTTCTGTTTAAATTAGTTTAGTTGCATGTTTTCTCTCTGGGTGGTCAGTCTTGGCAAATTACATTTTCCTATAAAACAATTGGTTTGAACCAGATTTTCAAAATTATTCACATAATATTAGACAAAAAGCATAACTATGTTTAAAGTGTCATTGTAGTTCTGTAGTGATTTCTTTTTATTATTTTCTTATATATTTGGATTATATGGTTCTCCTCTTGAATCAAGTATTCCCCTCATTTACATTTAGGTCAGTCTAGGTTTTTGTTTTGTTTGTTTGTTTGTTTGTTTTACTTTGGGGGATTTTAGCTTGGTGGAGCAAGGTCATGTTAAGGTCCCCCTGTCTCAGGTTCCCTAGTGCTGAAATGACAAACAACAGAGAAGAAACACCTCACCTGGGTAATGATATTTTTAGTAAAATAGTGACTTTTAGATGTACCTTTAGTTTGTTCATGCTTAATTAATCAAACCACTAACTTCAGATTCCACTCATAATAATTTCTTTTCTGTGCTTTTCTTCATCCTTTTGTGTTGTTCTTATACTAACATTTTAACTTAGATATCCAATTTGTTCTCTCTCTCTCTCTCTCTCTCTCTCTCTCTCTCTCTCTCTCTCTCTCTCTCTCTCTCTCTCTTCATTTGAGTGTCTAAAATGATGGATTTTCCTTTGGTCACTTTTTTGTTGTACTTTATATGTAAACCTAAGCACATTTTAATTGTTTTTAACAAATTACTCCATTTTAGACTTGTTATCCCTACACTAGAAGTTTCACAAAAACTATTTTCCCCTTTTCATTTACCAGTGAAATGACAGTTTTTATCATCTGACCTGCCCTTCGATTCTATTTTTATTGCCTTGTGAAAAAAAAGGAATTTGTTTTTATTGTTTACATTTCCTGGCACATATTGGTGGTATTTTTATCAATAACCTATCAAGTCAATTAACAGAAATATTGTCTAGCTATATAGAAAAAAAATGTAGTCGTCTCTTTTAGAATATTGAGTTTAAGATATATGCATCATGTCCATCTAGAATCCAAACTATTTGCTTTTTTCTACATTCATCTTGATTTGGCAAAGACTGAAAGAGGAGAATGAGGACTGGAGAAACGGCCCATGGTACAGCATCTGTAGTGCAATCGTGAAACTGGGGTACACACACAGCCTTTGAATCAAGGGAGCCGCATAAAAACTGGGAGGCTACATGTGTGAAGAGGCAGCCTGGAATGCAGTACTCATGGACACTAAGCAGGGACAGAAAAGTCCCTGAAGACGCTAAGCAGACCAGCTCCGTCAAAAAGAGACCCAGGTTCAACAAGAGCCCCTGCCTTGATATGTAAGATGAGAAAGATCACAGGACATGCAGATGTCAGCATAGGAACTAGACACACATGTGCTTTCATACTCATGTAAACATGGGGATACTCATGCAGTCACACAGCACACATGGACAGACATTTTAAAAGGGGAGAAAGAGAAAAGGAAAGGGATGACTTAAAGTCTTATGCTACATATTTCTTTTCATCTTTTATTACTGATACTTAATAAACATGGAGGCCATGTTACTTCATGTGTATATAATAAGCATAATTACCAAAAACTCACAAGATGTCCTCTATATAATAAATAATCTAACATGATCCTTCTGTGTTTATTCCTGAATTCTACCATTTATAATATTAAGACAGTTGATTATTTGGATCATTTGTTTAGTTTCTTATTTATTTTGTGCTATTTTGTCCTTGTTTGGGAGCTGATTGGTTGGTTGGTGGGGCTTTAGGGGTTTGCCTTCTTTAGTATAGAATGGCTAGAGCCTCTTACTTTAATTTTATTGAATTGTTTTGCTCATATACCATATACATTTTTTCTCCACTCGGGAATTTCTATTGTTTTCAAAGTGAACTAAGTTCACTTACTTTAATTAATACAAGAAGCATGTCTTAGATCTATGTTTTATTTTTATGTCCTACTTCTTTTTGCATGTGGGTTTTTCTTTTTAATTTGGATTTTTTTAATTGTGTGTAACTCTCACACATTCTTTATGTCTTTAGCCAGTCTATATGAATTCCTTATTCTAAGCAGAGATAAAATTAACACATTTCGTCTGCCCTGGGCACCTGTCATGCGTTACTATTAACTGTTGAGTTGGCTGGCGAGCTGTTCAGCTGGAGATTGAAAGCAGTGATACAGTGCAGCTCACTAGCTCAGCGTGAAGGAAAGAAAAGGGAAAAAAGAAAACATAGGGTAAGATGGGGGAGGAGCATTTTTAGTCTTTGCCTTCCTACATTTAAGTTGACCAATTCTTGCCACACTGTCAAATTTAAAAGATGGCCATTGCTTAATATTTAAGGAGACTCTTGGTAAAACTGTTCTGCAGCCCACTTTCTCTCGAAAATTTCCTCTAAGTTGTTATTTATAGCTTCTTATACTGTCAGAACAGAGGGAACATGCCAATGCTTTGCTTTAATCTGCAAATTTGTGTTCTGTTTCTACTGGTGAGAGGCATGTGATTCTCCAACTCTTACTGAAATCTTACTACTCATCTTTTGGCTAAAAAATTTATTCTCTAGAAGATTCCTCAGAAAGAGCTCATAAAAAAATGTTTCCTTGGGGCTGGGGGGATGGCTCAGTGGTTAAGTGCACTGGCTGTTCTTCCAGAGGTCCTGAGTTCAATTCCCAGCACCCACACAATGGCTCACAATCATCAATAACTTTAGTCCCAATGAGATCCGATGCCCTCTTCTGGTATGCAAATGTGCATCCACACAAAACACCCATATACATAGAATACATAAGCAAATAAATCTTTCTTTTTTAAAAAAAAAAAGCTATTTCTTCAAGAGTTTTGTGCTTATTCATTAAGTTAGTACACAGCTATTATATTTGACTGCAAATAAAATTATTGATTTGCTTTTTTTCCTTTGAGTGTTGAGTGTTGTGTCATTATAGGATAACATGGAGCTATGCTGTAGAGGAATTGCAATGTGCTTCAACCTTGCCTGCCCATGTAGAGAACACTGGAAATCCTTACATCTTATAAACTTACTTAATGGTGTCTCCATGTTGACCAGCCTAGGTCAGTGTTTTTGATTCACAGTGTAAACTTTTCACACAGCTCTGTAAGTCATTTGCATTCAAGTAAAATTTTACTAAATTTCATGTTTTAAATATTTCATTTCCATTTTGTATGTTTTCACCTTAAAATATACCAATTGTACAAATCCTTAAGTTCTTTTCTTTTTCACACTGTAATGTTCTATATAAAACAGTATATGCCTTTAATGTACATTTGTTTTGGTAACTTCTCTTATTCTTCTTGTTGTTTCAAAGCATAGTATGCTCCTCATTGTGCTTCTTACATTCTTCTTCGTTTCTTTGATAGCTGGGTGATTTCTCCTTCTCTGTGACCAGCCCTCGCCTATCTTGTCTTCCCACATTTTTGTGCTATCTCTCTCTTGAGTTCTTATATTTTCCTTTGCAATTTTTTTTATTGACAGAGATAACTGCTTGGTGTGTTTTTCCTTCAACTGACAGTGAAATATTTGATCACAACAGTGTGCTTTGTTGTAGTATTTCTGTAGTGAGAGATACTCATTTGTTGGAAAATGTTGAATGTTCTTTGGCTTTGGTTCTTAAGAAAATTGTATTAATTTATTTTTTGCTCAACCTTTACTTACTTGGTGATCCTTTAAATTTCTGGACCGGCTATTTGCAGGAAGCCTCCTTATCAGTGGTGGTGTCTCTAGCAGATATCTACAACACAATTGCCAATACCTCACAACAGAAACTGTGGCTCAGGATTGCAATTCCTCTTGAAGCATCTGCTGGTTCTCTCTACCAACCATTGTGCGATGCATCTCTGTAATGCATCCTGTGATGTATGCCACCCTTTCTGGGCAACCCAATTTCCATACCCCACTACTGTAACTACAGGATGTAGTTTCTGCACTTCTAGGTCAATCCCTCACCTCTGGGAAAAACTGGAAGTTCCTGAAATAGCTGCCCTCTTCCTGCTGTTCACTTCTTCATGCTTCATTTCTTCTATTCTCCTTCTATTCTCCACTGCTTTGGGTAACCACTAAGGGGCTGGAGAGATGGCTCAGCTCAGCAGTTAAAAGCACTTACTGCTTTTCCAAAGGACCTGAGTCTACTTGTCAGCATCCAGGTCCAGTAGCTGTAACTGCCTGTAACTACAGCTCAAGGGGATCCAAATCCACTGATTTCTGCAGGTTCACATCCAATACCCTGATGCACATACATACATATAATTAAAAATAATCAATCTTAAATATACATTATATGTATATGCATACATACATACATACACCACACACACACACACACACACACACACACACACACACACGAGAGAGAGAGAGAGAGAGAGAGAGAGAGAGAGAGAGAGAGAGAGAGAGAGAGAGAGATATTTCCTGATTTTACCTAAAAAGGAATTTCCATTGATTAGATTCGTGTGTGTGTGTGTGTGTGTGTGTGTGTGTGTGTGTGTGTGTGTGTGTTTAATGGTGGTGGTAATGTTTGTAATGATGGCAAAAAAAGTCAACTTATAAAGCCATATTCATTTCAGAGTCAGTAAGTCACCTCCATGTCCCTTTTCTCTCCCAGCAAGACCCATCTTACACTCTGAGGTTATGTGCTCATCTTCTGCAATATAGATCTTTCCCAAAATCAATTTGTCCGGCTCCTCAAAACACACAAGATCCTGCTGAACTTGAACTTCTTAACTGCCTTGAGAGGCTTGTCAGCCACCAGAACCAAAGTTTCAACTCTTCCTCCACTGTTCAGCTTCTGAGCTCTGCTCCAGGCTGGTCCTTTCTTTCCACCGTCCTATTTCACACCTGCCACTTACTCCATGAAAAATGCCCTTTTTTCCCCCTTCCCTTTCCATAAACACACCTCACCATTGAACCCCAGCTGGAAATAATTTTTCTCTTGCCCTGGACTCCTGTAATATTTTTTCAGTACTTACCTTAGAGCCTTTGTCTTTCTCCCTGACAGCATCGTTATATTCACATTTCTTGTCTTCTTTCCCAGCATAAAGGCTCCAAAGAGAATAATTTTGCCTGATATATCTTAGTTTCCCACAAAACATCCAGCACAGTGAACATACTCCATAAATATGTGTTGAATGAATGAGGTCACTCTCGGTAGTTAATAAGAATGGAAATAAATACTGCTTTAAAGATTAATCATTTCCCTGGGCTTCTGAGACACCATCACTCCATAAAGTAAGAAATTAGAGTTTTACTGTGATTTGATCCTTTTGTAAAAATAGAGTTTTAGAGGAACTATCTGATATTGAGGGACTCAACTAGCTGAGCCCCAGCTCTTGGTGGTTTTCTGTGTCCTTACCCATGCTTCCACAGCATGATTCTTCATGGCTGCCCAGTGTAGCCTCTCATCTTTTTCTACTTAAAGCCTCACCTTGACCATCCTTCCCTGAAAACTTTCACAACCCCTCAGGACCCAGAGACAGAGTATCTGAGGAAGTCTTGAAGCAAATTTATTGACATGGATTCTATGGCAATAACTAACTTGTATTTTACTTGGGTAAGTTTTTTGCCAACAAGACTGGATTCTTCGGGGGGGGGGCAGGAATAATTTCTCATATCTTGGTCCTAAACTAAACTAACGATAACAACCAATAGTATCATCATGGGACTTCCAACAGTCATTATCAGCTCAGCACCCCATACAGCTTTCCCAGAGGAAACCTCCATAGAAAATCAAGTCAGCATCTCAACCACACACACACATCCTAATGTCCTCCTCAAAGACAAAACTTTACCAGCTCTTTCCCTTTGGACTTTGACCTCTAGGGCTCAGGATATATAAGCATTGGGGGGGGGTTCTAATCCATTCCATAGCCACTATGTAATGAACCCACAAAGGCAATCATATACTGAGTTCTGTAAGCATCAGCTGGCCCCATTTTTCTAATCATCAAGAGGAACAGAGAGGGGACAGAGAGGAAAGACATAAGGAAACGTGGACACAATCAAACAGAGAAGATTAGCCTTGGGGAGTAAAAGCATGCACCACCAAGCCTGGCTTAATATTTACCCCTTAAGTAACCATCAACATCTGAGTTGAAAGGACCTTCCAGGTTCAAGTGGAACCTATCTTCTTATGTTACTACTTGTCAAGGTCCCAGAGGGAGGGAAAAGTAAGTTGTAATTATAAAACCATGCACTAAAACCCCAAATTTGACAATAGGTGAAATCAGTACAGAATGTGGCAAGTATAAATCATGTGCTCTCCCACAGTGGTACTGGGGCAATTTTTTCCACAGTAGAAATGAAGATGAAGCTGAACTATGAGTGCCACCTAGTGGACAGTTTCATCACTGCACAAACCTCCTCCAAAGAGTGAAAGGTGGATGCTGAGGCTAAGTATCATCCACCTGTCTCTACCCGCATCTTATACCCTTGACATTGTGCCACTTCTTAGCACATGGGAAGTTGAGGAAATGCCTGCATCTAATCATCTGAGAACTCAGGAGCATCAGGTGACAGAAAGCAGGGACACGGGAATAACGGGTAAGGAAGTAGAGGGGATGAAGTTAGAAGGGACAGTAAAAAGGGAAAGCTCAATGTAGATACATGTGTATATACACTCATTCATAAAGCAGTCCACACTCATTCACACATTCATGAAGCAGTCCACACTCATTCACACATTCATGAAGCAGGCCACACTCATTCTCACACATTCATAAAGCAGTTCTCCTTGTTCTATTTCCTGCAACAAGTGGACTTTACACCCTTGCTTTTTCTGACGTCTTTGAACTTCATGGTTTCCCTTTGTTCTCAAAATGGATTTTGGCCTGGGTAAATCCTGGGCGGGCACTGAACATCTTCGGACTGAGAGCTTCTGCCATGCTCTACCCTGGTACTGGCAGCCTGCTGCAGACCTCCCGGAAAATTGTCGTTCACTCATTTTACTTTCTATCCTAGACTGACAGGGATTCAAACGTGTCATGCTAGCTTGAATTGCTAGTCAAGACAGCAGAAAAGGCTGGGACTGGACTCCTGGGCTCAGTCTTCAAAGCATTTCTGGCTAGCAGCTGCCGCTCTGACAAGCTCCTTGGTGAGGGGATCAATGAGACAGCATTTATCTTCCTGACAGAACCGCCCTGAAGTGGCTGTTTGTTTTTGTACAGGCACTGCAGTTGAGAAAGATGGGACTCAGATCTTGGGCTCCACCTTGGTGACTTTGCAAAGGGAGAGATTTTCCTCACTACAGCGACAAAACTGAGGTCACCAATGGGGCAGGAGCCTTGAAGTTACAATCCCAGCTCTGAGACAGAGGCCATGACTGAGAGGGCTGCATGCTGCTCAAGCAGGAGCCCTCTCATTGTGGACTGGGCTGTTGGCAGTCTTCCATGTGAACAGCCAGGGCTGTGTGTCTGTGGGGAGTCATCGTCTGTGTGTAAGACAGATTCAAAGCAGGTCCTGCCTGGCCTCTAACTAGCCCTATATGCTCTAAGTCACTTCCACCTGGGTCTCACTGCTTTCCTCTATAAAATGGAGATTGTGGTGCCTTCCAAGTGGGATTTTTATAAGAACTCATCAAGGAACACAACAATGCCCAACACAAGCCAGGCTCAGCATTAAGGTCCGCTCCAATTGTATTATATTTCTATTATGTATATGTTGCATTTTAATGCACCCCTAACAACAATGGAAGGGCATCTCTTTGAACTTCAGAACTTTTTAAACAAGTAAAACATTTATTTCACTTTGAATTATTTAAAGAATTAGCATTTAGGTGCTTTGGTTCCAGGATTTCCCTAGTATTCTTTTAAAGAGATAGTATGATATCCCGACAAAACATAATGATATTTTGAAGACCAGAAAGTCTTTCTATAATCAAGCATATTTCGTTCAAATAATAGTCCATAAGCGAATAATGTTTTGCCGTAGGGAAACACTCATTTCCTACAAACCAGAAATTGTTTCTTCATCTCAAAGTACAGCATTTATTAAACACCTAGATGTGTTAGGCAGTGTTCTATTTGTTGTACAGTTTCTAAATGAATTTTAGCAACAGTAAAATTCACTGTTTAGTACATAGTTCTTTGAATGCTAACAAAGGTATAGAGTGATAGATCTGTCACCACCACAAATGGCACAGAAAAAAAAAAAAAAAGCAGTTCTGTCACTCCCAGACATGCACTATCCCTTTGGAGTCAGCTCCCTTACTCTCGGTCCCTGAAAAATATCGGTCCACGTAGGAAAGAATGAGCAGCATAGGAAACAAGATGCCATGGCAAAGGGCTGAACAAATAGAATTGGAGAGCTGGCTGCAGAGTAGCAAGGAGAGGGACTCCTAAAGAATGATAAAGGATGGATCTATACCCTTGACACGCACACATGACTTTAAGATTAGAATTAACTTATTGGGGATTGTTGTTTATGGATCTTGTTTAAATTTTAATGCAGGAATATATTTTACAACTGACATCACCATATGCTTTATACTGTCCAAAAGGAATTAGTTTAATATTCTTACCATAGTAGAAAGAATTGAAGAGTTTTATTTGGTAACCTTAGGCATCAAATGATGACATTTGCTCAATGCCCAAGCTTAGAAAGTCCCACTCCTCTGCTTTACCTGAATATTTTGTCTTGAAGAGTCTAAATCTACAAATGATCTCATTTTGTTTCCACAGTAGGCAGCATGCAGAGTTGGGATAAGTTCAAATTCAGACGCCACAGTTCACTCTCCTTCTGTTTTACTGAATCTTATGGGATATTTCATCTGTGATCATGACTCCTAAGGCCTCATAGTCACTGTCCTATGAAGCAGAGGCCTTGTGTCCTCATGGACAAATACTGATGATAAACAAGGGCTGACTGTTCTATGGAACTGTGGGTTGGCAGGCAGTTGTGGGCTATTTGGTTTACATTTTAAACAACATTTTTCCACGAATGCAAGCTCAGTCTCTTTCTAAATTGTCCCTTGAGGTGATACATATTCTTCCAACTTGGGTTTCTTTATCTTGAAAGGGGAATCTTCTCAGGTTCGTTATCTCCATATAACCTGCCATGAAGTCACCCACACTGTAACTGGAGAGCCATTCTGCCAGCCTATACCCAGCCATTCATTAGATCTGCCAGTACCTCCTTCTCAGAGACTACATCTGCTCCATCCACCCCACCTCTGTCCCACCTCTGTCAGTGTCTGTGAGGTCCTAGCTCAGCTGGACTCTGGGAACAGCATTGTAATTGGCCTTCACAGCTCTCATCTGGCTCTCTTCTGATCCAGCCTCCTCCACTGTCTTCACAGTGGCCGTTCAGATGTGCACAGTCCTGCTTAAAACCTGCAGCAATTCCATCTCCTCAGTGAAGACATCTCAAGCTCTGAGCCTTTTCTGTTCCAACTTCACTTCCTCCTCAACCTTCTCTTCTCTCACAACCCCTACGTCCATCATATTCCTCAGCACAGAACTACTTCCAAATTGCCTAAGCAGCTTCTTCCTCTTGCTTATGTGTCTTTATCCAAGCACTTCAGCCTTAATTAACCAACTGCCTCTTCCTACAGTGATCATCCTCCTTCAGGACCACACATGTGCAGCTTTTTTTGGCTTGTGCTCCAAGCAGCCCCTAACAGTATTAGACTAGTAACTTGTAATGTTTCCTCTGATAATGTTTCTTCTTTCTCCTATCCTACCTGAGTGGTGACTTTAGACCTAATTCCCTGAAATGCTCATACCCAACTGATCATACACCCACATGTACACATGCACAATAGTGAATCTGCCATCCATCTGCTTCATCCCCTATACCCAGTACAGTTCCGTGATACACAGCAAACATACACCAACTTCCAATTAAGTGGATACATTCAAAAGTCAAAATTTGAGATTGACTGGGCCCTGACATTTTGAGATACTACTATAAGGAGTCACATGTGTGGCTTCATTTAAAACATACATGAGAACTTCAATATATAAGACCTACCATAGTGGTGTATACTCTATCCAACCAGTGGCATAAGCAGCTGCTTTTATGATGACCATTTAGACTCTTAGAGCCAAAAGGCTTCAATAGTCTTTTCAAATCCAGCCTGCTTATGGCTGAAATGTCAGTCCAGTACATATCTGTCCAGGAATTTCCAGAAACTGACTCTACCACCATGATCTTCTGAGGCATGCATAATACTCAGGCCAAAACTATAAAACTTCAGGATCTGCAAAGGTTGGCATGGAGCATCTCCTAGCCAAACACCAAGAAGAGCCTACCTTTATGTACAGAATAATCTAAAGAGGCTTATGAGATAACTCTTGTGTTCCCGATGTCTCTCTCTCTTGGACCACAAGCCTTGACCACTCACAACAGAGACATTCCTGTGATGGAGCCACTGTGTTCTTGTAAATGCAAGTGGTCCCAAAAGAGCAGGAGGCATGACAAACTCCCTCTGTCCTGTGTATGGATCACCTCCTCCAGTGAAGGGGGTGGGGAACTTGGGGAAAAGACAGATGACTCTATTAGGGTACCACAGTTACCTCAATTCACCTCCATGTCAGCTCAAGTTCTTCACACTATCTGCTTCTGTCACTTGTATCAGAAGCCTTATGAGTTGGCCCACTGAGTGAGACAGACTGAAATCTAGTTAGTTGATTGTATTGTTTGAAACCTACAAGTCTCCTATGAGACTTCCACAAGGTTTTGAACCAAGTCTAGGTCTGAAAAGGTTTCAAAACCAAGTAAATCAAACCTGGACGAAGGGGTTCTGCTGAGCTACGTGCATCCAATGTCAAATGAAATGGCTCTGTGATCTCTTTCAAAAGCACGATTGTTCTCGGCAGTTCCACGAAACTGTCATTTTTCCCCCAGAAGGCAGAGCAAGACCGCTTTTCAGGAAATGATACCATCCAATTTATAAGTGCACACGACTCGGCTGCACTCTCCAGGGTGCCCAATAAAGCTGATTTGCACTGATCTCCAATAATGCCCATGAATAATCCATGAATAATGCACCTTTCAGACACGTCCTGAATAACAGTTTAAGTAGAAATAGATGGTGTTATGTCATGTCTTCCAGGGCAAGGGTTCAAAGTGCACAGAAACCAAATTAAACAGATGAAGAAGGGCAGAGAGGGTTGGGGAGCTCCTCAGAGAATCGGGGCATTCACAAAGAGACGTGCTCATCAGAAATGGGCCCAGGTAGCCAAAGCAGCCCTTTGCAGGGGGACTGAAGAGCAATTCTGTACTAAATGCAACAATGTACGCTTCATAAAGCCACACATGAGGGAGGAAGGTTTTTTTTAATTTTTTAGTAATTATTTGAGAATCTCACACATTGTTTTTCAACCATATTCACCCTCAACTCTTCCCTGTAATTCCTCCCAGATCTACCCTCACATTCCCAACATCCCCCAACTCTATGTCCTCGTTTGTTTTTGTTTTTTTTTAATAGCCCATAAGCTCCGGTTTCTGCTGTCCATATACCCATGGATGTGAGACTACCCACTGGGGTGTGTTCAACTACCAGGACTCACACCCTTAAAGAAAACTGACTGTCCCTCCAGGAGAAGCCATCAACTGCCCATAGCTACTGTTAGGGACAGGAGCTCATGAACACCTACCTCCTCGGTCTCTGCTAGAGTATTCACTGGCTTGACCTTGTGCAGGTAACCACAGCTGTGTGTGTTCATGAGCACAGCAGTCCTAACAAGCCCTGTAGATTCTGTTTTGCTCTGGTTCTCCCCAACTTGTGTGTGGCTCTTTCAACTTTTTGCCTCTTTTTCTGCAATTGTCCCTGAGCCTTGGGGGAGGAGTGTGATAGAAATGTCCCATCTGTGGCTGAGCGCCCCACATGTCCCTTGTTCTTGACACCGTGGCTAGTTGTCAGTTTCTATGTTAACCACCATCTACTTCGCCAAGAAACTCCTCTGAGGAGGTCTGAGAGCTGTGCTAATCTGTGGGTAGAAATATACAAACCTAGAAAGCAGTAGCTACTATGTCCATTTGGTGACATACCAATAGGTTCGTTTCTGGGGCCTGTGAGCTCCCCAACCATGGATTTTTAGCTAGATTTACAGTATGAGGCATGTGTTTCCTCCTCTGGAGCAGGCCTTAAATCTAATTTTAAAAAAGCAGTCGGTTACTCCATAATGTCTGTGCCTCTCTTGCACCCAGGGGTCTATCTTGCCACCTCAGTCATCGCCGGAATTCACAGGGTTCGTAGCTTGCTAAGACCGTCGGTGTGTTTTTTAACCCAGCTTGCTACAAAACACCTTCCAGTACTGTGAGAGCTAGTCAGCAGGGAGGAAGCTTCCTGCTCAGCACCAACTTCATCTCTCCAGGTCATTTGAGCAATGTGTATAGCAGCATCTTTAGCAATGGGGTCTTACAGTCAAGTTCTAGTGGGAAATCAAGGGCAGTGGCCATAGCCTACCTAGTTTCAGAGGATGGGGGGAGTCTCTATGACACCTCTGACCAAGAATTTGAAGGGGATGTATCTCATACCTGGCACTGGACAATAAATAGTTTTCTACCTTGACAAGACAATATGTGTGTGCGTATGTGTGCGTGCATGTGTGTGTATACATATGTGTGTGTGTGTGTATTCAGTATATATATTTACTATATATATTATACATATTCATATATATTCATTTATATATGACTTATTGGTGTGGCTTACAGGTTGTTGTACAGCTAGTAAAGCAACAGCCATCTCTTGATGGAAAAACCAAGAACTCAATAGTTCTGTTGTCTATGAGGCTGGACATCTCAGCTGGTCTTCAGTCTACATTGGAATCCTAAAGAAGCAGATTTTAATGCCAGTGAAGTAAGGCCTTAATGGCAGGATAGATGAACTTACCAACAAGAGCGAGGACAAACAGGCATTCAGCAAAAGGGAGACTTTCTATGTTTTTCCTTATTCAGCTCCCTGCTCAGGGGCTCTCGAAGTCCTGAGAAAGGCAGGTGTCTCCATTCTCATGGCTAAAGAGCAGGGCTAAGTGGGGAACCACATCTTTTATGGTGATCAGGTAGGACCATGAAGCAAGTGCTTGAAGCACACTGTCTGGCCTAGGATAATGTTCTGACTCCCAGGCTTCAAAGCAAGTGAAGGAAACAATGACAAATTCTCCTTGAGAATAACAAATACTAGTTGATCACTGGTAGGAGTGCCTGAGTCAGCCACACAAGACCCAGTTCTTCCAGTGCACTGCTCCTGGGGTTGACAAGAAGCCTGAGAAAGCATCTCCCAGGATGACGTGCATGTAAACAGGATGACTGATTGACTTGAGCACTGACTGATAATTGGTTTCCAGGCTGTGCTGAGTGAGGTTAATTTCTTCTCTCCTAGTGGGAGGGAGTAAGGAAGTGATTGACTTGTAACCATTCATTCTTTCTCTATTTAACTCTTTGTGACAGTACAGATTGGCTAAAGCATACTGCTTTCATTGCCTCCTAATAGAACAGCATTTATAGAATTGAAATGCAGATGCAACTAATCTTGTTACCTTGCTTGGTCCATTCTGGCTGATGAGGCATCTCATTTACTTCTGTGTACATAGGAGAACTGTAAGAGAAATTGAGTATCAATCCTACAGTACATGTTGTATGTAGCAGTGATGATTAGGGCTGTAACACAAGCAGTTTTGTTGAATAGAGAATAAGAGATGGGGGAACAAAAACTGTACAAGAGAGAAAGGAGGGGAAGGAAGGAAATAAAAAGGGAGGGTTGGAGGAAGGAAAGAAGAGAGAATAAGAACAAAAGAAAAAAGAAAGAAAGGAAGGAAGGAAGGAAGGAAGAGGGGAAGGAAGGAAGGAGGGTAAAGGAAGAGAGGTTGGGAGAAGAAAAGCAAGGAAGAAAAAAGGAAGGGAGGGAGGGAGGAAGGGAGGGAGGGAGGGAGGGAAGTAATACAGTTTATTTAAATAGAAATGGCCCAAACTAAGACAGAAGTTGGTACCAGGGACTGGGATGTTGCTCTGATAGGCCTGATCATGTTCTTGTTTGCAGGAATGTAGACTTTGGGACTGTGGTTTAGAAAAGCAGTTCAATGCTTTAAGTGGGCCATCCTAATAGGAATATGACAGTGGTGCTGGGAGTGATTTGAACTTTAGAGGCCTGGCTCAAGAGATTTCAGAAGAGAAGATTGTTAGTATGTGGCCTAGAGTGTAGATGTATCCAACCATCTTATTAAAATAAGAAACACAGAACCAATGTAAAAGAGAAAGCTGAGAGGTCAGAGCTCAGAGCTAAAATCTTACCTCCTGTAGTGCTCCTAGCTTCCCGAAAGAGAGCTACTTCCTGTGTCTGTCTTTAAATAGTCTTTCTGTTCTGCCTTCTCATTGGTTGTAAACCCAAACACATGACTGCCTCGTCACTGCCTGTAAGTACCGCCCTCTGGGTCTTAAAGGTATGTGTCTCCAATGCTGGCTGTATCCCTGAACACACAGAGATCTACCTAGCTCTTCTACCAAGTGCTGAGAATAAAGGCATGCGCCGCCGCCGCCGCCTCCACCACCGCCACCACCACCACCACCATGTTCTTGCTATGGCTCTAATAGCTCTGACCCCTGGGCAACTTTATTTATTAACATACAATGAAAATCACATTTCAGTACAAATAAAATACCACCATACTAGAGACTGGTTTTGTAAATTTTGGGGAAGAATGCCCTTGTCCAAAAAGTCTGCCTGAAGCTAACGTGAAGAGATTTGGATTAATTTCACTGGCAGAGGAGATCTCAAAATAATCTAGTGTTGATTCTGTTGTGTGGCTATTAACGATCATGCTTATATAGATCTATAATGGAAAAGGGCAAGCTAGGCAAGGAAAAATACAAAAGGTACAGATTGAGAAGAAAGGGGCACCAGAAAGTGGAATAGAGATAACTCCTCTGTTCACAGAGATAAACAGATTAAAGGAAAGCCTGATGTTAAATGGAATAAAGGGAGTGGTGATCTCAGGGCAAAAACCCCACCCAGCTAAGCTTCCAACTTGTGAAAAGGAATTAAAGAACAGTTTAGTTCCAGGCATGGTGATACAAACCTTTAATCCTACCACTCAGCAGACAGAGGCAAGCTGATCTCTTGAGTTTGAAGATAGCCTGGTCTACACAACAACCAAGCTTAGGCAGTGAATGAAACCATGAAAAGCAGAAAGCTAGTGATGATATAATTGAACAAGGGGCCATGTTCCAACCCCAGCATGCAGAACTTTGCAGTTCTGGTTTTAGAGTCAGGGATAGAAGAAAAGGGATAGGGCTTTTGTCTCTGTGACTAAGAAAAGCTACTGAGGTCAGGCATTCAGGGGTGTCCCTAGAGAGGCCATTGTTTGTAAAGTTGAAGCCTGGATTGCCTTGGAGACCCCCAAGATGTTGGAGATGCCAAAGGTGTAGGATACCTGAAAAGGAGAGCTGCTAACAGGGAGTGGAACCAGCCCAAGAAAAGGAAGTGTGTTTTCTGGAGTTCAGCTCCAGATGAGGGTGAGGTCTAAAGATGGGTGGATGCAAGAGAAGTAAAGGGAGGAGTCAGACATGGGACACTTCTTAGTTTTATTTTAGGAGAGATGGACAGAGAGGAAGCGCATCTCAACATGGCTTGTCCTACTCTGACAGGAGCCATCCTGGTGGGACAGGTCCCCACAGAGGATGGAAGGAGTTGGCCAGGGGAGGAGGTGAGCCAGACCATGCTGGTCAGCAGAATCATGCAGCCTGACTGACTAGCAGCCAGAGGGCTTCTTTATTTATACAGAATTTAGTAAGCAGGGATAATTTAGTAAGCATGATGTTCCAAAACATAAATCTTATCATTTTTTGTTTTGGACATGTGTTTCACTTCCTGTTCTCATCTTTTAGTCATCATTGATAAACTGACAAGACAGAGTTATCACTTCCAATCATTTTCCCTCAAGTTTTGACATCATTAATAAACAGAGTTATTCTTACCCATTAACCCTATAACCCAATTTTTAAGAATCTAGAGGCACATGACAGCCTATTCTGACTGGTAGCTTTTGTAGCTAAAAGAACATTAGACCAAAACAAAATCAAGCCAGCCTGAGCATATTACCATGTCCCAAGCAGTGTATTATTAACTCTTAAAGGTTACAGTGCCCAAGAAAAATCCTCAGGCCAAAGCTGCTGTAGTTATTATTCAAATTCTGGCATAACACAATATTTATATTTTATGTCTTTATAGAATTTGTTTATAAGTCTAATCCTGGCATTCTGTTGTTCTTTAGTCATATGACATTACAGTGACTCCACATGTTTTAACTTTTCTAAGAAAGGGAGGTCCTGACATCTCAACTTCTATCATCTTTCCACTCCATACTTTGTTCATCAATATAAGTCTCTGTGTAGGGCAAAGGTAACTTCAGTTAATCTAATTTTGTTGCTGTATGTGCCACGTAATTGCCTGAGTATACAATGGGAAGAAGCTTGCAATCTGATCTGTGGCCAACTCCTCTAGCCCACCAAATCTTGTTGACCTTTGTGAGTTTACTTTGTTTTGAATATCTTGTTCCTGTGTAAGTATAGGGACAGATGTTTCAAGAAGGTCTCATAGCCTCATAAAGAGACCTCTGCCTTCTTTATGTGTGTCACAACCTCCAAGGCATAAGGAAGGCCTTCAAGTAGGTAAGGGTAAGGATAGCTCCCTAAAAGAGAGTGGGGTAGTATGTTCAGGACTTTCCTGGGGAAGCATACAAGCAAAACTCTTGGGAGAAGGCATAAATAATTTATATAAAATTTTCCATCAATACAATATCCCCAAATTGTATGACTATTAAAAGTGCCCCAAGTATGCAACAAGTGGAGATGAAAACCAAAGGTGGCATGGCAGCCATCATGGGGCTCAGCTTTGCTGGATCTTTGTCAAGCAGCTGTGCTGGCTTTATGACTTCTGCCTTTCCCATCAGATATGGCTGTGCACCATGTGTTGCAGTCAACAAAGCTGAAAGGAGTTGGAGATCTGAAGATCACTTTGATATCAGACATGGAGATGCAGACTTTAGAGTTTGCCCAGTTGGTTTTTAGTCTTGCTTTGGTCTAATGTTTCCTCACTATGCTCTCTTTCCTACATTTTGGAAAAGTAATGTATAGCCAGTGATACTGTATGTTAGAAGTATGTGATCTGCTTTTTTATTTTGATTTTACAGGAGATTATAGTTAAGAGATTGCATGAATCTCAGAAGAGACTTTGAACTTTTAAATAATATTGAAACTATTAGAGACTATGGAGACTTTTGAAGTTGGACTGAATGCATTTCTGCATTATGTTATAGCTACAGTTCTGTGGGGGGCAGGGAGTGGAATGTGGTTGTTTGGATAGGAATGCCCCCCATAGACTCATGTGTTTGAATGTTTGGCCCATCCTAAGTGGCACTATTAGGAGGTATGGCCTTGTTGGAAGAAGTGTGTCACTGTCAGGGCAGGCTTCATGGTCTCATATGCTCAAGCTATGCCCAGTGTGGCACACAGTCTACTTCTCCTGCCTCCAGATAAAGATACGGAACACTCAGCTCCTTTTCCAGCACCATGTCTTTCTGCAGACTGCCATGCTTCTCGTCATGATGATAATGGACTAAACCTCTGAAACTAAGCCAACCTCCACTAAATGTTTTTCCTTGTAAGCGTTGTCATGGTCATGTTGTTTCTTCACAGCAATAGAAACCCTGACTAAAATGGGGAGGGAGGGATGAAGGGAGTGAGGGAAGGAGGAATAAAGGGAGGGAGGGACGGAAGGAAAAAATCAGCAAGCATAAGTGGCACCTGTGCTCAGCATAGAGATGGAGGTGGTATTAGGGCATGATGAGAAGTGCAGTGAACCAGAGATATCCCAAGTCTAAAGTAAGACCTCCAACTAATTATTTCCAAGTACAATAGCAGTACCATCATTTCTAAACCTTCCATGTTTTAAAAGCAAAAGCCAAAAATTTTTATTTGTGTTAAATGTTCCTGATTTCCAAACACTGACACCACATTTTACAAAACTAAATCATAGGGACTGGAGAGATGGCTCAGTAGTTAAGAGCATGTCCTGCTCTTGCAGAGAACCTGAGTTTGAATCCTAATATTCACACAAAGAGGCCCACAACTGCCTGGAACTCCAGCTTCGGAGGCTCTGATGCCCTCTACTGCCCTCCAGAGGCAATGCACTCACATGCACATAATTACAAATAAATCTTCAAAAGCTAAAAGTTAAATAAATAAGTTACATGCGAGGCAATGCAAACCCTGAAAGATGGAAGACAGCCCTCAAGGAGCTGATTTGCAGCTTCTGCTGTAAATGGTCTCAAGGAAGGTTAAAGATGTCAGGATGCAGTACCAGGCAGATCCCATTATTTCGGACCCCATGCTGTCTCCACGGCATCGTGACTGCCCCACACTAGTTTCACATTCTTTCGGTGTCTTTCGTAGCATGACTAGATTTAGCATTTTACCTCAGCTTTTGTTGCCTTTGTGGCAGGACACTGGACTAGGTGACCTCAGCAGTTGCTTATGAATCTAATTGACAGCCCACATCTTGAAATTAGGAGAATAATAATGACAGCATTATAATGATAAAGCCAACGATGTGTTGAGTGCTTCGTTTCTAGTGAGTTCACTTGTGTTATCTGGCTGAAATTACTCACAGTATTCAGTCATCTCCTCTATATAGGAAAAATTGCCACTGAATTAGGAAGTATGGGGATATACCTGTCATTTCTCCACCCACTGCTCTGGGAGTGTGTGCTGGAGATCTCAGACACGTTTAATGAACAAGGGCATCTGACTTCACTCACCCTCTATCCGAGTCACTTACTGTGGACCTGTGCCAAGTAGGGTGAAACAGCACCTAACTGGCTACTGTGTATCAGGATGACTCTGAAAGGTACATGGCTTCCTCAGACATTGAAAGCCTACCCAGGGAGACAAAGGACCACCACAGGAAAACATCAGCAGCGAGATAAATGCTGATAGAAGTATGAATCAGCGATGAGACCGCTACGGTGTGGGGGAGGGTATTTCTTTTACAGCAAAGATGGATTTATTTGGGCTTCTGGAGGAGTGATTCCTATGTGCAAAAGGCTGAAATGTGGAGAGAGGCTAGAATCCAAGTCTTTTCCCTCCTTGGGTTTCCACATCCGATCATTTGATAGCCCGGGAGCGTGCAGTGGGGGCAGTAACGAGGAGAGAGGAGAGAAGGCCTCCAAGAGAGCACCACATCCCAGCCCCGCTTTTACCTTTGTTTCAGGTCCCAAACCCCTGTGGTCAGGGCACAAACACACAATGCCTGGGAAGCCAGCGGCAGAGCAAGGCGGTCAGCTCTGGGGCCTCTGCTCTTTGTGTCTGCTACCTGATTTGCATATGTCTGAGCTGCAGGACAGAGACTTGGGTCTCTGGAGCACATGCTGCTCTTGGCTCTTGGCCCTGGGCGGGTCACGGAACAGAGTGGAGGCTGGCAGAATACCTAAGAGACCCCCGAAGCCCATCTTCCTATTCGTTTGGAGGTCTGGAAGGTCCTTTCTCAAACTGTTCAGGCCAAACAATACAAGCTGTCTGAAATCAGAGGGAGCCCCTGTGAGATGTGCCAGGATCACAATGGGAGGCAGAGAGGAAAAGCAGGGTGACAGGGCAGGCAGGAGAGCCTATTTGGAAATAAGGGGAAGGCTTTGAACTAGCAGATCTCTCCAACTGAGGCCAAACCCACAGGAAACCAGCCCCAGCTGGGTGTCACAGAAGCATGTGAATAAATATGAGGAGAGGGGAGATGACAGTTTCCCACCCCTAATGCATTCACCCCAAGGTGCTACTGGGCATCTGTTCCATAATTAAGCAAGCTCCCTATTTCACCAGCCTCCTCCTCTCCCTTCACCTCCTCCCAGGGCCGGTGAAACATAATTATTCCAGCATCTCACAGGCGCCCCCTGAAAGCAGTTTATTATTTCACTCTTTCTTTTCATCTCCTCCCTTTGGACAGGGTGACAGAAGTCCCTGGCTAGTAAGGGTTTGGGAGCATCCTATTCCCCAGAGGCAACTGTAGCATCCCACCTTCCCTACCCCAGCTCATAAGTACATCTATTGAAGGGAGATGATGGGACAGAAAAGGAAACAAAGTATATAAGAGGACCATTTTTCCATCAGCTTTGATCCCTTAGCCCCTCCCTCATGATCCAATATGCCTGTGGGCTGAAAACAGCAATAATGAAAACTGATGAGGTGGTTTGACACACAGAAAATGGAGAACTTCTTTCCAATAATAGTAGCCCATATTCTAGATGAAAGACCAAGGGTGGGGCTCTATAGGGCTTGAGATTTATTCTTAGTGCTTTGTTATACCCTTTACAAAACTTGTCTCCAACCACACCCTCTGGTAAAGAAGATAATAGAGCTAGGCCACACCTATGGTGCCGCACCCATAGTTGCAGAACTTGGGAATTAGAAGCAGGGGGATCTAAAGTTCAAGTTCATCCTCAGCTATGTATCATGTTTGAGTCCAGCCTGTGCTACACGAAAAAAGAATAGGTGATAGCATATCAGCTCAAAGCTACAGAAAATGGAGGTGCTCTATCCCCACTCCGTGAGCAAAAGACAAACTCAGATTGTGAACACAGACTGTGCCTTTTTGTTATGATTTGCCAGCAAATCACTAACCTCCATACAACACTTCAGCTAATCCACCCATTAGTGGATAAGCAATTTCCTGTCCCTATAGGGGTGACATCTTACTGACTCCCCACACATTGGTCAACTTCAGAAAACCAGTGATGCCCACTGAAGTGTACGAGTTTTATTTCTGTGAATCCTATTTTGTTTCAAATAGTACCACTACTGCATATATCACAAATATGCAGCACTCCGGTTTCTGGTAAATGCTGATTGAACTCTGTTTAACCAGGACACTCCTGAAAGTCAATGTTTAAAACCACACAGCTGGGATATCTGAGGAATTTGAATCTAGAGCTTTAGACTGTGGATACAGTGATCTTTCTAGAAATGCATCAACCACTGAACTATGTGATACATGATTTCACTTTATGTAACAAATGATATTCTATAATTGTGGTTATTTCCATTTTTCTGACAGCTTCTTAATATATATGGCTGACTAATAATCATAAACTTGAGTTATTTCAATTTTTATTATAATGAAAGCTTATTATAGAATATTAGAAGAGAACAAAGAGAAAAGAAATTAAATCAATAGTCCCAAAACATTCAAAATTAATATTTCTCCAGCTTGCTTATGTCTTCTTATATAATTGAAATCATATTCTTTATATAACTTGGAATCTTTTTTCTGAACTAAATATTATAACAAATATTTCTCTATTTACTTCAATAATTTCTCCATTTACTGTTAAACTGACTTAAAAATCATCATTTACATGCTTTGATACTCACTTTAATGACTAAAAACTAATCCATTTTATGGATGGTAAATTAAACAACACCCATTGCTGAGAATTTTTTTCACTTTTAAAAATAATAGAAGAAGAAACGTCTCTTTTTTCCTTTCTGGATTTCAGAACACTCTCGGGTTTGTTTTCTAAGAGAAAACTACTGAATAGTTAGTTGGGTAAGAACAGTGTTAAGGCTCTTGGCATAGATTGCCAAATTGCTTCCCAGATGAGTTATGCTAATTGCTGTTCTGACTAGCAGTAACCAGAATATTCCTATCATTTTAAATGTGATAATTTCTTTAGAGCATATATACATAGTCACAAGGTTTTTAGTCACAGTATGAAAGCAATTTTAGAGATAATTTAGTTAGCCTCTTCTTCCCCCTCTTTTATACATTAGAAAATTGAGGTCCAGCCAGTTCTATGGCTAGGCTAGAATCAAAGGTGTAAGGGGGATAGCTGGACCGGACCCAGGTCTAGTGAGCCCCAATTCTCCATGCTGTCTTCCCGGAATCTAGAAACGGTTAGGTGATATTTATTTGGTCAACAGAAATACTGCCGAGCTGCTATCCCTTGATGTCTTCATTTCAATTATAGCTTCAAGTAAAGAAGCTTTGGAAAGAGCTGGATCGGGTTTTAAAAAAATGCCTTGGATTGTGAGCAAAGGGCACTTTTTGGTTGACAGTCTTCCTTTCGATTGCCAGGGTTCTGCAGGAAACCTTGTATCTACTTAGCACTTCCTGCTCCTGGCCCAGGCCTCTGGTACTCTCCTGGCTCTCCCTGACACATGTCTTGGCAGCTTACAAGGCATCCTTCCTGTGGGCTTCTGTTTTCCCCATCCCTGCTCAGCATGATGGCAACCTACCTCATTTTCAACCTCAGGCCAAGCAGAAGTGTTGTTCCTACCCATCTGCCATGTTGGCCAAATTTCCCTGATGCTAAGTGATTCCAGGCACTTCCCAGGAGGGCTGAGGGAGATACAAGATGCTCTGTCTTGTTCTAGGACATTATCAGAGATTGGGAAGAGGGGCGGGTATGCATCTTCTACCAGGAAACACATAGCACCTAATTGGGCTGCAATGTGCTATGACAAGCAGACTGAATTACCAACATGGCATCCTCAGTGACATACTAAAACCTAGCTTCTTCTATGCCACATAAGTTATCGATCAAGGCCACAACCACTCCAGTATTTCTTACAATGACTTACTTCTGTTTAAAAGCCTACATACTGCCACAAGTTGTAAACAGTTTCTCTTTCAAATCCCTTCCTTCATTTATCATACATCTCCCAGTAGTTATTCATCCAAATCCATTGCATGCCAGCCTAGTCAGGAAAGGCAAAAAAAAGGAAGAAGAGGTAAAGAATGAGGTGATAGAGCTAGGAGTTAGGTGAGGCTATGATGAGCTCTATGGTAGAAAAAAATATCATACTCTGGAGATGTCAGGGTGCATTTGCTTTCTACTTTGCCTAGAATGTTCCTCCCAGTTTCCCTGATGACATAATTCATTCCTTGATGCCCCGTTCACATGCCCCCTCTAGAGTTTTTCAGATCCTACCTGCCTCAAAACATCCATCACTGGCCTCACTAGTCTTTTTGTTTGTCTGTTGGTTGGTTGGTATGTTTTTGTTCTTTTTCTTTTTGTATTTTTTAGAACAAGTATATCTGGTTGATAGAAAAGCAACCTGAAAGGAAAGCATCTCTCCTGTTGTGGAGAGTTCCTTTTTTTTTCTGTTAATTAAGAAATTTATTCATTTTACATACCAACCACAGATTCCCCCCACTCTTCCCTCCTCCCGCCCCACCTCCCAGCCTTCACTACCCAACCCAATTCCCTCCTCAGACAAGGTAATAAGGCCTCACTAGTCTTAAGGCAGTTGGTCCATCCCTCTGCTATGTTATTGTTTGTGGTGGCCCACAGAGGCTTCCTAGTGAGACCTTACTCAGGGTCAGAGAATCTGAGCTTGCTTTACCCAGCAGGGCTGCATAATGGGATGATTTGGACACCGGTGTGGTTACCAGGTATTTTGAAGGGTCTACACTAGGCTGTACAGTGTGCTTTGATCTTGTTTGTGTGGGGGGGGGGGCGTTCTTTCGCCTCTCTCCTTGGCATATTATAAAAAGTCCTTTTGAATAAACCTCTGGGCGACTGGGTATTGACCCAGGGCCCTCCCAAAGCTATCCTGTGTCTTTGTCTTTCTTATCATCTCTTTCTATCTTTCTACCTAATATTTCTTCATTGCTCTCTCCTCCACCTAAGATCCCTTCAAAAGGTGGGAGCTGGACTCCCACAATTTTTCTCACTAAAATGACTTATTTTACCTCCTGCTTACCTCCTCCACAAATAAATCTGCATGCTATTTTTAAGTGGACTTTGGTCAATCCTTTTATTTTAATCCTCAGATCTCTTGCTTTCCTTCCACTTGGTAGATAATCAAATATTTATTGTATAAATAAGAATTTATGCTAAATGGATGGAATATGTAAAATCACTGGGATGGACACTCAATTTTAACACAAACTGACTTTTTTAAAAATCAAGATATAGATATGCAGCTGTCTGATTAGTTCTTATATAAGGACACTATATGTGGGAAATAATCAGTAAATATTAATGAATAAGTGAAATTTACAGTTTTTCTCGTGATGACCACAGGACAGGACCTACAAAACTTAAGTGCTGTTAGCCAGAATATCCCATCTGTCCTTGGCCAGACAGAAGCTATCCTGTACTTTTTCTGCCATAATAAAATGCACAGGTGGTGTCTCGATGATCCTCTGGCTGCAATAAAATGTTCTGACCAAAGCAACTCAGGGGAGAAAGGGCTTAATCCAGGTCACACATCAAGGATGCAGTCCTTTGTGTCAGGGAGGTCAAGGCAGTAAATGCTTGAAGCAGCTGTTTGTGTCCCATCCACAACCCAGAAGCCCAAAACCGTGAATGACTAAGCTCAGCTACCTTTCTCCTTTCTATCCAGTCCAGGATGCAGGCCCAGGGAAAGTGCCGTCACTCTTAGTGCTGCTCACTTTAAGTGTAGTTTTTTCTACCTCAGTTAACACAATCAGGATGATTCCTCACAGGTATGCCCAGATGCCAACCAAATGTAAATAATCCCTCCAAAATATGCCTGGAGGCTTATCCCTTAGGTGAGCCTAGATACTGTCAAATTGATCATCAATGCTCTCACCAGTAGTCACTTCTCGATACCTGTGACATCTCCTAGCCAATGTCATATTAAAGAGAGAAGAGCTTGAGGACAGGGTTAGTAATTCTGTAGCCAAGAAAAAACTCAGAGATTCTATTTCCATGCACAATTTTGTTCAAAGAATTTTTTATTTTATGAGTAATTGTATATGCCTGAGTGTATGCATGGCCATCACATAGGTGCGTGAAAATATTCATGGATGCCAGAAGAAGGGTTACAAGCTGTGAGCCACCCAGTGTGGGGCATAGGAACTAAATCCAGGTCCTCTGCAAGAGTAGCAAGTGCTCTTACAAGCTCAACCATTTCTTGGGCCTCTTCCCACACTTATTGACCTAATCACCAAATGATTTACCTGCACTAGAAATACCCATGGTTGAATTATACTAATATATGTCCTAGTATTTAAAGAAACCCTTACTTGCTACAATGTGAGGGTCTCCAGGGAATTATGACATTGTCATTAACCATGATCTCGAAATAAGGTCAAGTCATTCTTGCCAAGTGGCCTACAAGCTTCTAGAATAACATCAGTTACATTTTGCCTCCTCCTTGACATACAAGTATGTGCTTTATAATTGAATATAAACGTGACACTGGGGTGTTTTTAAAATTCTGGAGATTGGAAATGTTTACTGAAATAGGCTGTTTACAGGTTGGGGCTTGGCATTGGCCACACCAAAGGGACTTAGAGAGTATGGCAGGATTGAGGCTGGCCAGAAGCAGAGAGAGTGTAGAACAGCCTATATCTGGCTCAAGAGCCTTAGCATCAGCTGCTATAACCTGGCAAATGGATAAATGATTTTTTTCAGAGCCAGCAGTAAAATGAAACTTATGGAAACAATAAAGTAAATGCTCTGCCTCACCAATAAGTCAAATTAGGGAAGAGTGGATCCTCTAAGCAGATTTGAAAAACAATCACTGCAGTTCATTGGCCCAAAGATACCCAGGAAATCAGTGTCTTTCTGGTTCCAAATAAATGGTGTATATCAGAGATTGCCAACCCTAGCCCACTGCCTATTTTTGTATGTTCACCCAAGAAGAATGATTTTTACATATTTAAATTCTTTTTTATCTAGAAGAATACTGTTTCATAACACATGAAATCCATGGAATTTGCACTTCAATGTCGTTAACACAGTTTTATTAGAACTCAGGTGTACACATTCCATTTGCCTCAGATTCTTCTGTGCTGTGACAGCAGGGTTCAGGAGTTGCAAAAACAAAACAGAAAAGCCACATAGCTTGCCAGGGTAAAAATATTTACTTACTCTCTGGCTCTCATAGTAATTTACTAACCTCTAATATACGTGGTCAGAGAACATCAACTCAGGCCCGTGGTCAATGGAGTAAAAGTATTCAGTAGCAGCACAGAAGACAAATCTTAAAGTTGGAGGAGAGTGGAAGACACCTGGCTCAGAGTCTAATTCCACAGACCGTTAATCATCATCATCACCATCATCATCATCATCAATAGGGACTAATGATTCTAAGTCCATCTCATGATCAGAAAATGTTTCTAGTTATCAACTAACACCATCCTTACCCAACATAGAAGAAACTGACCTCAGTCCTCCCTGGTGGGAACAGACTCCTGCCCTCTTCCAAAGGTAAAATCTTTGTAATCTAAGTTACATCTAATTGAGTTTTCACCCAAAGGGATACAATGGGAACCTCCCAAGCAACCCAGACTGTTGCTAAGGCTATGTGTTTCTCTCCACAAACTAACAACAAGGCCCTGTTGCTGAAGATGTATACACAACTCACTAGACACAAAGAACTCAAGCTGGTACCTACATAGAGGCTTCACCTTAGGGGCTGATGCCAGCAGGTACTCTGCATGCTATCAAAGGAGAAACATAAACACAAACCCAGCTTTATTCTACAATTGTATCTTGCCTGCAAGGTATGCTAGTGTAACGGTGGCACAAAGCTTGTAGGAGTAACCAACCAATATCTGATTTGACTTACAGCTCATTCCACAAGATGAAACCCACACCCAACACTGCCTGGGTGACCAAAAACCTGAGACTAGATAGTCCAGGGACCTAGGGTAAAGCCAAATAGTAATGTTCTACTAAAAGATAACATCAATAAAATGATTCTTAATGACATTCTGCTATACTCATAGATCAGTACCTTGCTCAGCCATCATCGGAGAAGCTTCCTCCAGCGGCAGATGGGAACAAATACAGAGACCCACAGCCAGATGATATGCAGAAAGTGAGAGATCTTGAAACACTCGGCCGAAAATGGGATATCTCCATCAAATCCCTCCTCTCAGAGCTTGGAAAAAGTTGAGGAGGAGGAAGTGGAAAGAATGTAAGAGCTAGAAGAAATGGGGGGCATCAAGGAAACAAGGCCCTTTAAATCAACAGGATCGATGCATGTTATGAACTCACAGAGACGGAGGAGGCAGCATGCACAGGGCCTGCATGAGTCTGCACCAGATGGGGTCCTGGAACTGAAAGAGGAGGACACATGCCTCCATCCCTAATCTAGAAGATCATCAACCTCCCACTGATAACCATTTGCAAATTAAAATTCAGTTTTCTCCAAAGGAGTCTCACTAGGGAAAGAAACTACCCTAAAGGTAGGCTGCATGCCCAACAGCAGGTGACCAACAGACAATGAACTCAATAGCATCTTTGGATGTTTCTTGTTTCATAATGTCATGTCAGGGCTTTTTGTTGTTGTTTGAAATTTTATTTTATTTTCATTTTACTTTATTTATTTATTTATATTTATTCTTTCTCTCTTTTTATTGTACAGGTCCTTTTTGTATATTATGGCTTCCAGTTTAGTATTTTTATGGGATTCTTTAGTGTGCAAACAAGTAGGTCTCTGCATCTCTATCTGTTTCTTGAGCCTTTGAAGGGGGGCTCTTTTCCTTCTGTTTACTTGTTTGTCTGTTTTGTCCTATTCCAATGTGTTAATTGTTGTTTTATTTTATTTATTTTGTTTTATTCTTATCCCTTAGAAGTCTGTTTGTTTTCTAATGAAAAACAGAAAGCAGGTAGATCCATATGGGAGGGGAGGTGGGGAAGAACTAGGAGGAGTAGAGGGAGTGAAAACCATAATCAGGATATATTATTATATGAGAAAAAAATTTATTTTCAATAAAAGGGAAAAAGTCTTTACATTTCAAGGGGCTTTCCCATTCAGAATTTGCATCAACCCATATAACATCTCCCAGGAAGCAGGCTTACATGATTATCCCTGTTACAGATGAGGAATCTCAAGGTTAATGCTATCAATTGAATTGTATCCCCCACAAATTCAAATGGCGAAACCTTAAACACCAATGTCACATTGGGCCATTCTGATTATGGTTAAATGATGTGATAAGGGTAGGCCCAAGTCTAAGAACACTGGGGGTTTTACAGCAAAAGGAAGGCCCCTACTTCCAAAACTAAATTCTTAAATAAAAATAGAGAGAGAGACACACAGAGAGAGATGCCATCGCGCATATGTTCATACTGAGTGTCCCTCTTTCTCTCCAGAGCAGCATGCAGAGACAAAAGGCTGCTCAGTGACACAGCAAAGCCACCATCTATAAGCCAAGAAGAGAGTTCTCATCAGGATTCAATCCTGACAGTTGACCTCAGTCTTCTTGACTCCAGAACAGTGAGAAAATAAATTTCCCCCAATCTGTGCTGTTTTGCTATGGCAACTGGAGCAGATTCATACAGTTAGGCAAGCTGAATGGCATATGCTAAATGAGGCAACTCAGCAGTAGCAGAAAAGAAGTAGCACCTCATTCCACAAATATTTATCAAGAAGCTAGCGAGCACAAAGACAAAATAAGTATTAATACAAGAAGCACACTATGACAATTTCTAACTTCAAAAGAAAAGAAATTAAAGAGTGATATTACTACAAATTTGGAAAGTGTTACCGACATATACAGAGAACTATATAGTACTGTGAGATATAAGTAAGCAAAACCGACTTACCCAGGTCAGCCGAAGGAGGACACCCACCATGCAGTGGAACTGATTTGAAATGTGGAAAATCATGTAACTGGCAGCTGGAGGAGAGGGAACCTCCAGAGAGAGGGAATGTGTAAAGACTCTGTGATAGCAGGAACATGTGGTCGGTCATCAAGAAAAAGAAATTCAGTGTAGCGGGAATGAAAAGAGGTAAAGAGTAGCATGAGACTATGTGAGAGTAAATAATGGACTGGGGATGTATCTCAGTTGATAGAGTGCTTAGCTAGCAAGGATGAGGCCCTGGGTTCAATCCCCAGCACCACATAAACCAGCAGGGATGGTACATGCCTGTAGTCACCGCACTTAGGATGTAGAGGGAGAAGGATGAGATGCTTGAGGGTCTCCTCAACTCTATGTTGACTCCACAGCCAGCCATGAGACCCTGTATTTTAGAAATAAAAAATAAAGATTGGTCAGACATTTTATAATCTTGTGAGCCATGGTGGTAAGTAATTGCTTCTTTATCTTGAGAATTAAGACTCATTAAAGAGCTTTCAACAGTAAACGACTTTTTAAAGTTTTATAATGAGAAGGGAGTACCATGGCCACGGTGTGGGAAGCAGATTAGGGAAAGTCAAGGTAGCTCCAAGTTGGCCCATTTAGAGACAATCACAGGAGGGAGCGTAGGAGATGCTCACAGCTTAGATCACCAGTGTTGCAATGAAGAGGGGGAGATGAAGTGTTTATGAGAGCCACTGTAGTAAAATCATGGAGCATGGCCTTGAAGTCACCAGGAACAATTCCTTGACCCCTGCATGTTTAATAGGATAAACGATATGCTAGCAATTACTGATACATGAAATAATAGAAGAGTAGGTCAGTGCCCTTCAGTCACAGAGCAGCAAGAACATGGCTGTGGTTGAACAAAATTGGGTATCTTTTCTCATTGAAACAAGGAAAAATGGTCACAAAAAAAAGTGACAGAGTCACAGTGAAATGTTCTAGGATCATAGTATGGAATTAGGCTTTCTGTTAGGTTATTTGGGGACAATGAAAGTGTTTGTGGTTCTTGGACACTGTTTGGGCAGCAAAGGATTGTTCTGCAGTGTGGTATCTTCATAATTTTGTGGTGAAAATGGGATGAAGCTAATGCTGTGATTAGTATCAAGATATTTCCTCACTATGTATCATATATGATATTTTCTCTATCTTATTCAAACAGCACCAAACAGCCAAACATAATCATGAAGCTATGAAGTGATTGTGATTGCATCTTGTCTGAGTGGTCTAGATACATATCAGAACTCTTTGGAATTGTTGATGTTCAACCATACACCACAAACTAGCTGTAACAATAGGAAACACAAGCAGTACCAGTTACCCAATAGAGCTAGGGCTAGGTGTGTTACTGGTTCTCGTGACTGCTTTCCTTTTTCTCAATCATCCCTTTGGACTAGTAGAGGATAAAGTAGAGTTGTGGGACCTTTGTGTAAAAGATTGGCATTTCACCTTTGAGGAGCTTTTGGATCCAGACGTTGCACAGACTACATATTCCTTGATGAGACCACAGTTTCCCTGTCCTGTTTCCCTTGTTGAAAGACAACTTTCTTATCATGCGTCATTACTGTGGCTGTACAACAACATTATGATTCTAAGCAAGATACATGAGCCAACTTCAGGACAAGCAATTACCAAAAGCAGAAATAGAAATGGTTGTTAGTTCCCATAACAGACACTTCAGTCAGAAACTTAGATCACTGAACAGAAGCAGTGAAACATATCCCCAGTTCCAAATGTTCTCTTCTCACAATCCTAATGGCTTTTCTGGCCTAATTGTAGACTATTCTATGTAGGTGCAACTAAAATAATTTGCCATAGTATAAATTTCCCCTTGGCTAGCTAAGGAGAAATGAAGGGCTATGTGATTATCCACAACAATAGCTAATAAGTTTAAAATGCAAACTACTTTGCCAGGCATCCAGAACAGAAGATGTTCCATTTATCTTGAAAGAATCCAAAATAAATTCCGGACCACGTATTCTGCTTTTATTATTCCTACACTGGAAAATTTGTCACAAAGCAATGATAATTAGGAAAAAAAAATCATCTACAAGTGATAAAATGTCTTAAATGGAGAAAGTAGCTCCTGAAAGAAAACTGGTATGTCTCTGAATACAACACATCATGATGGTAAAAAAAATCCCCAACAGCTGCTCCAGTTTTGAATGGGAGGTTTGCCATGGTCTCGGCAATCATTATATTGAAGTAGATCAAGGCTCAACTTATAGAACACTAATGTTTGGGATTAATTATGCCAGGTAAATTTAAGTACTATAATATGTCTGTAAAACAAGTCTTTCTTGTGAAGTTTTAAATTGAAATGTTATTAAATTTGTAACAGCACCTGGTTCTATTTAAAGCAATAGCTACATCTTGGGAGAATGCCTCAGATCAGGTTAACTGAAATGGTAGAAGAGCATGATAAGTCAAAAATAAGAGGATGAAAGTAACAGAAGTTCTGTCATTGCACCTTTTGTTCAGTTAATAGAGGTTGTCAATGTGCAATGATATGGAAATTAATGGCAACAAGAAGGAAGGAAATGAGTACTGAAGAACCCAAGTCAATTTTGGTACATCATTCTAAAGAGATGCTGTCTATCTCTACTGTTGACATTTATTCCAGAATTTTGGCTTCAGGGAATATTGAGTTTGAGTTTGAAAATGTCTTTGGAACATCCAAGATAGAATATCTCACTGCTGTTATCAAATTATAAGGAAAAACAAGTGATAGATAGAAGATAGATAGATAGATGATAGATAGATAGATAGATAGATAGATAGATAGATAGATAGATAGATAGATAGATAGATATGATAGATATGATAGATAGATAGACAGAAGATAAACAGACATATAGATCTTTTGGAAATAATAAGTGCATAAGTGGAGCTTGGCATGGTAAATTGGCTTTTCATTGCATATGGGGAAAATACAAACTGAAAGCTAGGACCCATATTGTCCACTATGATCTTGCTTGGTCTCTTACATCTCACCTTGACATTTGCCTCCTCCTTCGGTCTGATATAGCCATGCCCTCCTTCTCTCAATTCCTTAGCATATTCCCATGTTTCTTTCCCCTCCCAAGGCTTCACAAACCCAGTATTTTTCTTGCAGCACTTATACTGCTGATTCCTGTTCACCCAACACCATGGTTCATATGTCACTTCCTCCAAGATCTAATCCCATTAGTTTCTCTAACTCAGCTTTCCTCGTGGCTGTCAATTACCACATCACATCACATCTGTAGCAGTCATAATCATCACATAGACTACATCCATCACTCAGACTTTAGAAACTATGATCATTTACAAAATGATGCAAAGGCAGAATGTGCCATGTGGGCCATTTGTCCACCCTTGCTCCCTACTGACTGAACTCTGTAAAGGCGGGCAGAGTGGTTTCCTACCATACTACATTCTTAATACTCAGTGCAGAGTAGGTGCTTAAGCAAACATTTGCTGAAGGTATACATGAAAGGGTTGTACCAAATTCCTGAAACATGGCCATGATAACTCTAAGATGATTCCCCCCACTCCTTTCATGTCCTTTCCCACTCTGATTTTGAACAACAGTCATGACCATCTTTTTAGCCATTGTTTGATTTAATTCCTTGCTGAAAACTGAAGGTCACTTTCTAATGCAGCATGCACAATATTTAACTGTTTTAACCACTTGTAACAATGATGCACATAGGAAAGGATTGGATATTGAAGTCAAAGTTAAATCCTAGAGTGACAGGTTTTAATCACTTAAAATTTGGATGATCTTCACGTGAAGCTATAGAGTGAAAATTTGATTCATGTTCTGTAAATTCAAAAACACAGTAAGTTATAGAGTATTTAATCAAGAACCCAACCACATCATCAAATACAGTGGCTTGGCCTCTTTCCTTGATCTTCTGTGATGTCGGATTCATCTCCAAGTTGGCTTTCCTCAGGTAACCAATGGCTATTTTGGTTCCAGGATTCATATCTACATAGTATACCTATCCGGAGCACCATATACAAAAACAAGGAAACATTTTTCTAATAATCCCCAACCAGACCTCTCTTTGTGTTATTTCTCCTTATGTGGCCTGTGTGATGACTTGTGAGTTACTGCCCAAGGCCAGTGGGAATGCCATGAATAGCTTGGGTCTGGCTCATCCAAATCAATCAAGAGATGAAGGCCATAAAATGATTCTGTCTCATGGGGGTCTCTCAATGCCCAACCTTGATATTTGTCTTCAGTTAGTCTCCTGTGAAGTACACAGCCTGAAAACTAACAAGTGTCAAGTTTAAATTATACCTTGCCTACACTTCCTGTATGTAATAGACTTCACACCAATCTCCAACTTGTTATTATGATTAATTGAGGAAGAACACAAATAGTAGCAGATGATAAATACTGTGTAAATATTTTCTTTCCTCACCCTTCCTTTCTCTCAAGTTGCTTCAAATGACTTCCACTTTTGGGTTCCTGTAATTACCTAATATAATTATCTAACAAGCCTGATCTTTTTAACTAGATTCTGATTCATATTGCCTGTGCACGGTGATGAAAGAATCAGACGGTCTTCATGAATTCAAACAGAACTCTGCCTCCAACTGTGGGACCTTTGTCACTGATACCCTGCCCCCTGCCCTCAACATCACTTTCATCACCTCCAGCAACAGTAGCAGTCACCATGTGCAGTAGTTTGAATGTGATTGGCTCCTATAAGCTCATATGGAGGGAAACTGTTAGGAGATGTAGCTTTGTCAGAGTAAGTATGGCCTTGCTGGAAGAAATGTGTTACTGTGGGGACTTTGAGGTCTCCTATGCTCAAGCTATGCCCAGTGATACAATTCACTTCCTGTTGCCTGTGGATCAAGATGTAGATCCTCTCAGCTCCTTCTCCAGCACCATGTCTGCTTGCCTGTCTCCTGCCATGATGATAATGGACTAAACCTCTGAACTGTAATCTAGCCACCTCAATTAAATGTTTTCCTTTGTAAGAGTTGCCATGGTCATGGTGTCTCTTCACAGCAATACAAACCCTAACTAAGACACCATGTAAGCAGTTTCTGTTGCTTGACTAAAAGTCTAAATATAGCTTCCTGTTCCAGCATGGAGTTAGAGTACAGTGAGAGGAGGCAGGCCAGATTCTCCAGTAGCCCCTTGCCCAAAAGTAGGTTTGTCTTCCAGAATATCGAGTATAAGTAGGAATGAGAGAATAAACAGGAAAATGACAAAGATTGCCTGCAGTAAAAAGGAAAATTCTGAAACCACCGAGTGTTTATAAATTTACCTTCTGGAGCTGGAGAGATGGGCCAGCAGTTAAAAGCACTTAGTGATCTTACAGAAGACCTGATTTGGTTCCCAGCATCACATGGTACTTGCAACTAACTATCTATATCAGTTCCAGGGAATCTTATGTCCTCTTCTAGCTTCCACACACATCAGGAAAGCACACAGTGCACTTACACACATCCAGGCACATGTGTATATATGTGTTCACATATATATGTATGCATGTATGTGACGAATATAACTTTCTCTTAAAATTTTTACCTTCCAAGAGGATATGGAAAAAATATCAACTGTGAATAAGTGCAGAAAAGCACAGTTAGACTGCACATCTGGGACTATCAAGCCATGATTCTCTATATGGATCCTTTCAGAAGGCACAGGCCTGGGAATGGACCCTCTTTCCAGTGGACCAATGAAGCCCAGCAATTTCCACACCTCATGTTACTATTCTCATTTGCTCTAGCTGGAGAAGAGGGTGGGGTGAATGAGGAGAGGAACTGGAAGTACCAGAAAGAGCAGACGGTGAACACTTTGTTTAAACAGGAAGGTGTTGCAGTTCAAGGTGAATTATCCCCTATGAAATTATATATTCCAGCTTTAATATTTCAACCCCCTGATTGATTGCTGAAGCTAGAGCTGTGATAACAGTGGTTGGTGTTCTTCAAGAGGCTGAAAATGCCAGCTCTTGGGAAAATGACAGTTCTTTGAGAAATAATCAGGTTCACTGCACATCTCTCAACAATAGGAAGATTATGGCAGGGTTCAAAAAATTACCTGTGATGGCCTTTTCCTGAAGCATGAATGGTTCTTTACTACTAACTAGAGATGCTGTGAATAGAGAGGAGGCATTTCATTTTAACTTCCTGTTGATGCCCATTATCTTTTTATCATCCACCTCATCACAAAGGAGATTCACTTGCAAACAGTTCCTTCTGTTTGCACCTTTTCCCCCCAGAAAACAAAGAAGTGAGTAAGATGACCATCCAGGGACCCTTTACCCTCTTAGAATTCTGTGATGCCAGCAGCTAGCATTCCTGATCAGGGAAGTGTCAAATATATACAATACAATGCCACTTTGGACACATATGAAACTGCTGAACAGTGATGGCCAGAACCATAGTGAAGGAAGATGTAGCAATAATGGAAGAAGCCCTGCTGCTGACAGCAATAACAAGGAGACTTCTACTCTAGCTGCCATGGACATTTTCTTAAACCACTCTGAGAGCCACTTAAATTCAATTTCCAGACAACTTGATGAATTATACTTTCCACTGGAAATTGAAAATGAAAACTTAAAAATGAGCAAGGGTAGACTTGAAGGTTGCCATTTCTGAGCTGTTGGGAAATAAGGATTAGCTTCAAGATTTTGAGGCCTAAAATAAGGCTAATTTATTTGAAATTTATTTGACTTATTCAACTCTCCCCAAATTCCAAAGAAGTAATAACTTTACTTTTAAATTTCTGAGGTTTTAAGTTCTAATCAACTTGTTGTTCTGGTGGTGGTGGTGGTGGTGGTTGTTATTGTGATGGTGGTTGTTGTGGTGGTGATGGTTGTTGTGGTGGTGGTTGTTGTTCTGGTAGTGGTTGTGGTTGTTGTGGTAGTTGTGGTGGTGGTTGTGGTGGTAGCTGTTGTAGTAGTGGTTGTTATGGTACTGGTGGTGGTTGTGGTAGTGATTGTTGTTGTGGTGGTTGTTATGGTCCTGGTGGTGGCTGTAGTGGTGATTGTTGTTGTGGTGGTTATTGTTGTTGTGGTGGTGGTTGTTGTGGTTGTTGTTGTTGTTGTTATGGTAGTGGTGGTGGTGGTGGTGGTGATTGTGGTAGTTGCTCTGGTGGTTGTGGTGGTAGTTGTTGTGGTGGTTATTTATATGGTTGTGCTGGTAGTTGTGGTGGTTGTGGTGGTAGTTGTTGTGGTGGTGGTTGTGGTGGTACTGGTTGTGGTGGTGGTGGTTGTTGTTCTGGTAGTGGTTGTTGTGGTGGTGCTGTTTATTGTGGTAGTTATTATTGTGGTGGTGGTTGTTGTTCTGGTAGTGGTTGTTGTGATGGTGGTAGTTGTGGTGGTGCTGTTTGTTGTGGTGGTTATTATTGTGGTGGTGGTTGTGGTGGTGGTGGTTATGTTGGTGATGGTTTTTGTGGTAGTAGTTGTTATAGTGGTGATGGCATGGTGGTTGTTGTGGTAGTGCTGTTTGTTGTGGTGATGGTTGTTGTGTTGGTGGTGCTGGTTGTTGTTGTGGTGGTAGTTGCTGCACCCACGCAGCTGGAGCATGAAATCTGGCGAGGGACGCCGAGGTTAAACAGCACTCTAGACACCCAGTTTCAGTTCGTCAGGGAAGCAGCTCTCTTTATTCGTACCAACATGGGCTTATATATCCCTCTAACAGCAGGGGTCAAGGAATGGTTACTCTGAATCTGGAGGCAAGCCGGACACTGCTTTCCAAACAGGAAAAAACACAGGGGAACTGATCCCCAGCACCCTCCGGAACCCAACTGCACATTTTTCACACAAACAACTTAACTGGGACAGGACAAAAAAGGGCTTTTAAGATTAAGACAGCAAACTTACTGCTGCTAACAGTAGTGATGGTTGTTGTTGTGTTGGTGGTGGTTATTTGGTGGTAGTTGTTATAGTTGTGGTGGTGGTGGTGGTTGTGGTGACGATAATTGTTGTTGTAGTGGTTATGGTGGTGGTGGTTGTGGTGGTGGTGGTGGTGGTTGTTTTGGTGGTGGTAGTGGTTGTGGTTGTTGTTTTGAGGTATTTGCTTCTCTAGCACAGAGGCCAGCTCCAAGTATCAGAGTTGACAGTCACACATGGGAGCATATGGAGCATATTTTAAATTGATATAATGAACAGCTCTTTGTTTCAAATGTTGGAAGCAAGATGATTCTAGCACATGATAAGTTAACACAAGGATAGATTTTTCTAGCCAAACGATCAGAATAAACTCAATAATAAAATTGCACCAGGAGAAATAACTGCTCATCTGATTCTAAAGGAAACTTTTCTGCCATCTGCTACTGTTAGCATTGTAAGCTGCCATATTTGCCTCCTCTATTCCAGAGCCCAGCATCACAGTGCTCATCATTCTGTGAGTAAGCTATGAGGCAAGTGCACAGAGCAGTTGGAAAAGTGGGAGTAAATGCAGAAGGCACTTGCCCATATCTAGAGTTGGCATGCCATCTTCCCCAACAGGGCAGATAGCAGGACAAGACCCAAACAAAAAATGGACTTGTCAGGGAAAGCATTCATTTTAAATATGAAAAGCAAAAAGGAGCCAAGGATGGGGGCCATCAAGGAGAGACACTTGGCCATGCCAGTGTCCCACTTCCCTCCCCTCAGTTTCACACAACATTTTGAAACCCAGAGAGAGTCAGGACTAAAGATTGTGACAGAGAATGTCCACCCAGAGAAAGGAATGAACCAGCAGCAAAGACTTGGCTGGAATAATGCAGAAACCTACTAGAGGTGGAAAAGATTCTCATAAATAGACAGTCACGCATTGGTGATAGTGTTAGAGCTGGGGTGACATCAGATAGTTCTCTGTCAAGAGAACAGTCGAGGAAACAAGGCACATAGGTGATTATGGGTATGGGTGGTTCCTATCAAAGAAGAAACTGACACAATGCAATTAAGATGTCAGTGAAGGGCAGTGTGCCCATTTGTCCACCATGCCCAGGAAGTCAATTTGGACTATGTTTCCCAGTAAAGAGGAAGAGAAATTCCACCTTACCGCAAGCTCAGGGTCCAACAGGATCACAATATCCTCAGATGGAGAATAACAAGAATTTCCCCCAAGAAAGACAATTTAGGTCCCCACACAAATGCTCTCTGGGCTCCCTCTATGAAGCTGAACTCTTGACTGTAGACCTTAGCAGGCAACTTTCAACATGGAGAAGCCCTGATAAAGCAATAGTGTTAGCTACTGAGTAAGGACTACTCAAGGGGCCTAGCAGACTTCTCTGACTTGTGCTCAGTAAGGAATGAAACCAACTTGAGGCAGCTGAAGAGGTAAGATAATCATAGCAGCATGCACTGTTCCTATCCACGGCACAAAGCTGTGCCTGCTGAAAAGCCAAACTATTGACAATAAAAACTTACAAAGTCATTTGTATCCTGCCATTCCTCTACACTCTCTTCCCACCTTCTTCTGTAATCATCTCCCCATGAAGGACTAGCTTCCAAAGGAGGGAGGCAACTACTTAATGAAGTTTTTCAAGAACAAAGAAAGTCATGAATTAGTGCACCTCCAAAATACACTGGCAGAAACATGTTACAATAACAGGGAACCTCTGCCATAGATCTCAGATGTTATCATTCTTAGCCTGTATTTGGTAGATACTAGGGGGTCTATTTACACATTTCAAAGATGATTTCACCTGAGAGTCATAAGAATATCAGGTCAAACACCAAGAGAGGTAGTAAATGAATATTAAGAGGGATAAAGATGGCCCAGAATAATCAGTCTCTGGGCCTGCAACATTCTAGGTTGTAGATTCTCTACAATCAAAGAACTTATAATCAGCCAATCAGCCTTGTAGAATGTTTAACCCAGGCACAAACGTGTGTGTGTGTGTGTGTGTGTGTGTGTGTGTGTGTAAGGAGTATTCAGTATACAATCATAATATTTCATATATGTTATGATGTCCCTTAATCATTTTCACACAGTTGATCACAGTCACCTACATTACCTTCTCTTGTTCCCTCTCCCTCCTCTTATTGGTCGCTCTCCACTTCCCAAATAACAAGGTTATCATATTTTATTAACTACTTGAATGACTAGGACATTGAAGGAGGAGAGAGTGTTCATCTGTGCTTTCCCTCTGGCAAAAGACCTCATTCATGCAGATGGGGTTCTCACGTTTGAAAATGAGTTTATTCCAATCCCCAAGCAGTGTTCTGTTTCCCTAGTGTCTAAGGAGTAGTCGGAAAGGGCACTGACACTATTGTAAGGGCTTTTCCTCTTTGTAATTCTTCCTGGACTTAATTCTGCAGTGCAACCTCTCATATTTAAGTTGCTGGATTGACTAACTGGGGTAAAAAAAGGAAGAGAATGGCCTTCTCATGTAAGCACTGACACCTCATCTTGGGAATGATGCCTATGACTAGTCCTGTAGGAAGACATGCCTCTGAATGGGCATCTCAGACAATAATGATTCAGCAAACAGCACCCTAAATTCTTGGTAAATACCCTTGTAATGTAATCTTTCATAGTGCTGTTTCTTTGAACTCCTCCTCCAACAGAGTTCATGTCTCCCAGTGGAGCTACATTACTCTAAGATTTCCTGTCAGCATTTTTCAGAGGCATTCTGCGTTCCTTTTCTATAGCCTTGTTTATCCCTAATGGTCTCTTGGTATTCTTTCTGATGCTCTAGCTTGCAAGGCAATGATGGCACTTATGGAATCTCAGCTCTAAGTTCATACAGTGTGGGAAGCAGAGGAAGCCCTGAGTGAATATTTGCTGTTGATACAGGATGGTTAAGGAGACAATAGTCTCATCCCCTGAGGGAAATAGAAAAGCCTTTCCTTCTGGTCCATATGTGGACATTGATAGTGTATGCAGAAAATGTCCACCTCAGCTTTCCCCTACCTGAATGTTTATGGACTGAAGATCGCTTCCCTATAGAGACTGCTCCAACTGAGATTGATCTAGCTGTATACCATAAGCCTGCCTCCTTGTTTATCAATGTAATAACACCATCTCTTTGTTCAGCTGTATGCAATAACTCCATCTCTATGTTCCACTCTATGTAATAAAAACCTGAGTTTCCATGGTATCGAGGTTTTTTCCAAGTTCCCATTCTTCTTGATCCTAACTTTTCTGTGTGTCTCTAGACACACAGTTTTCTTTTCTTCATTCCCTCCCTGCACCAGTCAGGTCCATCTCTGGAGTCATGCTGGATGTAGCAGCATGGAGATAACCTCAGTATGGAAGCTAGAAGAGCTAATCCATCACTGAGTGCCAAATATATGAACTCAAATTACCATAACAACCTCGTGAGTTAGTATTATTTTATGTTACATAAATGGAAACACAAATAACTCCAGTTATTTACCCCAAATCACAAATCAAATATGTGTGCCACAGGTCTCTGAGCCGTACAGCTTAGCTTTATAACATGTGAGTTTAATCAGTATGCTAGTTTCCACCAATATGGCATACTGAGTCTAAACATTGTTGACTATAACTTTTTTATTTTATAATTTAATTTAATTTTACATATCAGCCATGGATTCCCTTGTTCTCCCCCCTCCCATCCCCCCTTGCCTTCCCCCCAGCCTACCCCCTATTCCCATCTCCTCCATGGCAAAGACTCCCCTGAGGATTGAGTTCAACTTGGTAGATTCAGTCCAGGCAGGTCCAGTCCCCTCCTCCCAGGCTGAGTTAAGTGTCCCTGTATAAGCCCTAGGTTCCAAATAGCCAGCACATGCACTGAGGACAGGTCCTGGTCCCACTGCCTGGATGCCTCCCAAACAGATCAAGCTAATCAACTGTCTCACTTATCCAGAGGGCCTGATCCAGTTGGGGGCTCCTCATCCATTGGTTCATAGTTCATGTATTTCGTTTGACTATTTGTCCCTGTGCTTTTCCAACCTTGGTCTCAACAATTCTTGCTCATACAAACCCCCCTCTTTCTTGCTAATTGGACTCCTAGAGCTCCACCTGGGGCCTGGCCATGGATCTCTGCATCTGGTTCCCTCAGTCCTTGGATGATATAACTTTAACTCATCTACACCCTAGTACTAACTCACAAGTGTAGAATGGAAGTTAGGGCAAGAACACTTCTCAAAGGATCAAAAGTATTGTTTAGACAGTAATAGCAGAAGCTAGCCCACATCAAGTTAAAGGCATGGTGTATTCCTCATAGTTTTACAACAGCTCTTAAAAGTAGTGCAGTTGAGCCCATTTGCTAAAAACTTCCCAAATCTTGAACACTGAAGGTCATGAGAAAGCCAATAGAGATCTGGACCCAGAACTGCTCAACCCAGAGGCCACTTCCCTTTCACTGTGTCTTAGCACAGTTCCTGACATAGTGTATGTACTCAGTCATCCCGGAGAACATAGACGGTGTCCTTCTTTTGGAGTTCCTAACAGTCAGGGAATGGAGCCATTGGTCAGAGTTAAATAACCTCTAGAGCTTAGGAAAACGTGATATCTGAAAGCCCAGAGAAAAAGTAGGAATGATTCAAGATGAGCCCTGTAAGAGTTAAGAACTTGGCTTAAAGAGGAAATTCCATTGAAAAGATTTGTGGGGTTGGGGATTTAGCTCAGTGGTAAAGCGCTTGCCTAGCAAGCACAAGGCCCTGGGTTCGGTCCTCAGCTCCGGGGGTGGGGGGAAGAAGAAGAAAAAAAAAGATTTGTATCTCAATAATAACATTGGAGAAGAAGAAAAATATGGAAACACCTTCTTAAAATCTATAAGGAGTTCTATAATCTAAGGCTTTCAGAAGAAATGCCTGAAATAATTGAAGGAGGAGCATATGACTAAGCAATACAGAGCAGCTATAAGGATGCTAGAATCAATGGAACACAAATCCCACTGGGGCTTACAGTGCCAGTGTGAGGCTGAGAGGCTTCTTCACACTGAGCTCAGAGCAGGAAGAAGGATGGGGAACAGAAGGCCGGCTGCTGGGGGCCGACAGTGTCATCCTGAAAGCTAATAGAGAGAAACGGGACCATTCAACTTCTGCTTTGTGTTCTTTCTCCTGGAGAGTGATTCTCAGCCGGAAAGGCTAGACCGAATATGATTAGTAGAAAATTGAAACCCGAGATAGGGCACAAGACAATAAAAAGAACCAGGCTTCTCTAAAGGAGTTCAAGGCCACACAGATCCATGTCGAAGATATCCCAAAGGAAGGTGTGGGGTGTGGAGTGGCCACTCAAAGGGCTAAATGGTTAAGGGGGGTCTGGTAGGACAAGAGAGGACAGGAACAAGTTTTGGGTTTAAAAAAACGTGGAACAGATAGCGTTTTAGCATTCATTAACTATATAAAAGTGGGTTCTGTTGTGAAATTATCACACAGAAAATGTATCTTGATGATATTCACACCTTAAATGAGCCTGTTTCTAAAGCTGCAAGATTTCAATACCTAGAAAAAATTTAAATATCATATAGTAATTAAAACACTATTATTAAATGTGATTATTGTTGCCAACTTGATTCTCATTAAATGAGCTTTACTGAACCAGCTTGGTTTCTCATTGAAAAGTTGCAATGAGAAGTCAACATTGTCTCTTGGGCCCAGATTGTAAGAGCCCATGGTCAGACTCTTTCTAAGTACAATGTGGATATACATTGATTGAATGTCTTCTTCATTGAAGAGGTTTGCTAACTACTTCAATGGCTGGAGACACATTACATAAATGTCATTCTAGGTACCATACAATGCTGCAACTCTGTAGCCCAGGACCCTATTCTGAAGAGTAACCCTGTATACTAGGCATATTTTCATGACTTATAAAACTATGTAGAAACAAAGCACGTGACATTTTGATGCAACTCTTTTGAAGACAGTTTGGCAGCCCTGAAAACTTTAATTTAAAAAAAAATCTTTAAAATGGCAGTTGGCATAACTACACATAAACTACATTGCTGATCGTAATCCCATTCCTGAGTGAATTTCAGAAGTGCAGTAAATTGAAACCCAGTGATGGGACAAGACTCTAAGATATTCACTGTTCACATTACCAGGAAATGAAAATTTAGGTACTTAAATATTTTTGGAAAAATTAAGTTATTTTTGTTAAGAGCAAAACAAAATACTCACATCAATATAACTGCATCAAAGGCTCTTCTCCCAATGTGATTTCCATGTATTTATCAGTCTGGAACTCCATAGCAGAACAGGTGGATTGCTTCAGCTCATGACCACAAGTTCACTTCCTGGCAATAATTCATTTTGCTTCTGTCTGTGAGGATAGAAAGATAGAGAGTGTGCTTCTGGCTTTTAGGCTTGTATTAGATAGCTATCCACCAAGCAGGTGGTATCTCATGAATACAGAAAATACATGTCATCCCAGATTCTTCACTTATAAGCAACAAAAAGACTCTGGCTAACAGAAGCAAGAAAGGACATCATCAGAAGAAACTGGAGCAGAGCACATGATTACAAAAAAGATGATTACACAAGAAGGATTTCTTCCATTCTCCCAGGATGGAACTAGAGAGCTCACAGCCTGCCTCTGAGCAGAATGGCTATGATGGCTACAGTCCACCAGCCATCTGTCCCTTAGTGTTTCTTCTCTATTGTCAAAGCTTGTTTCATGTACCCTCCCAGTGATCAGGGCTGCCGAGGTCCCACAACTGATCAACAGCCACGCTGGTACATGAAAGAAAAAAGCAGCTTCTCCAGAAAAGAAAAACCTAGGTGTATTATCATCAGAATAAATGGAAAGGATTCCTAGGAAAGAGGTTACATATCTACATATGTATATGTGATTTTGTCTCATCTCTTTCATGTTAATAAAGGTGACTGCAAACTCAATAAGTCGTCTATATTGACTATTGATAACACTGTTGTCAAAGCATGGGAAGAAATTGCTATGCTTAAGCCTCATTTTATCTCAGACAGTTTTGTCTTCAATTCTTAGTTTTACCTTCCAGGAATATGTAAAAGTATTTGCCACAACTCCTATTCCCTCTTTTCTATCATCTGTTCTATTAGAAAACCTGGGACCCTGGAAAAACACATTGCCCAAGTCTCTTAACAGCTGGCTTCCAGTGAGGTTCTGTCAAGGGACAGCCTTGAGTTGTAATGTGGGATGGATGTAGAAGCAACTTTCTTCCTGAATGCACTCTCTCAGCATCTCTCCTGCCTCAAGTGGCAGCTCATATCCCGTGGTTTTAGGGTGCCATCAACATCTTCATTTAGACACTTCTTGGGCTCACTTGCTAAGATACAGCATGTGTATACATTGGCAGCCTGCGTAGCCGGAGTATCAGTCAGGCAGTGGCTTTTCAGATATACCAGTACCTGTAGCTCATGTCTTTTGATAGGACTGCTGTTGCCTTGCTCATGGTGCCTCTGACATAGTACCTGCTCTGCCCTAGGTGGCCACCCTTGTTGTTCTGGGCTCTGGTACACATTCTCCTATTCATTCTCCATGTCCAGTGATGACAGCTTCTTCTAGAAGTTACCAGTCCCTACTTGCCTAATGTTTGGCTTTTCAACACCCCTGTCTTTCTGTAATCTATATTTAAAAATCCCTACATTAATTTTCCCTGTTAAAATATTGAGAATGTCTCCATCATTTTTCCTTCAGAATACTGAAAGGTCTAAATACTAAAGAGCCAGAGTGTACCCTGAAGAGTTCATTACTATAACGTCTTTGGAATTTACATCTTGGAAAAAGGTTGGGTGATTATCAGCTTCACCTACCTGAAGGTTTTTCATCTGAAAAGAGGTTATATTTATCCTGCATATCCTAGCAAACATATGTTTCAAGAAAGCAGGTTTCAGCTCAAAATAAGGAACGTCACTATAAGATTGAATTGCCTACAAGGCACTATGCTGTCCTCCTTCTGCTTAAGGGAGACCAAGCAAAAGATGGGTTTCCATCCCTCAATGACACTGGAGTGTAGTATTGTTACAGCAGCCTGACAATCGAGCCAAATCAGTTCTCAGAAACCAAGTCCCCCTGAAGAGCCTATGGACTTCAACTATAAATTTGGCCATTTTCATTTTAAGCTGGAAGACAAAGATATGATAGTCATTGATCTACAGGGAACAGCAACAGTTAATCTCTAGAATCTATCTTGGCCCTAGAGTAATTTAAACCATTGGACCCAGCTGGGCAGTGGTGGCACTCGCCTTTAATCCCAGCACTCAGGAGGCAGAGGCAGGTGGATCTCTGTGAGTTCAAGGTCAGCCTGGGCTACAGAGTGTGTTTCAGGAAAGGCTCAAAGATACACAGAGAAACCCTGTCTTGAAAAACCAAAATTAATTAATTAACTAGTTAACTAATTTTTTAAAAAGACCCATTCACCTTCTTACCATTTTGCATCTAGCTGAAAGCTGACTCCTCTTAAAAGAAAGATTCTCCTCAATTGTTCCTTCACTGCTTCCCCCTGGTCTTTCTGTGCAGCTGGGATTTAATCCCAGAGGACCTTGAAAGTCAAAGACAACAACAACAACAAAAGACAATCTCGAGCTAATGGAATGCCAGGACCTCGCGTTTGAGGTGAATGGCTCTTGAATCTCACTTGACACATCCAGATCTCTGAATCCTTCCTCCTGGGCTGAAGCTTCCCATCTCAGCCACAGAGTTACAAGGGATGAGCAGTCATGAGACAAACAGAGAAGACTTGAAAGTCTTGATGAGATTGTCTCCCCCCACCGTGGAAATCCCACCATGCTTCCAATTACTGCCCTAGCTGGCAACTCATGCACATCTGGACTGCTCCCACCCTTCAACCTTGAATGTTATCAGGGAATGCTAACTCTGGCCCACTAAAAGGGACATATATGATATTTTTCATGTCAAGTATGGGAACCTTGACACACAGAGGAAACACAAAGGCTTATCCAAGGTAACACACATGGATAAAACAAGATAGAAACTATACTGAGTTCCTTTTGACCTAGTCTTCTTACCTATCCTTATTTCATAGCATCAAATGATATCCTATATCACTGAAGAGGAAACTACGGAAGTTTACTCGCTTCAGTTCTTTGGCAAGAGAGGGTCATACTGAATCAGGACTCCAGCAAATTGGAGGATGTTTCTTTTGGTAACACAGTCTACTGTGGATGGCTTTACTTTCTTATCTAGCTCCCCTTCATTTGTCTTAGCTCATGGAGTGATTGTCCAGAAGACAAACAGAAAGCACCCTGTAGTTGTGAGCATATTTGGTTTGCTTATGGGCAAGTACACAAGTCTACGGCCAGCTGCCCTACGGTAGAGAAACCAAGAGGCATGAACATACTACAACACACACATTCCTAAAGCCTAAAATTCCAGCAACGTCAAATAAGAATCTTTTTTTCCAAATCCCTTGTACTTCCCCCAGTGCGCATATACATGCACGCACATGCGCGCGCGCGCGCGCACACACACACACACACACACACACACACACACATTCTTCTTAATAAAAAAAAACATTTGCTCAACTCCGGACTGGAGTAAGACTGGGTAATGGTGCTAAGGGGGAAAAGGGACAAGACTTTAGAGTACAATTTGGTGACGGGAAGGTGGTGGCAGGGTGGTATAGTACATAGGTACTCCTTGGGGAAATTCGTGTTCCTGCTGTAGGTCAGGGGACACTTCCTTCTCCTGCTCTGGAGATTTGAATTGCATGGTGCCTGCAGATCTTCCCTGTTTCCTTTTCCCTGGACTGCTCTTTTATTACCTCTCATGTCATTCCCCTCCCTGTTCCTGTATGTCCCTAGGCACGCCCCGTCTTTTCCCACCTCCCCTCCAGTGTGAGGCAGCCACCTGGGGACCTTGCAATCCAATAATTAACCAGGGCAGCTGCTAAACCAAACCAGCTCCAGAGATCCACAGCTGGCAGAGCAGAGTCCCGCCTGGAAAAGAGGGAAGGTGGGGAGAGGCCCACAGAGCCTTCTCAGGTGGCCAGATGACGCCTAATTAGGCCCCCTGCTCTGGAGGACTCTCCAGATGGGCAAATGCCTAGAAGCCTCGGGGAGCCAGCAGGACACTCTGGGAAGTCATGGTGTGCTGCGTCCTTTTCCAGCTGCTTCTGGGACTGGAGGAGAAAACAACAAAAAATAATAATTGGTGGCTTCAGTCAAGGGGACTTGCCCTTCTTTGCCAGAAAGAGAGATGTTCTGTTCTCAGCCAACCCCCACTCACCCTGCTCCATTGGCATCTGAGCTGTTGCAAATGGGGTGTGTGTGTGTGTGTGTGTGTGTGTGTGTGTGTGTGTGTGTGTGTGTGTGTGTGTTCGATGCTACCAGAGAAGTGAGCACTGAGATACTTTTTCTAAATCTAAACAATACACCCCAGGAATTCTCAGGAGGCAAACTTTATGCAGAAGGAAAATATGAAGGAGAGGTGTGGGTCTCATTCTTTAAGTCTTTACCGCCTGCAAAAACGATCTGCTAGGGACACGACAGAGGGAAGGTGAGCAGCTAACGATTTAGGTGTAACAGGCTTCTCATTCCAGGCAAGAAAGAAGTGGGGGAGCCAGACAGCGAGGAAAAATGAGGAAGCTTGGAAGAGGAGCAGACTTTGTGTCTCAGAACGTGACTAAGGTCTGCAGGAGAATCCAGCCAGCACAGCACTCACTTCTCCCAATATACACATGCCTCTGATTAAAACCAGTCAGAAGGGGGCAGAGGATGCAGAATCCTATAACCTGATGGTGTTCTTCTGCCCTCCAGATCCGGGCCTCATTAGAGAGCTCTTCACTCCCTCAGTGCACCTTCTGGATGTAGTAAGTAGTAATGATAAAGCTGACAACGTTAGAGAAATTGGACCCCATAGGATTTCTGTGTCACCGTGACCAAATACCTGATTAAAAAAAAAAAAAAAGCAACTTAAGGAAGGAAGAATTCAATTTACTGGCAGTTTCAAAGGCTCGGTCCATGGTTGATTAGCCTTGTGGGTGTGAGCTTTAATATCACGGTCGTGGGACCCTTCAGTCAGTCAGTTGCTTCACTACTTGGGAGACAGGAGATAAAGAGGGCCAGGGAACTGAGAACTAGGAATAGCCTTCAAAGTTACACACCTTGGGACTTACTTGCTTCTGCTGGGCCCCACCTTCCTGTTTCCAGAATCTCCCAAAAGACAACACATGAGTCTGTTTTAGGACATTTCCATATTCAAAACATAACAACCTCTTAGACTGTTCTAGTCCTCACTTTCCTCACTCTCTTTCTGAGAGAGTCGCATTTGTGGTGTTCAAGTTTCCGACTCAAAGAGCCTCATCAGAAAATAATAGGTTAGGAAGTGTCAAGAAGTCACTACTACCGTGACCTTTGTGCCTGCTCTTGTCCTGCCTTGTAAACGACCAGACGAGTGCAGAGCAGCAGCAGCCCAGGCCTCCACTGTGGCTTCCTGCTTTATCTTGTAGCCAATGATTTCACATCAGGATTGGTTTCACCTCAGAGCCACCCTCTAGTCTGGTAATGGCTATTTTCTAACTTTCATGAGCAGAAAAGTTTTCAGAAGAAAATTTAGTAAGGCCATGAAAACAAGCATAAAACTCTCTTATTATAATCTTCCTTATTTACCCTAGTTATTAATGTCCCTATTTGGGAGACCAATTTGGAGGACAGGCTGGGCCATGTATGATTACATTTTTGGCCAGCAGAGGACTCAACTGGCAGGAAAATATCATTGAGCAATCTCAGCTCTCTGAAGTTTCTGGAGGATAACATATTTTCTGCAGGCTTTGGCTGATACAGCTGACATTAATTGTTAATTCTTCAATCGCCATCTGCTGAAACTGATTCCCAAGAAATCTGGGGAAACAGCGCCATCTAGCAGCCCTTGTTCAAAGTGCTTCAAAACTGGCTCTTTACTGACCACCAGGTGAAAAAAAATAAATAAGCAAGCAAGTGAACGAACAAACAAACAAACAAACAAACAAATAAATAAATAAATAAATAAATAAATAAATAAATAACCATTATAACAATGTCTGAGCAGGTTTGTCACAAAATGTAGTCTCTTTTATCAGGGACTCTCTGGTTGTATTAGCTCTCAGATTTGTAAAATCACAGTAACATAGAGCATTTCATCTGAAAGATACCCCTGAGTCACATAAGTATAACAGAAGATGAGGCAAACAAAAAGAAGGGTGGATACCTTTTGAAGGTCACAAAGATAATTTGTGGTTAACTAAGGCTAATAAACCAGAATGAGTTTCCCCATGCCCATAATGAGAACCGCCTCTAATCACAGTGACGAAGGCTAGGGATGAAGGCAGGAATAAGACCCAGGTACGAGAACATCCATCAGGAAACAGAATGACTGAGACTATTTGTAGATCTATAATAATTAATCTCCTCATCCATGAGTGCGATGTCCCAAGACTCTTAGTGGATGCTTGAAACTATGCATAGGACTGAATTTATTTGTATCCTATGTCTTTCCATATATACCTACAGTCAAGTTTAACTTTAGAATAAGAGATGTACATGCTATAGTAAGATATTGACAAAAAATCATCATGACATTTAAAATTATCACAATATACTGTAATAACGATGGCAGTATTACTACTTTTGGGTCACAATGCCCCATCTGATAACCAAGGTTGGTATGAAGTAACTGATGGGGCAGAAGCGCTTTCTGCATGAATATTCTGGAAAGGGAATGATTCTTGGTATTGTTGGATGACAAGTAATGGTATAAGGTTTCATTTCATTCCTCACTATAGCATGTAATTTAACTCAAGAACTGTTCATGACTGGAACTCTCCTTTTAATAGTTTTAGACTGTAGTTGAAGTTGGGTAACGGACACCAAGGAGGGTGAGACCACATTTGAAGGCGTACAGTAGGGTGTGGGTTGAACAAAATGGCAGTTTTTGTGCTGTGTCTAGTATGTAAACACACACCACAGACAGATCCTAGAGTTCTTCATAATGCCAATAATTTTTGGATTTACCATAGTCTGCTGGCATAGCCAAGAGTGATGGCGCGAACTCAAGATTCTGAAAGGACAAAAGTCCCATTCATGACAGTGGAGCCTTATGACTCAATCACTTCCCCCAAAAACCATACCTCCTAACGCCATCCATTGGGTGTAAGAGTAGGAATTTCAGGGACACTGACATTCACTGACCCAGCTTCTCTGTGGTCTCACTGATCAAATGTCTTCTATAAAGTACACATATTATAGATTTTAATTTGGGAAATAGAGGCTTTCCATTTTTCTCCCTCAGAAAGCTCTTCTGAGCTTTGACTTGAAATACATCCAACTCTATTTCTCTCACTCAGTAGGGGAAATATCATGTAGACTCTGCCTATTCGAGCTGAAATGAACCTTGGGGATGATTTCAGCCAGAAGGGCACATCCCCGAAAGCACATTTGAACACCAGAGGAGACATTAAATATACGGGAGCGTGACCCCAGTCCCAGACCAGTTGAATCTATATCTCCAACATAGGGATTGCCCATCAGTATTTTTAAGTCCTCTGAGAAATTTCATTATGGTCCCTTGCTTGCCTTACTTGCTCCTTAAAGGTGAGACCCTTGAAGCTCAGATTGACAAAGTGGCTTGCCCAGAGACATGCGAGGAGAAATGGCAGAATGGGGATCTATTTTCCCTTCCCCGATGCTGCCTGTTGCCATACATACCATCATCTTTGGCTGCATGCCTCATAGGTAGGAAGCCTGATAGCCATGGTGGGTGATTGTCTTCACACAGCCTGAGACAGTGTCTGTCAATCTAAAGGAAGCATCCTGACCAATAGGCAAACTGGACATTTTGCAACCTGGAAGAAGATAGGCTAACAGAGTTGGATGGAAGAGGAGACTCAGTCCTCATTAATGATAGTCCTTTTCCAACTACAGTTTCTGGAACTGGAGAAATAACTACAAGACGGGTCTCTGGACCACTGCAGCACACCCCTCAAATGCTGTTGAATACCTGTCTGGTGGATGATGGTGGCATTTTGTGTTTCCATCATCCAATAGTCCCTAATCACCTAATGATACCCACTTCCTTTATATGCGGTCATCCTAATAAATAGCTACGGTTCTCTGTAGAAACAATCATAGGGAAGGTGGACAGTACATAGTTCTGGATGTGCAACAGGACTTCCTTGGAACTCCGCCTCCTCTTCATTCCAAAGGGTCTTTGTCTGGGAACTGGCCCACATCTGGAAATGCAGCAGGCGATAGGAATTTCTGTTGTGCTGGTTATATTCACTAGAGAGAGAAGCTTTTCCTGTGAGCAGGTGAGCCTCTCTTAGACTGTGCATCTACTTCTCCTCTAGGAAAATCTTGAACAACATCTGTGCAGTAATCCCTGGGGTCAGGCTGATCTGATAAGGGCACAATTGAGGCCGGGTGCCAGGCTCCTGTGATCAGTCAATGCTAGTACCATTAAACATTTCTCTGATAGCCTTTCTATAATTCCTTTCCCTCCCCCAAGTACACTAAAACAAGCTATCCTACCCAATCCTATGTAATGAGAAGATCTGGTCCAGAATATGTGACTCTTGTCTCCATCATCAACCAAAACCCTCAAAGTCCAATATTTTGCATCCAAACCACATCTCTGGGATTTTTTTTTTTTTAAATCAGAACAGGAATCATCTGTCAGACAAATCACCTTGGGTTTCATAGAAATCCTTGCTCACAGGCCATGAAATGAATAATTGCATCAGCATCAAAAGCTTAGCAGAGAACAATGATTCAGGCAATTCGAGCATAAGATTCTCCAGTGAGTTCTGCTATGACCAGAAACATGTCAGAGCAGGATTGGCAAGGATATTACAAGCTGACTTCTCTGAGCCACTTACCTAAATTTTCTTGCTTCCTTCAATGGGAGAAATAAGAAAAAGTGAGATGAATAATCATGATCTCTTGCAGGGAAAGGGATTCCAGCACTCAAAATTTCTGTCTTGGGTTTTGTCTGAATGAACAGAGGGCGTGGTAGCATGTAAAGGGCTCTGAGTCCAGCCACACTTACGGATGACAATGTTTTCGATCTATTTTTTCAATCTAGTATTCTGGGTAACCTAACAAAGGCACCTAGCAATTCAATCCAGGGATACTTTTAAGCTGGGTGAGACACCACCCCTCTGTGAAACCTAGAATTACCTTCACATTTCACACAGTTTTAAAACACACAAGTCCTTCCTCAGACCTGGGCTCACTGTCTGCATCCTACCCTTCCTGACTCAGTTCCTGCCCTCTGACTTTCACACTCGGGAGGTGCAGACACATTTGTCTCCTTGATTTTTGTCAAGTGTTCCTGTTGCCTTCCATAGGCTGTTCCCTCTGCTTGTTTTGATCCTGTTTCTTCCCTGACTGCAATGAATGTTCTGTAAGGGTAAGGATGTTTGTCTTTGAATGCCACAGTAACTGGAAAATGTCTGGTGTGCTAGAGATCCATACATATTTTTGAGTCTATAAATGAGACTGCTAGATGCCAGCCCAGCTGTGGGTTGAGCCAACCACAGCTTGCTAATCCACCCAAGACAGAGCTAACTATGCCCAGTTCATAGCTCTTCCTTGTGAAGCTGGAACAATCCCCCAGTGACTAATTCCATCACCTGGAACTTACCTCAGCCTGGTAAGACATTCAGACTCAGCAGTTAATATTCCTACATTTGCCTCTGAAGTCCATTAATGGTTAAATCAGGAAACTTCCATTCTGCCAGAGCTTGCTATACTTCTTGTAAAAATAAGTGAACATTGACCCCCTAATTATGCACTTGATAATTTTGCCTGAAAAGGGTTCAAATAACAAGAAAATGACCAGTGTAACTCTTGCAAACAGCTCACCCTTAACTAGACAGATGTGCCTGGAGAGGAACCCCTGAAACACTGGCAGATGAATAGCATCCACCAATCAGGCCCACCTGAGTCTTATTCCTTTGACCAAAACAAAGCTGCAGCCAGTGACTTGAGAATATGGTTCATCCAAATAGCCATCTTATGGTCCAGAAACTGATTATACAGTGGGTACCTGAATTGATGGGAAGATTTCTTGGGAAATTATTCTTTTATTTGTCAAATATTGACTTAGAAGCTCATCAGCATGTTGATCAAACTAAGGAAACATTTGGAGACACTGCAGGCAATGGGAAGTGGGAGGGATATTTAACAGAAAGGAAAAGTCTACTCAAGCCTCACTAGGAAGGTATTCTGAGGGCAAGACTGGAATGAAGAGATGAGGAGTCAATGCAGATGTGGGAGCTGAAGATGTGTTCCTAGGACAGCATATGCAATGGTCAGGAGGTAAAAATGGGCTCATTTAAGCCAATAGTGGTGATGCACACCTTTAATCCCAGCATTTGGGAGGCAGAGGTGGGTGGAACTCTGGGTTTGAGGGCAGCCTGATTTACAGAGTGAGTTTCAGGACAGTCAAGGCTACAAAGGGGGAAAGGAGGGCTCATTTGAGCCTTCCCCTCCCCTCTCATTTGGCTAATAGCCATACTCCTCATCCTGGCCAAGAAGCCAGCCTCCTTGTCTGCAGTATACTCAGGGACATCCCAGCCCACAGTCTGAATTAGGCAGCTCAGAGTAGCCTGGCCCTAAACCTTTGTTGCAGATTCTCTAAAAGGAGTTCTCTCTGGTAAACAAAACTGCTTCGTCTGCACACAGCCAGGAAGCTGCTGACTCCTGGCCTTTCAACAGGTCTTCCCCTGCTGACAAACGCCATCATCACTGGAGGTCCTGGCAAAACTCCACCTGTCTCTAGGCAGAGCTCTCTTCCATCCCTCCCCTGGATTCCCATACCATGAAAGATAAAGAACTGAGCACAATGAAGAAGAGCCAGCAGGAACTCATTCTGTCCCGTTTCTCACTGTCCTGACACACAGTGTCATCCAACATGAGTGGGCTGGCAGCCCTGCCTCATCCTCACCCCACTGCCAGGAGGGAGGAGAGGGAGCGGTGATGAGAAGCTGGGATTCAAGCCTAGGGACATGCAGTTCAGGCATGCTCTTGCAGCTCACCCCACCCTGGACAGAAGCCCAATTGACAGTGGAGAGATAAAAAGCCCCAGTCCTGGGCTCCACAGCTTCTCCAGCCTGCCAGGAAGGATCAGGGTGCTGAGAGGACCCAAGCTTCAGGCTCTGTTGAAATGAATCCAGGTATATGAATGTACTGATGTTTTAGAATATTGCTTTCTACTTGGCTTAGTCTCGTGTTCAGCAGCTCCCAATTCCATGCTTATAGCAAAAGTGGCTATTCGTTTGAACAGAAATGGCTTGCTGAATGAACTAAAAGGATGCTTAAAAGGCCAAGTACACCAAAATAACATTGAACATCTACTTCCTTCTGCCTAGTTTATTCTTGTTGTTATTGTTGTTATTGTTGTTTTTCCATTCTAGAGATCAAACCTATGGCCTAAAGTACTCTGCCACTGAGCTACATACCCAACTGCATGTACAGTCATTTCTTTAAAACTAGGTTGCTACACTGTGCATTGTGGTAAGGACCATCTATGTCTTTCTTCTGTTTAACAGTCATTACAACAACAAAGTGAGTCTTAGTGTTCAGGTGTTTCAGATGAAAGAAGAGAGACTCGGGAAGTTAGAGATGCCAGTACAATTTTATATATCTTTAAAAGAACCCATACAAGACAGACTTCTAGGTATTTTAGACTTTAAACTGCTTTTCTTGCAAATCCTTACACAGGTGCTTGAAGAAGGAACAAACACTTACAGATGAGTAATCCATTCTCTTAGAGAGAGAGGATGTACAGCATCAGGATCCCAGTAGGCTCCTGGTAAGAAGAAGGTGAACAGGGGTGGGAGGAAGTGTGTGGAAAAGATGCAGACCCAGAAGAAGGCTTGGTTGCCTCTATGTTTGTTTGCCCCGGGGCTGTCTGAGCTGGCTCTTCTTTGCAAGGTTAAGGTGCTGCAGTAGTCAGTACCTGCAGAGCACAGCTTCCCATGCTGCCTGGCAACAGGCTGGCCTGATGCAAAAACAAAATAGGAAGCTACCAAACAGCATCAGAAAGGAAGCAAGAGGCCTGCCTTTAAAAATGAATAAGAAGAACTGAAATTTCCCTGTAGCTGGAGAGCTTCTCTCCAGGTCCCATCAAAGCCCCCGCAGTCCCACAACCCACGTATAAAATAATCATTTAGATGCTTATATTACTTATAAATTGTATGGCAGTGGCAGGCTTTTTGTTATCTACTTCTTTTATCTTAAATTAACCCATTTTTATTAATCTATAAGTTGTCATCCCACAACATTCCCCCCCCCCTTTTAAAAAGAAGATATAGGGGATTAGACCAAAAGAAACTGGACAAAAAGACATCATCAATCAGGGCAGAATCAGAATTATCAGAATGAGAAAGATGGAGCCAAACCAACAGTTCACTCATGTATTCATTCCAATTCATCTAAACAGGCCTTGCCCCCTCCGAGCTAATGTTCAAGTGAGATATAGACACATACTGCATTGAGTGTAAAGAGATAAGGGAGATTATAAAGAAATCAGGGGAGGGCTGGGGAGAGAGCCAGCAAAATCCTCACTTTGCAAGCACGAAGATCTAAGATCAATGTCCAAAACTTGTTTTTTAAAAAGCATGGGGATGGACATGTGTAATCCCAGCACTGCAGAGGCAGAGACAGGCAGATACCTTGGCGCCATGGTTAGCAGACTATACTTGGTGAGTTCCAAGGCAGAGAGAGACCCCGGTCCAGATAGGTAGATAGGTAGATAGGTAGATAGGTAGATAGGTAGATAGGTAGATAGGTAGATAGGTAGATAGGTAGATAGATAGATAGATAGATAGATAGATAGATAGATAGATAGATAGATAGATAGATAGATAGAAGTGGTGCCAGAAAAATGATGCCCAAGCTCACACTCCAGCCTTCATACACATGTGAGTGCAGGCATGATGAGCACACAAACCTGAGCATGCGCACGCGCGCGCGTGCGCACACACACACACACACACACACACACACACACACACACACAGAGTGGATGGGGGAGACCTCACTGGGGTACCCAAAATAGAGATAGAGGGAGACAGCATGTGCATGGATACCAAGAAGGAAATGTCAGTGTGTGCAGAGAGGACAGAATGCCTGGGTGGGTGAGAGTACAGAAATAGTTCAGGAGCTCAACAGTCACAAAGAATGGAGTTCTTTCTGCCTTGCATTCTGTCACCATCAGCCCATCATCACAGCCATAGTGGGCTGTCTCAGCTACTTTTCTATTGCTATGATAAGACACCATGTCCAAGGCAACGTATGAAAGAAGTGTTTGATTTGAGGCTTGGGGCTTCAGAGGGTCAGAGTCCATGATGGCGGAGCAAAGGCATGTGGGCAGAAACAACTGAAAGCTCACATCTCCATCTGCAAGTTGGAGGCAGAAAGAGACCCTGGGACTGCCATGAGCATTTTGAAATCTCAAAGCCTGCCCCTGGTGATACACTTCCTTTCAACAAGGCCTGTCTCCTCATCCTTCCCCGAAGTTCTACCAGCTGGGAACCAAGTATTTAAACATGATACCCTGGCCGTTTTTACTCAAACCACCCCACGGGCTGTTGCATGGTTGTGGGCAATCATGATATTATTTAAAAGTGTGTGGCGGTGGGGCTGGGGCTAGAGAGAGGCAGCCAGAAGAGAAAGGAGACCCTCTTGTTATAGGTTTCCCAGATCGGGGCCACAAGCCCACTTCTGGACTTCCACTGGCCTCTATCTCAGAGTGAAACAAAACCAGAAAGTAATTTCAAGAAATGTATTATTAATAACTGACCCGAAATCTTGAATGACAGTAAAAGAAACGTGGTGTATAAATTAGAATAAATATCCATACATGCATAAAATCGGGCTACTTCCTGCTGTCCTCAGTGGCAAAAGGAAATTTTTACTGGCCTTTTCTGAAGTGTGTGCGCACATGTCTATATATGAGTGCATGTAAAGTTCAGTAAATAACCTCAGACATCAGTGATAATCTTTGAGCTTGGTTGAGACAGTCTTATTGTTTACTATTACATACACAGTCTACCTGGCCTGCAAGCTATTGAGGAGGCTCCTGTCTCCAGCCCCCACTGTAGCATGAATCTTAAAAGGATTTACTAATTAAAACAAACCCGGAGCCAGGTATTGGGGTCAATGCTGAAAGATCAGAGAAGCAGAACAAGCCACAGCTACCTCACCTCGTCAGTTCCTCCACTGATCCTGTTTCCTCAGACTGGAAGTCTCTGAGTCCTTATCCAAATGAATCTCAGCTGAACTGCTTCTCGAAAGCCTGAATGCTTAACCACCTAAAAGCTTCTAGTTTCTGGTCTTCATACCTTATATACCTTTCTGCTTTCTGCCATCACTCCCTGGGATTAAAGGCGTGTGTCACCATGCCTGGATGTTTCCAGTGTGGCCTTAAACTCAAAGAGATCCAGACAGATTTCTTCCTCTGGAATGCTAGGATTAAAGGTGTGAGTGCCACCATTTTCTAGCCTCTGTATCTAGTGGCTGTTCTGTTCTCTGACCCCAGATAAGTTTATTAGGGTGAACAATATTTTGGGGAACACAATACCACCACACTCCATCTCTGTGCAGGTCCACTGGGATTACAGTGTGCTCCCACACCTGGCTCTATGTGTTCTGGGGATTAAAACTTCTGTCCTCAAGCTTCTAGATCAAGTGCTTTATACACCAAGCCACCTCCTCAGCCCTGACTTTTTAAAAGTAGAACTAAGTTTCTTGCCACAAGAAAAACATATTTTTAAAAAGTTTATTTTCTCATCCATACATTCGTAGTCCCACTCTGTGTAGCTACTGTTGCCCCCAGAATAAAACTTCCTCAGGGATCGTCTGTCAAGCCTCTGGTTCTCTATTGTCCTTCCTACAAATCCTATGCAAAAAGGGCATCTTCTGGCCTGAGGATGGAGCTCAGCTGGTAGAGTGCTTGCCTAGCATGCAGGAAGTCCTGCGTCTATTCCGAGCCCCACAGAAGGCCCAAGGTGGTGGAATATTCCTGCAATCCCAGCACTTGGGAGGCAGAAGCAGGAGAATCAGAGGTTCAAGGTCATTTTCAGCTACATATTAAGTCTAAAGCCACCTTATCTCCAAAAATTGGAGGGGAAGAAGAGATGTCCTCTTCAGATTCTTTCTCTGCACATAGCTCCAACTACCAAGCCACTTTCTTCCCAATTCTACTTCATTATTACAATGTGTGCAAGGAGTTACACACACAAACCTGCTATTTTTCCTTTTGGATGGACAGAGAAAAGGTTATATGAACCATGATGCATTTCTTCGCACAGATTTCAGTAGTACTAGAGGTGCCCCTACACGTACAATGAGGGTAAAATAAACTATCATCCAAGACTATCAACATGTAGCATAAGTTAACTTGCTACTTCATGAGTGACCTCAGCAAGATGACATCAATAAGCTCTGTATGTGCCACATAGATTTTAGAGCTAATTTTTTTTGTATAGTTTTCAGTTTGTGTTGATGCAAATCTGATTTTTGTTTGTTTGTTTTTTGTAAAGCTGACAGTATTTTTGTTTTGTTTTGTTTTTTTTTTTTTTTTTTTTTTTTTTGGTTTTTCGAGACAGGGTTTCTCTGTGTAGCTTTGCGCCTTTCCTGGAGCTCACTTGGTAGCCCAGGCTGGCCTTGAACTCACAGAGATCCACCTGGCTCTGCCTCCCGAGTGCTGGGATTAAAGGCGTGCGCCACCAACGCCCGGCAAGCTGACAGTATTTTTATGTGGGAAAAAATGTGTTCGGGGATGATGGAAAAGGCTTCATTCTGAGGTGTCTAAGCATTCACAATATACACACACATACATGACAGAGAGAGAGAGAGAGAGACAGGGACAGACAGACAGAAATAGACAAGCAGAAATTTGAGAATCACCAGAGTTGCCTATAAAATGTGTATATTTAGCGTGGATCTTTTTCCTTAGTCTATAGTTTACAGACATGTTAAAGATATGTTGCTAACATATAACAGTAAACCTTACTCTATCCTGTGGTAGGATTACAGTTAGGGTTATGGGTTGAAGATAATAAGTTGTTCATATTTTTTTCCAGAAATCTCTGCAAGTGTGTAAATGTGTCAAGTACCACATGGACATGTTAGTAAGGAAGACAAGATCTCCCTGTAAACTCCCAACCTTCATTGGATACAGTGAATAAATGGGACCCTGGCAACTGAATCTGTGAACTACATATATGTAGCTGGAGCCTCTGAAACAGCCATGTTGACCAACTCACTAAAAATGTACAAATATATCAGAGAGAGAGAGAGAGCCCATTCTTGTGAATGGAAAAGACTATGACTTAAATCCCTGGAAGACCCTGTTCACCACCATGCATAGGCTACTTGGAAATATATGCTCTGGCATTGAAGGTGCACATTATTAGAGGTCAGCACTGAGTCTCTCTGCCACCTTCACATTGGGGGAGATAATCTGCAACGACCGGAATCATGTCAATAAGCCATGGCTGAGCTGCTGCAAAGAGGTTCAATTTCAACTCAGTTTTTAGCATCACAGTTTCAAATTATGGACCCTCCCTTCCAATGAAACTAAAGACTCAAAGACTAAGTGTGATTTCATTCCCATAAGAATTGATATTCTCTGCCTTGGAAACTTCAAAATCCTTTATGTGCCTTTGACCCAAAACGGTGACTTCAAAAGTAAAAGAGGTATAAAACTTGAGGTTGGCTTGCTTTGAAGGACTCTGGGCTTTCTCAGCCAAAAGCAGGAAAATTAGCCACCGTTGCTTCACCCAAGGTGGTAACTAACTCCACAGATACTCCTCCACCTCAGTTCTTTAATGGGAGTGACTGATAGAAGATCTTTTCTTTTTTCTTTTTATTTTCCTCTATTAAAAATAGATTATTTTCTGATACACTATATCCTGATTATAGTTTTCCCTCCCTCTATTCTTCCCAGTGCCTCCTCACCTACCCTACCCTCTGGATCCATTCCTTTTCTGTCTCTCATTAGAAAAGAACAGGCTTCTAAGAGATAACCAAACATGACAAAATAAAATACAATAAGATGAAGCAAAAACTATCATATTGAAGTTGCACATGGCAACCCAACAGGAAGAAAAGAGTCCCAAGAGCAGAGACCCACTCATAGTCACAGTCAGAAGTCCCATAAAAATACTAAGCTAATGACTGTTATGTATGTGCAGAGGACCTGGTGTAGACCGTGTAGGCCCTGTGCTTGCTGCTTCAGTCTCTGTGAGTTCATATGTGCCTCGCTTAGTTGATTCAGAGGCCTTGTTCTCCTAGTGTCTTCCATCCCCTCTGACTTTACATTCTTTCTACCTCCTTTTCTGTGGGGTTCCCTGTGATTTGAAGGGAGGGATTTGATGGAGACTTCCCATCTCCTGTCAGAGGAAGCCTTTTTTTATGATGTGGATACTATTTTTTTTTTCAGATCTGAGTATTTGGTTTTACCCTAGGTCTATGGGCTATCTAGTCTCTGGTTCTTAGTTACCCAAGCAGTGTCAGGCATGGGTTCCTTCTCATGGCATGGACCTTAAGTCAAGCTAGACATTGGTTGGCTACTCCCACAAGTTGTGTGCCACCATTGCCCTAGCGTATCCTGCACACAGAACATATTGTAGGTCAAAGGTTTTGTGGCTGGACTGGTGTCCACATTTCCCTTTCGGCAGCCTGCAGAATACACTCCCCCACCGAAGAGACTAGAACGTGGGGGTGAAGGCTCCATGTAGGCACCAGCTCAACTTCTCCATGTCCAGTGAGCTGTGTGGATGTTGTTCTCAGCAATGGGGACCCACTGTCAGTTTGCAAACAGCAGCCCTTTGTCTTAGCACCAGCCTGGTTGTTTGAGGGATTTCCATGGAAGCCCCTCTGCCGATAACTCAATTGTTGCCACCTAGTCCCTCCACTGGAAGCCTTGCCTGTCTACAAGAGATGGCCAATTGAGATTCTGTATCCCCTATTACTAGAAGTCGGCATTAGGATGACCTTTATATATTCCAGGAAGTTTTCACTGCACTAGGTTTCCACACTACCACCAAAGTCTGCTCTGACCATCTCTCCCGGAACTCTCTCTCTCTCTCTATCCCAAACCCTACCTGATTTCTCCTGCTCCCATACCCACCTGCCCCTAGTCCATCCATAAAACCTATTCTATTCCCCTTCTCAGGGAGATCCATGTGTCCCCCACTCCAGACCTCTCCTCTTTACATAACCTCTCTGGGTCTATGCATTATAGCTTGTTTTTCATTTACTTAATGGCTAATATCCATTTATAAGTGAATACATACCATATTTGTCTTTTTGTGTCTGGATTACCTCATTCAGGATTAGGTAGGCTTCATCCCAGAGATGCAGGGATGGTTCGGTATATGAAAATCAGTAAATGTAATCCACCATAAAAACAAACTGGAAAAAAAATGGCATGAACATCTCATTGGAAACAACTAGCTATCAAAAATCTAGATATCAAAAAAGCCAAATAATCCAACTAAAAATAGAGAACATATCTAAACAGAGGTTTCTTAATAGAGGAACCCAGGGACCTGAGGAATACTGAAAGAAATATTCAACATCCTTAGGCACCAGGGAAATGCAAATCATAACTACTTTGAGATTTCATCTTACACCTGTCAGAATGTCTAAGATCAATAAAACAAGTGACAGTTCATTCTGGTGGGGATGTGGATCAAGGGGAACACTCTTCCATTGCTGATGGGAGTGTAAACTAGCACAGTCACTATGGAAATCAGTGTGGAAGTTCCTCAGGAAGTTGGGAGTCATCCTACCTCAAGACCCAAAGGACACTCCATCCTACCACAAGAACACTTGCTCATGTTCATTGCTGCTCTATTCATAATAGCCATAAATAGAAACAACCTTGATGTCCCTCAATAGGAGAATACATAAAGGAAATGTGGTACATTTACACAATGGAGTATTACTCAACTGTTATGAAAAGTGACATGAAATTTGAGGGCCAATGGGTGGAATCAGAAGATTTTCTTTTCAAAAGCCACTCTGAAACCCAACTTTCCCTGTGCCCTGGTCCTGCTTTGTCCTAGGCTTTCTTAGCCAAGCCACTTGATACTCCTGCAAGCTCCTGTCTTCCTTGCCTCTTTGTGGTACTTCTGGCCAAGGAAATGTGTGATGATTGGCCTCATCTCCATGTCTGCAATCACTTTTTTTTTTTGAGTAAAACTGAAATTTATTATAAGCCACAGTCGTCCTAGGGACCTCCATGCTATATATATAGCCTCTATGGTTCTATGGGTTGTGGTCTGATTGTTCTTTATTTTATATCTAGAATCCACCTATGAGTGAGTACATACCATGACTGTCTTTCTGGGTTTGGGTTACCTCACTCAGGATGATTTTTTTCTAGTTGCATCCATTTGCCTGCAAATTTCATGCTTTCATTGTTTTTCTCTGCTGAGTAGTACTCCATCTACAATCACTTTTGTTTCACCTGATCCCACATCTCTTCCTCAGCAACCTGGCCCCTAAGTGGCTCCATCCCAAGACTGCAGTACACACATCACCCACTATTTCCCATCCTTTATTAATATTAAAAGTTAAGTGTTTTCCTACTTTTAGAATCATATGTCTTGATGACGAGAGTTCATCGCTCATAGTTTGGTTCTTAACTTAATGCCTTGTTTATTTAATCCTCTCAGTATGGGTTTTCAGCACATCAAAGAGCAGTTAAATTCAGCACGGATTATCATTAGCATGCTTTAGGGTGTAAACAAGAGAAAGCCAGTTCCTAATAGTTTGAGCAATGAGCATAATGTAGGCATGTAAAATGATTGGAACATTATTTTTTAATTTTTTGGTTTACTAATTTTCTAAGTTAGAATACAAAATAAGGTTTCATTGTGATATTTTTATATATATCATTATATTTAGTTCTAATTCATCCCCCATACTCACTGCTCCTCCATATCTCCCTCTTGCTGGTCAATCCTTTCCTTCTGTTTTCATGGCACATGCATTCTACTAACCTCTCTCCCTTACTCCCTCCTCACTTAAGATCTCTTCCTCTCCTCTCATGGACCAGTTTCTGCTTTCAACACACATACACACACATACACACACACACACACACACACACACACACACACACACACACACACATCAAATCCAGGTTCTACATGAGAAAAAGTATGCATTATTTCTCTTTCTCAGTCTGGTTCAACAATGCAAGGATTACCAGTTCTATCTATTTTCCTGGGAAGCCATAATTCCACACTTTTTTATAGCCAAAGAAAACCTATTGTGTATTTGCCCCATTTTCTTTGTCCATTCATTTATTGATGAGTTTCTATGCCTATTCATATCTTAACTATTGTACATTGTAGCAAAAAAAGTGGATGTACATGTATTTTTGTGATATACTGACTTAGAATTCTTTGGCCTGAGACTTCTAGGTAAAACAGTGGATTAGAAGCTGCCTGTTGTCACCCAGTGAAGGAAAGGGCTCAGAATTGGGGAGGGGGGGTTTCCAAATAGAGAAAGAGAGGAAAAGTGTTAAAATTCACAGAGGTAGTGGCAGGATATCTGAAAGGTATATATATGGCAAATAATATGCAGAAAAGAAGCCCAGCTGAACACAACTCCAGCCAACCATCTCCCAATGGGAAAGGGATGCAGAAAACTCCTCCAAAGTGTAAGACAGGTGACCCCAGTGGGAAAAGACTGGCAGTCCTCAAGACAAGCCCACAGCTCACAGAAGCCTCAAAAGCAGTTTTAGGTTGTAGAAAGAGTGATTCCTCCAAGGGATAGGTCAGTCTTTTAGAGGAATCCCACTTGATTAGTTTATATGACTGACAGGGAAGTGGCTGGGTGTCTAACCCTGAAGGAATCTATTGTTTAAAACTAAACTAGCCTCGGGGCTTCAAAACAGGAAACAAGCAGAAGTTGGGGGCTCTGTCTTCATCCCTGGTGAGAAACAACTCTTGGTGGCAGTTGTGGAGAATGTGGGTGGTAGGTGCTAACAGGCCATAATATGCAGACTACAGGAGGTAGTAACCCCTCCTTTGATTGCTAGGGGCAGATGCATCAGCAGAAATAACCCTGGAGTTTGATACCCCTGAGTCTGAGGCTGATGGATGAATTTACCTCTGGAGCCGCCTCTCTGCTGTTCACTGCTACAGAGCCTGAAAATTCTGAATCCCCATGTGTCTACTTGACACCCCATAGCTGTATCGCTCCATCGGGGTTATTGGTACCTGGAGGTTTTGAAAGTACACATCTCAGGACTATGGTTGCTTCCCACACTCCAAACACAACTGAGACGCCTCTCCCTTTCCCTGCTAGGACAGGAGCCACCCGAGGAAGTACAAACTGAGGAGGCTGGGCTAATGGGAGACCCTGCCTAACCCACAGACTGCAAATCTAAGTGTGGCCAGCAGAGGCCTCTAGTATGCAAAGAGAACAGTGCTAAATGAAGCCCCCACTGATGGACATCACACACTTGTCCAATACAAGCAAAACACCGGCATAGGTCACAGAGAGGGCAAGTTCACCCCAATGTTACCGGTCCTCCCGCCTCCCACACATGTAACAGGCAGCCTCCAGTTTTTAAGAACCAGGGAAGAGGTCACTCCAACACTCCCTATTTTCCACCCTTTCTTGCTGATGACACCTGTGTGTTTTTACTTCCATGCTCTTAAAACTGCATTTTATTCCCCTTCATATAGCCACACAATCTCGTCTACGAATTTTTTGTTACTACGCACCTGTTTCTTCTCATTTTTCTTGACTGACCTCTGTGCTTTTTGTCTCAATTTTTTGTTTCCATGTTTGTTTGGTTAGCTGGTTTTGTTTTTGTTTTCTTCACTCTGCTTTTAGTAGAATTTGGACTTTATCTGCTTGTGTCTTTTTGGTTTTACTTGGGGTTTTATCATATTTTTATTTTAATTACCTTTTTTTACATTTATTTAATTTTTTCAAACTTTCTCATTATTAGGAATTTGTTACTTTTATTTTGTATTTTTAAAATCTTTTCTAATCTCTTGGTTCTGCACTTTTTTCTTTCACCACGTAATATTCTTCACCCTCCTTCTTCTTCAATTTGCCTTTGCTTTCTTTCTATTTTTTCTCCTTTCCCCAATGCCTCTCTTTATAACATTCACATTTCAATGCTTTCCCTAAATAATATAAGATTTATTTTTATTCATGTGTATGAGGGATATGTGCAGCTATCTCTGCAGAAGCCAGAAGGGAGAGTTCAATCTCCTGGAACTGAAATTAAAAATGTTTGTGAGTGGCCTGACCTGGGTGCTAGGAACTGAACTCAGGTCCCCCAGAAGAGGAGTAAGTGCTCTTAACTACTGAGCAATCTCATTAGTCCCCCAAATAGCTTCCGAGTTCATAGCACATTTTATTTGTTTTCTCATTTTCAATTTCAGTTACTGGTGATGTATTAGTGAACTTTAATAAAATCTAAGCATGTTTCTGTATCTTATATGGTTTGGTGGTGTTGATGTTATAACAGTTGCTTTCTCCTCGTTGAATGGTGCTGGGAATTGAGTCCTCAATAGTAGGCTACTCAATAATAATAATAAAAATTCTCCAGATGAAATTAGAAAAGATAGCAAACTTAGTGAATGTATAAATCATAACTCAAAAACACAAGAAACATGAAAAATCAGGCAACATCACTCCTCCAAAAGATCATAATTCCTCAACTACTGAATTTAAATATCCCAAAATAAGTGGGAATGCTGGATGAAAACTTCAAGTTTATTAGTAAAATAGATCAATACCTGAAAAGAAGATAAGAACAAGCAGAATAATTTAATCTAAGACCTGGAGAAGAAAGCCAGCAATATGGAGGGAAAAGTGTAAAAAAAAAGTATTAAAAAATTGAAATATGGATGGAAAAGTCAGCAACATGGAAAAAATACTTGTTAACAAAATTGAGATTAAAAAGAAAAACAAATAGAAGTCTTGGAAGTAAAAACTCAATATTATCTATGGGGGAAAACCCACAATGGAAGCTTGATTAAACAGAAGAAATAATAAGGGATGGAGGAAAGGATACAGAAAATACTACATCAGTAATACAATAAACCATGGACAAAAAATTAAGTAAATCAGAATTTAATGTCTCATAACTGGAACAATTAAGTGGCCAGGTTTTTTGCGAGATGACTCAACAGGTAAAGGCCCTTGTCACCAAAGCTGAGAACCTGAGAGCAATCTCCAGGACTTACATGGCAGAAGGAGAGAACTAACTCCCTCAAATTGTCCTCTGACCTCCACAAGTAAGCGCCTGTGCTTCATCACATTCATCACACTTAAATCAGCAAACCCTTAAGTACTAACAGAGGAAAAAGAAAAAAGCAAACAATACATCAGCCAAGAAAAGAGCCAACAAAATGACAAGCATTAATCAACATCTCTCACTAATAACTGAAATGGAAATAGAATCTCAGTTAATCAGTAACTCATTGCATACATCTTGGCTGGATGGACTACAAAACAAAATTTAACTATGTATGAAATACACAAATACACCTACTGATTGAGCACTCCCCTAATGAGTATTAAAGTCAGTCTATCAAGTAAATGAAAAACAAAACCAATCTGCCATTGCTATTCTGTATCTCATGTAGATGTAAATAAGAAACACAGAACTAATGCAAAGAAGAAAGCCAAGAGATCAGAGCTAAGAGCCTTACCGCCTGCTGCAGCTAGCCTCTTCAGCCAAGAGACCTCTCCGAAAAGAGACCTACTTCCTGTCTGTTTGTCTTTATATAGACTTTCTGTTCTGCCTTCTCATTGGTTGTAAACCCAACCACATGACTGCCTCATCATTGCCTGTATGAACAGACCTCCAGGTCTTCTATGGTTGGTATTGAGATTAAAGGCGTGTGTCTCTAATGCTGGCTGTGTCCTTGACCACACAGAGATCTACCCAACTCTGCCAACCAAGTGTTGAGATTAAAGGCGTGCACCACCACCACCCAGCTTTTGCTACGGCTCTAATAGCTCTGACCCCTGGGCAACTTTATTTATTAACATACAATTAAAATCACATTTCAGTACAAATAAAATATCACCATAATCTCATTAAATAGACTTTAAACCAAAACTGCTCTGAAGAGATCAAGAGCACCACTACCCATTAGTAAAGACAGCAACTGATCAAGAAGATGCAACAATTACCAAAATATGCAGACAAAACATTTGGATTCCTGATATCATAAACAACTAATGTTCATTAAAAATAAGATAGATCTTGATACAATTATAATGGGTGACTTCAATAACCAACTGTCACCTTTTCATAGGTCTTCCAAATTAAAAAAATCAATAAAAATAAACTTCATAGTCCAGCTATATCATAGACTTAACAGGTATCTACAGAATACTCCATCCAATAGCTACAGAATACAAATTCCTTTTAGCAACCTTTGGAGCTTTCTCTGAAACAACACACTAGGTCACAAAAGAAAATGTTAGCAAATATACAAGAACAGAAATATTTGATTGCATCATATCAGATCATAGTGGAATAAACCTACAAAAAGTAGCAAAAGAAGCCACAAAAGCTATGCAAGCACTTTGGAGAACAAACAATACACTCTCAAATGAACTGGGTCATTGATGAAATCAGAGAAAAAATTAGGAGATCCTAGAATCAAATATAAATGAAAGCACATATAGTGGGCACCTTTAGGGTCTAGGTAGGGGAGCTCTTAGGGCTTGGTTTATAGCTATGAGTGTATACACTTGGCTGAAGCACATAGAGAAATCAGTCTCAAACTGACTCAAAACTCCCTCCCTACTAACTAACTTTCATACTGTCCTAAAGGGCTATGCAGACTGCTGTGGGTTGAGGGAGACATCAATAGCCTTACCTGCTGCTGGACCCTGAATACTAAAACACCAACCTACTGGCAAGATGTGTCCCCTGACACAATAGTGGAATGACTCTTCTAGGGTAAGTAACTGTTTTCTGATTAGATTTGAGGTATGCTCTATGTTGGGGGGGTGGATGCAGGTTTCATGCCTGGTACTGTTATTCTGCTCAAAAGTTCATGGCTACAAAAATCATAGGTCTAACATACAACCTTATATTGTTATTTTGCAAAATGGTTTTGCGCAAACAACCTTCTATATATCTCTCTTTATGCCAATAGACCTGGGCTGTTCTCAACTTCTGTCAAGAAAGCTTTCTTTTGCAGTGGGCAGTAGTCAACAGAATGGTGCATACCTGGTCAACATGCTAAGAATAAGAGACTGAGAGGTCAACCCTAAATGGGACATGTATATCATCCCACACACAAGGCTTGGGGACCATGAAGGAAGATAGAGCTGAAGGAATATGAGGGTTAAAATGAGAGGAATGCTGTAAAATGCTCTGTTATGGGCATGACATGGCTATCACACTACTCACAAAAGCTAGGGTTAACTGCACAAAACCTGCTCAAGATCAAGCCAGGCAAAATTCTGGTATAGATGGAGGTATAGGATCTCCAGGCTCTACCTCTTACTGAGGAATTATGTGCAGTGGAGGTGGAAAGACATTCTTTTTGAAGATTTGGTGACTGGTAGGATTCCCATGCCACTGTGCATGGCCCCAACCCCATGAATGTATGGGCAACACTAACGGGACTCAATAAGTTACAAGCACAAAGGCTATGAAGTTGGGAGGGAGCATTTTGAGAAGAATAAGAGGAAAGTTTGAGGAGAGGAAATGTGGAGGGAATAAATGTTTCATTGCATGTGTGTATGAAATCCTCAAGAATAAAGAACAATAAAACAAAATAAATACAGTAATTCTTTATCTGAAAAAAATTAGATAAAAATATCCTGATGATGCGACTCAAGGTCTCATAAAAATAAGAACAAGCAAAACCCTGAAACAGTGTATAGCAAAAAATAGCAAAACCGTGGCAAAAAAAAAAAACCAATGAAATGGAAAGTGAAAGAACAATATAACCAAACAAAGAATCCTTTGATAAACAAGATTGGCGCACTCCTATTCAAGTTAACAGAAAAAAATAAATTGATTCAAATTAGAGACTATAGCAGACTCCAATGAAACCTAGAGGATCGTTAGCAAATACTGAGAAAGTATATTCCACCAAACTGGAGAATCTAGAACAAATGGTTAAGTTTCTTGACACATATGACCTGCCAAATGCAAATCAAAACTATATAAACAACTGAAGCGGCTCTATAACAAGCAAGGAGATTGAAGCAGTAAGAAAACTTCTCTGTTCTGAATGTACAGAAGTTTACTGAGTTGTGTAGACTTTGGATCTAGTTAATATTACTTATTTGCAAGATGTTTGTGATAGTTAATAAAATTAAAAAATAATCTTCCAACAAAGAGCCCATGCCTAGTGCTGAGTGGTAAAAATCCACCACATCTCTGAAGAACAGCTAACACCAATGCTTTTCAAGGAGTTCCATGAATTAGAAAGGAAACAGCACCAACGAACTCATTCTATGAAGCCAGAATTAACCTGATATCAGAACTAAAACTGGACACAATAAAACAGAAAACTAGAGCACTATTTCTCTGATGAACAATGACGAGGACATCATTTTTTTTTATGGATTTCCATATGTTGAACCATTTATCCTTGCACCTCTGGCTGAAAACCTATTTGATTTCATTGTTTTCTGATCTATCTTGATTGAGATTCTCTTCCTCTTAATGTGTTTTGAGAATTCAGTTTGTGAGAATTTTACTAGGAATTCTTCATCATTTCAATAGATGCTTTGTTAATTGTTTTTTTCATTGCTGTAACAAAGTACCTGATGACAGCAACTTAGCATAGAAAGTGCTGGTTTTGCCTTACAGTTCCAGGGGACACAGTATGTCACAGCAGGAAAGGCATCACAGCAGGAGCAGGCAGTGGTGTGTCACATCTCACCCATAGTCAGGAAGCAGAGAGAGAGAGATGAATGCTACACTTGCTTTCTCTTTCTTATTTCAAGATTTCAGCCCATGGGATGATGACACCCCAAACAAAGTGGATGTAATCACCTCAATTAGTCTAATTGAAATAATCTCTTACAGGCATTACCTAGAAACTAGTCTCCTAGGTCATCCTAGAGCCTGTCAAGTGTACAATATTAACCATTGGGAACACAGAAAGGCCATTTTTAAAAGCCCTAACTAAACTGGAAATGGGAGAAAACTCAATATAATAAAGACTATACACAACAAACCTATAGCCAGCTAATATTATACTGAATAGGGAAGATTTCTGAAAGCATTTCTTCTAAAATTGGAAGCAAGACAAGGGTGCCCATGCTCTCTACTCTTATTCGATAAAGTGTTTGGTCTATTATCTAGAGCAATGAAACAACAGAAAGAGAGGAGATACAAAGAGGAAAGATGTAGGAGTCAAATTATCCTTATTTAGAGGCAGAAGAGGTCCAAAGGAAGCCACTAGTGAATGGAGCCAAGGAAAGCGAGCGGTAATGGAATTAAGTTTCAATTTATATTTCAGTCACAAATGGTTACTTAAAATGTTTCCAAATATATGATTTTATATAAACATAATTTTATATACCAGAGAGTAAGCTCAGAGTGGAAGGAAATGTGGAAGATGCATGTCACAACTCACTATTTTCTTATAAAGCAACAGCCTGTCAAGTAGGTGTTCTAAATCACCCATATAAAAGGGGATGAAACAACATTTAGCATTGAAACACACAAAGGTAGGGAGATACTAGAAAAAAAATGTTCATCACAACATTAGGTAATGCAATTAAATGAAGCAAACTTTTCCAAGTAATCATGATCACCTCATGGTAGAGCTATTACTATGTCTATTTCTTAATTTAAAACAAAATGGGTCCAACTCTGACCATTTTTCTGTGTAAATCAAATGGAATATCAAAGTAGCATAGTCCAGGACCTTTATCCATTTAAACACCATTGTCTGTAACTTCCAAGTCCATTATCTTGAATTCCACACTTGCTTATTACAAATGAGGCAACCAAACTTTATTAGCGAAAGACAGAAAACCATGTATTTACAGCCTTCTGTGTGATCCAGATGAAGCAGGCACAAGCCCCCACTACACTATGACAAAGCCAAGAAGTGGACCTGTCCTCGTGATATCCAAGCCAGAGTCAGACTGAGAATCCTCTCTGGTCTCTGCATACATGTGTACACACGTGCGCATGCACACATACACACACAAAGAATGCAAAAGACAGAAAGAGAATTGTCTAACCATCCACCACACTCCCTGCAAACAAACAAACAAAAATAAAATGAAGAGAACCTGCCAAATCCCATTTCAAGGGAAACAGGAAAGTTATTTTGCTATGGTAAATGTCTGGTGACTTCACAAGTCAAATGGCTGGGAGGGGTCAGGGATTAAAATGTCCGATAACCAGTAGCAACTGCCTCACTCTGGAATGCTGAACATCTCCTGCTGGAGCCGAGGTTTTCTTTTAACTACATCCTTCCTGATAGGGATAAAGACTAGCCGGTCCATTGACTTACAAAGATAAGTGCTTAAGTGGCCTAATTATGTCTGAAGTGGCAAATCACCCTTACAAGAAAGCTAATGCTTTTTGTCAACATAGAAAGATCCAACTGTTCCTTTGTCTTATAATGATTTGGTTAACAAGCCAGGGAACACCTTTATGATCAAGTGTGTTCTTGATTCATAGCTGCTGTCTAAAATGAAATCTGTTTCCCCAGCCAGCAGGGGGAAAGTCTTAGCAACTTGGACAGCTGGCAAAATAAAACATACGCTCCAGATGCACGATAAAAAATTGATTTCTAAAAGTTTTCAATTAAAGATGATAATCCCTGCAAAATAAATAAATGAATAAGTCTTCAAGCTGCAAAGCCCTGGGAAAATGAATAATGAGGTTCTGGGAGAGGATACCATTAATGTGGTCCCCTACTGGTGGGAAAGTCCCCCTTGCCCAGCAGGGAATCTTGGTAAGGGCCAGGGGCAGAGTGAAGGAGGATTTGTAGCATGCCTAAAAGTAGATATGCTGAGTCAATCCACTGGTGTTCAGCGGTGTGAGACAAGGAAATCAGGTCTTAATCTTAATGGCTGGGTAAACAGGCTTTAAAGAAAATGGTTGAAGTGATTAAAGTGACAAAAAGTTAACAAATTGCTGTGGAGTTTACAGGGGGAAAGGGTGTAAAACCAACTTCTGTTCTCTTGAAAATAAACTCTTTTAAAAATTAGGTTGGGAAAAAATTCACCTCTGTAACATGAATGGCTCTCATCTTGCGCTTAGAATTTCAAGTATTAGCTGCCTCCATACTGCTGGACTTCCCAAGACAGAGAAAACATCATTGTGGAGGTGAGATTGTGTGCAGTTATTTGGACATGCTCCCTTGGGTGTGTCCCTTTACACTTGGCCATGGATGGTGTCCTCTCCTTGGAGCAGAGTTCCTGTTAGAAGACAGAAAGTGTAGAATGACATCATCCCAGGAACATGGATCCTGGATCTTCATCGAGGCAGTCAATTATATTAGGTTCTGATAGACAGTCCACCCCCCTCTTTTGAAATGATTATTGTAGTATGCCATGGGACTCTTAGAGCAGAAAGAATCATGGTGAAAACTCATCCTGCCACAGGATGCTTCTTAAAACAACAAAAAAGTTTCAAATAAACTTGGGGAAAGGAGTTTCATGCTAACCTCCTTGTTAGAATCAAAATATATTTGCAAAGTACAGGCCGCCACAAGATCTCTCTAAAAGAAAACTGCTAACCTTGTTTCATGCACCACTTACCAAACCATTTAGCCATGCAATCCCTTTTCAGTTGTAACAACCAGTAACTCTTCAAGCACAACACTCAAGAAAACGTTGATCTAATTAGGAAAGTGTTCAGATTGCACAATTTCTTTGTTTACTTAAGGGGAGAACAAAACAAAAAACAAAATAGAGACCTGGACAATCAAGGGAATTCTTCAAGTTTATCCACTGACTAAACCCAGGACTTGACCCCTTCTGCCAAAGTCTCTCTCCATTGTGTGACCTTGAGAAGTGTGACCTGGGAGAAAGGAACCTCCCCTGTTCATGCCACCAGCAAACAATAATACTCAGGAGAATAGGACATTGCTTTCCCATTGAGAAGTGAGAGTGTCACAAAACCAATCCACATACCCATTTTCCAACATAGCATGTCTCTTCTCAAAAGAGATGATGGGACCCTCTTCAGGTATCCTCACAGGTTAGGTTGGTTAGTGGGAGAGAGTGGCTGGCCCTTGGTGTCACAGGAGATGATTCTAAGAATTGATACCTGAAACCAGAACCTGCTGGATCATGGCGGTTTGACTCCTGGACTTTTGGTCTTGCTAGCCTCTGCTCTGGTCACACCTGATCAAGTGCTGTTCAGCTGTGGAGCCACAGAAAGTCAAAAGGTCAAATCCAAGCTAAGGGGTTTGACTCAGCCAAAATTGACTTAAGGAATTAAATACAAGTGTTTTCTTAAACTTTGGGTAAAAGTCGAAGCCTCCAAGTTTATGTTGTCATTTCAAATCCATGTTTATTTTTCCTCTCTAAAACCACTTTCTGAGAGTCACACAGAGTTAACACTCATTCAAGTGGCAGGACCCTTTTCTCCCTACATCCCCTCCCGCTTGATCCTGATCCGCATCTTCAATGGATTCCCCTAATTCTTTGTAACTATGCTGTCAGAGCCCCCAAATTTGTCTGAATTTTAGTTTTTTAGAACATGATACAAAAAAAAATCAGGTTAGAGTTATTGTTTAACATATTAAATGTATTTATTTAAATGGAGGATAATGCCTATGCCGCAGCTGGTACACAGGGAGGTTAGAGGACAGCTTGCTGGGGTCACCTCTTTCCTCTCTGCCACATGGGTCCTGGGGATCATTGGTGGCTTGAACCCTGGCAGAGATAAGAGTTCATTATTTTAGTGAATATACTTTAAAAACTGTGGAGACATGAAATTGACATAGATAGCATTTATAAGTAGATATGTTGTCCAAGAACCTTTTTTTTTTTTTTTTACAAAGAACTTTTGAATACTGTATAGAAGTAGTTTTTCTGCTTAAGGATTTATTGTAGAATTCCTTTAACTGAGGTCATACCAATTTCCCCTTCCTCCCTGTCTTCCTCCCTTCCTCATTCCCTCCCCCCCTCCCTCCCTCCCTAAGGAAAGCAGTTTCCTAGCTCAGGCCCAGAAAAGTGCCAGTCTGCCTTTCCAGTCTCCTCTTGGGTGATATGGCCTTCAGCCAATAGGAAGACTCTCCATAGCCTCTACAGTAGGAAGATTAGCCCCATCCCTCTTTCGAACCCTATATCCCTAGTCTGTAATCTAGGAACCCTCTGTCTTGGCTTCCCAGTCGGTGAAGTCCTAGAAATGGGGAGAGGAAATAAATGGGACAAGCACCTGCCGACACACTCTGACCAAGCCCGGGACCATGAGACCACCTAAAATCTCTGTGGAAACACATCCAGGACAGAGATCCCTTCAGATTCCCAGGAGCTGTGCTCATCTCCTCTTTCCTGTACTGAATGGAATGCAGGGAAGCGAGAAAGTCTGAATAGGGTTTAAGCCTCCTATTATCTTTATTCACTGGGTATCTTGGGGCCTGTGTTCCCAATAGCAGTCTCTCCTGACTCTTACCCACAGAAGCACTTAATCTCCTAGCCACAGATTCAGCCTCAAATGTTTCAGAGAAACCCCAGCATGAAAACTGCACCCCATCTGAATCCACACCCTTAGGAGCTGCTTCATCTGCAGGAATCCAAATAGGTATGCACTACGAATCCTCCGGGGCCGATGCTGAAAAGGGATCTAAATTCACTTCTTAACCATCCTCTCCTGTGTGCAGTGGGGAAAACTGTTTTCCAAGAGGAAAGCATCAGTGCAGAAAAGCTGCATTTACATGTCTTCTGAAGGGGACTGCCCAGTGTTCCATGCTATGATCACAGACTAAATAACCTATGAAGCTGTGAGCAGGCAAACCCCAGCAGGGCTTACCCTCTGTCCCTTATGTGGTATCGTCCTTCTCTCTTCCTTTAAACTCAAATAACTGTTAAAACAAGATGACACCAGTGTGATCTGAAGCATTTGCAGTAGTCTTGTGACACAGCAAATTTTATTCATTTATTTAGTTCCTTATTCATCGAATTTAACTCAAGTGAAATGTGTAGCTAAATGTGTAGTTAGAGTGAGTTCTAGTTCCATTTTATAATTCACTTACTAGGAACATGTAGGAGGAAAAATAATTCATGCTCTCCAGTAAATATTTAAATCGAAGAATTTTTTTGCCAAAATGAATCTGTCAAATTGACCAACTGTGAAATTATAGCTGGTCCAATCACACACTGGGAAAAGAATCCAAAAATAAGCCTGAATTGTTACAATGGTAGGATTTAAAACAGAGAACATTTTTAAAAATGATCTTGTTGCTTGGGGAATCACAAAGTTTCCATTCCTGGGTTAGGTCTCTGCTGCAGCTCTTGGGGTTTGCATGTGCTTTGTGTTCTAGTGTAGCATTATTGGGATTCAGTTCTGTTCCACGTGGTTGCCTGTGTACAGAAAATGGTGTGTGACTGTGGAAGCCATTCTCAACAACAGAGGAAGGGGACTTCTGCTTAGTGAGACTCTAGGGCTCTCTTAGCTCTCTCTGCCTCCTTGTCCCTGGGGAGATCAAAGGACCCAGAAACCACCTACATGGTGGCCCATCCATGGAACCTTCATGTGGAGGTGAGCTTGAGAAGCCCAAACTGCTGAACGTGTGACTTCCGAGCAGAGGGATTGGGATGAGAAGGAGCTTGTGAGCCTGTGGGTGAGCTATAAATAGTACTTTTCAGAAACCTCAATTCAGCAGCCACTTCCTGTACCTCCCCTGTTGTATGTTTTACTTCTAAAGGAAGGTTCCCTTTGGAAAACTCTGCTTGCCTTGGTTGTGATAAAGCTAGTGAACAGAATATGACTTATGCCTGCCCTGAATGAGTTTCTGAGTTGGTGCCCTCTTCCTTAGACCCCAGTGAGAGACAGGAGGCAGGACTGGAAGGAGAAGTACCCCAGAAGGAAGTGAGAACTCAGGAAAAATAGACCTCTGGTTTATGTGTATTGTGTGTCTGAAGATTCACTGTCTTTCTCTAATTCAGTTTTTTTCTCTAGCTGCCTTTGATTCCTATTTTCACGTGACAGAGAAGTAACTAAGCATAGACCCCCTCCATTGTCTTCTACCTATTTCCCCACTTGAATGAACATATTCATCCTCAACTTTTTGCCTTTCCTCAATATCATGTGACGTTCCCTCTGCCCTTCTCACACTGAATCTTAGTCCAGTTTCCTCATGCCTTCTGGGAACTTATATACTGAGTCATGCCCCCTTCCCTCAAATCTTCTCTTATATCCTTCTTTTATTAAAGGGCATGGATTTGGGGCATTTTCTGTAAAAAGCTGTCTATTTGGGGTCTGGGATACAACTCAGTAGAAAAGCACTTGCCTACTAGCATGGGCTAGACTCTGGATTCAATCCCAGCACCAAAAATCAAGAATGGTTTATTTCACCCTCTGTCCCAGTATCTAAAAGTTTGCATTTAAACCCCTGTGTCTGCTTGTTTCCCACTTCTTTTCACCCCTGGATATTCTCACGACCTGGCTCTTTTGAAAACTCAAGTTCCTAATGATCTCTGCATTGGAAGAAAGATGCTTGATACGTTTCCTATGCCATTCCCCCTCCTGACTCACTGGAGTCCTCAGCATTACCGGAAGTGGCTACCACCTGATCAGCCATCAGTGAGCTCATGACTATGTGGTTCAAGCAAGGAAATACCCTCCCAAAGCCACTTTCCAAACATCACTTTCTATTTTCTCTGTGAACTTTTCATAGCTCTTTCCAGCCCACACTCCAGGTCAACAAAAGTAGTTGCCCTTCTTTGCACTCTGCTCTGTTGGACTCATGGACTCCGTTGGGCTTCACTCTACCATGCCTGAGAGCTGCAAATGTGTCCCTTTTTTTGTAGTTTATCATGATGTACATGTGTATATATATATCATGGATATACTGGAGTAAATGGATAACCTAAGGTGGAAACCAGGAAAGAGTATCCATCTTCCAAGGAAAAACCTCAGTGTACACTGACTCTTCAAAACCTGAATTGCTTGTCTTCCCAAACCTGAGTGACCTCACTCGGGAGGATTGTTTCTAGCTCCAAACAATTTCACCTGCAAATTTCACAATTTCATTTTTCTTAACCACTAAATAATATTCCATTGTATAAAGGTACCATGTTTTCATTATCTGTTCATGAGCTGATATACATCTTGGCTGTTTCCAGTTTCTGACTATTATGAGTAGAACAGCAATATATGTGGATGAGCAGGCATCCCTGTAGCAAAATTTAGAGTCTTTTGGGTATATGCCCAAGAGTTTACAATTGTAGCTGGTGGTGAATCTATTTTCATTTTTTGGGGGAAACTCCACAATGATTCCCATAGTGGCTGTAACAAATTGCTTTCCCACTAGCAATGGATGAGTGTTCCCCTCTTTCTCACGGTCTCACTAGCATATACTGTTATTTGGTTTGTTAATCTTGGCCATTCTAACTAGGGTAAGATGAAATTCTAAATTAGTTTTAATCTGCAATTCCCAACAGTCTCACCCAGCTTGAAACACTGCAAGCTATAGCAATGACCTGACACTAGGGTAAGCCAACTGGTGTAATAGTGACACAAATATTATAGGATAACCAACCACTGTTTTAGAATTGAATTCAAGGTCTTCTCCATTGAACCCATACCTGATATTGTTAATGAGGCCAAGAACCTGAGACCAGACAGACCATGGGGGGGGGGGGGGACACCTACTACTATTGTTCTGCTAAATGAACATGCAATATAAAGGCCCATAATGACTTATTGTTACACCATAGATCAGACCATTTCTCAACTCCAAGCAGAGAAGTGTTTTCTTTTAGTACATGGCAATTAACACAAAGATCCACAACTAGACAGCATGCAGACAATAGGAGACTTTGGAGTACTCAGTCCTGAGTGGAATGTCCTTATCACACCCCTTTCCACAAAGCTCAGGGATCTGTCTATTCAGAAGAGGAAACTGAGAGATTGTAAGAGCCAGAGGTGGAAGATGATTTTAAGTAAACAGTATTTCCCAGACACAACAATGCTGATGCACATATGGACCCATAGAAATTGATAGCACATGTAAGACATGAATAAACTCAAGTCAAGCCAAACCTCACTATGAAGGAGCAGGAGTTGGCACAAAATTCCACCCTTAGCCAAGAAGCCATTCATAAAAGTTAGCTACTTAGAGGGTGAAAATCAGTTTTCCACAATGCAGTAAGAAGTGGTATTTAATACCAGGATAAGCATACTCCATGGAAGACGCAATGCTTAGTTATTTGGCTAACACAAATTGGACTTCATGTTTATAGTGGCTTCCTTCTTTTGTTTTTGTTTTAAGAAACGTAAACAATATAAAGCTGGGTGAGTGGGGACTCTTGGAGGAGTTGGGGAATAGAAAGAGTACAATAAAAATATACTGCATGAAATTTTCAAATAATATATTTTAAAATTATATATATTTGTGATGGCTATTCTTGGTTGTCAATTTGTCTATATCTGAAATGAACTAAAACCCAAATAGCTGGACAAAACTGTGAGGGATTTTTGTTTGTTTGTTAATTAAATCATTTGGAATAGGAAGATCTACTTTTTTTTTTTTTTTTTTTTTTGGTTTTTGGAGATAGGGTTTCTCTGTGTAGCTTTGCGCCTTTCCTGGAACTCACTTGGTAGCCCAGGCTGGCCTTGAACTCACAGAGATCTGCCTGGCTCTGCCTCCGAGTGCTGGGATTAAAGGTGTGCGCCACCACCGCCCGGCTATGGAAGACCTACTTTTAATCCGGATCTTTGAAGTAGGAAGATCCACCTTTAATACAGATTATTTTGAGGTAGGAAGATGCATCTTTAATCTGGACCCCATCTTCTTTTGGCAGTGCATATAAAGGACATGGAATAAGCGCTCTCTCTCTCTCTCTCTCTCTCTCTCTCTCTCTCTCTCTCTCTCTCTCTCTCTCTCTGCTTGCTTGCTCTCACTAGCAGGGCCATTCCTTCTCTGACATTACAGCCTACTTCTTCCAATGTATACTGAAGACCAACTGAGACATCCAGTCACATGGATTGAACAACTATGGGATTCTTGGACCTTCTGTTCATAGGCACCCATTGTTGGACTAAATGAACCATAACCTGTAAGTCATTATAATATGTCCCCTCCCTATATATATAGATTCATTCTATAAGACCTGTTCCTCAACAGAACCCTGACTAACACAATATTTATACGTGAATTGCAATCACAGTCCTTTAACTGAGTTTTAAAGAGCCTCTCATGCAGAGCAGAATGAGATTTACAGCCTTTGCATCTCAGCTTCTTGCCTATTGATAATTTCAAAACAAAAGTCAGAAATTCTATTAACAAATCAAGCATCAGTTCCTGGGGACTACAACAGACCCCTGCCCCCACCATGCCCGGCCAAACTCCTGCCCCAAGAGCCAGATAATTCTTGTCTAAATGCAAATCTCTCCACCTCTTTCTCCAGTGATCTAAATTGGGACATGACCAGTGGTGACTTCTTTAGAGTCAGGGAGGAAATAAGAAAGCTGAAAAACAGGCAATGGCTGGCAGAGAAGGCAATACAGAAAGCGACAGAGATGGAAAACTGCACAGCTTTAACTTCCCAGAGAAAGTCTGGAAGCACTGATGAATGTCTGCTCGTGGGAGGCTTTTTCCAGATAAAGCAAGAAATCTATTCTCTTTAACTTAATCCCAACAGGGAGACATCACCGAGGCTGCTTTCAACAAATGGAAAAACACTCCACCTGCCTCAAGGAAATACTGCAACATAAACAGCTACTGCGTCTCATGTGTCTTGCTAATGTGTTCTGTATACTCAAGTCCTAGGCAATCACATGGCATATTTCCTTCCAGGAGCTCAGAGCCCTTAACAGAAGGCTTAATTCTTTAGAAAGTTATTTCCTTCTCCTTCCATGAAATCTGGGTATTGAGAGGATGCCTTGAACAACACTGGCTTAAGCATCTCTACTATATGCTCTGTGGGACTGCCTTCCCTTCCAGATGCCACTTCAATGATAGCATCCCATTGGTGCATGTGGATGGAACTTGGCTGAGCTGAGCTGCACTGGAAATCCCCCACTTTCTACTGTGAGAATCTCTAGTATGTGATGATGAACACTGCAATTCGTCATTAACTCTTTGTGGCTTGACCATCAGGACTAGGAGCCAATTGATAAGGAAGGATATGAGATCTCTGGCAAATTCTATGCTATAGCCTAATGGTGCTCAAATATGGATATGCATAAGGATCACCTAAAATGTTTAAAGAAAAGGTAATAGTATAGAGAGAAGCAATGGAAGTTTTATTTAGCAAGAACAAGTGAATTATTCACATGCAGGAAAATGGATTGACCAAGAGAACAAGGGAAAGAAGCCAGAAAAGACAGGACATGAATCCATGGGTGAACACATGTGCCTCCAAGCCTGATGATGTGAGTTCAACCCCCAGAACCCACATGATGGAAAGCAAGAACTGACTCCTGAAGCTATCCTCTGACCTCCACATTTGCACTGTGGCATACATGTACACACACACACACACACACACACACACACACACACACACACACACTTCAAATGTAAAAAAAAAAAAAAAAAAAAAAAAAAAAAAGCTTTTAAGCCAGACTCAGAAAGAAAGAAAAATGTCGCTTTTTTTCTTTCATATGCAGAATCTAGTTTTAATAAGGGGGACAATTTGAAAGAGGGGGTGTAAGGGGGAGGGAGGGAATAAGAGAGGGCTGCAGGCTGGAGATGTATGATACACATGGCATTTACTCTCACATACATAATCCAGATTTAAATACAACTATATACATATATACATATAAATAAAACATGAAAGCATAAGAGGACTTTTAAAGAAAGGAAGGGGACCATTGACCAGGGGAAGAGGAAGCAAGGATGAGGGACGTGAACCTGGAAAATGTGATACACGTGTGTGCAAATGCAATGCATCCCATTGTTTTGCACATTAATTTTTAAACCAATTTTTTTTTTTTTAGTTAAAAGATTTTTAAAAGGTTTATTTAAATGGGATATTGTGCATTCTCTTTTCTGCTTCCCTGATTCAGGTCAAGGTGAGGCCCGGGAACTTTGTGTCCCCTAGCTTCAAAGCCACGCCCTCGCAGTCAGTTACATTCTCAAAGCGCTGAGCACAACCCGCCTCGTGGTCCAGGGCTGCCTGGTGCAATTAAGCTCCCACAGAGATGGTCGCTTCTTCTGTGAGCTTTGGTTTGCGGACCTTTTTTGTTTTTTCTGTACATGCGCAGTTGTTGGAGATGAAGAGCCGAACCTTGAACCGGCTCCACACCCACTCTGCCGCTATGTCATACCCCAGCCTGACACAGACAGTTCTTCACACGCTTTTGTGTCGCCTTTACTCTCCACTTCCTCTGCCTCAATACTGCCCCCCACGCCCCCATCCCCATCAAACTCCCCTACCCCCCATCCACCCCACCCCCGGCACCCACACGTGCACCATTTATTGGGATCATTTCCCAAATAAATGTTCTTGCCTCATGCTCTACTTTTTAGAAGAATTCCCCCGCCCGACCCTGGTTAACGCCCCTTAGATGGCCTTGTTCTCTTAGACGATGTGGTTAAGGGTCCTTCCTTTCTGATGCAGCAAGGAACAACAGCTAGGATTTTATTTCAGCTGTTCAAGCCAGGAGGCATCTCTGATCTGTGTTTCACGGCAGTTAGCTGCATTGTTCATTTAGACAAGAATTTGGTTTTCTGACTTCCCACCAGGGCCCCACAGGTTTCCCAAAGACCTGTTGCCACACCGGAGAGTGGCATGTTGCCTTTGGAGTTTTCACATGGACCCATAGATGCCTGTCTAGAGGCTACAACACTTTTTTTAAACTCACAGAACCTGCAGTCATGGGATGTACAAAGCCCCCAGGCATGAATCCTGAGGGTCTAAATCAGTTTCTAATTGTCTATATAGCTAAGTAAAAGATTGGCTAATGCTGGCTTTCCCCATCTTTTTGTCATGTGCATGTCCCAGACACTTTATCCGGGCCAATAGGAAATAAGAACTTTAAGAGTGTACTTCTGAGTGTATCGCCATTGTACAAGGTGAAACTCAGACTGCTCAGAATGACTGACCAGGCTGGTCGGTGGTGGCTCACACTTTTAATCCCAGCACTCGGAGGCAGAGGCAGGCGGATCTCTGTGAGTTCCAAGCCAGCTTGGTCTACAGAGTGAGTTCCCGGACAGGCACCAAAACTACACAGAGAAATCCTGTCTCGAAAAACACAAAACAAACAAACAAACAAAGAATGACTGACCAGCTTGGGAAAACAAGAGATGCTTGACTCTTGACTTTCTCTGATATCTGACAGTGGTTACCAAGACAGGTACTGCTTAAGTCATCGTTAGTCAAGTTCTTCTGTTTGTACACAAAAGTATTCGTATATGTAACGAAGGATTTGGATCCACAATATACATAACATTCCTGCAAATCAATAATAATGAGACAAACAACCTAATTAAAATTGTGAAATATTTAAGCAGTTACTCTGTAAGAGATATAAATGGCTAATACACTCTGAAAAAGATTCATGGAACTTCTAACGGAAAAATGCAAATCAAAACCACAGTGAGACGCTACTGTAGACTCACCAGAATCATAAAATCTCTTGGGAATGGCAATCTGAGTATTAGCAAGAGTAAACAGAAACCTTTACGGTGAGTAGCACTGCCATTTTTAAAGACCAATGGCATCTCCTAACCAGGTGAGACGCTGTGGGACAGCAGCAGGCAAACCAGTTAGCTTACCCAGTCCTGGTCACACTTACAATGGGTGCAAGAAGCCCTCCAGTGGAACCCAGTTTGTCTCTCCTACAGGCCCATCCTTTCGTGGGAAGCTGCCATCTCATGTCCCTTTTATCTTGTAGCAGCCCACAGATGATAACCTGGATTCAAAGGCACAGAGTGAGTAGGGTGAGTTTTGCTCATTTGGAACCCAAAATTGATTACTTGGGCTTAGCAAGGATAGGTGTAGCTATGGAGATAGTGAGTGAAAGTGTTTTATGTCAGAGCTCCTCCGGATAGTCAGGGGCTGGAGGCAAGGACTTCCATTGCTTTATGACCTCATAACTCCTCACTAAATAAATACGCACTTTATAGACTCTAAATAAATATCTGTTGGTCTGAATTGATTTTACTGTTAGCGCCTCAGAGAATAAATACTAAGATTCATAGACACCTGTACCTAGCTCTCGCTCTCCCCCTTCTCCCCTCTCTCTCTTAGTGTCTTTCACTCTCTCCCTTCTCCTCTCTTGATCTTTTCCCTCTGTCACAGCAGAAAACACACTCCAAGATGGAAGAGTAACATGAACTTGTCTTGAAGTTTTGGACAAGCCACTTAACCAAAAACTCCTTGATCCACCATGTACAAAATGAAGAGAGCAAGCATTTTCCTGCCCAAGGTGGAGACAGGACCAGTGATCACTCCAGACTTCGTCCCACTCCGGGGACCGCTAAGGCTGCAGAGAGGCCTCATTCACAGTCGCCTCCCACTTTCTTGGCTCTCCTGTGCCTTTGCGATTCTTGTTGCTTTTCCTTCTCAGGTTCTCACTCCGTTCTTCCAGCCGCCCTCATCCTTCACTTGTGCACGGCACAGCCAGCACGCCCCCTTCTCCAGGACTCATGGGGAGATGCAATCCTTCCTCCATGTTCTCAGGCAGAAAGGCTGCCCTTCTCTTCATGACATCCCCAAGAGTGTGAATTCTTTGGGAAAAATGAGAGGCTGTTTATCCAGGTATATTCACTTCTCTGTTGATTGGATAGTAATAAATGGGAGGAAGCTGATGGGCTTCCTCAAAACATAAAATTATGACACCAAAGACTAAGAGAAAAAAATTACATGCAATTCTATACAAAATTATGTGCTTTCATAATATTAAAAACAGTCTTCATTTCTGAACACCTTCCGAAACTTTATTCTTGTCCTACATAAAAGTTAAAAATAATATAAAGTATGCCATAGCTGAATAGATACAGCTGTTTTATAGGAATTGCACTTGTAAATACTTTTAAATATTTTTTTATGTATACGATTGTCTACATGTATGGTTTACACCACATGTGTGCCTGGTGCCCAAGAAAGCCAGAAGAGGATGTCAGATCCTGGAACTTAACCACTCGACCACTGAGCTATCTCTCCAGGCCCAGGAATAGCATAAGAGAAAGAATATGTAGCATTTATCTTTCTAAGTCTAGATTACTTTTCTCAGGATAATTTTTTTCTAGCTTCATCCATTTTCCTGAAATTTGTATCATTTCATTTTTCTTTATACCTGAATAAAACTGCATTATGCATATGTACCACATTTTCATAATCCATTCATCAGCTGATAGACATTTAGGCTGGTTCTTTGTCCTAGCTGGAGTCCTTTGGATTTGCCAGAAGCAGTATAGCTAGGTCAAATGATGGATATATTTCTAGATCTTTGAGGCACATCCTCACTGATTTCAAAGTTCCTGTACCAGTTTACACGTCCACCAACAGTGAGTAAGGGTTCCTCTTTCCAACATCCTCGCCAAAACTTGTCATTTGATGATGACCATTCTGAGAAAGTGAGATGAATCCCACAGTCGTTTACTTTGCATTTATCTGATGGCAAAATGATGGTAAACACTTGCTTAAATGTTCATTAGCCATTTGCATTTCTTCTGAGATTTTTTTTTTTTTTTTTTGCAGATCCATGGCCCATCTTGATTGAGTTTTTTTTTCTTGATACCTTCTTGATTTCTTTGTGCACTCTAGGTATTAATCTTCTGCCAGAAGTGTATCTAGCAAATCTTTTCTCTCATTCTGTAAGCTGCTTCTTCACTCAATTTACATTTTCTTCATTATATAGAAGTTTTTTAATTTCACAAGATACCATTTACCAATTGTTGGTTTTATTTCTTGTGCTAGCAGAACCCTGTTTGGAAAGTCCTTACCTGTGTTTATATGTCAAAGTGAACTCCTGCTTATTCTTCTGTCATTTCCAAAGTATCTGGTCTGTTGCGGTCCTTGATCCATTGGAGTTAAGATGTATGCAGGGTTTCATTCATCCAGTCTTCCTAGCATCATTTTTGAAAGGTGCTGTCTTTTTTTCCAGTTGGCATTTTTAGCATCTTTGTCAAAAGTCAGGGAGTTGTAGTTGCATGGGATCATATCTGGATCCTGTATTAAATTCCATTGACTTAGTTGATGATTTTGTTGCACTGTTACACTGTTTTTATTGCTATAATTTTCTAGGATAAGCTGGAATCTGGTATGGCGATACTCCTACCATAGTCTTTTATTCAGAACTGTTCTAGATGTCTTCAGGTTGGCTGGTTTTTTGTTCGTTTTTGTTTTTTTTGGTGTGTGTGTTTGTGTGCGTGTGCGTGTTTGTGTGTGTGTCTATGCCTGTGCCTGTGTGAATGTGCTTGCATATACATCTAAAATTATTTTGTATGTCTGTGAAGTAATGGCCCTGGGATTTTGACTGGGACTGCATTGAACTGGTAGATTGTTTTTGATGGAATGGTCAATTTTACAATGTTAATTCTTCCAATCTGTAAAGATGGAGGTCTTTCTATCTCCTAGTATCTTTCTCAGTTTCTTTCTTCAGTGTTTTAAAGTTCTCCTCATAAAATTTATTTCTTTGGTTAGGTTTATTCTCAGGCTTAGGTGGAGGTGTTGTTGTTGTTGTTGTTGTTGTTTGGGGGTGTGTGTGTATGTAAGCATGCGTGTGTATTTGACTATTTTGAAAGGGATTGTTTCCCTGAATTTTTTTCAGTATATCTGTCTTTAGCTATAAGAAAGATATTGATTTTTTGGTGCTGATTTTTTATCTTGCCACTTTCCTGAATATTTATGGTGGAATATTTAGGATATTCTATCTATATAATCATATCTGAAAACAGGGATATTTTGGCTTCTTTTCCAATTTGTATCCATTTTATTTCCATTTCTTGTCTTTTTGCTCTAGTTCAGTTACCACATACCTGTTGAATAGGAGTGGAGAGAATACATACCCTTGTCTAATTTCTGATCTCAGGGGGAATGCTTTGAGTTTTTCTCCATTTAGAATGATATTGGCTAAAGGTTTACCATAGCTTTTATTATGTTGAGCTATGCTCCCTCTATCTCTGAAGTCTCCATGACATTTATCATGAGGAGATATTGGATTTTGTCAAAAACTTTTACTGAGTCTATGGAGATGATCATGTGTTTTTCATCTTTTAGATCATTTATGCTATAAATTACATTAATTGATTTACATATGTTGAACCATCCCTGAATCTCTGGAATGATGTCATCTTGGTGATGATGAATGACATTTTATATGATCTTGAATTAAGTTTAAACACAATTTATTGAGACTTTTTGCCTCTATTCATTGGAGAGATCAATCTGTAACTTTCATTTTTGTTGTTTAACTACCTGGTTTTGGTACCAGGCTAGTACTGACTTTGTAAATAGAATTTGGAAGCAGCCTTCCACTTCTGTTTTACAGAATATTTTTTGGTAATAATAACTTTAGTTCTCCTTTGAAGATCTGGTAGAATCCTGCAGTGAATCAATCTAGTCACGGGCTTTTGTAATTGGGTGATTTTTTTAAATTATTGCTTCAATCTCATTGGCGGTTATATACCTGCTTGGAGTATTTCATCTTAGTTTGATTTTGGTAGGTCATATGCATCTTAGAAATTCATCCATTTCTCTTCAGATTTTCTACTTTAGTGAAATACAGGTTTTTAAGATATTTCCTCATAATTTTCTGAATTTCATTGGTATCTGTTGCAATGTCTCCTTTTTATCCTTAATTTTGTTAACTTTAGTCTTCTTTCTCCTTTTCACTAGTTTGACTAAGGATTTTTCAATCTTCTTCATATTTCAAGAACCAACTCTTCATTTCACTGGTTATTTGTAGGTTTTTGTTTTTGTTGTTTGTTTCCATTTAAGTATTTCTGATATTATCTTGACTATTTCTTCTTATCTAATGGTTTTAGATGTAATTTGGTCTTGCCTTTCCTAGGCCTAGCAATACATATTTTTTTAAGTTGTTTGATTGGATTCTCCCTGTTTCTTCGATATGGGAACTTACAGCTATAAACTGTCTCTTCTTAGACTGCTTTTGTTGTATCCTGTAGATTTTGATATGTTTTGTTTTTATTTTATTCAATTCTAGAAATTTTTATTTCCCTTTTTTATTCCTTCAGTCATCCATTTATCATTCAATAGTGTGTTGTTAATTTCCATGACTGCATTTTCTATTGTTGTTGATATATAGCTTTATTCCATTGTGGTTGGACAAAATACAAGGAGTTATTCCTACTTTATTATACTAAAAAAAATAGGCTAACTTTGTGTTGTAATATTTGGTTTATTTCAGAATAAGTTCCATGAGCTTCTGAGAAGAGTGTGTGATCTCTAGCAATTTTGTGAGTTGTTCTGTAGGCGTCTCATGGGTTGCTTGATATATGATGTAATCTAACTTCAATTTTTCTGTTTATTTTTTGTCTATATGACCTGTACATTGGTGAAAGTAATATATTGATGTCACCTACTATTATTGTGTTGAGGTTAGTCTGTGGCTTGGTGCCTATTAGCATTTGATTTATGAAACAAGGTCCACCCAAGTTTGGTGCATATATGTTTAGAATTGTAATGTCTTCATAACAGGTTGCCCTCCCACTTCTGACTGGAGCAAGATGTATTCTCAATGTAGTTTTGAGTAGCATTTCCCTGATGGCCACAGATGCTAAAAATGCTCTATCTTTTAAGTATAAAGAACATAGCTTAAATTTTCACCCACTTAATCCCCTGGATTGAGGGATGTGTGTGATCTCTTATTAATACTCTCTAAATTCTTCTGGTGAATTCTTCATCACTTAGCTAATTATCTTGATTCCAGTAATGCTGCCATCTGTCTGCAGGCCCATCCCTTCTCTTGTATTACCCAAGGCACTATTAAAGTAAAGCTATTGGACAATAAATGTTCAGAGATAATGGAGTAGAAGTAGTGATTATTACCCAATAGAGAACAGAAAACAACACAAATGGATCATTAGATACAACTGCTCTTTAAAAGTTGTTCAGCCGTAGTCACTGGCCAATTTGTTTTAGGTTGTTATATTTCTCCAACCTAATCTCTTTAAAACCCTCCTCTTTTGCACAATCAAGACACAATCCCCAAATAAGGAAGCTATACCATAAAAGGAACCCTTGACAAATCTGGAAAAAAAAATATAGTGAGTGAGATGGGAACCACTGTAACTGCATATAAGATGTTTGCAGTTGTTCTAGTAAGTGTGACAAAACCATATTATTTATTATGTGGGAAAATATAAGTCTTCTGGTTAGAAGAAACAGTTTGAAAAATTTCAACTCACTATATGGACAATATTTCTAAAAGGTGGAGCTGTCTAAACATATATGATTCTGACTATGAAGTCAGTTGGGTGAAAGCAAAAGATGTATGAACAGGTAACAGTTATTCTATGGGAGTAAATTGGCAAGAGTCTACAATCTCTTTCAAATTTATCATCCCTACCATATCGCCAAACAGGACAACCAAGGAACCATCTCATGTAACTTTTGAACTATTTCTGGGAACTATCAAATATAGCTTTGAGTTATGCAATCTTCAAGGGAACAGATGAGCAAATCATTGGGATAGAGAATAAAATATTTGACATTTGATTTCTTTTATCTAAAGTAGATAGAATGAGTTAAGCTTTTTAACATAAAATTACTTTATTTCATCAGTATCTTTATGCTTATATTAGAAATGTGTTTATTTTGGACCACTAAAGTACATTAATTTATTTAAAAACTGTATGTTTAGCCGGGCGGTGGTGGTGCACATCTTTAATCCCAGCACTCGGGAGGCAGAGGCAGGCGGATCTCTGTGAGTTTGAGGCCAGCCTGGTCTACAGAGTGAGTTCCAGGAAAGGCGCAAAGCTACACAAGAGAAACCCTGTCTCGAAGAACCAAAAAAAAAAAAAAAAAACTATATGTTCTTACAGTACTTCAGCCCTCTTCTTGGGAACCATCTTCAATAGGGAAATCACCATCAACAATAACAAAAAAACACACAAAGGCAAAGAAAAAATGACACTGAATATGCCATTAAAAGGGGCATGCATACAGTCTGAGAGCTAAACATAAGAAATGGATGATCCTGTTGTTTAACTCATCTGAGAGCATGTATATCAAGAGGCTCAAATATTTTGCCACTGTGAACATTTGCAAGTAGCCAGAAAAAAGCAGCTCACATTTTGTTATGGGGTTAAAAATACATTTTAATAAGTATGTGAACTCACAAATACTGAATCCAAGAGTAATGACTATCAATCACATATAATACATCAAATGGAATGGTAGTTATGAAAAATAACAGACTATGAACATGGGGTAGGAAGGGTTGGGTGATATTCAACTTGAAGGTTAGATCCCTGAATAAGGTATGAGAGTGAGTCATGTGCACATCAAAAGAAAGAGGTTTCTGAGTACCAGGAATAACAGTGAAAAGCCTAGAGTAGCAGTTCTCAACCTATGGGTCATGACCCCCTTGGGGTCACATATCAAATATCTTGCTGTAGACAAATTTCTAAATGGTCTTAATAAATAAATAAATAAATAAATAAATAAATAAATAAATAAATAAATAAATAAATAAAAACATAGAGCCAGAAATTTGGGTTAAAGCCCAAGAGAAAGATCAGAGGAACAGGACAAACTACAAACCATGAGCTAACCTCACCTCACCAACTCCACAGCTTCCAAAGAGAGCTTCTTCCTGTGTACTCACATTTATATGCCTTTTCTGTTCTGTTCTCTCATTGGCTCTCTTAGCCCAGCTACCTCACTTCCTCTTCCTACATAGCTCTGTCACTTTCTGTCTGTCTATACAGACCTTCAGACCTCTGAAGGTACTGGGATTAAAGGCTGTGTCACCATACTTGGCTCTGTTCCCTGGTGTGGCCTTGAACACACAGAGATTCTGCCTGCTAAGTGACAGGATTAAGGGTGTGTGCTGCTGCTGCTGCTGCTTGACTTCTTTGTTTACTTACAATGGTTGGCCTTTTCCCTCTGATCTCCAGGCAAACTTTATTTATTAATGCACAAATAAAATATCACCACATTTCAGCACAAATAAAGTATCACCACATCTTGCATATCAGATATATTATGATTCACAACAGTAGCAAAACTATAGTTATGAGAGAGTAATGAAATAATTTTCTGGTTGGGGGTCACCACAATATGAGGAACTGTATTAAAGGGTCACAGCATAGGAAGGTTGAGAACCACTGATCTGGTAGCACCAATTTCTAGAGGCTCTGACAGAAGTCACTGACCCATGTCCCGCCTGCCCCTCAGTGTACTCTTCACTTGTTCTTATCTAAGCACTTTCAAAGTGGGGCAGTTCTGAATGTATCATTCCACACTTTATTCTGTCTCACCAGATCTTACTTTTCAAGTATTAATTCGGATTCACCTGAGAGGATGAGGTCCATTTGTTTTTCCCTAATGAATCTATGCGATTAAGGGTAAATCTACAGTTATATTCCCATCACTACACATTTTCATTATATCAGATTCTTGCTGTTACTCATAGGGCCACTATAAATATTGTCACAGGTGTCTATATGAACTTCATGGTTTGGGGTCACCACAACGTGATGAACTATATTAAAGGTCACAGCATTAAGAAGGTGGAAAACCACTGGCCCAGAGGCAGTGGATATGTGGTGTCTTCAAGGAACATTCATTCCATGCCTGTGTGTAGGGAATGGGCTGTGGTAAGAATAGAGGCTGGAGATGCAGTGGGCAGAGAATATTAGGGACTTGTGACGGGTAGGGAATTTAACTGTGTCACTTACCCTTGTGCTGAGTGACTTGAATGCTTTCAGCAAGAGAGGGTGTCTTAGTTTAATTTCCAGTTATTACCAAAGCAACTTAAGGTTGGGGGGGGGCAGGGGGAGTGTTCTTTGGGCTTACAGTTCTGAGAGGAATGCAGTCCATCATGTTGAGGATGTCATAGAGGCAAGCAAGAACAGGAGACCAGCCAGTCACAGTGCATCAAGAGTTCAAAAGCATTGATAGAGCAGGAAGTGGGGCCATGCTCTAAAACCTCAAAGCCCGCCCTCATTGACACACTTCCTCCTGCAAGGCTCCACGCTCTAATAGTTCCATAACTTTACCAGACAACATCAGCAGTTGGGGACCTAGCGTCCAAGCACATGAGCCTATGGGTGGTATTTCACATTCAGACTACACCAGAGAGTCTATTGTATATAGATTCAGTGGGAAATAAGCTGTAGGGAGGCCAAGATGAAGGTGGGGGAAACATGGGTGCCAATGAGATTACTAACCAGAGAGGAAGGGTTGCAGCTAGGACTGGGTGCTAGCAGTAGAGATGACAAGGGTTTGATGGGGTCTCAATTCCTAAAGTCATGCCAGCAAGATCAGCTGATCGGTCCATATAATGTTACCTGTATGTATGTTTTCAGGGCTGACCACTCAGAGCTCAAATTGGTGTGCTCCTCCCTGGGACACACCTCTCCCGTTCCCGGCATTACTCTGTTGCCTTTAGTTCTCTGTGTAAGGTTGGAGCCTCACAGTCTTGTCCCCATCCAGTCTGGAATGTGCACTGCTGTCATCCCTGTTCAGCTCACGCTGGAAAATGCATATATGAATGCAATAACAATTCATGAAAAAGGAGGCAATGATTTTTGAAGGAAAGGAAGATTTTGGTCAGGGAGGAAATGCAAGGGAGAAACCTTGTAATTAAATTACAGTCTTAAAAATAAACAAAAGAGGGAGGCAAAAAAAAAAAGACTAGCTGATGGATAGAAAATAAAGAGTGAGAAAAAGAAGAACGAGGGGTAAACACTGAAGACTGATGTAGTGGACACGAGCACTTAGAAAACAGTTGTCATTTTCAGACATGCAGAAGACTCGAAGAATGGGGTGCAAAGCAAACATTTGGCTCAAGGCTTGCTGAGATTGAGATGTCTATTGAACATTCAAGTCTGGATGTTCAGCAGCCATTGACTAGATCTCTTGGGGAAGTATATATTTGGTAGTTACCATAGAGCTAAAAGCATTTAAACTCACAGGACCTGATAGGATTGCCCAGAGCAAGTATCAGAGAGACTAGAAAAGCACAGAGGACAGAGCCAAGATTGAGCGTTGGCGTTCTCCAATAGTCAGAGTCATTAAGCTCAGTAAAAGCCAGCTGAGCAGAAACTGCGAGGGAGGAGAAGTAGCCAGAGAGAGTGGGATGCTGGAGGCAAAAAGGAACATGGTTTAGGAGTAGAATATTAACTGTGTTAAATGCTGGGAAGAACTAAGATGATCCCTAAGAACTACCTACTGAGTTTGGCAAGGTGAAAGTCTCTTTCAACCTATTGAGATAGTTGATAGAAATTGTCATATTAAAGCCTAAGTAAAGTTAAGTTCAAAATGCCATGGTTGGTTGATATCCCTGGGAGGCCTGCCCTTTTCTGGAGGGAAATGGAGGAGTGGGGGGGTGAGGAAGAGACACTGAGAGGGGGGGCAGTGATCAGAATGTAATATATGAAATATATGAGAGAAGGATAAATACATTTTTTAAAAAAGAATATTGAAAAAAAATGTGAAAAGAGAAAATGGAGCAAGTGTGGACATTCACCTCTTTCAGGATTTTCTAGTACCTTAGAATGATGCAGAAGGGAAAAAACTGGAGTGATATTCCGGCATGTGTGTGCTATGGGAATAGGCACAGAGGGGGAAACCATGATGATGCCTGCAGAGGGGCAGTGTCAGTGACTTAGGTTGAGGGATGGAGCCCAGCTAATGTGTGAAGCGTGGAGACTGAGAGGGCACATGTTCCATCCATTCCTGAGAGAAGATTCTGTGCTAGTCAGTTTTGTCAAGTCGACACAAAACTACACATACCTTGGGAAAAAAAGACTCTTGGTTGAGGAATTTCTTCCAGCAGAGTGGCCTATAGCATTCCTGTAGACATTTTATTAATTGCTAATGAAGCGAATATAGGAGGGGTCGAGCCCACTGTGGGTGGTGCCATCCCTAGGCTGGTAGCCTGGGCTGTATTAGAAAAGCAGCCGAGAAAGCCATGAAAAGGTCAGTAAGCAGCGTTTTCCCATCTCTGCTTCAGAGTCTGCCTCCAGGTTCCTGCCTTGACTTCCCTCCACGAAGGGCTGTAACCTGTAAGCCAGATAAATCCCCCTTCTGCTCCAAGTTACTTCTGGTCGGTGTTTTAATCACAGCATCAGAGAAGCAAACTAGAACAGATGGTGAGTAAGTGGATAAAATGGGGGTCAGTTATGGTACTTGAAAAGGGAAGCATGAAGGTTCCTCCTTGTTATCTTGTATTAATTTTCCTCAATAAAATAAGCAGCACAGCTATTAACTAAGGGTAAGCTATAAGGAAAAGATAATAGAAATTTGAAGAATGCCAAAAATAATTATAAGACAGCATTTGGAAGAATGGGAATACAAATTAATTAGAAAAATGAAGTAGGTCTGGGACATCGCAAAAACATAATTGACAATGTGGCCTCCTTGAACTGTCCCTGCCTCTGGCCTCCTGCCCAGAGCTCTGCCTCTGCTGCCATATGGATTCTGCATGGAGCCAAACTCTGCGCTTCCCTCAACAATGATTCAAAGGTGGAATCCTGATGTGTGGAGCTTCCGAGTAAGGGAAGTCTGGAAATTCATGGCCTTTTAGCTCACTACCTGGCAGCTTTCTTAGGAGGAAGACTGCCTCCCACCAAGACTCATAAGGTAGATTGTTCCCAGTTAACAAAAGACCAAAGATATGTGTTTAGTACATGTCCTTCACAGTTACCATTCCCTCTTCCCTCCTCCCTCTTCCCTCCTCCCTCCTTCCTCTTCCCTCCTCCCTCCTTCCTCCTCGAGGCCTGCAAAGCTGCCAGCATCCTCTGTACCTTTTTATTATCTTATAAGATACTATTAAGATGTCAATTTGCAATAAATGGTTATTGATATAGATTCCACCAGAGTGAATTTACTACTCATGTTGTGATAATTTCATATTGGAAGAGGTAACTGTGAGCAATAAATTCAGTTTTTAAAATGCCAATTTTACACAAATAAAATCAATTCAAAATTGATTAACTCATAACCACTGGCATTTCCTAATAAAATATGAATGATTTAAACTGTTCTTAATCAGTATTAGAGAAGGCTTGAAGTCTTCATAGGATTTCTCATAAAACATTTTACAACTTCATGCCTCACTGTTTATGGACAGTGTGACCAAGACTTCCAAGAGCTCAGCACATACTCCAATCCATACTCTGTCATTAGGTACAGAACTCATAGGGTCAAAAGGAGACTGTAACTGGAGCTGTTCTTATACCTACTAATTTAAAGCTACATTTTATTACATATTTTATTTTATTATTACATATTATTTGTCATGGTATTTATAAAACAGAATTCTCAAAATAACAGAAAAACAATACCCTACGTATAGATCCATGTTGTATACTTTATGGAAACTCATAACCTCTTGCTGCAAATAAAACTAGCAACTTTATTTTATAGACAAGAAAACACAAAGCTTAAGAGGATAGTGTCTTGACAAAGTTATACCACTAGTTATTGATGGAGCCTAGATTCAAACTCATATATAATTCAGAACAAACTAACTCCCCTAGTTACTAACCAAGTACTACTGAATATTCAGACAACCCCCCCTCACACACACACACAAATGTACCAGTTGTCTCTATATAAGTTGGTGAAGTACATGTACTTTCAGGTTTTAACACAGAAACTTAGTATAGAGAATTAAATCTTAATTATAAGATACCAATGGTTCTTATCAGAAACCTCACTAGAAGCAAACTTACACAGAAGGAGTAGATCTGGCCTGTGCTTCCTTGGGGCTCCTAGCTGTCCAGTTCTCCAAGTATCCCGCCCTGTTTTGGTTTTCAATGACAAAAAAAGCATCTCCTACCATGGTAGTCACTCAGAATGGAAGTTCCCAAGTGTAAAATACTGATTTAACAAAAGCAAAAACAGGGAAGTAAATGGGCAGTGTACCAACAAATACTCCTCTACAGTAATTTTCTCTTCATTGTGTTCAGAAAAATCTTACTCTGGCTTCTATACAATTGCAAGCGTTAGTCCAGATGAGGGAAACCCTATGACAGAAACTGCTGATTTTGTATTCCAATAACTCTGTTTTCTCGATGCTAGTATCACACCTGAATTTCAGATTCACAGACACTTGGCGGAAAAACCCTTCTACCTATTGGGATGAAAGCACAGGTATTTGGTTGTCAGGGCTTAAACTTTTCTTTCTCGTCACTGTCTTGAGCTGGTGCCATTTTCCCACCTCTATCCCACATTCCACAACTCAGGGCACTAGGAATGTGTGTTCCTTGTTTGGAATCATCACGGCTGCCTCCTTCTTTCAAAGCTCAACTTGGTTGATACATCTACCATCAGATTAACTTCTCTTCTTCCATCCACCATTAACACACCTCTGGTCCAGACCTCCATTTTCCCATGACTTTAGCATTCGTCCCCATCCCCTTCTCTATACCATTATCCCTACCACTGTTTTGGCGATTTAAGCTTCTATGAAATGATCTCTCTAGCCATCCTCACCATTGTTACTCTTCATTGTCATGTGACATAGAAGCACCTAGGTGGCAGCACCCCTCTGGGCATAGTAATGAGGGTATTTTCAGAGAGTTAACTAAGAAAGGAAGACCCACCCTAAATGTGGGCAGCAGCATCTCATGGAGTGGCATTTGAGAATATAGAAAGAGAGAAAAAGGAGAAGCTAAGCACAAGAATTTGTACCTCTCTCTGCTGTTTGGCTGGGGACAGCTGCCTCATATTCCTGCTGCCACAGCTGTGAGCCCCTCCTGATTCCTACTGTCATGATGGCTTCCCTACCATGGTGGACTATATCTTCAAACCATGATCCAAAAGAGATCCTTTCTCACTTAAGTTGCTTCTGGGTGGGTATTTAGTAATACAAATAGTAATGAGCACACTTGGACACTCTGATTTTTAACTCCTCATTGACAATAACATTAATCCATGACGTCTTAGTTTCAAATAAATAATGCCATACCCAAGCCCTGTTCTATCTCAGAGAGTAGCTAGTAACCACGGTAGCTGCTTAATTCCAATAAAATCTAAATAAAAGTTAAAACCCAGAACGTCCATTGCATTGGTCTCGGTTCAGATGCTCATCAGCTACATGGGACTCATGGCTGTCATATGGGAAGCAGGTGTCCTGAGTAAGTTTAACTTAGCCAAAACTAACATGGGAAGAGAGTTACGCTCTCCTTCCCTTTACATATGCCAACACCCTCCCCCCAGCCACTGCCCTTTTCAATAACGTGGTAAAAGAGATCCCATCGTGTGGCAGTTTGAATGGGAAATGCCCCCACACACACCTACAGTCTTAGGCATTTAAACACTTGGTCGCCTGTTGGTAGCATTGTTTAGGGACGCTTAGGAGGTCCAGCCTTGCTGGAGGAAGTACATCAATGGTATCATCCACTTCCTTCTTTCTCTCCCAGCATCTTACTTGCAGTTGATGAAGTGAGATCTTGGCTTCTGGCTCCAGCTGCCATGCCTCCCACTATGATGGACTCATCCCCCTGGAAGAGTAAGCCAAACAAACTTTCTTCAAGTTGCCTTAGCCATGGCATTTTATCACAGCAACAACAGAAAAGTGACATGTCATTATGCCTTCTTGTTGTTTTTAGATTGGGATAGTTCTCTATAGGATGCAAAAAGGTAAATTGCACCCAAACTAATCACTAAAATAATTGCCTTGGGGATCTCATACCCTGATTTCTTTCTTGCTTTCTTAACCCTGGTGATGAGAACCTCTTTAGTAAAGGTATTAATTAGTTTATTAATATTTTGGTTTAATGCACTAATTCCCAGTCTTTTCTCAGGACTAGTGATTTGGTCTCTATCCAGTAGGAGGAATTTGAAATAAAACCAACAGCTCACATTCTGCAATTGTGCCCATAGGAAGACATTTCTTCCAAGGCCCTAAGGAAACACGGAGGTATTTTCTAGAGCATGGCTCTGTAAGTACAACCTTCAGCAGGAACTTGTAATCTGTAATTTGGGAGCAGATTGTCTTTATGTTTCAGAAGCTTCACTCCCTCAGAACATCCCAAGTTGTTAGCTGTACACCCAATTAGAGATTCAAGCTGATGAATCTTACTGTCAGCCACTAATGCCTGCAGCTAAGTGACAGGTTTCAAACCCCTCCATCCCACCCATCAAAGAACATTTCATGCTACAACCACTTTGGCATATGGTCCTACATAATACAATGAGTCTCTGTCTCTTTCTGTCTGTCTGTCTGCCCCCCCCCATGCAATCTTTCATATCAGGATTTGTTTAGTACCCTTTCACAGATAAGCCTGGAGCATTTAACAAACCATTGAAAGATTTACCATTAAACCGTCCTAAGCGTAGTCGCAAAGCTTGAAATGCAGTGTGCATTTCTGCCACTTTCAAGGACAGTAATAAAGTTGCAGCTGAGCGAAGCTGATGAGCGCTGCACGAGCCGCCTTTGTCCCTTTCCCCAAAGCAACTGCGCTCTCTTAGTTATGATGTCAGTACTCAGGGACCCAAATCTCCAAGTGTGTCAGGGCTAATCCAGTGTGCAAATAGGGTAAGCCAAATTCTTCAAAAGCCAAGAGTGAAAAGGACTTACCAAGGAATCAGAATACCAACAAGCAAAACATAAATCCTGTTTTTCAACCTATATACCTCAAGAAATGCAGAAGAAAAACCCACAAGTTGAAAGTATTGCCTTTTACATCAAATATTAAGAGCCACATATAGAGATAATTGTCCACTCTGTGGAGCATGCTTGGAGTCTTTGCCTAATAGCACCATGACATCATCAAGCCCACTAATAGCTATTTAGGGCACATCACAACTGCTGCAAAGGAAGGAGTCTGAGTGGAGTCTAAAGTCTGAGTCCCATTTTGGTCTGACATTTCTGGGCACTAATTAATATGCTGCCAGTGACTCAAGACAGGAATAAAAACATGTCCCACCATACTTATACCTACTTCACTTGCTCCATGTTGATCTTCCAGTTATTGATTTCTGGTATTTAAGTCTGACCACAGAATATGCTTTAAGACTAAAAACCTATTCACATCCTCTCTCTGTCTCTGTGTCTTTTTCTCTGTCTCTCTGTCTCTGTCTCTCTGTCTCTGTCTCTCTCTCTCTCTCCCTCTCTCTCTGACTCGCTCCATTTCCCCCTCTTCCCCCACCCCTTCTCCCACTCTTCCTCTCCCACCTCCCTTTTCCCTCCCTCCTCTTCTCCCTCTTCAGGTGTCTGTGTCTGTTTATTTCTTAGCATTATGAGATCTCAGAATACTTAAGAAAATCTATGCTCAGCGAGTAAAACCCTGATTTGATGGCAAGGCCCAGCAGAAGGGAGCTAGGGCACTGAGAGGGAGAACAGAGCAGCACACTCTGTGCTGGGGGTGGGTGGGTAGTGAATGTGAGCAGAGGGAGACAAGTGTATGATGAAGCAAGTCAAGGCCAAGAGGAGGAGGCATGGAGAAACCAACAGTGAGCAGAGAGCAAGAAACACTGAGACAGAGCTCACCTTCTCTGCCCTGTTTTTTTTTTTAATCTTAGTTATTCTAGAAACAATAAATCCCTAATTTCTACTCCACAGCCTTTGTCTCTCCAAATTTTGCACAGTTTAAACAATAGTCTATCATGCTTCTCAACCAAACCCCAATTTTTAGTTAATTGACCAAACCATCTGAGTTTGAATCTAAATGTATTAAAATCCAACTCTATCTCCTGACAAGAGAAAACTGTACCCTAGGACTTTGTGGTGTGAATGAGAAATGTCCCCCAAAGGCACATGCATTTAAACACTTAATCCACAGTTGGCAGTGCTATTTGGAAAGGCTGTGGAGCCCTTGCGGGTGGGAGCTTTGCCAGAGAAAGTGTATCACTGGGGTGGGCTTTGAGGTTTACAGCCTGGTCAGACTTCCTGTACTTTCTCTGCCTCCTGGTGTGGGTGAAATGTGATCACTTGGCCTGCCTGCTGCCCTGGCTTCCCTGTTATGAGGGAGTATACCCTCCCCACCAGCAACGGTAAACTAAAATAAACCCTTTCTTACCTAATTGCACTCGGTTGTTGTATTTTATCACAGCAACAGAAAAGTAATACAGGGTTACCCTCATTGTACCCCTTTAACTTTTCTAAATTTTTTGTTATTTATTTTTCTCTCATATATTACATCCTGACCACAGTTTCCCCTCCCTTCTCTCCTCCCAGCCACCCCCAACATCCTCTCCCCCACCCCCACCCCGATCCATTCCTTTCTGTTGAGAAAAGGGCAGGTCTCCCAGGGATACCAAACATGGCAAATCAAGTTATGATAAAACTAGGCACATCCCCTCATATTAAGGCTGGACGAGGCAACCCAATAGGAGGAAAAGGGTCCCAAAAGCAGGCAAAAGAATCAGAGACAGCCCCGGCTCCCGCTTTGAAAAGTACCACGGAAACCTCAAGTCACACAACCAGTACATAACCACAGAGGACGTAGGTCAGACCCATAAGGGCTCCTTGGTCGTCGGTTCAGCCTCTGTGAGCCCCTGTGAGCTCTGGTACTTGATGTGGGTTTTCTTGTGGTGTCTTGATCCCTGTGGCGACTACAATCTCCATCACTCTTTGCTGCAGGTTTCCTCAAGCTCCCTTGCTGGGAGTCTCTGCATCTGCTCCCTTAAGTTGCTGGATGAAGCCTCTCTAAATGATGATTATGCTAGATGCTGGTCTGGCTACCTAAGATGGCCAGTTCAGGTTCTGTTTCCCCCATTACTAGGAGTCTTCACTAGGGTCATCCTGGTGGATTCCTGGGAGTTTCCATTGCACTGGGTTTCTACCTCACCTCCAAACTGTCTGTCAATTCCAGTCACCTCTCCCAGTACTCTCTCCTTCCACTATCCAACCCCTGAATTCCTCCTGTTCCCATCCCCACCTGCTCCAAGTCTACTCATAATTCTATTTCTTCTTCCCAGAGAGATCCATGCATCCCCCCTTGAGTCATCCTTGTTACTTAGCCTTTCTGGGCCTGTGGATTGTAGCATGGTTATTCTTTACTTAACAGCTACTATCCACTTATAAGTGAGTACATACCAGGTTTGTCTTTCTGGGTCTGGCTTATCTCACTCAGGATGATTTTTTCTACTTCCATCCATTTGCCTACAAATCCATGATGTTGTTTTTTAACAGCTGGGTAATACTCCGTTGTGTAAACATAGCACATCTTCTTTATCCATTCTCCAGTTGAGGGACATCTAGGTTGTTTCCAGGTCCTGGCTCTAATGAATAAAGCTGTTATGAAAATAGTTGAGCAGTGTCCTTGTGGTTTCATTGAGCATCCTTTGGGTATATGCCCACGAGTGGTATAGCTAGGTCTTGAGGTAGCTCAATTTCCAATTTTCTGAAAAACTGCCGTATTGATTTCCAAAGTGGCTGAACAAGTTTGCGCTCCCACCAGCAATGGAGGAATATTTCCCTTACTCCACAACCTTGCCAATCTGAGCTGTCACTTATTATTTTTTTATCTTAGCCATTCAGACAGGTGTAAAGTGGAATCTCAGAGTCATTGGGATTTGCACTTTCCTAATGGCTAAGGATGTTGAATATTTCTTTAAGTGTTTCCCAGCCATTTGGATTCCTCTGTTGAGGTTCTCTGCTTAGATCTGTACCCCATTTTTTAAACTGGATTATTTGGTTTTCTGATGTCCAATTTCTTGAGTTCTTTATATATCTATGATATTAGACTTTTGTCAGATGTGGGGTTAATGAAAATCTTTTCCCATTCTGTAAGCTGCCATTTTGTTTTGTTGGTAGTGTCCTTTGGCTTACAAAAGCTTTTCAGTTTCATGAGGTCCCATTTATTAATTGTCAGTCTCTGTGCCTGTAATATTGGTGCTCTGTTCAGGAAGTTGTCTCCTGTGCCAATGCATTCAAGGCGACTCCCTACTTTCTCTTCTATCAGGTTCAATGTATCTGGATTTATGTTGAGGTCTCTGATCCACTTGGACTTGAGTTTTGCACAGAGTGATACATATATATCTATTTGCATTCTTCTACATGCTGACACCACTTAGACCAGCACCATTTCTTGAAGATGCTTACTTTTTTCCTTATATACTTCTGGCTTCTTTGTCAAAAATCAGGTGTCCATAGGTATGTGGATTTATGTCCAGGTTTTCAATTCAATTCCATTGATAAACCAGTCTGTTTTTATGCCAATACTATGAGGTTTTTATTACTACATCTCTGTAATACAGCTTGAAATCAGGAATAGTGATACCAGCTTTTATTGTACAGTATTGTTTTAGCTACCCTGGGTTTTTTGTTTTTCCATATAAAGTTGAATATTGTTCTTTCTAGGTCTGTAAAAGAATTTTGTTGAGATCTTGATGGGGATTGTGTTGAATCTGTAGATTACTTTTGGTAAGATAGCCATTTTTACTATGTTAATCCTACTAACCTATGAGCATGGGTGATCTTTCCATCTTCTGAAATCTTACTTTTCTAAATTTTGATGCTTGTACATCTTGGAGTTTCACTGACCTTGGAGAAGCCTTTCCCCTCTCTGAGACATTAGTTTCAAGAGAGTCAAGGGCACACATGTAAGCACCTATGCCCTATGCAAAATAGATAATTCATAACTCACCCCCTAGCTCCTGGGTCATCACCTCGCTCTATCTCCCTTAGGACAGACCTACATCACAATGCCATGGAAATTTGCCAAATAAGCCGTCTCTATAGCTGGATACGGTGCCTCACCTGCTCCTTCCCACAGAAAGCATAATAAAACTCTTACCTATTCTTTACCCTCACTATTCACTACTGATGTGCTGCAGTACTTCCTTGGATAGCCTGTGTGCTGTGATGTAGTTCCTTTGTCCTGGGAACTGTAAGTATCAAACTGTTTTTTGAATGGCTGTGATCTCCTGACCTGCTAGCTTCACCATAACTTAATGATAATAATGCTGACATTTAAAGTAAAAGTAAAGAATTTTTAAGTGGTATTTAGGAGTATAGTTTTTTTGTAATCTAAGAAATAACTTTGATATAGCTTGGTGTAGGTGTGCATATCTGTGTGTATCTGTGTATATGCTACTGTGTATTGCCCAAATTAACCAACCTCCCTTCTCTGAGTAATATTAAGATCACATTGATGTGTTGTAGAAAGGGTACAGAGAGAACAGACAATAGTCTCCAGATATTTGGTTTTGAATAAGACTCAAATCTAACCAGTGTTTTGACATGGGACCCACTGAAGTGTTTATCTGAAGTTCAATTTCTTTGTGGTAAAATGGGGCATCAAGCTATCACACAGTTACAGAAATTAAATGGGGTAATACATGTGAAAGTTATTCCAGGGCTTAGTTATCTAGAATGCTCAATGACACTTCAGGTATTATCTCACTGAATCAATACAACATCACAGTTTATCAGAATTAAAATCCCTAGACTGGTGTATGGGTCTGTACCAGATGAAGTGCTAGAGCTGAAAGAAGCAGACATACACCCCCATCCCTAGCCCAGAAGCTATCTCCAATTGATAACTACTTGCAAAGGAAAATTAGTTTTCTCCAAGGGAGAAACAAACTGGGGGAACAAACCATTCTTAAGTGTAGGCTGCATGCCCAGCAGGAGATGGCCAAAGAAAAGTACACTTAAGGGCATCTTTGAAGGTTCCTTGTCTCATAATATCTCATAATATTATGTCAGGGATCTTTCTTTCTTCCTTTGTTTCTTTCCTTCCTTTCTTTCTTCCTTTGTTTCTTTCATTCCTTTCTTCTTTTTAATTTCATCTTCTTTTACTTTTTTCTTTCTCCTTTTTTATCATACAGATCTGTCGTGTATATATTATGGCTTCCAGTTTTATGTTTTTAAGGAATTCCTGAGTATGCAAACATGTGGGTATCTGCATCTATAGCTGTTTCTTGTGCCATTTCTTGGACTCTTTTCATTCTGTTTGTTTGTGCTGTCCTATTCTTCTGTGTTTGGTTTTTATTTTATCTTACTATATTATATTATATTGTATCTTATTATTATCCCTTAGGAGTCTATCTGTTTTCTAATGAGAGACAGAAAAGGGGTAGATCCAGATGGGAGGGGAGGTGGGAAGGAACTGTGAGGAGTAGAGGAAGAAGATACTGTAATCAAGATATATTACATGAAAAAAATCTATTCAATAAAAGAAAAAAACTAAAGTAAAGTAAAAAAAAAATCTCAGGGTGAAGTTTAGCTAGGATGGCACTTGCCTATAATGCACAAACACTGAGAAAAAATAATTAATGGTGTTATTTTTGAGATGAGAAAATGATAGACTCAAATAGATTAAGAAACATGCACAAGAAAAGAGAGCAAAACCCAGGCAGGGGCTAAAGCCTGTGACTCTCCAAATTGCTGAGGACAAGAAAAGTAAAAGTGGTGGATGGTAACTTAGCTATGAAGAAATAATGAGAGGAACAGATCTCTGTGATGCAGCTGTCCTGTACCTTTGACTCCAGTGATCTCATAACTACATATGTGACAAGGTTTCAAAGAACGTCATCCCCCTGCCCCAATCCTAATGCAGGTAAGTGCACTGCAAACTGGAGAGGTCTGAGCAGAGTCAATGAGCTGCACCAACATTGGTTTCCAGATAGCTGTATTGCATTATAGTCATACCAGACAATATCACTGGGGAAAAGCAGATGCATTTTATACAGGGCCTCTCTGTTTAATTTCTTACTGTTTCATGTACAACTACAATGCTCTTAGAGTAAAATTTAAATAAAATTTCCTAAGAAGGAACCCAAAACCTACACTTTTAATTTGTGTGCTATAACAAAAGGAAGAGATAGCTTGTATCCGACATATATCCATGACTCACTTTAAGTAGAAACTATCTTCATCCTATCTGATCAGGCCTGCCTAGGAATGTGAGAGCCAACTGAGGGAAGTAAGCCCTTCCACAAGACACTGCAACACCTTACCTTGCCACCCACACATCCCCTAGAGACCAGGGAAGGGGACCGCTGTAGTGTCTGCCTTAGAAAATCCCTACAGATTTCCAGAAAAATCCCCTAAGGTTAATAGAAGGGAGGTAGCCACAAAGATGTTCCTTATATTTTTCCTTTTTCCTGTGGGTTGAGTTTGGACTGAGTGTAAGAGAAGTCACTGACAATACAATTATATAGCACAATATTGGGCAATTAGCCAGGGTTGTTTGGGGATGGAGACATTTTAATGGTCTGTGATTCCTTTGGCATGTGACATTGTTGTCTGTTTCAAGTGCCTCATGATTATAACAAGGGTCTTTTTTGTCTTATCATCATCTTCCTGGAAGAATCTCACATTCCTACTTCCAGGTAAGATGATGGATTAAAAGTTTCCTCCACATGACCAAGTGAAGGAGAAGTGTCAGGAGAAGAAAACAATTTACTCTTGGTAGACGTGCAAATTGGTGCAGCCACTCTGGAAATAAATGCGTAGAACTCTCAAAAACCTAAGAATAAACCAGGTGGTGGTGTCACACCCCTTTCATCTCAGCACTCAGGAGGCAGAGGCAGGCAAATCTCTGTGAGCTTGAGGCCAGCCTAGTCTACAGATGGAGTTCCATGACGGCTCCAAAGCTACATAGAGAAACCCTGTCTTGAAAAAAAAATCTACCATATGACTCAGCTACTCTTAGAGTGTCATATACCAAGAGGATTTGATATCCTAATCCACAGATACTTGCCTAGCTGGGTTCATTGCTTACTCTATCCATAATACCTAGGAAATGGAAACAATCTAAATGTCCTTCAACTGAGGAATGGGTAATGAAACTGTAGTACATGTGCACTATGGAATACTATTCAGCTCTAAAGAAAAATGAAATTCGTGGATAAATGGGTAGAACTTGAAAATATATTGAGAGAAGTAAATGAGAAAGACAAACTACATATTCCCTCTCATCTGTGGCTCCTAACTCAGATGTGAGTATACAATCTAGAGTAACAGCAGATCTTTAGGACCATGGCATGGGGAGGAAGAGCAATAGAGAAAAGATTAGAAGGATACACATAATTTGGAGGGGGAAATGGGAAAAACAGATATAAGACTTAATTAGAGAAAGGAGAGGAAAATCAATACAGAAGTCAAAGGAGGAAAAGAATAAAATAATATTAAGGATATCTGAAAAATCATATCTACTTACCTAAAATTACATATAATACATATAATATTAATTACATATAATACATATACAAATGGAATTTAATTGAAAAATTTCCACCTGGTCTGACAGTGCTTTCTCCAAGATCCTAGACTATCTCACAACAACAACAACAAATAACTGTTATCAGAATCCCCTGTTCAAATTGTTGGTCAGGGGAGTCCAAGAGACTCCTAAAATATTATAGGCTATTGCTGTTGCCCTTGGTTACCTCCAAGAAGTTAAAGGTACAGTGCTGAAGACACCATACACTTAGGACACAGAGCCCGAAATATCTGAGTTAGATCTGACCTAAAAATTCCCTCCCTAAGGACTAATTTTCAAAGTACCAGAAAGCACCATGCAAGCTTCCAAGGGAGGGAAGCAACCAATACTCTTAACTAACTGTGGCATCTATGAACTACAAACACCATCATGACAAGATAACCCTAAGGGTCAAGTGGTGGTACACATTTTTTGGCAATAACCAAGGGCTCTTTATTTGGACTTAAGACCAGCCCAGCAAGAGGGAAATAATGCCTGGTACTGGAAAGCTGGCAAACTACCTGGGGCAGGTGAGGTCGTGGATCTTGGAGGAGAATCTACAATTGTCCTAACTACTTTTGAAATATTTATCCTTATACACACATATAAGTGCAGCTCCCTCCCATCATCAGAAATGAAGAGCATTACAGAAAACCACAACTGACAAAAAAGTGAGAACAAGTGATTGTGTGGTACCCAGGTCCAACTCATACATCTACAACACAACTCCTACGCCTATGGATCAGAGAACATCATGGAAGGTGTTAGTAAAATCCACAGAAACAGGATACTTGCTGTGAGCTTGTGTCTCCTAGAAATGTTGGAAAAGCTACACTCATGAAGTCTCAATAAAATGGCTTCCTAAATAAGACCTCAGCCAGAACAACACCAACAGACACACTTGCTGTAGATGATTGATTGATAAATAAAATGCTGATTGGCCAGCAGCCAGGCAGGAAGTAAAGGCCGGACAAAGAGAGAGGTGAAGTCTGGGAAGTGGAAGGCTGAGGCAGAGAGACGCTGCCAGCTGCTGTGATGAGAAGCAGGATGTAAAGTACCAGTAAGACACAAACAATGTGGCAAGATATAGATTAATAGAAATAAGCTAATTTAAGATAAAAGAACTAGATAACAAAAAGCCTGCCAGGGCCATACAGTTTATAAGTAATATAAGCATCTGAGTGATTATTTTATAAATGGGCTGCAGGACTGTGGGGGTTTGGTAGGACCCAGAGAGAAACTCTTCAGCTACAAACACTAACATGGAAGGGAGAAATCTCATGGGATCCCACCCATAAACAAAGAACTACAAGCAACTAAGGAATGCTAAGGGCAGGAAAAATAGTCTTCCCCAGGGAAGAGGCCCTCAATTGGTTATCCAATACCAAGTGGTCAACCCTGAGATCATAGACACACAAATAATGTTATATATTTTATATAGACTGATCAGTTGTATTTACATATTTAGATATAGATAGCTGATAGATAAAGAGATAGATAGATGATAGATGATAGATGATAGATATCAATAGATGATTGATAGATGATTGATTGATAGATAGATAGATAGATAGATAGATAGATAGATAGATAGATAGATAGATGTAAACAATTAAGGAAAAAGAGGCCATGAATATGAGAGAGACAAAGCAATGAGGTACATTGGTGGGGTTGGAGAGAAGAAAGGGAAGAGGAAAATGGTGTAATTATTTTAAGTTTCTTAAAATAAATATATTTATTTATACAATTTCATATAATAAAAATTACTGAAAATAAAGAAAACAATAGTCTATTACAAAGAGAGGATGAGCTTCAGAAACTCACAAAGGAAGCAATAGGACTGTCGAAAAATTTGGAAACAGAAGAGCCACACTACAAAAGAAAGGAAGCCTAGCTGAGCTGGACACAGCCCAGCCCTATTGATGCTCAGAGAAGGAGGGCAGAGAGAAGCCTCATCCAAAAGAGAAGCCAGCAGCTCTGGTGAAGAGAGACTGGTTATCATGCCCACACAGTTCAAGTCTACCTCATTGGCAAAGACACCCACAGACTGAGGGTCAAAGAGTTTCCTCCTGTATTCTCTCTGACCTCAGCCACAGAAGCGGCCTCAGCTGTTGTGCTTTTGAAGAATTTATGCCAGGGCACAGGTAGTGTGAGTGAGCAGCAGCCTCGGCTCTTGTGCTTTTGAAGAATTTATGCCAGGGCACAGGTAGTGAGAATGAGTAGTCAAGGTTCATTTTAGCAGGTGAAAAAGCAAAAGCAGGAAGTAAATACAACCTCCATAGAGGATGGCAGTCTGAGCCAAGGGGCACTATCAAAGGATTGCCCCTAGCATTTGGACTTATAATTCCTAGTCTGACATTTCTCTACCCTTTGGCAGCCCCTAGGGTGGTTGGAAGTAGAGTAGGAGAAGGCATCCTTAAAAGCAGTCCTTACCCATGATTCATTCAGTCTGCTACAATTAACTAGATCACATACAAGAACATGAGCAAAAATGCAACTACCAATGATGTTGGTAAGTTTACAGAAGAAAGGGCAATGATACCTACTGCATGTTGGTGTGGGGGTGCCTTGTGGGAGCCAGCTGGAGCCTGTGGAGATGGGCTCCCCACCCCAAGATCTGTATCTTTCCTCTTACTAAATCAACTATTTCATACCCATCTGCACACCCTGATTTTAACCCAGACATTCTTTTTAATGCTAACATTTGTTTCCATGCTAACAAATCTATCAAGTGAACAGAAGCCAAAAGCAAGCTGGTGCAACTACTCTTCTATTTGCTAAAGTAGACTTCAGCCCAAATTAAGTCAGGATGGATAAAGAAGGCCACTACTTACTAAAGGGAACAATCATTAGGAAGATAAAACAATTGTAAATGCGTTGTATGAGTTTTGGGGCTCCCAGTTTCATAAAACAACCACTAATATGCATAAAAGGTAAGGTAGTTCTCAATATAGTATAATAAATGGGTTACTCTGACACTCCACTCTCATATAGGTCATCCAAACAAATAACAAAGACAAGAACTTCAGTTAAACTATATCATAAGTCAAATAAACTTAACAGATACACACAGAATATTCCACCTGCCAGATATGGAATGTATACTCTTATTTGCAGCTGTTAAAGAACATTGTTATCTGGGCATGATGTTGACCACTTAGACTCTCAGAAGTTATAATTACTGACAGGAGACCTGAACAACACTGGGCCCATTAACCTCTCTTCATGGAGTGGGATGGGTTTCATGAGGATCTGTGCCTTCCTAGGAATATGTAAATGCGTAATGGTTGATAGGGGTAAAGGGCTCATAAGATCCTATCCTTCCCTAAGGATAGTCAGTCAGTTAATGGTTTCTAGGACTAGGGGGATATTTTGGGTGGTATAGTGCTCCTAGGCAAATAACTTCTGTATTAGTCAGGGTTAGAGAATAACAGAACTTATAGAATAAATCTCTCGATGATAGATGATAGATAGACAGATAGATAGATAGATAGATAGATAGATAGATAGATAGATAGATAGATAGATAGATAGATAGATAGATGATAGATAGAGATAGATAGGTAGATAGATAGATAGATAGATAGATAGATAGATAGATAGATAGATAGATAGATAGATAGATAGATAGGTTTTACTAGAATGACTCACAGACTGTCTGGCCCAGCCAGTCTAACAATTGCTGCCTAAGAATGGAAGGTCCAAGAATCTAGTAGGTGTTCAGCCCATTAGGCTGGATATCTCAGCTGGTTTTCAGTATGTGCCAGGATCCAGAAGAAGTAGGCTCTAATATCTAATAAGGAATGAACTTGTTAGGAGCTGGCAAAAAGCAAAAACTTTCCTCTTTTATGCCCTTATATAGGCTTCCAGAAGAAGGCATGGCCAAGATTACAGGTGGGCCTTCCCTCCTCAAAGATTCAGATTAGAAGTGAATCTTCCCAATTCAAATTAAGCAAACATTCCCTCTATCTCTGCGTTTTAGTTAATTACAGATGTAGTCAAGTTGACAACCAAGAAAGTCACCACAGCTTGTCACCCATGCTCCTGTAAGTAACCCTTACCCATGTTCCTATAAAAGTAACCATAATTAAACTTTTTTACCTCCCCCCAAGTCAGGCCTAGGTAGAAACATTTCTTTAGTCTGTCATGGATGAACAGATGTTTGCTCATTTCCCCAGGAAATGTTTACACAACAGCCCTGTAATCATGCATGGACCCTTGTTGGGAGCTGTGCAGCTTAGTTTTGGACCAGTATATGAGTGCTTGTCCAATGGGTCTCCAGATAAGGCAAAGCCCATGGAGACAGTTTCACTTGGCAAGGACCTGTGGACTTTAGGGACAGAGCAGTATACTGCTGGGACCACACGGCTTGCACACTCTCTTCTGTCTTATAATGATTAATGATTCTCTTGGTGGTTTTAGTGTCATTTTGTCAATCATGCATTGGACAGATATGATCATTCCTGGAAACCCCATTTTTTTCTTGAATATTTTCCCCTAAAACTTTTTGGGAGCTTCTGAGGTTTCTTCTCTAGGGAAGCCAGCTGTCACTTCAGACCCCAGTAGCTGTTCTAATTCAGTGCTGACAGGATCAGAGGCAGATCATCCCTATTTCTGTAAATATGTTTTGAACAAGATTGTTGTCCTTGAAAATGTGTGCCTATGCCAATCACCTTTAGTTTTGTAAAAAAAAAAAAAAAAGGATGTACCTGACTCGATTTGTCCAAGCTAACCAAATGATAAGTGTTGTTTTTGGTTTAAAGATGTTTTGATGTAAAAGGTGGGAGAAAACATGTTTGACATATTTGTTTTTGCTGGAAGTTAATGATGGAGGATGGGAAAAACTTGTTTGTTAAGTATAGAATAAAACACGCTTGTTTTTGATGTATAAATAAAGACAGCTGGAACTATATGGGGCCAGCCACTTGTGTGAAACTCATCTGGTAGTCTGACAATTCATTTCTTCACAATGATACTCCTTTGTCTTGGGACCTGAACCCAGGCTGTGACTGGACCACAGCAGACCTCTTTAAAAATTGATCACGTTCTATTCCTCAAAGCAAGCCTTTAACAAATACAAAGATAATGATGTAACAAAACTAGAAATCAAGAGGGGAAAACCACAGAATATACACAAATGTTCAGAGTCTGAAAAATATCCACTTGAATGCACAGTAGTAGGTCACTGAAGAAATCAGGAAGGAAATTTTAAAATTCCTATAATCAAATGAAAATGAGGGCAATTTTCCAGAAGCTTTATTGAGGATACTTCTAACTGAAAAGTTTATAACTATGAGTGCTTGCACTGGAAAATAAGATTTCAAACAAATAACCTTGATGTCCTAGCAAAACAAGAAGGAGTCAAACCCCAAAGCAGCAGACCACAAGAAATAATGAAGATTATGGCAGAAATCAATAAAAAGTGACAACAAAGACAGTATGTAGACTGTATGTAGAATCAGTTCTTTGAAAATTCAAATATCATAGACATGCCTTCTTGCCAAACCAAAAGAAATAAAAAAAGATTCAAAATAATAAAATTAGAAATGAAGAGGGCAATGTCACTATAAATTCCAATGAAATGCAGAGGATAATTATGGAATACTTTGAAAACTTAAATTACAAAACGGAAAATCTAGAATAATTGTGTAAAGTCCTAGACACACATGACCTACCACATTAAATAAAAATATATAAAATAATTAAACAGACTCAGAACAAGAAGTAAGAGTGAAGGAGTAATTAAGAATCTCCTAAGAAGGAAAAGACAGGGCTAGATTAATTCACTGATGGTTTCCACCAAGCTATTAAAGAAGCTCTAAAAACTGAAGTCTTCAACCTCTTCCAATAAAACAGAAAGGGAAGGAACACTACCAAACTCATTCTCCAAAACTGGTGTCACACTAATACCAAAAGGAGATAAGGACACAACAAAGAAAGAAAAGTATAGACCAATTTCCTTAATGAACATAGAGGCAAAAAAAGGTCAAAAAATTAATTGCAAATCAATTCAAAAATAAATTAAGGTTATGCACCATGGCCAAATAGGTTTCATTGCAGAGATGCAAAAATGATTCAACATATATAAAACAATAAGAATAAGAATAGTATAAAACATAGGTCAATGGACAGAAACTACATGGTCATCTCAGTAAGATGCATTAAAAGCATTTCAGAAAGTCCAATCCCCATTCTATGATAAAAGCCCACACAGAAACTAGGAATAGAAGTATCAAACTTCAACATAATGATGAGTCTATAGCCTAGATTATACTAAATGGGGAAAAAACTGAAAATATTTTCTGTAAAGTCAGGAATAAGAAGACTGTCTAATCCTTTCTTTCTTATTCAGTATGGGGTTCAAAGTCTTAGCTAGAGCAATAAGACAAGAGAAAAAAAGAAAGATATAAACAAGAAAGAAAGAAATCAAATTATACCTGTTCTAAGGTGACATGATCTTATGCTTAAATGATCCTAAAGACTACACCTATGAAACCCTTGGATCTGATAATTTCAGCAAAGAATCAGGATGCAAAATCAATAGATGGAACTAAACAGATTTATTACATAGCAATAATAAACTTTTATAAAGAAAATCTAGAAAAATCCTATTTATGATATCTTTAAAAATTACATGAGAATAAATCTAACCGAGGAAGTAAGACTTCTACTTTGAAAAAATTAAAGTACGAAGACAACATGAGAAGACAGAAAGGCCTCCCACACTCATAGACTGATAGAACTAATACTACAGACATTACTATATTACACAAGCAACCGACATATTCAATTGAATCGCTCTCTAAATCCTATTGGAATTCTTCACAGACCTAGTCAAAATAACACTAACACTCATATGTAAACACAAAAGACACCCAATAGCCAAAACAATCACTGACAGCAAGGCTAATGCCCAATCTCATACTAAATTGCACATCCGTAAAAACAAAAATAGGATGGTACTGGTACAAAAGTAGAGAAAAACAACAGACTAGAAGAGAGTACCCAGAAACAAACCCATGCTGCCATAGCTGGACAAAGGTGTCAAGAACATACAGCCCCTTGAATCAATAGTGTTGGGAACACTGGATAGCCATCTGTAGAAGAATAAGGCCAAATCCATATATCACATCCTGCACAAAAACCAATTCCAAAAATTGGGCAGGAGACCTTAATGTAAGACCAGAAATGATGAAACTTCTCAAGGAAAACATTTCAGGACATAAGCGCAGGCAAGTACTTTTTGTAAAGGGCTCTAATATCATAGGAAATAATTCTAAGAACTGAAAATGGAAATGCACGAAATTACAATAACTCTTCACAGTCCACGGGAGCAACCAAGCTCTTTGACAACTGTACATCTGTCATGGGATTAATATGTAGACTCTAGAACTGCAAAAAATAAGCTAAAACAAACCATCCAATCAATAAATGGGCTAATTAGTTGAACAGAGATTTCTAAAGCAAGAAAGAAGAACCCAGTAAATATTTGAAAAATTCTTGAACAACCTTCCACATCAGGGACATACAAATTAAAACTGCTTTTGTATTCAGTTTTTGAGGACTAGAGAGATAGCACAGCAGTTAAGAACACTTGCTGCTCTTCTGGGGGACCCAAGTTTGGTTCCCAGCACCCATATGGCAGCTCACAACTACTGTAACTCCAGCTCTAAGGGACTCAATGCCTTCTAGCCTCTGCAGATACACACACACACACACACACACACACACACACACACACACACACAAATAATTCTTTACATTCTGTTTCTAACCAGTCAGAGTGGCTATTGTCAAGTAAACAAACAAAAACAAAACCTGGCAGAGATATGGAGTGAGAGAAACACTTATACATGGATGATGGGAAGTAAACTGATGTACCATTATTCAAATCAGTGTGGAGATTCCTCAAAACACTAAAAATATAATTACCATATGATCTAGCTACTCTACTCCTGGATGCATATTCAAAGTATACAAAGTCAGTATACAAAACATCTGTATTTATTGTTACATGTTCACAAAAGCCAAGGTATGGAGCCAGTCAGATGTCTATCAATAGATAAATGAATAAAGGAAACATATCCAATGGCATTTTATTCAGCTGCAAAGAAGAATGAAATTATGACATTTTTTTTTTGGAAAATAGATAGATCTAGAAATCATTATGTTAAGTGAAATCAGGCTCAGACAAATATTGCATGCTTTCTCTAAAATGTAAAAATCTAGATTTATACAAACATAGACTATATACATATGTAATCACACACACATATGGCATTAAAGTAGATAGTGGACTATGCGAAGGAAAGAAGACAGCTAAACAGAGGAGGAAAGGGGAATAAGAGAGAATAAAATAATATGTATGCCATGATGAAAGCAAAAGGTGGGGGAGAGGAGATGGAGGAAGAGCAAATAAGAACAAAGTATAATTTTATACACATACAAAAATGTCACAATAAAATCCATTTCTTTGTGTGCTATTCAAAAAATTGGTTAAATGGACCTTGTATTCCCTTCCTGCTCTTGTCCCTTGTTAGAAAGTTGGGACATGCACTGACTGCGCTCTTCCAGGTGGTTAAGAACAAAGCTAAGCTGATGGAGTGTGCCTTCGAACTCTGGATTTCTAGGCTGTGCCCCTTTCACATTTCAAATGCCCCCCTCACATCCTAGAATATCAAGGAACCTCACTTTGTTGCTTTCTCTTATCAGTCACTCTCTTGAAAGCCTTCATGTTCTAGCATATCAAGATTGAAAACAAAACATAGCAATGTACACTTTCTTTATGAAGTGCTTTAACACTTTTTAAGTACATGAGAGCATTTTCTGCACTTTATGAAGGTGAGATCATAGTATATGAGCACTTAAGAAACTAGCCATTGTCGACAGCATTAGGTAACAGTAAACCTGGAACTCACATTAAAACTAGGCTGCTTGACTTGTCAGTTTTCAATTAACTTCACAGCTTCTTCCTTATTTTCATACTGTATAGCATAATTCAATCTACTGTAAAATAAGTGAGCTGAAAATATAAAATAGTTCCAACATAATAGAAATGCATATGCAGTTCCATGCCACAATACTGCATAGCTAATAGCCCTGGGAGGTGGTTCTCCTCCATGCAGTCTTTTGAAAGCCATGTAGACAGAAGAGGTCACATTTAGTATATGGATGTCATTTCCTTCCAGTTAGGGAATGTAGCTAGAGTTTTTCTGGTCCTGCCTGGCCCATAGTCAGGACAAATCTCTCTAACCTGCCAGTCCCGCAGCAGTTCAGATCCATCCAAGTAAACACACAGAGACTTGTATTACTTACAGACTGTATGGCCATGGCAGGCTTCTTGCTAACTGTTCTTGTATCTTAAATTAATCCATTTCTATAAATCTATACCTTGCCACATGGTTCATGGCTTACCAGCATCTTCACATGCTGCTTGTCATGGAGGTGGCTGGCAGTGTCTCCCTGACTCAGCCTTCCACTTCCTAGAATTCTCCTTTCTTCTTGTCCTGCCTATACTTCCTGCCTGGCCACTGGCCAATCAGTGTTTTATTTATACAGAATGATATCCACAGCAAGGGAAGAAAGAAAGCCACAAATAAGTGTATGTGGAAAGCTTTTATGAGATACCAGCTATGGTTTGAATAACCAGTTATGCCCCCAGGACACTCATGTTTAGATCCTAACCCTCAATGTAATGATGTTAAAAGGTGGAGCCTTTGGAGGACAAATGAGATTAGTGTCCTTTCATGAAAGAATTTATAGAGACCCATGTCCCTTTGCCATGTAACGATACAGCAAAGAGGTACAATCTATGAAACAGGGAATGAGCCCTTGGAATCCATAGTCTGTTGATGTCTCCATAGTCCTGGCCTTGAGAACTTTAGAAATAAATTTTGGTTAAATTTATTCTCAGATTTGGATTTTCCCAAAGACATGTTCACTTTCACAAAAGATAAAATATCAAGCCAAAAGGAATTTCAGCATGATTCTAGCTGTCCACCATTCAGTGAGCAGCATTCAGGGAGCTAGGGGACCTTCCCTATGAATCCTCAGTGCTGGCAATGTCTGCCATGATACAGGGCCAACCAACCCTGTCTCCCCAGACATTCAAGCACTCAAAGAAAGACAACTGTGGCAGAACAAAGTCATGTTAGACTGAAGTCTCACCATGAATGTGTTTCTAACTTCTGAATGTAATTGAACATTTAGTTAACACTTTCTGCAATGAAATGAATTGCAGAAAGAGTCCAGAGCCAACTTCAGCCTGAGAAGTCTCATAGATTACAATGATCCCACTGAGAGATGATTGTAGGCTTAGACTTTGATATGTGTGTTGGGTCTATCCAAGATGGTAGGTAGCACCCATCCAACTCTGTAGTGTTCCCTCACTAAATGCCCAGCAATGGATGGCATGTGCACTGAGCCTTTTCTCTAATATTATAAGGAAAGGAGCTGATTTGGGCTCATTTTTATCACACCTGGGATTAAAATATATGATTAATGAAAACTGGAGAAATATTACCTTCAAATAGGTTATGTGGGAGTGTACAAAAGCTACACTTAACAGGCTTCATCACTGCTTTACCTTTCTATGCCCCCCACCCCAATCCTCATTCCTAATGATTTCTTTCATAGCTTCATTTCGTACTACAGGGAAAATATAAGCATGCTAGAAAGGTAAACCTAATATTCATGATTGCCTCACAAAGCAATGAAAAGCTCACTGAAGATTGTCTGTACAGCAACACACAGGTACTATCTAAAGAAAATGGGTCATCAAGGGCTGGCTCTGCCTCAAAATCCATCTTCGTGCATCCCAGAAAGACTCATGTCAAAGGTGGTGATGCTATTTTCCACTGTGAACCATTGACCCATTGAGAAATCAATGGAGACACACAAACAAATAAAAAGCAGCCTAGTTCTTTCTGTTCCTTGGAGAAATATAAAAGACTCAATTCACTTGCTTAGTAAATTATAAATAAGGGGACCATGGAACAATTCAATAAATATATAACAAGAAAAGCAGTGAAGAGAGAGAGAGTTGTAAGACACAGAGAAAGGGCAGAGTTATTTCTTATAACCCCTTCTTTCAACCCTTCAGAACCAACCAGCTTATTTTAAAAAGAAACAAGATTTTAACTCCATGGACGTTCGCTGGAGAGTATGTACCTGTGCAATGTGTTCTTGGGCCTCTTACAACATCCCAACATATTAGATGCATATCCTGAAGGCTCTGTACATGATCCTTATTCTGGTTCGGAACCTCAATTTTAGCATTTCCATTCAACCAGGATGTCCACTAGCTCACCAAGGAATAATGAATTTTACTTTCCCACCCCCATCAATATCATTTCTGGCCATATAACCTGACCTAGCCAATAAATGATAGGCAAATTGATATGTGTCACGTTGGATAAAGGAGCCAGCTCTACCCAAAGTACATCAGCTTCTCTGTAGCACCATGATGGATGTGTCACATGTCCAGGCTGCTCCATCCAACTGGAAGAGGAACTGAAGAGGAAAAAGAAATCACCTGGCCTATACTAGACACCTCACATGAGGGGAAAAAAATAAGCTTTTATCTTTGTAGCAACTGAGATTTGGGGATTTGTGATGCTTTGGTTGTCAATATGACTACATTAAAAGATACCAGTAAAACATTACTTGAGGATATGTCTATGGAGGTGTTTTTACTAAAGGTTGGCATTTGAATCAATAGGGGTAAGAAAGTACTGCCTTCACCCAATATGGACAGAGACTGTTCAACTGCCTTTGGGCCTGGAATGCCAGAGCACATTACCTGCCTTTGGCATCAGAACTGTGTGTTCATTGCATTCAGAATCCCAGTCTTGCACCAGCATCACCTTAACATATCATGCCTTGAGACTTGGATGGAGCCCTGTGGTTTCTTTGGCTCCTTGTCATGTGGTGGGACTTCTCATCCTCTACAATTGCATAAGCTGATTCCTATATTACCTTACCTGTCATAAGTCTGTATGTCCCATGGATTCTGTTTCTATTGAGAATTATATTTCCAGGTTGTTACTGCAGAATAACCTAACCTATTCTGAATGCTACACTCCCCTCCAAATGAAGGCTAATTCGATATAGTTTTCAATTGTTAGAAGATTTCTGCCTATGCTTCCAGCAAAAGGGGAAAGCTGCTAACCACCTGGTTTGTTACATATAATGTTCTTTTCATTTTTGTAACATCAGAAGGGTTGTCCTCATTTCATAAACAAGGGAACTCTAGCCCAAAAATCTTAAAGAATTTCTTAAGACTGACAATAAATGATTCACCTTGGAATTGAAAAGGCCTCCTGTCTAATTCTCAAGTATATATTCACCACCTCTGGATTATTCTTAATTTCATACCCTCCAGCCATAGCTACTACTCTACCCATGCTTCCTTATGATGTTTGGAGGGGCTGCAGAGATCAGGTTTGTAACAAGGAGAACCAGGGGCTGGGGGACAGCTACATGGTTAAAGTGTTTGCTGTCCAAGGGTGAGGACCTGAGTTCAGGTGCCTGGAACCCCCGCAAAGCTGGACATGGCAATGCACAGCTGTAATCCCAATGTTCCAATGACAAGGTAGGAGGGAGACGGGAATTTTCTGAAACTCCTGAGTCAGTTAGCCTGGGTAAGCAGCAGTAACGAAGGTGGGAGGAGAGGACTGATACCGAGGACTGGCGACTGTCCTCTGATCTACACACATGCACAACCTATACACGGGGCTGGTGGGGGCGGGGGAGTGGGGTAGAGAGTTTTGTAAAAGGAAAAACAAACCAGGAGTGAATGTGTCACGAAGTGAGAGGGAATACCACTCCGTGTCTCGGTGGGAAGCTTTCATCCAGGAGACTTCTGACCTGATCCCTCAGGATGGCTTGCAAACAGATGACTGTTTGGAGCATGTCTGTTATGTCCCCAAAGAAAATGTTGGTAATTAAATACAGACAAAATAATTAATGCAAACTGTACTAAAATGTAAACTAGCCTATTTCTAAGACGGGAAAGTTCCTGGTTACTTATTATAATATATACCAAGAAGCCGGGGGGTGGTGGCGGCGCACGCCTTTGATTCCAGCACTCGGGAGGCAGAGCCAGGAGGATCTCTGTGAGTTTGAGGCCAGCCTGGGCTACCAAGTGAGCTCCAGGAAAGGCGCAAAGCTACACAGAGAAACCCAAGAGCCTTGATTTCTTGCTTAAGGGGTTAAATATTTATAAACCCTTTCAAAACAAATTGTCATGCAACTGTCAGGCTGGGTTATCAAGCTCCATTGTTCTCCAAATAAACACGGGAGTGTAGCGCAGAGGAACCTATCAAGAGCCTCCCAGGGGGGAAGATTCCTCCCAGCCTTGTCCAAAGTGGGCCAGGGGCACAGTCCTCCTCCACTCTGAAGTCCTGTCTGTGTGCTCTGTCAACTCGCCAAGCCAGGCTGTGGGCAACAAGAAGAACATGGTCGCCACACTGCGACACCTCACCCTGAGGATGACAAGACTCAGAGATCTGAAGTTATTCTTGAGAGAATACCACACACTCACACACCACCCCACACACACCACCCCGTACACATTCACATATGCTGTGTGATGTTTTGATTGCATTATGACAAGAAAGTTTGTTTTGAATCAGTGGGTGGAGCTAGCCACTAGCTGACCGAAATTAACCACAGGGCTTTTGGAGGACTGAGGAAGTAGTAAGGTGGGACTTAGAGAAGATCTCAACCCTTTTGGAGGAAGGAACTAAAGAAGTAGGAAGTCACTGGTGGCTGCTCCCCTGCTTCTCTGATCTTTCAGGTTCTTACCCCTGTATCTGACTCCCATTTTTTATTGATAAAAGAATTAGATAAATGCATCACACATACACAATCACATACTCTCACATACACTCACATCACATGCACACATATACATACACACACTTAGACCACATATACACTCACACACTCACATATACTCACAAACACACTTACACACTCTTTCACATATTCACACACATTGTCACACACATGCACCCACACTCACATACTATCATTCTCATATATTCACACACACACACACACACACACACACACACACACACACACACACACACACACCACAGAAAGAAAGCTATTAAAATGTGGTGTGCCAACAAATAAATATTTATTGTTTTTCTAGAACATGAGCTCTGGGACTTTTCTGCCATATTACAAAACAGGACATTGGCCTTTTGGAAACACAATGGTCCTCCCTCTCCATGCTACCAGCACCAGCTCAGAGGCCCACAAAGCAAGTACATTGTCCTTCAGTGAGCTTCTTTCCTCTTTCTGAACCCATTCTCTCACTTCTTCAGACATCCATTTTTCATTTCCGACATTTAACAATGCCCTTTACTAACCTTATCAATGTGGCCTTCTAAATAGCTGATCTTATCCATGAACATTATAACACAGACAGATGTATGACAAAGCCTCTCTGTCTAGGAACAGCCACAGAAGCTGCTTTCATAAGCAATATGTCCACGGGCATCAGTCAACAGGTGAGGGAGAAAGGGAGAGATAAGGACCAGAGTGTCTGCCTCAGCAGTGTCTGCTTTGCCAAACGAAGAGAACTTGTCCTGAAGTCTGTCAGCTCCATGCCTGGCCACCAAAACCTATGCTGAGTAGTAAGTCTCAGATTCCCCACAGCAAGCTCTGATTTAGTCCTGGGGACACACAAGGATCATGGCAAAGCAAAACACCAGATTCCCCATGCAAAGCTCTGATTTAATCCTGGAGACACTCAAGGACCATTGCAAAGCAAAACACCACAGGCAAATTTGCTGAAAAATAAACTGGAGAGGCAGGAGTCCTGAGTTTCAGATTGCCTTTGCTTCAGACTTTGCATGCTGTTGACTTTGCATGACTTCTTGTCCCCATATCCTGGGTGTCTTCACTTTATACTCATGTCTGATAACTTTCTCTAAGAGCAGCTCTGGTGTGAAATGTCCTGATTACCCACCCTCTCTCTGATTCCCTTTTCAGGAGCTTCTTCGAAGATACTTCTCTCTAGGTTCAGTTTTCAGTATTTAATCATACTCTGGCTAGGGCTTCTCATCACCTACAGTTAGAACACCGTGCTCCTTAAAGTGAACATGTGATTCCAGAAAGTATTCTTACCTATGAGAAACATCTGCTCCTCAATATAATAAGGTGATGCTGGTTGATCACTGAGTTTGGAGTAGGACTGAATCTTACTGCAACCTCAGTGTTGTACAGAAAACCAGTGAAATAAATCTTTCTCCACTAGGTAGTTCCAGAATGTAAAGTACCCTGACTGAAGTCACTTACAAAGCCATTTGTCAAGATGGTACAACAAATTTTAATAACAGCACAATACTGGGACTTTCAGCAGCTGTCACACTAATATATGCAAAAAAGAAAGCAAGCAAAGCCCAGAGATGAGAAAAGAACAATTACACTGCTTGATAATTTTGGATCTAGTCATGCCTGATGCTAAATGAGTTTCCTTTAAAATTATAATTTATGTAAACTGGTCCTTTTTTCCCCTAACAAGTATTGGTTGACTTACTGTGCCTTAAAATAATAAATTATAACTAATAACCCCCTTTTTAAATTCTACTCCTAAGCTTATTTAACACAATCCTTTTGCTCTACATGAAGTACAAACATAACCTATCTAAAATGCCCGAAAGTTATAAAACTCAAAACAAATTTATAGTACTGACTGTACACTAAACGCAAAAAAAGACAATGCATGTATGAGTGCAGGTAAGGTGAAAAGACTTTTCATTTAGACATCTTGAATCACTAAAAGAATTCTAGAAGACTTTTCCAAAACACAAACACAAAATGACCATATTTCCTGATCTTCAAACACTCTCCTGGGGCGAGCAAAGACCACTGTTTAAAGTTTAAATTGTTTAAGTTCACAAGCTTCAACACACACACACACACACACACACACACACACACACACACACACACACACCAGATATGCAATGTCATCCCATTCTCCCCAGATAGTCAATACATGACCAGTCAGAGTTGGAGGTCAGTAGCGATGTTGCTAAGTCCTGTGTGTTTTTTGTTATCATGTATTCACTGAGCACAAATGCACAGACACAATACTCAGAGCTGGTTGTTCTTAATAGTAATAAAATTATACAAGGGAAGTAGGACTGTCTTTTGGAGAAATGAGAAGGAAGGTATTAGTTTAAAGTATGGCATTTAAAGCCTCTATTTTTCATTCCCTTTAAAGTATTTCTTTTTCATTCAGGATAAAATGAATTTAAAGTCACATTTTTATGACTGAGTAGAAATAATTTATCTAGAAACAACAGATTTCATTATTTGAGGATAATTTCTGTACAGTGATACTAAAAATGACAGAAAATTTGGTAAAATGACAAGCAACTTAAAAGTTATGCCCAACCAAAACAGAGAGAAAGTTCCAATTTGGAGCTACGATTTCACTGTTCTCAATTTTCAATAAATTTTATGGAAAGAATTGGATAGAACACTGAGCTACAGTTGAAAAGATTTAAGGTTTCATTTATCTCTGCCAATGATTACCTCTATGACGTCAAAAAACACATTCAGTGTCCCCAGAAACCATTTGTGATGATCTGCTACAGCTAAGTCTATCCTTATGAGAATAAGAAAACTAATCCGGGTTATGAAGAATGTCTCAAATTTAAAGAAATTATGAGTTGGACAGTAGTGTATTAATGACAAGTATATTGACAATGATTTTGTTAAGATTAAAATAAAGTCTATTAGTGAGTACTTATATACCAAGCATGCATATGTATTAATTATAACTGTCAAAATTACAAATAAATATTATGATCACTGTTTAAAGATCTAGAAATTGATAAACATAGAATCTAATAGATTTATAAACATTACACAAATATTCAAGGTTGGAGTCAGCTTTCAAACAGATCTAATTCAAAATCAGGGGGCTCCTTTTACTCTGTTATTTGCTATATGAAATTCCAGTGAAGTGTAGAAGAGTACTTTGGGGCTCTATAACGTGAATGTTCTGAGGATTGTGTGGAAAACTATGATGAAGATGGAAGTGTCATCTATACTGGGATCATAGCCAGTAGGTGGGCAAACAATCAGCAACTGTATTTTCTAGCAATTCCACTTGCTTCAAGATAGAGCTGACAATCTGTCTCTCCAATGGGATGTGAAAGGAGTGGACTTCTAGTCCATGGTTTTGAAATATGGAAGGGATTGTTATGCATCCTTTCTTGAGACCCCACAGCAAAGAATTCCAAGCCCATAAAATAGGTGATCACTTGAGGAGCTTAGATCCCTAAGGCAAAAAAAAAAAAAAAATTAAAAAAAAAAGATGTTTAGCCTTCTGCTGAGAATACTTAGGCTAAATGATGATGTTTGTGACAAAAGAATTCTCACTATGTAAGACATGGACATTCTCGGTATACTGAAATGGGAAATCAATCTACCCTATCCCATGTTGGCAATGTGTCTTTGACATGGGTTTTTGAGAGTAAGAGGATATTTCACAGTTGTGTATAACCCAAGGATCTAAGATGGTAGACACTCACAGCCATCAAAGATTTACCTGGGGCAGTGGTTCCAAGGGCATTGTCCCCATCAATGAAAATAAAAGACATGGATTCTTCTAGGAGTATGTAAAGTGGAAGTATGATTTCTCAAGAATTATTATAGAAAAGTAAAAAATCAAGGAAAAGGGATAGAAACTCTTGGGAGTTGGGAAAGGCTTCTGAGAAAAGGCCAGTGAAAGTCCTTTGTCTCAGGGTTTTTACAAGGGGATGACAGAAACTAGACAGGCTGAGGTAATCCAACCATGGAGATGATCATGAACTACCCAACCAGTCAGGGATGGTTAACTTTAGCCATCTCTGACTCTAGTTTTGTTATCTATTGACCTTGTCTGTCTGGTAAATGTTAGCCACTTGGCCAGTTCTATCACCTTTGGACCCTGTGGGTGTCTTGCTAACTATTAATTATGTTAAGCTCTCTGGCTTTATGGGGTGCTGACCTTGACTATCTGATAGTCATTAGCTACTGGCTAGATTTGCTACCTCTGACCTTTGCAGATATCCCGAATGCTATTACCTATACCAGGCTCTCTTTGTTCTCACATCTACCAATAATTAGCTCTAGTTTTCTTGGTTATCGCTATCTATAAGATGGTCTGGGTTATGTTTCCTTAAGTGGGGAAGACTCAATAGAAGCCATCCTTACTTATAGCAATCAATCATAATTAGCAGCACTGTATTAAAAAACAGACTATGTAACAAGCATGTTTCCCAACAGGGAGAGGTCTCAGGGAAGCTAGCCAGCTGACTGACTCATCACTGCTACCCTTGTTTCTTAGAACCTGTTTGTCTCTAATCAAGTCTGCTTGGTTGTCTCCTATCAAGTTGCAAATACCACTATCTCTTATCATTAGTGCTTCTGCTTCACTGTGTTAACCCTCACATCCCCTTACTGCTTCACTGTGTTAACCCTCACATCCCCTTACTGCTTCACTGTGTTAACCCTCACACCCCCTCACTACCTTAGCTTCCATCCCTACTGTAGCATATGTGGGGAACTTGTAATTCCCACCATGGGCCCCCTTCCCTACCGCTTGCTATGACTCCTGACTCTTCTTGATAACTCTGAACAACACACTCCCTATAGCTACACATACCAGTTTTGAATTATTGCTCTAACACATGAAGCTGATCATGCCTTTGGCTCAGTCTTTTGCTTGACTTTTAAGGCTATCCTATCCTCATGCAAAAAAAAAAAAAATGGAAGTAGAACCAGCATTGTAGTAAAACATTTGACTAGCCTAGTCGCTGTATTGGTTTCTTGGAGATGTTGTAACTGCCACATAATGGGTGATTTAAGAAAAGAAGTTGATTCTCTAACAATTCTGGAGGCCAGAAGTCTGGGGTTAGGAATAATTTATTCCATGTCTTTCTCTAACTTCTGGTAGTCCACAGCAACAGTTGGTATCCCTTAGCTAGAAAGCATGTGATTACAACCTTTGTCTCTGTCCTCATATGGCCTTCCTCCCTAAGGATTTTTGTCCAGATTCCCCTTTTCATAGAGGGATACTCATCAGTCATATTGGATTTCAGGCCCATCCTAATCAAATATAACCTTAACTTGGTTAAATCTCCAAATACTGTATCCTCAAATAAGGTCACATTCACAGAAACAAGGGCTAAAACATCTATAGACATTTGGAGAAACAGTTCCACCTCCAACAGCTACTAAGGCATACGTCCCATTTTGTAGTTTCCTAAACCTGGTGTCCTCTAGCCTAATCTAAAAGTGGAGTTTAGACTTAGTCTCTTGCACATGGCTCCTAGGCTGCTTCTCTCTTACATTCTCACTGGAATTGGAGTTCTGCCTCAGCATCTCCAAATGAGAGCAGCCCTTCCTATCTATCCCAAGACCCCCTAGGTACAGATTCCCTTCATCTCTAGATATCAGCCTGCTGCTTACTGTGGTGTGACCACTTGAGACTGACACCCCACTCATCTACCCATAGCTACTATGGCTAATGGACAGGATTTCCAGTTTAATAAACTATCCCTATGGCCACCCATCTTAGAGAACAGTTTCCCATTCAAGAAAAAAAAAAAATGTCTTTCTGATATGAGGAAGAAGTCAGTATACACAGGAGATTCTAGGCCCAGGAAGGTGTGAACAGCTGGCAAAAGATATCCAGCAGAGCCTAGGACTTGCTACCAGAACAGAAAGTATTATGTAGACACCAGAGTTTGTGTCTGGGTAATTGCCATGAAGCCACAGGATCTGGCACTAGTACTGTATATATAATTACTAGAGGCCCAAGCAGGCTGTGTTCTGAAACCCAAGAGGTCCAGCTCGGACATGAGATAGGCAGGTAGCTATGGAAGTGGTTGTCTGTGCTTTACCCCTAAAGCACCACCCCTAGTAGGCAGCAGGTAACTGCTAGGTACCTGGCCCCCCAGGGTGTGGCCAAGCAGGGGACCCCTTAAGACCTGGAATGCATACATGTTCACTCTCTTGGCTACCTCATGATCTTGGATGCTGGATGCTGGTACTGCAGACCAAGTCAGAGTTCTCCAGAGAACCGTGTTAAACCGGACCTTACCTCTCCTGGATCCTGTAACTAACTCCCTTTGCTTGTTGTAAGTTAACTCAAAATAAACTCCTTTTGACTATCAGATAAACTACGTGGAATTGCCTCATTAATTGCTACTTTAGGTATCGGTGTTAATATTGAGAAAGAGCTTGGGAGTATAGGAACAGTATAAGTCACCAATTTAGATTTCCATACCCAGTCATATCCTGGTAAATCTGGTATGAAGTTAGTTTCCTGTTCAACTTCTCATGTCCTTATATTTGGAGAAGAAATACATACATTCCAAATGACAGGCAGCTCAAGCCCAGGGAAAAGACATGCATGTGAAAGATGTCTATTAAAACAGATCCAACTTGGAGTTAACTTAGAGATTATCTTCAACCTCCTTATTAAACAAATAAAGGACCTACTTCCACTTGTCTATTATAAGCCAGGAAGAGAGATGTCAGAAACAGAGATGACAAGAAAGGAGAGAGAGAGAGAGAGAGAGAGAGAGAGAGAGAGAGAGAGAGAGAGAGAGAGAGAGAGAGAGAGAGAGAAGTCACCTTCCTGCATAGGAACAACACACAGACAGAACCTCAGAGTCACGATTTGTTCTCACTTTGGAATGCCCAGGTCCAGGTATCTAGGATGAATGAAGCTAACTCCTCTCTAGCTTCTACTAGCAGTTGGCCTGAGTGCACCCTCCACACAGTCTATGGAATCACCATCCCCAAACTGTTAGAAAGCCATTTAAAACTATGACTCAATTAACAATAACAACAAGCAAAAGACCTGTGGCCTGATTGGCCCAGATGCCTCCAAACTCAGTACTGCTTTCCAAGATGCGCTCAAGGCAGGAGAATGCCCCAAATAAGGGGAACAGGCCATACTCAGGAGCTGAGCTGTAATCACGGAACTCCATTCATTAGCCAGCCCAACCCTGAGGACTGTCAGAGCCAAGGAATTATGAGGCTCCAATCTGTGCCCCTGTCCTGTTTAATCAAGCACTGGGATAAGGTTGTGAGATTCTCCATCACAGTGGGGGCTCTAGCTGCCTGCCAAATCCTTCTTGTGGGGAGCATTTGCAAAAAGAAAAAGGCAAACCAAGGAAACAAAACCCAGCACACTGTGTCAGTACAACAGTGCACAACCACTTGTCAATGAGGGCTGCTTTTCAGAGGGAGAATGAGGGGGTATGCCAAGTCCGGCTCTTGGAGCCCCTGAAGCAACCTGCCACCTCCTCTTGAAAGAGATGTGGCATTCCCACAGTCCATATGCTTTGCACAACCGTGTTTATTGCTGCACTATTCACGATAGCTGAAAAACGCAACCAGTCTAGTTCTCCTTTAGTAGATGAATGGATGTGGGAAATACGGTATACTCACACAATGAAATTATTTTCATCTGTAAAGAAAACTGAAATCAGGGCATTTGCATGAAAATGAATGAAACTGGAAATCCTTATGTTAAGCCAAATATGCTAACTCAGAAACACAAACAAGTTTGGGGTTTCCCTCATAGGCAGAACCTGAATTTAACGTTATAAGATCTGGGGAGATGGCCCAGTGGCTAAAGTGCTTGCCATACAAGTTTGAGGACCAGAGTTTAGATCCCTAGGAACCATGTAAAGACTGGGTAGGTCTGGTGGTTCAGCTGTAATTCTAGCCTTGGAAGATAGAGACAATACAAGCTGGCTAGCAAGACTAGCCATATCAATGAGATCTTGATTAGATTGAGAGCCCCTGACTCAATGAATAAGGATGCTTCCATACATTAACCTTGGGCTCACACATACACACACACATACACACACACACACACACACACACACACACACACACACACACAAAACACATCTATACATGTGCATGCGTGCACACACACATATAAACATGTACACCATACACACAAAAATGGAAAAAGGAAAATAAATAAATAAAAATAGAACTACATATGTTCTGTGCACATGTGTATGTGTGCATACAGGTTATAAAACAAGAAAGATCATGAGAATGAAGAAAGCGGTCTTAAGGTAGGGTTGAGCAGAGGGGGAGGTACTAGGAAAGAAGTCAATGAGAGACATTACTTTGTGTGTTAACTTAAAACTAATTTTTAAAAAGAGAGCTGTGATCATCAAACATGGCAGACCGCTCCAGGAGGCATAACTAGACAAAGGCTTCATATGCACCCCACCCTGTCTGCATAAGATGGACTCTCCAAATGCTGACTTCCTGTCATGTGACCAACAACCCTGCATTCAATGACATACAGTTTCCAGATGACAATGATTGAAGCCAGTCACTCTCTGGGTCTCTGGTTCCATCTTTAACAAATACTGTTCCCAGAATTTTTGCTAAAGTGGGTAGCAGGATCAGAGAACCTATAAAATGAGCCTTGGCATCAAGTTCAGCCCTCAAATTTCTGAGAAGAGAAAACCAAAATACTATCTTGAGTGTTAGATGTATGTGTAAAGTATATTATACTATATATCATGTTAAAGCCACGACTGTGAAATAGTAGCAGAGATACAAAAGTGGGTTGCTAACACTACCTTATGATCTCTGGCCATAAATGGAAAATACTGTGACAGTTGGAAATGATTTGTCACCTACAGGTTCATGTAATAGAAACTTGGTTCCCCATGATGGAGCAATCTCTAAGAGGCAGAGCTAGTAAAAGCTAGGTTCGATCTCCCTCTTCGTGAACAGATTAATGGCAGTCCTGTGGTATGGGTTTGGGTTGCGTTCACTGGAGCAGGGATGTTCTAAAAAGAGCAAGTCTGGCTACTCCCTGGTCTGTTTCTTTGTTCATACTCATACCACTTCTGTACACGGCAGGCCTCCTTTACACTTTTTGGCCATGTTGTGACTCAGCCAAGGGTCCTTCAGAAATCTCATGATTTGGAGTCTTCCAACCAACAGAATCATGATTTCTTTATAAAGTTCCTGGCCTCAGATGTTTCATTATGTACCTCCAAACAGATTAACACAGGTATAATATTCAGTTTTCTAGGGCTGCCTGGTGAAGTACCCTAAGCAGGACTTCTCAGAATAACAGAAATGTGTTACTTTGTAGTTCTAGAGGCTTAAGATTTAAGAGAAAAAAAAAAGGTGGCCTCAAGATTGTTTCTAAGGTCTGTGAGGGATAATCTGTCCTTTGCCTCTCCCCACACATTCTGGTGACAGCAGTCAGCCCTTTCTCACTGGATTTGACCAATCCCTGTATCCATGGTCACTTTGTATTCCTCCGTGTCTCTTCATTTGACTCTCCCTCTGGGTATGACTCTCCTCCCTTCACACCAGAACAGCAACTTCATTGGATTTAGAATCCCAGCCTCATCAAATGTGACCTCATTTGCACTAGATTACATCTGCAAAGATCCTAGTTTCCAATAAGCAGACATTCATGGAAAGCACAGGTCAAGATATCAGCATATCTTTTGGGGGACAAAGTTGAACCTATTGTCTACAATGATATCTTTTTTTTTTTGTCTACTTATTCTTGAGGATAACAGAATGTAAAGAGTTTTGAAAGGGACAGGTTATACACAGATGCTTAAACTATGTATAAAACTTATTTCAAAATGCTTTAATACCTATTTTCCTCAAAAAGAAGAAATAAGGCCCTCTCCAGAATCTCTGTTATTTCTTCTGAAACCCAAGTTGTGCAAATTCCATGACCAGCTGTGTCAGGAGAACAGCTCTCCTGAGGTCAAGTGCAAACATCACATATCTCCAAACTCCCAGCAATCACAATTCTTCTCTACCCCACCCCCACCCAGTGGGGTGAGCATACTCCGTGTGTGTCTCTGTCTGACTGTCTGTGTGTGTGTGTGTTTGCAATAATGGAGAGACATCTAAAGAAGCTGGAAGTAAATTTTGTATCTTAACAACTTGAAAAGATGGAATATCCTAGCCACCATACTCTTGTAACATCTCATCCTGAACCCTAAATCTGAGTCCCATCTTTCCTTTAGCATCACAACCCCCCATGAAGCTTTTATGCTAAATTCGCTGAATCTCAAAGGCCACCTACCTCACTCAAGATAACCCAAAGTTCCACTTCCCAAAGCATAACTCAAATGTTTGTAGAATGCCCATTGTTAATATTTAGAGTTCTTTCTCATGTTTCAATCTTGAAGAAAGCTAGAAATTCCAAGAGATGTCACTGGAAATGTGAGATTGGGCTAATTTCTGGGTCTAAAGTGCTGTAAAAAATCTACAAAGAGCTTATGCCCAGGAGAAGATCAAACGGAGATCTTGTGAATTGTTTGGCGAGTCTAGGAACTATGAGCTTTGTGTTTTAGCTTACAGCTTTAGTGGTCACACAATGAAGCCTTTCTTAGATGGAGTAAAATCTAAGATCGGTTCTCTGTCATTTCCCAGAGTGAAACAAGAGCTGGAGCATCCAGTTTAATTGAAAGACCAAGAAACTACATGGAACACCTAATTCATATGTACAGACCAACAGGCAACCAGCATCCCTGTCGCATGAAAACTGTAAAAGTGATAACAGCAACCTGGGATTTGCTTCTCCCCTTCAGGGTTTCAGAATGGTATCACAGGAGACATATTTTGACCTTGAAACAAAGAGTTTGGATATATAATTAGGGTCTATCATTGAAGTCATTATACTCGGTCACCTGACAAACAGGCCAGACTCATGCAGAGTTTGTTCCTGTGTGTTCAAAATGGATAGATTCTCAAATCCACAGAACTTGCAGCCACCTCATTAGATGGAACATTGTAGTTAAAAGACTGCTGTGTGTGGCCAACCACAAGGGTCAGCACCTGTGGATAACAGAGCCAGGAAGATCAGGCTTCAGGATCAGAGGCATTTGGACTGTTGCTCATGTTATTTGGCGAATAATGTACTAACGTGCTTCTCTGGAAATAGCCAATTTTTTTCATTTTCCCAGTGGGCCATCTCATGGAGGCATAAGACATTAAAATGCCAACAAAGGAAGATGGACCATGAAAAATGAGAAGTGAGAGGAAGAGTGAGCCGGTCCTTCAGCACCACATCATTTCCTCAGGTAGCACATCCATTCAGAATGGCAGAAAGGTCCTCTCTGCAGTTCTGTGAGAGCCAAGGGAGCTTCTGTCACACGTGACTCAAAATTTCTGGGATGATGTCCTCTGACACTGGAAAAAAAATCCCCCCATAAAATTAAAAAGTGCTATTGACTCCTTTCAAAAATCATTTCATCCAGCTGGCTGATCTGAGTCTTTCTCTGTGATCTGTGAAGAGGCATTGGAGCCTGTCCATTCACCCTGCCAGGCACAAGGCTTTGCAAATGAGCCTGTTGCATGACCTGACTTTGTATAGCCCAGGCCAACAGAGACACTGTGTAAGGCAAATGGCTTCGTGATCGCTATTCTATGTCACCTTGCTTAAATCTCAGAATGAGTACATTTTACAATCTCAATAATCTACCTCACATTTACTATACATCTAGCCCAGACACCTTTGATAATGAATGAATACCAACTGCTGAATACTGGACAAAGGAAAATAGCCTTCATGAGCCTTCAGACTGCTGGCCGTTGAAAAACGCTATAGTTCTTTCGTTTTTCCAACTGACAGTCTCCCTAAGCAAATGATGTTCATTTCCCAGGTTTCTAAACCACTTACATTAGCTTTGTGGGGCCCGCTTCCTTTCATAAAACACAATAGCCACCTGAGATCTGCAATATTTGCCTTGGAAATGCTTTCACCCGGCTCCTCGTGACTGGCCATTTGCAGTGTTGTAAAGTGGAACAAAAACCACAGCAGGAGTGAAGTCAGCTTTGACACTGAAGGTATGGATTTGCATGTGGGGTTTTTCACCTGCTGTCTAGTGAACCTAGATTGGCCACTTATCAGCTCTCTGAGCCTCTGTTTCCTCACTGTAATCTAAGAATAATAACAAGCTTCACTTATAGGTTTACTAGGAAAGTTAAGTGAGAAAATTAAAAACATTATTTACTAAACAGCAGTTGTGTGCCAGGCACAGTTTTTACTGATAGAATACATTCAGCAAACCAGATAAAATTGTCTAGTCCACAATGAGATTACTTTTTAATGATAGAAGCTCTGTAACAAACTACAAATATACTAAATAAACTTAGATTAAATGCTAGAACGATGAAACTAGAAACCACAGGACCAACATTTTGCAATACCCTCCTCTTATTTTTCTTCTCATTTTATTTCCTTCTCTCACTTCCTGTTCCCAAAGTTCTCACCTCTCCATTAATGAACAATCCATAAATAATTAATGAACAAATGAATGGCATTCATTTGTTCAGCAAATGTTATATAATTATTAGTTATATCCAAGGTTCTGAAAACATAATAAAACAAGATCAGCCATGTTCTTAAACTAAAAATCTAACAATTCAGCAAAGAGATTGGTTCATAAACAAATGCCATGCCACAGAACAAGAGACATAAATGAGAAAAAATGCACAGCTATCCATGTGGCCCAGAAAGTAGGCTGGGCTTCAGATTAAGAAATTCTATTAGCTGCTTTTCTATTGTTGTGATAAAATACCATGGCCTAGGCAATTTAAAGAAGAAAGTGTTTATTGGGGCTTGTAGTTCCAGCAGGACAAGAGTTTATCACGGCATGGTGGCAGGCATGACAGGTAGAGTAGAAAGCTGAGGTCGCACATCTTGAACCACAGACAGGAAACCAAGAGAACACACTGAAAGTGGTCTGAGGCTTTGAACCCTAAAAGCCCAATCCTAGCGACATACTTCCTTCTTCAAGGCAAAGCCTCCTAAGACTGGGCACACAGCACCACCAACTGGGGGTTAAATATTCTAACATTTGAGACTACAGGGAACATTCTCATCCAAACCACCACAAGAAGGACCGTTAATCTAGTAGAGCAGAGTTAAAGGGGTATGTCAACTGGTGGAAACTTAGTAAAGACAAAATAGAGTAAAAATGTGGATGCCATGCAAGAAACTACAAGAATATGAAAGAAAGGCTCTCCAAAGGGACCACAAGCAGTTGAAGATGCTGAGAGGAATAAGAATAGCAGAATCTGGCAGACCCTGCAGAATGACTGGGAGGCAAGGACCAGTCCGTGACAGCTGGAAAAGATAGTTACAGAAGCCACCAGCTTCATAGCAATTGGTGAGAGGAGTGTGGTGGTATTGTGTTCCCCAAAATATTGTGCACCCTAATAAATTTATCTGGGGTCAGAGACAGAACAGCCACAATATTAAACATAAAGGATAGGCAGTGGTAGCACACATCTTTAATCCCAGCATTCCAGAGGCAGAAATCCCTCTGGATCTCTGTGAGTTCAAGGCCACATTGGAAACAGCCAGGCATGGTGACTCACGCCTTTAATCCCAAGAAGTGAGCCTTTAATCCCAGGGAGTAATAGCACATGGCAGAAAGGTATATAAGGTGTGAAGACCAGGAACTAGAAGCATTTGGCTGGTTAAGCATTCAGGCTTTTGAGCAGCAATTCAGCTGAAATTCATTCTGGATGAGGACTCATAGAGTCTGAGGAAAAAGAACCAGCTGAGGAACTGGCGAGGTGAGGTAGCTGTGGCCTGTTCTGCTTCTCTGATTTTCCAGCATTCACCCCAATAACTCAGGTTTGATTTTATTAATAAGAACTTTTTAAGATTCCTGCTACAGAGGAGAGTTCAAGAAGTGTGTGTAGGATCAAAATGGGGAGAATATGAAACTTAAACCCCTGAGCATGTATAGACTGAATCAAATCAGATACATGGTTATCCCTGATGGGTAGTTGAATGCCATGTAGAATAAACACAAAGTGGATTACTAAGGTTATAATAATGTTTGTGTATTTGTGCTTTTTTTTAAGAGAAAAAAGAGCATGAAGTTGGGTGAGGGAGAATCTGGAAGGAGTTGGGATGGGGGAGAATATAATAAAAATACACTTGTGAAATTCATAAAAAGTAAAAAAAAAAAGTAAAAAATTAAAACCTTCTTGGGTCATAATATTGACAGTAAAATATCCATGTGTTTATCAGAAAATGGCTACTTTTTAAATGACAAAATGCAGATGTTGTTAATGAAAAAAGTGTCATGTCAAGAGAGTCAGGAAATGACATAATAGGAAGAGATGGAATCATGGTAGGAACAGTTATCAGAAAACTGCCTAAGATTAATAGTTAATTAATTAATAGTATGCTTTAGACATGGATGATCTCTGATGCTCTCCAGTAGTAGTGATGGTGGAAACTTATTTTAGTAAAATTAAAATAGAATAAAATATAGATGTTATGCAAGAGACTGTTTATAAGAATTTGACTATGAAAGAAGGGGAGAGTATGTTCTCCCAGGTAGATTACCAAACACAGTGATAGTTTTTAAAACCAAAGAGGTCTGAGTATATTCACAGATGATGATGAAGAGGAGGAGTTAAAAAGGTAATAAAACAAGAAACTGATAAAAAGACAGAACTGAAAGTCTGCTCTTCACGAACCCTGCATTGTCTGTGGTACCAACTCTGAACACACCTTTCCACTTCTGCCAAGCCCTATCTTGAGTCCTATGATTTTGCAGAAACCACCATTGTTGTCCCCCCACTCCAAGCAATGATTTAAAGCTTAATGTCAAGGTCTCTTAATGGCTGAGTGAATGGTAGAAGGATAAAAGCTATTTCCATAGTCCTCTAGCACTGGTACAAATGCAATATATATAGTGTACAGGGTGGGAATATGCCAGCCATACACCAGAGATTTTCTGTTCAGGAGAACTCCCAAAATAATTTAGAATATTCTGATTGTCAATGATAATCAGAAGAATCTCAAAAGAAAAGAATCAGTGGGACAAAGCATTATGATAAAAATATCTCTTCTATTCTAAGAGACTGGAACATTTGCTGGACCCCACAGCCAGATATAATAACACACCTTGAGGTCACTTAAGACTTATGAGTGCTATAGAAATGTATACTCAGCCTATTTTTTTAACCTGCCTTTAAGAGAACAATGTAAAAACCAACCTTACTTACCTTAGATTTCCCAGGTAATCAACTTTTACAACCTAAGCTAATGCACAGCTGTAATTATAAGTTATGTGCTTGTCCATGCCCTTGACCCAGAGGGGTGTGTGTGTGTGTGTGTGTGTGTGTGTGTGTGTGTGTGTGTGTGTTATGATAATCATTTGCTGAAAACAGCAAATAGAGATTGGAAGCAATCTTATAAAATGAACATTCACCATAAATGCCGAGCACAACATGTGAATAATGCTCTTGTGAAGTACTGTTTGTTATCTGGGTCAGTTGGGGTCACTGACTTAATCCCTTGTAAAACTCTGTTAAAGATTCCTGTAAAGTATCCCTCATACCTTCTCTATGTGATGCTTTCTGTGCGCTTCAATGGAGTTAAAGCCCTTTGTTATGGGCAGACACACACCAAAGATGGGGCAGGGACAGGGACGGCAGGAGGGTCAGGCACAAGACAGTCTTCACATCGGCACAGATTCCGACTCCTAACACAGACAGGCAGGATGGATGGAAGACAAAGGGAGAGCGAAGCAGAGGGTTCAATCTAGGCTCACTCTTGGCTAAATCACACCAAGGGCCAGTGCTTTGATTCCTGCCCTTAATGTGCCCTGGATGTGCTATCAGTGACTCTACGTTCGTTATTAATGTGCTCAAACTAATTACAAGCCAGAGATAGGGTCTCCAAGTTCTTTCTACATACATTGCTAACTAACTTGAGACACACATTTGTAAAAGATAAGTCAAAGCTCTGTTGAGATAAAAGATCTCAACAGAGTCCCTAGACACATAGGAGAGTCTGCAGTATAGGACCAGCCAAGGTTGTTGCTTCTTAAAGCAAAAGAAATAATAGTCATAATAAGAAATAATAGAAAAATGATGGGATCCAAGACCTGGGGAAGATTATGCTCATTATATTAAGCCTATAACCTAAAATTAGGCAGCATGTAAGGGATCCCCCAAATGGAACATATTCCCACAAAGAAATAAACTCAAGGGATATTGATCCTGATCCTGCAATGTCAAAGCTAACAATAGGGTTTAAAGCAACTTGTCTAAGTGCTGGCAGTGAAGCTAAAGAAAAACATGCGGGCTAGAGAGATGGCTCAGTGGTTAAGAGCACTGCTTGCTCTTCCAGAGGACCTGGGTTCAATTCCCGGCACCCACAAGGTGGCTCACACCTGTCTATAACTTCAGTTCCAGAGCTTGACACTCTCACAGAGACACACATGCAGGCAAAACATCAGTGAATATAAAAAAATTTTGAAGAAAGAAAAGCATGCTGCAGTGTTTGCAGAGACAGTACATCTCCGAGATCAGTGGACCTTCTACAAAAGCAAATAAATATTGTAGGACTGAAGACTAGAACTGAATCCTAGAATTAGAGCAGTATGCTTGCAAGAGTTTTACTCTCTGTGTTCCTCTGGTGCTGATTAAAACTAGGACTCATACATGCTATGCCAGCAATCTACCGTTGACCTACACCCTCAGCCCACTAGCAGGGCATTTGTATTGTTTGAGAAATGGTATGATTTCAGCCTTCATATTGACTATAAAATTATAATCTCATAGCAGAAATTTTAAATGCAAAAGAATGTGAAAAAATAAGAAAAAAATCAAAGTAGAATTCTAAGCTATATTCTAACAATGGAAAGGGGGTGAGAAAGGGAGGTTGGAAGGAAGGAGACAGAGAGAGATAAAATAATAATTAAATGTAAGCTCAAATACAACCATATCAATACCTGGTGAACTATTAATAAATAGATTAAAAACTCCACTGAAAATAAGTTGTCAAAGTGGACTAAAAAAATTTAACTATTTACATGTGGCTTTATATATATATATATGATAAACAGATAGAATAAAGCAAATATAAGAGAGGAACAAAAATTTTGAAACCTTAAAACAGATTCTCTTGTTGACATAATTTAAGAAATGTAAATTAAGAAAACCCACCCAACATGGACCATTCAGCCCAATATTTAGCTATTTCATTTCTGATTAACTCCTACCACCCAAAGTAAAATTCTCAACCCAATCATGGATTCTTTGGGTTTTTGGTTTTCTTTGGATTTTTTTTATTTTGTTTTTTCTTATTCTAGAAAGCTGCCAAAAGTTCAGAAGTTTTGAAGTACAGAGTTTCTATTAGCTAGTGATCAATAAGAAAACAGAAAACATTCTATATATTTCTAAGAAAAAGGAACTTCATAGTTTGTAATCAGAGAATTATTTGTCAAAATGTTCTCTGTTGCTCTGCTTAAGGAGCCTCCTGGCAGTAGGATCAGGATCCCTCCCTGGTGAATGAGCTGGCTTTGAGCCTGCTACCTCTGATGGGACACCTCGCACAGCCTTGAGGCAGTGGGAGGAGCTTGAACCTGCCTCTACTGAATGTACCAGGCTCTGTTAACTCCCCCATGGGAGGCCTTACCTTCTTGTAGGAGAAAATGGAGGGTGGGTTGGAGAGGGGAGGGGCGGGAGAAGGGAAGAAGGGGACCTGTGATTGGTATGTAAGTGAATAAAAAATTTTTTCCTAATTTAAAAAAAAAAAAATGTTCTCTGTTGGAAGAACCAGACGGAGGAAGCAAAAGAAAATGAGTCAACTTCATGCCCCTGCGGTGGAGCCCACCCAATACCATTGCCTTTGCGTCTTTGCTGCCCTTGAAACTGCCCAGCCACTTTTAGTCAGAAACTGGGGAGCTAATCTCTGGATACCACAAAACCCAACACAGCCATCGGCACCTACAAACCCAACAGCACCGAAACAGAAAAAAAGCTTCTTCAACTTCCGGCCACACACATTTGAGAACCTACAAAGTCAGGTTTACTGGCCTGGAGGGACAGGGGAATCCTAGAGAACCGCAAAGTGTCTCCTGAAACAATAGGAAAAATAAAGTTATGAGAGGACTGGAGAAGAGAGAAACATGGGTGGAATCGAAGGGATGCAGTGGTTTAGTCAGCTCAAATCAAAGCAAGACTGGGTGTGAAGACGTCATCATCATGTCCACACTGCACAGGGAGCTGGTCGGGGTCCTGCTTTCTAAGAAAACAAACATTTGAATTTGATGTTTAATGATGTGTGCAGAAATCACTTATGGGACACTCTGCATGTGGATAGGGTGTCAAGGTTGTTTTTCTGTATCAGAGTGGTTAATACATCCAGAAAGAAAATGCGATGTTTCATTCTTACAGATATAATTTCAGACTACAAGTGACTTTTAGAAAGAAATGCATCCACTTAGCAATAGAGTGGTAATCAATCAAGAAGGGATTATGTCAAGTTGCAAAGGCAGCAGGGTCTTCAGGAAACACCATCCCCATTAACTTTGCAAATGGTATCATCTGTGGCTAGTATCTTACCATGACTAATCTTTGCCTTCTTGGCCTGAGCTAGTTTCCATATTTTCATCCCTTTCTTCCACATTTCCAATAGTGTTAGCCACTGTCACATCCTAACTGGAACTCAGCTAGCAAGGGAGGCTGAAAAATGAAATAAACACCAAGAAAGAGACAGAAATGGAGCTAAAAGCCCAAAGGGAAAAGAAGCCACAGAAGCATCTCTTCAAGTTCAGCTGATGCCTTCACGAACAAAGCACTGCCCACCAATGAGCTCATCTCCCCAGCTTCTCTCTCTAGTGGGATTTTAGCCGACAGTTTTCAACCACCTTTTCAGTTCTTTGAGGCTTCAGAGAAAATGGTTTTTTCCACTTTACAGTTATTTTAGACATTGAACAAATGGGTTGTTTTAGCAAGAGTATCTAGTCCACCATTACCCAGCCCCTCTACTTTCTAACCCATCCTTCATGTCACTACCAATGACATCTCCCTAAAATCAGGTCTGACTGAGTCACAATTCTGGTCAAATAGCTCTGCTTCCTGTAAAGTCCAGCTTCTTTACTCAATTTTCAAGAGTGTTTACAATCTGTGTTTACTGTAACTCCACTTTCTTATCCTCTTCTGCTTCCTGATATGAACAGAATAAAGCACTTTTACAGGAGAGAGGCATCAACCCACAAGAAGTAATCCACTGAAACCTCCATGGCATTTATTAGGATCATCATGATGTACCAAGACTTTTGTGCATGAGCTAATAGCGCAGTTTAGCAAATGTACTATTCCAAACTATGTGATTAGCCACAAAAGTTCAAGATGAAACTGTTTAAGCTAAAAAGGAGAATTACCCAACAATAAAAATCATAGAAGACATGAACAGAATAAAACTTGTAGGAGTCCAGCTTCTACCTGTCAAAGGGTTCTTGAGGGGAGGAGAGAGGAATGAGGAAGTACTATAGAGAAATATAGATGGAGACAGCAAGAAAGACAAAGACACAGGATAGCTTTGGGAGGGGCCTGGGTCAATACTCAGTTGCCTCAAGTTTTATTCTAATGGGCCTTTTATACACTGCCAAGGGGAGAGGCCAAAGACCTCCCCCTTTCAAGATCAGAGCACAACGTACAGCCAAGTGCAGACCCTTCAAAACACCTTGTAACCATGCCTTTGGCCAAATCATCCCATTATGCAGCCCTGCTGGGTAAAGCAAGCTCAGATTCTCTGACCTTGAGTAAGGTCTTACTAGGAAGCCTCTGTGCTTCTCCCCAAAAACTAAAGGAATGTTATATCCAGGTCAAAGAACAGCAGGGATGATTCTAGACAGAGCGCAGCAGTGAGGGGCTGAATAAGAACAAATAATAATATGTACATGTGAATATGTCACATTAAAGTCCATTACTGTATATGCTCAGTAAAACAACAACAGTAGTGATAGTAAATATTGTGTTAGACAGATGTTTCAGTGGGAAAAAATACTTGTGTAAGCATGAGGATCTGAGTTCAGATTCCCAGTACCCACATAAAAGCTGTGTTCCGCAGCATGTACCTGTAACCCCAGCACTAAGAAGGCAGAGACTATCGAATCGCAGAATCCTGCTGGCCAGCCAGGTCAAAAAGGTGAGCTCCAGGTTCAGCAAGAGACCCCATCTCAAAAATAAGGTGGAGAATGCTGGAACAAATTCAGTGTTGACTTCTGGCCCCTCTATGTGCACATACACACATGTGTGTGTGCACGCACACACCCACCACAAACACAAATGAGTGCATCATACAGAGAGAGAGAGAGAGAGAGAGAGAGAGAGAGAGAGACCAGAGCACCACTGAGTCTCATTTTTGTTCTTATCTTTCCACTCCTCTTCCCTCTTTTCTTCTCCCTTCCACCTCTCTCTCTCTCTCTCTCTCTCTCTCTCTCTCTCTCTCTCTCTCTCTCTCTCTCTCTGCCCCTCCTTTTATTTCTTCTTCCTCAGTCTCTCTCCTTGTCTTTGCTCATGCTCTCTGTGCGTTTTATCAGTGATAGAATTTCAAGTTCTTCTACCCGCTGTGTCTCAGTGTCAGAAACATAGAGAGAAAACATCCCGACAAGGACTAGAATGAATAACACCTTCACATAGGAAAAGGGTAGGGTGAGAACCACTTCAATAGTGGAATTCAGCCTCCCACAGCCATCTGGTTCATCCTGGAAACCCATGAATGACAACTGACCTGCCTAGACCCCTCTGTGCCTCGCTAGGGAACAGATGTAGTACTGGAGGTCAGCCAGGTAACATATGACATGCATGTTTAAGCAGAACAAAGGAACACACAATGAGTCAGAAACAGGGATTCTCACACAAGATGATTATGGTGGTTTGAATAGGAATGGTCCCCATACACTCATGTGTTTGAATGCTTTGCCCATATGGAATAGCACTATTAGGAGGTATGGCCTTGTTGAAGTAGGTGTGGTCTGCTATTAGAAAGTGTGTCACTGTGGTGGCAGGCTTTGAGGTTTCATATGCTCAAGCTACGCCCAGTGTGGTACACAGACTCCTGCTGCCTGTGAATCAAAATGCAGGACTCTCAACTCCTCCAGCACCATTTCTGCCTGCACACCACCACCATGACGATAATGGACTAAACCTCTGAAACTGTAGGCAAAGCCCAAGTAAATGCTTTTCTTTATAAGAGTTGCCATGGTCATGGTGTCTCTTCACAGCAATAAAAAATTAACTAAGATAGTGATAAACCCAACACAAAGTATGAGGAGTCTATTGATTTGTCAGGGAGTATTTTAGGTCCAAGGCCTCTTTTTATGCATCCTAGAAAGGGTCAAAATACTAATCACTTATGACTATTTTTCCCAACAATTTTAACTCTTCAGCTCAGCTTTCTCAACACAGGACACATGGGCCTGGAAGCTCCTGGGATGATAGCCTTGTGTCAAGAAATGGGGACCCACTCTGTTCCAAGTTTATTTAAAGACTGAGGGCTGCAACAAATCTCCCTTGCTGTGAAAGCCCATACTTGGTTCCTGTGTAATTGGTGGGACCCATTAACTAAATTAAATTACAGGATCATCTCTAACATTATACTATAAATGTTTCTCTGTGAGACATATATCACCTCCCTGTGGTAGAGGCGGGTAAAGTACATTGCCCACTCCTACAAAACTGGTAGAATGGAAAAAGAGGACCTACTTAATTCCCTTCTTCCTAGTCTGTACAAAAATACAGACTACATATCCTCTACCCAGGCTCTTCCTTCTTTGTGGTCCTTGGCTTGCTTTCTAGCTAACAGTTTTATTTCAGTTCTAGCTATATCGCGCAGAATTAAAATTAGCTCTGGCCAAGCTGCACAAATCTTAGCACACATTCTCTGACACTTCCCCTTTTTCTCTCCCATCAACATAAAGCCTATTTAAAACATGTATTTAAACATATTTATTTGTTCATGCCTGTATTTGTCCTGAGGGTATAGACATGTTGTGCATATAGGTGTGAGCACCTGAGCACATGCAAGCACATTAGAGCACATGTACAGAGGCCAGAAGAGTGTGTTGTGTATCCTCCTCTACCACTGTCTGCTTTTTGCTTTGTACAGCAAAGCAAGAAGTCTCTTTCTGAACTAGGGACTCACAGTTTCTCATTAGGCTAAAAGCCTGCAGGTCCCAGCAATTCTCCCATCTCTGCCCCCACTGGATCTCGGGTTTGCAGGCATGGACAGGATGCCAAGCTTGTTAAATGGATGCTGAGCTCAGAACTTCAGACATCATGATTATGAAGCAAACACTTTTAACCACTGATCCATCTCTCCAGCCCCATAAAGCAAGTATGATTTTCTCTTCAGCCCCCTAAAGCAATCACATCTATGATTTTTACAAAGAAGCCTTTGCAGAACCAGAGACCAATCAGACCAACTGATATTCCCTTTCAAGCTTCTCTCCTAGCTACAAGACTGGAATAATTGTTCTCAGCAAACACAAATTTATGCGTTTTTGAGTTCAGAGAATGGTGGTATCAATGATTGTGGGATCTAAGACAAGTGTATATGAAGGTCTAAAGTCCAATATTTGGAAGTAGCTAGTGAAAGTCCAGGACAGACAGAAGATAACCAACCATCAGCAGTTGACTACATATAGATGATGGACAAGGAAAGATGAGAAAGCCACAAGCAAGGTCAAGGATGCATATTGAAATGTGGAAATAGGATGCCACAGACTATTACAAGATAAGACAGAGGATAGACTATTTTGAAATGTAAATTCTGGTCTCTTATCTTGATCTGTTTCATGATGCCTCTGGGAAACTCACTTTCTTTCCTGGCCTCATTTTCTTTGTCATAACAGGATTCCTATAATAAACCATGACAGACTGCCTTGATTGCCTCACCGTTCGGGAGGCTGTCCAACACACAATGTCACCAGATTTGGCTTCTTCTGGGGCTACTCTCCTTGACTTACAGATGGCATGGTGGCCATCTTGCCACCTTTCACGTGGTCATTCTTCCTTGTAGGTACAGTCTTAATATATTAATATCTGATTCTTCTTCTTATAAGGCTGCCTGTTGTGTTAAGTTTTAATTCATTTTGAATTGATTTTTAAAGGCCTCTAACTTAATCTGCAAAGGCTTTACCTCTAAATACAGTCAAATCACAAAGGTAAAGCATCAACACATGGATTTAAGGAGGCATAAATTATGCTCATAACACTCCAATCTGCAGAAAGAGAAGCTGAGGGACTTAATGGACCTGCCAGGGAAAGCAGAGGACTTTTTGCACACATCCCCACGAAACCTGGATGTTCCTTGAATATGATTTGAATTGCACCCATTTTCCTCAAGCGCTAAGTATATCCCTCTCTTTATTGTAAAGATTCTGGTCCTGTGATTCTAGTACTAAAGAGAACCGCTGAGAGCTATGATTGTGGCCAAAGAAAGAGTATAGAGGCCATAGAAATAAGTCAAAGTGCGAGTACTGGAAATATAACATGGTTGTAGGTGGTTGTTGGGGATCTAAAGGTTCCAGACCGGTCAACACACTGCCCCAGCATCTGGTTCTCATTTTAGATATAAATTATATCTGTGCAGCAACACAGAGGTGGGTCCCACAGTACACACGACAGATGACCCAGCCGGTCTATGTCCAAGAACATGATTGCCTGGTGGCTAAGACCTGACCTGGAACTGAGTGAGCAGAAGTGAGCTCAGGACACAGGGCAAGCTTTCACTCACTCACACTGTCCAATGTCTTAAATTCCCATACAGCCCAAGTTCTACATCATCACAGTGAATCAAATTCACATGGTTTTAATTCATGGACAATTGACTAATTAGCAAATTTTACAGCATGAGTAAGTGTATTCCCTCAATCTTGTCAAATCTTGCAATAATGCTATTTCTCAACTTATTTTCTTTAGAAACAAAGTGTTTGTTAGGCAAATAAATAAATTGGCTAAACATTTGAACCCTAAGTTCCACATGGTCTCAATCTGCCAAATACAAAGGAGCTTAAAGTGTGTACAGAGGAAGATTATAGTCTGAGGTAGCCATGGGGTTTTTTTGTTGTTGCTGCTGTTTTAGTTTTTGGTTTTGGGGGGTTTTGTGTGTGTGTTTGTTTTGTTTTGTTTTCATTTTATAGATTAGAACTCTCCACTTCCTTTGACTCTTCGTTATCACCTCCAGAATCATGACATCAGATCTTAAATTCAATGTTTTATACTTTACAAAGGGCTTTCTTACCCAGTATCATACTAGCTCTTCAGTAAAATTGCATGTCGTCATTATTTCTAACCAGAGGGTCAGGGGGAGAGATGCATATCTCAAGATCTCATTGGCCAGATGGTTTAGCCAAAATAGTAAGCACCAGCCTCAATGAGAGAGCTAGTGTCAAAAAGTAAGCAGTAGAGAAACTGACATGGACACCAGGGGTTCCTCACATCCACGTACAGGCCTACATGGGTACAACATATACAGTCACAAAAGAATGAATGGATAAGTAAATGAATGAATGAATGAATGAATGAATGAATGAATGAATGAATGGATAAAACACTGTGGCCTTAGTCTTCAGATAAAACTCATTCCTTTTCTAGATTCAGTATGAAGGTTATCTCGCCATCTTAGTGTAAGACCATTCAGGAAACCTATGGACACACCACATAGTAAGAAATTGAAGGCTCCTACAAAAAGCCAGCAACTGAAACCTGCTAAAAAATAGCCACATGAATGAGTGTGGAAGTGGACTCCTCAGCCTCTGCCAAGCTATCTGACAATCACAGCTTATATTCGCCATCATTAAAGACTCTGGACCAGGACACTGGGCAGGGACCACTCTGCTACACCATTCCTTAATTCTTCACTCGAGTACTGATCAGTGGTAAGACTGTCAATGATGTCAACATTGGACGTCCCAGCTGTAATATCAGGTTATTAATAAGGTTTCTTTTACTTTTTATTTCTCTCTGTGTGTATGTCTCTCTCTCTTTCTGTCTGTGTCTCTGTCTCTGTCTCTGTCTCTCTCTCTCTCTCTCACACACACACACACACACAGTGTGTATGTGTATGTTTATATTTCTTTTTATTTCTCTCTCTCTGTGTCTCTCTCTCTTTCTTTCTGTCTCTGTCTCTCTCTCACACACACACACATACACACAGTGTGTATGTGTGTATGTGTATGTTTATATTTCTTTTTATTTCTGTGTCTCTCTCTCTTTCTTTCTGTCTCTGTCTCTCTCTCTCACACACACACACACATACACACAGTGTGTATATGTGTAGGTGTATGTTTATATTGCATAATGACATGCCACACAGTAATACTTTATGCATATTTCTTTCATCCCTATGCTTCTCTGTTTTTGTCAAGTTGATAAGCTAGGGTCATCTGGGAAGAGGAAACCTCAATTGAAAAATAATGCTTCCCTGAAAAAGCTCCCTTGCCCTTTACAGTTAGCAGAAGCCTGGATCATGGATTCCACATGGTTTCTGACAACAGCATGGGTCATGGATATCCACATGGCCTCCAGTGTCAGCATGGACCACAGACCTCAGCCTGGTCTCTGGTGGCAGCACAGACTATGGACATCAATAAGGTCCTCAGCTGCAGCACTCACAATGAAGTTCATCATGGCCCTTGGCAACAGCACAGGCCAGACATCAACATGGCTTCAGGTGTCAGCACAGACCATGGATATCCACATGGGCCCCAGCCTACTGACTGCAGACTCACAATTGAGAATGAGAAACACAGAAGGCTTTGTTACAACCTCTTTCCCCCACCTGCCAAAGAAAAAGTCTAGAAAGGAAGTCATTGAAGAGAACTCTTAAAAATTGTGACAGGGATCGTGAAGTATGGCTCTTCACAGTTGGTGGCTTCTGGCAGGGGTAGGGGTGGGAAAGGACTCAGTTTTCTTTTAAGGAGCTGGCCACGGGAGTTTGATCATGCCAGTGAGTGAATGGGCAACACAAATTAGACCTGTTTTTTTTTTAATTATCATGTTTTATTTTCTTCTTTGGGGGGGGGGGAGTTTCATGGGTAGGGGTAACCTAGGAGGACTAGGAGGTGGGTATGTTTGCAGTGCATTTTGTAAGATTCCCAAGTGATCAATGGAAGTGTTATGTTGGGGAAAAAAGGAAAAGGATGGGGGAAGGAAAAGACAAAAAAAAAATGGATGAAGGGAAGAAAAAATAAATAAAAAGAATGCACCCATCAGATTGGCCCATGGGACAGTTTCTTGATTAATGATTGACATGAGCAGGCCCGGCTGATTACTGTAGGAAGTGCCACTCTTGGGAAGGTAGTCCTGAGCTGTGTAAGAAAACAGACTGAGCGAGTCATGGAAAGCAAGCCACTGAGCAGTGCTGCTCCATGGTCTTTGCTTCAGTTCTTGCTTACAGGTTCCTGCCTGGAGTTCCTGCCTGGAGTTCCTGCCCTGACTTCCTTCAAGGATGGACTGTGATGAAGAAAGGGAAGCTCGGAAAAAACTTTCTGCCTCCTCAAGTTGGTTTAGTTAGTGTTTTATCCAAATCGCAGGAAAACTAGTGAGAAAAACTCCCAAGGCATGTCATATTGTCATCAGTTTAAGGAAGCAGCCTTGAAACAGAAGACACACAAGTTTTACTTCTTTTTGAGGTTTAAAGGAGAAAAAAATATTCTTGCCTAAAATAATACACAACACAATGTTGACTTTATAAAGCATGCTTTTCTTTCTCAATGGGGCTTTGGTAATAATTCCAAATAATTTGATAACAACAAAATAATGTCAAGCTGGAACCAAGCATCATAGCTTTTAATTAACATCCACAGTCTGGGTCTAGCCAGCTCTCAACAGGCACTGGGGCTTCAACTGCCATGAAGGCTTCCTACTCCTGAGAAGGTATATCAAAGGTTCCTTTTCTTTGCCCACCTACTTCCTCTAACACCTAATTTTCAGCTCCTGAAATCTCACCTGTGGGGCTATTTTCCAACTATGTTGCTGAAAGCATGACCACCAGGAATCTGAAGGGCTGAAGAAGTGAGCTGCTTTCACTTTGGACTAAGGCTGTTGATGTCTACTTGACAAACTCTACACTGACAGGCCAGATTCACCTATTCATTCACTTTACCAACACCAGCATCTGCTCTTTGTGACTTTTTTTTAATCCTCCTAAAATGTGAGCATATTCTTATTCATTCTTTACTCTCTACATCCTGTCAGAAATATACCCTCTCCTCAAGGCTTACCAAAAGCCTAGCAAGCATATGAGCTTATGGAGGATGTTTCATGTGCAAACTGTTACACAATACTAAGATTGAGCCCCACACCCAGTCTTGCCTAGGATTCTTTCTGCTGCTACTTTGCCACCACGCAGTTCACACTCTAGTGTTTTGTCTCCCAAAGCAGGCAGAATAGGAATACTGCAGAGGTCATTGATTTCACTCTACCCTCACCTACCCTGTGGATTTGGGGGGCATCTTGTTAAGATCTCAAGAAAGTAAAGGGGAAGAGGGAGATGCTGATGCTGTATTTATTTAGGGAGCTGCTTCAAAAATACCAAGAAAGAAATGAAATAAAATTACTGGTTCCTCAGTTTAAAATACAATCCATCCACATCTTAAGAGCATAACAAGAAGAAATGTTTGTCAATTTTCCCATAAAAAATGAAGTCTATTAATAAAAGAAAAATATAGCATCTTCTTGGACCAATTCTGCAGAGTCAGCTGAACTGTGTGTAGAACGTCCTTATTACATATATCCTCACTACAACGTGCTCACTTAGTAGTCTAGTGCTTGGGACCATCAAAATTACTTTGTGTTACAGTAGATTAGATTTACAGTAATGGAGAGAAGCATCTTTAATGGTTCATCTCCTCATGCACTATAGTATATTAAATACTTTACTATTATTGCCATTAAATAAAAACGTTCTTGAGGTATGTTTGCTGAGACCAAGCTATTTAAAGGTTGAGCCAATGAAAAATGAAGTTAAGGCAAGGGAAACATTAGAATATTATAATTTTATTGAAAGACCAAGAAGACAGTAGAGAAAGGGAAATAGTCCAAAAATTAACCCACAATCAAGCCTTAGGGGTGGGAAGGGGGATGATCTTGTGCAACCTCAGCAACAGGAACCAACCCTAATAACAGGTCTGAGTGCATGCTCTCTGGTAAGCAGGGGCTAAGCACTTCATTTGCGCTGTTTCACACTCTTCATGAGAGTTCTGTTAAGTAGCATTTCTTTTACTTTCTGCATTTAATAAATAAAAATTATGGAACTTGGGAAAACCAATTCATTTTTACCAGTCTCTACTAGCTAATAAAGAGTCAGACGCACTATCTCAGTCCATGAAACTCTCAAACATATCCTTTTAGCATGGCTTAGATTACATGTCCAATGCTAGACCAATCATGTTCAAGAAAGTTCTGCCACTTGTCCATATATAGATCACACATCCAATCCTGTAATCAATAAAACATGTCCTAAAGACAACATTGCTAGAATTCCATTTTCATAGTAGGTCAGAGTTCCTACAGGAGATGATGAGTGCTAGGGACAGGGGATCTAAAAAAAATAAGATTCCAGGAAGGTGAGAAGAGCAGGCATGAAGAAAGGGCCTGGAGATGCCAGACAGCATAACTTGTTCAGAAAGCTGCAAGGTTTCAGGTGTATCTGGAAGACACGGTGTGTGTGGCAAGAGGATTGAGATCAACTGGCAGTTGTGGAGAATTCTGTATGTGACCCTTCAAGAAGCTCATGCATTATCCGAAGGCAGTGGTGAGTCACGGAAGGAGTTTAATCAAAGGAATAGTGTGATGAGTCCCGATTATGAGAAAAGTCCGTCTTTGAGCGGGTATAAAAGAAAGGTTAGAAGTAGAAAAGTCCACGGAGAAACTGGCAATAGTTCAAGCAAGAGAAAATGAGTCCATGAACAAAAGCAGTGGTCGTAGGGTGGCGATCAAACAGTAGAGAGGAATGATGCTGAGAGGCAGATTCAGAAGGGGAGTCTGGACTCCCACTGGGAACCTGATTGTACAGGCTGCCGACTGATGCTCAACCACCTTCACAGCCGCTCCAACAGGACCTCCCAAGACATCGAGGAGACCAAACTGCAGAAGCAGTAGCAACTGTATCCCCAGGATATACACGTCTTGAGTCCAAGCTGATAGTTTTATAATTTACAAAAGTCACTTTAACCCCTTAGCCTTAGAAAAGGAATATGGGCACCATGTTTTTTTCTAAAGAGATCGTCAACAAATAGAATTTAACAGCTGGATATCCAGAGCTACTGAAGGTAGAATGGGATCTAGAAACATCTGGGCCAGTGGGGCAGGCAGAAATGATCCCTTTCCCTGACATGGTCTACATTCTTTTGGATAAGTTGCTTGAGATCCCAAATTCTCAGGAGACGTTCCTCTGGCAGTAACGTGGTTTTCCTTTATATGGGCCAAAATTAATAACACATGTGACAACAAGTGAACTTCACAGGAATGTTGTAACTGGATCTGTCTTAATCACTAATTTACTCTACTCAAGGGGACATAGAAAGAAAAGTTTAAAATGAGACATTAACACTTTCAAATAAGCAAATTCATGAATGTCCTTCATGTACTTAGGTGGTAGAATGAAGTTAATGTCATAAGCAACAATTAAATTATTGTAGTATATACATTAAAATGAACATATATTAATTCAGTTTCAATGCTTTAAAAATCATTATTCTGGAACTTATAATGAATAAGGAAAAGTTCCTTAAAGTTTTATGATAATCACAGACATAGGAAAGAATAATAAATATTTGCACTTATCTGGCAAATCACAAGAAGGTATATTCTTTTCACAAATAAATTAATGAGAAATACAGTTAATACAGCAGAATACGCATATACATATTTTAAAGGGCACTGACTCACCTGACTAAAGCTCTTTTGTTTACCATTTTATGGTAATTAATTTGTTAATATTCATCAATCTCTTCAGTTTATGACAAAGGAAAATGAACTAGTCTTGAGCTTTATACTCCCATGATAACATGCAAACGGTCTTCTCTCCTGTTTTCCTTAAGTCTAATGAAATCTATAGCAGTAGTTAAACCATAACTGCAACCTAGAAAAAAACTGTAGATAGGAAAATAGGACAATGACTCCACTACCTATATGTTTATCAGAAGATTATGTTGGGACAGGGGAGAGAGTTTAGTCCATAAAGTGCTTTGCCACATGAGCATGAGGACCCAATTTGAATCCTCAGAAGTACTATAAAAATCCAGATGTAAAGGTATACACTTGCACCTCCAGAACTGGAGAGGCATAGACAGGAGAACCTCTTGGGCTCACTGACTAGCCTGGCTAACCTCTTTGGTGAGCCCCATAAGAGATCCTGTCCTGAAAAAAAAATCAAGGTGGATGACCACCCTGAGAAACAACAGCAGACCTTGACCTTTAACTTCTTCCTCTTTATCTGAATGTGCATATTTGTACACATTTATGTCTGTACATGTGTGTCCACACATACATGAACACACAAATATACATATGTAAACACATAGATATGCACACACACAAAAGATAACTATAGTACACACTAGTGAGTCACAGTGGTGTAAAAATAAATGTAATCTCATCCCTTTAGAATCTGAGACAGGTAGATTAAAGTTAGAGGCCAGCCGGCTACCTATCAAGGTCTTGACTCATAACAAAAGACCAAAATACTATGTTGTATTGTTGGGAGGTAAGCCCACCAGAGAGTACCACATAGACACTCTTAAGACCCAATGGAGAGTTTTTCATTTCCAGGGCTGGAGAGATGGCTCAGAGGTTAGAGGCTGTTCTTCCAGAGGTCCTGAGTTCAAATCCCAGCAACCACATAGTAGCTCACAACCATCTGTAATGAGATCTTGTGCCCTCTTCTGGTCTGCAGGGATACATGCAGGCAGAACACTGTATACATAATAAATAAATCTTTAAAAAAAAAAAGTTTTTCATTGCCAGCTGGCAGCTGCATGGGGAACTACCCAAATCATGCAGCCCCAGCCCAACAGTTCTCTGTCTTTTATGCACAAAACCCAAACCTTGGTTGTTACATTTCAGTTAGCAAGAAGCAGAACTACAGAAGCAAAAAAAAAAAAAAAAAAAAAAAAAAAAAAAAAAAAAGCAGGGCTAGTCCATTGAGGGGCTTTTCACACAGGGACTTTCCCAGCCAATCCCAGAACCATTGACTCGGCCTTTCTCATTGTTTTGGCAGGTGGGGTAGGTGTTTGTTCCTTTCTTGGTGGGTGTTGTTGCCTACATGCTGTGTTTTGAGGCCTGAATAGAGTTTCTATCACAGCATCAGTTGTGCAGAGAGTTTGTACTGCTCTGCCTGGCTTATGCCCTGAGTATTTTATGGGTGGGGGGAAGGGGGATCCCAGCACAGAAAATTCAACCATGTTCAGGGCTTTGTGGTGAGCTCTCAGTTGTGTCTGTCAGTCGGCTCTTCCCTGGTGTTAACTAAAAAAGAAAATGGAGGCTTGTGGAGGGCAAGAGTCATAAGTGATCTTTCATGACAAACTATTGTAAATTGAGCATGAGGAATACCTTCTCCTTTCTGAAAGTCAAGATAAGCAATGTTTTCTGCTGCCTCTTAGCTGGTGTCTCAGTGCCATCTCTGGTAGATCAGCTGAGATCTATAATTATATACTAGAATTGAGTTAAACTCTCCTTATAAGTAGTTGGGTGGAAAATATTAACAGAATTAGTAAGTAACCCTTTCCCAGGTGGACTATACTTTATATAAAAGTAAAGCAGGGACCCTTGCTCTAAAACTACATTTACATACAAACATCATATTGATGAATGATAGTTTCAGTATGTGATGAATGATTCATGGTTCTGACTGGTGCTTGGTGCTCTTACTATGGTTGGCAGTAACTCAGTCAATGTGTGTACAGGAGCCCTTAGGGAAAGTGAATCTTTTTAAACCACTCTCTACCTTGTCTTAGCATATTTTCTCTAAGTTCTTAAATGCTTTGCTCTTCTCAGTGTCTAAGGAAAAAAAATTGCAGGTTACACAGCATGCTAAGCCTATGAGGAAAATAAAGGTATCGGCTTGAAAAAGAAACATGAGAATTTAATGTAATGAAATAAAGAAATGTGAATGAGCAAACTCATGAGTCATACTGTCACACACAATATGCACATTACTGTGAAACTCCAGGAAACACCTCCAAAGACAGTGAAGAGCACTGAGCCGATGCAGTAGATAGTGTATTAGGATTCTCTAAATAAACAAATCTGATATAATTATATATGTGCATGTATATGTCTGCAATTTATTAGACTGGATTACATGATATGGCTCAGGGAGTTCAACAATAGCCGACTGACACTGGAGAGGATCTGGTATTTGCTCAATCCATAGCCTGGATGTCTCAGAGGTCCCAATCTGGTGCTGAAGGTCCAGAGGATTCCTAGAGAGCAGCTGGTTTTCCGATTACATCAGAAGTCCAAAGACGCTGGTTCTAATATCAGCAAAAATATTGCACAGATACAGGATAAATGAGCTTGCCACCAAAAGGAGGGGAAGCAGGCAAAGGGCTCTTTTTTTTTTCCATTTCACTTTATCTGGTCTGCCTCCAGAGGTGCCAACTACATTTAGGGTAAGTCCTCCTACTTCAAATAGTCCAATCAAGACAATCCCTCACAGGTGTGCCCAGAAACTTGGCTTTTTTATGATGATTCCAGATTCAGTCAAGCTGATATCCAAGAATAGCTGTCACAGATGGTCTTTTAAGAAATTCAGTGCAGTAACTATGGGATCAAAACCTTACATGGTAAAAGGCCTTCAGCATCCTCTACCTCTTCGCCTGGCTGCATACAGTTGCAAATCACCAGGGGAAAATGTGTTCTTAGTCAAGAATAATTTTTGGTGTGTGTGTGTGTGTGTGTGTGTGTGTGTGTGTGTGTGTGTGTGTGTGTGTAGGTGTGTATGAGCATGTATTCATGCATATGCAGGTACATGTGTCTGCACATGCATGTGAAGGCCAGAGGATAATCTCAGTTGTTGTCTTTAAAAACCCTGTCCAGCCGGGCGGTGGTGGCGCACGCCTTTAATCCCAGCACTTGGGAGGCAGAGGCAGGCGGATCTCTGTGAGTTCAAGGCCAGCCTGGACTACCAAGTGAGTTCCAGGAAAGGTGCAATGCTACACAGAGAAACCCTGTCTTGAAAAACTCAAAAATAAATAAATAAATAAATAAATAAATAAATAAATAAATAAATAAATAAATAAATAAAATAAAAACCCTGTCCACCTCCTTTGAGACAGGCTCTCTAATTGGTCTGCAGCTCAGCAGTTATGCTAGACTGGCTGGGCAGCGACTCCTAGGAATCCTCCCGTCTATGTTTCGCCAGCACTGGGATTGCAAACATATACAATCATATCTAGCATTTTTGTTCCTTTTAATATAATATTTTTATTATTTTTTTGAGAATTTGATACAATTATTTTCATCATATTTACCTTCACTGTTTCCCCTAACTTCCCCTAGATCCACCTCACTTCCTACCTCCTCTTTTATTTATTTTTTATATTTTTAAAAACCCCACTGAGTCCAATGTGTACAGCTCATACACTCCTAGGTAGAGGGTCATTCCCTGGCGCATAGTTGACCTACCAGCTCATATACTCCTAAGTAGAGGGTTATTCCCTGGAGCATCATTGACCCACCAGTTCATACACTCCTAGGTAGAGAACCATTCCCTGGAGCATCATTGACCTACCAGCCAACACCTTTAAACAAACTGACTCCCCCTTCCCCAGAAGCCATCAACTGTTAGTAGATGCTTTTAGGGGTTTGGGCTCATGATTCTCACAACCCAAGCTAGAATGTTGACCAGCTTGATCTTGCGTAAGTAGAGGGCAGTTTGACACTGTCAATTTAGCAAAATAATAGTAGTAAGTTCACCTCCAAAACCTGTTGATTTCCCAACCACAAGTTCATGGCCAGATTTATAGTACCATGCATGCATTTCTTCCTGTGAAACAGGCATTAAATCCAATTAAAAAATGGTTGGCTGCCCGCATAACACTCCTGACACTAATGCACAGAGGGGCATATCTTACTCTGATGGTTTTTATATTTCACGGAGTTCACAACTTAATAACACTATTGATGACCCGGCCTCCCAGCCGCTCCCACAGCACCTTTCACAACTACAAAAGCTAGTCAGCAGGAAGAAAGATCTCTGCTCAGTACCAACTTGAGTCTTCCTATCCTATTACCAAAGTATAATGTCTTCAGCAGCAGGGTTTTATTCTCGAGTTCTGCTGGGAAAACAAGAACAGTGGCAAAAGCTTGCATCCAGAATCCATTTTAAAGGCCAGTGTACTCTCAGTAATAATAAGATCATTCGCTTTTTAAAGGGTGGAAGTGAGTAGACATTCCTAAAAACAAGATTCACATACAGGATGTGAAAAGATGCTCAGTTTCACTAGTCACTGAGGTAGATGCAAATCAGAGCGCCAGTGAAGTACCATTGCATTGGACTTCACTTCTAGGATGTGCAGAAATTAACCCTCATATTGCTGCTGGTGGGATGCCAGATGGAGCAACCAATGGAGAAAATAGTCAAAGCAGTCTGGCAACAACTCCTTTTATAGCTGAAGATAAAGTCGCCATATGGCATAGAAATTTTATATATATATATATATATATATATATATATACATATATATATATTCCCTATATATATGAAGTATTCTATGTATATATATTTTTCAATCAACAGAATAATGGGTAAGCAAAATATGGTTTAAAAAATGGTTAAGCCAAACAGTGAAATGTTATCCAGTTATAAAAAGCATTAAAATAAAATATATGCTAGAACACAAACTTTAAAAGCATTAAACTAAGTCAAAGAGCCAGTATACAAGTGTGTGTGTGTGTGTGTGTGTGTGTGTGTGTGTGTGTGTGTGTGTTTCTGTTTATATGAAAAATTCCAGATAAGTAAATCTATTGAGTTAGAAAGTATAGGATGCTGGCAATTGCTGAGAGTAAATGAGCCACGGGTAGGAGGGACTGAATTCATTCAGTGTTTTGAGGGGGGCATATTTTAAATGTCTAAACTTAGATTCTGAGGATAGCTGTGCAGCCCTGAGTACATACCCTAAAGCATTAAAGTGTGCAAATGAAAGAATAACTTTTACGATAGGAAAATTGTATCATAACAATATTCTTATGAAAATATACAAATAATCTTATTCTCTTCTGGTTAGTGGAGACAATTCTTTCTCTTGCAGTAGTTATATAAACTTTAAAGAGTCTATATATCTTTCTCATTTAGAAACAAACATGAGCTGTGAAGTCACGTGGGAAGCAGAAGAAACCCTGAGTGAATGAAGTGCTGAGAGAATGTGTGCAGTGCAGTTGACATGGACACGGCCCTGTTAAGGACCTCTTAGCCTCAGATCCACTGGAACAGCAAAGCTTTCACCTTAGGGTGAGGCTGAGAGGGATGGAAGCCTCCTTTAGTCTGAGCATGCATGTTGAAAGTGTGTGCAGAAAATGTCTGCCATAGGTTTCTTCTCCTGGATGTTTACACCCTGGAGACTGCTCCCCAACAAAGACCAGTGCTACTGAGATTAGCTAACTGTGTCTCCTTGATTTAGCCATATACAATAACCCTGTCTCTCTGTTCAACTGTATATAATAAAATGCTGAGATTCCCAGATTCTGTGGTTCTCCGTCAAAGGGCCCAGTCCAGCCAACTCTGGCCTTCTATTTATGTGTCTGTGTGTATTTGTTGTTTCATCATTCCCTTGTGGCTCTAGTCAGTCCATTTCTGGAGCCCTGCAAGGATTCAGAAGAGCCAGACACCATGGAATAAAATATCAGCTATTCTCTGTGTATCACAGGATTCTACACTTCGGTTTCCTCATCAGCAAAGTATAGATAATTGTAAACCGGCTTCATCCAACTGTTGAGAAGATTAACTGAGAAGTGTTCAACATAGTGCCTAACAGGAAGTTAAGTGCAAAGTGTTTAATTTCTAAAGGATTTTTAGATACACATACTTGCTTGTCTATAAAATATTCTGTCTGTGGGCTTCACGAAACTAAGTTTGATGGCATAGTGAATTCAGCCTGGGGACTGTGTGGAGGGTACAGAAGGGAAATATTACATGAGCTAGCATTTATCATACATTTGGAACTCTAAACCAAGTATTGTATATTACATGTGTTGAAATTAAATTAAATTAATTGATTTGAAATAAACCAGACTCTAGGAAAAGCCTCAAACTAGTCTAGCAGGATTGACTACTTCGACTTGACTCTAGGATCAGACAAAACAACTTGAAACCAACTCCTGGCAGCAATCCTAACCTCAGAGCCATGCCTGCTATCCATATGGGCAGCACACAGGTGTGCTGGAAGCCACACAGCGATGAAACCTGTATTGCAACAAACAGATTTATTGTGTCAGGTAGAAATCTGATGATACAGAATTACAGAAGCAGGGAGGGCCGGTGGGCAGGAGGGCAAAAGCTGACAGGAGACTGCTCGGCTTGAATTTCAGCTCAGGGGCTCACGAATTCAGTCTAGATTTTTAACTTCCCCGGGCCTCAGTGGACTTATCTAGAACTAGGAGATATTATCATAGGGCTTTGTGGGAAATGAAGAAAAAAACAGACCGAAACCTTGTAGAAATAAGTGCTCTACAAATGTTAGCAATTAGGTCTGGGGCTTAAAGGCAAAACACCGGCTGAGCATGTACAAAAACCTGGGTTCCAGCCCAACACAAAGATTGCTAATGCTACTATTACTGGGGCTTGGGGGAAATTTCCAGCATTAGCATTAGAAAATTGTCTCACTTTGCTGTCCCCCCCATGGGAGAACTTATCCTTTTGAAGGAGGAGATGAGGAGGGGGGAGGTTAGATGGCGGGGGGATAGCAGGAGGAGGGATGAGAGGGTGATCTGTGGTTGGTATGTAAAATGAATAAAAAATTTAAATACAAAATAAAAGAAAATTGTCTGAAAGGTTAAGCTTGGAAAAGCTGTCTTACACTGACAACGAAGTGTTTTAGAGGCAGATATCTTAGAGGGGATGATTCATGTGCAAGGAAAAAATAAATGGCAACTATAATGCAACAATTATTAATAATATAGTCAAAATTAAAGAAAAAAGAAAATGTTGCCAATAAAAGATCTTGTCTTCAGTTACTCACTAGTAAGAATTTCAGAGGCATTTGTAAACATCAGAAAGCATCCATCTGACCCTGGAGATGGCTGCAAGATATACAGAGAAGAATTTCCATGTTGCTAGAAGAAAGTGAAAAGGAGATCTCTTTTGTTAAAAGTTCACTGAGCATTGATTTTAAGACTTCATTTCTCCTATATATCTTTGGAGAAGCATATTAAGATATATTGCCTATCATTCAAAAGCAAGAAGCCCCTGAGTAACACAGGCATCGGAAAACACAGTGGTTCTCAATCTGTGGGTCTTGACCTCTTTGAGGGTCAAACAACCTTTCACAGGGGTTGCCTAAGACCATTGGAAAATGCAGATATTCACATTACAATTCTCAACAGTAGCAAAGCTACAGTTATGAAATAGCAATGAAATAATTTATGGTCAGGGGTCACCACAACATGAGGAGCTGTATGAAAGGGTCACAGCATAGGAAGGTTGAGGACCACTGCTCTCACAACACCAGTTTCTAGAGGCTCTGACAGGAGTCACTGACCCGTGTCCTGCCTGCCCCTCGGTGTGCTCTTCATTTGTTCCCATCTAAGTGCTTTCAGAGTGGGATGGTTCTGAATGTATTATTGCATGCTTTATTTTGTCTCACCAAGTCTTATTTTTCAAATACTAATTCAGACTCACCTGAGAGTATGAGGTCCATTTGCTTTTCCCTAATGAATCTATGCGTTTAAGGATAGTCTATGGTTATATCCCCATCAGTACCCATTTTCATTATCTCAGATTCTCACTGTTGCTAACAGGGCCACTGTGAACTTTGTTACGGGTGTCTAACTATGTTTACTTAGAGTTTCTACATGACAACCAGTCACGCAATTGTTCCATTGTAGAACAAGGAAATGTCCCCCTTTGTAAGAGAATGAACAGTTGCTTTCTCATGTCTTACAGCCTCCTGCAAGGAGCATAGGACTTCCCATTGACACACACACTCTAACTGCACTCGTTTTTGACAGATTTTTTTTTAATTAGGGGGTTGCATATATATTTAATTTGCATTTCTTTGATAACTAATGGTGTAGATTTTCTTAGCTATTAGCTATTTATAATCTTTACCCGATGAATTGCCTTATTTTTGTTGTCCTTTTTGCTTCCAGGTATGTGTTGCTTTTCAACACATTGCTGTGTGGGACATATCTTTTCACACTTTGGTAACAAGTTTTGGTTTCTTAATTTTAGTGTAATATTAGGTCACCAATTGTTTTCTTCCTTTAAAAAAAATTCATTACCAAAGCTTCCAATGAAGCTTTAAAGTTTTTGCCCTTCAAGCGACTGGAAATCAACTTCACGTACAAAATAAGAGCTACGTTCAAATTGGTGCTAAAAACAAATTCTCCCAGGCCCATTCTTGACTATGTTGACTCTATAGTTGTCTGCAATATTCCCTTTATCAAATACAGAATTTCTCGACACGCTTGGAGCTACTTCTGATCCTTTATTTTGCGGCCACTTTTTCTAACACAGTAGCAGTGCCTTGTTATTTTAATTACACCATCCTTACAACGAAACTTTATAGAAAGAGAAAGTCGCCCGTCTCTTCACTCAAGAATCTTTGGGGAATTTTCTTTGTTTTCTAAAGCAGGAACTGGAACTTTGTACCTTGCACTTGGAATGCTTCTGCCTCTGTCTCCCATGTGCTCAGATTATGACCAGTGTCTTTTGGACCCGGATATTCTTGTAATATTCTCACAAGTAACATTAGCCCACAGCTAGGTAATTCTACAACACTAATGGTTCAACTCTTAATTGTTTAAGATGTCCCCCCACCATAAAAAAAAATTGGTTTCTTCCTCAGTGCTTTTCTGTAACACTCCATTCAATGAACCAGACTATCAGAATAATTGCTTTTCTCCAGTGGCAGAGGACACAGAAGCTCAGAGAGTGCATTGCCAATACAATTTTAAAGGGAAGTGATGCACACACATCCAAACTGATGGATTATTCATTGGCCAGGAACATTCACGTGGCTCCAACAAACTCTAAAGATGACAGGAAGTGCAATCTAGTATGGTATTGGAAGATGATCAAACACATTTGAGTACCACATGCCCACTGCCTCTAGCATCTGTCACAGGACTCTTCCAAAAAGCGTGGGTGGTAGAGGGTCAAGAGCTTCAGCATCTAAAGAACCCAGCTTCATAATTTTCCAAGGCCTACATTGCCATTTATTTTGTGGAATTCTAGATTTATATCAAGACTGAATTAAATCAATTTCGGGCAAATTCTGTGAAAATACAGTAAGTTATCTCCTTGATAATAGAAACAACTGAGTCAGTAAATGGATTCATTCTCTGTTAAAAGGAAATTGTAAGGCAATTGACTAAAATTCCTATGTTGCAGATGCTGTTAACAACCCCTTGCCTGTGTCAGCCATATAGAAAACCTATCTGTTGACTAGCCCAGAGAAGATGATTTTGCATTTGACAAGTTCTAACTTTTGTTATAATTTGCAAGCCCACTGCCTGGGTTTCCTGACCCTTCACATAAAGAGAGATGAGAACTCTTACTGTTTTCTGGCACAATGAGACTAGTTTGATGCTAACGATGTAATCCAGGCCTTGAGCATGCTGAGCAAGTGCTCTACCACTGAGCTACACCCTCAGCCTCTCCTGTTCTTTTGGTATACTTCTGGTCTACATGTGTCCCAAATATAAAGCGTCTGAGATGACTTTGGAAAGTCAGAATTGTAATGTGCAATTCTTCATCACTGCAGCTAGAGTTGACAAGTTCATTTCAGACAAGACAGAATGGAAATGACCTCACTCTTTTTTTTAATTCAAATTTTTAGAATTGTGTCTGTAGTTGCAAAGAGTCTGAAGAAATGACTCAATTTCATAGGGTTTGCAATAAATGGAGGTACAATTGTTTAAGAGAAGTGTGAATTTTAAGTGTTTCTATTTTTACTTCTAAATGCAACACAGTCGTATTCTCACATAATGTTTATAACCAATCTGCACTGTTGATACATAGTTCTTAAGCTGCAAGCCATGCTCCCACCTGCCCTTAAGAAGAAGACATCAGACAGTCAGTTCAGCACATCTGGTGGAAATATGTATAAATACAGTGAACACAGTGCCAAGAGAAAGTGTGGGGTCCAAGTCAGCTGTCTGGGCTCAGTTTCCATTCCTGCATATTTTTTATCTATATAAAATTGGATAATTTTAATATTAAAGACTATGATAGCTTAATTGTCAAGCTGACACAATCTAATGTCACTTGTGAAGAGAGTCTTGGTGAGGGATTGTCTTAATAATGTGGGAAGACCCAGCCAATTGTGGGTGGCACCATTCCCTAAGCAGTGGGGCCTAGCCCGTATAAATGCAGAAATGAAGCTCAGCACAAAGAAATATGCATGCATTTATTTTCTCTCTGCTCTTGGCTGTGAATGTGACTAGCTGCTTCAACTCCCTGCAGTCTTGACTTCTATAAAATGATGGACTGTCACCTGAAACTGTGAACTAAAATAACCCCTTTCTCCTCTAAGTTGCTTTTCTTTTGGGAAGGGGTATTTTATCACAGCAACTGTAATACATTTAGAATATACACTAAGAGCTTAGGATCTAGAATTAGGTTGGCAGACTCTTACTGACTATGACTCTTTAGGAGAGTTGCTTAACCTAAACCTCACACTTTCTATCTGTAAAACAGAGATGGCATTAATAGTTATTTACATAACTCTTTCAAATTTCTTAGTATATTGTGAGGTACATAGTAAGTGCTTAATAAATGACAGAAGCAATTCATGTAATAATATTGGTATTACTATATACATTTATATATGTTAGGATAGATGGATGGATAGAGAGAGAGAGAGAGAGAAGATAGATTTCGCCACATGTTTATTGCACAGAAATTTTTTATCATGTTTGCAACTATAGACAATCATATGTTCACTGATGATAAACATAGATTTCTCTTTACCCTGCAAAGAATGTATTTTTTTCAACTGCTTCAACACAATATTATAAACAATGCTAGAAAAATAGGCACATAATCCTAGAAATGGAATCACTCTGCATTGATGGATATATGCAATGTGTTACTCTGATGGGCCAAATCATCATGGGAAAGAGTTAATGTACAATGAATTGAAAGCTCACAGAACAAGCCCATTGAATAATCACTGGCTGCATGATTTTTTCCATAAAGTGCTCCTGCCTAGGTGGCTGCAGGTTGTGCAAGACCTCAAGCACATAGCCTGGCTTCTAGGAGGTTAGAGTAGTTGACTTCTTTGTAAAAGCGTATTTGATTTCAACATAGTATAAGACAAGTTCAAGTACCCATACAGCCCTCCTGACTTCAAAGACTGGGATTCCACCATGAGCAGAGGCAAGAAGTGTCACTACGCCACCAAGCCAGTCTGGCTGCCACCTTGTCCTCTATGAACTTAAAAAACACACACAGTAAACAGAAACAGGCTGCCTTTCTGTTTCAGTGGAACTTAAGTGTCCTGAGGAATCAGCTGTAGGCATCTGGGAATGCTATTCCTATTATGTGTTACAAATGCCAAGCATTAACTATTTCCTCTCGGGGTTGAAAAATTCTTGGGAATGTCAAGGATGATGCTGAAGTAAATGAGACACTGAAATAAGTCTTTCATGTCCAGCATCACAGAGATGGGTCACATCAGTAGAAGACTCTGTAATGAGTGTCCAACACTGTCTTCTCCTCAAACCATGCTAATTAGTAATAGGCTACAACTCTTCATTTCCTTCTCACTCACCTCCTAAAAGCACCTCTGGCCTTTGCCTCCACCCTCCCTGATGCTCATCTGTTCTGATGACAGATTTCCATTCTACTCTCAGGGACTGGGCTTGGTAGGGTCAGCCTCAGCTCCTCCGCTTCCTGCCCAGGTGCCCTTTGATGAATAACTCTATTCATCCTGTGCATGGGAGAAATTGGCTGGCACTGAGCACTAATTAATTCAACCTCTCACATGAGCTTCCTTCTAGCCAAGTAACCTGGTTTTCTCCCAAAAGACCAGTCCATGAACTCTAAGGTGTGTGTGTGTGTGTGTGTGTGTGTGTGTGTGTGTGTGTGTGTGTGTGTGTGTTTTCAACCAGGGCAGCTTCCTTCTTTTCTACCTTTTATTTTGTTAATTGTTAGTACTCTCCTCTTGACTGGTAAAACTTCAAGCTATAATCAATGAGGGAGATTTTGTACAGTTTTGATATAAAGGGAAAAAGTAACTTTTATAGCTCAGATGGACCCATAGATGCAGTTTATCCCTGAGGGGGTCCCAGGTGCTGAGAATAGAGAAACCCCATCCTTCCCTCTGGAAGTGACTGATGGGTCACAGTGAGGTCATAAACTTGGAAGATTACAGACAATGTGGGGAAAACACCAAGTTGATGTGTTCTAAAGCTTCGTTATCATGACTACAAATTGGTTTAATTCAAGCTATTTACCAATTTCATACAATTGTTAGGAACATTGCTATTGAAGAAAAAAATTCCCTTGTCACTAATGAATTTACAGTCTCTGATGGAGCAGAATTACAAAGAAATCCAACCATGGGGAAATGACATAAATGCCTTAGATGTGCAAAATAAAGAAGCCATGAGTTAACTTGCAGGAAAGAAATGAAGACAAATGGGGAGCTTGTGAAAGAAGCTGGGCTTGAGCAAGACTTAGCTATGTGTTCAAATTACACAGAAACAGAAATCTGAGCCTTTCTGTATTTATCTCCCTAAGGTGAATTATGGGGAGTCGCGGTATTTCACATTCATATGTTTATATATGGTCTCCCTGTCCCAGTGGACTGGGAGCCCAAGAGAATGGAAACTCAATGTGCAGCAACATGAACAGTACTTGCCACGTAGTAAGCACATGATGATTCTATGCTAAATATATGGAAATGGGTGGAAGCATCAGGTGCTCTTGAAAGACGGGACAAAGGAAACAAAGGAAGACAGAAAATGAAAATCAACCCGCACCCTGCTGGACCATGTACTCTCTGTTAGGAAGCAGGTAAGTATTCTCGGCGTATTTTCACATCCTTTCTTTACATAAAGCACCCTGTTCTGCACAGGGACAGGCAGCAAGCATCACGGGTTTTGCAGACGCTGTGGTCTCTGCAGCCACTCATCATTTCTGCTGTTGCAGCGTGAGAGCATGCCAACCAGCAGGTGTTGCGGTGCTCCAGGAAAGCTCCATTGTGGTGGTATTGTGTTCACCAAAATATTGTGTACCTTAATAAACTTATCTGGGGTCAGAGAACAGACAGCCACTAGATACAAAGGCTAGAAAATGGTGGCACTCACACCTTTAATCCTAGCATTCCAGAGATAGAAATCCCTCTGGATCTCTGTGAGTTCAAGGCCACATTGGAAATAGCCAAGCATGGTGACCCACGCCTTGAATCCCAGAAAGCCAGCCTTTAATCCTAGGGAGTGGTGGTAGAAAGCAAAAAGATATATAAGGCGTGAGGACCAGAAACTAGAGGCATTTGGCTGGTTAAGCATGTGGCTGGTTAAGCATGTGGCTGGTTAAGCATTCAGGCTTTTGAGCAGTAATTCAGCTGAGACCCATTCCGGATGAGGACTCAGAAGCTTCCAGTCTGAGGAAACAGGACCAGCTGAGGAACTGGCAAGGTGAGATGGCTGTGGCTTGTCCTGTCTCTCTGATCTACCAGCATGGACCCCAATAACTCGCCTCAGGTTTGATTTTATTAATAAGAACTTTTAAGATTCCTGCTAAACTCCATTACCAAAATACTCAGGGAACTAAGTCTGCCCCACCGTCAATCTCCGCCTTCATACTTCAACAGCAAAGAAATGGTTGAATGGTATGTTGTTGCCTAGTTCATGTAACTGTAGCTAAATTCAGAGGAAGACACGTTAATTACCATTATGTTCTCCAATAAATGTTTATGTCCCCACAAAATTCATGTGTTGACATTTACTCCATGTGTTGTTGGGAGGCAGGCTCTGGAAAGGTGATTAGATTGTGAGGATGTCCCATGCATAAGTAAGGTTACTATCTTTAAAGAAGGGCCCCTGAGCACATTCTCTCCCTCCTTCTGTCATGTGAAAACATCTGAGAGGCCAACAGTTTGGGACCTGAGAGAGCCTTCACCACAACCTGGCTCATGTAAGCACCACGGTCTTAGATGTTTAGCCTCCTGAATTAAATATGTTTCATTTGTGGAGAAGCCAGACAGTGCATACTACATTTTTACAGAAGCCAAAACTAAGACACACATCCGTGGCATTGTTTGACTACCTGGCTGCTCATAGTTTAGTCCCTGGCAACCATAAGAAGCCATGTCTTTGTTCAGTTCCTCCACTTTCCTAGGCCTGAGATAAAAGCTTAGCTCAGTTCACACCAGAACATCTTGAACAATTATCAAATATGATGAGCAAATCCCCAAACACATGGAACAAGTATCCCCAGAAGATGCTCCTTTCATGATCCAAATTTGAGTTTCTATTTGCTATCTCCAAGTGACTCAGAACCTTTTTTCATGAGGTAGAAATATATATGTGTGGCTATGGGACAAAATATTCAGGACCTCTGATGCAGACTTCATGTAGAGTTCAACTATTGGTATACCAGAGTCATACTAAGATAAATAGAGTTACAGAGCAAGACTATATCTGTATAAGTATCTAGGTAACTGATAGGGTGTTCTGTGTATAGCCTTTTCTTTGTTTTGTAGCCAATGAAAACTGGTGAGGAAGTATGAAGACCCTATGAAACATGTGATTAAGCATGTCAAACACATGAAGTCACATGAAAAGTATACTTCCCACCATCTCCATCATTCCCTATTTTACATATCTTCTACAACTAAAAATTGGTAATGAATATGTAAATGGGAGTGATGTCATAGACCCATCTACTGGGATCTGAGAATGGAGATGTATTACCTTTCCCAACCTTTCTGTTGGTCACAGAACCCAGTCTAGCCAGTGGGATGTGGTAAGAGGTCATGAGCTGTCACATGTTACTCTTCCTAAACAAGGACTTTCATCCTTTTTCCTGTCCAGGTGGCTGGAATGGAAAAGAGGCCCCTGCAAAAGCTGAGAGTGACATGGACAAGATGACAAATGTACACAGTGGAAACCCCTTGGGCCACTCAGAGGAGGGAGACAGCCATCCAGGAGCACCAGCTCAGTTCTTTGGTGCGAGCTTTAAGGCACTGAGATCAGAAATGCTGGTATGACCTTAACAACTGCAAGGCCGAACAGCTCACATTTCTGCAAACATCACCTGACCTCACAGAGCCTGAGAACCATAAAACTCACTGAGAAAAAGTGAGTGGAAGAAATATGCCATTAAGTTAAATATTTTCTTCCCTTAAACTTAAATCATATGGCCTATGTGTAAGGAGAATAAGTAAACAAAACTGTCCTTGGAGGCTGAAATAATAAAGACCCCACCTGGTACAAATCTCTATGAACAAATGGTGAAAATAAAAGACTTCTAAAGGGGACCACCCTGTAGAATGCATCTGAGGACCATAGCCAGTCCAAAAGACACCTGTCTTCTGTACCCTTTGCCTTACAGTTTCTTGATTTTTCTCTCTATTTTTCTCTAAACTTCACATTATTTGCTGCTGTTCCTCATTATCATTTAATTACATAATGTATTTTCTTATTTAGTTAATGTGTTAACTCCAAGTAAATGACAACTCCATAAAAGCAAGGACCAAGACATGAACATTTTTTGTCCTTCAGAGACCCAAAACTGAATGCATCATACTCCTTGGCTCAAGATCCACAATCAACAGTGATCTAGGTCAAGGTCTCTGCTGTGTTTTGCTTTATCATTTTCCCTTTCATTTTCCATCCTCACTTTTAGTTTCTCTTTTCCCAAAATAATCACTCATTTTCACCTATTTAATGCATGTATTTCTATTCCATCTTTCATATTTTCACTGATGTACATGTCCAATCTTTAAAATTCAGTAGTATTAATTTGTCTGTGCAAGATATTGATATATGATATATAGATGATAGACAGACAGATAGAAATGGGTGATAGATTACGGGTAGTATTTTGTTATAAATGTAATTCTACATCTTACATTTTTACGCAGTTTTTTAAAAACCTATCCATGCTGTTACATATTAATCTGTATTTCTTTTGATTTGTACATAGTATTCTCAAGCATGCTAATTAACTTTAAATCCATCAACATATTATAAAAGTCCAACAAAAGAAACTGATGAGAAATTTTCCAACTGGCCACCAATTGTCTGGGAGGTTTATTAAATTTAACTATTTGGCTAATGACTAGAGTCAGAAATGCCATGGGTGTTCCAATCTACTCACAAATGAGAATTGCTTTGGAAGTAATGCATGGTGACACCCACCCCATTCTTCCTAGCCATTATAGCCTCTGTCTTCCTTTGATTGCAGATTTGTCGGGAATGAACTGCAATGCTTCCTGGTTTTCCTAGCTCCCAGAAAACTGACATGTTTGGGCAGTTCATGGGGAAAGAGAAATTACATTCAGTAGTGTTTCCCTTTAGATAACAAGAATACCACCTTATCTTACCAGTGCCCTACACCCTAAATCACCCCTCTTCTCCATGCAAAAGATCTCCTGTCATGATCTCCTGAGACATAAAGCCCTAGCTCAGCATTCCTCAAGGTGTAGCCCACAGAGAAATGAGCACATCAGAATGCCCTAGGCATTTGTTACAGTGAAAATTCAGAGTTCTTCCCTAAATCAGCCTGACTGGGGATGGAATGCAAACTTTGCAATTTTTTCCAACCAACTTTGGCAATCACTAAGCATATTAATGTTCAAATTTCTCTGTCATAATGCTTGGTTTTTTTTTGTTTTGTTTTGTTTTGTTTTGTTTTGTTTTTGTACATGGTAGTGGTGGTGGTGGTAGTGGGTATGTGTGTGTGGGGGGGTGTTTTATGTGAGCACATGCATTTACATGTCATAATCCATGCATAGAGGTCAGAGGCCAGGTATTGGCCCTTACCTTCTACCTTGTGTGAGCAGGAACACCTGTTCAGCAATGCATTCACCAGGTTAGCAGCCCATTCTCCTGTTTTCCGTTCCCATGTCTTCATAGGCATGCCAGAATTGCAGATGTGTGCTACCATGCCTGGCTTTATATGGGTTCTGGGTATTAGAATTCCAGTCCTCACTGTGTGACAAGTGTTTTATCTACCAAACTATCTCTGCAGCACTACTGCTTGGTTATTTAAGGGAACAATTGATAATATATCATATCTCACGCAGCAATGGACTTCATGGCTAGAGTGCCATCATGGAAGCTCTTTCCTTGGCTTTGTCTTCCAAGGTATTTGATCTTAAAAGGTATAGCAAGAAGGCTACATCTAGTTTGGGACTTTCTACCAAATACCCCAAAACGGTGTTGCTTAGGACTTTATGAAGGTAAGAGATTACGTCAAGATAACATTTCAAGTTTTGTTTTTTTCACAGCCAAACATACTATCCTATAGCATGACATTCCTATAGTCAACCTAGCTCTATACAGTCTAAACTGAGAAAATGGCAAAGAATGAAGCTCATTCCATCTACACTCTTTTCTCCTGTATGAGATGAACTCCATGTACAGTTTAGATTTGGGACATTCATCTCTGTGTGCATTTTTGCCAACACTAAAAAGTGGAAGTCTGCCTGAGATGAGCCTATTCTTTTTCTCCCAAGCTCACTGTTTTAAGCAAGGATCCTTCCTACTGAAGTCAATACAGAAGTGGGTTTCACTTGCTGCTCAGAAAATGGAAATGTGGAATTAATAAGTTTTGCTCATCACTGTTGATGAGCCCACAATGCTGACACTCAGGAGAAAGCAGGGCATTTCTCTGTCCTGTGCCCTTCACAAGAGCCATCTTTTGCTACACAGTAGTAAGGCATGGAAGTACTGCCAATGTGGGCTAAGACACAGGTCTAGGGCCCTTCAAAAGGCCAAGTGCCTAGTGAGCCACAACGAACAGACGTGGCATCTCTGTGCCTCCAGCTGCCTAGCTGGAGTGCCTAGCTGGACAACCTAGGTGCTGAGCACCTAATGACACAATTCAATGGCGTGATCTTGAAGAACTGAGATGCAGTTTGCCTTATCATACCCAGGCTCACACTACAACATTATATTTTGAGCAATGAAAATATTACAATCACCATTTCTGATTATCAATAAATTACTTGGAAAGTATTATAATTACATCAATGCATTTTTTCTTATTCTTGAGTATTTTTAACATCACTTTTGAGTGAACATGCAGATATGTATGTTTGTAGGAGACTGTGGAGCAAATCAAAGTTTAAATTTGTTATGCTTGGTTTTGTATAATTGACTGTGGGTCATACTTAAATTCAGATTTTGATGGAGAGAGGGTCTCAGCTTGATCCCAATAGAGAGGCTGTGATTCTGATCACTTACTCTAATCTGAAAGAATGAAGCCTCTTCTGTGGGTTTGTAGCTTAGGAAATTAGCTTCATTCAAAAACTCGCATTGCATTAGCCCTTTGACAAACTTAACAAATGTCTAAAGCACCAAAGATTTATTGAAGATGCTCATTACCTGGACATTGTAGGCTAAATACCTTGAGCAGTGAAAGCTCCCCAATATTCTTCTTTTAAAATTTGTTTTTATTGTGTTTTAAAGATGTGTGTGTGTGTGTGTGTGTGTGTGTGTGTGTGTGTGTTTATTGCATGTATGTATGTGTACCATATGTATAGGTGCCCATAGAGGGCAGAAAAGGGTGCCAGACTCTCCGGAACTAAAGCTACAAGTGGATGTGAACTTCTATATAGACCCTGGGAATAGAAACCAGGTGTCCTCTGCAAGAGCAACAAGTAATCTTAGCCACTGAGCCATCTCTCCAGCTCCCATCACCTAGCACTCTACCAACACACACCTCATTCTATTCCAGTGGAACACTTGTACTTGCTTTGCTAAGACACACTTCACACCATGTGCTTCCAAACCTCCTTCCTTAGTCAACCCATAAAAAGACTTTCTCCTGTGTTCCGAGTAGATTGCAGTCCCCACCCCTTTCAGCTTTACCAAATCCTGCCTAACAACCAGGGTCTGAAAACAATTGCAGCTGCATATCATATATGACCTTCCTCCAGAATTGGCCCTCAGTATACAACCCCCACCCTCACCCCCGGAACTTGGGTTGCATCCTGAGCCTATCACATCTTCATTTTGCACTTATCATATACTGTGGAGATGTCTCACATCTGCCCTGCATCCTGCTCCTGTTCCTCTTGCTGTGCCTGTTCTTAACTTGGAAGTTTTCAGCTGTGGTACCTTCTGCATATATGAGATTGTAAGTTCAGGAGGATAGGATAGTGCCTCATTATCTTTAAAGTCAACAGCGTCCCTGGGTTCAGGCTTCTGCCCAGAGAAGTTGCACATCAAAGTCCTCTTGCTGGATTTCTCTTGAAAGGCTTTCTTGTTGCTTTAGGCATCCTCCTTTGTCAGCAGCCTCTCAGGCGTGAATAAGGCACCATCTTTGCCATTCATCTCCTACAGTACTCAGCCTCCTCTCACAGGAGATGTCTTTCTCATTCATGATTCCTTTTAGTAGAAAATATGTGAGCTGTTCACTTAAAAATACAGTTGATATGGCCCCTTTCAGAGAGGCAAAAATAGTCATTCTTGGCTAAAATAGATTTTGAAAATTGTTGCCTAGGGTCAAAGATTCACCACCATAAACCTTGCTAGATAGAGCAGGCATTTTCAGAATGAAAAGCATTCCCCAGAGTGAAACCTTTTAATTCATGATTCCTTTCTTGAACATATTTCACAGGCACGATTCAATCTGCAGCAAAGGCACCTTAACTTTAAAAATAGCAGTTTAGTGAATGATTTCCAAAGATGCTCAGCTCACTGGCATAGTTCAGGAATTCATGAGAGCATTAATATGCTTTGGGATACACAAGTAGCTGTATCTGAAATGCAAGTTTCTCATTCAGACTCCTCTTAACGAAAAGACACTCAGGAACAGGATGTCTGGGGGATCAGTGGTTCTCTCTGCCTAACCCTCTGAGGACTGAGAGAAGAAGAAAAAGCTTGCTTCATTAAAGTCGAGGTCCTTGGTGTGATTTTGCAGAATATTGTATCTCTCTGAAATGTTCTGGTAAGAAAGCCAGCACAAGTTAGTGTTTCCATTCATTGAATTTACCTCATGTCTAGTTAGTATCCTCATATCATCCCCTTGGCATAGTTCTAGAAGAGGAAACAGTATCATCAGCATCCGAGAGTAGTTTAGACACAGGCTTTGGCTCCTAGACCCTGTTACCTTTTGTATTTATTCTATTTTAACCAATCACAACTCACATTCTTCTGTGATTTACATTATGTTTCTTTGAAAGCTTATCCCTCAGGAAAACTCCCTCAATGCCTGTGGAGACCTACACAGGCTATCTAGCAAGACCTTACTTAGGTCAAAGCATCTAAGTTTGCTTTACCCAGCAGGGCTGCATAATGGGATAATTTGACCATGGGTGTGGTTACTGGGTATTTTGAAGGGTCTATATTTGACTGTACACTGTGTTTTGATCTTTCAAAGAAAGGGGGTCTTTTGCCTCTCTCCTTGGCATTTGTATAAAAAGCCCTTTTGAATAAACAAGACGGCAACTGGGTATTGACCCAGGCCCTCCCGAAGCTATCCTGTCTCTGTCTTTCTCCTCGTCGTCATTGTCATTGTCTAGGTCTATCTTTCTACCTAATGTTTCCTCATTTCTCTCTTGGGAGCAGGTAGGAGCTGGACTCCAGCAGACCCCCACAGACTCTCACAAAAGCCAATGTGAATTTTGTTCCAAGCCCCAAATGCTGTAATTTCTGAGGTTATAAAAGTAGGTAAAAGGCAAAAGCGAGGTCAATAAGGGCATCAGTTCTTATTGAAGGGAAATTCAGTTGGAGCTTCTTTTAACTCCAAGGTTTCTGAGACTCTTACAATCTCTTAAGATGTGAGGCCTCAAGATTTGAAGAATTGAGGGAGAAAACTGTCAAACAAGGAAAACACAGCTTTTACATCTTGAGCCATCTTAGGATTTCTATTGCTGCAATGAAAAACCATGACCACAAAGCAAGTTGGGGAGGAAAGGGTTTATTCAGCTTATCCTTCCACATTGCTGTTCATCAGCAAAGGAAGCCAGGAAAGGAACTCCAGCAGGGCAGGATCCTGGAGGCAGGAGCTGATGCAGAGGCCATGGAGAGGTGCTGCTTACTGGCTTGCTTCCCCATGGCTTGCTCCGCCTGCTCTCTTACAGATCCCAGGACCTGGAAGATGGCACTACCCACCATGGGCTGGGCTCTCCCCCATTGATCACTAATTGAGAAAATGCCTTACAGCTGGATCTCATGGAGGCAGTCCCTCAACTGATGCTCGTTCCTCTCTGATGACTCTAGCTTGTGTCAAGTTGACACACAAAACCAGCCAGTAGAGGCACCATCTTAACTGCTGCCTATCACTTCACAGCATGAACTAGAAGTTCCTAGAAAGAAGTCTCACCACCGTTGAGCATCCCACAAATGGAAGTCACACCTCTGCTGAACATCCCACCAAGGCTGGCTGACTGATTAGAACTGTGGTGACTTGACTATGGAGAGGTTGGAATATCCCTAGTCCAGAGTTAAATATCTTGGCTATCTTACCCCTTAAATAGTCATTCATTGCCCATTTGTCTGTGTCATTAAAACTTCATGAATCTGGCCGGGCGGTGGTGGCACATGCCATTAATCCCAGCACTCGGGAGGCAGAGGCAGGTAGATCTCTGTGAGTTCGAGGCCAGCCTGGTCTCCAAAGCGAGTTCCAGCAAAAGGCACAAAGCTATGCAGAGAAACCCTGTCTCGAAAAACCAAAAAAATAAATAAATAAAACTTCATGAATCTGTTACCATGTTAAAACATGGAATATGGGGTAACCTAAATCTGTCTTCCTGTAGTCAGTCACTCAATTTTAACTCCAAAACAAACTATTTCTTACCCCTTTGGGGTGACAACTTGCAAACCATCTCAAAACTTAGTGTATTAAATGAAACAGCCCTTCTATTTGCTCATAGTTCTATGGGTTCATCATATGACCTGGGACAGCCAGGTTGATTCTTCTGCTGGTCTCTCTTGAGGATTTTCATGTGGCAGCAGTTGTCTTGTGTCTCAGCTATAGTTTGGTGGCCTAATGTGGCCTCATTTACACAGCCAGTAGGTCCAAAAGCCTACCACAAGGTAGAGTGGGCCTTTTCACATGGCAGCTAATTTCTAAAAGATTGAGGCCAGAGTCCTAGGATTAAGCTGAAAACTCCCACAAGGTCCCTTGTGATGTTCATTTTTCAATACTGCCACCAATGCAGCTCTAACTTGTGGCTGGGGATATGGATCCCACTCTGGGAGAACCTACCAAGATGAAGATGCTCACAAATCAACCAAATTGTGTTCAATTTCCATAACACAGGAACAGATGAAATGGAATACTTTGAGCAGAGCAGAGTTTTCCTTTCTTCATCTTTTTTCATAAAAAAAAAAAAAAAAAAAAGAGCATTTCTTTAGGGTTGACAATAGGAGCACAGGTATTGAAATGGCTTAAGTTAAGATCCATTCAACATGGAATCAGGAAACAAATACTAAAAAGCCCAACAGTTATAAAGTATCTGTGTTTGGTTTGCATTTTATTTTTGTGTGAGTTTTTTTGTTTGATTTGGTTTGTTTTTTTGTTTGGTTTGATTCGGGGTTTTTTTTTTTGTTTGTTTGTTTTTTGTGCCTCTTTCTATCTTCCATAAACACTGTGCATTCTTAAAAATATCAAGTTTGATAATTATAATAACTGAGTTTAATTCATCCTAGTTATTATAGTTACCAATACATTAAGATTAATGGCATTCTTCAGGACCAACATTCTTTGGCTGCTGTGGTATGCTGAAATCGAAAAGGACTAAACCCCCTGACTGCTGCCAATGGAGGGATTTGTTCCCTCTTCTGGGAACAATGCTGTTCCCAGGAACAAATCCAAACTGTTTTGAATGAGGGCTCAGAGATTTACAGACCTGGCTGAAAAAATGTCAACAATCATCCTTCCCCGGGATGGGCTCTTGGTTCTCTTCTATCCCTGCTCCTCCTCTAATACCTTTGCTCCTTATCATCCTTATACTTAGATTTTTTTTTCCCGTCTTTTAAATTTTATACTGAAGTTCCTTCAGGATCAAGTCACCATCATCAATCCTCAATCAGTCCACCTCACAGGAAAGAGTAAAAACAATGTTTCTTTTAAGGTCACCCTAAACCCCCAAACTTCCAAACAATGCCCTCTCTGCCAGCAGGAAGTAGTCAGACAGAAAACAGAGTCCCATCTTTTATATTGTGCCCCTGTCATTTGTATTATGATGAAGGGTCTGGAATAAGAAAAATCCCTTGACCCAAAGTCAGATCCATAAAACAGGCCCAAGAAACCTGCCACCATGGAGCTCCAGAAAGCTGCTAACCCCATGACATGCCCTGAGCCTGAATGGAAAACAACAACAACAACAACAGCAAAAACAGAAAGAAAGAAAAAATTGGCAATTGGGATTGTCTCTCACCCTGCAGCCTGGATATTACAAAGACAGGTAACCTAACTTATCTCCTACCCTGAAGTTTATCTCAAGGAGAAAAAAAAAATCAATTTCTGGGCCTGGTGAAGCCATCCCTTCCAACCCTTACTTTCCACTATAAAAACTGATTCAGACTCTACAGGATAGATTCTCTCCTGTACTCCCAGAGACTGAGCTGCAAGGTTTGGAGGCACCACCTCAGACCAATAGAGTCTGCTCTCACCTTTAAAAAAAGATAATTCACATCACATCTTTATTACTTCGTGTGTGTGTGTGTGTGTGTGTGTGTGTGTGTGTGTGTGTGTGAGAGAGAGAGAGAGAGAGAGAGAGAGAGAGAGAGAGAGAGAGAGAGAACATTGGTGTGCTTGTCTGTATGCATGCCTGTGGGAAGAACATTTAATATCTAATTTAAAAACAGAGTATAGGGGCCTGGAGAGGTGGCTCACTGGTTAAGAACACATAGTGCTGCTCCTACAGAGGCCTTGAATTTGGTTCCTAACACTCATGTTGGGCAACTCACATTTGCCTTCATAGGCATCTGTGCTTATTTACTTATAGAAATCCACTTGCACACACACACATAGACATAATTAAAAATAAATCTTTAAAATATTTTTATGTTTATGAGTGTTTTGACCACACATACTTGCAGGCATGGTGCCCTTGGAGTAAAGATCTCCTGGAACTATAATTATAGATGGTTGTAAGCTACCTTCTGGATGATGGGAACTGAAATCAGGTCCTTTGCAAGAACAGCAATGCTGTAAACTACTTATCCATATCTCTAGCCCCTAAAAATAAAATAGTTAAAAATAGAACTTACATTACAACTCAAATGAACTCATCTTCTACTAAGACTTACTAGCATTATTTTCTGAATTTCCTGTTTGTATGTGGTGTGCATACATATGTGTATTCACATTCATGTGTATGTGGGCATAAGTGTATGTATGGTTGGTTGCACATGTATGTGTGTGCAAGAGTGTGGAGGCCTGAAGTGAACACTGGATATCTTTCCTGATCTCTGTCCACTTTGTTATCAAAGCAGGGTTTCTTACTTGAACCCAGGGTTTGCTCATCCAACTAGTCTAGCCAGCCAGTTTGTCCTGGGATTTCCTGGGATTGCTTCTAGAGTACAGGTATTCTAGGTGGCTGCCATTGGCTGCCATTCTTGAATGACTTATGTGTGGCTTTAGGGGATCAGAATCCTCCAGGACTCATGCATGTGCAGTAACCACCGAGCCATCTCCAACTCCACGAGCTTTCTCTCCTTTACAGTTTATTCACATAGTCAGTAACTCCTGTCATTTCTGTCCCCACCCACTTATCTAATCCAAATACTGATTGATTTGCTTCTGTGAGATGTATTAGGGCATCATGGAGAAACTTGTGCCAGGAGATTCTGTGTTTATTTGTAATAAAACATGAAGCTATTGAAAACAGTGACCCTAGGCTAGTTTCAGGGGTGGTAGAATGGAAATCTGAGATAATTCCAGTACTTAGTCCAGTTAAGTACTTAGTACTTAAACCCAGAAGCCAGTCTGCCTTGTCTCCTGTGAGCCTGCCTGTCGGTTCCCACCAGCTCACACTGTTCCTTCCACCTCACAAGCACTTCCCACATGGGTTTCATGCTCCTGTAGGCTTGTTTCCTCACTGGTTTCTTGCAGTTTAAAAAGACCCCCTTAAACCTCTCTACCATGGCCTCCCGTGTGGACACAAGTAAACGCAGAATTCCCCTAAGAATACAGCTTGCAAAAAAGAGAGGGGCTTTGCAAAACTGCAAAACAAATAAAAAAAGAACTAAAATCCTTGGGTTTGCTTTTAGAAGATGTCATGATGGTGCGTTTCATTTTCACATGATTCTTCAGTTTGTCTTCATTTAATCATTTTAAACTAAATTGTAGTTAATTTTTTCAATCTCTTCTTGCTTTACCATTAGACTTCAAGAATCTGGCCCTTTAGAAACACACAGCTTCTTCTCTCTTCTGCTCTTCCTTCATTTTCTTCTCCCCCTCCTCCTCCAAGGAGAAAATAGGCCCCAGTACCCATCTCTCGATAAAGTAGAAGACAATCTCCTCTGTTCTTTCTGATGCGCTGTTCACATTAACGTGTAGCATGAGCACAAAAGGGAAATGATGGTCCAGGGAACTTTATTATTATTATTATTATTGTTATTATTATTTTGAGACAGAGTTTCTCTGTGTAGTTTTGGTGCCTATCCTGGATCTCGCTCTGTAGACCATACACTTTAGAATTTATCCAGGGTCAGCTAGAGCTGTGAGAGCAAGCATGAGTTAAAGGCACAGCCCCCAGGAAATCAAAGAGTTTCTCCCAAGAACCTGATAATGCACTTATCTAACTCTCTTGCCTCTCTAAGCCCTCTTGATAGTTGATCTATACATAGAACATGGTGAATCTGAGCAAGGGGCACACAGAAAGCATGGCTTGTAAGTAAGCTCCCAGTATTCAGAAGAGCAACATTAAAGGATGGTAGGCCAGAAGACTAGAGAACACAATTTTACCCTAAGGTTCAGAACACAAGCCTGCCTTTAGCCCGTGAGTGGGAATAAAAAACAATGATGCATTTAGTAGATTGCCCCAACTTGCACTTAAGCCTTCAAGTCATGGCATGAACTTAGGGCATTTCCTTTATTTCATAATGGGCATCTGCACATGGTGCCTAGATCATTGGACTAACCCCTTACCCACCCTTCCTGTCTACACGTCTGAGTTCTGCCCGTCTGTGGTAATCATATGGTACTCAAGGTATTCTATCTTCGGCACCTGTAGTTCTGGCTTGCAATCTAAATAGTAAAAGGGTTAAAACCTGCAGTTTCTAGACATCCTTCAGCCCTTACCTGGTCCTCCCAAGCAAACCTGGCTGACTGGGCAGTTTGTCATTACTCCTGAGCCCTACAGGAAACTACCAAAGTGATATATTCATTGAAATTGGAGGCCACCCACCTAGAGGAAACTTTTCAAATCTGAAAAGATCCTGTTCACAGAGCAAGATAACAACTACCCTTTAGGTAGTTATTGGTACATAATGTCTGCAAGACTGTTTGTTTTTCTGTGTTAACATTTAATCTTTAAGGCATATGGAGTATATAATGTTTCTATTGTTTAAAATTAAATTCACCTATGATTTGGCCCACAGACCCCTTGGGTTAGGACTACACAGGCTCAAACTTTGCTGATGTCTGAATGACAAACCTGGACACATGTGGTATAATAAATTGTGAAAGGTAGACTAGATTTGGCATGTCTTCAGTATAAATCTCGGAGATCACGTAAGTCAACATCACAGCTTGTTCCTGGGAGAGGAGAATGCTTGCATAAGTCCTTGATAGATTAGGCCTCTTATGTATAGATCTAAAAGAACAAGACAGAAATCAATGTTCAACCTATGTGTAATCATGCAACAGTTATAAAGGAGATAAATCCGCATTTACTAACTTGAAGGAAACTTCAAAACATCTTGGTGAGAGCAAATGAAAGTCACAGACTGAAGAATACAGAGAACATCTCATCTACCCAGCAGCACGTGAATCTCCTATCTGAGTGTTTCCCTCCACAGGAACAGTTGGAAAGAAAGTCTGTCTCCTACTATGGGAGCTCAAAGGGCAGATTTGCCTCCTTCCCATTTCTGACACCAGGAATCTTCAGTAGGAATTTCTTGATGGGGACTTTCCATCTCAAGGGAGCAGTGTCAAGGAGAGGGACAGCCTGTCACTGTGTAGTCTTGGTTCTCATCTGTTGTCATAGCCATAGTCATGGACATAGGTGAAATGTCCAGCTTCACCCCCATTCCTTCACAGTAGCTGGAGGAAAGCTCTGCAGTGCACTCAATGCCTTGCTAGACAGTTTCTGTCCAACTCCCAAGCCCTGCCAAGGCTTAGCCCTACCTGCCACATTCGCATCACCTGCTTCCTTAATCCCACTAGGTCTGTCATGCCCATTTGGCTGCCTCCACTTCTCAGATGCTGATTGCCTGATTGCTCCTGCTCTTTGAGTTCCAAGCTCACTAGGAAACCTTCAATAGGAAGCCTTCCACAGTACAAGGCTCAGTCTGCTTTCACAAAGCTCTTCTCTCCCACTACCCATTCCATATTCTTCTCTTTCAGCATTAACCACAATGAAATTATGTCATGGACAGACACCTATGTTCTCGGTGAGCTGTCTGAGGACAGATAACGGGTCTTAGAACCTGGTGGGTGTCTCAGTTGGTCAAGTGCTTGCCATGCAAAATGCCATTCAAAGCAGTATGTACCCATAATACAGCACTAGGAAGGAAGGTCAGGAGGATCCCTGGGACTTGCAGGTCAGGAGACTGGTGTCCGAGAGAGAGGGGGGGGGAGGGAGAGGGGGAGGGGGAGGGGGAGGAGGAGGAGGAGGAGGAGGAGGAGGAGGAGGAGGAGGAGGAGGAGGCGGCTAGAAGACACCTGGATTTTCCCAGATCTTCACCTTCACCTCTCACTTCATCAGGAGCCCAGAAGACCACAAGATGTCTGCATCCAGTCAGCAGTAAGCCCTTGCCTGTCTGCCTCAACTCATCACCTTGCTTCTTTCTGTTACATCCTCTCCCACCATCAAGCCCCAGTCCACCTCCACATAACCAGCTTCTTGGCAACTGCGAACATCAACACTGCCTCTCTTTCAAGTACCTTCACCCTGTTTCCTATCTGCATCCAAACAGGCTCTATTCTCTCTCTTCTTGAAATAAAAACAGAGTCCTGAAAACCTTTCACAAGCCAACGATTTCTCCACTTCTCTTCTTCACCTGACAACCCCACTACACAAAAGAATTGTCTATATGCCTTGTCTCCCAATCTTCTGCTTCATTCTTCAACTTGTTCAAATCTAGCACCTACTGCCCACACACCATAAAACCTGCCACAGTTCAGCACATCAACAATCACCCCACAGATGCAATCTGGGGAGCCTGCTCATCATCACACACAGCTGCGTCCTTTCTTCTGCAAGCCCGTCTGCTCATGGCTTTGTGGCTCCACATCTCATTTTTCCTGGCTTCCCTTCTGCTCTCCTGGCTGTTCCTCCTCCATGTGTTTGGCTGGCTGTCCTCCCGTCTGAACATTATTGGAGTTAATTGGGGCTGGGACCTCAGCTTTCTTCACTCCTCATTTATCCTTCCTCTCTTGGCAACCTCAGATAGTCCACAGCCTTTCAAGTGCCAAAAATTCATCTCCAGCCAAGGACTTTTGATAAAAAATGCTCAACCCCCTCTCTATACTCTGCACTTGGAGGGCTTAGGAAAGTTAAGACTTAACACATCTGAAACTGGCCTCCTGGTGTTCTGAGTCCCAAGCCCTCTTCTTTTCCAGATTTCTCATTTTAGTTACTGACCCTTTCAATCACTCAGTGGCTCGTGCCAGAAAACCACAAGTCATTGCTGGCCTTTTCTGTCTGTCAGTGTGCCCATCCAACCCTGTGGGTTCCATTTCTAATGTAAGCCTCAGTCTCTCCATTTGATCTTCCCTTTCTCCCTTGGTGTAACCAGTATCTTTTCCTGGACTGCAAAAAACACTTCTATTTTGTTTCTCCTTTCTACATATTTTAGGTTTTTGTTTTTGTTGTTGTTGTTACTCTAATAATTGTAAATTTATCCAGCAAGCCAGCAAGGATTAAAGAACAAAAGAGTGACAGGACCACTTTAAGAATCCTCCTATGGTTCAGTGTACCTAAGGTAGGATTAGGAGGACTCCATCATGGTCCCTTGCTCTGCAAGTTACACTAGTCACCTCAATTCCTATAGGATCAGTAGTCCCTGGAGCTTTATGCTCTGTGTGTTGATCTCTAGAATGATTTTTAATTAAGAAATACTGAATTTCAGATGCCCCTAGTTAAAGCACAGTAAAGATGACTTTCTATCTGACATAAAATAAACCCAAAGCCCCTGAAAAATCTCATTAGATGGCTCTTTCATCTTGGCTGCTAACATTCTGTGCACAGAAAGACCTAGAAATGTTGGGGGCCTCATGATGTATTCTATGGCTAGAATACATCAAGTACTGAGTCACCAGGAATCAAGAGTCAAGCTGGTGCCACCCATCACTGCAGGAGAAACTTCAATAAATGCCCCCAAAGTTACCTTAGGAAAGTGGGCAGGAAATATCACCACTTAAAGGGGAACCAGAGTGTCAATTGAATATTTATGTAATAGGTTAAAGTTCATGAGAACAGGAATTGCATTTGTGCTGTTCAAAGCTGATCCCCGGTGCCTGACACATTTGCCACTATGTAATAGGCATTCCCAGTATAGTTGTTGAATGAATTATAAACAATGGGAAGCTACACAGGAGTCTGACTGTTGGAATTGTCCTTTAAGAAGCTGAGTCATGTCAGTAAACAAGGAATAGATGGGAATGAGAAGAGACTAGAAGTTAATGGTCTTGTTAATTTGGGCTAGGGATACTTGTATGGTATATGAAAAAAAAAAGTAGATGCTTTTTTAAAAGAAAAAAACTTTGAATTGACTGTAGCTACCTATAAAAGAGATATTTAAATAACATCAACAATAAACTATTTCTTAGGAACAAATATGTATGTTTTATATATGTCAGACATTAGGCACCTGGCTGTTAACAATAGACACAGCAATGTTTTCCCTTGTAGTGGCATGTTACCTGCATGCAAAAAGGAAGGATTTACTAAAACCTGTGGGATAAATTGAGCCTTGTACATGAGGCTACAAATTGTATGATTCCACTTAATTGAAATGGCTGCCTTAGAAAACTGATTAAACACAGAAAGCATATGAATGGCTAAAAGGTCCACAAGAAAAGGAACAAATACAGTTTAAGGCAGGAGGGTGGGGAAGATAACAGAACACACATGAGATATTTAAGTGGAAGAGGGAATACTGGTGGTGAAAGGTACATTATGAGAAGGAGGGTCAGGGAGATGGAGAAGGATAAGTGAAGGGTGGGGCCCAACCAAAATGAAATATGTATATAAACACAAGGAAGCCTTTTAAATTTTCAGGCTTAATATAAAAAAATAAAATTTTAAAAATAGAAAAAGAACAACTAAATGTCCTCAGGATGCTCTACCTGGGACCTAGTCAGGATCATTTAGACTGCTGGTGCCAGTAGGGGGATTGTGAACTGATTCTATTTATCGATGCTTTATAGTGCGGAAAAAGAAAAAGTGTTAGATACTAAACATCTTCTTTCCACCCACTCCATTCCTTACCTGGTCACTCCACAAATCTAGGAAAAACCTTCCCTTAAACAGATGGATGTCTTCCTGCAGATACACATTCCAGAGATGTAGTGGATCATGAAAAAGACACACAGCCCAATACACTGTCTCCACCCTCCATTTGTAACCCTAAATAAGACTGACACATATATCAAGGGAGGCCTGCCCTCCACGGAACTGCCAACAGTAGACAGCCACAGATAAGCAAGCCTTCATCTCCAATCAGTCTCCAGTTGCTTGACTGTAAAGGCAGCTGGGAGATACCCCAGCAGGTAAAGTGCCTGTATGCAAGCGTGAGGGCCGGTGTTCAGATTCCTGGCACTCATGCAAACACCGGTCATAGAAGTACTTTAGTGCTTGAAGGGGAGCAAGCAAATCCCTGGAACTCACTGGCCAGCAAGCTTCATTGAATAACTGAGTGCCAGGCTTAGGGAGACAGCTGTCTTAAAAATAAGATGGAGAGGGAGCAAGCAAGACACCTAGTGTCAACATCCGGTCTACACAGCCACGTGCCTGCACATGCAAGAGTGCCCACATGAACATGTGCATGTACCCCCTACCCGCAAACAAATGTACACTCTGTTTCCATAATAAGTATTTAAGTTATTCTAGTCTTGTCCATGCAAGAATTTTAATGTAATCACAATACACATAATTTTCAATTCTATATTTATGCATGACATTACAGCATGACTATTTAACATCCCTGTTTTCTTAAGCAATTGAATGAGTTTATGATATGCATCAAATAGATACTTAGCTGTGAGCTTAACTAACCCCCTTAGCAAGGTAATAAGAGACTGTTATGAAAATGCAGCAATAAATGTATTTGTACATAAAGTGGTTTCCATATTTGTCTTTATTTCACTAAGACGGACTCCCTTAAGTGTCTTTTCCTATTTCTCTTTGTTTTCAGGTCCCTACCAAATGCACACTATTTTCTTTCTATTGGGTTGTGCCTGCTAACATGTAAAGCTGCAGAGGCAGTATTTACATCTCCCTGATGCACTGCACACAAGTGAGTGATCCAGAGGGAAAGTACCCTGCCATGCACAGCTACTCTGGATCAGTGCCGGATCTAGTTCTCTGGGATTATTAGCTCATTCAACAATTTTGACAGTTCTTTGAGATGGCTGCTATCATCTCCCCTGCACAGGCAGTGAGGCCAGCGGGCCACTAAGTGACAGAACCTGAGTGCTGATTGTGCTCTTGTGCTCTTGCCTGCCAGCTCTGCTCACCCAAGGTTGGGGTCAGAAATATCCTAGGTTCGGGTTCTAATCCCACCACTCCATGACTTATCAGCAGTTTGCTAAACTGTTCCCACTCTTTTTAAGCTCTCTATTATTAAACACAAGCACACATGATTTTCTGTAACTGAACACCTGTTTCCAGACCATGCATTCAGTCTTTTTCTTCCTCTTCCACACTCCCCACACCCATAGACACCCATTACTGCCCACATATCCCCTGATTGTTTTTGTCAGGCAACATTACCTTGGAGAAATCCCTCCAAATCAACAGGTCTACTGCTAATACATTGGTTCTCAACCTGTGGGTCATAACCCCTTTGGGGGGTTAAATGACACTTTCACAGGGGTTGCAAATCAGACATCCTGCATATCAGATATTTACATTCCGATTCATAACAGTAGCAAAATTACAGTTATGAAGTAGCAAGAAAAACAATTTCATGGTTGGGGTCACCACAGCACGAGGAACTGTATTAAAGAATCTCAGCATTAGGAAGGTTGAGAGCTGCTCACTGTTCTCCTACGTTCTCTTTATGGCTGCTTATTATTTATGTGACTGTGATGCTCTTAATGAATGTCCATCATTCCCCACTCTTGGGAAGAAATAATATTCCCTTTCCTGATCTACTCTTCTCAGTAGAATGAACACCTTGCCAGTCAACAAAAGTACTCTATAAACCAAAAGCATGAGCAGTCAAGTGTAGGCATATCATGGGGGGTGCAGTGTGTGTCCCTGTGGATTATGCACATGTGTGTGCTGGTGCAGGTACATTTAAACTGCCACATATGTTTGGTGAGTACTGGATTCCGTGGTGTGGCTTCAGAGCAACGTGACAATTGTAGAAGAATATTTCTTATCCAGAGTAGTATATGACAATTAGCTGAAGCATTATCAAGACACATAAACTGAACATTATTCCTAGTTTACTAAATCTGAAGCTCTGGGACCTCTCTGTAAGAAGGGGAGATAAAGACCCTATACTGTGCTAAGGGGTGTGTAAGGGGGAGGGGTGGAATAAAGGAGTTTGTGTTGTGTTACCTTGGATGATTGGGGCATCGGATCACTTCTTGATTAGTGGGAATTAAGGTGGTTTTTTTTTATTAATTTATCATTTCTTATGGTCACATAGCTGAAAACAATACCCTATAGTGAACATGTAAAAAGTGGCAAGTTTTGATAGAGCAGAAGTCGGCGAAGAATTTGCTAATTCCCTCTGGTTGTTGTTTGGCATCCTTGGGTAGTCAGGGGTCAGCTGGAAGGCATGGGAAAGACAGGCACATTATTAACAATTTTTACCTACTTAGAATGTTCCCTGGGGTCACCTTAGCAGTGCAGGATCCAGTGCCAAGGGATCACAACTCAGTAGGCTGATAGTGTGAAAAAGGGCAAGTGGATGGAGCCAAGGGGCATCCAAGCTAATTAGTCAGACACCTGAGATGCTTGCACAACAGGGCAGGATAAGAAGCTGCTGAAAGACAGATGATGAGGTAGAACACTTGTTAAATATAAACACCATGTGGGAGGTGAGGCAGGAGACAGCCCCGTCAGGTCCTGTCCTGTAATTCTATTTCACATTAGACATATTACAGGCAGTATTAGAACAATGTCAGTGACTCACCTCTGTTCCTCAACAGCAAGAAAATTGATGGTGAGCTCATACAGCTCCAGTCCTGAAGTTAGTGCATGACCTAGGGGGATGAAACCAGAATGAGGAAGATAGGGAAAAATTCAAAATGAATGCTTACAATACTACCTTGGGCCTAATTGTTTGATATTGCTGAAGACGTGTTAGCACACTCTGCTCTGCTCTGGGTTCTACCGGCAGCAAGAGAGAAACTTCCCACTCATTGCAATGCCATTACTAAGTTCAAGTGTAGATCAGTGGAGGCTTAAACTCTGCTTTCCTCTGTTCCTCTTGGAGGAAGAGTACGATGCAGTAGACACACCGGGATTAGAAGGAACTATGTTAAAGGTGTGTGTAGCAGTTTCCAGTTGCCGGGTAAAGGCTTCCTTCCCACCTAGTTATAACATCATGAGTTTCTTTCCCACACCAAACTGAAAACATCTAATGTGTTTCCACTGCCTTTAAGAGGAGCCCATGCTCCCAGCCCAACTTCAAGTGCTTACAGAATGCTTCCCCCCCCCCCCAAAACTCTCCTATCTTCCCTCAATTGTTCCTGTCTTAGTCACTGTTCTATTGCTAGGAAGAGACACAAGAAGGAAGACAACTGTTATAAGTTTCAGGAGTGAAGAGAGTTTCGAGGTTGAGTTTGTTATCATCATGGTGGGGAGTGTGGCAGCATACAGGCAGACGTGGTGCTGGAGAAGGAGCTGAAGGTGCTACATCCTGAGCCACAGACAGCAGACAGGAAGTGAGAGGCTAGCTTAGAATGGACTTTTGAAAACCCAGCCCCAGTGGCACACTTCCCCCAACAAGGCCACACCTCCTAATCCTTTCCAAATGGTGCCTCTCCCTGATGACAAAGCATCCAAATAAATGAACCTCTGAGGGACATTCTTATTTAAACCACCACATTCTACTCCTTGGCTTCCATAGGCTTGTAGCCATATCATAATGCAAAAATTCATTCAGTCCAACTTCAAGAGTCCCCATAGTCTATTACAGTCTCATATTGTTTAAAAGTCCAGTCTCTTCTGAGACTTGTGGCAATCTCTTCATTATAACCCCCCTATAAAACCAAAATAAAAATAGATCATACACTTACACATACAGTGGCAAAGAATATACATTATGGTTTCAAAAGGGAGGAAAGGGAAATAGTGAGGAAATACTGGACCAACCCAAGACCAAAAAAACACAACAGGACAAACTCTAAATCCTGCATCTTCATGTCTGATGTCAAAGTGCTCTTCAGATCTCCAACTCCTTCCAGCTTTGTTGACTGCAACACCCTTCTCTCTCTTGGGCTGGTTCCAAGCTTCCTCAGCAGATATCCCACAGCTCTGGCATCTCTAACATCTTAGGGTCTCCAAGACAATCCAGGCTTCACTTTCACATCTTTATGCAACGGCCTCTCTGGGCCTCCATGTAGGGACACCCCTGACACACACCTAGCTTTAGTAGCTTTCCTTAGGCATGGAGAAAGATTCCACAACCCCCTGCTTGCATCCTTGACTCTAAAGCTAGAACCATGTAGCAGAAGCTGCCAAGGTCTGCTGCTTAATGAGGCTGGAACATGGCCCCCCTTTTCGGTTACTTTTGCATCAGCTTTCTCTTGCTGATGGTTTCCTTTGCTACTTAAGCTTTCCTTTAGCTCTTTCCACAAGTTGGAAGCTTAGCTGGGTAGAGTCTTGTCCTGAGGTCACCACTCCCGTTCTTCCATTTAGCATCATGCTTTTCTTTCAAGCTTTTATTTCCTTGAGCACTAGACTTAGCTCCATTATACATTCCGGTGCTCCTTTCCTCCTCAAACTGTATGTTTTATATTTCTTTTTTGTCCAGCTTATTCTTCTCCATTGTAGATCTGCATGAGAGTGATTACTAATAACCACATGGCACAGTCAATATTAAGCTGTCTTGAAATCTCCTCTGCCAATGCCATTAATTCAAAATTCTTCAATTTAGCTTCAGGCAAATTTTTATGACAAGAGCATAAGACAGCCACATTCCTTTCCAAAATATCATAACAATGGTCTCTAGGCCACTTACTAATATTCTTCCTCCCTGAAACTTCTTGAGCTGGGCCCCAAGAGTTCAAACTGTCCTCAGCACCACTGCCTTCTATGTTCCTACTAGGATGGCTCATTGTGCCCCACTTAAAAGTATTCAACTGATTTTCTAGTCTAAGGTCTCAATGTCTTCCATATTCCAACAACAGCATGGTCAGGCCTGTCACAGCAATGCTCTAGTCCCTGGTACCAACGTCTGCCTTAGTCCCTGTTCTATTTCTGTGAAGAGACACCATGACCAAGGAAATTATCATAAAAGAAAACATTTAATTGAGGGCCTGCTTACAGTCTCAGAGATGAGTCCATTATCATCATGGTGGGGAGCATGACGGGGGCAAGCTTGACTCTGGAGAAGTATTTGAAAGCCATATTCTGATATACAGACGGTGATCAGGAAGTGAGGGACTTGGTCTGGCATGGGCTTTTGAAATCTGAAAGCCTATGCCCAGTGACATATTTCCTCCAACAAGAAGGCCACCTAATTCCAGCACAACCACACCTTCCAATTCTTCTCAAGTAGTGCCACTCCCTGATGACTAAGCATTCAAATGTATAAGTTTATGAGGGCCATTCCTGTTTAGTCTCCTTCATGAGCCTTTACAAGTCAATAGATGTGACAGCATACTTGCCAACATGAGCCATCATGGGTTAAGACTTATGAACCATTTCCTTTTCTGTAAAAGGGACCAATAGCCAAAGTCCCTGTGGGATTGTTGTGAACACTAAGCAAAGCCCTTGTATGGAGCCTGGTATTAGGACAAACAGTCTACATGTCCTTTCCCTTGCTTCCCCATCTTCTCACTATTTCTAAAACATGCCTAGTCATTCTTACTGTTCTTCTTGCCCTCCTTCCCTTCCCGGTTCTGCTAGGATCTACTCAGTCTCCACTTCCCACTTCTGCACCTAGACAGCCCCAATCTCTTCTAAGTCCAGGCCCACCTGCCCATTCCAAAGGAACGCCACACACTGAGTTAGTGCATCAGCATGAAACCTTACCGCCATCCCTCCTTGTCTAGCATAACATAATGTCAAGGATACTTAAACTTAGCTTTAAAAGCTAAAAAAATTAAAAATTTCAAACTCTAAAGGATGGAAGGTGAGTCCCCCAGAACGGGTGAGAGTTTGAGGGGAAATGAAAATGCTTTGCAAATTTTATGAGTGGAGGGAGGGGCCTTATAGTCACCTGTGGCTTGAAGCTTGTTTCCTGTCAGACAGTGAGGTCTACCATGTACATTGTCTTACCCTTCCTCTGCAAAGTCAGGATCAGCATCCAATTTTCAGATGATCAGAACATGGAGACTGGAGGTCAGTCGGTCAGCAGCTGAAAACCGAGATCATGAACTCCAAACCAGGGGCCACCTACCCTCGTACAGAACTCCAGAGAGTCACCCTCTCCATGATGTTCAACTCCCACCAACCTAGCCACTTACCAGGTACCTTCAACATCTGACTGACTATCCAACACAGACCGGAGATGTATCAAATGTGCCTTTCCTCTTAAGGAGGTTAGAGTCCAGAAAGAAACATAAAGCGGTGTCTAAATATAATGAGAGAAGAAAGTTGCAGTGTCTCCACTGTGGAGTATTTGCTAAAAATCAAAGCAGTAGCTGTCCATGTGGGACCTAACATGATCAAAGAACTCTGTCCAGGGACCTACTTTCCAACTGCATATACCCAGTTCTAGTTTAAAAAAAAAAACTCATAAGCCTTTTTTTTTTTATAGCTCCTTCAAAATCACTCTTTGGAAGTTTAAAAAACCCCTCCCCAGACATAATTCTCTATAATTTCTCACTGGGAACATTCTTAAGATAGAATTTTTAAATCAGAGTAATAAAATCAGAATATGTAACATCAGTTTAAGATGTACAAACTAATAATTCATCTCTTAAAAGACCATAATATACAAGATAGCATAAAACATTTTCCCTAAACGGACAATAGAATCTCTATTCACACTAAAAACTGCATTTGCTCCTCTTGATTGGCACTCAGAAACTAAGATAGAAACAATGTTCCTTAAAGCCTGAGGAGGTTAGAGCCTGAACCTGCTGTGGCTGCCCAAATCAGAGATTAGCATGCTTCAAGCCCAATCAATCAGTCCTCTATCTGGGTTTGTTTGTTTGTTTGTTTGTTTGTTTGTTTTGTTTTGTTTTGTTTTCAGATATGAAAGTAAATTGTAGGACTTAGTTTAAATATTTTTTTCATGCTTGTGTGTGGGAAGAACATTCATGTATTTGTATGCATGTAGAGACATGCATAAGTGCACATTCATGCATTGCACGTGGGTGTAAAGGTCAGAAGTTGGCACTGGGTACCTTCCTGGATCACTCTTCATTTTCTTTATGAAGGCAAGGTCTCTCAGTGAACCCAGAGCTTGCCAATTCAGGCCAGACTAGCCATCCAACTTGCTCAGAGGATCTCCTGTCTCTGCCTCATGCCTGCCTGCCTGGCTTAGATGTGAGTGTTGGGATTGTGAATGCTGAATTGTGAGCACTGAGATTGTGACCACTGGGAATATGAATGCTGAGATTGAGTGTGCTGGATTGTGAGTCCTAGGACTGTGAACACTGGGATTGTGAGTGCTGAATTGTGAGTCCTGAGATTGTGAGTGCTATATTGTGGGTGCTGTACTGTGAATTCTGGAATTGTCAGTGCTAGATTAAGAGTCCTGGGACTGTGAGCACCAGGATTGTGAGTGCCTGATTGTGGATGCGCGTCCTCATGCTCATTCAGCAGGCAGTTCATCCCTTGAGCTATCTCCTCCGCACAAAACCACTTGCAAAAAGCTAAAGATGAATAACATTATATAATACATGGAAAATAACATGAAATTCCAATTCCCATGCCCATAAAGTTTTGGGGGGACACAACCACACATACTCATTTCTGTATTGTCTATGAGTATATTTTGTTATGGTAGCAGAGTTGAGTAACCATAACAGGGATCCTATGGCTCACAAGCCTAAAATATTTACTGCCAGAAAGAAAAGACTTACATTAGAAAACACTGGAAATGTAAGTACACCTGTCAGTCTCATACTCTTCAACGTTCGCTCATCTCAGTTATTAGTATGAGCGAGTAATGACTTCAGGAGTTGCCCAAAAGTTAGGGGCTACTCTAATGGGGACTATAAGGAGCAGAAGGGTAGATAGCCAAAGTCTGGCTCTTCTGATTCCATAGCTGTGCCCAGGATAGACCCAAAGACCCAGGAAAGGAACAGCCTCTTCCCCTTTGCCTTCAACCCACAAAGAGCGATACCCAAAGCCCAGGCACTTGTGACCTTTGGGAGATGAACACAGCTTCTGGTCTTTGTTGTAAGTGTGCTTTGTGTTAATTAAGGAAGGAGTGGATGCTGTTTTGCAAGGGCCCAGATCATATCAAAGTAAAGGTGTGGGAACAACATGATTTATATTAACCAGGTATTAATAAAAAAAAAAAAAAGAAAACAATGGCCTCTGAAACAAAGGTTGAGCTGACTGAGAGTCCTCTTTGACCAACATCTAGAAATAAGAGCTGGGCTGTTCCAAGGGAGCTTTTAAGGTCATTAACATGACATCATTTTCTAGGGCAAATTTGTTTTCTTCTTTTAGCTATGGTATAGCTGGTCATGTTATTTCTAGAATTTTCAAGGCCTCTGTGGATCGGAAAACAGGTGGATCTATGTCAGTGTGGAGCTTGGGCCTCTGGCAACTGTCATAAATGGCATGCAAAGAGCAGGCTGCAATGGGATGACTCACGGAATAGAGACAGAAGCATCCTAAAGATTGTGAGTAGACATCCCTTGACTTGCCTTGGGCTCTGGCTACTTTGACTGGCTTTGTTCTCTGCTGCTTCATCTCCAAATCAATTTTCTTTAATTTTCTTCAAAGGAAAACTACAGCCAGAAAGGGACCAAGTCCTGGTCCATAATCAAATCACAGATTTTTTTTTCCCTTTATTTAGGAAAATGTTTTAAAGGAAGTTTTGAAGAAATGTGAAGTTCTGTCAAATTTGCCAAGGGTCTCCGAGGAGAATTATAGCCATGCCCACATTTCTCAGCACCTCATTAAGTCTTGATATAAGAACTCAGTGTTCAGTACCACTTAGTGTATTGTATCAAAAACTGTAAACAAAATAATATAACTAGAATCCTAGGAGAAGGAGTTGCCTTAAGGAGGTGGTAGCGTGAGGATCTGCTGCCAGGTCAAGGAAGATAATTAGATAACTTTGTCAGCCAAGTTAGCAAGCCACAGCTGAAGCACTATAATCAATTTTGGTATTTGAGTAAAGCAGAAAGGTTGGAATTAGAAAGCACCAAAGAGAGAAGGTTTAACTTCTGGGGAGAATTACTAGTGGGGAAATAAATACAGACTGAGGTGTTTTAGATCTTGGATATGTAAAAGGAACCTAGATTGTGAGAAATGGAAAGATTATAGGTAGGACCAGTGTCCCCAGAGATGTGGGACCTGGAAATCAGGTCCCTGGATTTCCAGTCTGTGAGCTTTGCACCATGCAAGCAAGACCCAAAGCACTTAGTTTAGGAAGGCAGAATGGTACGGTGTGCATCCAGAGGACTTTGACATCCACTAAAGTCCAGTTTCCCTCATGAAGAGTACGTATCGTTCTTCCAAACCTGCAAGATAGGGAACAGTACCTTGTTATCATTTGAATTCAAAATGTCCCACACAGGCTCACATTTTAGCTTCTTGTACTCAGATGTTGGTACCTGTGGAGGACTATGGAATTTGTAGGAGATAGGGCCTATCTTATGGAAGTAGGCTACATCGTCCAGATTCCAACCACTTTCTGCTTTCTAGTCCCCCACAATAGGAACAACTGCCACTGCAGCCTCCTGCTACCATGACTTCCCTACACGATGGACTGAAACCTCTCTGAAACCGTGGACTAAAATAAACCCTCTCTCCCTTCAGATCCTGTCAGGTATTTTGATTATAGAGAAACAAATATAATTATTATGCCCCTGTGCTCTGGGCTGGGAGAACTGATTCTATGTGGAATCCAGAACACCAGCCATGAAAGGGATCACTGTTCATTTGTAGTATGTAAACACGAAGCAGATGGGAATGATTATGGAACACCAGTGAACAAATGAATATAAAACATCTAGGGCTCAGACCCCCCTCCTCCCTTGCATTGACACCAACTTTCTCACTTGTGGCTTGATTTGTCAAGCTGTTGCCTTCTCTCTCCTTGCTCTTCTGACATAGATGTTAGGCTACTTAGAAAGGAGGATTCCACAAAGTAGACAAGGGAATAGTGTGTGTGTGTGTGTGTGTGTGTGTGTGTGTGTGTGTGTGTGTCTTTGTATGCGTTTCATCCATGTGAACAGGCTCAGATCTGATAGGATCAATGCAACCCACTCCCTTGACCAGGTTGCACCCAACCCTAGAGTAGACAGCTGCTCTGCTGTTGAGGCATACAAGACCCAATGCATTGTCCAGGCTGCAGAAGAAGAGGCAGTGTTACCGATTCTGAACATTTTAAGGGAAGGAAGAATGGGTCTGGGAAAATATAGTATGGGTAATCAGACACCGGAGACAGCATGAAGCAGGAGGGGAACAAGAGAAAAATGGACTCTAGGAAGGAAAAAAAGCAAATGAAATGAGACTATAGCTGATGCGTTGCTCAGCCAAGGGCCTCCAAAGACCAGTTTACAGTAGAGCGTTGATGTCACGTTGGTTTACATGCTTGACCTGAATTCAAAAAATGACCTTCAAAGGCTGTATTAAGGTCACTGGGGGTCTGAGAAGCTCATGACATTTAAAACATCAGTACCTGAGTTTTTAGTACTGTTTCCACTTGTTGGGGGTTTGACCCTGGGAAAGTCGTGATCCTTTCTTTGTGCATGTGTGCCACCATTTGTAAAATGATGTTAGACAAGGTGACAGATTTCTTCAAGGTACAGTTCCTATAGTCCCTGGGGAGAGTCCCATAAGATGAGAGAAAGCTTGCTTTCCACAGATTCCGTAGGTTCCACATGTGTACTTCCCTGGAGCAGGAATGATTGCCTCTCTAAGATCCTCATCCCATCAAGAGAACATTAGTCCCTGAACCTTAGTGGACTGCATCCCAGCGACTCTACTGTAATAGTGTCTGCAGATGAGTAGCTTAAGAAGACTGTTTGCTTCAGCGGCTTTGAAGTCAGGAGTGAGGGAGCTGGCCAGCCCCACAGTCTTGTGGCTCTTGGTGCATCTGGGTCCGTGTTTCTGCAACATGTGTCCACTCCATGCTTGCCAAGTTTCTTGCCTTTTAGCACACACTCTTAATTCTGGGATGCTTCATGTTCCAGCTGGTGCTCTTTTCTCCAACAAGCTGCCTCAGAACATGCAGCAGTACTATCTAGCCATCCACCTCCCCTCGAACTGAACTCTTTCCACAAATGGGACCATGTCATCTCGTCTGGGAAGTCTGTCATCCCACTAGGTCTAAGAAAGCACAGAGCTGATTCTAGTTTCTTTATTCTTCCAGTCATTGCACACATAACAGAGGGTATTCTGTTTTTTTGATTCTGTGATTGCCTCTGTGATCAAATTTCCATAGGCCTTTACACCTCTTCTCAGATGACTTCTTCAAAACAAATTCAGTTAGGTGGTAAAATCAGAGTTAGGGATTGGATGTGCAAGCAATAAGACATTGCGCTATTTCAACATGAATTTTTGCCATTCCTACAATGTGTCAGACATTATGCTAGTTGGGGTGAATTTAATAGAATATTAAAAATCAGAGTACTGATCATCGAGGCACAGGAAACTGTCTTGAATGACGTTGTCCAGTGCATTCATGTTACTGACCTTCTCAGGGGAATCTTGTCAAGCATTCAGTTCTGCTTTTTCCTGAACAGCACATACTGCTTTCTATAACTTTCTTACCAAGATACTCTGTTCTGCCCATCACTCTGATACAGTTTGGCATGTCACACAATGTCAGCCTCTGATAGTATGGCCAGAACACTGAGCAAAGCCTAGGAGTCCTAAAGCTCAGCAGCCACTATGACAACTAACTAGTTTGTTTTTTTTTTAATTTTTCAGAGCACTTGATCCTAGGTAAATTCTGTTCCTGATGCATATATGGCTGAGGATTACAGCTCATTGATTCCACCACTCCCACCACCTCTAAAATGGCTAGCACACAATTGGCTATATGCAATCCCTTACAGAATAAGAGAAAGACACAAGCAGGGTGATAGACAGGTGACAAGGAGAGGATCCCTAAGAAATTGCCCATAGTATTCAAACAGGCCAGTGGATAGACGCTTCCTGTGAAGAAGAAATGGGAAACAGATATGCAGCAATCAAGCCAGCAGAGAAATCCTTCCTGGGCAGTTTGGGTTGCCATAAGGATTTATACCGTCACATCCTCTGGAAAACTAAATAAGAATGTGACCTTTGAAAGCAGCCCAGAAGACCTGACCATTTGAAAATGTGTGTGCGTGTGCGCACACACACACACACACACACACACACACACACACACACACACACACACACACTTCTCTCTGCCTGCATTCGGGTGCAGCTGACACCCCTAGTCCAAGCCTGGACCATCTACCCTTTTAGAGCCCACATTTGCTCTTCAATTGTTCTATAGTCCAACTCCTTTTATTTATTTTGTCCTTTGATTCCCTCCTTTTCTTGTTCTTTTCTTTGAAACATCCTCCTTTTTTTCCTCTCCCTTTCGTAATTGTATGTGGTCTTTTTAGATATTAAGTGATACAAAATAATATAAATTGTGAAATAGCCTTCTCTTTTCCCCTGCTGACTTCTAGATTTCTAATTCCCCTCCCCATAGCCGCTATGACCATTCTATTACATAAACCCCCAAAATGTTATCTACATTAATCTCCACATGTTCATTTATAAAGCCTCCTTCTACAATGGTTTTGATTCTTCATTGTTTTGTTTTATTCACTCTCGTTATCAGTGTATCTCATTTTATATAGTATACATCTATCCAGAAATACGCTATCTAAAAAAAAAAAAGCCAATACTCTATGAGAAAAAGTCATTGAATTTTTTAAATTCTTATGTTAATAAAAAATTCTTTTTTTTCCGCCCCTTTCATTTAATCAGTTCTGTACTAGGGTTTCCTCAAAGTAGAATACTCCTATTTTCAAACTGTTTAAAAACAACATTATTCATTTTTTAATTATATGCACTTTATAGTTTTTCTAATGAGCCAGGAGAACCTATCAGCATTCAAACTTCAGCAGGATAGTGGTGCCCTAGAAAAGTACCTTGTGAGTGACCTACATGAGGAGCTCAAGCTCAATGTATATTACATAACTTCCAGGAAAATGTTCTCAAGTAGTGAGCAAGGAGCAGTGAGGTGCTGAACACTCATTGCCTTGGGCAGGGTGAGAAACTCAGAGAGCCAGGTGCTTGCCCCTTAGGTAAAGTCAGATCTTGAATGAGGTTAAAGGAAATCTGAAGGCAGACTGGAATTCCATGTGAAAGTTAAGGCACAGACCCTAAGTATTGCTGGGAAACTGTGAGAAAAAAAAAGCAGCAATCAGTGGGACTTAAGGACCATGGAAGACGTGTGGGAAGAGCCTTAAATATGGGTAGACTTGACCCAAGAAGAATGCTTTGGTGGCTTCTCCAGCTGATGCAACCAAGTTCCACAAACTATTGGCTTAAAAGAGTAGAGAAATTTGTATTGTGATAGTTCTAGAGGCTGAAGTTCCAGATGGAGGCCCTGGAGGCCCATGCTGCTTCTAAAGTTTGCAGGGAAGACTTGCCTCTTCCCAGCTTCTACGGTGGCTGGCAGTTCTCGACATTGCCTAGATGTGTCATGCCTCCTATCCCATCTCTGCCATCACATGGCCACCTTCTTCCTCTGTGTCCCATGGGACTAAGAGCCAACACTAATCCTGAATGACAGCCTTACTGTCCTGCACCTGAAATTACCACAGTCCCATAGTAAGTCACATGTGAGGAAATAGTGATTAAAGCTTCAACATATCATTTAGTAGGGGCATAATTGAATCCGTATTAAATGGAAGAGACTTTTTCTTTCATGATACTCTTTCTAGTCTGGCTTCCTGCCGACTATCACCCTGGGTAGCCAATGTGAACAGAATCTCAATATCTTCTTCTCCAAGGAACTTCACCACTCCAAAGAACCCACTCACACAGCCTCACCTTGGAGCATCTTCCCACCCAGAATTTCAGCAAAATGCCAAACTGTGCCATGCTCCCGTCTAAGCTGCTCCCTGCCCTTACTCTTTATCTGTTCCCTCTCTCCTTCTCCATAGACTCAGTATCTGGGTTTCCTCTTTCACTCTGTCACCCACCTCCTGGATTCACATTCCTTCCAGCTGCTTGGAGCTCCATTAATTCACCTGTCCACTCACCCATACTATCAATGTCCTTCTAGTCTTGACATCCTGTGTGGCCAGCTTATGCAAGACTGCCTCTTCTACCCAACAATGTCTGATGAATAAACTTCTCCCTTTAAAAATGGGATCTTGCTCTTATAGGAGAACTTGGTGATCAGGAGACCTCTGCCTCATGGCCAAACTTGGAGCTTGATGTTTTTCTGCAAGGCTGAGAGTTTGAAATAATCCAGGACAGATAAAAGTATGAAGGAGCACTTAGTCACCCCATAAACAGTGCAAGCCGCTTATCTGTGTTAGAAAAATGGGAACTTTTTAAAGGAACAATTGTCTCTCTTTGAAGAAACTGTCAGTAGAAAAGCTTTTAAAAATAATTTCCTTGAAAAATGCATAATACTCTTATGCAGAATTCTGACACGTCTGCTCAGCAGCCTCTCCCATTTGTATGAGCTCTGGAATTCGAAACATTTCTTGTGTAGACTTGGAAAATAGTGTGTTTATCATATGATGCCTGTCAGCCACATTGTAGGTGCCAGCACCAGGTGATGGGCTAGTGGGCTGCAGGTTAAGTGGGCTGGCTGTGTGTGATGTGTGATATGTGATATGTGATGTGTTTGTATTGCAAAGATCAGGCCTTTGAAAGTCATAGTGCTCTGGGGTTTAAAAGAATGGGTAGGTTAGAAAGCCCTTTACCCTCTCCATCTCCTCTCTCTCACTTCCAGTCCTCTGGTGGGGGTCATAGCTCCCACTACAAAAGGCTGCCTGTGGGCAGCATTGGGCTGAAAATTCACTGGTTAAGGTCCCATTAGACACCCTCCCATCTAGTTTTAGAGATCTTTTTGAGTCCAGGTGAAGTCAGGAAAAAAATCCATAAAGATTATACTCATCCCCTGTACTTAAAAAGAGGAGAGGGGCCTGGTGATTTTCCAGAACTCCACAATGCTATCAACTGCTATGATTCACTTGGTATGTAACAAAAGTCTGAGTCCCATACTAGGTTAAGATAGTATAAACAAAATCCCTGTTCCTTTCTGGTCAACAGGCCTAGTTGTAGGTATGTCTTATTCTCCAGAATAATTTCTTCCTTTGCAGCCCAATTTTGTTTCCTGTTCTTTTTCCCAAGGGTCCTCCCTTCACCCCTATTCCTCTCCTTTACCCTACTGAAGGATCTATGTGTATTTTCAGCCCAATGCAGAGTTTATGTGGCCATGCAAAGTGTTGTAACCATCCATCCCACAGGCCACTCAGTGAATGTAAACACCTATCAGTTAGTTCTAGATTCCCAGGACTCCAGCCAAAATGGAGATGTTCCCTAGACTTAAAATCATCTAAGAGGTTTTCTGTCACATTATGAATTAAAATCAAATTCAGAAAGAATCATCTACCTCTCAATTGGCCATAGAATGGATATTATTCTTTGAAGACTGAGGCTATCACAACAAATAATTTTTTTAAAGATAAATTCACTGGTAACTTTTATCCAATTTTGAATTGGAGTGTCTCACATTTGAGCATTTTTCATCCCACAGAGAGAAAGCAATCTCAGGAACGGTTCAATAGCATTGCATCCTCCTCCTCCAAGGCACTTGGGAGGAACAAGTGTGCCTCTCAAGGCCAGATGATGCCCACTGTGAATGCTGCCTCCCATGGCAGCACATCATACTTGTGAGAGCAATAATCATCCTTTCCTTCCCCCAAGAGCTTCATTCTGATCTTTCACAAGGGTTACTGAGACTTGAGAACCAGAGTCAAACTCCAACAGAAAAGAATCAATATCTGACAGATAACAACTACAGAATTGAGACACCAAGTCATTTTAAATAACGAGTATTTGTATGGCAAGAGAGGTAAGAAAAAGGCTGATGTGTTCAGAGCCTAGAAACTGATCCCAAGATGAAAATGTGCTAAGGTTTAGTGATAGAATGTTTGCTTAGCATGTACAAGGGTATAGGTTCAAAGTTCTAGGTTCTCTATTACAACAAGAAAGGAAGAAAAGAAAGAAGAATGGAAGGAAGGAGAGAGGGACGGAGAGAGGCAGAAAGAGAGGAAGTAAGGGAAGGTGGGAGGGAAGGAGGGAGAAGAGGAAAGAAGAAAGAAAGAGAAGGAGGGAAGGAGGAAGGGAAGAAGCAAGGAAGGAAGGGAATGAGGAAGGAAGGAAGAAAAAATAAAGGAAAAGAAAGAGAAAAGGAGAAAAAGAAAAAAATAGTTCCAGAAACAGGCAAGACAACTCCACAGTTAAAAGAAATTGTTACCAAGCCTGATAACCTGTGTGAATCTGAACACCCAGAAACACATGGTAGGAGAAATTTGATTCTACACAGGTCATTCCCTGACTTACACATACACACACACACACACACACACACACACACACACACACACACACACAAATAATAATGATGATGATGATAATTGCTTTAAAAATTAACATTTTAACTTCATGAAAATATCATGCATGTATACAATAAATCTTATTTTTGTCCATCCCTTCTCCCCTCAGTCCAGATCCCCCATGTATCTCCCATCTCCTTCCCAATTTTATGTCTCTTTTTAAGCCCACCAAGTCAAATTATTGCTATCCGTATGTCCAATATATATGAAACCATTTACTAAGATAGTTCAACCTAATAATGTCCATTGGTTACTCTTCCATTACTGTGAAGAGACATCATAACTAAGGCAACTTATAAAAAATAGCATTTAATTGGGGGCTTGACTACTGTTTTATAGGGTTAGTCCATGATCATCATGGCAGGACCAGATTCTGTGAGCTTTATATCCTAAACCACAGACCCCAAGCAAGAGAGAGAGACCCCAAGCAAGAGAGAGACAGACAGACAGACACAGAGAGAGACAGAGACAGAAAGAGAGAGAGAGAGATCTGGCATGGGCTTTTGAAACCTCAAAGCCCACATTCATTGATGGACCTCCCATAAGGAGGCTATACCTACTCAACCAAACCCATACCTCTTAATCCTTCCCAAACAGTTTCACTCCCTGGTGATTCAGCATGAAATACATGAGCCTATGGGAGCCCTTCTCATTCAAACCACCACATCCACCTAAAGAAAATTGATTCTCCCTCCTCCAGTGTCATCAACAGCTATTAGCTCCTCAGTTGGGGGTGGGCATTGGGAGCCCCTCCCTATCCATGATGGAAATTTTAACTCTCCTGATCTTTTGAAGGTCTTATGTGGCTAACCACAGCTGCTGTGATGCCATATGTGTAACAATTACACCATGTCCAGAAACTGGCCATTCTCAATACCCCTCCCTTTTCTCCAGCTCATCCATTCTTCCCTCTCCCTCTTACTGATGTTCCTTGGGGCTTTCTGGTAGTTGTTGCTCTAGAGATTCCATCTTTGGCTGGAATCACACAGTCTCCCATTCTTAACATCTGAACAGTTATGAATCTCTGTATTAACCACTACCCTCTGCAATAACAAACTTTTCTGACCAAGGTAGCACACAGCACAAATCTATAGAAATAAACATAAATATTTTGAAGGGGGTCTGACAACATGAACATTTAGCAAAACAACATTACCCTGAGATGGGACACACCAGGAAGATAACATCTGGAAATCAGGTTAAAAACATCAGGATGGAAGCTTTAAGAAATTCAAGGAGGAAACATACAGTAGGCAATAAAAATACATGGGTTTGGGACTGCAGAGAGGAACCTGGTCTGGAAAGGTAGACCTAGGGATGTGAGGCTGTAGTTGTCCCTTAAAGCTATGACACTAGATGAGATTGCTTAAAAAGCATCTTAGGTGAGCATCAAGGGAACATCAAGATTTAAGAGCTAATTGAGGAAAGACTTGGATTCAAAATCCTTAGAGGGTTGAAAGTGGACATTAACAACCTTCTAGTTGATCGACCGTGCTAAGGGCATTGGTTTTCATCTGTTGTTTGGGGTTTGTTGATGCTGCTTCTGTTGTTGTTGTTGTTGTTGTTGTTGTTGTTGCTGCTGTTGTTGTTGTGTGATGGACTGACTATCTTGCAGTAGATTTGTGCCCTGGTCTTGAGAAGTGATGACTGTTACGTAGCATAGAGATAAAAGTCAGAATAAACCAGGTCCTGAGTTCTCTTTATTGATATGTAATGGTCCAAAGGTCTTGAGACATACAACCAGAAACCTAACTAACAAAAAATCCCCAGAAATGTGAAGGTACATGTCAAGAGTAAGGGGAACAAAGGTCAAGAAGATAAAAGCTCTGAACAGGTGTCCAAGCAGGTAGATTGGGTCAAGCAACACAAGCAAAACCAAAATCAAGTCAGTTCCAAGACATTGAAAGAGAAATGATCCACAGATCCACATCCCTCCTAACATAGAAACAGAACTTTATAACAAAATGCAGACAATTTTATGTGTATAAATACACATATAGGCAGAAAATTTTATGATGTAGATACCTGTGTATATACATTCATATCCTTACTTTGCAGAACTGAGTGTAAAATGGAACAATTGCCTTGTAATAGTTTAGTAGTTTCTCATAAATTTCAAAATATATAATCATGTGCCCTAGTAATAACATTTCTAGATAAATTATACATCCATACAAAGATTTTCTAAATGTCTTCATAGCAACTTTATTCATAATAGCCAAAATTATTGATAGTAGATAATATAATTCCAATTTATTAGAAAAATTCAGCCATCTCCAATTTCTTGTTGAATCAAGAGCCTCCAAAGATAAGAGTTCTGCCCTATTTACTTTTATATTCTCAATATCTAAGTTCATGCATTCAGCAATGCTGAATCAATTTTTGTTGGTCATGATATAACCTAACACAATTTTAGGCACTTCAAAGGCTATAACACTACTTTAGGTCTCAATAATAGTACAATTTGTAACAGACAATTGTCACACTTTCTTTTGTAAGGCCACTAGAGGAATCTCTCAGCAGCCTCATACCCTTTTGCAGTTGAAAATGGCCATTGTTAGTAACTCTCAAAGAGGCATAAGTAGAGAGGATGGCTTTCCTTTCCTCGCTCTACATTAAGGTAGGCCTTAATCTGGAGGTGGTGGGAATGGGGGGTGGGCTGTGGGGAAGGGGAGGGGGCGGGAAGGGGGAGAACAAGGGAATCTGTGGCTGTTATGTAGAACTGAATAGTATTGTAAAATAAAATAAAGAAAAGAAAAAAATTTAAAAAAAATAAAAAAGGTAGCTAGACAGTATAAACTGCAAATAAGAATAAAAATTATATTTCACTTTAAATCCATATTATTATTCTCAAATATTTTTCACCTAAATTGAAGGAAATTAGGAACATAGCAGTCCAGTTAGCATCTAAACATAGTATTTTTCTAAATGCCTCTTTATTGGCCCTTAACAACACAAGGCAGCTTACCAATATGTTTCATTTGTTCCTCTGTAAAACCAAAGAGGATGGTGGTGGTTATTTTTTCTAAAGAAACACAGAAGAGAGCAAAAGATCATGGTGATACACACTGGACAGGAGGCTTGCTGTTGAATTTAGTGCTGACCGGCTGGACTGAATGCACCTGTCTTCCTTATCCTGTGTAGATTTGTCCAGCTGTGTTTTATCATCTCCTGGGTTGTGCATTGGGAATGGCAATTGATAAGAGGCTGAAAACTTTTCCCTTTAGAATGCTATCACTCTGGCTTATCTCTTTGTATCCTATCAAAGGTGGTTTGGAATAAAAGGAAAAGTAGGAGGGAGACTTATTGGGAAGAAGAGCGGGTTTGACAAGAATCAGAGGGAGATCAGAGACGGTAATGAAAGGGGAATAAACATGACCAAAATACATTGTATGCAGGTATCAAGTTTTCCAATAATTTCTCTGATATCTGAGGAGGTTGGATGCTGCAATGCTTTTTCAAATATTTGTTGGCCAATTTGTTCTTCTTCCTTTAAGAACCATCTTATTGGGAATCTCTAGAGTACACTGCTGGGGGTAGGGACGGGATCTGGAAGACCTTTCAGTATATATTCTTTTTGTCTCACAGAGGGGTAACAAGGTGCTCCTAACCTGTACCAGACTGACACAGACCTTAAAAAGGAAATGGTTGATCTTTTTCTGGACTCAAACTTGTCCTAAAGCTAGAATAGGGATAAAAATAAAGTGGCCTCTGGTGAAAAATATTAATCATAATAGTATATTGACCTGCTTTTTGTGACATTTACAAGTACTACCTTAAAAGAACAAAGTGTATGTCTAACCAGGATTTGTTTAATACTGTTTGGTTTTTACCAATGCTTTATCTATATATTACACAGTTGGTATAACTTACCTTATGGATATTCATTCAACACCCTACACTAAAGTGATCAGAGGAACGAAAGGAGATAATACTTTGGCCTCTGACTACAAGGTCAACTAAGTCCCAGGGTACTATGAGGCATCTCTTAAAATGTTGTGCAGCCCCAGGGAGTCACTTGTTCTCATACTCTCCAGGCATTGTATATGTAAATTCACATGAGATGTTACTTAGGCAACCACTTCGAATTAATGATTCTTCTTACTAAGAAAACACTGCCCAGATAAAGGATATCAGGCCATTGGCTTGACTCAACACCACAATGCCTACCCATAGCCAAGAGAAAGAGACCTACTGTTGTTTTAACCTGAACACCGAATGTTGGTTAAATGTTCTCACTCTTTCTAAACTCCATACTGGAAGGGCCTCACACTGTGATTCTAGCCATTCCAACAGCTACCAAAGCATCTGAAAGCAGATCCTGGTTTTATCACTTGAGTTCAGTGTTAGAGGCCAAAAGCAAAAACGAAGATGAGTCCAGTGGATGGATGCACTGAGCCCACCAAGAGACTCGAATGGATTTTTACTTGAATATTTTAAAAAAATGTTCTGTTCTGGCTTTTTTTGGTTTCTGCCTGGGGCTTGTAATGTTAATAACTCTTGCCTCTACATCTCCCTCACATCTCTATCTAGGCACTCGTCGAAGGCTTCCTTTCCTCCCTATATCTTGCTGCCATATCAGTGAAATTATGGATGCATTCTGGTGTTCCCTTAGGTGGTCCCACTAGAAGGTATTCCAACTGTCAAACCCAATGACTCTATTCATATCAAAGAAATCAGATATATCGGCACTCCAATTCCATAAATGGCAGTTAGTTTACCTCTTTGGCTGGGAAAGAATGATTAAAAGAAGAAATAGGAGATAGAAACTGGTTAGGCAAACTTATGGAAGAGACCCCCAAAAGCAACAGCTCAAAATTTTTTTTTCCTTTGTTATTTGACCCGAAATGCCAGAAAGGCAGCCAGGCAGTGGTGGCACATGCCTTTAATCCCAGCACTCAGGAGGGAGAGGCAGGTGGATCTCTGTGAATTCAAGGCCAGCCTGGTCTTCAGAGCAAGATCCAGGACACAGAAGGAAGCTCTGGTTTCTTATCCCCTCCCAAATGAACACCCCATGACTGGAGGTTATACATAAGAGTGAGGGTAGAAAATGAAACTGTAGTCCAAACACTAACCCCTTCTGGTGAACAGCTTTGAAACTTGGTCTCTTGATTTTCATGGTAGGGAATGGGTTATGCCTATTTGTAGAGGGCACAAAGTCCTTGTGCTCACAGATGAGCACTAAGGAAACCAGGAATGTTAAAGACTCCAGGTTGTCTCCTCAAGAGGAAATGTATACCTGTTTTCTACCCAGAACACTGGGAGTAGATGTAGTTAATAGCCTGGGGATCTGTGCTACCTGTAAGTCCAGCCCATACCTGTATACCCAGGCTATTGTGTTTATCCAAGACTCTTCCTCCCTAGATCTTTATCTGGAGAATTGTTTCTCCATCAATAGAACCCATCCTTAGAAGAGATGTCATGAGTACTTTGTAGTTTGGTGACTTAGACCACACCAGATTCTCCCTTAGGCCGTTAAGCTATAGAACCCATTCTTATGGAAGAGGCCACATCTACTTTACAGAAAAGTTTTAATGTAGGCATGCCTTAAGCTTTACTGTGATAATTGTAATCTACAAACTTATTTCCAAAATTGTACTGTCCTTAAATATACCTAGAATAAACTGACCTGTGTCTGACTCCAGAAGTTTGAACCAACACCAGCTACTAAGTCATGTTGAACTGATTCCTTCTTGCCTCATGCAGATCATTACCCTGCCAACCATGGCATTTGCAGAGACCCTACACCTATTCCCACATTTCAGACCATAACCTAAATGATTTTACAGTTAGTTTTTCAGAAGGAGAAATGTTATGTAGAATTTTGAAAGCCCATTAAGGGAAAGTTATTACCTTCTAGCCAAAAGAACAGAATTTACTTCTGAATTGAGACATGCCATTTCTAATCTTTAAGCATTATCTAGTTATGTTGGCCAACCACTTGACCATAGGATTACCCCCTAGGAAGGCAGATGGCCCTTAATCCCTGCTAAAAAGATAGGAGATATACTTAGCCCTTTAATGAAATAATAGAATTTTCCTTCTCAGAACTCCCAACCCCTGCCACAATCCCCATGAGCCACCATATAGTTCCAAGGGGTCTGTCCATCTTTTTTTATTTTTTTGAGTTTGCCTAGTCTTTTTTTTTAAGTTGAAAATAGATTTTTATACACTATATTCTGATTATGATTATATACATAAAAGATCTGTAAAGTGAGGGAAGAAAAAAGCACAGACAAAGCACTGTAAGACAAAAACATCCAAAATTACCATTGGGTTTGTTTTGTGTTGGCCATCCACTGCTGGGCACAGGGCCTGCCCTTACACATGGTTCCTAAACCCAGGGAGAGGAAGTTTTCTTGTGAGCAGTTAGGAAAAGCAATAAGCGATAGTTTCTGGGTTAAGGACTGGGGACTTGTGTCCACTTCCCCTCTCAGTAATGGGACCCCATCTGGCTTAGACTTTTGTAGGTTCTGTTCATGCTGCCTGCCACAGTCTTTGTGAGTTCATATGTACATCAGTCTTATTGTATCTAGAATGCTTGTGTTCTTGGGGCTTACCATCCCCACCGACTCTTACTATATTTCCACCTTCTCTTCTTCAGGGTTTCCTGAGCCCTAAAGGGGCGGACTTAATGGAGACATCCTATTTAGAACTGAGTATTCCAAGGTCTCTCACTCCCTGCACAGTCCAGTTATGGGTCTCTGTATTTGTTCCCATCTACTGCAGGAGGAAACTTCTCTGATGATGGTTGAAAAGGGCATTGATCTATGAGTCTAGCGGAATGTTGTTAGGAGTCATTTTATTGCTATGTCCCTTTAGCTGAACAGCAGAATCTGGTTTTCCTCTAAGTTCAGGACCTATCTAGTCTTAAGTTCTTGGCCACAAAGGCAGTTTCATGCCTGGGTTCCATCTCGTGGGGCAAACCTTAATTCCAATCTGATAGTGGTTGGTTGCTCCCATAACTTTTGTGCCTTTGTTGCTCCTGCATATCTTGTAGGTGGGTCACTATTGTACTTCACAGTATTTGTAGCTGGGTAGTGTGCAGAATACCTTCCCATACCATGAACTCTAATCAGTAGGGGTGAAGGCTCTAAGTAGGTACCAGATCAACGTCTTCCTGTTTAGTGAGTGATATAGCTGTTGTCTTCATCAATATGGCCTTACTAAAAGTTTGGAGAGAGCAACCAACAACCTTGTCAATAGTCTAGGTTGTTTGGGGGTTTCCATGGGGCCTCTAGGGGCCAACACCTTGTTTAGATGTAACCCATTTCTGGCACTGGAGGTTTCATTCGGTGGCAACAGGTGACCAATTGGGATTTTGTCTCCCCCTTAATTGGGCAATTCCAATATAAATATATATAAAAATATATATTTATAATTATATATATATATATATTATATATATATATATATATAAATTTAAAGCTTCTAATGTATTAGATTCCCATATGACCTCTCAAATGGTTCTTTATTTTAGCTGTCCTCGGTATTCCCTCCGTTACCCACCTCTTCCCTCCTCTTCTCTGTCTGATCCTCCCATCTCAGAGTTTCTCCCATCTCCACTCATAACTATCTATTCTACTTTCTCTTCCTAGGGAGATCCTTCCCCTCTCACCTGCCCCCTATCCTTTAATCTACACCTATGTAAGAGTTGAAACTCTGAAGCCACTCATGAAGAACACTTCAAGACATAGAGTAAAAGGTCCACTCTCTGCCATGTTGCAGATCTCCATACAAGGTTCACTTGGAGCATGGGCTTTTGTTCTTTTCTTCTCCATTCTCCCCATCTTGGCACCTGGCAAGATTTACACCTTGACTGTCCTGTGGTTTTTCTTTTAAACTCTAACAAAGTTGTCCTGAAACTTCAAAACATTGTCTTATTCAACTCATTAGCCCATTCAATGATTATATGACATTTCTTTGGTATTTAATTTGGGGAGTTCATAAGAGATTCCGGGTATTAATAACCTATCTGATATATAATTGATAAATATTTCTCCCATTCATTAGACTATTTCTTCACTATGATAATTGCCTTCTTTACCATGTAGGGTTTTTTTTCATGGAATATCAGTTGTTTGTTCTTGGGATTATTTCCTTTGCTGTGCCTATATCTTGAATTGTTTTTCCTATGTTTTCTCTAGTGGTATCAAAGTTTCAACCCTTACATTAATTCCTTTGATCTATTTTGAATTTATTTTGTACATGGTAAAAAATATGGACCTAGTTTCATTCTTTTACATGTGTATATCCAGTTTTCCCAGCAAGATTTATTGAAGGGAGTGTCTTCTCCCCAATGCAACACTTTGTCAGTAATTAGATAGCTGCAGATGTGTGAATTTATAAATCTTCTATTCTATGTTGTTGGTCTACATGTACAATTTTGTGTTAGTCCCATGCTTTTTTGTCACTATGGATGCACAGTATAGTTTAAGATCACATACAGTGATGCCTCCAGCAGAACCCATTCTGCTTAGAATGACTTTGGCCATTCGAGTCTTTTGTGCTCCCATGTGAATTTCAGTGTGATTTTTTTTTCTTTATGAAGAAAATAACAACAAATTTTAGTGATGAGGTAGAGAAATAGGTACCCTTCACATGCCTGGTGAGAATGTAAACTGGTGCAGTCATTGTGAAATCTATGTGAAAGTTCCTTGAAAAACAGAATTACCACATGATCCATCATTCCCATTCTTGTAAATTCTAAACCAACACAACACAGAGATTCTTACATATTCATTTTTATTCCTGGACTATTCACAATAGCCAATATGTGGAAATGCCTAGAATATTATTTTAAGGTATGTTACTTTTGTTTATGTTGCATTTGTTTAACTCTGTGAAGCTGTGTTACTTTGCCTGTCTAAAACACCTGATGGTCTAATAAAGAGATGAACAACCAATAGTTAGGCAGAAGAGAGAAATAAGCAGTGCTGGCAGGCAGAGATAATATGGAACAGGAGAAATCTGGAAGGAGAAGGAATGAGAGAGGAAAGAGAACATCAGGGGTCAGCCACTCAGCCACACAGCAAGCCATGGAGTAAGAAACAAAGAAAGGTATACAGGAGTAGAGAAAGGTAAAAAGCCCAGAGGCAAAAGACAGACGGGATAATTTAAAGTTAAGAAAAGCTGGCAAGAAACAAGCCGAGCTAAGGCCAAGCATTTATAATTAAGAGGAAGCGTCCATGTATAATTTATTTGGGAGCTGGGTGGTGGGCCCCCCAAAAGAGTAAAACAAACAACAATTTCCAGAAACACCAACTGAGGGATGGATAAAGAAAATGCAGTAGATATACACATGGAATTTTATTCATCTGTTAAAAAAAAAGAAATGAAATGCTGATATTTTCATGAAAATAGATGAAACAGGACATCATTATGTGAAGGGAAATAAGGAAGGCTAAGAAGGACAAATAGAATGGTTTCTCTTATATGCCAGGTTTAGATTTAAACTTATATATAAATTTAAATTTCATATATAAATTATTATATAAAATATAAACACAAAAATATGAAGAAGACTATGAGTGGGGAGAAGAGGCCTAAAGAGATGGAGAAGGCAGAGAGAAGAGCAATGGAATATATGTCACATGGATGCAGGGACTATTGGGAGGAAGAAGACCAGTAAGAAAGTTTTAAAAATAAATAAGCAATAATAAGCACACACATACACACACATGCACACACACACAAATACATAATAAACTGAATATTTTATTAAAATTCTTATTCTAGGATCAAATAAGTGCCAATGCCCACATGTCTGGCACCTAGGTAATCTGAATATGTTTACACAATGAGATACAGTCCAGTCTGGGCTATGTGAGACTCTTGCTCAAAATAATTTTTATAAAAGAAATATATTGATTAAAGATTCGGAAATGGGGAGGGGGAAGACAGGAGGAAAGAGATGAGTAAACATCAGAGAAACCAGGGGAGGCTGTGAGACAGAAAGGTTTGCAACAAAACCACACTGCACCCAAAAGATGATAATTGAACGTGTATCTTCTCTGTGGCCCAGATCAAAAAGACCCAGTTTCCAGGACTATATGACAATCATCCTAAGCTTGGTGGATGCTGAATTTGCATTTTAAAATACTGATACATTCTTCATCCTGCCCTCAGCTTATATTCCCTCAAAGAACTTGGGAAATATTATTGACTAGAATAGGAAAAAATAGTAAATATTTAGGTGTCTGGGTTTTGAAGAAATATTAAATATCTCTCTGATCAATCAACAAACATACTGCCAGGCATTAACTCATTTGCATGAATGTCCTTCAAATTGGGCTGGGCTCCTTAAGAGAAAACTTTGACTTTGTGCTCTCAGTACCTGATACACATAAAATGTCTACAGAGACTTCTTGAAATAAGTAAGTCTGCAAGAGCGTGGGACTCATTATGGAAAAACAAGAGAAGTTTAAAAATAGGTCTCCATCCTCCAGGAATCAGTATGCCAAAGTTGGAAAGGGCAAAACAAATGCAGACTGCACCAACCCAGAACTGTGTATTTCCCCAGGACAGCTGTGTGCAGAAGAATTCTCACTGGGTGCAGCTACCTCCTAATATTGACTAGCAGGGACTAAGGCTCTCAAAGGGAGCAGGTGTGAGGTGTGCTTGGCACGCACCATCCTCAACTGCCACAGAATGCACCCAACACACCTGAAAGGCTTTTTGATACAACTGCTTCATTTTTCAGAGGGCGATGTTAGAACCTAGAACAATTAAATTGTTCCCCATGGCCACACAGTACATTTAGACTTAAGGACCTCTGACTTCAAGTTTTTGTGGTTCTGACTATTCCATGGACACTTTTCTCTGCTCAGGAAAACTCCAGCTATTAACTGCATACCTACAGCCCAGCTCTCTGCGCCCCTTGGAAGAGCCACTGCCCAAGATTTGATAACAGTGTATCCACTTTCTTCCTCTTAGCAATGGCATCCTTATCTTCAATCCAGCTGTAGGGACAATGAGAAATCTATTGTGATATTAGTATTTTTAGTCATAAGAAATAGGGCAGAGAAGTGACTACTATTCTTACTTTAGGAAAAAAAAATGTCTGAACAGTTTGTTATGTTTATTTAATTGTTTCACATGCACAAAAAGCAGGCTCCTGTCCTCTGGCCCCAGCCTGCCTTTCCCCCAATGTGCTCATCTGTTCTTACCCATATATCTCTGTTTTAGCTCTTTCCATGGCCTATGGTGGTCTTCCCTAACTCCCATTTCACCTCCTCATACTCAGCCAAATGAAAATATTTTCACATTGCCATCAATCATATTTTTTTTCTATACCACAAACTCCTAAAGTGTAGCCTCTGCTCCCATTTCAGACACTTAATTCATTCCCCTTCTAGAGGACAGACCTCCTAAAAGCAGGATATACAGACACAACAGCATTAGCGTGGTTTATCAAATAATGTATCCTTTCTTAATTTTATCTTTCCACATATTTAATATACAAGGGACTAGGTTAATTGCGGTATGTTAGAAATGTCATCAGTAAAGGATAGTAACAAAATCCAACCCCAAAATAAGTTTAACTTTGAGGGATAATACTTGTGAATGTAATCTTTCACAAAATAAGAAAGTAACTTTTAAAGAGAGAATAAGAAAACCTACTGAGCAGTCAGGATCTGGGGTTCTGATGTACAGCATTCTTTGTGATCCCAGATGATGAGAGAAGGAAACCACAGGACCGTGGGAAAGTGCAGGACCAGTGGACACTGTGCAGCCACACCCTTTGGGGAGGATGGAAGCAGGCGGCAACTCCGGCATTTTTGCTTTAGATTGTATAAGGCAGTGCTTGAAAATGCTTTTATTCGCTATTGTATTCCCATTTATTTCTAATCAAGTCAGAAAGATGCTGACATATCACAGGAAAGTAGAGTGAAGATTTAAGGTAATACTCCCGTTTTTAAAATTCATGTCTTCATAGCTGAAGGATGAAGAAAATAAGCACTTAGCACAGGAGCAATTTTTACAATGACATGGTTATTAGAGAAAAAGCAACCATATCCAAAAATGATTCACGCTGCTACAATAGCTGCAAATGAGCAATGACTGCAAAAATGTCCCACCAGAAGAGGAGTCGCTGATGTCTGGAAGGGTGATGACCATCTAGGAAAGCTGGTGAAGCGAAAACAAATAGCTGGATCGCTCAGCTGGCCATATGCCACTCATCAATCAGTATTGATTAGGCAGGAAATGAGCGTAAGACACACACAAAAAAGTGAATTGCTAAATGTGCCCTGGAAGAAGGCATCCCAACCCATACAGCACTGCAGAGCCAATGACTGTTGACTAAGCTTATACCATGTCGGAAAATCCCCTAGACATTAAAGTCAGACACATAAGAAAAGGCAGTCTATACTCGGGGTAAGGAGAAATCCAGTGTAAATTAAACCATTTAAAACTGGTTTCTATAAGAAACAGTTTTTAGCAAGAATCTTAAACCAGTAGTATAACAAATGCTGTCTTAATCTTGAGAATGAAAAGTTCCCTGTGGCCTAAAATAATCTGAACAGAGATGAGTTAAAAAAAAGGAAAAAAAGAAAAGAAAAGAAAGAAGGAAGAAAGAAAGGAAGGGAGGGAGGGAGGGAGGGAGGGAGGGAGGGAAGGAAGGAAGGAAGGAAGGAAGGAAGGAAGGAAGGAAGGAAGGAAGGAAGGAAGGAAGGAGAATGAAAAGTTCCCTGTGGCCTAAGATAATCCGAACAGAGACGAGTTAAAAAAAAAAAAGGAAAAAAAAGAAAAAAGAAAAGAAAGAAGGAAGGGAGGGAGGGAGGGAGGGAGGGAGGGAAGGAAGGAAGGAAGGAAGGAAGGAAGGAAGGAAGGAAGGAAGGAAGGAAGGAAGGAAGGAAGGAAGGGAAAGGAAGGAAGGAAGGAAGGAAGGAAGGGAGGGAGGGAGGGAGGGAGGGAGGAGAGAGAGAGAGAGAGAGAGAGAGAGAGAGAGAGAGAGAGAGAGAGAGAAAGAAAGAAAGAAAGAAAGAAAGAAAGAAAGAAAGAAAGAAAGAAAGAAAGAAAGAAAGAAAGAAAGAGAGAAAGGGAAAAAACCTAAGCAGCTGGAGTAATCCTACATGACTGGGATTAGTTTCCATGGAAAGATGTGTGAGGGCACCACTAGAAGAAAATACTAGAGATAGAGAAGTCAGTCACAAGACTAGCTTAATAGCAAGAAGACTGCTCATGACTGAACTGTAAATGCTGCATTTCAACACGGGAGTGAGGGTCTCGAACCCTGGTCCAGAATTATGTGTCCTCAAATTATGTTAGTCAGGGATGTCTCAACCATGCACCAAAACAACTGAGCCGCTGAGCCCCTGAGACTCATTCCTGTAGCATGAAACTTAGACAGTCTTACCAATTCTTCAGCTGATCCTGTTTCCTCAGACTGGAAGCTTCTGAGTCCTCATCCAAATGGATCTCAGCTGAACTGCTGCTAAAACCCTAAAAGCTTAACCAGCTCTAGTTCCTTGTCTTCATGCCTTAAATACCTTTCTGTTTCCTGCCATCACTTCCTGGCCTTAAAGGCTCTTGTTGCCACGCCTGGCTGTTTCCAGTGTGACCTTGAACTCACAGAGATCCAGACGGATCTCTGCCTCTGGAATGCTAGGATTAAAGGCATATGTGTCACCATTTTCTGGCCTCTAGTGGCTGTTCTGTTCTCTGACCCTAGATAAGTTTATTAGGGTGCACAATATTTGGGGGAATACAATATCACCACATGTTCCTACTACCTCAGGAATAAACTAAACTCAGATGTATGCCAATCCTCTTTTCCCCCAGCTAGGGTTTCAAAACCTTTCTCTAAATCCAGGAATCCTAGGCTTCGGAGCATAATAACCAAAACAGCAGAGGAAAACATCAAACTGGACTTGGGAAGGCTCAGTGCTGAAATCGTGAGCAGACTTAGCCATAAAGTGCTTAGAAATGTCTCCTCCTTATAGCATTTTTCCCTCAGCTCTTCTTGGTGATTCTATTTTTTTTTTTTTGCTTCCTTTTTCACAATTTCACAATTCATAATGGAGAAGACCTTCAACTCTGCTGCAAACTGGGAAAAGAATATGCTTACAATAACTCAGAGGCAGCTAATGAGATTTTCTTTCCTTCCCTAAGCTCCTGTAAGCCATCTATTCTCTGCCAGGCAGGGGCTAGCCATGAAAATTTCCACCAATTTACAGTTTTTCAAGAAGCTAGGAGAAGGCTGAAATAGCTTAGTAATGGGAGTTGCCATAAAACTTGTAATTACAGAATTTGTTATGCTGAACAAAATAATGGAGTGTTTATTTAAACCAAATATCCATTGACTCTCTGAAGACAAATACTGTATTCTATATCCTATTTTCTCCAAATGTACTAAGAGTCTTTTTGGACAATGATGGTTCGTCTGTCTTTATTTGGCTCACCAGCTGGGTTGACTGCCACAAGTAGCTTTCACCTCACTTAGACCCACATGTAAAGACTGAGCATGCATCAATCACCTCTAGTTAAGCCAAGAGCTGACCAGATACAGCTAATCCATTCTCATAAGGCCTCCAAGAGGTGTAGCCATTTCATCTATCAGAGACACCAAGGGCAGGTCAAGGAACAAACCCATCTACCCCGGAAGACCTTGAAACATTTCAACTTTTCTCTGTCTTGGTTTTCACATCTATAAAGTCAAGAAATTCACTTTTTCTGACTCTAAGTTTCTATAATTCAAAATAGGAAGGAAAAGTGGGTAAAATTATCCCCATACTTAAGTCTTTAGAGAGAGTTGACTTCACATAGTTTATCCCTATAGTAATTACTTTTCTATTGCTGTGATAAAACAACATAACAAAGGCAGCTTATAGAAGAAAGGGTTTGTTTGTCCTGATGGTTCCACAGGGATAAAACTCCATCGCTATCTCACAGGCAATACAACCCCATGTCGGAGAGGATACATCCATGAAGTTCTATCAATATTGACATGCTATAACACGAAGGGGGGAAAGTTCATGGAGCTCAGCTCCAGACCAAGTACTGCAGGCAACTGAGGAGTTTCTGGAGGGGGAGAATAATCTTCCCCCAGAAGAACACACCAGTTGATGATCCAATACTAAATGGTCAGCCCTGAAAACATGTGTATAAGAAACATTATATAGACTGAGCAGGGGGTATTTACATATTTAGGGAAAATATATTTTGTTATATATTATATATATAATCACAATAATTAAACAAAAATAGGATTGTATCAGAGAGATGGAGTAGATGGGAGGGGTTGGAGGGAGGAAAAGGAAGGGGATAAATGATGAACTTATATTAATTTCAAAACACAGGTTAAAATTTTTAAAAGGAGTCCATCGCCATAGCTTTGCGGGAGTACAGCAGCAGAAATCCATGGTGCCTGGAGGAGCAAGATGAGAATTTTATATCTCAATATGCAAGCAGGAAGAAGAGAGAGAAAACCACAGCCTACAGAATGAGAAAAGATTTTCACCAACACCACAACTGACAGAGGGCTGCTCTCCAAAATGTATAAAGAACTCAAGAAACTAGACATCAAAATAACAAACAATCCAATTAAAAATGGGCTATAGAGCTAAACAGAGAATTCTCAAAGGAAGAATTCCAAGTGGCCAAAAGACATTTAAGGAATTGCTCAGCATCCTTAATTATCAGGGAGATGCAAATCAAAACGACTCTGAGGGAACTGAAAATTATGTGTGGCTTTTAAACCTCAAATCCTGCTCCCAGTGGCACACTTCCTCCAGCAAGACCACACCTTCTAAACCTATCCAAACAGGGCTACCTACTGGAGACCAAATTTCCAAACACCTGAGGCTATAAGGGACATTCTCATTCAAATCACCACAACCTCCTGTAGAACCTATACCAAAGTTCTTTCTTGCTTTTAAAAAAAAAAAATTGATTACTATTTTTAGTTAACATTTAAAAAAAATGGGTTTCAGTACATGTTACAAGTCACAGCACCTTGCTCGGATTGGCCCACCCACATTATCTTTCTTATCCCCCCCCCCACCCACTGCTCACCTTCTTCCTCCTAAACTGACCTGCTTATTTAAATACCTATTCTACACATGAAACAAAATGTGACTTCTGTCTTTCTGGGTCTAGCTTATATCACTTAACGTGATAATTTCCACTTCCATCCATTTCACTGCACAGGGCGTAAGTCCACTCCTTATGGTTGAAGGTGCCAGCTTTTCTTTGTCTATCCATACATTGCTGGGTGCCTAGACTGGTGGCTTGCCTTGGCTGTTATGAATAGTACAGCATCACAGGTTCTGATGGAGAATGTCACAAGTTAGTCAGAGGGATTCCCTCTCAAAAATCTTCTCTCTCCCCTTCTCTACAGTTCAGCTGCTAATAGGAAAGGTGCTGTGATGTTTGAAGACACTTAGGAAAAAGCCAAGGATCATTTTCATTGGCCACCATATTCTGAGCCAACATTAAAAGTCTCCATAGAACAAGGGTATGGAGAGTTCATTAATTAATCTTCATGAAGTTCTTCCAACAGGACAAATGATTTACATAGTGCTTAGAAGAATTAATGCTAGAATAGTTTTCATTCCAAATAATAAAACCCCAGGATAAGAACACATTCCAAGATTTAAAATCATGGGAAACAGTAGACACTAAGTGAGGAGAGGTGGGACAAATGGGGCGATTCTATTTGTTCAATGGAGAAAACAGGCAAATGCAACCCAGAAAGACGGGCATCAATCAGAAGACCCCCAGCAAAGCACGTCAGAGCACATGGGCCTTGAAAGACAAAATGGGAAGTTAGGAGGAAGGCACCTGGGACTGGAGGAATGGCTGGGTGACAAGGCAAGCATGTTCTTCTTCCAAAGGACTTGAGTTTGGTTCTCAGCACTCATGTGGGGGGCTCACAGCTGCCTGAAGCGCCAACTTCAGGGGAGCCAGGATCCTTTCAGTCTCCTCCAACACCTGCACACATATGACATACTCTTGCACACACATCAGAAGCATACATGCACATGTGCACAGAGAGAGAGACAGAGAGAGAGAGAGAGAGAGAGAGAGAGAGAGAGAGAGAGAGAGAGAGAGAGAGAGAGAGAGAAGGGGGTGTAAGGGGCTTGAAGGCATGCAGGTAACGACCCCATTCTGTTAAGCAGAAGTCTGGGAACAAGTTCTCTCGTGAAGGCCGTGTGAAAGAATAGCTTTGTGTCCGATTATCCGCAAATCTCTCCTACATACAGCAATGTGTTCCCTAGACCAGCTGCCCTGGAACCAGTAGCAGGGAAGGAGGTGTCTGCAATGGGGTCATCAGAATCCCTGGAGGAATCCCAAGCCGCTAGGAAAACCCAGCCCCTAAGAAACTCAGGCTGCTACCTTCTCTGTGGAGATAATGGCATCATTATCTTTGGCATCCAATTCGTTCTGATGTTATTTTTGAGACTGTATTTTAATTACATTTTCCCTCTCCCCTTTCTCCCTCCAAACCCATCCCTCCCATGCACCCATCTCTGCTTGCCTTCAAATCAGTGGCCTCTGTCTCATCTGCTGTTATTGCATACATAAATGTATTTGCATATATATATATTCCCAAATATAACCTAGGGAGTCCATAAAACTTTACTTGTATGTATGTTTTCAGGGCTGGCCATTTGGCACTGGATGATAAATCATTGTGCTCTTCCTTGGGGAGTGCTACCGTCACTTTTATTCACAGCAAAACATTTTGAAGCCTAAACAGAAGTGAGGCCTTTATCCTCCTAATTCAGAACAAGAGTCATAACATAATGGCTTTCTTCCTAGCTACTTGGGAAAATGCCTGGGGATAGCACTGTTCCTTAGTGTGTATTCCTTCTCCATAGGATAGGTTGTTAAATGCCTCTGCCACCTGAACTGAATTCTAGCCAAGGCTCTCATTTAACCTGCAGAAGAAAAGGAATTGGCAGTTCACCCAGGCCTTCCCTCAGAGCTGTCTCTGCCAGTCTAGGCCCTTCCTTTTGCAAAGCAAGTTGTAAGTCTCAACTTCCAGTGGTATTGGTGGGTGGACAATAAAAAAATTCCAAGAAATTATCCACCTGGAGAATAGCTAACGTCTATTGATCAACTGAACTCCTTCCACGGTCATAAAAAGAGTCTGTGTAAACACATCAGAAGTAGGATAGACTAAAAATTTTAGTATTCTACTGCCCCCCCCCCTTTTCCCAAAAACAGGGTTTCTCTGTAGCTTTGGAGCCTGTCCTGGAACTAGCTCTGTAGACCAGGCTGGCCTCGAACTCACAGAGGTCCACCTGTCTCTGCCTCCCAAGTGCTGGGGTTAAGGGCATGCACTACCCCCACCCAGCCTACTGTCCCTTTTATAGAGCATATATTGAAGGATTGTTGCTATCTGGGCCATAAAAAGCAGACTATAAACCTAATCCAGCTTGTCTGGCCTTGCAGCTACAAACATTACTGAAGTTATTTAGCTGTCTAAGACAGGAAATTCTCATATACAAAGGGAAAATTATAACAATATTGTCAACAAGAATTCCCAGAAAGAAGCTGGGTCTGCAAAGACAAATTAACTGATTAGAACTTCAGTGATGTAAAGAGGTTGGAATGGTGCAGGTCCAGGGGCTAAGTACCTCAGTCTAGCTTTAGCCCCATGAATGGCCATCCCTTACCCACCTCTGTGTTGGAGCCAACATCCTGTGACTAATAGACCTGTGACTAATAGATAAAAAACCTTTGGGAATCTATTAACATAGTGGACCACTGGCTTCTACCTCCCCAGAAGCTAAGGATGACATGAGATAGCATTGGAGGCCTATGGAGAGCCCCTCCTATCTTGGTGGAACCTCTTCTCTGATGTGCCCACCACTGCATTTAAATTTGTCTGGATTTGCAACTTTCTTTGTTCTGTAAAACTATAAAACTTCATGAGACTGTTTCCACGTTGGAACATGAAATGTAGAGTAACCGAAGTCTGTGTTCCTGGGCCATGGTCACTCAAATTTGCCCTATAGTAAGCTGCCTCGTACCCTTTAAGGTGAGAGTTATAGTTTTTGCGTCAACAATATCTGTCTTGGAGAATGACAAACAAAATGCTACTTTAAATAAGTGTCCATTTTTGTTAGTATTTGAGCATTGCACTTTATGGTTTATTGTTGTATCTGTCATGGTTTGACTATGGCTTCTCTCATCCCCCATGTGTGTTATCAAGAAGAGGGACCAAGTTAAACCTTGTAGAGGAGATCAGGGCTGTAGATGTAACCAACAGTCTTATTAAATAAGAAACACAGAACCAATGTAAAAGAGAAAGCCGAGAGGTCAGAGCTCAGAGCTAAAATCTCACCCTTCCTCCTGCGGTGTCCCAGCTTCCTGAAAGAGAGCTATATCCTGTCTGTCCGTCTTTTTATAGTATTTTGTTCTGCCTTCTCATTGGTTGTAAACCCAAACACATGACTGCCTCATCACTGTCTGTATGTACAGCCCCCCAGGTCTTAAAGGCATATGTCTCCAATGCTGGCTGTATCCCTGAACACACAGAGATCTATGGGATTAAAGGCGTGTGCCACCACCGCCACACTCTTGCTATGGCTCTAATAGCTCTGACCCCCGGACAACTTTATTTATTAACATACAATCAAAATCATATTTCAGTACAATTAGATTACCACCACACAGGGCTCTGTCCGTGTGAACATTAATGGGTTACCTCCAGAGTGACTCTGCTGTACAATCCAGCTTGACTGAGTCTCTCTCATACCCCTGTCTTGTACGGTATGGTGGTGCCTTGCACTGCCAGCAAAAAACCTGATGCTGACCCTTGACCCTGGTTCAAAACTGCATGCTAAAATAAATGTCTTTTTAAAGTACCTCACACAGCCTGTACTATTCAGTTACCAGCAACAGAGAATAGAGTAAAACAGCATCTATAGTAAGAAAAAATATTAGTTCAAATCTCCTTGACACATTTTTAATTTTTCATGTTCTCTTCCAATTTTATTTTTTTTATTTTATAATTTAATTCAATTTTACATATCAGCCACGGATTCCCCTGTCCTCCCTCCTCCGCCCCCCCTCACACTCTCCCCATCCTAGCCCCCCCCCCTCCCCCCGTTCCCATCTCCTCCAGGGCAAGGACTCCCCTGGAGATTCAGCTCAGCCTGGTAGATTCAGTCAAGGCAGCAGATGTTAAACATCGCATCGTAGATATGACTTTTCGTTATTTGTTGTAATCTAAACTATGCTATAAATATGCTCTTCCACTTTTTTTATGTCTCTAAAAGTATAGTATGCTTAAAAATTCCGTATTGATTGTTGAGTTGCCAGAGCACGGGCTGATATCTCTCCAGGGGCTAGAAAGATAGTTTACTAGGTAAACCACTTGCTGCCAGGGCATAGGGTCCAGAATTCCACCCCAGCACATACAAAAAGAAGTCGGGCATGATGATATGTGTTGCAATCCCAGTGCTGAAGAGTCAGAGTCCTGAGAGTTGCTGGCCATATGGCCAATTGGCAAGCCCTGGATTCCGGTAGAAGAGCCTGTTCCAACAAAACAAGGCAGGTGGTGAGGAGCAACACCCGAGGTTAACCTCTGGTCACAGCACGTATGTACACACACACACACACACACACACACACACACACACACACACACGCTTAAAAGTTCCACCAGTGAGGATGCTGGTTGGCTGATGGAGACCTGAACTTGGAGCTTGAGGACTTGGGTTTTTCATTTATTCCTTTTTAAATTTTGGTTTTTTTTTTAATGTATATATGCATTTTGCCTGCATTTATGTATCTGCATCATGTGTGGGGCTGGTGCCCAGGGAGGCCAGAAGAGGGTATCATATCCCTTGGAACTGGAGTTATGGATATTTTGAGCTACCATGCGGGTATTTGGAATCGGACCTGGGTCCTCTGGAAGAGCAGCAACCACTGAGCCACCTCCCCAGCCCTCATTTCTTCTTTGAAAGCACATTAACTTCCAAGTACTTCGTTCTGTCACTCTTAACTAGCATCCTACCTCTTAGCTGAGTTTCCCAGCTTCTCCAAACTCTCCCATTCCCTTCAGGGTCAAAGTTTAAAGAAATCACTCTACTCCTAGTCAGTTTCCTCATTTAGAAAACAAGGAAGGAGAGCAAGTGGAGGCCCTGTCGTGAAGGACTGCAGACGAACCCAGACAATATGTGAGAAGGCATTGTAAACCACCAAGAACTAGATCCCTGAGTGATAAACTGTGTCAGCGTATTTGATAGCTTTTTTTTTCCCCTTTTATTTAGATGGTATCCTTTGTATAATTTACCAAGACAGAATTGCGGCCTCTCAGAATATGTTCATTATCACGGCTCATGATGAATAAGTCTAAATTGTTTAGATGGGTGAAGGATATTTGTCCTGTTGCTATGAAAAATAAAGACAAATTAAGAAAGAAAGGGTTTGTTTTGGTTTCCAATTCCAGGGTACAATCCATCATGGCAGCACAAAGCTGAGGTGGCTGGTCACCTGTGCCACCTGCAGTCAGGCACATGGAGAGATGAATGCTAATGTTCAACCCACTTTCTTCCCTTTATTCAGTCCAGGACCCCAGGCACTGAAGGGTGCTGTCACAGTTAGAGGGGGTCTCGCCACCTCAATTAGCCTAATATAAAGAATCCATCAGCAGCACACCCATGGGCTTTCCCCAAGGGTCTTGTCACCTACGTGATCAAACTGACAGTCAGCATTAACCATCAGAGGGACCCTAAAAACAGATGAAATGAGCAAGGGTACGATGTTAAGATCAATTCATGGCTTCGGTATTCTCAGATATTCACAAACGGGCAGATGTGTGCGTAAATCAGTAACTACAAGTACACATGTGGATCCCCATCCATGTGATATGCATATGCAATACATAATGACTTGTTTAGAACAACGTCAAGCCCGACAACTATCCAGTTCAAAATGAAACTGTGTGAGTACCCACACAGCTACTCTGGCACAGCCTTGTCCACCCACCCACAGTCACTCTGCACTAGTGACGCATCCCACAACAGGGGTTGGGAAGGGGAAGGGGGAACTCCCATGGCCACACTGTGGAGCAGTGTCACGTAAGCAGGATGCCGATGAAGAAAGGTGGGCGTGGCAGCCTAGCTTCTCTGTGGCCGGAGACCCTTCTGCTCGGTGCACCCCTTCAGCAAAAGATCTTTAAGAAATTCTCACTTTCCTCTCAAGGGGAAGGGAACTGTGACAGTTAGTTTTTAGTGTCAATTTGACACAACCTAGTGTCACCTAAGAAGAGGAAACTTCAGTTGCAGAATTGTCTCAATCAGATTGGTCTGTGGCCATGTTTGTGAAGGATACCCTTGATGTGGGAGGGACCAACTCACTGTGGCTGGCACCATCTCTGAGTAGGTGAACCAAGGCTGGCTAAGAAACCCAGCTTGAATGAGCCAGTAAAATTTTTTCCTCCATGCTTTCTGCCTGGGTTCCTGCTTTAGTTCCTGTGTGACCTGGAAGTATAAACTAAATAAACTCTTTTCTCCATGTATAAATGTTTTTGATCATCACAACAGCACAAGACAAGACTAGAACAGGGACTGTTTCCTCCCTGAATGAAGTCATGACGATGCATCTCTGTGTGAATAGTGACCATGTATACAGTGATGGCTGAAGAACAAGGGCTTGCTAGCTCCACAGGAGACTACACCATGATCAGGTAGACATTCAGAAGGACAAATATCCCAGTCCAGGGTCAGGAAGCAGGGACAAAGAAACAATGCTCAGGGCCACACACCATGACCCTTGTTGAAATGAAAATCAGTTTTACAGATGATCATTGAAGCACCTATGTGGCAGATCTATGGTAAGTCACCAGGACAGTGGAGGAACACTGAACCACGAAGGCCTACAGTCTGCCAAGACCAGTTTTTCAACTGCGCTTCATCTCTATACCTAGCTACACCTTATTTTACTTTTGATGGGGCTGATCAATCACTTAGAAGCCTCTCCTAAGGAAGACAGAGGCCTAGGGATGTCAGATGAAACTAAATGAACTTCAAATCATTAAAGAGTATTGGACAAACTCCTAACCTCTCTTCTCCTTAGTTTTCATATAAACGGGAGAAAATGCAAACCTTACTTGCTGGATACATGGAGACTCTTTAAAGCGTCTGAGTTACGTTACTAGACGCATTTTCCAAAACCAACATTTGGAGGCTAGGAATGCAATGACTGTTTTATATAATCACTTTAAAGATCCCCCTGCTCATACATATTAAGTAAATAGCATAGTAATGAAATTTGGGCTTTCATTGTTCTTTCCATGAAACCTCTAATTCAATTTAGCAGCATTGTGGACACAGGGGTCAAGCTCTGGTCTCAATTACTGAAAGACAATACTCCAGTCCAAATGAATGGTCTTCTGAAACCTGGTGTGACTCCAGAATACAACAGGCCAAAACATCACCTCATCGTGATATGTCGGGGGGGGGGGGGGGGGGGGGGGACACTATGAAGAAATTGCTCACAGGTTGAATTTTTCCAGAGAATGGCTATAGCAAAAACACAAGAAGCATTTTAATTACTGATTTCAATCCTTATGCCCTTATACTACAACTGATTTCAATTCAATGGAGTTGTTCAAGGTGCATCTCTAAAATCCCTGGTCCATCCTCACAGAGTGACGCACTTAAACTATTATTTACAAGTTACAGCATCTCTGTTCCATGGGGTTAGTTTCTCTCAAATTATAAAATCATTGTGCCAATGTCTCAGTAAATGATATTTCTCATTAATTGTGGATATGAGGGAAAATTCTAGTCAATGAGACATGGAATTCTGATGGGAAAAAGTTCTCGGAAGCATTTCTCCTTCCTGGCAAAACTTGAAACCTCTTCATCCTCTTTCTCCCGGCTTCCTCACCCTTCCTTCAGTTCTGACACAGTGGCAGGAGCAGTGGCAGCTGCTTTGTGATCAAGTAGAAAGGGCTGGGAGATTGAAGGGACACAAGCCTTACCAGCACTGAGCCGCCAGGCTGGCGCCGGTACTCACTACTCAGCCTCCTGCTACATGAAAAGCAAGTAGATCCTGATTTGTGTCTTGTGTTTGGGCAGTTAGGTTACACTCAAGCTGATAAAATCCGGGCTGATGCACCGGCATTTCATTCCCTCAAGGTGATTTTGACTCAGATGTTCCCTCAGAGCTCCGTGGGAGAAGTGTCCTCTGTTACACAGGCTTTACTCACACCAGTCCTTGGAGAATGGCAGCAGCCACCCACCTCTCACTGTGTCTCTAGATTCCGACCATGAAAAATACATACTGTGTAAACACACATGCACACTTACCAGAAAATGCCCTACATCTACTCGAGTGAAAGTACAAAAAGCAAACAGTATCAGGGCAGCGTAGCCATGGCACTTTTGTGGGAAAGCAAGTACCGCCTACCTAGGAAGTAGGGAGAGATAAGCAAAGCAGAGAACTGGCTATCCAACCTCAACTCTTTCAGTAATTAGTGGCACCATGCCTGAGTACAACAATGGTTCATTATAGAGTTGATGGAAAATATTCTAGTGTGCCCGTAGGTCCACATCCTCCTTCACCTCTTCTCTCTCCCAATTCATAGAGCTGCTGAATGGAAGACTTCCTTGAGTCAGTTGACTGTCCTGTAACTACCTCCTATCTCTCTTGATAGCCACTGACATGACGCAGTGTAAGTATAATCTCTCTGTTGCATGGGGAGCCTTCAAAGACCTTTGAAGGTTGATGCTTCAAGTTCATGCCCTTCCAGGCCCACAGATTATGAATGTATAGAAGCTCAGCTCTAGCCACCTGACATGATGCTCCGAACACAAGAAAAACTCTTTGTGCTAGTCAGTCCCCACACCTTTATCCAGGCTTGGGAAGTTTTTCTGACTCAGAATTCATTGATGAATATTCTCCATGTATCTGATTTTCATTTACTTACCATTTTAAAAAATGTTAATAGTATATTACTATGTCCATGTGATAGAGTGCATGAAACTATATGCACACCCATCAGTGAGTGAATGCACAAACTCTGAGTCAAAGATCAGTAAGTGTTTTGTTGTTTTGTTTTTAAAAAGCACGTGAAGTTGGGAGGGAAAAGTGATGGTGTGAGGTCTGAGAGAAGTTGGAGGGGAAAGAATAGGCATGGATTTGGTCTAAACACTTTAGATGTATGTATGGAATTCTCAAACAAGAAAAGGCTGTACCGCACTCAAATGTCTATTTTCTGGTTCAACAGTGGACTATAGTTATGTAGGTATTATCACACTGGGCAAAGTTATGATAAGGAGACACACAGACCTCTGTACTGTTTCTGCAAATTGCTACAAGACTATAATTGGTTCACAATAAAATGTTTACTTGAGTAGCTCCAGAAGCACTCTAGATAAGGGCACTCTGCTTTTGTCAGTATGCCTTAATACTAGCCATTGCACAATAAACTGAGCGCCAAGAACAAGTGTACTGGGATTATTACTTACATCAATATCTATATCCCTGTTTTTCATTTGTCCTTATATTCTTGAGTACATAAATATATATATATATATATATATATATATATATATATGTGTGTGTGTGTATGTTCATACACACACACACACACACACACATATATATATATATGTCCAAGTATACAAAATTTAAAAGTATACACACACATTTTTCAATTTTTCACTGATTAGTTTTAAATTCAGTGTCTGACTGGTTGTAACCTTGAATCTTGATTCTATCATCCAGAGAATTAAACATCTTCTCATCAAGGCCCAGGGAATGCAGGTCCCCCAAGGACCCATTCTGCCTGCACACTCACTGAGTAAATTGTTAGAGGTCTTTGATGAGTATCACCATCCAAAGTTATTTCTATATTCTATCCACAGGAAAGTTTTCAAAACATATGGATAGTCTTCAGAAAACTTTGTATACTTCCATAATCTACCAATATAGAAAAAAAAAACACTTAACCCAGAAACAACAAACAAAAAGAACAATAAATTTGACTAAATATTTTAAAGGCCAACATAACAAAGCAAAATCTCAAATATAAAATAAAGAGGACAAATCCAGAGCTGGAAAAAATATTTGCGACAGATGTTGAACAAAGAACAATTTAATTAGTAAACATCTTTCAAATCATTAATACAAAAATTAAGCAATGTAAAACGAACTAAGGATATGAGATGTTTTTAAAAAGAAAACTACAAACAAAAAACAAACTTTTGAGATAGTACTTCACCCTGCTCATGAATGAGTACAAATCAAATATTACAAGTATGAGTTTCCCCCTCATCAATCAAAGCAAGAATTATTTTTAGAAAAGTACAGGCGAGTGATGGCAATGGTACAGAAAATGGGAATCTTGGGTCCTGTGCAGTCAGGAGAACATAGATAACCACACGGGAGGGTGCTTTGGCAACATCAAAATGCATGTACACCTTGATTAGTCCTATTTGTTGGGATTTATCTTTTGAAACACTGTAAATAAAAGATGTAAACACATTTGCCTCATTATTTGTCATATCATTCCTTGTAACTGCCCAGTGCACATAAACAATGCCAGTGTCTTAAGATGTCCATGAAACAGTAAAAGGTGTGAAAGAAGTTTAGACGGTCATTAAAAAGAATGAGACTGCTCTAGGGATATTAACATGGAAAGATCTCCAAGATACACAATTAAATTCATTTTAAAAATCAAACTGTGGACGAGTATACTTGCAGAGAGGGAGAACAATCCTGTAACTTTTCTCTTCTAGAAAAATATAAGAAATCTTACAGAAAGCCGTGGCGGCGGGGGTAGGGAGCTCAGCGGGCATGTAGGAGATCATGGGTCATCTTTGCTTTTTTTTTCAGTGTGTCTTTCCAGCTTTCAGAAGCCCCCACATCTTCACAGGATACAATGATTTTGGGGTGGGAAAGGCATTATAAAGCTGACCACAGGACTCTGAAGTGGAACCTGTGAATATGCCTTACCCTGTGAATATATATGGGGATGGGAAATAATCCAAACCATTATTCCATCATGTAATCAGTTGCTATGCTAGGGCGGCCATAGCAAGTGCCACGTGCCAGATGCCTTAACCAATACAGCTTTATCTCCCTAATTCTGGGGTCCAAGGTCAAGGTGGAGTTGTTTTTGCTGAAGCCTATATTCTTAGCTTATAGACGGTCTCCCTGGATCCTCACATGGTCCCCCTTCTCTGTGTACAATATGCCCTGTGTTTCTCATATCTCTTATTGTGTTCAAATTTTCTCTGCCAATAAGGATGCTAGGTTAGGGTACTTCCTATGAGGCTTCCTTTTAAAATCACATGTCAAATGTCCCATCTCCAGACACATGCACATTCTGGGGTACAGAGGCTTAAGACTTGTGGTAATTAAATACATGTACCAGCTTGCTGAGGTTAAGCGGTGCCTAGATGACTGATAAAACGTTGTCTCTGAGTATGTTTGTAAATGTTTCTAAAGTGGTTAGTAGTTATATCAGTGGACCAAGAGTGGACAAGAGCCTAGGACGAGAAAAAAAAAAAAAAAAAAAACAGAGAAAGAGTAAGTTCACGTCCTCCTTTTGAACTGAGCTATCTGCCATTGTTTGCATTCAGTTAGTGGGTCCTCTTGTTCTCAGCCTTCAGAATCAGACTAAATTATATCACCAGATTCCCAGTTCTCTGCCTTGCAGATGACATACTATGGGACTTCTTGGCCTCCTTAACCACGTGTGCTAATCCTCCTCTCTCTCTCTCTCTCTCTCTCTCTCTCTCTCTCTCTCTCTCTCTCTCTCTCACTTTTTTTTTGAGCTGAGGATTGAACCAGGGCCTTGAGCTTGCTAGGCAAGCGCTCTACCACTGAGCTAAATCCCCAACCCCAAAAATGCTCCTCTTATGTGCATTCATATACAATTCCTGTTAGCTCTGTAGGACTCCACACACACACATTTTTTCAGGGACATGGCCACCATAACAGCCACAGCTGCAGAGGTACCCTCAAGAAGCAAAGACAAAAAAAAGGTCACCCCAGAAAAGGCCTCGCCTGGGAGAAAACCACTGGTCAGGACAGTGGAGGGACTAGATGCATAGAGAAGAGGAGGGAAAGAATCAGAGCCTCAGGGCAGCAGGAGCATGGTGAGCTGGTGGGCTGAGGAGAAAATAGAGTGGGATGTAAGACTGAGGGGATGAAGAGAAGCAAATCCCAAAAGCCCAAGAAGCCTGCAGGAGGACTCAGTCCCGAACTGCATACCAGTAAGGAAGGAAAGTGTAATGAACCCCAGATAAGGCTACCCAGATCACACTGCTAACATGGGAAGTGTTCTCTGTAACTGGTGCTGGGACAAGGGAACCCGTGACGCAGAGGAGACAGGGCACACAGGGAGACGGAAGCATTGTAATGACAGAAAAATCAGAAGTCTGAGAAGTGGATATCTACCTAGGAGAAAAAGAGGTGATGGAAATCAGTAGAAAGTCACACATGTCCTCATCATAGGTGACCCCAAGACCATTACAGCATCCCAGTCACCCCTATCTTATGCTGATAAGAGTTCAAATGCATTGAATTGTCTCCAGAGTTTGGAGATCATTGCAAAGATGCTGTCTGAATGGTGCAAATTCTGTATAAGATCCTTACTATTGATGTAGATTTTCATTAAAGTGAGATCTGAATGAGGGCAGATTAAAGGGTTAATTGCCTTCTCCCAAGAGAAAGAAACTAATTACATTTTCTTACACCAACAACCCCCACCCAGCACCATCATCCTGGTGGCCTCCTGTTGATGAGCAATCTCTTTTTAATTTACATTTAAAACATTAGGCAAAAAGCCTAATTCCAGTTCTGTTCTCTGACAGCTCTCAGTGCTTGTGATGGGAGCCGCGTGATGTTAAAAAATAATAATGATAAATAACATCAATTATTCCTGAATAGCAAACTCAGTCCAGGCCGCACCACCATCCAGAACCAAACAATAAGCAGACAAACACTCGTGTGTGCAGGCTTACACCACTGAAATTCACCATCAGAAAACCACTGTAAGCCACCAGGGTGAATTCTTGCAGACTCTTTCTCTTCGAGTCCCCTGCAAGCGCCTACAGCCCTCCAGTGATGGCCTGTTCTGCATTCTGGGAGGGTGTGTGAAGGATAACTGTCAGGGTCTCCTGTACTCCTCAGTCAACTCCATGAGCAAGTATGAAGAGATTGCATCATGGTCACCCCAGGTAATAGGAAGGAGACTGCCACATGGCAAAGAAAAGCACTGTCCATCTTCTCCTTAAGGATGGCTACTTCCCAAGTGACAGACTGTAACTCAGTAGCCCCCTGGATGGCTCAGAACGGTGATTACTTGAAGAATGGACCGTTGTTTCCATTTTGCAAAGCTATGTTTCAGAGAAGCATGTGAAACTGTATTGTTCTTGAAAAAAAATCACAGCAAACTGCATCAGTCCAAGGCATGCAACTTCCAACAAGGAAGATCTCAGAACATCCCTTCCAGGCAGGTCCCAGACAGTGGTCCTGCTGAGTACATTTCTCCACCTACCTTCTTAACAGTCTTATACCCTCCAGGAACCAAGAGCACAGAGCAGTCAGGCTGCTAATCTTCAGCCAGTTCGAATCTTTGCTCTTAGTTCATGAACTAGAACCTAAAATTTTACATTGGTCCCTTCCCATTTGACATCCAGAGCCTGCCCTTAGGTGTCAGGTTGAAAACCACCTTGAACCACCTCACAAAGCTGGAGGGGGTTACTGGACCATCTACAAGCCGATGCTGCCCACATCACAAGGTTGTTGTGAGTGCTAAGTAAGATAACACACAGTGAGATACGCCTTCAATGGGCAATGGAAATTCACCACTAGCACGTCTCTCTCATCATGTCGTATTCTGATTGTCTGGCACGTTTTATCTCTGATGTCTCCTTAAACAAACCCATGTGCTCCCCCAGTTTCCAGGGCTACATTTCATTAACTATTAATTGTCCCAGCACCCTGAACAATAGACAATCCTCAGCCAGCAAGAACCATACATGTGGTAAATTAATGAATGATCAATGTAGCCAGCGTGGATCAGCCTGCAAAAAGAAAAAGTCCCACCCATTTCACATGTGCAGAGGAAGGAAGGGCTCTTCTTGGGAGTGGGAGTCAGCTAACCCTGGGATGTCCAGAGAGAACCTAGCAAGTAGAGGTGAAGAGTCCCAGACATCATCGAACTGTAATTAGGAATTTGATCTGGGATCCCGATGAGAAAGAACTTCCTAGGGGCTAGAGAGGAGTGACCGCTTTCAAACTCAGCGTCTGTGGAAATGAGGAGGATTGGGTATGACCACCCATCCCGGAGGGTGATTCTGCTTCCTAAGGACTCATGGGAGAAGCAGGAGCTGACACTGTGCGGTAAAGATTCTGGGAGTGGATGGGAGCTGCAGGGGATTGCTTCTGTGTCCCTGCTACAATATGATGCCTTACTGTGCAACTAAAAATATTGTGGACTCTAGCTTTTTCCCCCCCCCAGGCTCCAAATGCACACATATTCTCCATCTGTCTGTCTGTCTTTCTCTCTGTGTGTGTCTGTCTCTATCTCTGCCTCTCTATGTGTGTGTATGTCTCTCTCTCTCTCTCTCTCTCTCTCTCTCTCTCTCTCTCCCTCTCTCTCTCTCTCTCTCTCTCTCTCACACACACACACACACACACACACACACACACACACACACACACACACAGGAGAAGCAGCTCTGAGAATATTTTCCCATATCACTGTAAAGATAAAATAAAATATTGCATGGGAAGTCAACAGTAAACCCAATATGGGCCTGCATGGAGAGACAGCAGCGTGATGCCTGGCTTTAGAAAGTCCTTGGGAAAGCCCTGCCAGGAGGGTGCTGCCAAGGCCAACTTCCACGGCCTGCCAAGGCAGTGCCACTCCCATGCTGGTGTTGCCAAGGAGCTGGAGAGAGCCAGCCATTAAAGACATTGCCCAGACAGATAAGTGATTGTCAGGGAATTCTGGACATTGCTTCTCAGATGCGCCTGACCGGCTCCAGAGCTGTGATCGTGGTGACCAGCCTGCAGGGCCCTGCTGCACTCCTGGAGCCAAGCAAAGTGCCACTGCCCAACCCCAGCTGGACTTTCCCTGGCTCGGCACCAAGCCTGTTACAAAGCCTCAAGCCCTCTCAAGGACAAGCAGCTTTCCCGGCTAGGATGGATTCTAATTATAGCTGGGCCCTGGCTCCTGGCACTTCCTTCCTCCCAGGCAGGGAACACAGGGATTCTGTGTCACACCTGTGCTGGTTACTGTAGCTTAGGGTTTCTCTGATTTTTAGTTAAAGACAAAGCCACCCAAGCCGTGTGTGTGTGTGTGTGTGTGTGTGTGTGTGTGTGTGTGTGTGTGTGTGTGTGTGTGTATGTGTGTGTGTGTGTGTATGTGTGTGTGTGTGTGTGTGTCTGTGTGTGTGTATCTGTGTGTGTGCATAAACCAAGCCACATTGCATGTGTGCGTGTGGTGTGTGTGTATGCCAGGCTGAACACCATATCCTGCTACTGTGTGTGTGTGTGTGTGTGTGTGTGTGTGTGTGTGTGTATGTGTGTGTGTGTGTGTGTGTGTGTGTTTGTATATAGTCTTAGAATTCTGCTTGATAGGCATGGCCTAATGTTCCACTTTCCTCAAGTTATTTCTACCCTCTAGAAGCCTGTGCTATCTCCTCAGAATCTCTTTGGACAGCTGTACTGTGGGGCAGAGAATTCCCACCTGCAGTTAACCCATCCCCTGAATCATCCATCTTGCCCTGGGCTGCTTCTATCAACCTATGCACATGTCTCAGGGGTGTCTTTTCTCATTGCAGAAGCAAAGAACCCTGGGACAGCATCACCTGGTCCTATCTGTCCTGGTCTCTGCTTGGAAAAAAATGATCTACCTGACACAATCCACGTTTCACCCCACCTCCCAGGCACACATCCCTCTTGAACGCCCACCCTCCATGTGGCTTTTCCCACTGAGCTGTTTAGTTTCTGTCAACTGGACACAAGTTAGAGTCACCTAGGAAGAGAGAACCTCTGTTAAGGAGTTGCCCCCGTCAGCTTGGCCTGTGAGCATCTCTATGGGGACTTCTCTTAACAAATGATGGTGTGGGAGGATCTGGGATGTATAAGGAGGGTGGCTGAGTAAGCCAGGGGAACACCCCAGCATTCCTCCATGGTCTCTGCTTCAGCTCCTGCCTCCAGGTTCCTGCTTTGCATTCCTGCTCTCCCTTGATGATGGCCTGTATTGTAGGTTGAACTTTCTTCCGAGAGTTGGTCAGTGTTTTATCTCAGCAACAAAGAACCCAAACTATTAGACCAAGTTTCATCAGGCTCCATGCTGCCTCTTCTGACAATCTCTTGCCCACCCTCTCAGTGGCAGTGGATGGCAGCCACGGCGGGACACTCCTCTCTCAATCCCATGAATCCACATTTTCTAACTGTGGTTGTTCCTTCTCTAGCCTTTTGCTGGGTCTCCCTTTGCTTAGCCTCCAAATGCAGAGGCCTCATTCGCTCAGGCCCGGGACTTTTTCTCTCTGTGGGGGAATTCATTCATGCTCATGACTTTAAACACCTCCTGTACCAATTACTGCCCAGATATCCACAGCTCCAGTCTCTCCGCTGAGCCCCGGGTCAATACCAATAGACACTTCAAAAGGATAGCATCTGAGCCACAATTGTCCAGACTCCTGTCTTGATGTCTTGTTTCCCCGGTGGCCCCATTAGGAAATAGCAGCTCCACTTGCATCAGCTTTTGTCATATACACCAGCGTCTTCTTTTTTTCCCCTCCTACATCCTCAATCCATCACCAGGTCCCTTTACTCAGCAGCCCAAAGTATCTACCAAATCCTCTCACAGCTTTCCCACCTCCGTCTCAGGCCAACCCCTCCCTACCCACAACCAGCGATAGCACACATTGCTTCTTTCTTCCTTATGTTTCGATAGGCTTAAAGTCACTCTTCACACAGTAAACCGGAGGGGACTTTGTAATTCGTGTGTACATGGTAATACAGTATCTGAGCATGTCACTCCTTTCTTTACAACCCTTCAGTGAATTCCTGTTGCTCCTAGGAGAGCACATGGCCCGCAGTACCAGCTCAATGAGCAGCTGTTAGCTAAAAGTGTAGATGAGCACCATTTAAGGGACACCCCATGTGTTCTGAGCTACAGAACATGTTTCTACTTCCAGATGAAGCTTCAAGGGTAGCATCTGACTTGAAGCTGAGTGGACCAGATTCAAGACATTATTCCAGATGTCAGAGTGTGAGCTGACGCAGAAAGGAGGCGCAGAGAGAAAAAAAAGTTACAAGGATACCAGAAAGTGTTGCATATATGGCACTTAGTAAACCATAAAGCCCTGTACCGGTCTAAAAGATTATCATCATTTCCTTAAACTATCCCTGCCCTGGTTTAGGGCTGTTTCTTCAGTGACTCTACTGAAATACAGCTATATCATATCAAGAGAGAGGACTTCAGTTGCTCTCAGTGGTATGCTTCCTGAGGGAGTAATTGTTTTCCCATTGTTTAATTGAGGGTAAAATTCATCACATAAAAGTGAATAGTTTAAAGTAGACAATTGAATGCCATCAGTGTGTTCACAGTATGCCAAAACCCTGGTTTCAAAATATCTTCATTACCTCAAAAGCTCCTACCCAATAATCAATATTTCTCCACTTATCATCCCTAACATTTGATAGCCCCTAGTTTGCTATTATGAATATTTTAAATAAATCAAATAATTGAATGTGCAACCTTTGTGACTCCCTTCCCTTCTATCACCCAATATGCAATGCTATTTGTGTTCACCTGTGTTCTAGCACAAATACGTAAAGTAGTATCATTATTTCCTTTTCAAAGCTAAATGATATACTGCTAGGTGGACAAACTGCAGTTTGGTTAGCCCTTCATCTGCTGATGGACATTGGGGTTTGATCTACCTTGTAATAGAAGATGTTACTATAAACACTACAAGGACTTATCTGAGCACATGTTTTCAGTTCTCTGGGGTAAATGCCCAGGAGCTGGACCTTTGGATCTTATGATAATTCTGTATTTAACTATTAGAGTTATGGTTCTCAACCATCTGAATGTTACAGCCCTCTAATACAGTTCCCCATGTTGTGGTGACCCCTAACCATAAAATTATTTTCGTTGCTACTTCACAACTGTAATTTTGCTACTGTTATGAACTGTAATGTAAAAACTATGTTTTCCAATGGTCTTAGGTGCCCCCCATGAAAAGGTCATTTGTTCCCAAAAGGGGTCATGACCCATGGGTTGAGAACCACTGTAGTAGAGGCTCTTATGGCATTTACTGATCATCTAGCACTGGGGACTATGGAGCATAAGACAGGATTGCTGTGGTGGGAAGTAAAGTGTCTCTGGAAGGGAGAAAAGGCAGCCAGTCCTGAGAGGAATTCCAGGCACTGGGAAAACAGAGGAATCCAGTAGGCCTCTGAGGACTGCAAGAAAAGCACTTGGAAGGTGCTCAGCAGGAACAGGAGAGAATGGGCAGTCCATGGATAAGCTGGAGGGAGGAAGATTGGCCTGGCTCCCTAACAAGCTGCCCCTGAACTGTGGGAACTTCTTTCCAGCTGGAAAATCTAATCCTATTTGTTCACGGCTGTTGGAGTTGCCTAGGCCCTACAGCTTCTCATTGACCAGAGTCCATGTATGTATAACCTCCTGCAGCTAGCACTCCCATAGTCATTAAATTGGTCATTATTTTTGCCTTATCTTCACAAAGCATCCTCCCCTTTTTTCTTTAAAAGAAAAGGAACCCTGACAAATCTGCTTTGTTTTGGATTTTTTTCTTTACTATCTCCACGGTCTGACAGTCTGTCTTTAAGAGCAGGCCTTGGCCAAATGCAAAGTGCTTGATTGTTTGATTTCCTTTTTGATTACATGAATAATGAGTATCTATCTGCCTTGCAAGGAGGACAACTACGCAACCCAAGCCAAATTCAGTTTGCTTCCCCTTACCTTAACTGCACTTAACTGTACAACTGCCCCAGACTATTGCTCAAAGCTCCACATTTGTTCTTTGTAAGTTTTTCTCAATTACTTTCCATTATATGAGAGTGGACCTCGTAGGGTCAGAAGGGACTAGAGATGTTGAAAGGATGCTTAGGCCAACTTCATTTGTCTCTTATTTTATATGCATAGAATTTGTACCTACAAACCACAACATTCTGCCTTTGTCTTTCACTAAATAGTGTGTGTGTGGCGGGGGGGGGGGGGGACGACATAGGCTTAAGTTTGAAGTTCTATAACATATCCAAATTGCCATTAGCTCTTTATTATCCCATGAAAGGAACACACACACATATATACACATATGTGTGTGTGAAATATATGTGAGATGTAGATAGATAGATAGATAGATAGATAGATAGATAGATAGATAGATAGATAGACAGATAGATAGATACGGCAGACTGATTATAAAGTGACCCACATATGCCAAATTTAAAGCTTCTAGGATAAATGAGACTTGGATCAATCATTTCCTCAGAAAACAGCATCACCCAAAAATAGAGAGTAAATAAAATCATAAATGTTAACAAGCATTCATCAATGATCTGTCCACTGTGAGTAATTAGGAGACCCATGTCATCATTATATATGGAGATATCCTGAATCTTGGAGTCTAACAGCCTGGAGGCTGAGCACTTCTCACAATGCTTCTTGCTGACTTTCCACTGGAACACAACTCTGAACTAAAATAGAACACAGAGACATTCTTCCATCTATTCACAGGACATAATGTTGTCATTCTTAAACTTGTGTCCTTTAATGTCAAAGAGAGCTAGACTGGCCATCTCTACCTCTGCAAGGATGACCTTGTTAGGGCATAGAATCAATGTCTATTACACTGTGTAGGGTGGGATATATTTACATTTATCAGCGTCAAAAGAGAGTAAAGCTCATTCCAGGGATGCTGTTGGGTATGAACTTTGACATAACCTGTAAGGAAGATCACAAATACACATTCTTTGATACAGTGACTACATTCAAGGAATTGATCCTACAGGTATATGCTCCTATGCATGCAATGATGTGTATAACTATTTGCTGCAACAGGATCTGTAAAGGGGAAAAACCGGTCTGGGGAGATGACGTAGTCTACAAAGTGCTCACTGAACAAGGATTAGGGCCTGAGTTCAATACCCAGCACTCATATAAAAATCTAGGAGCAACAGTGCCACTGAGAGACAGAGATCAGAGGTTCCCTCCAGATTGCTGGCCAGCCAGTCTAGCTCTAAGTTCATTGAAAGACCCTATCTCAAAAAAATAAGGTAGAGAGTGATAAAGAAAAAAGACATACACATATGCACATGTATACACACACACACACACACACACACACACACATACACACCACGTCAAAACACTAGACATCTCCTTTGCCAATGGACCAGACTTTGGCTCAGATACCAAAAACAGGGCTGACAAGGTAGCTCAGTAATGGGGGCTTTACCATCAAGCCTGAAAATATGAGTTCGATTCTAGGAATCCACACTATGGAAGGAGAGAACTAACTCCTGTGAGTTGTCCTTTCATGTCCACATGTAGATCATGGCATACACACACACATTAGATAGATAGATAGATAGATAGATAGATAGATAGATAGATAGATAGATAGATAGATAGATAGATAGACAGATAGCAGATAGATAGACAGATAGCAGATAGATAGATAGATAGATAGATAGATAGATAGATAGATAGATAGATAGATAGATAGATAGATAGATATGTATATGACACCAAGTGGGCATCAGAGATGGCTCAGTGGTTACGAATACCTTCTGTTCTTACAGAGGACCCTGGTTCAGTTCCCAGTACCAACATGGCAGCTCACAACAGTCTAACTTTAGTGTTAGAGGATCCAACGCCCTCTTCTGGCCTCCAAAAGCACCAGACGTGCACATAATGTACATACATACATGCAGGCAGAAACTCATACACACAAAATAAAAATAATTCTTATTAACTAGAAAACATAAGCAGAGTGTTGCTTACCAGCATACTAGCTTACTCCTGCACCAGAGCTTCTCATAAGCTGAACCCCCCCCCTGCCCCCAACTTCTCAGCCTCATCCCATACTCCTCTCCCCTTGAACTGTGCCTCCACTTGAGCTCTGTGACTCCTGTAGTGCAGAGACACCACATAAGGCAGTTCCATATGCACTTGGGTAACTCAAAAGATATTTATTGTTCTGTACATGGGGAGAAAGGGAAAGAACTTGGTTAAACTCTTCCCCAACTCCCATTGGCTTAGAAATATCAATCAGCATTTCAACACAGTGAACTGCTACCCATAAATCCATAAATCCTGGCCTGTGAGATTAAGGAAATGAAACAAAAATATTTCAGTGAGGAGGGGGAGACATGGAGTGACTTCACCATTTCCTATGCCCATTTATTCTTTGAGATGGAACATAATTAAAAGAGAGATGCTCATAAGCAGAGCTTCTCACTGTTCTTTGTCGGGAAATGGTTTTTGAGTTCCAAGGGTCCTGAATGTCCTATGAGAAAATAGAGAAACCCAAAGGAAAATATCAGCCACACTGCAGGAAATACCCAAAATTGGGATAACCCACGCCAAGTTGCCATAGTAGGGAATGTCTTCTAAGGGACAAGTGACAGAAGCCACATTGTGGAGCGGACAGTAGTACTGCTGAGTGACTTCAGTGGCCATACCCTCTTGGCCAGTGAAACAGCTAAAACCTTCGCTGGGAGCGGCAGTCTTCCTGGCTGGCTACAGGCAGCTATTCAGTTGATTTATTTACAAAAAGCCATCTGAATTTACTCCCTAAATCAAGGCTAGCTACTTCAAGGTTGCCATTTTAATGTTATCACTGCTCATTCAGCCAGAGAGTCGGAAAGGCTTCCCCATAACTCACAGTGTTCCTAGTCCCCAGAGATTCATCTCACTCTCATTCATAGTGACTCCTCTGTGGGAGGAAATAAAGGCACCATTCCAATGTGCTCATTATGGGATCATTCATTCTTTCATTATGCCTTATTGGGCATCCTCAAAAAACTACACTGTGCCAGGCATTGTGAGACAAAAAATTTAAAATTGCTGCTTTCAAAGAACTCGAAAGTCCACCTGGGAGGGTCCAACATGCACAGGACTAACCCTAATTGATGGCAGTCCTGTGAACTACAAAAGCTTTGCAGGAGTTTTTTAAACACTACATTGGGTTTTAAATTCTCTTACAACTAAGTCTACTCACAGAAGTTTTGTAAAAGAGATGACATTTGGGCAAAATTATGAAGTTTCTGGGGCCAAGTTATAACTCAAATAAGGACAGGTGCGTAATAAGAAGGCCCCCAGATTGGAACAGCAATGACCTGGCCGTTCATTGCATGCTACTTGACATAGTTAATGTGATCTAGAACATTCTCCAGCATCAAGGTTCTCATCTAGAAAGTGAAGGTGGAGACAAGTATTGCTGGACCCTTCGGAGATGATATTCTCTGTGGTTCTAAACTACCAGATTGGGAGGTGGGTTGTCAACACAAAAGGCAGCCCAAGAGTTGGCTAAGCCTTGCCTGTATGTTTTTGCTCAAACATTTTGTGTACATAACAAGCACAAGTATTTCTCAAAATGTGTAAGATCTCAGGAAATATATAATTTCACACTCTGCTTCCCTCCCCTTAACATTACAATAATATATTTTTCCATAAGTGTCTGGGAAATCATCTTTTCAATAGCAGCATATACATTCTAGTGGGTATGCCATATTTATCAAACAGGTCTCTTTCATTGCACATTTAGATGCTCCCCCACGCTGCCTCTAGTGCTGGTAATGGCATCCAGGGCTTACTCAGGTAGGCAGTCACTCTGTCAATGAATCTCAGGCATACACACAGAGGCTCACCAAGCTGACAGTGACTCATAATTGAGTAGGACCGAGTAGTAAGGAAATAGCTTGGCTTGTTTCAGCAAACTTCAAATAATTGCTTCAAACTGGACATCTCTGGAAAAGGTGGTATCTCTACTCCAGAACACAGAAGCACAGAAAGATTTGAGACAGCTTTTTGGGGGGAGGGGTGGTGTTGTATTATTTTATTATTGTTAATTGGAAGTTAGCATATGAAAATGGATTTCAGTTGAATATTTTCACACATGTGCATCATTTCACTTTGCTCATCCCCTTCCTCCTCCCAACTGCTTCCTTCCATTCTCATGACATTTATAACCCATTATTCTCCATTGCCGCCCCCTGCCCATCCATTTAGACCTCATCCTCTACCGCCATAGTCTCCTTCTACTATCATGTCCTACCTACAGATTTACAGACACACCAACTTACAAGATCTGGCATAGGAGAGGAAATATGTGATAATTATCTTCCTGAGTCTGACTTATTTCTCTTTAACATGATAATCTCCAGTTCCATCCCTTTTCTTCTGTCTGTCATGATTTCATTTTTCTTTGTGGTTAAATAAAATTCCACTGTATACATGGACCACATCAGCACTTGCTGATGTACATCTAGATTGATTCCATCTCTTGGCTCTTGTGAATGATGCAGCGATAAGCATGTTTGGGCAAGTGTTTGCTTTTTCTTTTGCTTTTACAGTAAAGGAGGGAGGCGGGGCCCAGAAGACGGTTATCCTCAAGAAATCACAATTACAGCTCCTAGATGGCATGGTAGGAAGGGGCGGAAGAGTTATGAGGAGGGAGGAGAATGAGTCACTGAAAAGGGAGAACTGAGATCACATCCTCCTCAGGAAGGAAGGCTCTGGTGAGGGCCACCATGCTCTTTATGAGCGGGTTCTCACAATGCAGGAACTGGCCTGTTCTTTATTTAATTTTTTCCCCTCTTTTTTTTAGCAGCAAGATTTTTTTTTCTGGGTCTCCATATAATGTGCCAGCAATTCTATGAGAACCTCTCAGGGATCCCCACCACCATGACCCCTCACCGGACTCTGCACCCGTGAATGCCAAACAGTGACTAATGCTGATGCCGTTCCAGACACCGTGGGAAAGAAGCAGTTATAAAGTCTCCGTGTGGCTCTGTTGAGTTATTATGAACACTGGTCCCTGACAGATGTCATGAGGCATCAGTGTCCCTGACCAGATTTTCTTGGAGATGTGCAAACATGATAAAAATCTCCTGCCCAGTGACAGGTATCTGACTAGAAAGGATAAATGGAGATCAGAGAATGGCCGGGAAGCAAGCTTGCTCTGTTTCGCCCCTGAGTGGCAGCTAAAGGACACTGCTGATCCGAGGCAGAGCTCTTTCTCTTGTCAATGTATTTATTCATATTCAAGACTGTGACTTCTTCAGTTAACTTCAGGCTTAAGCTGAGGGAACTGGCAATTCTTGCACACAGACAGCCACGACTAGACAAGACTGGCTACTGTTTAGAAGCTATCTATATTTAACAAGCACAGGTAATTCTGGCAGTATTTAAGATCTCAGGCAATGTGTAATTTCACACTTTGCCTCCCTCCCTTTAACACTGCATCAACATGCTTTCCCATAATAGTCCAGGAAATCATCTTTTTAATAATGGCATACATGTTCTAAGGGGGATGCTATATTTATCAAACTGCTCCCTTTCATTAAGCACTTAGATGCTTCCATCCCGCCCTCCCTTTAGTGCTGGAGATGGCTCCCAAGGCTTGGACATGTTAGGCAGACACTCTGCCACTGAGCTGCCAAGTCCCAGATCTTCATTTCCTCAAGCAGGATCTAATTGTCTAGATCTAGGATGACATTGAACTTCCTGTATAGCCCAGACTGGCTGTAAACTCAATATCTGCCTGGTTTCTTGTGTTTTGGTTTTGATTTTGTTTGTTTTATTAAAAATAATTTGTTGCTGGGTGGTGGTGGTGCACACCTTTAATCCCAGCACTTGGGAGGCAGAGACAGGCGGACCTCTGTGAATTCAAGGCCAGCCTGATCTCCAAAGCGAGTTCCAGGAAAGGCACAAAGTTACACAGAGAAACCCTGTCTCGAAAAACAAAAATAATAAATAATAAATAAATAAACAAACAAATAAATAAAATATGTTATACTAGTATTTTAGTACTAAAACGACAATGAAACTACCTTTCCAAAGGTAGTTTGTCCCACTTAACCGTGAACTCTCTGGGAACAGAACCAACAATACATGTTTAATTTAATATCAACAGGAACACAAAAGGGCTCTCCACAACTTCCAGTGCTGAGCTTGCTGAGAAAAATGGGTGCAAACCAAGATCCTCCTGTGGTGAACTGAATGAGACTGGCTCCCACAGATTCATGTATTTGAATACTGGCCCCTAGATGACAGAACTCTTTGGGAAGGATGGGGAGGTGTGGCCTTGTCAGAGGAGGTGTGTCATTGGGGATGGGCTTTGAGGTTTCAAAAGCCAGGCCCATTCCCAGTTAGCTTCCTCTGCCTTGTGCTTGTGAATAGAAGTGTAAGTTCTCAGCCCCTACTCCAATGTCATGCCTGCCTGCCTGCCTGTTGCCATGCTCTCTCCACTGTAATGGTCATGGACTCAGCCTCTGAGACTGCCCCCACTAAATGCTTTCTTCTATAAGTTACATTGATATGGTTCCTCACCACAGCAATGAAAGAAGCCAAGGTATCCTCTTTTCATTATTTCTGCTTTCCACTTTTGTTTAAAATGATTTAATTCTCAAGGAAAGAGATGTTTCAATATTTCATAACGTCTTCATCACAACAAACAAAATACAGAATACTGTCTACTGTTCATTGCCTACAAATGTGGGGGGGGGGTTCCATTTTAAACCCAGCCATGAAAGGGTGAGAAACTCACTAAAACTTAAAATGAACAAAATTGTAATCCTGACCTCTCAAACATGCCAGAGCAAATGAAACTGTCCTGTGGAGATAGCAGAAGGCAATCCAAACACCAAGAAAAATAGACGACTCAGATAAAAAGGGGTTAGTGGGAAAGACAAGATTAAAATATTGACGTCATCATAGCCCAAGGAACTGGATTTTCCTTCTTAACAGATGAAACCGGGAGGCACAGATGAGTCTGCAAATAGGCAGACAGATAAGCAAGCCTTTGCAACAGAGGGCAGGCAGCTGACAATGGCTTTGTGTGCTCACAGAGGAAAAGCCAAATTCCTGAGTGATTCAGGCCAAGTGTAGCCGTCCACCAGCCCTCTGCTTACTTCCAGTACCCCAATCATACCAATCTTGGCTGCATCATTCCAAAGCTTCTGATGGTTTCCTCCACCATGAAGGCCCCTGCCACTTTCTCCCTAGAATCAGGTGAAAATCTTGCCTGTTGCTCTAGTCTGCAGTCCCAGTTCTAAAGACTCTCTGTCCCAACCCATCCTAGAGGGAAGCAATCACCAGCCATTGCACAGAAAGAAAAGGCTATTTATTGTCTCTCCAAGACATAACCTGTCTGCCCACCAGGTTGCGCCAGGCTGCTTCACAGCCTGTGTATTGTTCACAGCCCCGTACAGACCTATTCTCTCTTCATAGTTGTCCCTCAATAAGTTGCTGTGTATTGCCTTAAACCAAGAGCCAAACAAAACAGTTATCATCTTAATTGGGATAGAAATTGAAGTAGAGAGTCCAAAACCTTTCTTCAGTGAAGAAGAAGAAGAGACATGGGACAAGGCTGTGAATGTGCCTTTGTGGGGGAAAAAATAATAACTACTGGGAAGCCTCAGCTTCATCTGGATAAGAAAATTGGAAGCTAGACAAACCACCTTCCCCCCTTAGCTCCCCTTGTCCCTCAAACATGCTCGCTGGTAACTAGTTCTTCATCCTGAGCCAGATAACAGAGCGCTGCTGCTGCAAGCATGTGCAGTAATAACTGGAAATTTCTGATAAGGAGCATAGAGTTGGAGATTTCTTTATCTCTCTCTCTCTCTCTCTCTCTCTCTCTCTCTCTCTCTCTCTCTCTCTCTCTCTCTCTCCCTCTCTCTCCATCTCTCCCTTTCTCTCCTATATTTTGTTTCTAAATCATCGAGTGAATGGGTGGGGGTGGTGTTCAAGCCAAAATAATCTCAACTGTGTCTCAATAAATTGTTTTCTAATAGGAGGAAGTGAATCCAGGAAAGACAGATGGAAAGAGAGTCGGAGCCTTATGTTTGCCCCTCCCTCGTGGTGCCACCCTCACAGGTGCCTGCTGGGAGGTGTATGGAACCGCTGAGCTTCAAGAAGAGGAAGGGGCCCTGGCAGCCCCACACCCGAGTCAGTCTTGCACTCACTTTTTAAGGGCCAGAAAGAGCCCAACATCCACTTCTTCCCAACACTCCATCAGCGATCCTCATGTTTTCACCTCTCTGTTTTGAGAGATATCTGGACCATATTCACCGTGTTCCCATTGGTTCCACCACACATTCATCTTACTCTAACCTCTCCCTTGGCATTCCTGAGGTCAGGGTCACTTGACAGGACTTCCAGAGTTCTTGTCCCTCTAGAATGCTCACTAAATCTCCACCGCTTACATTTCCCCACTTTCTGAAGAAGAAGCTTGGGGTACACTCTGGCTCCTTCTCCTCGCTCATCTTTATCTTCTCACCCCTTCCTTGGTTCTTCTAACATCCAAAGTAAGGTTTTACTTATTTTTTTTCCAGTGTGCATGTTTGGCTGTAAAATTGTGTTATATATTATACAAAAATTTATTTGAATGAATTTATTCACAGTACTTTCCAGTTTTATACATTTAATTACATTTTACCTATTCATTGAGAATTCCATGCATACATACAATGTATTTTGATCATGTGTGTGTGCGTGTATCACACTGCTCTCAAACTTCTTGCTTTTATGTGTATCACTTACAGCCATATCTGCTGTGAGTAGATATGCTCATAAGTCACTGCTAATTATCTTAAACGAAACCAAGAGCCAAACAAAATAATTATCACATTCATTGAGGTAGAAGTTACAGTAGGGAGTCCAAAACTTTTCTTCAGTGAAGAGGAAGATGGGGCATAGTACAATGCCTGTGAATGTGGCCCAGTGAGTTCAATTAGTGCTGCTCTTTGTGGGTGTAGGGCCATCCTTTGGAATCTAGTCAACCTCTAGGGACCACACACCTAAAGAAAAGTGGCTCTTCCTCTCCTAGCAGCCATCAACTGTCAATAGCTCCCTTTGCATGCTGGGATGTTTACTGGCCTGGTCTTGTGCAAGTTTTCCATAAACAACCGCAGCTGCTGTCAGCTCATGGGTGTGATGGCCCTGTCATGCCCAGAAGACACTGTTTTGCCTCAATAATCTCCAGCCTCTAGCTCTTACAATCTGTCTTCCCCCTCTTCCAAGACGTTTTCTGAGCCTCAGGCCCATGACCTCTCCAGACAAGAATTGTTGGCCAAATTCACAGTACCATGCATGAGTTCTCTCCTATGGAGAGAGCCTTAAATCTAATCATAAAGGAGTTGGTTGCCCCTACAAGATTCATGCTATTATTGTACATATGACCGTGTCTTTCCAAGCCACTCATTGCTGTAGCTTTCAGGGTTCACAGCTAGGTAAGATTGTTGATGACTTTTTTTTCCTGAAGGGCCTGATTAGCACCTTCTAGGACCATGAAAGCTAGGCAGCAGAAGGGAACCTTCAGGTCAGCTTGATTGCTCCAAGTCATGTGATCAAACATGTGGCTCCTTAGCAATAAGGTCTTCCTATCAAGTTCTTCTGGGCAATCAAGAGCAAAGGTAGTAACTTAGATTGTTTGGGGGAGCTTGGGAAGAGGTATTCACACTCGCTGGATCTTTACTTGGTAACCTGTGTCTTCTGGGAGGAGCACTAATCCCCTGTGTAGGATGAACTCGCTTGAACAGTCCTTTCTCACTTTACTGTTCACCAGCAAACATTTTTTATATAATAGTCTACATGTACTTGCGTTTCTCACCATTATACAGCAGCCAAAGCACAAGGCTTTTTCTTCACCCATCCATCTTTCTAAAAACTGTGATTTCACCGTTATTACAGCACAAAGGGAAAATTGCAACCCCACTCTTTGTGCATTTCACCCGTGTGATATTTTACACCTTCCAGCAGCCCTATTGCAAACTTCTGAATAAATCCATCAAATTCAATCAAATGCTGCCAAAATTTCAATACATGTCATTATTTATTTTCAGCCTTGTTTGTAGGAAAATAATTCTGCCTACCCTAAGCCTTCTACAACTTACTGCGTGGCGCCAATTTAACTTCCCCTGCCCTTTTCACATTCAAGTACAACCAGACATTTTCTAAGACAAGCCTGCTCTCTCTTTTTTGCCTCCAACAGTCAACTTGTCTCTCCTTATACTTTTCAGATAACACTAAAATGCCCCATGACTTCCTCAGGCAGTTTCTTTCAACAGCCTAGAGCTAGAATACAGTAAGTCCGTATACACACGTTAGTTACCTCGAAGTTTTACATTCTAAGAACAGCGTGTATTCCTTTTAGTCGTGATGGAGAACAAACCCAAGCCTAGTGCTTTCCAGGTGAGCACTTTTCCACTGGGCTACATTCCCAACCCTGCAATTTTCATAACTGACCCCGAAACACTTCGGCTTAGATTTGCTCAGTAAAGCTGGCATAATCACAGTACACACGTTTAAAATCAAGGATAAAACATGTAAAGTCATGTCAATTTGAAAATGCAGCCAAGGAAAGCTAGGGCAAAAGCATCGATCAAATATACTTGACAATAAGAAATGATAACTGGAAAGTTGGAAAGATGAAAAATTAGAAATATGCCCAAAATAGATAGGTTTTCCAGTTCCTTAGGGATGCTCTAAGTGATGTGGTCAAGGAAGTTCTGTTAGAGTGTGAATCTTTAAGGACTACACACATGTAGTACATGTTGAATTTAGGCGTTAATGTTAAAACTTCAGTTTTACACTCTAGATTTACTTTAGAAAATAAGCATTATAATAGACTTATATTTGCAAAAATCCTAAGTTTTAACAATATTGTGAATATCACAAGTAATTATTATAAAGACACCATGAGTCCAGAGTTAGAAGAAAATTTATTTCATAAATTAAAAAAACTGAACCAAGAAACATTTAAGAAAAGACCATTGATTTAGTGTAATCTGTACACATTTGGTTGTCTTAGAAATGACAACAAAACCCACAGAAAATGTTAAGAGTGTTGCACAGCAACCCCATAATTTTCCCTGTGCTTACGCTGCAAGAAACAAACTGTGGATTTACAGTCTATGTACCAATTAATGCCCAGAGTTCTCCTTACACCAAAATCTCCTTGCATTTGCCACTTAGCTGGGCTTTGATCAAGCTTTGTGAAACCCAGACTGTGGGCTGTGTATTCAGACTCTTGGTGTCTTCTGATCTATACACAGAACCACATCCTGAAGCTTTTTCCTCTATGAGTGTAGCTCTAGAAGCAGTGGGTACCTTCTCTGGATTTTATGGTCCAGGCAGAGAATGTGTTCTTATCATACTCTTCAAAGCACTGAGCACTTTCTTAAAGTTCGAGGGACAGGTGACCTGCTGGAAAGAGATAGTGATTTAAATACAGGCAGACACACAGCTTCTTATAGTATGTGGAATGGCCTTAGAAATTTTTTTTTTAATTTTATTTTATTGATTTCTTTTTTCTTCTCTCTTTCTACCCTACAGGTCCTTTACATATATATTGTGGCTCCAGTTTAGTGTTTTTATGGAATTCTTGAGTGTGTGAATGAGTAGTTCTTACGTTTCTTGGGCTTTCTCTTGGGCTTCTTTACTTCTGTTTGTTTTGTCCAATTTATGGAAGTCTGCCAGAGTCCAGCTCTGACCTGTTCCCACCTTTCAAAGTATTTTTGGGTAGAAGAGAGAGAAATGAGGAAATATTAGGTAGAAAGATAGAAAGAGATGGTAAGAAAGACAGAGACACAGGATAGCTTCAAGAGGGCCCAGAGCTTTATTCAAAATGTTTTTTTTTATAATATGGCAAGGGGACAGGCAAAAGACCTCCCATTGCAAGATCAAAGTACAGCCAAGTGTAGACCCTTCAAACACCTGGTAATCACGCCTGTGGCCAAACCATCCCATTATGCGGCCAAACCATCCCATTATGCAGCCCTGCTGGGTGAAGCAATCTCAGAGTCTCTGACCCACAGTAATGTCTCATTAGGAAGCCTCTGTGGGCTACTACACTAATTCCAAAGTGTTAATTGTTGTTTTATCATATTACGTTATAGTATAGTATGGTATCGTCCCTTAGAAACCTGTTTGTTTTCTGATGAGAAACAGAAAGAGGGTGGATCTGGATGGGAGTGGAGGTAAAGAGAAATTGAGAGAAGTAGATGGAAGAGAACCAAACTATGATATATTATGTGAGGAAAAAAATCAATTTTCAACTAACAGAGTGGGGGGAAAAAAGAAGCAAAGTCCAAAGACAATTTTGGCTTTACTTGAATTTCTGAAACCTCTTCCAAAGAGCCTTCATTTTCTCACATAACCATCCTGCAAGTCTTCACAGAACAGCTCTTAGTCAGGGAACAGTTGTGGCAAATCTGGTAACACTGAGGGTCCTTTGTGTTCCATATAACAGGATAAGTCAGAACCAGAAAGTCTTGAGACAAGGAGACATAGCATTTATGTCTACATCACTTTTTCTTCCCAATGGCAGACTATCATTTGTTTCTTTCAATTTTCAGATCTTTCCATTTTTTTTTCTCCCACAAGTACTCCAGTTTCTCAATAGAATCCTCACACTCCAAATCACCTTTCTTCACATTAATACCATAAGAAAGGGCTTACGTTATCTGTACAACATCCTGCAGGACATCAATGTCTGGATGGGGGATGTCTGAGAACACTAGAGTATTTGACAAAGCAGCATCAAGGAATACCTAGAAGCAAACAAGTCCTGGTTTTCTAGATTAAGTTTTCTGGATTTCAGTACAGAAACTGGAAGGAGGCTCAGAATATCGCTCCATATGCTTGGATCTAGGTTCTTTTGCACAAAAAGACCTGTGCTTAATCACAGTAGTCTTTGTAGGTTTTTGAGCTTGGAAAATCTTCCCTGAAATCTGTGCACATATACATGTGAGTCTGCCCCTCAGCAACAACACACAACAGGAAAAGGAGCTCATGATGCATGTTACTTATAGCCTTGAGAGTCTCTGTGAAATCCTGTTCACATGTCGCTCTTAACGTTGGGCTTTTCTGGTAAAGACCTCTCTACATGGCTCTTAGCATCTCCTACTATTGTGCCTTCTTTTACTAGATGTCAAGACTCTTGGTCACCTTAACAACCCATGGCACAAGCCTAGGCAGAGCTGCCACCATGAGGATTGAAAACCTGTTTTTTTAATCAGCCAGAAATAATCCTGCGGAGGGAAACCAGGAGGAGTTGCTGGAGATCCAAAGCTTCCCATCTAAGCATCATAGACCTGATTGGGTATCAGAAGTTAGCATGCCTACAAATTATTCAGTGGATTAATATAAATGCATAGTCCTGAGCCTTTCTCAAACAATTATTAGATGGATTTTAGGCAAGGCCTACAAGCCTGAATCTCCAAGCATTTCTCACAGGGTAGAAGTTTCTAATGTCACCAGTATTTCTGGGTCCATTCAGTCTGTGCGCCATCACACCCCAAGGAGTTGGTTCTCTGGTACCCCATGCAAGAGACAGGGTGAGAGGGCTATCATAAACCCCCTCTCTTGCCACCTGGAAGCTGTACATTCAACAACACAGAATGAAATAAATGTGGCTCAAGCCACCGGCTAAATTTGGATCTACTTTCTTTCTAAGGTCAAAATAGCTCCATTTCCTGTTCTCCAGGGTTCACTCATTTTATAGGCTAGACATTTGACAATTAGGTGAAGTAAATAACCATCCTTCTGGATCATAACATCTGTTTTAGATATGCCAAACTCACACCTATACTTGTCCATTCAGCTCTGGCCAAGAATCATAAAAATGACCTCTCCCTGGGTGGCTTCCCTCCTCAAGACTGCTCCTTAGATCCCTGCCTGTTGCCTTGCCCTCCTTTATAAAGGAAGAAAGTTTCATCTTATTTCATGGCTTATAGTGACATCAGTGACAATGAAACTGGAACCAAATGGCTCTTTGAAAGATAGGAGAAGGACTCCTCCTTACTCACACAAAGGACACAGTCAAACTCGGTTCTCATCAGAACCATGGTCCCCTTCCTAAAGCACCACGTTGGAGGAACACTTTCTGAGAAAGGTGCCGAGCCTAGTGTTTGAGCAGCAGAATACTATTTTCTCCCAAGCCTTGAACACTTGTACTAGGCCAGAGCAAAATGTTTGTGGTGTATGACTGTGGCAGTTTGGACCTCAGAACCCAGGCAACTCTGTCCGTCACCTTTAGATCATGCTCTAAATAGAGTGCCATCACAAGTCTCAGTTCAGTGCAGTGACCTTGGCTAAGAGACCCTTCACAGCCTTGAGCCTGGGCCTCTCAGACTCTTAGCTCTCACACAAAAGACATCTGGATCCTCACGTCTACCCGGTGAAGGAACTTGAACATTTGTAAAATTTCATGCCTGCCATCTGACTGCAAACTCCGATAAATGGACTACTAAGAAAACCATCCTCCCCAATGCTCCTCCACCGCCCACATCCAGGACCAGTATCACATGTCTCTTAGAAAAAAACTAAGTTTTAGTTGTATGTGTATGAGCGTTTTGCCTACATGCATGTATATACATGCACTACACAGATTCTTAGTGCCCTCGAGGTCCAGAAGAGGATGTCAGATCTGCTGGAACTGGAGTTACAGACAGTTGAGAGCTTCAGTGTGGATGCTGGGAACTGAGTGCTGGTTCTCTGCAAGAACAAGTGCTTTTAACCCCTGAGCAACCTCTCCAGATCCAACACTTGCCTCTTTTCCCCACTCTGGAGTCAGATATATGGTTCCCATCTTACCCCCTCTTCTTGAACCAGCATCTCCTCCTCCTCTCTGCCTCTCCTTGGACTTATTTTTCTTTTCTCTTATCTTTGTTCTTCAAAGCTTTGCCCAAGAAATAAGTTACTAAAAACAAACAATGTCAAAGTTTGTCTTTAAACAATGATAAAATTGGGCATGGAAAATGACATTTTAAAAAAACCACAGACTTCCACCAAATATACAAAATTGTTTTTTACAAATGCTGAGACTTCCTTTTTCCAACACATACCCACATAGGAAAAGTGTAGAAAATAGTATCAGGGTCTTTTGTTTGTTTGGTTGGTTGGTTTGGTTTTTTTTTTTTTTGTTTTTGTTTTTTTTTCGAGACAGGGTTTCTCTGTGTAGCTTTGTGCCTTTCCTGGAACTCACTTGGTAGCCCAGGATGGCCTCTAACTCACAGAGATCCACCTGGCTCTGCCTCAGGGTTTGTTCTTTTTTTTTTCTTAACGTTTATCTTATATATCGCTGAATAAAGGTAAATATATCTGTAGGCTCAAAGGCTTTGGTGTCAGGTCCCTGAGCTCTTCTTCAAGTAGACATGACATTCCAGGTAACACCAAATTAACCCTGCCCTCCATTTCTCAAGCACTCAGTGCACCCACAAAATACTACATCATACATTTAAAGGAGAAAAATGTTCTACAGGTCTGTGCTATTTCTGCCTATCACTTCTTTCCAGTGATATTGGATTAATATGAGTGAGAAAGAACAGCTACTCATTCAAATCAATGGCATATGGAAGAAAGTGTGATTGTGCTCCATAAAGACACATGCAACCAGTGTGCTATTTTTTCTTTATAGTGGGGAGCAAACCCAGAGGCATGTACATGCTAGGTATGCGTCTTAGCACTGAACTATACCTAGACTAAAATATACTTTTAAGAGTCCAGTCGTCTTGGTATTATGTCAAAAACATAAATTTCAAACTTTATTTTGTTCTTCTTCAGCTGATGTAAATTACCCAGGAAGCTGAACCTACCAAGCTTTAATACTAATTATATCAGGCTGTGATTGCCTATCAAAGCAATGCCCTAGAGACAGCTGACCCACATTGTTGAACTCTCTTCACATAGTCTGGATTCATAGATCATTCTCATATCCACTTACTGCAAAATATATGATAAAAGGCTTAGTAGCATGTCTTATAGATGACATAAATGGGCCAGGAGTGCACTGGTCCTTAGAGATAAATGGATTCAGAAACATGAATGCTACCTAGTATCCGGTGTGACTCATCTCTCAGTAGGCTACTTCTATCAGGTACTACCTTCTTACACACAGCAGCAGGCATGACCACATCTCCATCTCTGGAGAGGGTATGAGACCCAATGTCTCAGTTCATTGTTCTAAAAACCCAAAGTAGGTCCAGCTAGATCAGGCATCCATCTGGAAACTGGTTGGGGAAAAGAGACCCATGGGAAGCCCCCCACCACTCCCACCAAGTGCTCCCCAGAACATGGGATTAGAAGGAGCACTTCTGAGAGGGACGCACTGTGGGTCTGGGTCTATGTAACCACAGAAGTTAAAACAGCTCCCATGTGGCAGTGGTCTCCTGGATGAAGTGATGGACAGAAACACAGAATGAGCAAAATGTTTTGCAGTTAAACCTAACTTTTCTGAGTAGTCTAATAGTATCTTAGTTGGAGTTTCTATTGCTGTGAAGAGACACCATGATCATGGCAACTCTTATAAAAAATTTAATTGGGTGGCTTACAGTTCAGAGGTTCAGTCCATTATCATCATAGTGGAACATGATAATGTGCAGGCAGACATGGTGCAGGAGAAGGAGCTGAGAATTCTACATCTTGATCTACAGGCCACAGGGAGTGATCTGGGACACTGGGCATGGCTTGAGCATATATGAGACCCCAAAGCCTGCCCCAACAGTGACCCACTTCTTCCAACAAGGCCATACCTACTTCAACAAGACCATACCTCCTAATAGTGCCACTCCCTATGAGTTTATTAGTGGCAATTACATTCATACTACCAGACTCCACTCCATGGCCCCCATAAGCTTGTAGCCATATCTTAATGTAAAATGCATTGTCCAATTTCAAAAACCTGCAACAGTCTGTCACAGTCTCAACAATATTTAAAAGCTCAAAGTCTCTTCTGAGATTCATGAAATCCCTTAACTGTAATCTATAAAATCAAACTCAAAAAACAGATGATATACTTCCAACATACAATGACACAAGGTATACATTTACCATTCCAAAAGATAGAGAAGGGAGCATTATTCCACATTACTCCAAACAAACAAAAACATGATCCACTCTGTCATAGCAAAATCCCAGTCCCTGGTACCAACTTCTGTCTTAGTTAGGGTTTTTATTGCTGTGAAGAGACACCATGAGTACAGCAACTCTTATAAAGGAAAATATTTAATTGGGTGGCTTTCATAGGTTTAGTCCATTATCACCAGGGCAGGGGGGAAGAACACATGGCAGTATGCAGGCAGACATGGTGCTAGAGAAGGAGCTGAGAGTCCTACATTGTATTTGGAAGATTCCCTGTGTCCTGGCCTGCTAGTGGTCAGGACAACTCTCTCCCATTCACATCCCCCAAGTAAACACACAGAGGCTTATATTAATTATAACTGCTTGGTCATGGCTCAAGCCTTTTGCCAGCTAGTTCTTAGATCTTAAATTAGCCCATAGCTATTAATCTATGTATCACCACATTTCCATGGCTTTACCTGTGTCCCAGTACATGTTGCTAGCTTGCTAGCATCTCCCCTGGCCTTCTTCCTGTCTCTCTCTTGGAATTTCCCACCTGCCTCTAAGCTGCCTTGCCATAGGCCAAATGGCTTTATTTATCAACCAATCATAGTTTCCACCTAAAACCTGAGAACACTTTAAAAAAAAAAAAAAGTTTCTGAAACAGAGCCAAAAACAGCTTCCTACTCGTCTCTCTCAGGCTAGCCACAGCCTGCGGCTTGAGCTACTCTATGGGTGGTTTGTGGCATGAAGGCTTGACCTGCAGCATGGCAGATTCCCACTTGGTACACAGAGGTATCTCCAACCCACACATTATGCTGCTTGGTGGATTTAGCCTTTGCTAGTACAGACCAAAAAAAAAAAAAAAAAAAAAAAAGAGGTTTCTGGGCTACATGCTGCTTTGATTGAAGCATAGATCCACTGCCTCCCAGAGTCAGTGGACAACATGGCTCCCAGAAGTGGCAGTGAATTATCTCCACCATATTGAAAAGCTGAGATGGGTGGAGTCAGCAGCCAAGGCTGCTGCTTCAGTACTGACCACTGCAGTTTAAAGAAAGCTGAACAGGCAGTGGACCGATGGCTTCTGGTGTGCAGTGGAACAGTAATTGAAACAGTTATTCTTGAAGGAGTACTAGGCTGACGGAGTCTAACCTCTCAATGGTAGACTGGCATTTAATAAAGGAGATGAAGCCACCCACAAGGCAACAAGAATGGGCAGCTGAATTCCAAAAACACCAGCAACTTCCAGAATTTAAAATCCTGACTCATGAAAGGACACTGGCAGAATTCAAGTTTATCTGGGACATGGAATACTCACACCAAATGTGAGGTGGAGCTGTAGGCCTTGCCTACATCCTACTTCACAAATGAGTCTGTCAGATATGCTAAATCTATAGGCTGAAGATGCTGCCCCAATGTGCAGAGAAACCTTGGGTGACTGTCCAGGCAGCTGGCTGTTTCTGTCATAACTCATTTTTTGGAAGTCACTTGTTTGCACTTCCTATTTTACTAGGGAATATTATTTCCTTCTTGGGTCTCTGAGGGAGCTGAAGATTAGATAGTTGTAGTAACAATTTTCCTTGTTGAGAAATTCAGAAAAGAAACTCACTAAAGAAGTATAAAGTATATAAGTTTTAAAGACATTATAGGATAGTTTTCTATTGGTAATACAAGATAGGATAGAAGTGAATTGGGTACATTTTGGACTCACTAAAATAGGATAGATAATGGAATCTTTTCTCTGAATTTGTCAAATGCAAATGGACTAGACATTGTTGATGTATTTGTAGCTTGTATAATTATATGTAGTTATTGTACTTATTGTATATAGTTTTTCTTATATTAGTTATAACTTTTTTACTAGATAAAAGGGGGAAATGTGGTGATATTTTATTTGTGCTGAAATGTGATGATATTTTATTTGTGCATTAATAAATAAACCTTGCCTGGAGATGGGGGGAGGGGAAGGCCAGCCATCTTAAGTAAACAAAGAAGTCAGGCAGCACTCACCCTTAATCCTATCACTTAGTAGGCAGGATCTCTATGTGTTTAAGACCACACTAGGGAACAGAGCCAAGCATGGTGACACATGCCTTTAATCGAAGTACCAACCAGAGAGAGCTGGAAGTCTGTACAAACAGACAGAAAGTAACAGAGCTGTGTAGGAAGAGGAAGTGAGGTATCTTGGCTAAGAGAGCCAATGAGAGGGCAGAAAAGCAAGGCATATAAAGCCTGGGTAGACAGGAAGTTGCTCTCCTTGGAAGCTGTGGAGTTAGTGAGGTATGGTTAGCTGGTGGCTTTCTGTATTTCCCTGATCTCTCTAAAACATTAACCCAAATTTCTAACTCTATGTTTTTTATATACAAAGACCATTTAGAAATTCATCTACATTACATCTTGATCCAAAGGCAACAGGAAGTGAACTGAGACACTGGGCATGGCTTGAGCATCTATGATACCTCAAAGCCTACCCGCACAGTGACACACTTCCTCTAACAAGGCCACTCCTACTACAACAAAGCCACACCTCCTAATAGCACTATTCCCTCTGAGTTTTGGGGGCGGGGGCGATTATATTCAAACTACTACAGCCACCCAGCAGCAGTATGATATATGGAGAAGGGAAGATAACTTGGAAGGTTCTACCTTTTACAGACGGCACTACCAAATCAGCCAATACAAGGTTATTAGAAAGTCTTGACAGCAGTAATCTTCCCAGTGCAACAACGGGTAAACCCATCCTGAGCACTGTGTATGGAGCCCGTTGTGAAGCAGAGAAGGACTCAGCCTCTGGACTCAGATGGACTAGGATCAGTCCACAGTCCAGGTTCTTTCCAGCTATACCTTAATTTCCTCAACTGTGAAATGCAGATCACAACAGCCCTGTCATGGGTATATTTGCTGAGAAGTAAGTAAACAAGCATAAGCAACCTATAATGGTACATGCAAGTAATCCCAGCCCTAAAGTAACCAGGGTAGGAGGACCATGAGACCAGCCTAAATTACATTGCAAGAATCTATCTCCAAAAACACAAATGTGTGTGGAACAGACCCAGCAACCTAGTAAGTGCTCCTTAAGTTTAGACATTATTAACTGTAAGGAGCAGTATCATAACACTAGAACTCCTACATAAAGGGAAGCAAAAAAAGGGAGGGGTGGGAATAATCCATTTGCTACAAGTATAAAGCTTCTAGTTGCTACTCTGCCCTGAACAAGGCCATTTTCATCCCTCATCTATTCCCCATCCCTTCTACATGCCACAGGACCACAGCTGAGCTGGTGACACTGGTTATCTAGGTGATTAGCACTTCTATAACATGTAAAGAGAGGTGACTTCCAGATTTTTACTTCCAGGGTTTTTGATGTAATGAATGCATTTCTCTTGATACTAAACAAGAGGGGAAAAAAAGCAAGTAGCAGTTTCAGCATCTGAAGCTTAGGGGATACTACTTGATGGATGGAGTGAGATGTTATCATCTCTTATAAATTCAGGATGCTTCTTTATGAGAGAAAATTGTTCCACATCAAAACCTAGAGTAAAATTAAAAAAAAAAAAAAAAAACTTTTTATGGCTTTTGAAAAGGGTATACCCCAGTGGATAATGTTTTCAAACTCATAATGGATTGCAAGCCTGAAACTAAATGTTAAGATCAAACAGACGTTGTAAATTCTAAATGTGAGTGCATCCGGTGTTTGCTGTAGCAGCTAAGGACTTGTGAGTGTGGCTGTGGCTACGATGTGTAGTCTGGGAAGCCCGTGGACCAGCTGGAAACTCAGCCTCCCTCCTGCTTACCGTTCTTTCTCTGTACCTACTCAAGGACTCTCGTGAAACTACGAAAGGAACAACGTGAAAAATGGCCTGACAGATGCCACAAGGCATCCTGGAGGTTTGCTGGGGCCTTCCTCTCTTTGCTACCTCATGGGTCCGAGGTTACTGAAGGCCAATCGAGCTGCTGAGATAAATTCCAAAATGAGCAATGGGCCAACACAATAAATGTATTGTTCTCAAACAAAACCAAGTAGGTGACTGGTTAGGGATTCTTTCACTTCTTCTTTCTGGCATTATTTAATGCTGTTAAATCAAAAACACTTGAATGAGCCTTGTGAAGTTCACTAAAGAGGACTTTATCTAGGGTCACTGTGCTAGGTCCACAGACCACGGCAATGTAGTCTTTCAATGTGGAAGAGATCCACTTCCTCCACACCAAATTCAGCACAGACAAGTGACTGAGTAAGTGGCAGCCGTGAGGGTGGGATCGAAGCTAGTAGATAGAAAACTACCAAGGGGAGATATCTGCAGTTATGGGTAGATTCTGACCAAAGCAACCTAACCTACCTACAAAAAGCAGGCTGCAGTGACCAGACATCACCCAGGCAATGGAAAAAGGCCAGATTTATGGGCTGGGATTTATGGTTTGGTTGGTTGGTTGGTTGGTTAGTTAGTTCTTTCTGTTTGCTTTTGTGAAATGGGCCCTAGTGGAATTCTTTGTAACATTGTACAAAGAAGAATAGATGTGGTATAGAATAGATGTGGTTCAGAAGCCTGACTAAAATTGGTCAAGCAATGAATTTTGTCTATAAGTGTCTTTTGAGTTTAACAAGCTTACTTACACACCCAAAAGGTCTCTGTTGTTAACGAAGTACTATAGTCATGATAGCTGGATTATAGGATCTCTCTAAAAGAGAATGGATAAAAAGTATGGCGTGCATACACAATGGAGTTTTATTCAGTTATAAAGAAGAATAAGTCTAAGTCATTTGGAGAAAAATTGAAAACCTGGAGATCAGCATATGAAGTGAGGGTAGTTTTGTATGTAACTTAGACAGCCAGGTATTGCAACATAAGAGATGAGGAAATCTGGTCCAGCTGTGGCTGCTGGAAGAAGAGGAAATAACTAAGCAACTGACACATGGAACACACATACTTACACAAGCACATACACAGACACACACATTCACAGATACATACATACATATATATGCACACATACACATACATGCACACATACACACATGCACAAACACATATACAAAACATACACACATACATACACTTGTGTGCACACACATACACAAATAAATACACACATACAAACAACACACATGCACAAACATACACAAAACATAAACACACAAATATACACAGACATGCACATACATACACACATACACATATAAGCATACATGCAAACGTATATACATACACAGACACACAACCATACACACATGCATACATAGATACACATGACATGGAAGGAGAAGAAGAATTCTTTAGGGGGAAAAGGGAAGAGGGGGTAAGCATGGTCAATGTACAAGAGATGCTTGACTGAAAATGTATTATGGAACAAAATTCGTCATTTTGTATAATAAAGGTATCTTAACAAAGTGTTTTAAAAATGTGCTGCATAAAGCCCCAAAAGAGGAAATGACATCGTGTTCCCATCAGAAATGTTTATGGGCTAAGTCATTTCTGCTCACATTACCTTGGAAGAACTTTGTCAAATAGCCAGACATTACAACACTCCTAGAGGCTAGGAAAGCTGGTGTGGCTGGAGGCCGCCAGGAGGAGGAATGATTTAGCAGCTGCCTAATGAGTGTGTGCATGGACTACACATGGTCCCTCCTTATTCACCCTGCTTGGCACATGCCGGCTTTCCTCTAAAGCCTTGTATGCCCCTCACTGTATACTACAACACTCCCTTGATTTGGTTAAGGTTCTTAACACATGACCAAAAAGAATGAGGCAGAAATGACAGTTTGCCACATCTGAACCTAGGCTACAAGCAATGGTCTGTGTGTTCACAAGTTCTCTCTTCATCTATCATTACCATGAGTAGACAGTGACTGGGCAAGCATGCTCGTCCCAAGACAAGCACCAGACAGAGCAGAGCCACTGAGTCAGACTCAACCCTTATCAAACCACCCTTAGGCAACCTCAGGTCCATGAGAATAATGAATTTTGGAGAGATTAATTAGGAGCAGATTTTGACTTTGGAAAACTGATACTTTGTTATATCCTTAACACACGTGTTTTCAGAACTATAAAACAAACCTATAAGATAGTTTCACTATATGTGTGTGAGAAACAGAATTAAGAGAGTCACTTCTTCCTTCAAGTTTATAAAGTATATCTTATGTCTGTTTTAAAAGTATTTATTATAATCCCAAATTTAGTCATATATGTTATGACCCCAAATTAAACTAAAGTTATTTTAATTATAGATAATGGTTTATGCATGAAACCATTACAGAATACCAAATATGTGTACATTTAACTTCATTGGTGCCTGGAGGAATTAATGGATCACTGTCGTCTATGATGCTGAAGAATAGGGTTGCCCTTGGCATCATGTTAAGACATAATCTGAGTATATTAGATAAACCAACATTTTAGAATGGTATAATGCAGATGACAGAATTGTTTGCTCTGACTATCCCAAAGATGCATTTTAATTTGCTATCCCACAGATCATTAATTTACACAGTACTTCAGTGAAGTTGCTGTGTTTGACATCACGTTCTCTAGAGAGATGAAAAGAGAGACACATGTTCTGTTTGGTTAACGGAGAGCCAACCAACAGTATGTGTGACACGTATCCACACTGTTTTCTATTAAGTTTAAGGAGGTGAAAATGAGATAGAAGAGTGGAGAAAGGAAGAAAAGATGGAAGTGGCTACAGAACTGATAACAGGCAGGTCCCAGAGCAAACATGAACGTTCACCTCAAAACATGTCTACTCAGGCATCACCAAGCATGTCTATTGCAGAAGTTCATACAAAGGCCATGGTGTATCCAATAGCCATGAGCAAAGAGAACATGCCTCTAGGTGCTTCGTAATACTCTTCCATGTGTTCCTTTGCCAGCTGTCCTCCACACTACAATCTGACATTCCCTGAAACCTAAGACTGAATGAAATCTCTTGTCTGCCTTTCTCAGCCACTGGATTTCCTCATCCTATTGCAAAACATACAGGAGGGAAGTGGCCTACTTATACAGTGAATACAGAATATAAGCCCCATGTGACATTGAGGCTACATCTACTTTATCATATCCCCAGCACTGCCACCAAGGCTGACATGTAGTGGGCACATAGTGAGCAATGTACAAGTCAAGTGCATCCGTTTGCTTACAAGTCCTTGCACTTGGGGAGTCACGAACACACAATAGACATGTGCATCTGCAAACATGTCAGTCACCCTCCATTTCAGGGGAATGTATCACTTTAGTTCCCCGACATTCCTTAGAGATACTAAGCACAAATATTTAAAGATATCTAGTTAAGCATGATTTTTAAAATAAGTTCTTGTCCACTTTAAATCCACTCAAATAACTTTGACACAATTTCCACTGATCTCATGATCATAATTGCCACTTCTCTCTCATGCATTATTTAACCGTGTAATTATGAAATAAATGAAACATGGTATATAAAATTGAGCTGCAATGTATCGTCCTTGGAGATTTCCTAAATGTCCTTCCAAAGTATCAAGAGTTTATGTCCCTGAGGAATTACTCATGTACCTTGAAAATAAAACAGTCTTTGGAGGAATTTGGCACTTTCCTTCTTCCAATTTAAATGAATAAAACACATTTGTAGAGACTTTAGGAAGTAAAAAGGTATTATAAAGAAGTATATAGAAGACTGAATTAAAATAGAGACTAAGAAAATCTCTATTATGATGTAAAATCCCTTAACATAATAGAAATTGTTTAAATGAATAGACACAGTCCCAGAAAGTCAAATAATATAGCTCAGAGGGAGTAGGGAATCCCTACAAAGCAGAAACTGTAAAGGGAGATTGTCAGAGATGTATGCATCTGAAAACACAGGTCAAAAAAACATTGCAGAAATCAGAGCATGTCCCACACCAGCCCAGTGACCCACATGAGCAAGAAGTCACAGGGGATCGGTTGATTATAAGACTGTTTTTAGGACAACAGGACTGAGCAAGGGCCATTCTGTATGGGAAAGGCTGAGCTGCTGATGCCAGAGTATAGGATAGAGGGAGAACATTCATCAGTATTCCCAGGTGGCCATAAGGCATGCAGGGAACTACATCCTTCCAGTACTGGTCCAAGCTAATGTCTCACTGTATAATCTAGTCTTGCCTGGAACTCATTCTTTTTTTTAATAAATATTTTTATTTTATAATTAATTTAATTTTACATATCAGCCACAGATTCCCCTGTTCTCCCTCCTCCCACCCAACAGCCTCCCCCTCCCCAATCCACCCCCCATTCCCACCTCCTCCAAAGCAAGTTCTCCCCTGGGGATTCAGCCCAGCCTGGTAGATTCAGTTGAGGCAGGTCCAGTCCCCTCCTCCCTGCACCAAGGCTGTGCAAAGTGTCTCAGCATAGGCCCTAGGTTCCAAAAAGCCAGCTCATGCACCAAGGACATACCTCCACTATAGACTACTAGCAATGGTCAAGAGAGTGACTGAACTGACCTACTCTGGTGATTGAATGGCCAAACACCCTGACTGTCATGATAGAACTCTCATCCAGTGACTGATTGAAGCAGATGCAGAGATCCACAGCCAAACCCCAGGTGGAGCTCCAGGAGTCCAACCTGTGAGAGAGAGGAGAGATTATATGAGCAAGAGATATGGAGACCATGATTGGAAAAAGCACTGGAACTCATTCTTTAAGCCAGGTTAGCCTCGGACTCACGGTTACCCTCCCTCCTGAGCCACCTAAATGCTGAGACAGAAATGAGCTACCACGTCCAACCTCAGTCCTCTGATTACCCCCCAAAAGTACTTCCATGAACTGCATCTTTGATGCTGAAGCTCATGGTAGCATCTTATAGCTAGGGAAGTAGAGCAGAGGAAAAAGAGCTCCTCCACCCAGAAGACAGGTTCCTTGCACAGCTGCCTAGCCAGCTCACACAATCAAATGTGAAAGGCATTCTTTGCACATTAATAGCCACCATATCAGCCATGATCCAACCAGGAGGCAAAAACTATACCACTTATTTAAATGCAAATTTTAATATGAAGAATTGCCAACCAGGCAGGAAGAGTCATCATGGGTAACTGAAAGGATACAAAAGGAATTTGATCCATTAATAAATGGATCTATAACAAAAGATTATATATATATATATATATATATATATATATATATATATATATATATATATATATATATAACACAAATTTCATTTGGCCTTAATGAAGATGAAGTGCTGATTCATGTTACAACACAGGGAAGTACTATGGTTTGAGCATCTCCAGCAGAACTCATGCTGAGACATAATTCCCACTATAAGACACTGTGAGGGTAAAGACACAATTGGACTGTAGTGTTTCGAGGTGGGACCTTTGGAGATAATTAAAGTTAAACAAGCCATAATGATTGAACTCTAAATCAATGTGGCTTCATTAAGAGGATGATGAGACCTGAGCTAGGACATTCCTGTCTTACTGTAGTGTCCAACACACTTTTGGATTCTTCAGAGTCCCCACCAGCTCTCTTAGGAGCTTCACCAGGCATACCAGACAATCTTGAATTCTCTGGCCTTCACAACTGTAAATCACATAAATACCTATTCTTATAAAACACTGAGTCTGTGCCATTCGGTTATAGCAACAGAAAATGGACAGGCACCCACTGGAGACATGCTAAGTGGAATAAGCTAGTCACCAAAGGGCAGGTATCATATCATTCCTCTTGTACTATGACCCTTGACTGACAGATTCATCGGGACCTTTACATTGTGTTTCCCAGCTGTTTCAGTGAGGGGCAAGTAGGGAGATGTTATTTAATGAGTATAGAGTTCCTGTTTCTTGAAAATTAAGAGTCTGTGTACAATTGCATACTAGTGTGATTCTGTACCTAATACTCCTGGACTGTACCTTTATAAAGTAGTTCAGATGGGGTTGGGGAGACAGATCGGAGCAGAGTGACAGCTTAGCATATGTTGAGCCCTCAGTTTGATCCCCAACAGAGAGAGAGAGAGAGAGAGAGAGAGAGAGAGAGAGAGAGAGAGAGGGAGAGGGAGAGGGAGAGGGAGAGGGAGAGAGAAAGAGAGAGAGGTGTGCAGGTGGAAGTTTTTATATTATGTATATTTATATATGCAGCTGAAGTTTTCCTGTGTCCCACCTGGCCCATGGTCAGGACAAATCTCTCTCACCCGCTAGTCCTGCAGCCACTTGGACCCAAGTAAACACACAGAGGCTTATATTAATTATAAACTGTATGGCTGTGGCAGGCTTCTTGCTATCTAGTTCTTGTATCTTAAATTAACCCATTCCTATTCATCTATAAGTTGCCACGTGGCTTGTGGCTTACGGGTATTTTTACATCTTCCTTCCTCTGTGTCTGGCTGGAGACTCCTGACTCAGCCTTCCTCTTCCCAGAATTCTCCTCTCTGCTTATCCCGCCTATACTATACTTCCTGCCTGGCTACTGGCCAATCAGCGTTTTATTTATCAACTAAATCAGAGCAACACACAATCACAGCATACAGAACGACATTCCCATGATATATACTTTTTAGAATTTAGAAAAAAAATATTTTACAAGAGCTCTAAGGCACCGTGTAGCTAGTATAATAAACAACCACACAACCTAGGATGCGGAGTAGCAAGTAGAAGAGGATAGACTTAGCAGCAAGCAGAAGAGGTTGGAATTAATCAAAGTTACAAACTTAAAGGAAGGGCCTCAAGAGCTCAAATCCCTGAAACCAGATAAAGAGCCCCAGAGAACTGGACAGGTGTATCAGAGATGGACCCCCATGAGGCTCTCTTTACCTGTGCTGAGAAACTACTTCAGCTTTCGCTGGGAGGAGCTGCTGCTGCCAGGGTGTGAGCACCAGTGATACTCTCAGAGGAAGAGGTGGAAAACTTCCCCATAGCATAGATTAGCGAGAAAGTGTGAAAGCCAAAGTGTGCTTCAAAGAGCCGCAGCACCAGCATGTGGCAAAACTCTAAAACCTTAGAGTGGAGAGACAATGACTTCATAGTGAACATCTGCAGAAAACGTGAAAAGCTCTAGAGCGAGAAGTCAAAACAAATGGACTTCGTGCTTCTGCAGAAGGTGCACTGTGACAAGCTTAAGGGGGAGCTGATGAAGAAGACTTGTGCAGCCCCACTGCAGCGCCAACCTCTGTCCCCAAGGGTAAGAATTCCCCCAGAATGGAGACGGAGGGGGCATACCTTCACCACCATGGGAAGCCGATACCCTGCTTTGCAGATAAAGGGCTAAGCGCTCTTTTGGGATTTGTTGCATCTTATTTTATTCAGCTGAAGTGGTACAATTGGGGGTGGAATAATCTGTTACGATCCCCTTCAACATCAGAAAAAAGGGTACCCGATTCCCTTAGGAACTAAAGCAATAGCTACATTTCTGCCATCCTGCCTTACACTTTAAAGAAAACCAAAATATTATTATGTCTTAAACACATGTTACTCAATCTTTCACATCTGTCTTCATCTCTGTCTTGTCTAGGATGCTCAAGAAATAATCTCTCTGGGAGTTCATTGCAAAACCAACACACAGATCTTATCCCTTGCAGTAACTAATATGTCACCTATTTCTTCATGTTAATAAGATTCAGAAAACTATAGTGAAATTTTGAAATTATTTAATACTTTTTAAAATGACTAGATTCCTGGGAGGGTTTATAACCTTTTCAAACATTATTCTAAGTAATATTTGAACTACAGGTTTGATACAAATTTCTTTTTCTGCCAAAGTCCAGAGTCATTGAATTTGAGGATCTGCAGCTGCGCTGCCTAACTCTCCTAATGTACCTGGTATCCTATCTAAATTAAATCTAATTGCAGGTGCAATATTTCCCAACCGTGTTATCTGAGAGTAGTTATGAGATCAAATTTAATATGAATTTCTTCAAAATATGCCAATTTGCACTGTTCCTTATCAGACATAATCACTGAATTATTCTCTACCAATGTGATTACAATTGGCACAGTTGAGGGCATCTTTCCTAGTAATAAACTTGTATCTATACATAGTACCTGGCATGAAGAATCATTTGTAATAAAGTATAGCTTGCTCTCCTTTGTATTTACGTTACATTCATGAGATTGAGTGATTGTTCTATTCTGCCCTCCACTGTCTTTTTAATTAATACCTGATGTCTAAAGAAAATTGTTTTTCACTTCTATTAAGTGTGTGTGTCTGTGTGTCTATACACACACACACACACACACACACACACACACACACACACACACACACACCAGAGGGTAGCCTTCTCAATCAATTTTGATCTTGTTCTTTGTGACAGGTTCTCTTGTATATGAATGGCTAAATGCTCTTATTAAATAAAAACCTGGAGCCAGATATCGGGGTTAAAACCTGAGAGACCAGAGGAATAGGGAAAAGCCACAAGCCAGCCTCACCTGACCAGCTATACCTACTTCCTGTATACCCATGCCTTTATGCCTTTCTGTTCTGCTATCTCATTTGCTCTTCTGTAGAGCTACATTACTTCCTCTTCCTGCCCAGCTCTGTCACTTCCTTTCTGTACGGCCCTCCAGACCTCTATGGTTAACTAATGTTGGAATTTAAAGCATGTGCCACCATGCCTGGCTCTGTTCCCAGTGTGGCTTTGAACTCACAGAGATCCAGACAGATCCCTGCCTGCCAAGTGATAGGATTAAAGGCATGTGTTACCATTGCCTGACTTCTATGTTTAATATAGTGGCTGGCTTTTTCCTCTGATCTTCAGATAAACTTTATTGGGTTGCACAAATAAAATATCACCACAGTCTCTCACTGTCTGGCACTCACCTAGTTGCTGAACCAGCTGGCCAGTCTCAGGAATCTCTGTCTCCAACACAATCTTGGATTTTGTGCTAGAGTTAGAGATATATGTGATGATACCCAAGGTTTTGCTTGACTGTTAAGGATGTGAATACATCCTCACTCTTGCTCACCAGGTCCTGTAACACGAATCTTAAAAGTTCTTATTAATAAAAACAAATCCAGAGCTAGGTATTAGGGTGAATGCTGAAGATCAGAAAGACAGAACAGGCCACAGCTAACCTCACCTCGCCAAATTCTCAGTCTATCCTGTTTCCTTAAACTGGAAGCCTCTGAGTCCTCATCCGGAATGAATTTCAGCTGAACTGCTGCTAAAAGCCTAAAAGCTTAACAAGACTCTAGTTCCTGGTCCTCGAGCCTTATATTCCTTTTCTTCTTCCTGCCATCACTTCCTGGGATTAAAGGCATGTGTCACCATGCCTGGCTGTTCCCAGTGTGGTTTTGAACTCACAGAGATCCAAATGGATCTCTGCCTTTGGAATGCTAGAATTAAATGTGTGTGTGTGTGTGTGTGTGTGTGTGTGTGTGTGTGTGTGTGTGCCACCATTTTCTAGCCTCTATATCTAATGGCTGTTCTGTTCTCTGATCCCAGATAAGTTTATTAGTGTTCACAATAGATTGGGGGATACAATATCACCACAAGGTACTTTATTGGCCATCTTTCCAGCCCCCAAGTATTCTTTTTCTCTTTTTATTTTAATATTTTTATTAGAATATATTAATTGTGCATAATAATGTATTCCATTTTCACACTTTTATACACATTCATAATGTGCTTCCATCACATTCCTCCCAGATCATCCTCTCTTGTCTTCCTCCACTCCTGTTAATCTCCTTCCCCTCCTAAAGACCCCCTTCAACTTTCCTATACTGTGTGTGCTGTGCTGTGTGTGTGTGTGTGTGTATGTGTGTTGTGTGTGTATGTGTGCATGTAACAATGAAATCCTCACCTCCACTTCCTGATCTTGTCTTCCGGCTCAATGATACATACAATAAATGTTAAGTGTTTAGCATTTTGTCCCTGCCACAATCTAATTGAACTGAGTAATATATACTATTTAAATTTTCATACATGGCATTTTCCCAACTTAATTACCTCTTAAATTAATAATTATACACTGAAATCTTCATCCTAGATAGTGATAATTTGTTGTTTAATTTATACATTTTACACGTTTGGCCATTCTAGCATTAAATTTTAAAATTATTTCTAGTGAACTTAGAAGTTTTTCTTTTTCCTCAATAAAGATTGTACCACAGGGTTTTTATTATGCTTTGTCCTTTAAAACGTCACACCAAAGCTTTCTGTCAACATGTATCTGGTGATGTGTGGCATGCTATTTATTCAGCTGTTCGTTCGATTCCAGTAATTGCCTGTGAGGGTTTTTGTGAGCAGCTGACATTTCACGATTGTAATTAAATCTTCATTCAGAAAAGAGTAGAGTTGCAAGATTGCAAAAATTCCTTCTGATCTCTTGTAAATTTGCTTCAGACAATTTTCTTTCTTTTTGTTTCAACCAATAGTTATATCCTCATTTAAAATGTAATTGCTAATGCCCTATTTGCAAATCTTGTGTTGTGTTCAGTGAAAAGCTGTTCCTTCTATTGTTTTCTGTTTCTAAAAACTTAACCAAGCTGCCTCTTAGAAACACCCCTCTGTCTCTCTGTCTCTGTCTCCTCTTTTCTTTTTCTGAGACATACTTTTATATTACCTATTTTAAATTCTACCCACTGTATCTTTATTCATTCTCAATAAACCAAGAACTTAGCCTCTCCGTGCTCCCCACACTGTCACAGTGCTCCTTCCTCTCCCAGGGCTCTCAAAGCACCATAATTGTTTTCTTCCCCTAGGTACTTTGTCTCTCTCTCCCTCCTCCCCTCTTTCTCTGAGACAGGGTCTCTCACTGGCCTCAGGAATCTGCCTGTCTCTGACTCCCCAGCACTGTGATTACAAGTCCAGGGCACCACACCCAGCTTTTATCTGAACTCTTGGAACTGAACTCGGGTCTCCGTGGTTGTTGTGGCACTTTACCAACCAAGCTACTCGGCTTTATTTTCGTTTTTTATTGTTGTATAATGTATGTAACACGAAGTGTACCATTTTAACTGTTTTTCCAGGACATGAGAACAAAACCAGCTTAGGCAACCATTCATGTCCAGGACAGATTCAGAACCCCAAACTGGAACTCTCTGGTCATATAACTCACAATTCTTCCCTCAGTCCCACCTCCATAGCCACCACTCCATTTTCTGCATCTTATGAGTTTTAGGTCTGCCAGGAAAGTGTAGTCATACAATATTCATCATTTTGTGAGTGGCTTATTTCATTTGCCGCAATGTCTTCATGGTGCATCCATGTTATATTATGTATCAAATGCTATTCCTTTATCAGGAACTATACCATTTGTCTGCTGGTGGAAACTGAGGTTGTGTCTACCTGTGGACTATTGTAAATGATGCTACTGTGAACACAAGTGTGCAAGGATCCATTCAAGTCCCTGTTTTTAGATTTTTTTTAAAGTATAGACCTAAGAGTAAAATTTATACATTGTATGGTCTCCTAGTTAACTTCAGCTGTCAACTTGACACATCCCAGAGTTATAAGGAGGGACTGCAACCGAGAAATTGCCTTGATCAGATTTGCCTCTGTGCGTGTCTATGGGCCATTTTCTTGATTGGGCAATTGATTCAGGAGGACCTAACCCACTGTGGGTGATGCCACCTCTGGGCATGTGGCCCTGTATTATATAAGAAAGCTGGCTGAGTGGAAGTAGGGAAGAACAAGGCAGTAAGGAAGTAGTGTTCCTCCATTATCTTTATCTCTGTATCACTTTATTCCTTGTTCTTGCCCTAAGTTCCTGCCTAACTTTCCTCAAGGATATGACCTGGACGGATAAGATGAAATAAACCATTTCCTCCTCAAATTGTTTTTGATCAGAATGATCTATCACAGCAACAGAAAAGCTAGCTAGAACATATTATAATTATATATTTAGTTTTTAAAGAAACTTGGTGTATTTTATACTGTGCTAGATAGATTTATGTAACTTGAGGTAAAAAAAAAAATCATCTGAGAGAAAGGAACCTCAATTAAGAAAATATCTCCATAAGATTGGGTTGTAGGCAAGCCTGCAGGGCATTTCCTTAATTAGTGATTGATGGTGGGTGGTGCTATTCCTGGACTGTTGGTCCTGGGTTCCATAAAAAGGTGGACTGAGCAAACCAGGAGAAGCAAACCAGTAAGTAGCATCCCTCCATGGCCTCTGCTTCAGCTCCTGCCTCCAGGTTCCTGCTGTTTGAGTTCCTGTCCTGACTTCCTTTGATGATGAACAGCAATCTGGAAGTGTAAGCCAAAATAAACCCTTTCCTCCCCAAGTTACTTTTGGTGTTTCATCACAGCAAGAGTAACCCTAGCCAAAACATTTACCTAAATTTTCTTCTACTCTTTTTATGAAAAGTGAAGCTCTATAATCCACCTATGATATTTGCTAAGGTGTGGTGTAGAGGCAGGGATAGCTCCATTTTTATGTGAATGGATATCCTCTTGTGTCGATTGGGTTTATTGTGCAATGTCTTCCTCACTGCACTGAAACTCTGGTTGTGGCCTCATATAAACCCAGGACTAGACTGCACTCTTTTCATTGAGCTAAGGTTCATAGCTATGCAGGAGCCTACACTGTTCATTTTAGAAACTGTTCAGTTTTTCCACATATTTTTGACCTTTAGATGAAATTTACCTTCATGTTTACGTAGTTAATTTAAAAGTTTCTAAGGACTTTAACTAGAATTTGATTGGTTGACTGCTGAATGAGAGGAACATTTTTAATAATATGAACATTTTAATGATATGATACATGCAAATAGGAGCTTTACGTTTTCACCATTTCTTCAAGTCATCCTTCCTATTCTTCACTAAAGATTGTCTGCATTGTCTTTCACTTATTTTTAGGGTTTTTTTTTTTTTTGCTACTGTAAAAGCAATGTAGGAATTTCCATCTTTACACGCTGGTCACAGGACATGAAGGAATCAAGCTAGTCCTGGTCAGGGAGCTTCCTCCCTGCTGCACAGAATTCACAGTGCTGAAAAGCACTATGAAGGCTGCTGGAGGTACAGTAAATTCACCAACAGTCTGACCCAGCAGGGAATGTTTTGGACTGCAATAATGACTGGCATGGCAAGATATGCCCATGGGTACAAGAGTGGCGTCAGTGTTATGGGAGTAACCAGCTGCTCACGGGTTGCATCTGAGGCCATCTTCAACTTGACACTGAAAATGGACTCATGTCTCGTTTGTACCACTAGAGTTTCTTGATGCCTGGCTACAATTATCTTGCCACAAATCAGTTTGGGAACTGATGCAAATTTATCAGTCAGATTAAGCTATGTTATGCTACATTGATAATAACCCTTCAAACTGTATTTCATTCTTACACCAAATGCCTGTCCTCTGTGAGTCAGCTGCTAGTTCTGCCACATATCTTCTCACTGGTGAATAAGCAGAGGGATTCACCATTATACCATGGCAAGGAATAGGGAAATTATGAACTGTCTCTTTAAAAAAATCTACCTAGAAGAGAGAAGTATCACACCCAGCTGTGAACCCTGGAAGCTACAAGAATGACCAGCCTGGTAAGACACGCCCACTTATACAACAATAGTGGCACAAACAGCATGGGTGTAACCAACCACTTTTTGATTGATTTAAAGCCCACTCTAAAAAATAGGACCCATATCTAGCATGGCCAAGAATTGATGACTAGACAGGTCGTAGATCCTAAGACAGAACCTACTGTTATTATTCTGCTAAAAGGACATAATATTAAATATATTTCAAATGACTTATCATTACACCCATAGAAAAAGGCATCTTAGCCAGGCGGTGGTGGCACACGCCTTTAATCCTAGCACTCGGGAGGCAGAGGCAGGCAGATCTCTGTGAGTTCGAGGCCAGCCTGGGCTACCAAGTGAGCTCCAGGAAAGGCGCAAAGCTACACAGAGAAACCCTGTCTCGAAAAGACCACCAAAAAAAAGGTATATTTCAGCTATTATAAAAGAAGCTTCTTTTTGCAGTAAATGATAGTCAACACAGAGACTCACAACTGGCCAAGGTGCAGAGAATAAAATACTGCAGAATGTTCACGGAACATACACATGGCACTACCTCCTCCGAAAGGCTCAAGTATCAGTGTGGAAGAGGGGCTGGGAAGAGTGTAATAGCCAGAGGTAGTTGAGGACTAGAAAGAAAAAGTGTCTTCTGGACATGGCAGAAAGGCTACACATATGAGCTCACATCAGTTGTGACAGCACATACCAGATCTGTCAAGCCCACGCCAGACTAAATTCCTGCATGGAAAGGGGAGATGGGCACAAACTTCTACCCTCTAGCCAAGAAACTATTGGCAATTCTTAGATTCTGGGAAAGGAAGGGTTTGTTTTCTCTGAGCATCTAATCCCTTATGAGTCAACCATGCTTGAGTGGAAGGTCACACATCCAAGAATATTTAGGCACCACAAATTGGTCTTAATGGAGAAGGGAACACAAAATTTGGTGGGAAGGGAAGGAGGTGAATATGGGAAGAGTTGGGATAGGGAGAGTGAATATTATCGACATTCATCATATGAAGTTTCCAAAGAAATAATTTTTACAAGAGATAACTAACTGGCAAACAGTGACATAGTATTATAGAAAAATGATAGAAAAAATAATAGGTAGGATCTCAAATGCATACGTCTAGGAGTTGATAGCTACTAGTCACTGTTTCTGGCTAGAAGAGATTATGAACACTCTGACATATTTCGTATACTTGTGAATATGAATGTATATGATGAACATATACTGTTTCATAAGAATAATACATAGTAAAATAAAATAGTTCTTGCTGAACATTTTTACATATTAAAACATGTTTTTCAGAATTAATATACAAACTGGAATCACTCTCCCTGATTTATTTGAATCTATGTATAATAAGAGAGAAACTAACTACTGAAACAAAAGATGTATCAAAGATATACCTTATGTAAAATTGGAGTAGCTTTGACTTGTATTCTTAATTTAATATGAAAGCATTTCCAGATAATACAAAATTACACACTGAAAGGAAAAAGTGCTAAGGGATGACTTTTTCAGGTAGTATAGAATTTTTGTGGGGCTGAAGAACTGGGATGAACCATTGAATATGTTTAATCCCTAAAAATCAACTTTCACTTCCTTAAGGACAGTAGCACTCCTTCTGAAAAGATGAAGTCTGCAAGAGCAGGGAAAATTTTTTAACAGGTTGAAATGTCCCACAAGGCCCTCAACTCACCCTCCTGGGGTCTCATCCCACCCTGTGTATATTGTGTGGCATTATTTCTGGGGAGACATGGACAGACTTTCACACACAGCAAAGAGGGAACTGAGACAGGCCAACATACAGACACCACCAAAGTAAATGGTGAACCAACGAGCTTCATTGGGGTTATTTACAGAAATGTGGATGAAGGGTTAATACAGGAGCAGAAATTACTCAAAGCTGCATCACCAAGGTCACTCCACTATGGAGGGTAGCTCACAAAGGGAGATGCGTAGCTCATTTCACAGCCTGCAGACAGCTCAATAGGTTGGACAGTGTCTTTTTTAGGCAGCTCTGAGCCTCTGCCAGGCACCTCAGTTGGTTTCTGTTTCTTCCATGATGCTCAGCTTTTCCCTTCCTCCGAGTCCTTTAGCTAGTCTCTGTCTCTTCCAGTCAACTCTGCTCATCTGAGAGCCTCGCAGACTACTTAGTTTGTCTGAGAGTTATCTGTCTGTCAGCAGCCTTCACTGCTTCTATATGCTTGTGAGTGGGAGAAGCCTAGTGAATCTGGTCAGTTGGGGGACTTCCTGAATCCTTCAAGTTATTTACTTCCTGATATTATCAAGATTTCCTGCAGCATGAAATGTTTTCACCTCCCTTTACAACATCCCACGTCTTAAAGAGCTTCCCTACAAGGTAGAACATTGTATTTTGGAGAAAATTGTTACACAGTGTCTGTGGTGTCTTAATATACCTTTATTACACATGAACATAAAGGTGGGGCCCATTTAAGTGCCAAGGGACCTCTATGATACATCAAACATCTCATCAGAATCTCTGAGAATTATGTACCTGTAATCTAAAATATGAAAATAAGATTGAGCTGGACAAATTTCTCAGTAGGTAAATCACTTGCCATGAAACCTGATGACCTGAGCTGATTTCCTGAAATCCATGTAAAAGTGGCAGGAGAGAAACTGACCCAACAAAGTTGTCCTCTGACATGTCTACATGCATGTGTAGCACATATGTGAACATGCATGTGCATGCACACACACACACACACACACACACACACAATTTTTTATTTAAAAAAATATATAGCCAAAAGAGCTCTCAGAGAGTAATTCCAATTTAAATTTCAGGTCAACCCATTCCATTCAACACAGCAACAAGAAAACATTTAACTAGAATGTTGATCTTAAACAACCAGGTTCTCATTGGCCACTTGGGATGAAAATGTTAAGGGGTTCTATGGTATTGGGGTTAAAAGTGATCCTCAAGCAGGAAGTCCTTCCACCTCTGCACACAGCAATTCCCTTTTCTAGCATCTATCAAACTCTGGGTCTGGAATGGATGTGCCCCAAAATCTCATTTGTTGAATAGAAGTTTAGTCACCAACGCAGCCGTGTTCAAAGGTAACTAGAATTTGAAGAATTTAACCTCATTGATTAACTTATTGATCACTGACTGGGTACTGGTGAATACCAGGAATTGGAGTAAGTATAAGTGTCTATCCTGCCTCTTGCCTTTCCATCCCCCTGCTTCCAAGCTGCCATGAAGTGAGCAGAGTTCCACCACATCCTCTCTACCATGATATTCTGCCTCATCAGGGGCCCAGAAACAGTGGGGCTAAGTGGCCATGGACTGAAACTTCAGAGACCATGAGACAGAATAACCCTTTCCTCCTTCAAATCAATTAATCGAGTATTTTTGTCACAGCATCAGAAAGTTGACTACCATAATTTTGCATACTTTGCAACCTGATTGAACATGGTCTTCACACAAAGGCAGTGAGTCCCTTTGCCAAACTTTTATTCTTCCCAGGAAAGTCTGAAAAGAAATCTGCTGGAAAATATTATTTTAAGGTGTGTTATTTTTGTTTATGTTGCATTTGTTTAACTCTGTGAAGCTGTGTTACTGTGCCTGTGTAAAACACCTGATGGTCTAATAAAGAACTGAATGGCCAATAGCAGCAAGGCAGGAGAAAGGATGGGTGGGCTGGCAGGCAGAGAGAGAATAAATAGAAGGAGAAATCTGGGAGGGTAGAGATCAAAGAGGGATCAAGGAGGAAGACATCAGGGGCCAGCCACCCAATCACACAGTCAGCCATGGAGTAAGAGTTAAAGTAAAATACACAGAGATAAGAAAAGGTAAAAGCCCAGAGGCAAAAGGTAGACAGGAAAATATAAGAAAAGCTGGCTAGAAACAAGCCAAGCTAAGGCCAGGTATTTATAATTAAGAATAAGCCTCCGTGTATGATTTATTTGGGAGCTGGGTAGTGGACCCACAAAGAGGCAAAGAAAATCCAACAACAGAAATCAATCAAACATTCCTGTAGATATTATTTTTAAAAATTTGGAACATGAGCAGTACTATTTTCTAGTATATAACTGGACTAATAATATTCTGGCTCACAGTGCCAAATGCTTATAATTACTTTCCTCTTCATGGAAATTATTTCTGTTATTGGGTGCTGTTGTTGTTGTTTTTATCTTTCTTAGCCTACCAGTGAACTCTTATACTTTTTTCCATAAATCCACAGAAATAATTAATGGGCCTGAGCCTAATGGAACTAGAGAATTCTGTGAGACAACTCTGCAGAGTAAGTTTGGCTCCTTGAGGGGTGTATAAAAGGTATAATTAAAAGTAACTCTGATCCAGATATAAGACAGAGTTAGAAAGATTAGAACAGATGCTCAGCATCTAGTCTCACAGTAAGAATGGGAAGGAAGAGAAGTTATCAGGATGAAAAACAATTAAATGTAATTATGTCACCAAATTCATCTTAGCCAAGTCAAGTCTTAAGTCACACTGTTGGGTAAAATAGTTAAAATGCATAATGAAAAGGCTAAGGGAAATCAGACTGCTAAATTTATTCAATATAGGTCTCCAAAATTTAAGAATGAGGCGAGCAACATTTCATCATCACAGTCAAGCATATGTTGGATGACAGATAACATCATGCTTAGGATTTCAGTTCTATTTTATTAGGAACTTGGAGAAATATTGGCTTGCACAGACTTGAAAATTATATGGCATCTTCAGCTGGTAACTATTCAAAGTGCCAGAGAGGAAAACCATCAGATATCTTTCAAAATAGGCAAGACAGGTACATCGGGACTTAGTAGGTATGTGTACCAGGTTGAAAATGCAAGTAAAGGAACTCATTTAACCCCACACATACATGAGAAAGTTGTGAAGAGTTCTTTGCAATGTGTTTATAGTTCACATAGGGAAATGACAGAGAGAAAAGTAAGAGCTGGCTGGCTTTTAGGCACTATGGAAGAGGTGAGACCTACAGGGGGCATTTCTGCATGCTCTATTGTGCCACTCCAGGCTCTTCCACTGCTGCCTAGACTCCCTAAGCAAGAACCTTTGAAATTATTAAATTTCATTGTTGGTATTTGCTTCTACAGTTCCACCAACATTCTCATTCATATGGGAAAGAGAAATGGAAGCCGTCAGATCAAGTTCAGCTCGTTAATACATACACTTGGGTATAGATGTTTGTCTTTGTTTAGAATGTTGGTTATAAATTATTATGGATAATGGTCAGGACAAAGGTTAAACAAAGGAGATTAGATTCATGGGTTTTGTTTTGAAAAGAAAAAAGGGGAAATGCTGTGGGATAATGCTCTCGTACACTGTAAAGATTTGTCACTCATATTGGTTTAATAAAATGCTGATTGGACAGAAGCCAGGCAGGAAGTATAGGTGGGGTGACCAGACTAGGAGAGTTCTGGGGAGAGGAAAGGCAGAGATGGAGCCACCAGCCAGACACAGAGGAAGTGAGATGAGAATGCTGGACTGAGAAAAGGTACCAAGCCACGTGGCTAAACATCGACAAGAATTATGGGTTAATGTAAGTGTGAGAGCTAGTTAGTCATAAGCCTGAGAAATAGGCCCAACAGTTTATAATTAACATAAGCCTCTGTGTGTATATTTGAGTCTGAATGGCTGCGGGACTGTGTGGGACAGAAACTTCTGTCAACACTTGGGGTTGTAAAAAACTAGAAAAGAGACATTTACCAACTGCTTCAGTCACTTTGTCATAGTATCAGAAGAAAGGAACACTCTGGACAATTTGATTAGAGTAGAAAGTCAGTTTGAATGGTAATTGAATCAGGAAGTGGTTTTGAACTGAATGTGTCCTGGCCTGCTGGTTTCAAACCAACTAGACACTTAGCCACGTCCCTGCTGAACTTTATGTTTTTGTTGTTAAACATTACCTTTCCCACTGAATCTAGCAGGACAGTAAGAAGGGAAGGTAACTGACAACGGCCCCCTGTAAAGACTCCAGGCTTACAAGAAAAGTTCTATGAACCATACACCCTCAACACTACTCCATTCCCTCATCAAAACACTGGACTATTAATAATTAATAATTACATGTATTAAAGTGATCTATATGAGGTATGTAGCCAAATACAATTTTAAGATTACGTATTTTATTTATAACTTAAAACAATAGGCTCTCTCTCTCTCTCTCTCTCTCTCTCTCTCTCTCTCTCTCTCTCTCTCTCTCTCTGCTATGTATAAATCAGGGTGGGGAAAGTTCTTTCTGAGACATATAGTCCCTAGTTTGGGATTGGAAAATATTCACACTTAGGCCTTATTATGTAGATAGTTCTGGGACTGCAATCAGATTGGTGTCAATGCCTTGGATTGTGGCAGTGAGTTTAGGGGGTGGGGGAGCATGTTTGGATGCCACAGTAACGTATAGATTGGGGTATGCTGTAAGCACTTGGAAAGCAGAGTACAACCTTTCACAGCTCAGAACTACCCACCTCCAAATGTCAACTGTGCCAAAGGCAAGAAGCCAGCAAGTTGGATTTTCTTCTGGAATATCAGAAAATGGAAAGAATGGAGAGTATCCAACAAGGAGTACTAAGACATTTCTAGTCCTTAAGACTTAAATCAAAACATAAGAACAATGGACTTAAGCCAAGTAAATATTTACAGGAGTCTGTTTCCTTGTGAATTAATAAGAAAATCAAAGTTTTATAGTTCCTAGAAACCTTTCAATTATTCTTTTCTGTAAATCTAGAATTCAACTTCTTAAAGAAATTTGCCGTGTCTTAAATTCCTCGATAACCATCACTTTGTTTCCTCAGGTAACATGAACATTAATTATTTAGTCATTGGTAGCATTTGGCAATTTGGATTCTTAGAAGCAGAACACAGTGTACCCATGCTCAGAGCTCTCCAAGAAACAGGCTGCCACACTCGGCTTCCATCAGGAGTTGGAGGGTTATCTCCTCTACTTGGATTGGTATATTAAAATGAAGGCTTCAGAGTTCGGGGCTGGGAACAGATCAATCATTATTGTGTGGCAGCACACTTACTTAGTCTATAAGAGGATTCTGAAATGGACCTCTGCAGTCAAAACACCCTTAGTTACATGTAAAGGCCATGAACCTTTTCCTGGTGTCTGTGGAGCCTTAGTTCCCAACAAGAACATGGATATGTTATTTCTGAAAAGGTCCAGCACTAGCACATCCTACATCCTCCCCCTTTTCCTTGCATCCAAACAGCACTATTTTCTTTCTCAGAACATTTTAAGTATGCTCAAGCATATTATGACACACCTTGTGTTTTTATGGGCAAAAACGCCCCCTTCAAGAGCTGCCAAAACAGTTCCATTTACACAGGTGCCAATGTTTCCAAAGTATTACCAGGACAGGAAATAATTTAATAATTAAGCTTGTTTAATAGGTGAAATATTATATTTATTTATCTATTTGATGTGTGTGAGTCTTCACATATATGTCTGTACACCATTTCATTCTTAGTGCCCACAGAAGCCAGAAGAGGACATCAGATTCCCCTAAAACTGTAGTGAGGTGCTGTGTGGGTGCTAGGAAGGGAACTTGGGTCCCCTGGAGGAGCAACAAGTGCCTTTAATTGCTGGGCCATCTCCCCAGCTTCATATTTATTTATTTCTAATTAGTCATTTTATCTATCAACTATTTGTATAGTCTTTGCCCCATAGGAATACTTTCAGACTAAAGTTACATAGACCCTGAATAGTCAGTAATTAAGAACAAAAGAAATCAAGATCCCTGAAAATTCCTACTTTTTCATTTGGCAATTTCATATTTCATACAACCAGAAATGAATTCACATAGCATAATTCAAAGAAAAAGTCGTAAAGGCAAAGAAGACTCATTAATCCAGTGTATCATTATTTTACAAATGCAGTCAGTGTGTGAACAAGTCACTCCTGCTAAACTCTCTTGATACGTTACAATAATTTTTAAAAGATTGTTTTAGCCAGTGGGTAACTGCAATGATACCAGCAGAGATAAGAAAATTGTATATTTTTGGAATCCAAAGTTGCAAGAACAGATGAGATATACTGCAAAGGAGTACACTGATGGAAATGTCCCCAGGACTAAGGCAGCATGACAGTAACATGATGTGGCCTGTCATTTAGAAGATGCTAAAAGCCTACAGAGAGGTCCGCACACCGGGCCAGGAGAGGACAGGCTTCCGAAGCCCCAGTGAAGGGGTACGGGCATATGCTTGGGATAGAGCAGACTGCCTCTCTTTAGCAAACATAGAAATGTGGAACTTTAAAATGTAAAGGGGGCTGGAGAGATGATTCAGAGGTTAAGAGCACTGGTTGTTCTTCCAGGGGACCGGAGTTCACCCACATCTGGTGACTCACAACCACTCCAGCTCTAGGGGATCCAATACCCTCTTCTGGCCTCTGTGGGCACCCATGTGCCCATCCCTAATACACACACACACACACACACACACACACTTAAAATAAATAATAATAAAAGGCAGAGGAAGCCTTTGAATTTGGACTTGAAGAAAACGCTGCTGACAGTGAACACCGAGGTGTGAAGATAGTGAAGGGTGGGGGTGCAGGACAACGCATTGTTCCATCCTCAATCATCAAAGCCTTGCCAAAGCCCAGGACCCAAAGTGGCAAGAGTCCTAATGAAGCAGAGGAGCAGGCCAGTGGGCCCACTGGTGTCCAGAGAAGCAGGCCAGTGGGCCCACTGGTGTCCAGAGAAGCAGGCCAGTGGGTACACTGGTGCCAGAGAAGCTGGAAAGCGGGAAGAGTGAGGGTGGCAGAGAGAAGAGTGAGATAATCTCTGGAGAACTGAGCTCCGGCTCCATCCTCCAGTCCCTGCCCCAGCAATGGGAGGCAAGCACAGCCCTGTTGGGGGTGGGAGGGAGCGATTCCCAAGGTCCCGCTAGTGCCTCAGACCTGGGTGTGAACACTAGAAGGTAGGGGTACCTGTGAAAACTGAGCTTGAGAATAAATACCCTTTTTAAAACAGATAAGAATGCCAAATATGTTGTGTTTATAACCCCAGCCCAGGAGAGACAGGAGGACTGAAAATTAAAGGCTACCCACCCTGAGCTGCTTAGAGAGTTCCAGGACAAACTGGGCTACATAATGAGACCCTGTCTCAAAAAACAAGCAACAGAGTCGGGGGTCATTATAAGTTCAAGGCCTTCCTGAATTGTAGAATGAGGCCAAGGTCAGAATGAGTGATTTGGTAAGACCCTTTCTCAAAATAAAAATAAAAATAAAAATAAAAGGCCCAGAATATAGTGGTAAAGTGGATGCCCAACCTGAGTGAACCACTAGGCCCAGCCTCCAATACCGCAACTGAAACAACAATAATAATTAACAAACAAATAAAAGACAGCAAGGAGCAATTAAAATTTCCACTCCCAATGTCCACTCCACATCCATCACAGCAGACATAAAAACGGCCACTTCTTCTGTATCCACGCAATCGAAGCTCTGCTGATGAAGAGGAAGTTGCTGAACTGAACTGTAAATTTTCTGGTTCCTACAATCAGAAGTCTGCTTACAAACTAGGGCCCAGAAGCCAAATCCAATTGCAGCCAACACTTTAAACAAAGTGTGATTGGAACTGAGTCCCACCCTCTCTCCAGTGCATACCAAGGGTTGCTGTCCCTCCAAAGCAACACTGAACAGGCAACAGAGATTGTGTGGCCACAAAACCAGAAATGTTTACTGGCAAATCTTCTCTGAAGTGGCTTGCCATTCCACTCCAACACAGTGGCTCATGACTCTGACTATAAATTGGAATCACATTTGGAGCTTAAAAAAAAAAAGATGGCCAGGTCTTATTTTCAGAGATTTTTTTTTCAGTTGGTCCTAGGATGAGGAGCATGAGCTTTATAAACCTCAGTATGTGATTTTAACAGTTGAATATGCACTTCTGTAGATTCCCTGAGCCAGACTACATGAGACTAAGGATTAGGTCTGCAGCAGGTGGCGAACCCACCCATCATATTTTAGTTTCCTCCCGGAAATGGGTTAAAAGCTTGTGTTGATATTCCTATCCCATCTTCACAAAAAAAGGACATCACAGGTGCCTGTTTAAAGAGCATCCCTCTAGCTTTTGAACAACCAGAGCCAGACAGTGACTGATCTATTTTTCAATGGCCCTGATGCAAGGACACATACAAAATAGTTGAAAAGTCCAAGCCCAGTGGGGAAAGTGACTCTCCGTAAACTGACAAGCCACTTTTTAATCTAACAACTGCAACTCCAAACAGCAAAGTCCTGTAGACTTAAACTCTCACTGCCAGAAAGTGAATGTTCTGTTCAACAGAATGAACTGCAGTCAGGAAAGAAGTCTGGAACGTCTGTTACTTTAATTCATTCATTGTTTTTTGCTTTGTCTTCTGCGTGGAATGTGGGTGTGGGTGGGTATAACGGGTGTGGTGCGTTCACGTGCACATGTGGGGGGCGGGGCCTGAAGTGGACTTGAGATGTCATCTGTCCTAGATAAATCTCCACTTGAATTACTGCAGGAGGGTTTCTCACTGAACTCAGAGCTCTTCAGGTCAACTGGTGTGGATATCCTTATCCCAGGGATTCGCTGCCTCTTCCTCCCAAGTACGAGCATCACAGGCAGCAGCCACAAACACCTGGACTTTAAGCGGGCTCTGGAGATCTGAACTCCAGTCTCTATGCTGGTACCAGAAATGCTTGACCTACTTTCTAGCTCTCAGTCTTTTTTAACTTGCTCTGTAGCCCAGGCTGGCCTTGATTCCCAGAGATCCTCCTGCCTCTGCTTCCCAAGTGTTGGGATCAGAGGAGTGTGCCCTATACCCTACTCCTATCTTATTCTTAGCTGATCCATTTCTTTTATCATTAGTTAATTACTTAATTCTTTTTTCTTAAAGGGCAAATATTACTAACTGGAATTGTATGTAGGTTTATGTTAATAATAATAATAATAATAATAATAATAATAATAATAATAATAAGGTGGTTTCAAACCATGTCTGTTAAACTTCTGATGGTCCCATTACCAAGACATGGCATGTCTGTCCTCCATTCCCCTTGAATCTGGGGCATTTTTCATGACTGCTCCACTGAAACAGTACCACACTAATGATGCCACATGACTAGGTCCCAAAGGAGGATGCTTCCCAGCTGGCTCACTAGAAACTTGCCAGGATGCTGAGCCAATGTGCAGTCTGAGGAAACCACTGTAACCAAGTACCATGGGTAGGTGCTGTGTGACTTTTCATTTGGGAAACATGAACAAATAGGACACCAGGAACAGGTAACTCTATCGCTAAAGAGCCCACAATTCACAAACACTGCATCCATGCCACTCCCTGCCCAGCTCTCGGGTAGCCCCGCTGAAGGGTCTCATCTTCCCCAGAAAGTGTTTAGAGTTTGTATAACCTTGGAAGGGGCTTTAAAAACATTTTTGTTTTCTGTGCTTCTCTAGTCTTGAATATTTTGTTAGCTTCCTGAGTCTTATAATTCTCTCTCCTCCCTCAGGGAGGGAATGTTTCATTTAAGAGGCAATAGCGACATTACAATAAAATGGTTTATGAAAAACAGATATTACTTCTCACTGTTCCAAAGGCAGACAATCCCAAAATTAAGGTATCTGTAGATCCAGTGTCCAGTGAGGACTTTCTGGTTCACATACCTGTCATTTTAATTGTGTCCCCACATAATGGAGCTTCTCTGGGATCACTTCTCTAGGGTCTCCTATTATAAGGGCACTAATCCCATTCATGAGGGCCCCACTTTAATGATGTAATTACCCAAACACCCCAACTCCTAGTTCCTCACTTTAGGGGTTTAGAATTTCAGGTTATAAATTAGAGTGAAATTCAAACTTTCAGACCCTGGTAGCCATCAGTAAGAAGTCCTACCACCCTTCAGTATCATACTGTAAGGATGCTCAAACATTATACAGAGAAAAAACCTTGCCAACCTCCTGCTCTTCTAGTGGCCTGCTTTTTCAGCTCCATGTGATTGATCTCCAGTGAGAAGCACCCAGCTACACCCTTCCTGAATCCTTGATCCACAAAGATATAAGGCAATTGTTCAAAGTCAGTACATTCTTAAGAAGTGTAACATGCAGCCGGGCGGTGGTGGCGCACGCCTTTAATCCCAGCACTTGGGAGGCAGAGCCAGGCGGATCTCTGTGAGTTCGAGGCCAGCCTGGGCTACCAAGTGAGCTCCAGGAAAGGCGCAAAGCTACTCGGAGAAACCCTGTCTCGAAAAACCAAAAAAAAAAAAAAAAAAGAGAAGTGTAACATGCAAACTAATACCTAATAAAAGAAACTTCCCATATCCTTTGCTTAAATCCTTGTAGCCTGTTCTATGGTCAGAAAATATCAGCTGGTGAGAAAGTTCACACATCCTCAAAAAGATCAATAGTGGATACTTAAATCATTAGGTGAAAAGTTCATGGAAACTGTATAGTATCACCCACAAGTTATTTTCTGACCATAAAGGGGGGTGCCTTCCTTTCCAATGGAGACCGGTTGTCACCATCATGAACAGAGTAATCAATGTGGAATCACAAATAGGAGGACAATGGCAAGATATTATGTGCATCCTACTATGAAACAGTATGTACAAGGTACATACCACAAGGTACTGCACCAAAACTGTCTGATACTAATCCAACCAACCCTTTAAATGTAATTTACATTGTTAGGAAAGACAAGGAAGAAAGAAAACCATCAGGCAAATTGGAAATTTGTAGAACATTCTATAAGATACCCAACTCAATATCAATTAGAAGAAGAAAATCTGTTTTAGATCAACAGAGTCCTAAAGAACATAGCAGAGTTGGCCCCAATACTCATCTATCATGTATGGAAGAGGAAAAGATGCCCCTACTCACTGCTCACCCCTCACTCCTCACTCCTCACCAGCTGCAGCACTCAGGAGAGTGGGCCCTGCACCTTGCCTGGGCAACACAGTAGAGCTGACCTGGTGGTGTAGGTGCATGCTGATGAGCTAGAGGGCCTAGGAGCAGAACTTGACCTGCCCCTTGCTGTCTGCTGCATTGGATGAGCTAACAGGGGAAGTGCTGAAGAGCTCACCCTGGTGGTGAGGATGAGGGAGAGCTGATAGGCTGACCAACTCAGCTACCACCAGACCCAGAACCAGGCCTATCTATGAGTTGGCCCACCCTGACAGCCACCCCATCTATGAACTGTTGAAGCATGTGAAGGGGCCAGTCCTGCAGATCCAAAGCTGCAGGAACTCCCCAACCCAGGGCAACAACAGAGTATTCAAGAGGAGTCCCGGTATCGATAGTGTAGCAGAAGCCACGGGCCTCAAACCAGACTAATGACTCATTGCAATGAACACTTGCAAGTAAAGATGTATGGACTAAAGGTATAGTGTGTGACTCCCTGTGTTACACTACAGCTTCCATGATAATTTTTTCTTTTAAATTTTATTTTATTTTATTTGGGGGGGGTTGCAAGGGCAAAGGGCAGATACAAAGAACCAATAAGAAGTTTTTTAAAAATACAGTGTAATCTTTGTATCCTAGCTTTTTAAAAAAGAAAAAAGAAACACCTGCAAAATAACATTTTTAAGAAAATAGGGACTTGCAGGTGATTGTTGATATTAAGAAGATGTCACTAGGAGTGGTGGCGCACACCTTTAATCCCAGCACTCCGGAGGCAGAGGCAGGCAGATCTCTGTGAGTTCAAAACCAGCCTGGTCTACCAAGTGAGTTACAGGACAGCCAGGGCTGTTACACAGAGAAACCTTGTCTCCAAACAACAACAAATAATAGTAATAATAACAATTATGTCAATGTGTATAGTATATGACAATGCATTGTCATACATCTTCTGGAGGTGCAAAATGGTGTATTAAGAGAAAATAGGCCGGTTGTGGTGGCGCGCACCGGTAGGATTTGCTGAAGGAGGCAGAGGCAGGAGGATCTTGAGTTCGAGGCCAGCCTGGACTACACATTTGCCGGGCGTTGGTGGCGCACGCCTTTAATCCCAGCACTCGGGAGGCAGAGGCAGGCGGATCTCTGTGAGTTCGAGGCCAGCCTGGGCTACCAAGTGAGCTCCAGGAAAGGCGCAAAGCTACACAGAGAAACCCTGTCTCGAAAAACCAAAAAAATTTTTGCCGGGCGTTGGTGGCGCACGCCTTTAATCCCAGCACTCGGGAGGCAGAGGCAGGCGGATCTCTGTGAGTTCGAGGCCAGCCTGGGCTACCAAGTGAGCTCCAGGAAAGGCGCAAAGCTACACAGAGAAACCCTGTCTCGAAAAACCAAAAAAAAAAAAAAAAAAAAAAAAAAAGAGAGAAAATAGAAAAAATTTTAAATTATGTGATAAAAATAGTGAAGCAAATATGAAAATGTTAACAATTGTTATATGCAGGTGGCAGATGGATAGATGTTCAATCTACTGATAACTACTATTCTGCATGTTTGAAATCCTGCAAGAGAAAAGAATTAAAAGCTTCAAATCCCACTGGGAGTGGTATCTTTTAAAAAGTTTGTCAGCTATTCTAACTTTTGTGACTCATACTCTAATTAAATATACATTCTCTAGACAGAAAAATAGCTGATAGGCATTCCCTGCACATTACCTATTTTATCCAGGCTAATTTGGTTGAAAGAAGAGACGCCAGGTTTCCTCAAGCTTGGCCAAGAGAAGCCAGGTTTATGCTTAAGCTCAAATGATCTCATGAAGGACAGGAATAGAAGAGGTCCATATTAGAGAGGAGATGTTCACTTAAGTTTGAGCGGAGAATTGAAGGAATCAGCGTAGACTCTGGGATGGACAGTCTCACACCTCTGCATCATTTTGCTTTTCCTCCAGCTCTTCTTGTTCTTAAGGGCTTGGGCATTTCCACCATCCCATAACATCTGCCACTTCCACCCAGGGATCCATGGTCTATGCCCATTGGCAATGATCATTCATGGTTCTTCATTCTAACATACCTGAACAAGAATCTGATTGGCCTGCCTCATCACTGGATACTCTTCAATCATCCAGTCAGGTATGCCAAGAGGAAATGGCTCAAATAACAAAAGACGTGACTGCTGAGGCCATAAGGGCCGTCAGTGGGCAAATTCCCTCAGAGGAGAACATGAGTAGAGCAGGCAAGCACCACCTCCCTAACACACCCTTGTTCTGTCTGATAGAAATTACTCTGTGCCCGTGGGAGATTTTTACAAGGATCTACAGAAGTTTCCAGGCTCCTGCACCTCTGCACACTGCCATCATGATCCATGAGATCATTGTCTATAACTGATTAACATAAAACATTTTACTCAGAATACAAGGTTTACCTGTCAATTCCCTTAATTAAATCTTAACACTAGAAGAAATAGGGTAACATCCTCTTTTTAGGTCTGGGCAACACAAAACAATGGACTTTCATTGCACTCTAATATTATTACCCTTTGTTTTTAGCTCCATTTCTGTCGGTGTGACAAATACTCTAACAAACACTCTAACATAACAAAAGGCAACATAGCAAGTCAATGATTTATTTGGCTTACAAAGCCAAGTTACAGTCCATTGTTTGGAGGAAGTCAAACAAGGAATTCAAGAAATGAGTCATATCACCTCCACGGTCAAGAGCAAAGAAAACAAACTCCTGTTTGCTTGCTTGCTTGCTTGCTTGCTTGCTTGCTTGCTTGCTTGCTTGCTTGCTTGCAGCTTGCTTTCTGTTGTCTTGCACTATGCAACTCTCTGTTTAGGGAATGGTGCTGCCCTCAGTGTGCTGAATCTTCCTACATCAATTAACAATCAAGGTCATACCTCACAGACATGCCCCCAAACCAACCTGATCTAGATAATTACTCATCAAGACACTCTTCCCAAATGATTCTACATTGTGCCAAGTTGACAATAAGAACTAATACATTCTTTCTTTATATACCAGGTAAATATGTACTGAGTGCATAGGTAAACAGAAGTTTCTTGTCCTGACTGCCTATCCCCAAATAACCACTCAGAGGCTTAATATTACTTATAAAGGCTTGGGCAAATACTCAAGGCTTGTTACTAGCTAACTCTTACACTTAAATTAATCCATAATTCTTATCTACGTTTAGCCATGTGGCTTAGTACCTAAGTATACCTTAGTATGACATTCTCATCTTGCTTCTCTGCATTTTGCCTGCAGCTCCTGACTCCGCCCTTCTCCTTCCCAGCATTCTCAGTTTGGCTTTCCCGCCTAACTTCCTGCCCAGCTACTTATGGTTGATATATTGTGCACCCTAATAAACTTATCTGGAGTTCAGAGAAGAGAACAGACACTAGATTAAATATAAGTTTAGGCAGTGGTAGCACATGCCTTTAATCCTAGCATTCAGGAGGCAGAGATCCCTCTGGATCTCTGTGAGTTCAAAGCCACACTGGAAACAGCCAGGCATGGTGACACACACCTTTAATCCCAGGAAGTGATGGCAGGAAGCAGAAAGGTATATAAGGCATGAGGACCAGGAACTAGAGCCTTGTTAAGCTTTTAGGCGTTTAACAGCAGTTCAGCTGAGATCCATTCGGATGAGGACTCAGAGGCTTCCAGTTTGAGGAAATAGAACTGGCTAAGGAATTGGCAAGATGAGGTTGGCTGTGGCTTGTTCTGTTTCTCTGATCTTTCAGCGTTCACCCCAATACCTTGCTCTGGGTGTTTTTTTTTTGTTTTGTTTTGTTTTTGTTTTTGTTTTGTTTTGTTTTTTATCAATAAGACCTTTTAAGATTCGTGCTACAGCTACTGGTCTGTCAACTTTTTACTTACCAATGAGAGTAATGCATATTTATAGTGTACAAAAGGATTGTTCCCCAGCATGCATGACTATTGAGTGTCTCATAGTTTACTAGAAAAAGTACAGTAAGCTGTGTGTAACAATAGTACAGCTTCACTGAGTGGAGTGATATATATACACCCAGGAAGTGTAACAGAAGCAATGGCCTCAAGCAGGAACTGTAATTGGTCAATGAATGCTACCCTCAAAGTGAGTGCTTTGTGTACAAGAAGGGGCCAGGAAAGCCAGAAATTTCTGATAAAAAGCTTCCTGGGAGTTAACCTTTAATGACAGCGTGTAATTTTAAAGAATGAACTTCTATTCTTTAAAAACAAAACAAAAAGGTAAAAATATATCAGGCGAGTCTATGAAAAAGGGAGCAAGCAAATCCAATGAAAAGACTTGATTGGTGGACTCTATCAATGACCTGACTGGCAACACATGCCAACTACTCCAACAGTGGCACAAACACCATGGGACCAACCAACTACTTCCAGATTGGATCTAAGTCCTGCTCCACAAGCTGAAACCCTTACCTGTCACTGTTATCATGACCAAGAACCTGTGACTAGACAGGTCACAGACAGAACCTACTACTGTTATTCTCCTAAGTGTATATAGTATTAAACCAACTCCTAATGACTTATCTTTATACCCATAGATTAGTGCATCAGTCACGCCTCATCAGAGAAGCTTCCGTTTGTAGGAGACAGTGGTTAACACAGAAAACCACAACTGGTCAAGGCACAGAGAATAAAAGACTGTGGGGTACTCACCCCTAAATAAAACATCCCCCCCAAGGCTTGGGGATCATTGTGGAAGACAGAAAAATGATAAGAGATTACAGATTATGGGTGGTTACAATGAAGCAGTTTTTCCTGGACACAGTAGGGCAGTCACACATACGAATTCATAGCGATTGGGACAGTATGCATAAGATCTGTGCAGGCTCAGGCCAGATAAAATTCCTGCATGGAATGGAGAGGTGACCACAAAGTCCTATCCCTACCTAAGAAGCTGTTGGCAGTTCGTAGTCCCTAGGGACTGAAGAGTCATTTTTCTTTAAAATGTATCCCCTGATAGGTTGACCACCCGCCAGTGAAGGCTACACATCCAAGAGCATACAGGTGGAGCAAACTGTACTTGAAGGAGGTTGGGAGGATAAAAGGACACAAAGTTGGGTAGTTCAAAATGACAGATCTGGGAGATGTAGTAGGAGAAGGTGAATATGAACAAAATGCATTGTACAAAACTCTCCAAGAACTAATAACTATGAGAAAAAATAATAAATATATTTTTTTAATTTTATGGATTTTATTGAAGACAAGGAACATCATTTTGGAAAGGAAGACAGAGACCAGGATGTGGCAGAAGTTCCATGCAGCCCAGGATAATGAAACTCCCCTGAGAAAGGCTCCAGAGTCAGAAGGGGACAGGATGAGCTCAGTGCTCTAGGAAGTGCTGGTGTCAGGGGTGGGTTGGGAGGCCAGAGCGCTCTGCAATTTACAAAGCATCTTCACGCATGAGTCATCTAACTGCTGTCAAATGGCTTCTTATGGGGCTTTTAGAGACTCGTGCAGGGCAACATTCAGCAGTCTACCCAGACTAGAGTTACAGCAATTAAAAAGAGTAAGTTCCTGGCGCCAGAATGGTCAGACAGATCAATGAGGCAGAATGGAACATCTGGAAAGAGACCCAAATATTTACATTTATATTTATATATAAATTTAATATTTTATCATGGTGGCATTTTAAATTAGTGAAGAAAAGAGAATAATTTAATAAATGACTATAATACAGTCATGTAACTACGTAACAAAAAAGGATGTGAAATGCCTGCCTGATAATTTACATTAAAAAATAGGATGGATAAACAAGAGATCTCAAATTTTGGCATCTGTTTAATTCATAAATTTATAATGAGAATTTGCAAAGGGAGATACTTGCAGAAATTCTGATTCGGTAGTATGCAGGTGATCCCAGAAACTGGAGTCTAGAGGCTGTGCTGTGACAAACGCTCGTTGAAGTGTTAGATAAGATGAAACTATGGTTAGTGATTCTAACAAGCACGTGGATATTTCAGACTTGCAGAATAGCACAGCTTGTAAAAGAAGCTCTTGCTTCACAGCCTGGTCATCTGAGTTTAATCCACAGAGACCAAGGGTAGAAGGAGAGGACCAACTCCCAAAAGTCCTTTGATCTCCATACTCACAGAGTGGCACACACAGAACTATACACACACACAGAGACACACATATACACAAATACACACAGAGAGACACACATATACACAAATACACACAGAGAGACACACATATACACAAATACACACAGATAAACACACACATACCCCAAAACACACAGACAAACACAAATATACACAAATACACACAGAGAGACACACATATACACAAATACACACACACACAGAACTGCACACACACACACACACACACACCAAAACACACAGAGAGATACACATATACACAAATACAGACACAGAGACACATACACAATGAATAAAAACAAATTTTAAAAAGGTAAACATTTTAAAGTACATGAATGTTCATATAATTTTATGAGGCAAAGCAAGATACAAAATCTTAAATAGTAATAATATTGGACTTTAAAGCAGTAAATATTTTGTGTAAAGACACCCAATTTCCTTTTCCCATTGAGTATAGCTATAAACACTGGACATTGTATTTTTAAAAGAACAACAACAAAAAAAGCATAAAAAGACCTGAAAGATGGAGGAGGGGGCAGATTGGCTAAGAACCTCAGGATCTAAGTTCTTTGGGTTTTCTGTTTGTCTCATAAATCCTGGACTGATTGGTAGAGAAGCCAGAACCCCAGAAACTAAATCAAGTACAGACTGAAAGCACAGAGAATGAGCAGGCTCATGGGCTAACAACCACTTGGGTCAGTTGCAACAGGAAACACAGAGGTCTCACTTTTGTCAACACTGGCACAGCAGGTCTGGACTTCCACCCCAGCCCAATGGAACCCAGGTTCTCCCTTCATTGTTTCCACCAAAGAAGAGTGAGACCAGCTGAATGTTGTACCTCCATGTCCTTGGATGCCATGGAGGTTCTAGCTGGAACAGAAAAGAACAGATCTAGTAGGAATCCTAAATACTCCCCCACCCACCCCACCCCCGGCGCACTCGGCAGTAAGCAGGACCTATTGTAAATGTAGATAGACTCCAGATTGTTGCTGGAGGACCATCAGTGCCAGGACAATGAATTTCAACTTCTGAATACATTTTTTAAAATGGGGCAATAATGAAGCACTGCTCTTTCTTCCCCTATAGAAAAGCATTAAAAAACAAATATTTAGATAATATTCAACTTTTATTAACATATGTATTAGTACATTTCCTGTTGCTATAATAAAATACCTAGGGATGGGTACTTTATGAAGAATAGAGATATATTTAACTCATAGCTTTGAACTGAAAGTCTAAATATGTATGAGCTCCTGTAAGGGCCTTTATGAATACCTCAAGTCACAGCAGAGAGCATCATGGCACAGTTTGCATGAGACAGAGTTGAGATTGCATTTGTGAAACTGGAAGTTAAGGCAGGAAAAAGAGATGTGTTTGATATTTTTTTCCAACAATCCTCTTGATTCTCACCTCTTAGAGGTTAACCACACCACTTAGATTGCCATGGTAAGGACCAAACTCCCAAACACAGGAGGAATCCTTATCAAAAACACAGCAACACAATGTCCAAAACATGCAAGTTTTAATTTAAATAACTGGCCAAACTAAGAGCCAACATGGATGAAGAAAAAGAATTACCAGATGCTGTTGCAGGGTGAGTGAGTACCTCCAAAGATGTCCTGATGCCTCGGTCACCTTATTTAGAAAATAGACCTTTGTGGGTAGAATTAAGATCTTCAGATAAGACCATTCATCAACCAAGTGGACTCCAAAGCCAATTAGCCATCAATCCTGTGAGGCAGGAGAGGCCATGTGAACAGACGGAAGGCCGTCTGAAGACAGTAGAAATGGGATGACTGGCCTCATGTCCCCTACGGGCTCACTTGCTTGGTCCCCAGCTGGTGATACTGCTGTGAGGATTGTAAAGCCTTTGAAACCTGGTCTACCTAACAGAAGTGGATCTGGGCAGTAAGGTAATGTCAACCTCTGGCTCCAGCCCATGATCTCCACATCTTCGTCTCTTCCTACTGCCAGGAAAGAATGATGTATTCCAGCACACTTTCCTCCCTCCTTTAATTCCTTCTCCCAAGTACATGAGATGAGAAAGTTTCTAAGAGGAATAGCGTCATGAAATACTGAAAAGTAGAGTAGAAGATTCTCTCTTGGTGTTGCCAGAAGGAGGAGCATATTCTGGTCACCAGAATAGTGATAAAGTACATTTCTGCTCATTTAAAATGTTAAATCTCTCAAACTTTGTAACCTTAGAACTCAATATATGAAACTTGTAAAGACCAGATGAAGGAACTGCTAGAATTATCTAACAGGGTTGTCGAGGCAATTTAAGATGCTTTAAAGAAAATTTAGCATATACTTGAAACAAACTGAAAAATAATAGAAATAAAGAACCAAATGGGAAATTTAGAACAAAGGTGTATAATAACTGGAAGTTTTTTTTTAATTGGCAGATTAACTTATCAGTAAGATGAAGAGATAATAAAGAAAAAAATAGTGAACTTGAAAATAGAAATTTCATAATTTGAATAACAGATAGAAAATAATTGAAAGGGATCTGTCCATATGTTAACCAAAGATCCAATATATACGTCCATCAATTCTCAGAAAGAGAGAGAAGGGGAAAGAAAGTGAGTATAATACCGAAAAGTTAGGCAGGCTGGGTGTGATGGAGCCTGTCTTTATTCCTATCATGAATGAAAGGCTACAGCAGGAGAATTGCTAGTTCCTAAGATATGCAGCAAAATCAAATAAGAACCTAACAGCTATGGACAAAAAGGGAAAATATTTCCTGTATGTGTTGGACAAACATTAATAATCCCATGCAAAATCTAGTTCAGGGTTTCCCTCTGTCCACATTCCCCTCTGGAAGTCCTTCTTCCAAGCTTCAAGAATTTTCCTGCTCACACTCCATCCTCCTCTTCAGCCTATTCTGATCCAGCAAGGATGGTCACCTGACCTAAGGCTAGCTACTTTCTCCATGTGTTGCATGAACTTCTCCTGAGGAGACATAAACTAACACTCATCACAGACAGGGCACCAATGACAGACAAAAGTACCAATAACATCCAAGTCCATCTTAGTGCATCAATGAGACTTATGTACAGATCACGGGTGAGGAGTGGCCTACGAGAGAGCAAAGAAGCCACATAACTCTCGGACCCAGGATGAACGGTGACTTCTCCACAGTGCTATAGATGAACACACACTTCAGTTAACCTTCAACATTGTGTTTAATCTCTCACCTCCTGAGACCACATGCATCAGGAGCCTAAGTACACACAGCTGGGAGAGAGGCACAGGGGGATGGGCTGACAGCCCAGTGGCGAGTCTAATGTCCTGTTCTTTCTACAAGGAAAGATCAACAGGCCCAAACCCTCAGTGTCTTGGTGTGGGTCCAGCTGCCCTGGTGAACAAACTCTGAGAACAGAGTTTTATAACACCATAGATTACAGGGACGGGGAAAAAGAAAAGAGATGACAGTTACCTACTGGGCCAGTAAGTGATAGACTACAGATGTTCCTGGATAACACAAAACATTATGTCAAAAATGCCTTTGGATCTCACCTACCAAACAGCATCCCTCAACAACATGGTACCCCACAGAAGGTCAACCATTTACCCTAATGACCATGTGAGATCTGCAGCTCACTGCCCCTGTGGGCCTTCACCGGAGAGGCTCATACTGTTTATAACAAGCCCAGGAAAAGATGAAAATCCAAAATGGAAGTCTAGTTTCTACAGAATCAATGTTGCCTGATACCACCATAAAGAAAAATCTAAATCAGACTACAGTAAGCCAGGGCCCAAGAGCGCAGCTGCTACAAAGCACAAATTACCACATGGATTTGGGACTAAGATGAGCAAAATGGTTCTAGTATAAGAAAAGCTTTACACTAATCACCAAGGAAATGTGTTAACAATATATTGCAGGTGTTGAAAACCCGATATGAAAACAGAATCTGAGCTATAGTCATATGTGAGGAAAATGTACTATATATCAAAAGCATGACTCGAAGTGCTGCAGAGAAGGATCAGAGGTCGATAGCACTTGTGGCTCTTTCAGAGGGCCTGGGTTCAAGTCTCAGAACCTATGTGGTGACTCACAGCTGTAGGTAAGTCCAGTCTCAGGTGATCTGAAGTCCTCTTCTGGGCTCCAGGGACACCAGCCATGCACATGGTACACATAGGCAAAACACTTATACACATAAAACAAAAAAAAATAAAATTTAAAAAAAAATGAATATCAAAGTAGAATTAAGTCAAGAAGAAATCACTCAATTTCTTCCTTAACTAATTATGCCTCTACCAATCTAACCAGAAAAGTGGGTTTCTTTATAACTTTAAACATAAAGATAAGAACTTGAAAAACTGGAAAATTTTCCAATTTGATACTTTGGTTTAGTTTTTATTTGAAAAAAAATCACAAAACCTAAAAATCCTAGTTTGATGTTAGCTAAGGAATTCTATAATTTTCACACTTAATTTGAACGACACACTAATCAAAAGGGCCTCCCCATCCTTATTCTAAGTAAAGCACTATTAATCCACACGTCTTGCATTAAATTATTACTGTCAGAGATCATTACAGTGAACAAAGAGGAGGTACTCGCATTAGGAACATAAGCTTTGCCAGGTGGTGGTGGCACACACATTTAAACCCAGCACTAGGGAGACAGAGGCAGGCAGATCTCTGAATTCAAGGCGAGTCTGGACTACAGAGCAAGTTCCAGGACAGCCAGGGCTACATAGAGAAATCCTGTCTTGGAAAAAACAAAAAACAAAAACAAAAAGCTAAACATAAGTTTAAAAAAAAAAACAAACTCGAAGTCTGTTGTATTTACTTTTCTTTAACTACATTCAAAGAGATTGTCAGTCGAAACAATACAAATAAAATGTTCCCATGTGTGCACACATCTACAAGCATTCACGTGCGCGCGCGCACACACACACACACACAGACACACACACACACACCTGAGATCTCAATCCCAGGGCAATATCCAGTGTAACACAGAAGGAGCCGCAGGGTGGCATCCGCCAAAGCAATACTCACGTAAGCTAAATGAAAGCAAATCCACCTGTGGAGAGTCATGCTGGAGCTTCTACAGGAATTTCACAGAAACTCTTCCAGCTTGGAAAACCTCTTGCTCAGCTGGAACAAATCTGTAATTGCCAGGTGTGCTTCGAGGGTCACCAGAGAGTTGTCAGACAAGCCGCCATTAACATGTAGAGTGCCAGACCTGGTAATTCATACTCCAACACCCTTGCCTCTAAATAGTAGGTGTTGCCCCCAATTACCCAGAAAAACACATGAGGCTTTCCAGCAGTTTACAGCTCACAGCATATTTGCTATTGTAAAAGAGGACTTAGGATCTGGACCCGGCTCAACACACCACTGGTGTTTCCTACGAGTCACGTTATGTAGGACTGTGGAGACCGCTCCGTGGTGGAATGCTGCCCTAGCATATCTTAGCCCCCAAGTTCACTCCCTGGTTGGGAAAAAGAAAAAGGAAAAAGAATGGACAAGTAGGAACATTCCACCCTCAGTTCAACCCTGGCTCTCCAGTATCCCAGTTATAGAAGATACGAACAAAGCTCACAATCAGAGAAGTTTGGGGAACAGAATTTAAATGAGCGGATTGTAAAAAGGAATGGTTAAAAGCAATGAAACTCAAGTAAGTTTTCAAAACATACAGAACTCCGCATAGACCTTATACGCAGCTATATAACTCTGCCGAGTTAATGACACTGTCCCCCATCCACCAGACCTATGATTCCCACCTTGAATTTCAATTTGAATTAGCACTCTTCCTCTGCCCCTATTGCTACTCCCACAAAAGACAGCTAGCGACGTTTGGCTCTTTGAAGGTCAGCAGGAGTTGACAGGCTTAAATGTGATGCCTCCCCCTGCCCCTGCCATGAGGGATTGGCATTTTCTTCCTGAACCCCTTTGTCTTCTCACACCCCTAGTGAAGTAGCATGCCTTTCTGCACTTCTGAGACCCCACCAGCAGAAGCCACCAGGGCACTGTGGGGAAAATAGGCCATTGGTAAAGCCCACTCCTACCACCAACTACATAGTTTTCAAGGACAGCTACAAAACAATCCTTTTTCCTGTTCAGACATCATTAGGAACTTTAATATTAGGGAAGACACAAACACAACAAACTCAGCATAGGACCTTGGACCACTGCCACTGTCCATGAAGCTGGCCTCACACACACCGGAGGCACCCCTGTGTTGGCATAGGCCCAGAGCTGCACCAGAGGCTGTCTTTTCCTTGAAGATGCACAGTCATACCCTCCCCTGACTTCTTGCCCTCTGCCACATGGTCAACACTGCCCACTCGCCTCTGCAAGAAAGCCGTTGTGAGTCTGCTTGTTGGGAAGCAGGCAGAGAGGAGTCTCCAGTGAGAGCTCCAGTAGACACAGCAAAAGAAGGTGCTTGGGTTAGGGTCCAGGGGTCCCACCTCCACAACACCTGCCTTGCCTTCATTCCCTACCACTGTCCTACACCCCAGAGAAGAGCCTATAGCAAAGGCTAGACCACAAAACATTCACTTGAGAAGTGATGGCAAAGGGCAGGTGTGAGCAGAGGGGATACAAGGAAGGACGCTCTTTAAGTTGCCTTATTACAGGTGGCTGGTACTTGTGAAATAATGCTCAGATGCATCCAGTAGAGGAAAAGAAGGAGACACATTCACTAACTCTCTTTCCTAGTAGCCAGAAGTAGCCCCAGGAGCCTCATGCTTCGGGATATTTATAGTCCAAGACAAGGTATCAGAGAAGCCCCAGGGAAGAAAATGAGAAGTGTAATAGGTAGCTCAGACCAAGGGGAAGCTCCTCGGGTTACACCTATCCCAGCCCCAGATTACACCTACACCAGTGATTGGTGTAGCAGAGCCAGTCACTACCATATGAACTAAAGAAAATGCGGGTCCAGAATATTTGTAGACCCATTAGGTCCCCCCAACCAGGCCTAAAAGGAAAAACAGACTTAAATGCATGTAGGTCAGAGCCTGGCACAGAGCGAGCTGGCAGATAATGTTGGCCATCAATGCCAAGGGTGGTCGTATTAGGCAGGCCTTTTCTTCCCTAAGGCAAGGCTACATGTATGATCTGGCAGGTCTCTTCCTCCCTCTGCCAAACAGCTTGTATCTTAGAGCATCTTCAGATCTGGTGACATACAGGGCCTGTGCCTCTCCTCGGTCCATGTCCCTGGGTATTTATTCTCACTGTTTTTCCCATGCAGAACCCTATTTAAAAGTAAGCAAAGAAGTATAAAACATGTGCATTTGAAGAATTGGCTCAGAAATATTTGGATTTTTTTCCTTTCTTCCATTTCTATGAAGATGGCTATCTGATGAATGAGGTAATAAATACCTTCAAGTTTCTTTAATCTAAATATAAAGGAAAACAAATAACTCACACAGAGAAAGGGCATCAGTGGAATGAGGGAGCTGATCAGCCCAGGATGACCAGGAAAATCTTCTAAACATGGGAGGCAGGATGTTCATTCCCAACACAGCTGCTGAGGAGAACTCCTGTAAAGAGTTGATTTAAATTCAAAGTTAATACCAACTTAAACACAAGAGAGTCCTAATCTCAGTCAAACTCTTTGTGGGTAAACCCTGTGGGACCCTCAGACTTTGAATTGTTCCTCTTCTTTCCCAGAGAAACCTGTCACTTTTTCCCCTGAGGAACAGTATAAAGATTTACAAGAGCATCCAAGAATGGGGTGTTCTAGTTAATTTAATTTTCTGGATAAAGAAAGGCCAGTTTTTAACTACCTTTTATGTTCTATGAAGTTTCCAAATATCTACTTCTCTGTATCCCAAAGTGGATTCTAGATGGTGGGCTTGGAGCTTTGTTTTAGAACACAGTCTCCTCTGCGTTTTAGGGGACTCCTCGTTTTCCACACTGAAGAGAAGTAGTGTAATAACAAATGGAAAATGTGAGTTAGGCATTCAACTCCCCAGTCTGTCGCTTACTTACTAAGTGGTATTATCTAAATTAGTTAACCTGCCCCAACCTACCATTCAATTCTGTTAAATGAAGACAGTAACATCTATGCAATATGCAATGGTTTGGATTAATGTATCCCCAAGGTGCATGTGTTAAAGGCTTGATCTCCAGCACGGTTATTGGGAGTGGATGGAACTGTCATCTCGGGTATTAGTAGGACTAGTGCAAAGCTGGCTGACACACCGTCGATATTCCATAAAGTCAATGCATGTTTGCTAAAGGGAAGACCTCCAGCAAGTGACCCCTTCATGATGATCCCCTGGCTGACTAAACCTGAGTTGATGCCAGGAGGGATTCTAAGAGTTTCTCTATAAAAATAAATTTGTCAATGTTAAAAAAAAAAAAAAAGTGCAGAGAAAACTACAGTATGCTGAGCTGGTCTCGCAGACTTGTTAACTTAGATATCAAAAGCATCTCTGTGAAATAATTCTACAGTTCTTAGAGCTGTAGAGTACAAAAGAACCTCCATCCCATGGTGGCTTATGAGATGCTGCAAGCCCTGCCTACTCCAAGATGCTCTCCCCAAAACTGATCATGACATATCGTTTCTACCAAAAACTCACTGCTTTAGATAAAAGGGCTTCTCCAAAAATGTTCTCTACTTTGCCTGAAAGACAGAAGAACAATCTCTCCTCAGATTTATTAGTCAGAACTCCTGGTACATGATCTCTCTTCACTCTACAGTCAGTGCTTAGTTCTCATCATAGCTTGGTCACAAACCTGTAATGCTACCCAGATTACTGCTGCAGACATCACACCCAGACTGTCACTGGCTATAATACCTTTATTCAGATCTCTTTAAAGCATTTACCAATAATCATTCCCAGACTAATCCCACATGCATCCTACTCTGAGGTTTCCTGGGTCTAGGTCTAACCAACTACCAAACCATATAAACCAGAGACTTGGAGAACACCTATGTGGATACCTCTCCTTCATTTCCAAAGCATTAAGTTCTTTCAATTTTATTCACTGTGGTTCTCCATTCTTCTCTCTGAATCTCCACTGGCACTTCTTACTACAGTCCAGAACCATATTCTGACTAGACAAACACTACCTAAATGATAGGCCTTCAACCCTGCTTTCTCTGTGGCAGCCAAACTTCTGAAAAGAAGAACCCGTTCATTATCTTCTGATTCAGATAATTTTGCTAGCTCCAAATCTTGGTGATGAGGTCCGGATCCTTAGTGAAGTGTTAAGCCCTCTAGGATGGGAACTCCAAGATCTCTGCAGCTGCATGCCCCGTCACTCTGTCCTCACACTGAGCTGCTATCCGTATCTTTCAGCTCACACAGAGCCCTGCTCCCTCCCACTTAGAGGCCTTCGGCAAAGCTGTCCTCCTGGGTGGAAATGCTATCCTCAATCTTATTTTTCTTCACATAATTAATTCCTGACCTTAAGGAAGTTATCCTTAAGCCTCAATGTGATCAGATCAAGCTTAGGGTATACAGTCATTAGAAGATTAATCAGAATAATCTAAATATATATATATATAATATAAATAATCTAAATTTATATATATATGCCTTCCAACTCTGTTCTAAACTCTCCCTCCTTTCCTTTACTTCCTACTCCTCCTCTCTCTCTCCCTCCCTCCCCCCACATCCATCAGCTTCTCATTTGATACATGTGGTCTACTTGGGACACTATAATTATTGTTTTATTGGCAATTATAATTAAAAAATGGCAGTAAAACTAAGCCCCAGACACTTGAAAGTGAAAAAATACTGAGAACTTCTCCTATGGGTGGCCTTTGAGATGGCTTAAGACCGTCAAACATGTGATTCTCTTATATGATGAGTATTAAACTAGAATGAATTGTATCAACACACAGTAGGGCTGCAATTGCCAAATAAAAATACAAGACACCAGTTCAAGCATAGCCAGATAAATTTGTCTGTCATTTATCAAAACCCCAAGTTTAGTGTAGCAGTCTACCAGGACTGAATAAAAAAAATACCATGGGCGTGGTGGCATAAAGATCAGACATTGTCTTACCATCCTGGAGGCTGAAAGTCCAACAACAAGGTATCAACAGTCTGAGATTCTGCCAAGGGCTCCTTTTTGGCTTGGAGATGAATACCTTCTCCCTGTTCTCTGTAGTCTTTTCTCCGTGTACACACACACACACACACACACACACACACACACACACACACACACATGCTCACGCACATATCTTCAGTGTTTATGTTTTCTAATTTTCTCTCTGTATAAAGACACCAGTAATATTAGTCTAGGGCCCAACCACTATGACCTCATGTGATCTCAATTAGATCCTCCATAAGCACATTTCCAATTATAATTACATGGGGGGAGACTATGGTTTCAACATATAAATTCAGAAGGATACAGGTCAGATCATTAAAAATGCACTTTACCTTTTTGCATGTGTGTATTGTATGTGGCATGTGTATGAATAAGTAAACATGCCAGGAGGCTGCTCATGAACATGTGAGTGTTCATGATATGTGCAGACTCAAGGTTGATATTGGGTGTATTCCTCCATCACTCTCCACCTTAAAATATGGAGGCAGTCCCTAGCTGAACCCAGAGCTCCCAGTTCAGCCAGAGGGTTCCGTCTCCATCTTCTATGTGTTGGATTACAGGTGGCTGCTACATCCTCTAACTTTTTACATACTTGGGAGCCAAGTGCTATATCCTCTGAGCCTTCTCCCAGTCTCTCTTAATATTTCTTTATAGTACACAAAATTGTTTTGTTTATGGATGCATATATGTAGTAAGGTATAACGTTATTGATGGGAATAAAAAAAGGAAATTCAGGGTGAGGGTTCTCTCTGGAAAGGGGGGAAAGAGGAACAGGATGGTGAAGAGAAGCTTCCACTGCACTGTTTCTCTTTAATTTGTGTAAAAATGTGTCTGCAGCAAGTGTTATCAAATATGACCTGTTAAGTCTACCTGATAGGTCCCTGGCACATCACTCTCTGTACCTTCCTACATGGTTGGCACTGTCTTATTTTCTTTTTTAAAGTAATTACATTTAAAACGAGAGTAGGTATAACCTACTTCTAGCTTGAAAAATAACAAAGCCAGCGGAGAGTAATTTCAGGCACTTTGTGGAAGATGGACTGAAAATACTGAACTGAATCGCTGAGGGAGGATTGAGAGCCGTCCTCTTTCTGTCCTTCAGCTAGTGTTCATGAGGCCTCTCTGTGTAGAAGGACTATATAATGGACCCTGTACAAAAAGTGAGCACATGTAAAATAATCCAATGAAACAAAAATAAATCATAATCTGGATGAACTCACTTACAAAATAATTATACTAAATGTTCACTTGTTTGTCTGTTGGTTACATTTCAAGCCCTGAGGAAGATTTCCCTATAGAGGAAAACAAAACTTATCAACTGTGATTAAGTTTTTAAGTTGAGTCTCAAAAGGCCTATTTGTTCCAAAGTATAAAATTATTGAATTCCGAAGTTGGAGAGGATTATAATGTAATTGAAATTCTGCACATTTGCCATGAGAACTAGCAGAAAAGAGCATGTTTTAAGACTGGTAATGAAATGGCACAGAAAGACAATAGAGTTGGGTAAGAAATGCCCTATTTCTTTTTTCATTATCTTGAATGCTGGCATTTGAGGAAAAGAAGAACTAATTAAGTAAGAACTAATTAATTAATTAAGTTAGCAGTAGAAGTTTCTGGGCACTGAGTGATGGCATGGGCATTCTGGGTACTTCCTCAGTAGACGCCTCTGATTCTTTTTCATTGTTGAGTTTCTACATTTAGTTTTAGAAAAACAGCTTTTATTTCACTTAATAGATAGTCAAGCTATTTCAAGCAATCTTTGATTCATTTATCTACCACAAATTATGACTCAATGGGCTGAGAACCAGAAAAGACATTGTACATATGCCTCAGTCAACGAGATTCTCTTGAGGAACTAAGCTAAGCTCTGAATAGGTCAGCACGAACCAAGTGCATCATGGGTCTGACACAATCCTCCTACAAAGAAAGAAAAATAAGAAGTACATTCAGATCTGAGAGCCCTTGCATTGACCACTGGTCAGAGATGGAATGGATAAAGTCAGAGTGGAAAGAAGTATAAAACACACACACACACACACACACACACACACACACACACACACACACACACACATTGCCCAAATATTAAAAATAGAATTACCATATGATCCAGCAACCTGAGTTCTGGGTATATACCCAAGAAAACTGCAATAGAGATCTTAAGGAGACAGTTGTATGTCCATGACCATAGCAGCATTGATCCCAGCAGCTAAGACATGGAAACAACCCATGTCTGGTGGTGAGTAAATAAATAAATAATGAAATATACATGTAATTTCTTCAGCCTTAATAAAGAAATCCTGACACATCCAACAATGTGGATAGACTTTAAAAATGTAACACTAAGTGGAAAAAGCTGGTCCCAAAGGACAAATATTGTATGACTCCACTTCAGCAAAGTATCTAGTTCACACAGAGCCAGGGAGCAGAGTGGTAAGTTCCCAGACAGGACAAACGGGAGGGGAGAGCTGTTTAATGGGTAGGGAGCTTCAGTTTTGCAAGACGAAAATCCTCTGGAGATCTGATTCAAAACAATGTGGGTAGATCTTACCTTAACTAGTAGTGTGCATCTTAAAATTCTTACCCCAAAAATAAAAATTTAAAAATGAGCAAAGAACTGTAAATAGGTTTTAATTACAATAGAATTGTATCATTTCCCCCTTCTCTTCCACCCTTTAGTCCCTCACATGTTCCCCAAACTCTCAAGTGGATAGCCTATTTTTCTTTATTATTCTTACATATATATGTATTTATGTGTATGCGCGCGCGCGCGCACACACACACACACACACACACACACACACACAATCTATAGAGCTCTGTCTTGTTGTTCGCATATATATGGTTCCAGGACTGACAAGTCTGCATCAGAAAAGCCAGTAAGGGGAACAATGCCTGGACAGGCTAATTCTCCTCTCCCCAGTAGTCATTAGTTGTCTGTAGTTCTTTGTCTAGGAATGGAACCCCAGGAAATTATCCCCCTTCCATGCTAACACATCCATTGATATTGCCATTGTTCCTGTCTCATTTATGTAGCCATTTCTAGGAGAGACTGTTTCACAGAGAGTTCCTAGTCTTCCGGCTCTTACAATCTTTCCAACCGTTCTTCCTCAATGTCTCCTGGGCCACAGATGCAGGAACTGTGATGTAAATTTATCTATTGAGACTGGGCTCCCCACCATCTGTTGACTTCTGCATTCTGTCCAGCTGTGGTTTTCTGTGATGGTCTATAACTGCTGTAAAGAGAAGCTTCTTGGATGAGGCATGGTGGCTACATTTATCTGTGGGTATCAGAATAAGGCATAGACTGTAGTAAGCAGTTATGCTGGTCTTGCAAAGTGATGGCAGTAGATTATTTTGTAAGATCCATCACTACACTAGACCAGGGAACCTGGTTACATTTCCAGCACCAGGAATGATCTCTCTCCTGTTGCGTAGGCATGAAGTCTAATTAGACAGCTGTTGTTTACCACTGACATATGAGTACCCCTTATAGCACTTTTGGGAGTATCTAGTTTGTGTTGATCATTGTGTTTCATGGTTCACAGCTGAGTAGGACTATTAATTTCTTCCCACCCTTGGCATCTTTCATAGTATTTTCTGGTACCATGGAAGCTAGCTAGACCACAGGAAAAAGGCTTTCAGTTCAGATCCAACCTGCATCATTCAAGTCTTTTGTCCTAATTGTCTTCAGCAACAGGGGTTCACTTGCAACCCCCGAGAGGTTGGTCCAGGGAGTCCTAGTGACTCATAAAACAATATAGATTATTGATGTAGCCTTGGATTGCTTCAAATTTTTTCTCCACTTAGGATCATTTTGGCTATGGGCTTCTCATATTAGCCTTTATTATGTTGAGGTATGTTCCTCCAGTCCTATCCCCCTAGGACTTTTACCATGAAAGCATGTTGGATTTTGTCATACTTTTGCTGCATCTATTGAGATGATCACATGATATTTAAGTTCATATATATGATTCATGATATTTATTGATTTATATATGTTGAACCCACCCTGCATTTCTAGAATAAAGCCAACATGATTATAATGGGTGATCTTCATGATATGTATTTGTATTTGGTTTACTGGTATTTTTACTGAGATTTTTTTCCCCTCTATGTTCATCAGGGGTATGGGTCTGTAGTTTTGTTCTTTGTTGTGGCGGTGATGACAGTGGTGGTGTCTTTACCTGGTTTGGGTGTAAGAGTAATACTGGCTTCAGAGAACAAGTTTGGGAATAATCCTTCTGTTCCTATTTTTTGAGGAGTTTTAAAAAGTTTGACATTTCTTTATTTCTAGTTCATTAATTTCTGCTTTGATTTTTATAATTTCTTGCCCTCTACTAAATTTGGGTTTAATTTGTTCTTGTTTTTCAAATTCTTGAGTTCCATTGTGAAGTCATTTATTTGTGTTCTTCCTTATTTTAAGTGTCTAAAAGGTACTTAGGGCTATAAAATTCCCTCTTAAACTTGCTTTAGTGTGTCTGTCCCAGGGGTTTTGTTGATTTGCATTTTCACCTAGTTCCAGGAATATTTGATTTCTTCTCTTATTCATTCATCACTCAGTAATGAGTTGTTTGATCTCCATGAGTTTACTTTTACCAGAGTTCTGTTTGTTGCTGATTTCAAGTTTTATTGCATAATGGTCAAATAGGATATATGAGATTATTACAATTTTTCTAAATTTGTTTGGGTTTACTTTGTGTCCCAGCATGTGGTCAAATTTAGATACACTGCCATGTTCTGATGAGTAGAATGAATATTTGTTGGTGTTTGGGTGAAATATTCTGTAGATATCTGCTAGGTCCATTTGATGTAAGATGTCATTTAATTCTGAAGTTTGTTTTGTTTTGTTTTGTTTTGTCCAGATCATGTATCTATTGGAGAAAGCAGAGTGTTGAAACTGCTTGCTGTTATTAGGTCTGTGTTAATCTGTGTCTTTAATTCCATTAATATGCTTTTTATGAAATTAAGTGCATCAGTTTTGGTGGGTATCTATGAAGTGCTGTAATATTTCCCTTCTTAATTGATCCCTTGATTAGAATAAAGTGCTCCTTGTCTCTTCTGATTAGTTTTAATTTGAAATATAGTTTGTTAACTATTAGAATCACAGTATCTGCTTGATTCTTGATCCAATTTGTTTGGAATTATTTTTCCATCCTTTATGGTGGTGCCTATCTTTAAAGCTAAGATGAGTTTCTTGTAGACAATAGATAGACAGCTTTTGTTTCTCAATCCATTCAGCTACCCTCTGTCTTTTGATTAGAGAGTTGAGGTCATTAATAGAGTATCACTGAAAAGTGAGTGTAGATCGGAATCACTTTGCTATTTTTTACTGGTTTGTGTTCTTAGTTGTAGTTCCTTTTTCATTAAATTATGGCTTCATTTGTTTTCTTTCAAGGGTCTTGTGGCTGTACTTATTTCCCTCTTCAATTCAAAGTATTGCTTCAGTATTCTGTTTAGCATTTTGTTGTTGTTGCTGTTATTGAATATGAATTTTTTAGGTTACTTGGATCATAGGAAGTTTTACTTTCAACTATGGCAGATAATGTTGCCGGGTAAACTTGGCAGTCATGTTTTGTTTGTTTGGTTGGTTTGGGTTTTTTAGCTTAGAATTTATTACTCTAGGCTCTTCTGGCTTTCAGCATTTCCATTAAGAAATCAGATGCTATTCTGGTGGATTTTTTTCCTTGTATGTGACTTACATTTTTTTCTTGCAGCACTTTCTCTTTGTTCTGAATATTTAGTATTTTGACTGTGATATGCCATGGGATGTTTTCATCTTTCTAATTGGGGTTCCGGGTGCTTTCTGTGTCTGTATGGGTGTGTCTTTGCTTAGTTGGAGGAAGTTTTCTTCTATGATCTTGTTAAAGATCTGGTCTAAGCCATTGACCTGGGATTTTTCTCCCTCTTTTATGTCTATAGTTTGAAGATTTGGTCTTTTGATGGTATCCGACATTTCCTTCATGCTCCTTTCCTGTGTCTGTTCTTTCTTTCTTTTTCTTATTTCATCTAGATCCTTTACTTTATCCTTGAATCCTGAGATTTTATCTTCTGCTCAATTCATTTTACTTGTAAGGCTTTCCTTCAAGTTTTCTAATAGAGGTATTGAGGTTTCCACTTCCAACTTCCTTTCAGCATGTGTTCTCTCTAGTGTTGCTGTCTCTCCATTGAAATAAATTTTAAAATCCTAAATAACTTCATTATTTTCTCCAGCTATATATTTGTATTTTCTTGGACATCACTCAAGCATTTATTGTCATCCTGCTAGAGTTCAGTGAAGTGTTTGTATGGTGATATATTGTTTGTAATCTAGGAAATAAAGCTTTCCTGAAGATCAGAGGACAGAGCCAGCCACAGACTTAGCCATAGAGGTCAAGCAGCGGAGACACACACCTTTAATACTAGTGCTCAGAGGCAGAGGCAGAGATCCATCTAGATTTCTGTGAGTTCAAGGCCACACTGGGATACTTGAGATTAATACAGTCTAAAAGAGAAACAGAGCCAGGCAGTGGTATCACACACCTTTAATCCCAGCACTAGGAAGATTGAGACAGGAAGTGATATGACTAGGCAGAGAAAGGAATATAAGGCAGGAGGAGACAGGAACTCTTGCTCTTTCAGGCTGAGAAGTTGATGGGGTAAGAGGTGGTGGCTGTGGCATGCTCTGCTTCTCTGATCTTTCAGCTTTCACCCTAATATCTGGCTCCAGGTTTTTATTAAGGCCAGTTAGGACTTGTTTGTCCATGTCCTCTTTAAATTCCTTGAATTATTTGACAAAAGTTATGATTGATTATAATTTTAAATTCTGTTTCCTGGCATTTATCTAGGTAGTTCTCATTAAAGAATACTTGCATAGGACTAGTGAGTTTGATGGAGACATGCTGTTTGGGCCATTCATGCTGTTTTTGCTTTTTGTGATTTAAAGGGGGCATGTGGACTTCTTTCCTTGCTTGTGTGTCTAATGTGATAATCTGTCATTTCTTACACTGGGCCAGTACAGGATATGTACAACCTGAGCTAGGCCAGGCAGAAGCTGATAGATGAGCTGTTTAATTGGACCAGGGAAAGATGCCCCCCAAAACCATGGGTCTATAGCTAGGCCAAGTAAAGGGGGTCCACAGTTTCCAAGGCCTCAGGTCTAGAACTAGGCTGGTAGGTTTGCAAATGGCATCAGGTTGGGAAGGGAAAGCTGAACAATGGATTTTTAAATGTAAATTTCACTGCAGTAGAGGCATGTTGGTGGGGCAGGCAGAGTGGCCTCAAGAAAGATGAAAAATGAGGAAAAGAAAGATGACTATCACTCTTGAAATCACAGCACTGAGGAGGGAGAGAGGAGAACATCCCTCGGGATCAAAAGTAGCTACCCTAGCCTACTCAGTGAGTACCAGGCCAATGAGAGAGTCTGTCTCAAAATTAAGTAGATGGCGGCCCCCGACTTCCCTTCTGGACCAGAGGTGAGTGCCTGGGTCCAGCCCGGGACCCCATCCCTGGGCACCAGCCACTCCGGGAGGACCTGCCCAACTTGGCACCAGGTTCTGGCCACTGGACAGCTCCCCTTCTAGCCCCACCGGGTGGGGTCCCCTTTTCCGGCCCCCCCGGAAGCCCCTGCAATCTCCGCGCCCTGCCCCCACGCCCATCTGCCCAAGACCCCAGCCACTTCCTGAGACTTAGAGACCGGCCCCCAGCTCCCAGCCTGCCCCCGACTTCCCTTCTGGACCAGAGGTGAGTACCCGGGTCCAACCCGGACCCCATCCCTGGGCACCAGCCACTCCGGGGAGGCCTGCCCAGCTTGGCGCCAGGTTCTGGCCACTGGGCAGCTCCCCTTCTAGCCCCACCGGGAGGGATCCCCTTTTCCAAGCCCCCCGGCAGCCCCTGCAGTCTCCGCGCCCTGCCCCCACGCCCATCTGCCCGAGACCCCAGCCACTTCCTGAGACTTAGAGACCAGCCCCCTGCTCCCAGCCTGCCCCTGACGACTTCCCTTCTGGACCAGAGGTGAGTGCCTGGGTCCAGCCAGGACCCCATCCCTGGCCACCAGCCACTCCGGGAGGACCTGCCCAACTTGGCACCAGGTTCTGGCCACCGGACAGCTCACCTTCTAGCCCCACCGGGAGGGATCCCCTTTTCCGGCCCCCCCGGAAGCCCCTGCAATCTCCGCGCCCTGCTCCCACGCCCATCTGCCCAAGACCCCAGCCACTTCCTGAGACTTAGAGACCAGCCCCCAGCTCCCAGCCTGTCCCCGACTGCCATTCTGGACCAGAGCTTGCCCCTGACTTCCCTTCTGGACCAAAGAGTTGGACAAGAGAACTCCCTTTTGGACAAGAGAGAGAGTCTTCCTGAATCTGTCAGCTCTTTGTGAAACAAGTACACTGATAAGACCAAGAAGGAACCACAAGGAGATGGGCAGACGTCAAGGCAGAAGTACATACAGCAAAATGAAGAGCAATACAGCATCACCAGAACCTAGCTCGCCTCCAACATCTAGACCTGAACACCAAAAATTGGAAGAAGCAGAAGAAAGTAGCCTTATGAGTAACTTCATGAAGAAGGTAGAGGCTTGTGTAGAGGAAAAGACAAGAAAATTGGAAGAACGCTGTAAACAACTAGAGGAAAGGGCAAACAAATTAGAAGAAAACAATAAAGCCCTCCAAGAAAACAATAAAGTCCTGGAAGAAAACATTAAAGTCCTGGAAGAAAACAATAAAGCACTGAAAGAAAATCATGAAAAAGCAATGAAACAAACAAAGGAAACAGTCCAAGAACTGAAAAGGGAAATTGAAAAAATAAAAAAGACACAAACAGAGGGAATGCTGGAAATAGAAAACCTGAGTAAAAGATCAGGAACTTCGGATGCAAGTATAACCAACAGAATGCAAGAGATGGAAGAGAGGATTTCTGGCATTGAAGATACAGTAAAAGAAATAGTTCCATCAGTCGAAGGAAACACTAAAGCCAACAAAGTCATGAACCAAAATGTCCAAGAAATCTGGGACACCATAAAAAGACCAAACCTACGAATTATAGGGATAGAAGAAGGTGAAGAATACCAACTCAAAGGCACAGAAAATATATTCAACAAAATTATAGAAGAAAACTTTCCCAACTTAAAGAAGGAAATGCCTATGAAGATACAAGAAGCCTATAGAACACCAAACAGACTAGACCCCCAAAAAAAGTCCCCTCGACACATAATAATTAAACAACTAAATGTACAGTATAAAGAAAGAATATTAAGAGCAGCCAAGGAAAAAGGCCAAGTGACCTATAAAGGTAAACCCATCAGAATAACACCCGATTTCTCAATGGAGACTTTGAAAGCCAGAAGGACCTGGACAGATGTAATGCAGACACTAAGAGACCATGGATGTCAGCCCAGACTAATATACCCAGCAAAACTTTCAATCATCATAGACGGAAGGAACAAGACATTCGAAGACAAAGCCAGATTTAAACAATACCTATCCACAAACCCAGCCCTACAGAAAGCACTAGAAGGAAAATTCCAACCGAGGGAAGTCAGATACACACTTGAAAACACAGGCAATAGATAAAGCCACAACAGTAAACCACAAAGAAGAGAAGTACACACACACTACCACCAAAAATAACAGGGATGAAGAATCACTGGTCATTAATATCCCTTAATATCAACGGACTTAATTCACCTATAAAAAGACATAGACTTACAGAATGGATACGAAAGCAGGACCCATCTTTCTGCTGCATACAAGAAACACATCTCAAATTCAAAGACAGACACTACCTAAGAATAAAAGGCTGGGAAAAGACTTTTCAATCAAATGGTCTTAAGAAACAAGCAGGGGTAGCCATCCTGATATCCAACAAAATAGTCTTCAAACTAAAATCAATCAAAAGAGATCAAGAAGGACATTACATCCTCGTCACAGGAAAGATCGACCAAGATGAAGTTTCAATTCTGAACATATATGCCCCAAACACAAGGGCACCCACATATGTAAAAGAAACATTACTAAAGCTTAAACCACATATAAAACCCCACACATTAATAGTGGGAGATCTCAACACCCCACTTTCACCACTGGACAGATCTCCCAAATCGAAACTTAACAGAGAAATAAAGGACTTAACCGATGTCATGACCCAATTGGACCTAATAGATATCTACAGAACATTCCATCCTAACAAGAAAGAATATACTTTCTTCTCAGCACCCCATGGAACTTTCTCTAAAATCGACCACATACTTGGCCACAAAGTAAATCTCAACAGATACAAAACAATCAGAATAACCTCCTGTGTTCTATCAGACCACCATGGTTTAAAGCTAGATTTCAACAACAACAAAAACTACAGAAAACCTACAACCTCATGGAAACTGAATAATGTTCAACTGAATCACCAATGGGTTAAGGAAGAAATAAAGAAAGAAATTAAACACTTCCTAGAGATCAATGAAAATGAAGACACCACATACCCAAATTTATGGGACACTATGAAAGCAGTGTTAAGAGGGAAATTCATAGCACTAAATGCCCACATAAAGAAGTTGGAGAAATTGCACACTAGTGAATTAACAGCACATCTGAAAGCTCTAGAACAAGAAGAAGCAAAGTCTCCCAGGAAGAATAGACGCCAGGAAATTATCAAAGTGAGAGGTGAAATTAATAAATTAGAAACTAAGAGAATAATACAAAAAATTAATGAAACAAAGAGTTGGTTCTTTGAGAAAATCAACAAGATAGACAAGCCCTTATCCAAACTAACCAAAAGACAGAGAGAGAGAATCCAAATCAACAAAATCAGAAATGAAAAGGGGGACATAACAACAGACATTGAGGAAATCCAGAGAATTATAAGGTCATATTTCAAAAACCTCTACTCCACAAAACTGGAAAACCTAAAAGAAATGGACATTTTTCTGGATAGATACCACATACCTAAGTTTAATCAAGACCAGATAAACTATTTAAATAGTCCAATAGCCCCTAAGGAAATAGAAACAGTCATTAAAGGTCTCCCAACCAAAAAAAGCCCAGGACCAGATGGTTTCAGTGCAGAATTCTACCAGATCTTCAAAGAAGAGTTAATACCAATACTCTCTAAATTGTTCCACATAATAGAAACAGAAGGAACATTACCAAACTCCTTCTATGAGGCTACAATTACCCTGATTCCTAAACCAAACAAGGATGCAACAAAGAAAGAGAACTACAGACCGATCTCCCTCACGAACATTGATGCAAAAATACTCAATAAAATACTGGCAAACAGACTCCAAGAACACATCAGAACAATTATCCACCATGATCAAGTAGGCTTCATCCCAGGGATGCAAGGGTGGTTCAACATACGAAAGTCCATCAATGTAATACACCATATAAACAAACTCAAAGAAAAAAACCACATGATCATCTCACTAGATGCAGAAAAGGCATTTGACAAAATCCAACACCCCTTCATGATAAAAGTCTTGGAGCGATCAGGAATACAGGGAACATACCTAAACATAATAAAGGCAATATATAGCAAACCAACAGCCAACATCAAATTAAATGGAGAGAAACTCAAAGCAATTCCACTAAAATCAGGAACGAGACAAGGCTGTCCACTCTCCCCATACTTATTCAATATAGTACTTGAAGTTCTAGCCAGAGCAATAAGACAACATAAGGAGATTAAGGGGATTCAAATTGGAAAGGAAGAAGTCAAGCTTTCCCTATTTGCAGACGACATGATAGTATACTTGAGTGACCCCAAAGATTCCACCCAGGAATTGATAAAGCTTATAAACACCTTCAGCAACATAGCAGGATACAAGATCAACTCAAAAAAATCAGTAGCCCTCCTATATACAATGGACAAAGAAGCTGAGAAGGCAATTAGAGATACATCACCCTTTACAATAGCCAAAAATGACATAAAATACCTTGGGGTATCACTAACCAAGCAAGTGAAGGACCTATATAACAAGAACTTTAAGTCCCTGAAAAAAGAAATTGAAGAAGATCTCAGAAAATGGAAAGATCTCCCATGCTCATGGATAGGCAGGGTTAACATAGTAAAAATGGCAATCTTACCAAAAGCAATTTACAGATTCAATGCAATCCCCATCAAAATACCAACACAATTCTTCACAGATCTGGAAAGAACAATACTCAACTTCATATGGAAAAACAAAAAACCCAGGATAGCTAAAAGAAACCTGTACAATAAAACAACTTCTGGAGGCATCACAATCCCCGACTTCAAGCTCTACTATAGAGCTACAGTAATAAAAACAGCCTGGTATTGGCATACAAACCGACATGTGGACCAATGGAATCGAATTGAAGACCCTGACATTAAGCCACACACCTATGGACATATAATTTTTGACAAAGAAGCCAAAAGTGTACAATGGAAAAAAGAAAGCATCTTCAACAAATGGTGCTGGCATAACTGGATATCAGCGTGTAGAAGGCTGCAAATAGATCCATATCTGTCACCGTGCACAAAACTTAAGTCCAAGTGGATCAAAGACCTCAACATAAATCCAGCTACTCTGAACCTGCTAGAAGAAAAAGTAGGAAATAGTCTTGAATGCCTTGGCATAGGAGATCACTTCCTAAATATAACACCAGTAGCGCAGACACTGAGACAAACAATCAATCAATGGGACCTCTTGAAACTGAGAAGCTTTTGTAGAGCAAAGGATACGGTCAACAAGGCAAAGCGACAGCCTACAGAATGGGAAAAGATCTTCACCAACCCCACATCTGACAGAGGACTGATATCCAGAATATATAAGGAACTCAAGAAATTAGACATCAAAAGGACCAACAGTCCAATTGAGAAATGGGCTTTAGAACTAAACAGAGAATTCTCAACAGAGGAATCCCAAATGGCTGAAAGACATTTAAGGAATTGCTCAACTTCCCTAATCATCAGGGAAATGCAAATCAAGACAACTCTGAGATACCACCTTACGCCTGTCAGAGTGGCTAAGATCAAAAACACTGAAGACACTTTATGCTGGAGAGGATGTGGAACTAGGGGAACTCTCCTCCACTGCTGGTGGGAATGCAAGCTTGTACAACCACTTTGGAAATCAATATGGCGCTTTCTTAGAAAATTGGGAATCAATCTCCCCCAAGATCCAGCTATACCACTCCTGGGCATATACCCAAGAAATGCTCAATCATACCACAAGAGCACTTGCTCAGCTATGTTCATATCAGCATTGTTTGTAATAGCCAAAACCTGGAAACAACCTAGATGCCCTTCAACTGAAGAATGGATAAATAAATTGTGGCACATATACACAATGGAATACTACTCAGCAGAGAAAAACAATGACATCATGAGGTTTGCAGGCAAATGGATGGATCTAGAAAAAATCATCCTGAGTGAGGTAACCCAGACTCAGAAAGACAAATATGGTATGTACTCACTCATAGGAAGATGCTAGATGTGGAACAAGGATGACTAGACTGCTACTCACATCACCAGTGAGGCTACCTGGAAAACGGGACCCCCAAAAAAAAGACACGGAGAAATGGACGAGATCTACATGAATAGCCTGGTCATGAGTGGGAACAATGAAGGGCGACGGTAGAGGGAAAGAGAGTGGGAGATCCTAGCTGGATCAAGAAAAGAGAGGGAGAACAAGGAATAGGAGACCATGGTAAATGAAGACCACATGAGAAGGTGAGAAGGGGAGGAAGCAGAGAGCTAGGGAGGCCCACGGAGATCCACAAAGATACCCCCTCAAAAGACTGCTGGCAATGGTCGCGAGACGGCAGGAACTGACCTACTCTGGTGATGGGATGGCCAGACACCCAGATAGTGGTGCCATAAACCCCATCCAAGGACTGAGGAATCTGAAGGCAGACATCCACGGCTGGGCCCCTGGTGGAGCACTGGGAGTCTAATTAGTGAGTAAAAAGAGGGTTTATATGAGCGAGAATTGTTGAAGCCAAGGTTGGATAAAGCACCGGGACAAATAACCAAATGAATGGAAGCACAGGATCTATGAACCAAAGGCTGAGGGGCCCCCAACTGGATCAGGCCCCCTGAACGGGTGAGACAGTCATTTGGCTTGATCTGTTTGGGAGACAGCTGTGCATTGGTGCCAGGTCCTGGGCTCGTTGCATGAGTTGGCTGTTTGAATCCTGGGACTTATGCAGGGACACTTGGCTCGGTCTGGGAGGGGGGAATGGACCTGCCTGGACTGAGTCTACCAGGTCAACCCCGGTCCTCGGGGGAGACCTTGATCTGGAGGAGGTGGGAATGGGGGGTGGGCTGGGGGGAGGGGTGGGTGAGAGGGGGAGAACAGGGAAATCTGTGGCTATTATGTTGAACTGAATGGTTTTGTAAAATAATAATAATAATAAAAAAAAATAAAGAAAAAAAAATAAAGTAGATGGCACCAGAATAAAAACACTCAAGTTATTCTCTGACCTCAAGACACACACACACAAATGAATGAGTGAATGAGTGAACAGGAATGAGAGAATCGACTTGGAGGCTGAAGTCCTTTACAGAGCTTCACCATTTCTACTTCAGGTGCTGGTGGCTCCTCTGGTTAACACTTAATGCCTGTCAATCAGATATTCTCAGAGAAAAAAAACCTCTGAGCTCCGTCTCCCCTCTTGACATAAAGGTCCGTGGAGAAAGTTACTCATTGTTGTGCCCACCTCTGATCTCTAAAGTGTCATGTTCACTGAAGCAATATGGGCCCATAGAATTGGTGGAATAAATCATGCAAATAAATGTGGGTAACATTGTGATTCACTATCCTTTAAAACTCAAGTTATGATAAAGAAACCTGTTTCCAGAAATGGGATGTAATGGAAAACAGATGCTACAGATGATGAGTCGCTCATGTTTTAAGGTCAGTGATGTTGTAGCTTGGAGGTTTTGCATTGTTGAGGGAGGTGAGTTGAACTCTAACCCAGTTTCCATTCCACTTCAGTATTATCAGCCATCTGCATTGTGAATATGCCAAGGGCCATGGACGTATACATCAGGTGACAGCTAGTGTTTGACAAGTCAACCTACCACATACATAACTCCCTGATGGGGAGCCCCACCTGGCAAATTCATGGGGTCACTGGCTGTGGAAATCGGTTGTTTTCTGTCCATAACTTTCTTGGGTGCCACTGTTGTGCCTCCCTGTTAAGAACAGCTGTGGGGCACTTTCCACAGCCCTTTGGTGGTGTGTTTTACATCTCTGGGCACACATTTAGCTGTGGATTTCTGTTTAAGTTGTATAATTCTGATGAACAGAAATATTACCACAATATTCTTCTTTCCTGACACAGGAAAGTAACAGTATTTTTATTCTCAAAGACAGCCTTTTACACATTTTGCAAAGACCTTAGAACAAGTCTAAAACAGACTAAGCTGCCCCTACAGAATATATGCAAAGACTAATTCCCAGGTCTTGTTTATTGCTAAATCAAGGCCAGACTGTTTACACTGAGATTGGCTCCTTGCAGCAGCTCCCTTTCTGCACGTACCCTGACCGTTCAAGGTTCAGCCAGTTGTTTACTGTCTAGGAACCCTCACCAACTTAGAGCTATGTGCACGGGTCAATGTGACATTACTAGCCTAAGAGAAACTGCGTGACTTTTCTTGTGTTTTGAGAATAAGTAAGGCCCTGAAAATGAAACATAGAATTGTCCAGCGGCAGTATGGAGAAAGATGGCTGCATACAGTTATGTGAGAGCTGCTGCTGCAGAATGTGAGTGAAGTGTGTGTGTGTGTGTGTGTGTGTGTGTGTGTGTGTGTGTGTGTGTGTGTGTGTGTGTTGAGTGAGAGATGAAGGAGGAGGAGAAGAATGAGAGAAGTGTGAGGGAGTGAGTGGGTAAAAGAGGGAGTGAGTAAGGAGTGAGGGAATAATGAAGAAGTATGTGTGAGTGAGCATTTGAGAGAGCTGCTGCTACGCAGAGAAGCTATGCCTAGGAACTGTGCAAAGAGCTGTAAGGTGGGATCTATGTAAATTAGATGTTTAGCTATGGCTGTGGGGAGATTTGTAACTGTGTGGAGGCAAGGAAGATGAAGCTGTATAGAAAAGAGATGCAGAGCAGAGAGAATCTACGTAAAAGATAGGTGCGTAGACATGCGAAAACAGATGACACTGTCTATAGAGATGTATGGCAGTGTGTATGGAAAGAAAGACATGTAGCTGTATGTATAGAATGTTGCAGGGTGGAGATACGTAGCAGTGTGAAGACAGAAAGAGTCAGAGACCATTTTTAAGATGAAGTAAAGGAGAAAGGTTAACATCAGAAAGCATGTGTGTTTCCTTATTTCACCAGTCATAGATAGATTAAAACTTATCCCTAGTTATCCTCAGATAAAACATGTTTCCCATTCCTTGCTACTCTGAGCCACTCCTTTTATTACATCTAAGCTGACTGTGGGAGCTGCTGGTCTCCCACGGTATGCATTTTTCATATTTGACTGCCACTCCACAACAACTATGACCCACTATCAAATAATCGATATTTTCTCACATGGTCAAGGTCCTTGGACTTTATTTGCAAAGATTCTCTTTTGTCCTATGATTCTGTTGTGAAACAGAAAAGAAGTATGGTTCATTGTATGTTAAGTTCTGTAAGTATCAATTTCTTGGAACTACATCTTCTTTCCCTTAAAACTGTCTTGTGGTCATTCTCTACTCTGAAAATGACTTTAATAAGTAAACTCATTTTTAAAAAAAGAAAAGAAAACTAGCATGGCATCACATTAAATTTTCTTAGTATCCCAGATCTGACAAATACTCAATAAAATAAATTAAAGCATTTGGTCAGTAAATATGTGTGTGAAGAAAACAAGACCTTGAATTAAATCAGCTTCCAAATGGTGTCTCACATCTTCCCACTGAGAGAGACAGACAGACAGACAGAGACAGGGAGGATACAAGAATGAGAACTTTCTTTGACTACAAATAAATAGATAGAGTATTAGAATAGTTGCCTATAGAATGAATAAAAGTAACGAAGAAGGTCAGGCAGCTTACCCAAGGTCATTCCCAAAGTCAGTCCTGGGGATGAAGAAGAACCAAGGTCTCTGGGCCACTGGCTCAACGCATCTTTCTGGGAACCATAAATTACAAGACTGTTTAAGTCTCTAGATTCTCCAGATGTTGCCTTCTCCTCCATGTCCTTGTGCTACAACCCAATGCATTCACATTTTTTATTGAGTTAGATGAAAGTTTCCCTCCTTCTGACAGCTTTATTACACCAAGAAACCATTATCTCCTTCTAACTCAGAAAGTTAGACTCAATTGCCAGTGCAGTAACCAAACAGGAGTCAGAGACATGTGTATGATTGATGCTCCCTTCAGAGGAAAACAGCTAAAAATATGACTGCCTGGATAGTCCCATTTGTTTCCAGGTCTAAAGGTTAATAAGTTGACAATGTTATACAGAAAGACTATTTTAAAAGTCCAACAACAAAGAGACTGTATAAGTTGGACAACTCTTCTCAGGCCAAGAATAATGAGCCCAGAAGTGTCTGGAAATTTGAACAAATTGGGGGATGTGAGTGTTGTTATATCATGGATGATTTGGGAATCTTATCATTCCCAAAAGACACTATTTTACATCAACCTTCCCCAAGCTGTGGTTCTAACAATCCTTCTGTTCCTTTTTCTACATTGTCTCCTAGGGGAAAGGAATATGATATAGATGTCACAATAGGACTGAGCGCCCCACAAACACTTATCCTCTGTACTCTGACCAATTCAGTTCTGAGTCTCTGTATTAACTGCCATCTACTGCAAAGAGAAGTTTCTGTGATGAAGGTTGAGAACTAGACTACCTATAGGTATAAAGATGGGTGTTTATAAGGCAGCTTGATACTATGTTCATTTAGCAAAATAGTAGCAGGTTCTCCTCTAGTGTTTTTACTATGAAAACCACAATACTCGAAATACGATTGTCTCAGCCATGGGCACTTGGTCAAGTTTAATACCTGGTATAAATTCCCTTCTTTGGAGCAAGACCAATCTAACTTGAAAAGTGGTTTGTTACAGTCATCACATCCATGCCGCTACTGTGCCAGTGAACAAAACTTGCTGTGGAATGATTTTTGTAGCTCACAGAGTTCACAGTTGGGTAAGACTGCTGATGACTTCTCTTCCCCAGCAGCCTACAGAGCACCTCCTGGCATTATAAAAGCTAGCCAGAGGGTTTTTATGTGTGGTTTCCACGTGTATCTTTTCATTTATTGTTCTAAAACTTCTACACAGTAGATAACATCACCCCAACTTAAATTAGGTTCAAATGACAAAAATCAGAAGGTTCAAAGATATAAAGTAGACTCAAATATTTCCTTCTTCCATTGTCACACTGGACACAAGGAAAACTGTACTATATACCATATCAAGGGACATTATTTTATGGGAAACCCCTAGTAATATGATATAAAGAACCTCAAAGCCTTCATTGCAGATTCTGCACAAATTCTACCTCTTCCAAATAAATAAATAAAAAAGATGAAAGAAAGAAGGCAGGGGTACATAATCTTCAAATATGAAGAGAATATGTATGTCTTTCACCATTTTTAGAAAGAAAAGCTCAAGAAAACAGACTTAGGTAACTAATAACATCCATTATTAAAGAACGTGAAATGCGGTCGGCATATGTAAAGCAAATGATGAAGGATGGAACCTGGAATATGACGGTGGTTAACCCAGAGAGAAAGAAGGACAAAGATCCTAGGGCTTCTCTGAGCCACACTGAAGAACAGAAATCTTGTTCTCTTGGCAATTGGCTTCAGTTTAATGATGGAGGTAAGGTTGAAAATGACATAATCAAAACTACATTAGAAAAAAAAAATCACCCAAGTGTTGCTAGAGTTTTCCGCCTTGCCCACAGTCAGGACAAATCCCTGTCACCCGCCAGTCCCACAGCCGCTCAGACCCAACCAAGTAAACACAGAGACTTATTTTGCTTACAAACTGCATGGCCATGGCAGGCTTCCTGCTAACTGTCCTTATCTTGCTAACTGTGCTTTTATCTTAAATTGATCCATTTCCATACATCTATACCTTGCCATGTGGCTGGTGGCTTACTGGCGTCTTCACATGCTGCTGGTCATGGCGGCGGCTGCAGCGTCTCTGGTCATGGCGGCGGCCATGGGCCTGTATCCTTATCCAAATGGGCCCAGAGCTTTATTCCAAAGGTCTATTTATAACAATGCCAAGGGGTGGAGCAAAAGACCTCCCCCTTGCTAGTTACAGTCACCTGATCCCCAGGCCTGTGGTCCAATCAACCTCTTATACAGTTCTGCTGGGTACAACTACTAGGAAACCTAGTGGGCTCCAACACCCAAGCAGCAATACAGAGGGAGAGGGGAGTGTCTATGGGACAAAACATAATGTGAGGTAAAGCACAGATATGAAAATATAAATTGAGTGGAAAGGGTGCCAGTCAAGAGATTAAAACTGACTCAATAATATGGAGTCAGGGGAAGAAGACATCAAACTAGGTGGATGATGTCGACACTCACAGGACTGAGAAGAAGCAGGATCAGTGAAATGGCTCAGTAAGTAAAGACACCTGACAACCTTAATTCAATCCCTAGAACCTGCATGACCACAGGAGAGAACCTACAAGTTGTCCTCTGACCTCCACATCTGCATCATGGTACACTAAATACATACATACATACATACACACACATATAAACAAATAAGTGTAATGAAAAATTTTAAGACTGAGAAGAGAGAAACTGTAAAGTAAATTGAATTTTAAGTAACTGTAAACATACCGGAGCACACACCAGTAAAAGGATACAAATATGGCCCCAGAGATCAAGAGAAAGTTGGTGCTGTTCTCTTTTTCTACTTGAGCATATCTATAATAAAATTAAACCTATAGCTTAAGCACAGCAAAAGACCAAAAATGATAACTAATGAATAATAAATGGTTGCTAGAACAATCATAACAATAAATAAATAAAATTAGGTGAATATCTCTTGAAACGGTAGAGGTAAATATTAATGTTTTTCACTGCAGTCAACTACAGGTAATTGAATTTGGATAAGGGGGGGCTTTTGTACCCTCAACAAATACTGTTTCAGTATTCCCTAGTTCATCCCACTAACACTAAAATCAGCTGAGCATATTAAAGCAAAGCTCTTCCTTTCCTCACTACACTGATGACACCAGCTGAAGGGAAGGAGGGTATTTCCAGGACCAACCAGTTCAACTGTTCAGACACCACCTGAGCCTCCTGTCACTGAATGTGACTCTGACAATAACTGCGCAGAGTGAGCACCAACCCCCTAGGACTAGGGACTCAGTCCCTTAAGACAAACATCCAGCTTCAGAAGTCACTTGCCAATGTGAGCCGTTCATTCTTCTGACCAGCCAGGTAAAGGTGGGGATTACACTATCCCTTCCTCATGTTCAATGATTTGCTAGATTGACTGCCAGAAGTTGAAGAAACATCCACTGACTTCTGCCAGTTTCTAAGAGACATTAGAAAAGATCTCAATTGAGCAGCCAGATCAAGGAGCATGCACATGAGTGAGCTTTGGAAGGCCCCAAAGCACAAGAGCTGCTGTTCCCACAGAGTTGAACTACACTACCTTGCATCACATACTTGCCTTTACCACCCCAGAAGATCTCTGAACACTGAAGTTCGGGGATTTTGATTGAAGCTTTAACCTGGAGGCACCGTAGATGAGTGGATGACTCTCTACCCATCTACTCTCCAAAGGTTCAAGTTTCTAGTACTGGTTTGGTCTTCCTGATGGCCAGGCTCCATCCTGAGGCTCTCCAGGATCCCTACAGAGTCACCTCAGAGTAACAATGTTCCCAGCACCAGGTTTAGGAACTCTTAGTAAGGACACTCATATCCATCACCATTACTTGGGAAATTACAAACATTTTAGAAAATTTATGTCAGGAATCAGAGATAAAAACCAAACACGTCTTTCTTCTTATAATACCTACAAATGAAAGTTCTGATTCAAAAGTAAATGAAAGAAATGTTGAGGCCAAGGAAGGAAGCACATGGTTTTAGAGAAGCAAATGTAAAAATTGTCATCATGGGATTTATGGTATAGAAAAGATGAGGGACTGTCATTTCCTTTCAAAGTTCAACTCAACAAATCCAATTTTAAAATAAATTATTCAATACCAAATACAAGGCAAAGTTCCTGAGTGATATTCAAAAGTGGATCAATTGTATCAGAATCATGTCAGTCATTTGTTGAAAGTGAACGAAAAGTCACCCCAAGTCCAGGTGATTTTACAAAAAAAAAAAAAAAAAAAAATCACAAAACTTTATACTTAGTCCCACATTGACCTCTCTTGCTCTCAAGAGTGGATAGATGGAACTGTGATACATGAGCACATAATTTCCACTCAAGCTGGTATCTGTGATGATAAAGACAGAGTCTGCTTTGGAAGCTAGAGAAAAATAACTGAGGCTGGCAAGATGAGGAATATATCAAAATCCGTTAAGTGACACCTCTGCTGGGTCTTAAAGTCTGCCAGCCATCAGCTGAGATAAGTGGGGTGAAGAAAAGGGTGGAAATATGATTGCTTCATGAAGTATAACCCCAGAAATCAGTTTTTGCATCCCCTAGGAGCTTGCTAAATGTGACAATTCTCAAGGCTCTCTCCAGACCTACTGAATCAGAATTCTCACTGCAATGCCAAGCAATCTGTGATTGCAAGCACTCTAGAGGACTCTGTAGGCACTCAAGTTAGATAACCTCTACTGTAGGCTAGCAGGAGGCAGCAGAGTGGAGCTGTTAGAGATGTACTGTGGAGCCAATCTGCCTGGTCCCAGTTCTAGGGTCCCCAACTTGAGAGCTGGGCAACCATAACTGTATTGGGCCGGAGTGCCTTCATTTCTAGAATGATAGCACTTAACACAACTGTATATGAGGTGCCTATAACAGAGCCAGGCACATAGTGAGTGGTGCAGAAGTGTGTACTTGTATTAGGGGAAAACTGTCAGGGCTGGTGCATGGGCAACTCTGTGGTCTGAGCATCAGGCCTGAGAGGTGCAGGCTGTGGCAAGTGTGCTAGATAGATCCCTAAGGGAAGATCGGGATATGTTGTATCCTACAAATTTCATTTCCGAAAAAGAAGGTGTGGTCTTACTGATTCTTCCTGCCAAGTGTAACTAAAATACCAGGATATTTTACAAACGAAGTTGAGGAAAGGCAGGACAAGAGCCTGAGAAATGATGGAGTAATGACAGAATGGTTTATCCTCCCACAAGCCAGACATAGAGCTAATGCAACCAGCAAGCTAGAAACACCATCAAGTGTAACAACAGCAGCAGAAAACTTCCACTGCCCCATGAACACCCAGACAGACAGACAAATGCTATTTCTAATCAGAGAAGCTTCTCTTTGCAAAAGACAGCAGTGAATGCAAAGCCTTGTGGCTGCTCTACTTGCTAAGAATAAGTGTTGGTTGAGTGTTCAGCCCTTTGCAGGACACTTACAGTACTCATTCTAAGGCCTGGGAAACATTGAAAAGAGAGGACTGAAATAGTATTATAGGATTAATCAGCCACTTCTTGATTGGATTTAAGGTCCAATTACTTAACACTGCTAAAATGGCCAAGAATCTGAGGCCAGATAGGTCGTGGGCCTAAGGGAAAACCTACTACTATTATTCTGCTAAATAAACATAGCAATAAAATAACCCTAATGACATATTGCTAGACCCAGCTATTGGTACCTAAACCAACCCTCATTAGAGAAGCTCCTTCTTGCAGTAGATGGGAATTAACAGAGTCCCACAACTAGAGGATATGCAGAGAATGAGAGACTTTGAGCAATCAGTCCTAAATGGGATGCTCACGTTTGAAAAAAGACAACACCTGGGAATTTCCACTTGGAAAAATGAATAGTACGCTTCCCTAGCTGAGCCACCTAAAGTTTCATGATTGTTTCAAGTGAGAAGACTTGAAAGTGTTCATACAAAAAGACAAAAGGAGTGATAGACGCAAGGACCCAAGGAATGACAGGGCAAAGGGTCCCTCGATTTTCCTGTGGCCTCCTGTGTCTCTGAATTGTAGGTGATGTACCCAGAAATCTAGAAATGCTAATGACCATTTCACAGGAGCCCAGAAAATTCAGCTCTGGCCAAAAGTTCAGGAGATGGACAGCCTTCAAGAGATTAACTGCTCTACCCAAATACCACAGATAATGTTTGTCCTCAACACACACACACACACACACACACACACACACACACACACACACACACACACACACACCTATAAAGGCCAGTAAGGAATTCTGTATCCCAACCTGGCCAGGCTACAGCCAAGTATTCCAAACCCCAAATACCAGGTAGGGCCAGAGAGACCAGCAGGGAGCTAGGACATTCACCTCCATGCAATAATGAGGAAGCCTTTCTCCTTATGGTCAGTGGAACCTATGTGGAAAGTCAGAACACCAGGCCATCCAGTGGTAATGAGAAATTCTGCAGCCTCAAGCATCATGGAGACTAAGTGGGAGGCTTGGCCAGCTCCCTCCTCCCACTCTACAACAGTTATAAATATCTGTGTTCTAATTCTTGCAGTCATAGTTATGGGGGAGGAGAGCGTGTTTTAGAAAGCAGTACAACACCTGAACTTTTCCTGTATTGTTTCTTAGCACTGCCTTTACATCTATAACTATCTCTAAATAAAGGATTTAGTCTCTTAAAAAATATTTTTTTTAAAGTGAAAGGACACCCAAACTGACTCATATGACAAAGGAGAGCTGGAGAATTTGGCAGAGCGACAGATTAGATCTGTTCCATCATCCACCTTTGTGACTACAACATAGACAAAAGGCACAATCACAGCAGCCCCTGAAACTCACCCAAGAGGAGCCTGCGGCAGGCTGGATGGAGACTGCCTGCTCTTGACAGGGCATCTTCTACGTAGCGTGAGCAGAATTCTTGTTGGGCCATCTTTATCATAAACTGCAGTAGGCACTGAGGGCGTCCTAATGGATTTGAGCTGTGTCGGTGGGAGATAAGCTTAAAGCCTTGTGGGAAGTCTTGAGGACAACAAGTAGGAGATTTTTAGATAATATCACTTATGGAGAATAAAAGATTTTGATTCAAGAGGCTTTTTATTCTGACAAATGTGCATGTGAACCCCCTCTGCTAAATCCAAGTGGCACTGGAAATCCTGGAGGGTAAAAACATGTCGGCACGACCAGTGACGAAGGAGCCTGCATGGATTTTGAAATGTAACTTGAAGTTGTTCCCTGTGTCACCAACCTCTTTCCACATGTGCCACACCAAGTTCAGCCCACCATTCACACCCTTGTGTTGCGGCTCTCCCAGGCAGTGGCAGCAGAGGTGTCTCCTCGGGGTGTTCACTCTGGGGACACTCTTGTGGAATCTGTTTCAGATCTTGCACCACATTCCTTCTACACTCTCTTTCCTCCCTCCACCCCCGATTCCTCCTCCTCAGCCCTGTCAGTCTTCCTCCAGGTCACCATTCTTTCAGCACCAGAGTCTAGAAAGGGGTGGCACCTCCCTGGCAGCTACCAATGACTCCAACCTCTTGGGCAGCATAGGTGTAGCAAGGCATCCATTAGAGGGACTTCCTGGCTACTTCTCCACAGATTTTGTAGATGTCACTTTGGCTTCCTGTCTCTTCTCTCATGGAAATATTCTGTTATTTCTTATTCTGACATTTCTCCTTCATAGAGTCAACATGCAGACAGCTTCTAATCCACCATTTTACCTGGACCATATCATTGAAGATCATCTAAGACAGTGGTTCTCAACCTGTGAGTCATGACCCACTTGGAGGTCACATATCAGATATGCTGTGTACCAGATATTTATATTACAATTCATAACAGTTGTGAAATTATGGTTATGAAGCATCAATGAAATAATTTTATGGTTGGGAACACCATAACATGAGGAACTGCATTGAAGAGTCACAGCATTAGGAAGGTTGAGAACCACTGACCTAAGATAATCTTTCTGTGTAGAGATCCTTCATAAATATGTACAAAGTCTCTTTTACTGTGAAAGCCAACATAGTCACAAGTTCTAGGACAAGGATGCGGTCATCATTGGGTCATTATTCAGCCTACTATGGGCTCTTACTACAACTTAATTAACAATTAATTACTTTGTCTTCGTATTGTATACATCATGTACCAGACTAAATTCCATGGGTGAAAGAATTATAAATTCATGTCATGTAAAATAACAATAACAATCTACAGTCATGGGGGTCATTAGATATTTAGCAAATGAATGTATAACAGAAAATGTAAAAATTCAGGAGCATGAGCAAAGATGTCATCTTCAAAAGGTATACATAAATATCCTGCCTATGCCAGAATTCACCAGAAAATAATAGGAAACAAGCCAGTTTTGTTCAAGATGACTTCCTTCCTCTGCTCTGGGGTGTATATCAACCCTGGAGTAAGACTCAACTGGTTGAGTTGGGTCCAGAGTTCACCTTAACATAAAGTGGCTGTACAAATATGATAATGTAATTGTCAGAACCACCACAGCCAATGGGCTAGAGTAAAGAGGTCTCCCAACAGAAATAAATAAAAATGGAATGGACGTACTGCTGCCAGATGAAAAGGATGCTGAATAGACAAGGTCGAACCAGTCTGTGCCCAGTGACATACTAACAGCTACTATTAATAAAAACTGTCACTTTAACCATCTCAAATCATCTATCCTTCCTCCTTTTCATGTGTATGTGTCTGTAATACTTAGATTTCTGAATTTAAATGAAGCCAGTTCTCTCTAACTTTTATCTTTGCTAATTTCCTCTCCCCTACAATTCATGTCTGATGTAGAAAACTAAACTACTGATCTAAAAGTATGATGACACTTCTTGGTATTCCTAGCTCTTAATTTTAAAATAAGATGAATTAGAATGTTGTATGCTGAAGGATGGAGAGAAGAGACTGACTGGTTAGATATTTGGAGCTCCGAGATCTACTGCTAATTCTCCAATTAGCTGAGGTAACTACACAAGGCATTAGCCAATACTCAGCTTTAAATTTCTTTCTGATAAATGAAGAAATTGATCTAAATGACTTCTAAAATTATCAACATCTCCAAGGTTCTGATAAGCAAATGTGGAAAATGTAACAAGAGAAAAATTGCCCATAATCAGGAAGAATCCATATATATACATACATGTATGCATATGTGTGTGTGTGTGTTTGTTTGTTTGTTTGTTTTTAGGAACCTTTATCATGTAATAATAACAATAACAATAATGCTATAGTTTATTTATTCTGTTCAGTCAACTCAGCCATTGTGCTATAAGGAAGTCTAAGCTGTGTGCTAGTGAGAATCAAATGGAAAAGCACTTGAAGATGAGATGGGGTGGGGCTAGAGAGGAAGGGAGGGGCAGAAGAAGGAGAGGGGAGCCGGGAGAACAAACAGAGCCATGAAGACAACTCCAGCCAACAAACTACATCTAGCCCCTTAATATCTAGCTTCTGGAAACTTTCAGCCAATTTGTCAGCAAATTCTGTATAACTGGATGAGAGATCCCAAAGTAAACCAGAGGAACTGGTCAACCTCCCCAAACTCATGACAAACCACAAATCCTCATTGTTCTACAGTACTTGGTTTGGAAGTAGTATATTACACAGAATTGTATACGTGAAGTTGAGGGAATGAACTCTTTCCCACCCCTTGAGGTGCCTTCAACAGTGGAAACAAAAATGTGAGTTACTTGATACAAGTTAGTTATCTGCAGGACATGATGATCTAGGCACAAACAGATGAGTAGAACAGGAAACTTACAGTTCTGCCAGGAACAAGGCAGTTGAGCCTGAAGTAAAATGTTACTAGTATTTGGTCTTACCTATGCATGCAAATTAGACAGACAGCAGTAAAAATGTGTGGTTGCACTTAGCTGTCTCTATCATCCAAACATACTGCCATGTGGTCACTAAATACTGCGGTAGGAATCCATCACAAATGTAGAACAGTTGCCTGTCCTAACCACAAACTCAACAGCCAGCCATCTTCACCTTCTATTCTATTAGGACCTTGGCATCTTCCATACCACGTGGCTGTAGGTGACAGATGGTAATCCCAGTCACCTGTTCTCGATGGGAAACTGCATGCCACAGGGTTTGTCTTACTAGGTTCATCTTCTAACTGCTCTCAATGCCTCGAGATCTGGGTCTAGATCGGCTCTTACCTACACTGTGAATGAGTTTCCCTGACCTGGACATTTGAGACCTGGACATTTGAGTGATTTGTTCAGTTCTATCTACCTGATCTTTATAAAGTTGAGTAAGAATGTTCAGGGCTCTGGTTCCAACCCTCCAGATTCTGAGTCCCTGTATAAGCCAACCCAATTGCTGATAAACATTCTGAGTATTCACTGAGTTCAACAGAGCTAAAAGGAAGCTTTAGATTTAGACCCACCATCAGGGTCTTCCAAACTAAAGGAATTCTGTTTTCTACATTTCCACTAAAATGATTGGGACCCACTTCATAATACTCTGTCTAGTAAATAGAAAGTTACACCCCACACATGCTATCCAATTCACAGTGAATCTGAAAACTCATAAAAATATACCTGATACCAAACTTATACTGCACAGAATAGATCACTTTTTGAGGATTTATGAGGCCCTTCGGGATCTTGCAGAGCATCTGGAGTATCATTGTGAATATAAGTTGTTCTGCTTGCAGAGCAGAAAAGTGACAATTAGCAGAGATGTTCAATTGACAGAAAGCAAGGCTCAGTGGAAGGGAAGGAAAAGTAATAGCAGAACAGAGAAATGAGCAGAAATCAGAAAATGGGGGAGGGGAGCAGCCATTTTTTAAAGATTTATTTATTTATTATGTATACAGAAGAGGGTGCCAGATCTCATTACAGATGGCTGTGAGCCACCATGTGGGTGCTGGGAATTGAACTCAGGATCTCTGGAAGAGCAGCCGGTGTTCTTAACCTCTGAACCATCTCTCCAGCCTGGGAGTAGCCATTTTTAACAAATGCAAACTTTGATCTGTCTCACTCTCCCATCAGCCCTGGTGCAAAGCTGTGATAGAAGAGTATTTGGTACTCCCCTGGAACACGGTGAGTCCTCACTGGAACCTCAGAAGTGGGATGGGGCTTCAGGAAGACTCTTACTTTCTTGGTCTGGAACAAACACTGGTTTATTTGGAAAATGTGAAATCTTTCTCATATCTTAAGAGGGGCCTAAAACCAGTAATTACTGAAAAAAGATTTGTATTTCAGTGTTAGAAATATAGAAGCCATTCCAAAAAGAAGTTAAGAGATCACAAAGTAGCTCACACTGAATTGTTAATGGCTCCCAAATGAGTTCTAGAATTATGTTTTAAAGAAATGTCCAAAACTGCAGTGAGGAATTCATCTTTCAACAGAATTATTTAAGACCTCTAATTTGTTGAGAAAGGAATTACTGGCTTAAGACTTTGCAAGGCCTCAGTAATTAAACTAACAAATTATAAGTGTATCTATCTGGATAAAAGCTATTCATCACCCAGGGGTGTGTGACTGCCATATCCCACATGCTCAGCATCTGCAGTTTTTCTCATCAGATACCTATTTGCTCTACTCCGTGGGAATAGTTTGCTAAGAGAAGAAGCCTTCAGTTACTTCTACGTTTTATATCTTGAATGACAGGTCACAGAGAAAGCTTCAGGTATCAGGGGATGGGGAGGAAGAGAGGAGGTCCGATCCATTTTAATGCCAGAAACTGCAGGAAATTAAATCTCCTAGGCAAGGCTCTGTGAGCCGCATAGGATATGAGAGGAAATAGTAAGTGTGGGTATAGACGAGGAAGGTCAAAGACTTATTTTTCTTGCTCACCTTCATGCAATTTATTGGGAAACTGGCATATCATTACTCAAAAAGATAGAAACGAGACAATTACAGTTTCTTTTACTTTACTAGCTGAGTCAAACTTTGCATTTCAGAGCATTCTGCATGCCAAGGGTGCAAGCATTTATGCTGCCAGGTTTACCCAAGGGTGGCAATAAAAAAGTGATTAAATCTGAGCGCGCTGTCTACACTCCCAGCTAATGATTTGCATATTACTTAGTGATGTCCACAGTGTCACCAGCCATCCCAACAGGTCTGCTTCCTAGTCCATCATCCTGATCACTCAGGACATCTTTTTTTTTTTTTTTTAAGGAATTCTTCAATCAGGCTTTCCACTTAATGTGTCCTTTAGGTTGACCTAAAGCAGGGGTTATCAAACTTCCTAATGCTGTGACCCTTTAATACAGTTCTTCATGTTGTAGTGACCCCAACCATAAAAAATGTTTTCATTGCTACTTTATAACTGTAATTTTGCTACTGCTATCAATTGTAATATAAATATCTGTGTTTTCCAATGGTCTTAGGTGGCCCCTGTGAAAGGGTCGTTCGATCCCCCAAGGGGTCGCAATCCACAAGTTGAGAACCACTGACCTAGAGTCTTGGACAGTTCTTTTTTAGATGAAAATTTTGGAGTCAGTTCTTTGACCTATCTTATGGTAGTCTGAGACCTGATGGTTTGGAAATAAGAATGCAGCAGTGGCCATCTTTGCCTACTGGGTCCCAGTTTAGGTAACCAAGCTTAACTCCAGGTACCTAAGTCTTCCAAATTAGCCTTCCCACTGTGATTATTGCCTGCCATTACCACCCCCGGCAGGGACACACACACACTCACCCACACACACAAACCACATACACATACTCATACACATACACAAACATACACACACATACATACATACACACACACACACACACACACACACACATACACACACCCCTCATATTTGTTAAGTGGTATCTGGGGCTACCTGTTGTCCCCCCAAGTTCACATGTCCAGCTATATTTGTAGACAGAATGTCATAGAGGTAAATGAGATTATTAGAGTAGGACCTAATCCTGATGTGTTTATAAGAAGAGATTAGTCACACATGCACACACACACACACACACACACACACACACACACACACACACACACACAGAGTCACGTGATGGCATTGGAGAAGAAAGCTATCTGCCAATCAAGGAGAGAGACATCAGAAGAAACCAACCTGTCCCATCTTAATCTTGGATTTCCAGCTTCCAGATTACAAAGGAAGATACTGCTTTGCTAAAGCCTAGTCTGCAGTGCTGTGTAAAGGACTTAGTTGGTTTGTCCCTCTTTGTACCTAGATGACCCTGCCTTCCCTAGAATACACTGATGAAAAATTTCACTCTTGGTTTCTGGCTCTGAAAGGAAGGCTAACCAAATCAAATGGCCTGGAAGGGACAGAAATACATAAAAAATTTTGCTGTGATCTAAGAACTAGTATTTCAGTGTGCAGGGACCCATCTAGATGCTGGTGGATCTAATAAGAGGCTCCATAAACTGAGAGCTGTCACCAAGATGGACTTCTGAGCTGATCTCATAAAACTAAACACTAAAGGATGAGAAAATGATGTCAGAGTAGAAGCTGACCCATGGTACAGTTAGTGGAGGATATCGGAGGAGACTGAAATCGCCATCATTTGTGGTGAGTATGTTGGATAGTGAGAGCCCTGACTCAGGCTGTAGATAGCCATAGAAAAGGGAATCGGACCCATGCAGCGAAAATTAAAAGTACTTTACACTGCTGGCCATCGTGAATAAACAGCAAAGAATGAAGCCAAGTTTGGCTATGTTTACAGAGAGACACTCACACATGAGTGTAGACGTGTGCCCCTTCCCTAAGGTTTGCTGAGTGGGAAGATACAAACCTGGAGCTTTGGGAAGCCTTTTCATATCCAGAAAGACATCTTCAGTTCCCAAAATGTTCAATATTCTACCAATACATTCCCCTCTCCTCCTCTACCTCCTCCCCCTCTCTCTTTTCCTCCCTCTCTCCCCACCTACCTCTCTCACTTCTCATACAACCTGCCTTAAGTTAGATTTCTCCTTCCCTTATCTAAAAGAATCCTCAACAATATAGGCATATTGGTGTATGTTGATTTAATAAGCTGTTTTTATATCAATGATGATATAAAGACACAGTTTTTACATTATAAGCTATAAAAAAATTTGGAGAGATAGATGATTGATAGATAGGTAGGTAGATGATAGATAGATAGGTAGATGATAGATAGATAGATAGATAGATAGATAGATAGATAGATAGATAGATAGATAGATGATAGAGTAGTAGGTAGTATATGCATAGAGAATTAAGAGAAAAGAAGAAAATCTCTCTATAAACTATAGTGTGTGAGATAGTGGGAGATTTTTAAGAGCCTAAGAAGGGGGGTTCTTTGAACAGGAATGGAGATAGGTGTGATCAAGAGTCCCAGTTTACTTTTAGAATACTTGTCTAGCCTGTGTAATACTCTGTTTTGGATCTACAACCCTGGAAAAACAAAACAAAGGCCCCTGAAAGTACCACAATATTTACAAATCATTCCCTACGCTGGAATCGAGGCCTAATGTTAAGGTAAACAGGAGACGCTGGAAAATCAAACCGAGCCAAGCCTTGGATTCTTCAAACACTGAATGCGAGTGTTTGAACAGCGTCACGCCACTAAGGCTTCCTGAAGAGGTTTGAGATGGGTGTGAGGTTAGAGAGGGAGGGTGCCCGGCGCAAGCCTCTGGCTCCGCCTTTAATCCCAGCACTCGGGAGGCAGAGCCAGGCGGATCTCTGTGAGTTCGAGGCCAGCCTGGGCTACCAAGTGAGTTCCAGGAAAGGCGCAAAGCTACACAGAGAAACCCTGTCAAAAAAAAAGAAAGAAAGAAAGAAAGAAAGAAAGAAAGAAAGAAAGAAAGAAAGAAAGAAAGAAAGAAAGAAAGAAAGAAAGAAAGAAAGAAAGAAAGAAAGAAAGAAAGAAAACATTTGTTGAAGGGTTACAGTAAGTTACGCTAAACTACAACAAAATATTTGCAGACAACAGTACACCTTCCAGAATGATCCACACAGTGCCCTTGATTTGCACACTTCATTAACACGCTTGTAAAGCAACGCTGTTGGGTTCCCTCAGCTTCTAGACTTAACTTAAGATTGAAGAGGAAAAGGGTGCCTCCAGTCTCTCCACGTACACTGTGCACCCGGCTTAGAATCCGGCTGCCCAAAGCCCAGTCCAGAGGACTTTATGATGGGCCAGTGGGAGGCACAGGCTGGGGGTGGAAATCAGCAACTGCTGCCTGTGCTCGCTTCAGCCCAGGACACACTCGAGCAGTGAATGAAGAACGGAAGGGACAGCTCTGCTCTGCTAGCCGTGTGAGTGAAGGGGAGGGAATTGCCCGCACTGCTCGCTGGAAGAGAAGATAACAAAGCTAGTGTGCTAAAGCCATAGATAACAGAACTGAAAATGGGGTGCAGCTCTGCCCCCCACCACCACTGCTGGAGAACCAAGGGAAAATAGGAACCACCACCGCAGCAGCAGGTCCCGGACACCTAAGAAGCTCTGTGGTAAATAAACTTCCTAAAGAGTTTACACAGTTCACAAATACCTACTGGGAGCTAGAGGAGAGGCACTCAAAGGCTCTAAGCTTAAAGAAAACAAAAGGAGATGGAAATGCCACACCATGACTTGTTCAGCGTACTTTGTATTGAAATGCCATGCTATAGCTCATAATGTGTACAATTATTACATCTGGTTTTTTTTTTTTTAAGGACAATTGAAAAGCCAAGGAAGCCTGGGTATTGGGGAGGAGTGCTGGTTTCGTATTTTAGTTTCTATCTCTGAATGTCCTCCAACTCATGACTAAGTTCCAAAGAGGACACAGCAAGACACAGCCACAATCTTAACAACAGGACAGTGTAGGAGCTGAAAGGGCTGACCTGGTCAAGCCTGTAAGATGGCAGGTGCCCGTGTGTTACTCTGGGCAGGTCATTTAACCATGAGCCTCTATTTTGAGTGGCTCTTCTGCATGCCTTGTCAGATTGCTGTGCAGATCAAATGTAGGAATGCAGAAAGTTTGTGGGCAAATGCCTGGCATGTAGTGATACATCTTATACGTTCTTATAACTTATGATATTGGTTATTAATATGGCTTCTTGGCTTTTGTAGCCTGGTGACAAAAATGTGGTATAAAAGATCCTCTTAGAAGTCTCCAGCAGACAGCTCAGTTTCTGGCCTAGCCAGTACCTCTTTCTCGCTAGTGGAGCATTCTTTCCAATGGGAAACCCATTCTGGGTGGCTAGGTAAGACCTGATCAACCACCTCCAGAGGTGGATAACCAGATATGGCCAATCATTGCTTCTCATTCCTTAGTTACAGGGATGCGTCCCTAGTAAATGCCAACCAAATCCTTTGTGAGGGTTAACCTAGGAATTCTGGAAGGAACGATATTCTTCTTTCTCCAGGCTGGGAACTGAAATTACAATATGAGCCTGTAGAAGCTCCAAAAGAAAGGCTTTATGAGAAAGAAGGGGAAAACAGGCAAGAGCAGAAGAGCCATGCCCCAGCTGGACCGCATGATAGGTGCTTCCCATAAAGTAAGACAATAACCTCCCTGTTGCAATGGAAGCAGACAGCGTTGATTCCTATCTTTTACTCACAGGAGTCTTTCTAATTCAGCGCAATGATGGTTGAGTTGGAACTGGCCTGGCAGCCTGAGCACCAAGGCAGACCCACTCTGTCTGGAACAAAGTCACACATCACTAGAAGGTTAAGGAAGAATGCTGTAACCCAGCCCCACTCTGGCGGACTCTACAGTACAGACCAGCACAGCAAACAGGAGCAGAAAGGAGAAACAGAAAAATCCAGCTGTTATTTGAAAGGACAGAATTGAAAGTATACCTGGGTTTTCATGTTTTTTCTCTAAAACACATCTAACTTTACCCATTCTTATGTTTTTCTACTTTAGAAGAAGCAGTTTGATCTGAGCTTGGTCCAGGATTTGGTGTTAACTAAAGAGGGTGAAAGTGTCTTTCCTCCCTCCATCTCCAAGCCATGTAAAGGCTGGAAGGTGCCAAAGCCTGGTCTTTCATACCCTGGAAGCAGAGGAGATGAGCTTTGTTGCTAAAATTCAGAGCTCCGCTATGGGACCATTGTCTTCTATACACCCCATCAAGAGCTGTATGAAAAACACAATGGATCTGCAGGTTGGAAGAATAAAGAATCTGGGCTGGAGTCAACCAAAGTAGGAAGTTGCCAAACAAAGGAGATCCTATGTCAAAATCTAGAGTCTTTGCCCTTGTCCGATAATAGAGATTTTCCCTGGGAAGCCAGGATAGCAGAATGGAAGAGAAACCCTGGGGAAGACACTAGATAAAAACCATAACGCCCTGATGCTGGCCACTGACAAAAGGGATGTTCTCCGGTCTCTTGCCCTTGGAAAAGTGGAGCATCCCTTCCAGCCTCCAGGAACCCATCAGCAGTCCCCATCCACTATGGGATGCAGCTGAGCTCTGCCCTGCCTTGAGTCTTCTGAGGCCAGTAACACAACAAGGGTGATGATCCTTCCCACCATGTCTTCGCCCAAGGACACAACTTACATACCTTTCAGGGGGAAAAAAAACAATGTTATAGAAAGGAGTCCCCATACCAATCTTTGGGCCATGCTAGAGACATCAAGCTGTGCATAACAGGGACATTAGAGTGGGCAGATAATCATCAGATGATTACTGCTAAGCAAAAATCACTTAAAGGACACCCAGGGGGAAATCAGCACCCCACAGCTTTGGGCACTCTTGCTGTAGTTTATTTCCCAAAGCCATATGTTCCAAACTTCTGTAACTGTAAATCCACTCAACAAAGAATTGAAATAATCAGCCACTAATGATATGTATTTGCCTAATCATGAATTATGTACCTGAGTCATCATTCTAACAATATTATCTATGTTATAAAATACATAAAAACAGATCTTAAATGACAGAGGCATAGCTTGGTGGTAGGGTATTTGCCTTGCATGTATAAAACTCTGACTTGAATCCTTAGTATTCTTTTAAAAAAAAACATATTTTTAAGGATGTAATAAAGAAGTAAATAATATATCTACTAATTACTATGTATTGCCTTGTTTATACATTCAGGGTAAGATTTAACATTTGTAACCAGGAATATGAACTCATATTTAAAATAAATGTCTTTATTTCAATGTCATGGCCAGCCTCTTGCTAGGTAATTATCTCACACTGTGTTTGTCTCAAGAGGCACTTGACAGGGAACTTGCACAGGAGCAGAAATGAGGTCCCCACTTGCCTGTGTGGTTTCCTGCCTGTGCTGAGTGCCATCTTCAATCCCAAGCTGGATCTCAGAACTCTTGAAGCCATTTGCCCATTTGGTGCATGTTGCAGTGAGATGGAACCGTATTCATGTAAGCTGCAAATCCACCTAATCAGGCAAATGTTCAGAAAACAGCACACTGGAAACCAGCAGAGCCGGGGGGCGGAGGGGGGGGGCGCTGCTCTTAGACACTAGGAAGCCTCTTTTCATGACTCAGGGGGATTAAGTCCTGTGTGACAAATTGACCATGATATCGACTGTGGGGGGCACAAATGTACCTCCCTCCAGATAAACTCCAGTGAATGTTTTATTCACTTTTAGGTCACAAATAAATAAAAGAGAAATTTCACTATCTTCTGCCCTCTGATAGCTCGTTTGGCATGACTCTACCCCTTCTAGAGGCCCTGCTACAGACAGCACTGACCCTCACTCTGGCAGCAGCTGGGTTCCTGGCCCTTCTTCCCCTCCCACCTCCTGACAGCTAGAGAATCCGAGCTCCAGGTATCAGTCTTTCCACGACCTGTACGACAGAGTCCATCCAGGCTGTTCAGAGTGACGCGGAGACCTTTGCACCCACTCTTGCACCCTCCCAGCTTCATGCCTTTCTCTTTCTCTAGAAAAATCCTTGCCCCTTCCCACCTCCTTCCCCACATGCAAGCGCTGCTCCACCCGGCCAGAGTCTTCCATGTCTTCACAGCTCTCTGTTCTCTGCTGGGGCTGTCTTAGTTCCACATGGCCTGAATCTACCAGTCTTCCTCCTAACCCTCAATCAAATCCTCCCACTCTGGAGCCCATGGAATCACCTGCACCAACTCCAGAAAAAATAGCAGTCACAACTTCTTTCGCCAGTTAATTATTCCAACACTCACCTTTCCCTTGAGTGACATTTCAACACAACCTGGAAGTATCTTCCAATAAATCAAATGGGCTTAACTCACTCTGGAAGCGTCAACCCGCTGCCTAGGCAAGCACAGAGATATAGAGTCAGATTTTTCCCTCCTGTTGTTAGATCTCCTGGCTTTGTTCTGCTGTCTGAAACCTTGAACATTCACCAATGACTACTCATTCCACAGCCCCATTGAAACATTCACACTCTGCTGAGATGCTCACATCTGTCCAAGAGGCTCCATGGGTACCACACTTGGATGCCCAGTTCCCTTCCTTATGTCAACACACAGTTTAATTCCTCAAAGGCTGGTGGGTCTCAAGAGACTTCCAAGTTGAGTCACACCCTAGCTTAAACCAGATAACCATCAAAAATGCTTGGGTGAAACCTAGTCAACAGGATAGTGGCTCCATTTTAGAGGGTAGTTAGCTATTCTTGCTAGTACTACTACTTCCCTGACCACCACGGATTCTTCAATAACAACTCTCTGATGGAGGCTCTTGAGTCTATCAGCCTAGGCTTCCAAACAAAATACACAAGGTGGTCAGCTTAACAATAGGAATGTGTTTCCTCCCAGTTCTGGAGGCAAGGAATTCAAGATTGTGATGCAGGTGCATTCATTTTCTAGGGGCCTCTCTCCCTGTCTATGGACAGTTACCTTCTTGCCATGTATACACATGGCCTTTTCTCTGTGCACGTAGAGAGCAGTCTCTGGTATCTCATCCTCTCAGAAGAGCAGTCCTATCAGATTAGGGTTCTGCCCTGTTGATGTCACTGAACTCGAACTACTTTCCCCAAAGTTCCAGGTCTACATATGCACATTCTGAGGATTAAGATTTCAATCTATGAAGGGGGACAATTCAACCCTGGCCATCATCAATCACTTCATCAAGTTCCACTTAGACTGAGAGCAAATTCAGCTCCCTAGATTGAAGTCAAAGGGGGATTCATCTTTCAGAGGTCAAGTGTGTAAGCTTCCCCGAACACCCTTACCTGCATGAGGAATCAGATGCTCCATTTTCCATTTGGCCATAGCATTTATGTCATGGTGTGGGCTTCACTGTGTCCCACAAAAGTTTGTGTGGTCAACTCCCGACCCAAGGACATCAAAGTGCAAATGGTTTTTTGGAAATGAGGTTTTGGTGAAGATAATCAAGTTATAGCAAGACCATATGAGTGGGTCTTAGTCCAACACAGCTAGCATCCCCAGAGAAGGAAGTAACATGAACACAGATGTTTACAGGGGAAAATCAAGATGGTGGCCCTGGGAGAAGATAGTCATCTGTAAGCAAAATGACACCAGCCTGGCAATAACTTGATTTCAAATTTCAAGCTTCCAAAGCTATAAACGGGGAATGCTCCACTGTTTAGGCCATCTAAACCAGGTCACATACTTAATGCAACCTTAGAGAAACAGATCAATTCTATTAATAAGTGTACTCTGTAATGGGTTCTGCTCTGTGTTAGACTGCCACATAGACTATTCTAAGTGTCCCTGGCATCTGTTGATGAAGCAGGGCACAAAGCAAGGGATGGGCAGAGGGAAGGAGAAATGATGGAGCTCTTCCTCATTCCTGGAATGTGTCATCTTTTAAGTCTGTCTTCTGAGTTCTTAAAGTTGCACTCAACTCTGGCTAAAAGGGAACTCTTGGAAATTTCTATCATCATGTTTCCTCTTACTTCTAGTGATGCTTTAGATAAGGTGAGCAGAGCTTGCCAAGGGCTTGTTCACAGAACCATGGCAGAAAGTACAGAGGGCCAGACACAGCCTAGGTCTAGCACCAGTGTCCTTCAGAAACACAGCACAACCTAATAATCCTGACAGCCACAATAGAGTCATTGAAGAAGAAATAGATGAAATTAATTTTAATAATGCACATTTTATTTTTAAGTTCCAATATATTAAAATCTTAGGTATTTCATACTGTTTAGCACACTGTCTTCAAAATCAAATGTATATAAATTAGTTCTGACTGGCCTCAGTTTAACTGTTCACTAGTGACATGTCACTAGTGGCTACTGTACTGAACAGCACCAGTGTTGGTGGTTCATGATTTTGGAATTAGAAGGACAGAGGTTTGTGTCTTGACCCATCAAGACACAGAGGTTGTTTAACCTTTTGCTTCCATCCTGCATCTCTCAAATACTGGCAATGCTACCATCTCCCAAGACTAACACGAAGGTCCAATGAAATTTTCCAGGCCAAGTGTCTGGCACTTTGGCAGCATAATCACCAGGTGCCAAGCCCTGTGTCACGTGACTTACACAGTAAACACTCAGTAAATTGTAGCATATGTTTTTAACAACCAGAGCTGAAGCACTTTCTGCCAGGTAAATAACATCCTTCTAGGTCATTTTTTTTTTTCAAACTATAAAAGGAGAAAACAAATGGATCTCCCCCTAAAAATAAAAATAACCTTCTGACCAATTTGCATGATGCCCCAGAAGAGTCATGTCACTTTGGAACTGTTTGGTTTATAACAGTAGACCACAACAATAAAGACAAAAGACAATGGCCTTCTCTCCTTCGCATGTACTTTCTGATTATTGACTTCAGTACTCCCCTTGGCAGAGAAATTGTTCTGAGCACCCAAATTCTCAAGCCGCCCTGGGTCCTATGCTGCCTTTTATTTTTTTTAAGAGGGAGAAGATTCTCTAAATCCATTCAGCCACTATTTCTGAATTATGAGTTCATAAAAAGAGATACACCTTTCTGTGAGATCTCATAATTCACCCTCATATAACACAGGCCATAAATGAGAGCGGATGGCTCCCTGTTAAAATATGTGCAATAGACATATCACTTTATCTACTATATACTTCCATTTTGGCATGCAATGAGCTCTCCTACACCTGCTGACAATAAATTACATAACCTTAGCCATATCAGAACATTAAATAACAAGGCACAAATCCTTGTCACTCTATTTGATGTCTTATAACTGTTTTCAGTCCAGGATCTCAAAGCCCTTAACAAACACAAGTTGATTAGCTCAATATTTATATGTAATTCTAATACATTGTTAGAAACCATATGTGATGCTTAATTCTGAGCAACAACTTGATAAATTCTAGAATTCCAAAGAAATGAGCCTCTGGGCATGTCTATGAGAGATTATCTAAACTAGGTTAACTGAGCAGGGAATGCCCATCCTAAGTGTGGGCAGCAATCACAAACAATAAAGATTCAATGGGCTGAGATCATAGACAGCATAAAATGAGGCTGCTGGAGTAGCCTTTTCCTGCTTCCTGACGACAGAAGTAATAGGATGAGCTACTCATGCTTCTGCTATCATGGCCCTTGAACCACGGGCCAAAATTAGTCCTTCTCCCTTAGGAGTATTTTATCACAGACATGGGAAAAGTAGCTAATACGCTACAGCACAGATATCAGGTCATTGGTCCTGTGCAGTCATTTCCTTCAAGATTCAGAGCATGGGACACAGTGACTTTCAACAGGAAGTGACCAGGTTTCTCTGGGGACACTTCATCTATAGATATTGATTGACACAAGTAGAGAAGAGAGAGCATCAGTGCTGGCCCCTTCTGGGTATGGACCAGGGCTGCTGGTGAACATTCTCCAGTGACCAGGATAGCACTCTTAGTGAAGAATTATATGGTACAAAAGGCCAACAGAGCCCAATATCAAGAAACCCTAATCCAAAGAAAAATGTCCCTCCTCCAGGGAGAGTTGTTTTCCACTTTGCTGAAGGTCTTTTTCCAGTGTATGAACAAGGTAAGGAAAAGTGAATTCCCACCTCAGTTCCCACTGAGAAGAAACCTAACCAGATCAAAGTGTCAATTCATTAACTATGAAGTAATGATTTTAAAAAAAAAACTGACATATACAGATAGCAGGTCCCTGGATAAAACGATCCCATAATCAGCAAGTAAAGGAGGGGACACTTCTCTTTCTCCCACCTTTTACCAGCACCCAAAAAAAAAAAGAAAAAAATAAATAAGTGACTCATCGGCTTCACCTAGGAAATAACTTTCACCCCACTTACGTGTGGCATCCCTGATAACAGTCAGGTATCTCAAAATGTGTGTCACTGCTGTGTGAAAATGAGTCACGGGAGCTGAGTGGGGCTGATGTGGGACAAGCCAAGCCCTTGCCAAAGTCTTGACCACCGGAAAGGCCTCTAGCTTACACAGTGGGGAGCATTGATATGGATGTGGATGTCTGAGTGTATGTGTGAGTCTCTGATTTCTTCCTGTGCAATATATTTGCTCAACATCCTGCTAGAGGATGTGAAGGTTTCTTTCTCATGTAGTTGCAAATCATTCTCCTCCCACACACTTTTCAACATTCCTCTCTGACTACATGGGGAAATGCATGATTTGCTTTGGAGGTAGACTGTAAAGAAAAAAGACAGTAGCAGGAGACCTCAGCTATTTGGAAAATGAAAATCTTACTGAAATAAAAAACAGAGTACATGTCAGGTTCGGTGGTACACAACTCTAATCGCAGGACTTGGGAGGCAGAGAAAGGTGGATCTCTATGAATCTGAGGCTGGCATGATCTACAAAGTGAGTTCCAGGACAGCCAGGGCTGTTACACAGAGAAACTATGTCTAAAAAAAAAAAAACAAAAAACAAAAAAAAAGAATACATGACTTCGTTAGCTACTCAAGAAATATCTATCTTGAACTTAATGTTGGCCAATGAATATGAATAGAAAGTACTTGGCAGAAAATAATGGATGGTTACTTTGAGCATGGGGGAATTACCCTATCAAATATACATACACAGAATTAGAAGGCCGGATCCACATATGAAAAAGAGCATATGCTGTCTGTCTTTCTGATCCAAAGTTTTATCACTTAATTTATTTTCCAGCTCTATCCATTTTCCTGAAAATTTTATAATTTCATTTTTCTTTAGAGCTGAATAAAATTATACCGTATGAAAATAAATTTAAATGTTTACAATAGAATAATATACAGTTTTTATTCATAAGGAATTAAATCAAGCTAAGTATAACTCAAAACCAATATGGAGAAAAAAAGGAAAAAGTGAGTATATAAGACTTCATCTAAATTAAAAGCTTTGAGATCCAGTAATTCCACTAACATGTATATATCCAAAAGAAATGAAATCAGTTTGTCAGATATCTGTATGTTCATATTTAGTGCAGTGCAATTCACAAAATCCAAGATTAAATCTAAATTTAGAATAAAATGTCCACCAATGAATGGAGATAGACTAGATAGATGATAGATAGATAGATAGATAGATAGATAGATAGATAGATAGATAGATAGATAGATAGATAGATAGATAGGCAGACAGACAGACAGGGTGCTGGCTAGTTTCATGTCAAATTGGCACATGCTAGAAAGTCAATTGAGGAGGGACCCTCAGTGAAGAAAATACCTCTGTAAGATCAGGCTGCAGGCAAGCCTGAAGGGCATTTTCAGAAAAATGAAAATCAGAAATATAATGGCATACCATTTCAAATGCACTATAATGGCTCTAATAAAAAGTCAGGTAGCGAATACTGGCTGAATGTTGAAAAATTGAACCCCTGTACACTACACTGTTGGTAGGAATAGCAAATGGCAACTCCTTCTGATAAACAAAGCAGCCAAGAGACCTAGCAATCCCACTCCTATATGTGTTCTAAAGAGTAATAAAAACACATATTTATACAAAAATTTTAACTGTGTGGCCCTAGAAACATTAATCACCACACCAAAACACAGGCACTACCATCTATCAACTGATAGAGTGGTAAACACAGTAAAGTGCCATCCAAACATAAAAAGGAATGAATTATTAATCTACGATACAAGATGAGTCCTAAAAACATTGGGACAAGTGAAAACAATTACAAAAGACAACATAGCATATGATTCTCTCCATATGTAAAGCTCTAAATGGGCAAATCTGTATCGACACAATGAATGGTTGCTCAGAGCAAGGGGAAAATGGAACAGGAATGGCAGTCAGAACAAAACATCCTTAGAGAGTAATTATCTGTTCTAAGGTTGATTGTAAATATGTAAGAACCACTGAGTCAACTGAAAAATGTGATGTGTAATACATCTCAAAACAGAGAGAGAAAAAATTTAGCTAAATACAAGGTGGTTAATTTCTGGATTGGATCCCAAAACAGAAAAGGAAGATTACTGGGAAAAATAGCACAACATAAATAAAACCTGAAAATTACTTAGTAGTAATAGTAGTTGGCTTCTTGGTTTTGACAAATATGCACAATAAAGTAAGTTAGTAACAATTAAATGAAATCAGCTAAATGTTAAATCATTTCAAAATAAACATTTTAATGCTAAGTAAAAGAACATAGTGATAATTTCATCATAATAATATTCAAGTGATGCTTATAAACACAGAGAATATCTGACACATGTAAGCAATAGGGTATGAAAATATTCATGAGTACAAGTTCATCTTGCTTCTTTCTGCATTTCCTTGGGACTCCTGGGCTTCTCCTTTTTTCCCACACTCTCTTTTTGTCTGTAAGTCCTGCCTAACCTCTACCTGTCCGACTGTTGGCCAGCCAGCTCTTTTATTACCTAATGAGTGCAATGCATATTTACAGTGTACATAAATTGTTCCACAGCAAGGAAGAGCATGGAATTTGCCATAGTAGACCACTTAGCTGTGTGGTTAGGCTCCTCACCACTTAAACTTCTATTATCTTGGCCAGGACAGCAAACCTCGTTACCTTTGGGCATTCATAGTGATCAAATGGAGATGATCATAGTGTCTCTCTCACAGTGGAGTTCAAACAAGGTGATCCACATAGACATAGTAATATGCCTTCCTGAGGATATCTGGCAACATCTGGAGATATTTGGGGGTCACCACACTTTGAAGAACAGGACTGTTTCTCAAATCTAGCAAGCAGAGGCTAAGGATGCTGCTGAACATTTTACAGCCCCCACAAGAAAGAATTACCCCCATTGTTCATCACTCTAGGGTTGAGAAGCCCTAACATGAAACCTTTATATAACACCTGATGTTGAGACAGCACTGTGAGGTTGGCTGTAATGTTACTGCTATCACTAAGGTCATAATGTAAGACCAGGAGAGACCAGACTACACCGCACCTAGATTGATCTCCTGCCTTCTTAATAAGTATTTAAGAAGGCCCAACACAGTTTGTACAGCAACTGAATGGCTCGAGTGCTTTTAGAATAGACAAGATGTTGTCTCTCCTTTGCTTCTGGCTCTGAGCAGCTAGCTTTTCTCTTCCTCTCCGTGGCCATTTCTTATTTCTACTATGTAGCTGTGTTAATTAACCTTGGAATGGTTTCAGGCACCCGTGATAGAAAAGGGTGTACACCTTCAAAGATAAAGCTATACCCTTATCAAGTCTCCCAGCACAGCCCAGGAAAACAGCCTTCACAAGAAGCCGCTCGGGGCAAATGCAGCAAATTATCCATTCTTAACCTTGGGCTCCTTTCAAAAGAAACATGTGGAAAGGAAAGAAAGGCAGAGACAAAACCAACAGAAGCCAGGTAAATTCTGTACCCACTTGCAGGGCCAGCACACAAGTCTGTCCTCTTTCACACCCTGTATGTAAACTGCTGAGCAGGTGCACAGTAGGACTACCAAGCACCACATTTAAATAATATGCAGGTCGGGGTTCAGAATCAAATGGCTCTATTATTTTTACAAAGAGAAGTCCTTCTATATAAAGCAACGAGTCTTCCAAACAAAGCTGCCTTTACAAACACCTTTATAAACCAAAAGATGACAAGCCAGGTAGGGTGGCACATACCTACAATCCTATAGTGGTAATCCAGAACTCAGGTAGCTAAGACCAGAGACCCGAGTTCAAGGGCAGCCGGAGCTATATACCCACATAGAGAAAGTTTTACATAATAAAAATGAAAAGCTTCATAATCCCAAGAGAAAATTTTCATTTCTTGCTCCCTATCTTCTCTTGAAGACCACAACAAAAGCCTGCCCATGGGGCTTGAGCCTATGAATTTTGATTAAGTAATTTTCCACTAAGTTAGAAACATTCATAAAATATGCATTTTTTAAAACAAGCTGCAGGATCACCTTCATGTCAGGAATCTTTGGATTCTGTGACACACATTGCCACTCTCTGTATGTCTCCCTTCTCATTTCTAGAGCTAGGAGCTGAGAAAGGATCCCCAAAGAAAGGCCAAGTCAACGTGACTCTTATGGACCAGGAGAACAGAATTTCCAAAGAGCATGCACAGGGTAGAGAAACCCCACAATTCTACTCATGAATGAGAAAACTAGAGAAGGCCAGAGTGGAGGATCTGAATGGAGCTGAGGCCAAGTCTCCGGTAGGAACTGTTTCTCTCCCACTACAAGTTTTCCTGTGCACTTTCCCACTCTCTGAAGTGAAGGCAAGCTGGTGACCCTGGGATGTTTATTAGGGTTCATCAAGGATGCTGGGAAAGGGAGAGTCAGTTTTCTTCAGCGATGTGATTCCTGAAAGACTACCCAGATCGGGGACAGGAGATGGCCCTACACCCATGCACACACTGGCAACACAAAGGGGACTCAGTAGGTTGTGTGGTGACTTGAAAGAAAATGGCCCCCAAAGAGAGTGGCAATATTAAGAGGTGTGACCTTGTTGGAGGAAGTGTGTCACTGTGGGGGGAGGGGTGGGCTTTGAGGTCTCTTTTGCTCAAACTTTCCCTCATTGTTTCACTGAGACCATTTCCTGCTGCCTTATGATCAAGATGTAGCCAGCACCCTGGCATGCTCTCAGCTCCTGCTCCAGCACCATGTCTGCCTGCAGGTCGCCATGCCCCCTGCCACGATGATCATGAACTGAAGCTCTGAAACTGTAAATGAGACACCTCAATTAAATGTTTTCCTTTATAAGCGTTGCCATGGCCATGGTGTCCCTTTACAGCAATAGCAACCCAACTAAGACAGCTTTTAAAAAGGACACATGAAATTGGGAGGAAGAGGTGGAGTGGTAGGGAAGGACTGGAAAGAAGGAATGGAGATTTGATCCAAACACATTATATGCATGTATTAAATTCTCAAAGAGTAAAAAAAAAAAAAAAAAAAGATTGCCATCAAATCAAGCAGGTAAATCATCAGTAGGTTTCTCCTTAATTCTGGAGTAAGATTAGAATAGACTCTTGATGCTTGCATTCCTCCCTCTACTGACTCATGAATATTCTTAGATATATCTGATGTCCCCAGATCTCCTGTCTGCTGTACCCTCTGATCTCTCCCTCCTGGCTTCCTTCTTCCATGAAGCCTCTGTAACTCCTACTACATCAGCCAAGACCACCGAGCACTGCCTCTTTCCAATACTCAGGAGGTTATACTAACAGGTTATACTGTCATCTCATGATGTTTGACTCGGCAGCTAGCATATGATGACCAGTATTGTTCTCTGATTCGTCTTCCCACAAATCTCCAGGTCAAGGTTTGCTTCTTAAATTCTCTTCTGAATCCTTGGAGTACAATGCTACCTAAAACTCTTTAAGCATACTGAATAAATTGGATGAAACTGGTTATGCACAGGCCCCGTGACCTAGCTTTGTCCCTTATTATGCACTTAGATTGACACATGTCGACATAAATGTGTGGGGATGCAGACACCTTTGAATGCCATTAACTGGCAGTCAGTTCTCTTCACAATCCCAGGAACTATCACAGGGCCATATAGAGAACTCCCTCCATGAAATTCCCTCTTGACAATGAGAAGATGATTGTTTTGTGAGTTAAAGGAGAGCAGATAGACACAAGGGAGGGACAGAGGGCATTCGTACAAGATTCGCCCCTTTTTGTGTCTTTCTTAAGCTCCAACCTGCTGAGTATTTTCTTTGTTTACAGAATAATAATAATAATAATAATAATAATAATAATAATAATAATATATGTCAATATACCCATCCCCAGAGCCTAGAAACAGGCCATAGTATATGCAAAGACAAGTTAAAATTGCAGGTTTAAATTAAGTTTGGTTTTCCTTTTTTTTTTCTTACTTTTTTTTATTTTACTTTATTTTTTTATTAAGAGATTTTCTATTCATTTTACATACCAACCATAGATCCCCTGTCCTCCCTCCTCCCAACCCCCAGCCCTCCCCCCAACCCTCCCCTCATTCCCACCTCCTCCAAGGCAAGGTCTCCCATGGGGAGTCAGCAGAGCCTGGTACACTCAGTTGAGGCAGGTCCAAGCCCCTCCTCCCTGCACCAAGGCTGTGCAAAGTGTCCCACCATAGGCACTAGGCTCCAAACAGCCGGCTCATGTACTAGGGATGGGTCCCATTCCCACTGCCTGGGGGCCCCCTAAACAGTTCAAGCTAAACAACTGTTTCACTTATCCAGAGGGTCTAGTCCAGTACCATGGGGGCTCCTCAGCTATTGGTCCACAGTTCATGTGTCTCCACTAGTTTGGCTAGTTGTCTATGTACATTTTCCAATCTTGGTCTCGATATCTCTTGCTCATCTCTTCCTCTCTCTCTTGTCGATTGGACTCCTGGAGCTCCGCCTGGGACCCGGCTGTGAATCTCTGCATCTGCTTCCATCAGTCACTGGATGAGAGCTCTATGATGGCAGTTAGGGTGTTCAGCTATCCGATCACCAGAGTAGGTCAGCTCAGGCACCCTCTCGACTATTGCCAGTAGTTTATGGTGGAATCATCTTTGTGGATTCCTGAAAGGACAAATATAATATGTACTCACTCATGAGTGGATACTAGATTTAAAGCAAAGGATAACCAGACTGCAACCCACAGCTCCAGGGAGGCTACCTAGTAAGGAGGACCCTAGGAAAGATGCAAAGATCACCCAGTGATGGAGAAGTAGATGAGGTCTACATGAGCAAACTGGGGTTGAGGGGGTTAATGGAGGGCAAGGGACAGGGAATGGGAGCTTAGAGGAGTGGGAGGTTCAAGCTGGAACGAGAACAGAGTTGGAGAACAAGGAAAGAGATACCACGATAAGTTTGGTTTTCAATGGACTTACAATGAGCATGCCTTAGATGTAGGTTGGGGGTAGAGTGTTTGTCGTGCATGTGTTAGGCCCTGGCTCAGTCTCTAGCACTAAGGAAACAATGTCAATAATAATATAAAGTAAGGAGATTGCCCTAGCTATCCAGGTAAGCCTGATGTACTCTCCGTGGATCTTTAAAATAAGATAGGCAGAAGAGGAGACAAGTCAGGAAGGGTTCTGAAGATGCTATGGGATTGATACTGAAAATGCAGGAAGGGGCCACAAGCCAAAGAATTCATGTAGCCTTGAGAAGCCAGAAAGATCACCAAAGGTAGGTTTTCCCCCAGAGCACTGTCTCAACTTGTGGGTCACAAACCCTTTGGTGACCAAAGGACCCTTTCGCAGGAGTTGCCAAAGGGCACTGGAAAACACAGATACTTACAGTTGATAACAGTAGCAAAATTACAGTTATGAAGTAGCAACGAAAATAATTTTATGGTTAGGGGTCACCACAACAAGAGGAACTGTATCAAAGGGTCACAGCATTAGGAATTAACTCAAACACAAATAACTGGTCACACCTGTGAGGGATTTTTCTTAATTAAATCATTTGAAGTGGGAAGACGCACTTCTAATTCAGACCTTGAAGGTGGAAGATACACTTTTTCATCCGAACCTTTTGAGGTGGGAAGATCCTCCATTAATCTGGGCCACGCCTTCTGCTGCAGCTTATATAAAGGACACGGAAGAAGGAGGATTGCTTTTTCTTTGCCTGCTTGCGCTTTCTCTCACTATCAAGTCCATTCTTTCACTAGTATTAGAGCCTCATTCTTTAGGGTTCTGGTGCGTACTGAAGACCAGCTGAGACATCCAGCCTCGTGGACTGAACAACTACAGATTCTTGAACCATCCATTGGTGGACAGCCATTGTTGAACCACAGCTTGTAAGCCATTCTAATAAATCCCATAATATATTTTCATTCTGTAAGTTCTATTTCTCTAAAGAAGCATGACTAACACAGTTAGGGGAGGATGGAAAGAAAGGAGGAAGGGAAAATATGTGGCATGGGGATGTGAAAAACTGGAACCCTGTGTTCCATTAGTGGAACCATAAAATCATGGATCCCCTATAGAAACCTATGGTAACTCCACTAACAACAAAAACAGAATAGTTATATTATCCAACAATTCCTCTTCTGGATATATACACAAAATAATTTAAAACAGGAAAATAAGCAAACATTGGATACCAATGTGCATGGCAGCATTATTCACAATAACTAGTAACCCAAGTATCTACAAAAGATATATAAAACCATATATATGGATACAACAGGGCATTGTTTAGCTCTTTAAAAAAAAGAAGAAGAAGATTCTGATGTAAAACATGGCATGGATGAACCATAAGGATGATGTGCTAAGTGAAACAAGCCAGTGGCAGATGGGACAGATTCTGTACAGTTTTGCTAACAAGACCACATTCACAGGAACAGATGCAGAATGGCAGCTGCCAGAAGTCAAAAAACGGGAGGACAGATTTTTTTTTTTGTTTAATGACCAGAGGAATTCAGCTTTGCGAGATGGAGGGAGCTCTGGTGTAAATAATGTTAACAGGACAGCGATGTGACTGTCCTTAGTACCATAAACTTTGACTTGATGATCAAAACGACAAAGCTCTTATACTGTGTACTTGATCACAACTGTAAAGATTTTTTAGGGCTGGGGAGGAGTCTCAGTGGGTAAAGCATTTGCCACACTAGCCTGACCACCCAAGTCCTGATCCCCAGAACCTGCACATAAAATCCCAACCTAGCACTATAGGCAGCTATAATCCTGTACCTACAAAAAAAGGGGAGGCAAAGGCATGAGATCCAGAAGTTCCCAGGCCAGCCAGCCAAGAGACTATCTCAAACAAGACGGAAAGCAAAGAGCAGTACCCCAAGTATCCTCTGACCTCTGCCTGCGCACCACAGCAAAAGCATGTGCGTGGGCTCACACACACATTTTGAAATGTAGACATAGGAAAGGTTGTTAGTGGAGTAATCATTCAAAATCATGCAAAATCCATCAAATCTCAAGTTATGCATCCTGACCTCATGTCACTATCGTCACCCAAAGTCGGGGACAAATGTCCTTCCGTGTTTCATGTCACTCTCTTCCTTCAGCTCTGAGTTGTGAGCTGCCGTCATCTACAGGAACAAGTGTTTCTCGCTGCAACCTCCTGCTGTACAGGCACCGTGAGCACATGCCAATCTTGTGACCTTCAGAAGCATCAGTCACCCTGATGGAGCGTAGGGCATGACACCAGCATCATCACCTTCGCATTTACCCGTGTGCGCACTCGTAGAGTCCTACCTCCTGCTTTCTAATTAACCTCTTAGCCCACCCAAGTTCGGAGACAAATTTACTTAAGCTCCAGGTAGAGAATGATACACCTGTTTAATTAGACATTTTTATCTATTGCCTTCACTGAGTACATCCTGGCAGGGAAGAGCCGTTAACCTAATCACATTTCCCAATTAGAAACACTGCACAGAATTCAAATGGTTGGGGCATGTAAATCCAAGGAAAGGGAGGGAATCTAATCTGTAAGGTGCAGTTCTATAAATACCCACTCTTGAGTTCAATCAGCCAAGCAGGGAGAGGACTGGAAGTCAGCTGAGCCGCTGCTGCCAGGTTGTGCTGAGAAGTGACAGGGTTTGTGACTATTCTCCCCAGCACACTCTTCTTCCCTAACCTAGGCTGTCTGCGCTGTGCTGTTGTATTCCTGCACAATTGCTGAGCACTGGGACAAGTTGGAGCCCTCCCTAAACGCTGTCATTTCCCACTGTCAAAGGCTCCATGCAGACACTCTCTGCACTGGTGACTGTGAAGCCCCGAAGCAACCTGCCCCTTTTCAAAAGGCCAGACACACTCATCACAGGCCTGGGGCCAGACTGCAGAGACCCAGTCAATACCCAACACCATCTCCTACCTCACACTCCACCTCTCACCACATCTCACACCCTTTCCCTGTGTAATATCATCCTACATGAACCAGTCCAAAACGTGCACTTGGCCTACTCACTACCATCTTCATGACTTTCTTCTCATCCCTTGGCCTGACTGCTTATTGCTAGGTCTTGCTGGACTCACAAACATGTCCCACCTCAGGCATGATCCTTGAGATCCAGAGTTACCGGAGAACCAGATCTCATAAATCAAAGACTGTAGAATGAACAATGATTTATTTTCCCACTTTGAACATGAGAAAGAACAAAATACCCACTGTGTTCAGTATGTGTTCCATGATCACTGGACAGAACATCACCGTCTCCTGCTGCCCTCAACAGAGATGGAGAAATGGGCAGGGACCATGTGCTTCCCTCACAATTGGGAAGCATGTCTGCCCACAGGAGAGCAGGAGTCTGGTGGGAAGGACATGGGGTCATCGGAGGAGCCCACTGTTGTTGGGAGTCCTCTGCTTACCATCATCCGCCCCAAATCAGACAACCCAAGTAATCGCTTCATTTCAAAAGAGTTGATTTCTTAAGACAGTGAACATTTAGAGAAAGCTAGTCTCCCGAGAACAGAAAAGGGGGAGGAGGAGAGACACAGAGAGACAGAGATAAATGAAGAGACAGACACAGAAAGACAGAGGAGAGAGGGAGGGGGGATCCCACAAAGCCCACATTTAGTGCTACCTCCCTGGCCTGAACCAAATGCTAGCAATCAAAGGGAGCCATTGAGTGTGAGCTCACACGGTTAACCAGGGATTTAGACCCTAAGGCCTGTATTACAGCCTTCACCCGCCACACATTTCATGCTTCATTTTCAATGCCCCCTTAGTCAATTAACTATGCAGCTTAAATGAGATGAGTGGAACTTGGGAGATTAAACCTAATACAGTCAGCTAGCAAAGCTTTCAGAAGTTTAATATGACGATAATAGAAAGGAAACTGCCCTAACCCTTGCTAAGCCAGGCTACACCAAGCCTGCATGGTCGAAAGCATGTGGCATGTCAGACTCTGGAGGCAGGGGTGGTTTTAGAACACCACTGCACCATGTCTTGTTCTTTTCTCTTCTCACTGTACCTCCAGCTTTGCAAGACGCCCCCCCAAGAATTCTCTGTGAACCTGTAGTGGGGGCTACATGCTTGTTTGCTCATTATTTTGGTGGAGAACTTTCAAGACCACCTTTCCCCCTCTGATATCATTTCACATTTGCCTGGCTCACTCTTTCTGAATTAGCAAACAGATAACCCTGGATGAGAGAACTAATTTTTTCAAGTGAGCCAGTGTGATTGACCTTTCACCCAAACATGTGTACTGGAATGGTATAGAGAACCAGTGTCGAAGATGTGGGTTCTTGTCCAACTGCCAACCTCATAGGCTGAATATCTTGTAAAAGTCACTTAACTGAGGTTGAATCAAACAGTCATTCATGCAGCAAATATTTACTGAACATCTGGGGTAGCAAAGGCGGCCATGCTACGTAAGTATCATGTGGGGAAGCACACAGCTCTACAAAACAGCGTCCCCATGGAGACCAAAGTCTGCAAGCTCAGTGTCTGATAAGTACCCAAACTCAAGGACAAATAGAGGACAGCAGGACCTGAAGAGAAATCCCTTAGATGAAGGCAAATTCCCAAAAGACATATTGAAGGCAGCCCAGTTGGAGCAGGACTTTGAAGGATGCACAGATTACACAGGCAGCAAAGGAGTGGAGGACCAAAGGGAAGCCTCCAGCCAGAGAGTGTAATACAAAACACCTTCAGGAAGTGCAGGGTGTAATACAAAACACCTTCGGGAAGTGCAGGCCCATCTGATGGACTAACAGCCAAGCAGGGAAGCCTCTCAGAGTCAGGCTGAGAGACTGAGGCCCTTCTCCCAGCAGGCCTCCGCTCTTCAGAAGAACACAAAAATCAGGGCATGGTGGAGCATGCCTCTAACCCCAAGAATTCAGAAGGCTGAGGCAGGAGGACTGTGAATTCAAGGCTAGCTTGACCTACATAGGGATTGTCTCAAATAAGCATACCAAAGCAAAGCCAAACAAGGCAAAGAAGAGAACAGGAGGCCTGTGGGAAGGCTAACACGTGAACTAGCATCATGGCTATAAGGAGGAGACACTGACTGAAGCAAGAACGTATTTATGCAGCATAAACAAAAGATATCTCCTACCATGAACGTATCAAGGGTGATGATAATAGAGACTTTTAGAGCTCAAGGTCTACCCTGCCTGCATAGTGGAACATGTCTGTAATCCCAGCACTTGGAACGCAAAGACATGAGAATCAGAAGTTCAAGGTCATCCTTGTGCAAGTCTGTGGCCAGTCTCAAAACAGAAAGAAAAGATGAGGATGGAGAACTCAGATGTAACTCAGTGGGAGAGCACTTTGTCTAATATGCACGGAGTTGTAGGTTCAACACCCAGTGTGGCAAAACCTACAAATAAAAGTAAAACTATAAAATTTCTAGAAGCAAACAGTAGGAAATCTTTTTTAAACAATGCTCAACCCTGCATGGTGACACACAGCCTGTAATCCAGCAATTGGAAGGATGTCTAGACAAATGGTAACCAAAGGCCCAGGTAGATGTCAACAGGTGTGCAGGATACCCAGAGACTCGCACACTTGGGGCTGGAAAGATGGCTCAGTAGGTAGTGCTTTTGCACAAGCACAGGACCTGAGTTCCCATCCTCCACACCCACGTAAAAACTTGGTGAAGCCATGCATGAGGACAAGCAGACATTAGGAGACCACCAGGAAGTCCAGCCAGCTGGTGAGCTCCAGCTTCAGTGACAAGACGGTCTTGGAAAAGGCAAGGTAGAAGTCCACAGAGGAAGACACCTGCCCTTGACCTCTGGCCTTCACATGCCCACACAAGGGTGACTGTTTTGACTAACTACACACAGCACACATGCATGTACACTGGAAACATACTGAGCTGTGCTCTGCCCCACATAATTCTCCTCTGTTTCTCCTTGAGGTAGATTCTTGCTTGTTAAAGACACGAATATGAGTCCACTGGACATCTATGGACTGCTGTGTTCTCTTGAGTCACTATTGCAAATTCTCAAAAACAAGTGAATCTGATTGGTTATTGACAAACCAAGGGATTGGCTGGACTGTGGTCACCATGGGTCAAATCAGGAGAGGGGGGCTGGGAGCCTAGTACTAATACCTACCACCTTCTCAGGAACCTTCTCTTTTAAGGTCAGCTGTTGGTCAGGGTAGAGGATTGGTGTGATGTGTGATGTGTGATGTGTGTGTGTGTGTTGTTTTTATTTCTAGAAAAGTAGGCTTTGGGTGGGACAAACATCTCCTAAACTACCTCAATGATCTCTCTATATAATTGTAAGAAGTTGATCTAGAAAAAGAAGCTAGCTAAAACAAAGACAGGGTTTGTGCATCCTTGAATCTCCAGGATGTCAGCCTACTGCATGTCCAAACATGTACCATAAATCCCAAAACACATCAGCAGATGAGCTATGCTTTAAAGCTGTTAATATATCTCAGCTGATTCGTACCCGAAGACTTGGAGTAGGTAGCTTTAACCATTGGAAATTTTTTTTCTTTGAGGTAAATCTGTTTACACTCACCGTGCTAATTGATGGAAATGACACCTAATTTGCAGATTTGCTTTCCTGTCAGAGAGGAGTTCTGTTTTTCCTATCACAGAGCTAGAAATGAGGTCTTCAGCCAAGAAAGCCTACCGTGTCTGAATATCTTGGCACTAGCCTTGGGATAATGCCACTTTTTCCTCACAGCCACTTCCCAGAGGAAGATGCTGTGATCTGCACTGAACAACCTTGGTACTGAGAGTCTTTATCTCTCGGGACCTCCATGTTCCCAAGTGTAAAATGAGGTCATGTTACCAGAGAGGCTCTTCAGGAGACGGAGGTGAGGGTGAGTGAAGGAAAGGCCTCTAAAAACAAAGACTCCACACTCTAGGATAAATACGTGAGTACACATGCTGAGTGTCCAAGGAAAGAACAGTGAGTCTACAGTTGGAGTCCTGGGATCTGCTCCTTCACCACCTAGAGCTGTGTGTGAGCACACGCAACCCCATATGCCCCCAAATTCACTGTTCAATGGAGAAACTGCCTACATTAAATGACTGCTTAAGAGCGCAAGATAGTTTCAACATGGAGATTGAATGTGAAACTTCGATAGGATCAATTCTTTACAAAATAAAGTTGGGGGGATCTAAGTTCAAATTCTAAGGGAAACTTAGAAAATGAATGTAATATATTTATTCTTTAAAAATTCAAATGGCATGCCGGGCAGTGGTGGCGCACACCTTTAATCCCAGCACTCAGGAGGCAGAGGCAGGTGGATCTCTGTGAGTTCGAGGCCAGCCTGGTCTCCAAAGCGAGTTCCAGGAAAGGCGCAAAGCTACACAGAGAAACCCTGTCTCAAAAAACAAAACAACAACAAAAAATCAAATAGTAAAAGTTGCTCTGATCTGGGAGTAGAGAGAATTTCAGAGTTCAGATAAAATATACTTTGCTTTTGGACTAGACTATACCCAAGGCTTTTCCACCCAGCTCATGGATGTGTGACAAGAAGTCCCTCATTGGTTCAAGAAGAGCGGAGAGGCTGCTGGGATGTTAGGCATGAGCACTGTGTACATCTTGGCAGCTGGAAGCACACAGCATATGACCTCTAGACAGCCCAAGACCACAGGGCAGATGAAGAAGCACCAATAAATGCAAAGATGGGTTCTGTCATTGAGGACCTGGCTTTATGGATCATAGCCTGATTCAGAGAATTCACTCAGTGAACATTGGCTACTGATACTTATTTCCTAAGCATGTACTGAGTCCTAGATTAACAAGGTAAGCCCTTAAGGAGAAAAGCACACACCATGTTGAGGAATCCCCATGTGCATTAATCCACTCAAGCCTTCTTGGGTTTAGGCCAATAGTGCTAAGGAGAATTGCCAGGCTACCAGGGGAATGCTTATTTCCCATAGAGGCAGTTTTATAAATATAGGTTTCATCGTCAGAAAACAATTTGTACCATAGAAAAATAACATTCACATTAGTATATGTTTGAATAGATACTGTCAAGTATGAAATCAAAATACTTAGTAAGAATTCATCTTGGTGGGATCAGGATCAATCCCTGGTGCATGAACTGGCTTTCTGGAGTCCCATTACCTATGGTGGGATGTCTTATGCTTTGTTGAATCCCCTTGGTAGGCCTTGCCCTTTTGGAGAAGGGGATGAGGGTGGGTTGGGAGGGGGGTTGGGAGGTGCAGGAGGAGGGATGAATGGGGGAATCTGTGGTTAGTATATAAAATGAGTAAAAATATTTCTTTAAAAAAAGAATTCATCTAAGGAATGTGCTCTTGGGAGAACTTCTCAACACTGACGGAATAAAGCACTTTAAATTAAAAGGGTATGATGGCTTTTATTGGCTGTCAACTACATCTGAAATTAGCTAAAATCCAAGCAGCTGGGTACACTTGTGAGGGATTCTTTTTCTTAACTAAATATTTTGAGGTGGGAAGATCACCTTTAATCTGGGCCACACCTTATGCTGGAAGCCTACATAAAGGACCTGGAGGAATGAAGCTTGCTCTCTTTGCCTGCTTGCCCTCACTCTCACTGACAAGTCCATTCCTCCACTGGCATTACAGCCTACTTCTTCAGGATTCCAGTCTACACTGACGACCAGTTGAGACACCCAGCCTCATGGACTGAACAACTCCTGGATTCTTGGACTTTTGTTGGTAGACAGCTGTTGTTGGACTATCTGGGCCACAATGTGGGAGTCACTCTGTCATTCCTGTTTATCTAGAGAACCTTGACTAATACACAGGGCAAAGAGGACCAGGGGTATGCCCAGTGGCAGAGCACCTGCCTGGCATATATGAATCCATGCTTAATCATCAGCATCACAGATAATACATAACTGAATAGTTTGGCAAATACACTAAAATTCAAACAAAAGATGGTGTGTTTTTCTGGAAAATCTCTCTGAAGTAACAGCAAGCTCATAATGGACAGGGAAAGTTCACAAGGCCTCAACCCCACAATAAGAGCTGCAGACAAGTAAGGATTGCTGAGAACGAGAGAAACAGTCTTCTCCAGGGTAGAGCATGCCAACCGGTTGTCCAGTAACAAATGGTCAGCCCTGAGGATATGGGTGCAACTGGCATTCTCCAGAATCAATAAAGTTATACTGGAGAACATAGATGCTTAAATATACACATACATGCATTTAGCAATGATTAAAAGGAATCAAGCCATGGATTTGAAAGAGAGCAAAGTGGAGTGTATGATGTAGTTTGGAGGGAGGAAAGGAAGGGGAGAATAATGCAATTATATTATAAAAGAAAAATGTCAGGGAAAAGAAGTCATGTGTCTCAATAATATTTCCTTAAAATTTTGATGTTTCCAATACCACTGAAAGTCTGTGAACTGTACAAGCTGGGGAAGTGTAGCTGGAGTTATCTCCAGTCCCGCCTGGACCCGCAGCCACTCAAACCCAAGTAAATACACAGACGCTTATACTATTTAAACTAGAATTTCGTCTACAGGGAAGAGCCTCTGTCCTTGTCCGTGATGGATGTCTTCAGTGAGCTATTGTTCTTTTCATCAGTCTCAGTGGGTAGCTCTAGCCTCTGGATAATCTGTCTCCTTTCCCATAAAATGGAAATGATGAATAGTAATTACTAATAATTCTAGAACAGAGGGAGATATTTTATCCAGTGTTCAAAGCAATGCCCTAAGAGCAAGCGCTTAATAAATCTTACTCGTCTTCATGATCATTATTGCTATAATTATCATTGTTATTATAAATTCTTCTTAATTTCTTATATCTAAATATACCACTTCCTTGAAATACTGTGTAAAGGCCAATGAGTTCTGTTTCTTAAATAAACAAGTCATGTTTTCCTTACTTCTATGGAAAACACATTTCTCTGATTTCTTATAAATTTACCCATAAACATTTTTGAGAAATTATATCATTTTACCAAAGTATTTGCTTGGTTTAAAAAAAAAAAGGGATATGAATTGCTTTCCCTCATGAACTGATTCAATACATTTTTATTACTTGTGGTTGCACTAAAATAGAAAGAAGTCTTACTGGGACTGAAAAAAAGATATGGGAAAATCAGAAGCAATAAGTTCAAGATCAAAGAGTCAGTATGCCCCGGACAAAGTAACTAAAGGAGGTCAGTGACTGACAGGCCAGAAAAATCCCTACAGAACCATCCACCCAAAATCCTTGCTGCTTCTGGTACTCTGTGGACCAGAAACATTCATATAACCTGGCAACATGTTAGAAATGCAGAAGACACTCAACTTTGACTTCTGGTTGCAACTCATGCACACACATGCATACATTCCTTCACCTCACATGCACAAAATAAATTTTGAAAAGCAGAATCTGAGGCCCCTGAAACCCATGGAATCACTCTATGATCCCAATGCATATCAAAGTTTGTAAAGCACCAATTTAGGCAAACTTTTAAAAGCACCAGTACTCTGATCCTGACATACTGTGCTCACCCATAGTCCCAAGTATCTAGTAAGCTGAAGGAGAAGGACCCCTTGAGCCTAGGAATTTGGAGCCAGCCTATTCAACATAATGAGATCCTATGTTAAAGAAGACATCAAGGTCCAGGGACTGGGAAGATGACTCAGTGGGGAAGGCACTTGCCACGAAAGCTTGAGAATCTGAGATCAAATTGTAAGAGCCCAGGAAAATCCAGACATGGTAGTGAGCATCTGTAACACCCTTGCTCCTATGACAAGATGGGAGGCCTAGACAGGAGACTTCCTGGAAGCTCTCAGGCCAGCTAATTAATGTGTCCTGTACAACTGCAAACAAGAGAGACCTTGTCTCAAACAAGGTGGAAGGTGATGTCCAACACTCAAGTTTGCCGTGTGTGTGTGTGTGTGTGTGTGTGTGTGTGTGTGTGTATGTGTGTGTGTGTGTATGCATATATGTGTGTATATAAACATCTCTTTCTCACACACACATACATACACACACATATACGCACGTGCACACACAATCAAAAATAATACCCAAAATCATTATCTAAATCAATTAAATCAGATTCTTTGGGTTGTCAATGATTTTTTCCCCCTGGGGAGATATGAGCAAATGTCTATCCATGCAAGATAAAGTAATGACTGACCAAAGAAACAATTCCAACTAAGGCTAGCTTAGTGCCCAGTGAGTTTACTGGGGCAACTTACAGAAGCATGTGTAAGACATTCCTTGGAGGATCACTATGTAACACAGCTGCCTCACCACAAAGGCTACCATGTCAGCATGGATGACAGCTACCACCATTGCATCCTTGGAATTCTCTATGTAACTTGCAGGTGTCTCAGTGGGCCACAGAGTTTCTTCTTCCCAGCAATTGCTATGTTTGAACAACCTTGAAGAATGGCCATGGGAATTTTGTAAGTTTCAGGAACTTCCTGGACCTTTATTTACTTCCTGTGTCTCATGAGCCCCCCTCCGTGCTCCAGGAGAAAGTGTTCCAGTTGGGAGGAAAGAGCCATAGTGTAAGGGGTCTGGGTACTGGCATCTTTTAAAGCTTCCTTGGGTCCTGATAGCATACAGCAAGGGTTGAAAACCCTATAGAAGAGGAAAGGATATGGTAATATGACAGGCATCCAAACAGTGAAGGAAGAACATTCTAGGCAGAGGGGTAAGAATGAAAAGGCAAGATACTGGAGACTGAAATATATCATAAGTGATGACAGGAGACAGAAGTAAGGCCATGTGATTTTATAAGGACCTTAGGATGCATGCTGCAGATGGGGTTTCTGCGGGATTTTAGGAAGCACTCCACTCTGTATAAAAGTTGCCCTGCCTACTAGCACATAATGGCGATTGTTCTCAGTCACTGGTCTCACTGGCCTGTGTCTTGCCTCTTCCATATTGGTACATCTACTTTTAGGTGGTGGATTTGGTGTGATGGAATTTTAAACAGCAAGCCATATTTGGTGATATGCAATGATCAAAAAAACAACAGGCAAAAACTGAAGAATTAGAGTCCATGGGCAAAATACGGACAGGTGTTCTGTCTGTCACATGTTATGGTGACTGTAGGAAACCACAGTGCATTGTACATCTCAATATGGAAGGAAGGATTTTGATTGTCCTCACAACAAAGGACAAAATGAACGAGCAGTGGGTAAGAGCAGCTCTGGTAGCAGCCACAGTCACAGTGATGGCGACAGGGACAAAATCAAAGCCATAGTGGCCAACAACAGGTCTCCCTGGGTTTATTTTCTAACTCTCAGTCCTCCAGACACACTGACTTCTCTCTCACTCCCTGAACATGCCAAGCATGTTCCTTAGTTGCCTCTTGACCTTAGTGTCTGCACGAACAATACTCTGTTCAGAAATTCTTTTCCTGTTCAGATGAGTTCAAGGCTATTCCCTGCCTTCTCTTCTGACAGGTCCAGTGTATCTGATTTTATGTTGAGGTCTTCGATCCATTTGGATTTGAGTTTTGTGCAGGGTGCAAGCATGAATTTATTTGGATTCTTCTATATATACAGCCTTCCAGTTTGACCAGCACCATTTGCTGAATATGCTTTCTTCTTTCTGGTGTGTATTTCAGACTCTTTATCAAAACTCAGGTGTTCATAGGTGTATGGAGTTACATCTGGGCTTTTAACTCCATTCCGTTGATCAACATGTCTGTCTCTGTGCCAATACCATGCTGTTTTTATTACTATAGTGTAGATGGATCATTTTCTTTGGGCTGCCAGTTTACAAATAACAACACAGAGACTTATTATTAATTATGAAAGCTTGGCCTTAGTTTAGGCTTGTCCCACTAGCTCTTATAACTTAAATTAACCCATTTCTATTAATCTACATTCTGTTATGTACTGCCTGACTTGCTTCTTCCATGTCTCCTCTCTGTGTCTGCCTGGCAACAATGCCTTATTCTTCCCCTTGTCCTCTCTGTCCCTGGAAGTCCCGCCTAGCCTCTTCCTGCCTAGCTATTGGCCATTCAGTTCTTTATTAACCAATCAGAAGGTGCCTTGGCACAGAAACATCTTCACAGAGAAAACAAATATCCCTAAACACTATAGCTCTGTAGTACTACTTGAAATTGGAAATGGTGATATTTCCAGCAATTCTTGTATTATTCCAGATTGCTTTGGCTATCCTGAGCTTTTTGTTTTTCCATATGAAACTGAAAAATATCCTTTCAAAAGTCTGTGAAGAATTGTGTTGGAATTTTTATGAGAATTGAATTGAATCTATAGTGGGGTTTTTTTGTTGTTGTTTTTTGGTTTTTGGTTTTGGCAGAATGGCATTTTTGCTGTTAATCTTACTGATCAATGGACATGGGAGATCTTACAATTTTCTGACACCTTTTTCAATTTCTTTCTCCAATTACTTGAAGTTTTTAAACATACAAGTCTTTCACTTGCTTGGTTAGAGTTAACCTAAAATATTTTATATTATTTGAAGCTGTTGTGAAAGGTATTGTTTCCTGATTTTTATTCAGTTCATTTGTAATTTGTTATTGTAAGGCTACTGATTTTTGTGAGTTAATTTTGTACCTAGCTACAAAGTATATATCAGCTGCAAAAGTTTCCTGATGGAATTTTTAGGGTCACTTATGTATATTTATCATCTGCAAATAAAGATACTTTGACTTCTGCCTTTCCAATCTTTAGCTCCTTGATCTCCTTTGGTTGTCTAACTGTTCTAGCTAAGATTTCAAGTACTATGTTGAATAGCTATAGAGAGAGTGAACAAGCTTGTCTTGTTCCTGATTTTAGTGAAATTTTTTTGTTTCCATTTAAGATGATTTAGATGTTGGCTATGGTCTTGCTATAAACTGCCTTTATTATGTTGAGGTATGTCCCTTATATCCCTAAATCTCTCCAGGGACTTCTATCATGAAGCAGTGTTGGATTTTTGTCAAAGGCTTTTTCTGAATCTGATGAGATGATCATGTGGTTTTTGTCTTTCAATTCATTTATATGGTAGATTGATTACATTTATCTATTTACATATGTTGAACAATCCCTGCACACCTGGAATAAAGCCTTCTTGATCAATTGTGGATGATTGTTTTAATTTGCTCTTGGATTCTTCTTGCAAGTAGTTTGAGTATTTTTGCATTTATATTCATAAAGGATATTGGTCTGTAACTCCCTTTCTTTGTTGGGTCTTTATCTTGTTTGAGTATCAGGGTAACTGTACCCTCATAAAATGAATTGGGCAATGGTCCTTCTGTTTCTGTTTTGTGGAGTAATTTAAGGAGTATTGGTATTAGCTCTTCATTGAAATCCTGGTAGAAGCCTGCGCTAACACCATCTAGCCCTTGTTGTAGGGAGACTTTTAATATCAGCTTCTATTTCACTAGGTGTTATAGGTCTACTTAAATTGTTTAGCTGATCTTGACTTAACTTGGGTAAGTGATATGTACTAAGAAAACCATCCATTTCTTTTAGATTTTCCAATTGGGTGGAATACAGGATTTTAAAGTACGTCCTTATGATTTTCTGAATTTCCTCAGTGTCTGTTGTTATGTCCCCCTTTTCATTCTTGATTTTTGTTTATTTGGATCTTCTCTCTCCAACTAACCCTTTGTTTCATTCATACTTTGTATTGTTATTGTTTCTATTTCATTGACTTCAGCTCTGAGTTTGATTGTTTCTTGCCCTCTACTCTTTTTGAAAGTGATTTCTCCTTTTTGTTCTAGAGTTTTCAGGTATGCTGTTAAGTTATTACTGAGATCTCTCCAATTTTTTATGTAGGCATTTTATGCTATGAACTTGCCTCCTAGAACCAACTTCATTGTGTCCCTTAAGTTTGGTTGTGTTGTGAATTCATTTTCATTCAATTCTAGAAAATCTTTAATTTCTTTCTTAACTTCTGTATTGACCCATTTTTCATTCAGTAGAGAGTTGTTCAGTTTTCATGACTTTGTAAGCTTTCTGTTTCTGTTATTGTTAATATCCAACTTTAATCTGTGGAGATCAGATAGAATGCAAGGTGTCATATCAACTTATTAGTATCTATTGAGACTCGCTGTTGTGTCCAAGTATGTGGTCAGTTTTGGAAACAGTTCCATGAGATGCTGAGAAGAGGGTATGTTCTTTTATGTTTGAGTGAAATGTTATATAAATATCTGCTAGGAAATTTGATTTATGATGCCACTTAGCTCCCTGATTTCTCTGCTCAGTTTTTGTCTGTATGACTTATCTATTGATTAGAGTGAGATATTGAAGTCACCCACTATCAGTGTGTAAGGGTCAATATGTCATTTAGGCTGTAGTAGTTTCTTTTATGAATGTGGGTGTCCTTGTGTTTCATACATAGATGTTAAGAATTGCAATGTTCTCTTGGTGATTTTTTTCCTTTGATGAGTATATACTGTCCTTCCCTATCTCTTCTGATTAGTTTGATGTCTATTTTATTAGATATTAAAATGGCTACACTGACTTGCTTCTTAGGTCCATTTACTTGGAATCTTTACCCTGAGGTGATCCCTATCTAAGATGCCATTCTTTTAATCTGTGTTTTTTAATTGCAGAATTGAGACCATTGGTATTGAGAGATATCAATGAACAGTGATTATTGATTCCTGTTATTTTGTTATAGGTGGTGGTGGTGGTGGTGGTGGTGGTGGTGGTGGTGGTGGTGTGTGTGTGTGTGTATTTTCCCTCTCTTGATTTGCTGGTCTAAGATTACTTATTCCTTGTGTTTTCTTGGGTGTGGTTAACCTCTTGAGGTTGGAGTTTTTCTTCTAGCACCTTCTGTAGGCTGGATTTATAGATATTGCTTAAATTTAGTTTTATTATGGAATGCCTTATTTTCTCCATCTATTGTGACTGAAATTTTTGCTCGGTATAGTAGTCTGGGTTGGTATCTGTGTCTCTTAGAATCTGTAGAACATCTTTCTAGGCCCTCCTGGCTTTTAGATTCGCCGCTGAAAAGTCAGTTGTAGTTCAAAATAGGTCTGCCTTTATTGTTACTTGGTCTTTTTCACTTGTAGCTAACATTCTTTGTCCTGTGCATTTAGTGTTTTTTGTAAGCAATCAAGGGAATGCTGAAGGAGACCCCAGACTTAAATAGTATGTAAAAGCAAGGAGCGTTTATTAATATTCCCGCATCCGCAGGGTCATTCACCTGGACAAAAGCAGCTGGCCCAAGCACATCTGCAATCAGGAAATAGAGAGGGATGAATGCTCATCATCTCTCTCTACTTACACAGTCCACTCTACTTATCCCTTCCAGGGAACGGTGTCGCCCACTGTGGGTGGGTTGTCCCCCTTCAATTTAAGAGATCTCCCTCAAGTATTCCTAGTGCCACCTCCTGAGTGAGTCTATATTCTGTCTGGTTGACAAAGAACATAAGCCATCACAAGGTAAGGATAAGCCACCTTCAATATGCCTCCTGTGGTCGTTTCAGTAGGAATTGCCCCTGTATTCTTATATTTGAAAGCTTGGTCATTAGGAAGTGGCATTGCTTGAGAACGATTAGAAGGTGTGGCCTTGTTAGAGTAGGTGTGGCCTTATTGGTGGAAATGTGCCACTGGAGGTGGGCTTTGGGTCTCAAATGTTCAAGCCAGGTCCATTGTCTCTCTGTCTCCCTTCCTGCTCCCTGCCTATCCAGATGTAGAACTCTCGGCTCCTCTGTGTCTGCCTGCACACTGCCATGATGATAATTGACTAAACTGCTGAAACTGTAAGCCAGCCCCAGTTAAATGTTTTCTTTATAAGGGTTGCTGTGGTCGTGGTGTCTCTTCACAGCAATCAAACATTGACTAAAACACCTCCCAAATTTATAACAGCCTTCCCAAAGAACACCATCCTCTGGAAACAAACAGTAAAAATTTAAGTCTGAAAGATGGAGGAAGGCCAAAAATTGAATATCATACAAAAAGACTTGGAAATGTAGACTCTAGAGCGTGATAGTTCCTGGGCTCAACTGTTTGTTTTATAGTCAATATATAATTTATTAAAACATTGGAAAAGTTAAATAATGAGGCTAAACTTAAAACCATAACACTACCAGGACTTGGGATGATATGGAGGAGCCTGAAAGGAATGCTGGGTATGAGAATTGTTCACAGATGTATTGTTCATGTTGGATGCTTGAACTGTATTTAGTGGATAAAAATCAGAATCAGGGGGCTGAGGATGTTACACATGATATAGCATATGCTTACAATGTGTGAGGCCCTGGGTTCGTTTCCAAACCCCCAAAATAACAGAACTGTGCTAACCTTAGGGAGTTTTTGCAACAAATTTTGGGGGAGGAATAAAGAGAAATTCATGGCAATCATCTTGGTCTTGGTAGGGAGGTTAAATTTATTCAGATGAGATTGTTTGTCAAAATATCAAATGGTAAATTTAACATGTGTATGTTTCATTGTTTATAAAATTTAACCTCAAAAGAAAAAAAATAAACAAATACTAAACTCTAATATTTTGCTCCCCTAAAGTTATTAAAGGTGATAGATATGCCTGCATTTAAATGGAAATCTACTTTTTGTTTTTGTTTTTGTTTTTTAAGATTTATTTATTATGTATACAGTGAGTGCTCAGCCTGCATGCCAGAAGAGGGTACCAGATCTCATTATAGATGGTTGTAAGCCACCAAGTGGTTGCTGGGAATTGAACTCAGGACCACTAGAAGAACAGCCAGTGCTCTTAACCTCTGAGTCATCTCTCCAGCCCTGGAAATCTACTTTTTGAAAGAAGGTGATTTAATAAATTAAAAAAAAAAAAAGGAGCAGAAACAGATTTGTAATCGGTTAAGTACTAAAATATCAGTGTTGGAATCTGGATTGTGGGCATGTGCAAGTTCACTATAAAATCCTTTAAACTTCTATGTGATTTGAAAATGTTCAATACATTTCATATGAGCAAATAAAGTAGCAAAATACTAAAGTAATAAAATCTTATGGCCCGAAGCTTTGGGGAAGGCTCTGGGAAGCACAGGAAACATCAACTTTGTCTAAATGACTCCACAGAGGAAGAAAATGACCCAGGAAATAAGAGGAAGAAAACCCAAGGGGAACAGGAATCCTGGGTCAGAGAGGACAGTCCCTCAGAGATGGGGCAGTGAAGGGGGAGAGACCAAAGGAAGCAACTGTAGTTCATAATCATGCTACAACCATAATGATTTAGAAATACATAAAAGGGGTTGGGGATTTAGCTCAGTGGTAGAGCGCTTGCCTAGCAAGCGCAAGGCCCTGGGTTCGGTCCTCAGCTCCAGGAAAAAAAAAAGAAATGCATAAAAATAGCAAAGTGAAAAGCACTAAAGTCACAGTTGGTGTGAAGAAAGTAGATGTACATGAACTAAAGCTCAATGCCCAACGAGTCCATTATTGTCCATAAGCAGAGTGGGTGCAGGGTCTCTTCAAGTCAATAAAATACAAAGGAAATCAAGCAGAATTGGAGCCTTCCTGACTATATACAGAATGAGCAGGTTTTGGGGGGGAAAAGGAACTCTCAGCTGCAGCCCCATGTTTATAATGATGATGTGAATGGAATCCTGGGAACGACAAACTGTTTAACTGCATTCCAAAAAGTCATCCCTTTATGCAAGAATATCTCAGCTGTGTCTTTTTTGAAAAACAAAAACTATATATACATGAAGTCATCAAAAATTAAATAAGGTCTCTGGGCGGGGTTTAGGAAGACCAAACAAATAGAAAGCAGGCTGCCAGCCTATTCAAAATCAAATGCATTCCTTATCTTGGTTAACTGGCAGTATCTAGTCAAGGGGTATTTGGACAGAAGGGAACCTATAAATATTACTTATATATCTTTTTATTTATGAATTTGAACATCTTGAGGGCTTTGGTATCCTGATATATGAAATGGAAGTACTTCTCAGTGCCTGGGACATTACAAGTCCTTAATAGTAGCTTCTGCTGATTTATGAGGACACATGAATAAATGTCATTTAACCACAGACACATGCCTGGAATATTTTACACACCAGAAAGGGACAAGAATTGGTAAGGTTTTCTGTATTTTAGGAAAGAGGTTATGAAGCATAAGATATAATACAAGGCCTTTTAAAACGTCCTATACTAAAACTGAAATAAATTGCTATAGTATAAGAAAGTTTGTAAAATTTAGGGTGATCTGTACTTTATAAGAAATTTTTAAATGATTAGAAGAATGAAAGGAGATGATGAGCGCCCAATCTTCCAAGTTGAGACAGTTATGGTGCATGTTAAGATGGGCTCCGGCCGGGCGGTGGTGGCACACACCTTTAATCCCAGCATCTCTGTGAGTTCGAGGCCAGCCTGGGCTACCAAGTGAGTTCCAGGAAAGGCGCAAAGCTACACAGAGAAACCCTGTCTCGAAAAACCAAAAAAAAAAAAAAAAAAAAAAAGAAAAAGAAAAAAGAAAAAAGAAAAAAAAAAGATGGGCTCCACTAATGGGAAGAAGTCACATTTGCTTTTTATAAGCATTTGCCATCAAAATTTTCAAATAATGCTAAAAATATGTGAGACAAATGTCCAAGAGCTTGTCTTAAATTAGGAAAAGCCAGGCTTGCAGCCCGGACTTACCCAGTCCTTTGGAGAGTGTTTAATCCACAATAATGGTCATATTCATTAAATTGGATTCCAACATCAGGAGTTGTTAAACATCTCAAGGTCGTCCCGAGGGTGGGGAAGGTTGAGAAGCAGAACCTTTGACAGTGGTCTTCTTTGGGGGGCCCTCAAGCCAGCAGCCCCACCGCTGCTTGGGAATGTGTTCAAGATGCAAATTCTTGACCTCCCATTCCAGACACACTGAATCCAAATCCCTGGACTCTAACACCAATGATCTGTGCTCTAAAAGTCATTCAAGTATTTCAGTGTGGGTCTGGTACAGAACTACATCCCTGGTGTTAAGGAGAGGTAGTTAAGGATCCATCGATCACAATCAGATTGGTAAGATATTTCACAGTTTAGGAATATTACTTCTAGAGTAAACATATATAATTAAAATACAATTAATTCTATTGTGTTTCTGTTTTCCTTGAAGATGTAGGCATAAATTTTGCCTTTTCATAGATAAAAACATGGTAGTTCTGAAGACGTCTCTGTTCTTGGGTACCATTTCTCAAGTCAGAAGTTACACAAGAGAACTCCTCACTAACATGCCCAAAACCTTGACAGGTACATGAAGACATGACTTGGTCTGGCAGGCTGACAAACGGGCAGGAAAAGAGGAAGTGGGGGAGGCAGGGAAGCTTATCTGTGGCCGGTAACATCATCTCTTCTGTCCTGATGGGGAGATGTTTGGAGTCAAACTCCCCTGGGTGCTGTCTTGGGCTCACTGGAGACTACTGTGGTGGTAATCTAATTGTACTGAATTATTATTTTGATTGTATGTTAATAAATAAAGTTGTCTGGGAGTCAGAGCTATTAGAGCCATAGCAAGAGTGTGGCGGTGGTGGCACACGCCTTTAATCCCATAGATATCTGTGTGTTCAGGGTCAGAGCTATTAGAGCCATAGCAAGAGTGTGGCGGTGGTGGCACACGCCTTTAATCCCATAAGATCTCTGTGTGTTCAGGGATACAGTCATTATTGGAGACATATGCCTTTAAGACCTAGGGGGCTGTACATTCAGACAGTGACGAGGCAGTCATGTGTTTGGGTTTACAACCAATGAGAAGGCAGAACAACATACTATAAAAAAACGAACCGACAGGAAGTAGGTCTCTTTTCGCGAAGCTGGGACAGCAGGAGGAAGGGTGAGATATTAGCTCTGAGCTCTGACTTCTCGGCTTTCTCTTTTACATTGTTTCTGTGTTTCTTATTTAATAAGACGGTTGGTTACATCTACAGACTACAGTACAGGACCTCTGATTAGCCCACAAAAAAAGGCCCTGCCTTACATTCTCAATAAAACTCACCTTGTCTCACTTAAAGCCTTGCAGGCCACTGCCTACAGAGTGGTCATGGCCTCCTTGGCATTGCTCTTTGCTTCCTATAGGGCCAACAAAGATGCTGCAAGGCTCCAGCTATGTCTTGCTTTAAGATCAACTACTAATCCCCAGGAAACCTTCGTGTGGTTATCCCTCCGTATTAATGTGGCTGAGTTTCAAGAGTCCCGGAACATAGCAAGATCCTTGCAGGCCCCAGTCCCTTTTGAACTATGGCAAAGCAGGTGAATATCAGCAGAGCACATTCTCCCCCCTAATGTGCTTCACACCATCTCTAGTGTGCTTCGCACCATCATCTCCAGATCACTTATGATACCTAATACCATTTGCAGGTCAGCAGTTGGGTTTTGGTAACTAAGAATGAGAAAAGTCTGCACGTAAACAGATTGGACAGTATCTTCCCCCCAAATGGGTATGCCCAGCCTTTCAGGGAGCTGGATTAGGGCAGAAGTAGCCCCCTGCAAAGATGAAGCAATCATGTAGGGATGTGTAGTTTGCAAGGCATTCTCTCAAAGTAGGCTACACTCCTGGGAAATCCTGTGGGCTACTGGAGGGCAGCTACATCCCTGAGAAGCCCCGCTCCAGTCAATGTCTACCTCTTACATGGTGGAAACTGGACTCACTGGGAGAGGAAAGGTAGGCCTCTCTTGAACCTCAAGGATCTCCCAAGTCTTAGGTCCCTACTCCCTCTATGAGAGGATGCTAGTGGACTTGTCTTCCTTTTGGTTTTATTGCCACAATAAAGTACTCTGACAAATGACATGTGGAAAGGGTTTATTTTAGCTCCCAATTCCAGGTCACTGCCCACAATTGTGGGGAAGTCAAGACAGGAAAACAACTGGTCACCTGAACAGACGATAGCTGAGAGAATGCATGTATGCATGCATGCTCGGTACTCAGGTAGCTTTCTCCACTCTTCTACAGTCTAGCCCCAACCAGGCAATGATGCCACCCACTCTCAGACCGGGTCTTCTCACATCAATTATCATAATCAAGACACTCCTCCACAGACATACCCACAGGCCAACGTGATCTGGACAATCCCTCACTGAGACTCTCCTCCCAGGGTGATTCAAGTTATCAGCTAAGCTAATCATCTCAAAGCACAGCATGTGTGGGTCTTGTGTGGTCACCATAGCTGCTTTGCTCTGAGACAGTGGTGACTATGCTCATCCCATAGGAATAGGTTTGTTGGAGAGAGGGAGGGAGGGAGAGATGGAGGGACAGAGGGATGGGCAGAGGGACAGAGGGATGGAGGGAAGAAAGAAAGGGGGAGGGAGAGAAGGGAAATGAAGGAAGGGAAAGGAATTTTTATACTTCTTACTGATCTTTCTCCTCTTCTTCCTGCAGGGAACAAAATAGAACAGTCATTTTGCAATCAAGAGGACAAAAGTTCTTTGTCATCCATGCAGGGATAAGATGAAGCCCGAGTCCAAATACCATTGTGGATCCATTGCATCACTTTCAAACTGCCTCCCGCCAGACTCCCCTTTGCATGAGAAAAAAAGAAAGAAAAAGAAAGCTTTCCTCAGGTCATCACAATCAGGTTTCTGTTTTATCTGGCAGATGTAATTAGAACAGATGAAGCCAAAATACAACTGGGTAAGTGCACACAAGCTCGCCTGGAAACAAACCCACTAGAGGAAAATAACAGCAATGTTCTCTTGAGGGTGCACTCATGGGAATTAGGGCTGTTGTTATGGATTATGGTTTCCCGTACTCATGAGTAAATGGATTTAAAAAAAAAAAAAATGAAGCCAGACAAGGCAGTTAGACACTGCTAAGGTGTCCCTAAAAATATGGTCATGGGGCCAGGCATGCATTTGTCTGACAGCAGGAGTCCCACTTGGTGGGGTGGAGCTGGTGGCTACAAGTGCAATAGGGAGACAGATTTTCAAGGCGGAATTGAGAAGACCAAAGCACATATTAGAACCACCAGACAGACACCCAGCAGACTAACAGCTACGCTTCAGGCTCAGTCAACGGGGCAAAATGATCAGATGATGGCAAGAGATGGTGGGCCGCCATGAGCTATGACCGGGAACCTCCATATTCCAGCAACAACTTCCAACACAGAGACAAAAGTGAGATCAGCAGGAGTGACTGAACTTGAAGGACAACGCTGTCAAGGGCACTGACCTGGTGTTTGGAGAACCAGACACCCGGGAAATATGGCAGGTACTTATGATACTTCATCCACACAGAAGAGCCCACCATCGATTATGAAAGTGAAAGCAACAGGCTCCCACTTTCTAGCCTTCCCCCCCCCCCCCCCCCCCCGGGCTTGCAGCTTGGAAATGAACATATAACCTTACCATTGCCTATGCAGACTAAGGAGCAGTCTGAACGTGGCACTGTTTGCTTGGTGGAGAAATGTGAACAGCTGGTACCTGGATTGGATTGGTCAGAATGTTGTTGTTGTTGTAATAATAATAATAATAATACAAATGCCTGAGAGAAACAGTTTACAGGGAGGAAAGATTTGGGCTCAGTTCAGAGCCGATGGTTTGGGCCTGGCGTAAGGCAGACCACCACAGGGCTGGAGAGTGTGACAGAGGTCACGTCACCTCACGATAGCAAAGAAGCTGAAAGGACACAAAGAGGTAAAGGACAAAATCCATCTCTCCAAGGCATGCCTTCAATAACCTGCTTCTTCCAACGAGGCCTCACCTCCTGAGCTTTCCACCACCACCCAAAATGACACCCCCCATTGGGGACCAACGGACACAGACAGAGTCTGTGGGGGACATTTTAGATTCAAACCATAACAGAGTCTCAGATCATGCTGCGTGCACTGGTGATCTTAACGGGAAACTGTTAAAATGCAGAAGAGGAGAAAATGGACAAATGGGGGTGGGGGTGGGCCTTGGGTCTTAATACTATGGTGGAACCACCGCACCAAATCTGAAACTGCCTGCCTGCCTGCCTGCCTGCCTCACACAACTCTAAATAAAATAATGAATGTCTTTAGGCCCATGTCACTTCTGGTTGCGTTTTCTATTACTCACAGCACCTAAAAGTATCTTGGCTGATACAGAGGCCATGGGAGAGAGCCCAGTGGGTCCTGCCCTGCTTAGGAGGGAGGAGAGATTGACTCTCACCTTTTCCTTCTCAGGTTCACACACTTAGAAGCCTAGAAAGAGCCATCCATGCTCAGAAATTGAAGGCTTTCTTTTTTTTTAATGATACACCGTCATAGACCGATCTATCACTTCCCAAATCCCTTCTCTGCACCTGTCAAGAACACCGGTGATGCAAAAATGAAAACAGTACCTCGGGCATGGTCACCAAGGGAGTGGTCACGCAGCTGCAGTGGTCACAGGATCCTGAAACAGTTTCCATGTGACCAAGAGGGAGAGGGAATGTCAGTGGTATCTCTGCAGCAAACACGCGTAGCAGAGAGCTTAATGGGAAAATTAGCATGCACTTTGTTAAGTTTCAAACCCAAGATGAACAGATGAGGTGCCTATTTAACGTATCAAAGCAGATGTAGCCACTAAGTTTCTCCCAGCATCCCCTAGTCCCTATCTGTTACAGGGTGTGCTGTGGCTGGCATAGCAACCAGAAGTGACATGGAGGAATGAACTCTCCAGCACACAGGCTGGGCTGCCCTTCCCCCAGAAGCTCTTCGTTATATAATCCAGATATTTTGGCTACCCACCCCTTTTGAACCTTTGGCCTCCTGGCTGCTGAACCTGGTCCCCGTCTCCCTGCATGGCCCAGCTCAGCCTGGACTCTCCCAGATCTCTCTGTCCATGTCCCCCCTTTTATCTACAAGAAATTTTCGGTGCAGGGCGAACGGCAGAGAAGGTGAAGATGGCAGCGGCCAGGGCTGCGGCCCTAGGAGTCCGGTGGCTGCAAAGGGCAGCCCGCGGCGTGGTGCCACTGGAGGCACGGAGAGCTTTTCATATGACCAAGGATATGCTGCCGGGACAGTACCCTAGGACTCCAGAAGAACGGGCCGCGGCCGCCAAGAAGTATAATATGCGCGTGGAAGACTACGAGCCGTACCCAAATGAAGGCATGGGGTACGGTGACTACCAGAAGCTCCCTGACCGCTCACAGCTGGAGAGGGATCCGTGGTATGAATGGGATCACTCAGAACTGAGGTTGAACTGGGGCGAAGCGATGCACTGGAACCTAGACATGTCTATCAGGAATCGTGTGGACACATCCCCTACACCTGTTTCTTGGGATGTCATACGTGAACATCTCTTCGGCTTCGTGCCTTTCATGGTTTTCATGTTCTGGGTTGGGGAGACTTTCCCCTCCTACCAGCCTGTGGGGCCAAAGCGGTACCCTTACAACAACCTATACCTGGAGCAAGGCGGTGATCCTACCAAAGAATCTGAGCCGGTGGTTCACTGTGAGATCTGAGGAGGCTTCGTGGGCTTTTGTGCTCTCTAACTAGGACTCCCTCATTCCTCGAGGTTTAACCTTAATGGAATCCTGATAAAGCTCAGTACTGCACAAAAAAAGAAAAAAAGAAAAAAGAAAGAAAGAAAAAAAAAGAAAGAAATTTTCTCCTCCACCGTATCCAGCAGTCATGTCCTTTCCTTTCCTTATTATTTTTTTATTCACATTTGAAAATGAATATTCTATAAGTAGATTAACTGTTTAAAGGAAGATGGAGTGAAAAGGGATATTTTTTTAGAATTTATCCATTTAGTGGCACATTATATATGTTAGTTCATTTCTTTTTATTCTGACAAAAATCCTGTATTAATGAGCTTTTCATTAAACAAAATACTGAGGTAATCCATTTTAAAGTCAAGGATTAGTTTTGGTTCACAGTTTCCAAGGCTTTGGTCCATGGTCACTCCGTGTTGCTTTGAGCCTGTGCACAGCACATTACCATATGGAGGATGCACGTGGTAGAGGAAATATGCCCACCTCACAGTGCCAGGAAACAAGGAGAGAGATGGGGAGGGATGTTACATCCCTGTAATATCTGCCTCAAGAGACTGGCCCTAGTGATCTCATTTTCTCCAGCGAGGTCCCACTTCTAAAAGGTTCATCTCCCAACAGTGCTAAAGTACGGTGACCAAGCCTTTAACTAATGTGGGCTTTGAAGGACATTCAAGACCTGAAGCACAGCAAATCCTACACATGTATACATTCTTTGCAGCAAGTTAGGGGAAGGCAGATTATGAGGAAGCTGGTGGAATATAAGGACTAATTAGTAAGGAGTGTTTTGTAGGCTCCTCTGGGCTGAACTGTCTCTGGACGGACATGGGTTGAACATTGTCTCCGGTAATTTCTATCCTACCTACTAAGAAAGGGAAAATGGATCCCTGTGTAATTTTATGTGCTTCTTTTAGGTAAATGGAAGTGTGGGACAAAGAGATTTTCTTGTATTTTCTTTGTCTCAGTTGCCTTCAGATCAAAATAATCCTCATACCAAATGGTGTATTTGGGGGTTACTCCTCCATATCACTCAATCCCTGAAATTCTTTCCAGCAAGGCTCTACTGTTCATCTCTCTGCTCTGCCACAGGAAAATCACAGAAGGAATTTCCTAACATGTGTCTCTTCTCTGCATAAACCTCAAGTCACTTTGTGAAGAAAAGACCATCTACCGGAAAGGGTTAAAGGAAGGACAGGGGTGGGGACTGAGGTCCAGAGAACAGCCGAAAGTGAGAGCCAGCTGAGCTCCAAGTTTGGTGGACACTCTGCACTCACAGACACCTGAAGTTACTCACTGTCTGTGACACTTGGTATTAATCATCAACTCACCACTGGGTGTGTCTCTGAGGATATTTCCAGAAAGGTTTAACTCAGGATGGAAGACTCATCTGGAATGTGGATGGTACCATGTCATTGGCTGGGGTTCCCAGACTGAATAAGAAAGAGAAAGTGAGTTGAGTACTGACATTCAGTGGTCTCTGATCCTAACACTGAATGCAGTGTGACAGCCTGCCTCATAATCTTGCTTTAGTGCCTGCCATACCATGATGGACTACACACTCACACTGGGGGCAGTGTAAATTGTTTCTTTTTTTAAGTTAATTTTATCTGGTATATTTCTGTTGTTGTTGTTGTTGTTGTTGTTGTTGTTGTTGTTGTTGTTGTTGGAACAATGAGAAAAGTAACTAACATACCATTTGCAATGGACCATTCACCATTCTCCCTCGTGCACTGTCCTTTACATATGAGCCTCCTTCTCCAAGGCCACTTAGTCATTGACATTCCTAGGAAATGCAGACAGAGTAAACGACTCCTTCCCCAGCCACTTGCTGCGAGCCACTTAGGTTCCTGGTGGCTTCGTGGAGAGAAGAAGAAATCAGAACAAAGCTCCCTGGAGCTCGTCGTTTTCAAATTTTCATTACATAAGAAAGATACATTTTTTGGTTTAAAAAAAGCAAAGATCTGAGTATTCAAAACAAATAAAAATTATTGCACTGTTACCCTTAGAGGTACAATGTGTCAATGTTTTGTCAAAGCTTTGTGTCAGATGTTTTCTGTAAGTACATAAAAACTCAAAGTTTAGATATAGGTATGGTTATAAATGTAATGTGCCTTATGATCTTGTTGCCCCTCCCCTGTACTCCCAGACACTAAAAGACTGAGTCAGAACATGCATGTGGACCCAAACCCCTGTGCATCTGTGTAAGTGACCAAACACTTGACCTCAATGAACCTTGGAGCAATCAAAGCCCTGAGCCTGTGCTGTTAGACACATAGAGATTTTAAAGACAAGGATATGGCTCTCATCTTCAAGAAAATGACAACTGAGTGGAGGAGACCACATTTACAGATAATAGATTGGATGTAGCAGCATTCTGTAAATCCTATAACTTAAGCAAAGCCATCGAAACAAGATGGAAATGTTCACAGTAATTCATGGAGGAGCTGGCTTTAAAGCCAACAAAGATGGAGAAGTGGCCATCTATCCATGAAGGAGCAAAAGCCTGTGGAAAGGTGGAGAGATGCGACCAAGTGTATTCAGGAACTGCTGAGTCTTGTTTGGCTAAGAGCAAAATGTCCACAATGGACTGAAGTTCATCTCCCTTAAAATTCTTATATTGAAACGCTGGAAGCAGAGCTTTCAGGGGGTAATTAATGAAGATAGTGTTCTCAAGAATTAATGTCGTTATAAGAAGAAATGAGAGATTCAGTTTACTCCTTTTCTGCCATGTGACCACTCAGCAAGAGAATGGCTATCTATAAGCAAAAATAGGAACACCCACAAGAACCTGACTGTTGGCACCCTGATTTGACTTCCGTTTATGTATCATGCAACATAATGGCAGATGTGTATACTGTGTCTGCATACACACATACACACATATATATGAATACACACACACACACACACACACACACACACACACACACGTATATAAGGCATATGCCAGAATCATGAACTCATGAATAACTAGGCTCTAATGTCAGTGAAGGAAAGAACTTGCCAGGGAGAGTGAGGGCAAGCAGATGAAGAGCAAAAGCTTCCTTCTTCCATGTCCTTTATATAGGCTGCCACCAGAAGGTGTGGCCCAGATTTAAGGTGAATTTTCCTGCCTCAAAAAATCTGAATTTAGGGTGAGTCTGTCCTACTTCAAAGGATTTAATTAAGAAAAATCCCTCATGGTATAGCCAGCCACTTGGGTTTCAGTTAACTCCAGATGTAGTCAAGTGGACAGCCAACAAGAGCCATCACACCTGTGCTTCTTCGATTGTTATTGTTACATACATATGTATATATGTGTATGCACAAATATACAACTACAACCTGCTGAGTCCATTTTTGCTGTTTGTATGTATATGGTTTCAGGGCTGATCACCTGTATTGAGTAACCAATAAGGAGGCTCATCCCCAGGAGAGGCTAATTCTCTCTCTCCCAACAGTCATTTCTTTGTTATGTGGTGAGATGCTGTGAAATTTTTTCCCTCCCATGTTATCATATCTATGGATATTGCCATTGTTTTTTTTTTCCAGTCTTGTTTATGCAGCCATTTCTATGAAAGACTGTTTCACAGCAGACACGCTGGCACTCTGGCTCCTACAATCCTTCTGCCCCCACTTCCTCGGTGTTTCCTTAAGTCACAGATGCAGGGGCTGTCCTGTAGGTGTGACCACTGGGGCCAGGCCCCGCCACCTGTTGATCTCGGCGTTGTGTCGATTGTGGTTTTCTATGATGCCCTCCATTCGCTGTAGGAGAGCTTCTTGGATGAGAAGTGATGGCTACACGTATCTGTGGGTTCAAGGGTAAGACTAAGAACATAGTAAGGAATTGTGCTGGTCTAGCAAAGAAAAGGGAAAGGATTTTTTTCTAAGATGAATGATGCCACAACCCCCAGGAAATTGGCTAGGTTTCCAGTATCAGGCATGATTTCTCCCCTGTTGAGCAGGCTTTAAATATACTTAGACAGGTGCTGGTTACTACCGACAGAGTGCCAGTCATGGCACCTCTACTGATATCTTGTTACGCTGATCATTGTTGTGGTTCATGCATATCACAGCTAAGCAGGACTATTAACTGCTTCCCTCCCTGAGCAGCTTTCATAGTATTTTCTGGTATCATGGACCCTAGACAGTAGGAAAGAGGCTTTCAGGTCAGATCCAGGTCAACTAACTTGAGTCCTTTGTCCTAAGGGTTCAATGTCTTCAGTCATAGCGGTCCATTCTACTGAAAAGCAACCAACGGCTACATCAATAGACTATATTCAGATCCTACACATTCTTCTCCTGGCTCTAGCCCAGTAAATGGATGGGACTAGAAAAGGTCATATTGAAATGAGGTAACACAGAAAGACAAATGTTGTATGTTCTCTCTCATTGGAAGCTTCTATCTCTGAATCTTGAGGTATAAATGCATACCCTGGAGTAACTGTAGAGACCAGAAAAGTAAAAAGGTGCCCTTGCCAGGGTGCAGGGAACACCAGAAATAGGACTAGCAGGGTTCACGTGATCTGACAGAGAGAATGGAAAAGTGCAAGGTTCTCATTAGGGAGGAGGAGAGAGATAAATACAAAAGAAGGAGGGAAGAGGGTAAAATAACAGTAAGGATGTTTGAAAAAGTCATAAGGAATTATACTATTAACTATTTACCTCAAATACCTATAAAACAGATATGTCGGTATATGAATATAACCAGAGAGAGGGAAAATGAAATTGTCCCAGCTGAGCTGACACTGCTCCCTCCAAGAGCCAAAGACTCTCTAACAAAAACCCTAAAATCAGGTATGAAAAGCCTTCTTTTGAGTTATTGGTGAGGACTCTCCAAAAGATGCCCCCAACGTTACAGTCTATGGCTAATGTCCCTGGTTGTCCTTCCCCCACCACTTATATGGGTGGGAGATAAGTCTCTATTGCTGAAGACACTATGAACTTCCGACTCAGAGCAAAGAGGCCCCCTAAGCTGGAGTTAATTTGAGTTTCCACCCTGAGGACTAGCTTTCATGGTACCAGAATGCAGGGAGCAAGCATCCAGGAGGGGAAGCAACCAACAGCACTCTCCAGTTGTGATGCTTATGGACCACCACAATGGCCAGCATGTCAAAATTATCCTAAGGATGCAGTGGTGGTATGCACACCATGACAGTAACCAACAGCTCTCTGATAGACCTTCTCAACTAGAGGGTAATCATGCAAGGGACCAGAAACCTAGCCAACTACCCAGGGCTAGTGAAATCATAGATTTGGGAGGAGAACCAACAGCCACCACTTTACTAAATCACCATGATTTCTAACTACATCCTAAATATTTGTCCTTATAGTCACAGCTACATGTAGACCTCACCACTCATCAAAAAAACTTCTCTTTGTAACATACAGAGACTAAGACCAATAAAGATGCTGAGTTAAGGATCACACGCCCAAGGATACATCTACAATACAGCTCCTGCCCCTAAGGCTCAGGGAACATTCCGGAAGAGGGACATCAAGATTTTGAGAGCCAGAGGACCAGGGGGTTAGTTTGCTGTGAGATTGTGTCTCCCAGTAATATCAGAAACTACACCAATAAAGTCTCATCTACATGACCACCCAAACATTAGCTGAACAAGGACAACACAGTAGAGCTATTCATGTGAACAGCAAAAAGCCTACCAGGACTCAACCCTACACAAAAAAAAACTCCAGGCAACTAAGGAATCTCAGTGAGAGTGGAAGAAATAGTCTTTCCTAGGGAAGAGCACACCAGTTGGTTATCCAATACCAAACGGTCCACCCTGAAAACATAAGCATGAGTAGTCGTAGACAGCCTGAGAAGTGGTTATGTATGTAGGAACAGATATGTATATACAAGTATGTATGTAACACGATTAATGAAAAAAGAGGAGGGCATGAATTTGAAAAGAGCAAGGTGGTAAATGGGAGGGTTTGGAGGGAGGAAAGGGAAGAGGAAATGTTGTCATTGCATTAGAAATTTAAAAAGTAAAAGAAATAATTTTTAAATTGTCTGTATTATTTTGGAAGTCACTTGAACTACCCTGATCAATCATTCGCTCTAAAGAATGTGTCTCGTGCCTGATGGAGGGATTTGTGTTCATCTACAGTCCTTATAAGCAGCACTGTCAGCCAAAGTGGCACAACTTCCTTTAATATATGTTATATGTACTGAGTGTAAGTTTAGGTAAATATAAATTATATGCTTCCTTGAGGCGTTGTTTGGCCCTCCTCCTTCTGTATTTCTGTCTTTCCTCCCTCCCCAGCTGGAGCATCGTCCCCATTTTCCTATTTCCCAGTTCATACCACCTGTACCCTGCTAATCACCTCTCAACACGAGAGAGAGAGAGAGAGAGAGAGAGAGAGAGAGAGAGAGAGAGAGAGAGAGAGAGAGAGAGAGAGAGAGAGAGATGGTCCCTTTATATTCTCCTGGTGTGATTACTCCATGTTGTAGGCACACATCTGAGGGGCTGAAGCTGAGAACCACAGGTGAGATGGTCTCATCCCACTGGGTTGCTATTCTCCCATTTTCTGGTTCGTCTGTTTCTACTCTCTCTATTTTTCTTTTACTTTGTCTCATTTTATTTCTACTCAAAACAAAATAGAAAGTAGAATTTCTCTTTTAAACATGGTGTGTAACTTTTTTATAAAGATCACAGACTTCCTGGAAATTGATAAACAGGCTTTTTAACTCTCAGCCCAGAAACATACACAGAGAGTTGTGTCTAAGACTCCTGAAAGCCATCCTGAGCCTCTCAGAGCATCCTCTCCTGTATCACTTCCTCATTATCCTCATCATTTGACCTGTACCAGGAAGTTTTCATTTGGGCCATACCACTATGTCGGTAAGGGGATTTACCTTTTTTTTAATCTCAATGTATTCTATTTCTGAGATTCTAATACAATTACAAGACTTCTCCCATCCAAACCCTCCCATATATCCCTCTCTGCTCTCTTTCAAATCCATGGCTTCTTTTTTTCACTAATTTTTATTACATGCATATATGTATATACACATATATTTGTGGTGATATTTTATTTGTGCTCTAACAAATAAAGTTTGCCTGAAAATCAGAAGGAGGAGCTAGCCACTAGTTAACCATAGAGGTCTGGAGGTCTGTACAGACAGACAGGAAGTGATAGAGTTGGGTAGAGAGAGGACGTGAAAAGGTGGGGTGGAGAGAGGAGCTCACTCTCTTTCGGAGGAGAATTTCGTAGGCTTAAGAGCTAGTAGCTTGCTCTCTGCCTCTCTGATCTTTCAGCTTTTACCCTAATATCTGGCTCTGGGTTATTTATTAATGAGACCATTTAACCATTTGTGTTACATATATTCCTAAATATAACCTGCTCAGTCTGCATAACGTTACTCATATATGTTTCCAGGGCTGGCCATTTGGTATTAGATAACCAGTCTGTGTACTCGGCCCTGAGAGAGACTATATCTACAGCTCTCAGCAATCCTTGTTTGCCTGTAGTTCTTCACAGGGTTGAGACCGTATGAGCTTTCCCCTGTCAGTGTTAACATGTCTACAGTTACTGTCTTTGTTCAGCTCACGTTTAAGCAGTCATCTTGGGGCTGGAGAGATGGCTCAGTGGTTAAGAGCACTGGCTGCTCTTCCAGAGGCCCCAGGTTCAATTCCCAGACTCCACATGGCAGCTCACAACTGTCTGTAACTCCAGTTCCAGGAGATCTGACACCTTCACACCAATGCACATAAAATAAAATTAAATAAATTATAAAAAAAAAAGTCATCTTGGTGAGACTTTATGGGTGTAGCTTCTGACATCACTGGAAAATGCACTCTTACACCAAACTCTCTTACCTTCTGGCTCTTACAACCTTTCTGCCCCCTAAAGACTTTGGTACAAGGTGTGTAAATATGTCTAGGGTAATTAGATTCCATGTAAAAGAGTCTAAGGAAGCAGTGACAGCTAATAAGCCCCTCAAACTCTGACATCCCTTAAGTCTAGTCCATGAGTTATAAAGTAGTGCAAACGATGTGAGAAATAAATGTTAATAGAATGGGAACTGCCTGGGGCAGGAAGTGTGGAGAATGGAGAGTTTATGTTTAGCGAGTTTCGAGTTTCAGTTTAGGGTAAAAACTCTGGAGGTGCATGGTGAGGACAGTTTCGTAGCAATGTGAATGTGCTTCATGTCACATACACATCAAAATAATGAGGATGATACGGTTCATGCTAGGTATATTTTGCTCTCATAAAAAATATGCAATATTTTTTTTCTCATCCATACCAACAGAGAGATGTGTAAGAATCAGGTAAGTCTTCTGGCGTCTGCCTCCAGCATTGCATACATGCAGAGCATAAACAAACATGAAGGGCACAGACATACATGCAGGCAAGATACTCACACAACAAAATAATAAACATTATATTTAAAAAGAGAGAGAGAATCAGGCAAGCCCATGGCCTTTGTGGAAAGGTAGCCCTTGCACTTCAGCAACTCTAATATACACCTTGTGTGGACATTTCAGTACCATATGAGCACAGTGACTATGATAGCAACAATGGCCAGTACAAACTCTGGAGTTGGACTTAGAAGTCATTAGAAATCTTGACACACCTTGAAGTAACACTTTTATGACTCACAAGAAAGAGACCTACTCTAAGCTTATGGACACATCATGTGACTAGTTTATGTTTCTAAATCCGGCAAAACTCGTCAAAGATTGGGTTTCATTGTTACACCGCCCAGGAGCCAGGTTACATAGGAGTTCCCCATCCTAGTTACCACAGGCTACAAGTCTCTGACTCAAAGAGCCTGACAATTATCAAACAGGCCAATTTGCCTAAGCCACTCATCAAATTGTGGAAAAAAACTAGGGCTTGGCCTCCAGCCCAGAATTACAACAGACAGTAGCTCAGGCCTCTGCCCTGGCCCCAGCAAAGCAGACAGCTGCCCAAGGGCAGGCACACACACACACACACACACACACACACACACACACACACACATACACACACACACACACACACACAATGGTTTTGACTTTGAGAAAAGCCACAGAATGAACAGAGGCCCTGCTTGCTCTCCACCCAGATCCAATAAAAGGAACTGTAGTCACATGGAACCAACTGCCGGGAATATGGAAAAAGGGAAAGTAACAGCTGTTTAGGATATGTACACAGAAAAGACAAATGTATACCACAATATGAATCAATATATTCCTTAGAGACAAGGAAAATCATAAAGTTGTTCATCCTTAAATTTCTATAGTATTATTCCTAAAAGAGCAAACTGAAATTTCAGTTGTCAACACAATCCAGTGGTTCAAAGACACTCCAGATACTAATCAGCTCTTGCTGCTTCCAGAAAAAGTTTAATATATTCAATATACTAGATAATTAATTCCAGAAGCATACAAAAATGAGGGTGCCATGGTCTTTTTTGCTGTTGTTCTTTCTCTGTAGGAGCTCATGACCATTAAAGGAGAGCAGAAACAAAAGACAAAAGGATGGTTGAAATTGTTTTTACCCAATAAAACTTTTAACAGACAGCAATTAATTAGAAGAAATCCCCACACTGACTCCAACTAGGTATCCTACAGTTCAACTCAACTGTGGTGCTACTAACTGATTATATAATATATGTATTATATAAACAGACACAACATATTTAAGTGCTCAGTCCCACAGGTTGCCTCTACCTCACATGTCAATTACAAATAGGTTTCCAGGTCACCTACATTTAGCTACAAAGTTAAAGGTTCCCCCCCTTCATTGGGTTCAATAATTTTCCAGGGTAGCTCTAGAAAGTCCGTTAGCACCTTACTCACTTGAATGAATTTGTTTTAAAGGATACAACTCAGAAAGGAACAAATAGAAAAGATGCGTCCAAACCTCCCTGCCCTTTCCAGGAGCACGACCTCCAGAACTTCCTGTGTCTACCACCCAGAACTTGTCTGGATTGTTCAATTGTTTTCTGGAACTTAATCCTCAGCTACCCATCTCTTCTTCCAAGAGATTGTGTGTGTGTGTGTGTGTGTGTGTGTGTGTGTGTGTGTGTGTGTGTGTGTGTGTCTGTGTCTGTGTCTGTGTCTGTGTCTGTGTCTGTGTCTAAAAAAAGTTAAGCCTTCTAATCACTTGGTCTTGTTAGTGACTAGCCTCATCCTGAGGTTACCTGGGTCCTACCTAAGTTATTTAATTATAATAAACCAAGGTGTGATGGAGTCCCTACTCACTATAAGAAATTTTTTAACAGCATAAAGCAAACAAATAAACACTTTTCACTTAGGAAATTCCAAGGGTTTTAGGAGCTCTGTGCCAGAGACAAAGACATAATCATCATCATCATCATTATTATTGTTCCACAGTAGAAGAAAAAAATCCAGGTTGGGACAAAAGAGGTAATGTGTAAGAAAAATCTGCAGTAGGAGGCCCTGGCTGTGTCTTGGAAGATGGCAGTTGTCCCCTGGACAGATAGCAGGAGAAATGGTAAAGGGACAAAGGACAGGGGAGTCCAGCACGTCCCACTGAGGGACAGCAGAACTCACAAAACTTCTTCAGGAACTCCTGACTGGTCCCTGATTCTTCTGTGTCCCCACCCTTCACTCAAATGCTACAAGAATTATTTTTTTTAATATTCATCAAATCTAAACACCTTTCTCTTTCAGTCCTCCTAGGGCTCTCCACCCCACAGGAATTAATTCCAAATTCTCTGGTTAGTCCACAGGCTCTGCTTAATGAATCTCCCTGTCCATTTATCTATAATAAAATAACATTTCCCCATTCTGGTGGCTTCATTCAGACATAGGGCCTCGTGGCTGTCCCTCAGACACACCACACTCTTCTCATCTCTAGGTCTCCTTGCCTGGGATGTCCGTGGTTAACAACAGAGGTCCTTGGAGAGAGCGCAAGCAAGTTTGGAGGCAGCATAATAAAGGGGTTGACAATGTGGTCTCTGGTGTCAGATTGCCTTGGTCCAAGATCTCACTCTTGTTAGCTGAGAGAAATTGTGATGTGATGTGCCTTGTTCTCCTCAGGGAAGATGGGGACACTAAACAGAAACAGTGCTTATATCAAGGATTAGTGAAAGAACCACACAGGTCCCTTTATACAAACAGACAATACAGTGTTGGCGCACAGCATCAGTGTTAGAGTTCTTTCTTTTTCTAGGAGAAAAGCTATGAGGGAGTAAAAGAGTAAGGATACCAAGTTTCCCTTTGACCAAATCTGTGATCAGAAGTGAATGAGCCACAAGATAGACCTGACCAGCAAGGGGACTTTTATAATCATTTATTCATCAAACTTTAATTGCAGGCAATGTGATAGCTAGTGAGAAAGTGACTGTTACCACATGGGTTTGAATTTAACTTCAGGAACCCAACCTGACCTTTGTCTTGACAGTTAGAAGAACCATCTATTCAAAATCTTCCCCTCCACGAAGATCAGTCCAATTCCAAGCTTGAATCTTCCTTAATTATGTAGTGAGTTGAAAAGAAGTGAAAATAAGGTTTGTCACACATTCCTGGTAAGTGCATGCTACATATATACATGAAAGAGAAAATTATAAAACTGAAAGTCAAAATCTTTCTCCCTCGTTCTACCATGTCTCCATTCTCCAAATGTTGTCCTTATTAATGGATTATATGTGCTATTTCTTTTAAAAAAATAAAAATAATCTTACACATATCTACACATGGCATATATACACATTTACATTTTTATACAAATGAGATCATGAAAGTTTTTAAACATACACCCTAAATTCTTTGCCACTCATCCTACCAAGATGTAAAGGCTACATAACCTCCCCTTAGACATGGGTCCCTTCTCTACTGACTTAAGTCCAAACTGGATATGGTAGAAATGGCACTATGCCAACTATTTAGCGGGGACTTAAACAGGGAGGTTTTACTTCCTGCATCTTGAGATACTTGTTCTTGGAACCCCGCCACCATGTTGTGAAGAAGCCAAACAGCCATATAAAGAGGCCACATCCAAACCAAAGTCAGCATTGACTGCCAGACATGTGGTGAAAAAGCCTGCAGATATGTCAAGCCCCAGACATCGGGTCACCTTCAGCCCTGAGGTAATCCTGGGTGACTCAGGTGTCCCGGCCAAGCTCTTACATCTTGCAGCTGTGTGAGAAAAATTTTGAAGCCACTGGATCTGAATAGTTTTACACAGCTGCAGATATTACTTTTGTATTTTCAGTAAAACATTCTTAAGATCGCCTATTACATATTCAAATCTAAATTTTAAGAATCTAGCCTTCCATTGTACAAATGTGTCATATCAAATCAATCAACAATCCACTGATGGACATCTTGGTTGTCTCCAGTTCTTTTTGCCAGTGCAAATAACATTTAATAACTTTAGCATGCCTTAGGATATATCTGTAAGATACATTTCTGACAGTTAAATGCTGAGTAATTTTGAAAGATAACACAAAATTAGATGTTGCTCACCAAAACAACAAAGGTTGCACTGACTTCTGTTCCTACCTCTTTTCTACATCTTCAACACTGAGGTTTTTGGTTTTTTTTTTTAAGATCTATTTATTTATTATGTATACAGTGCTCTGTCTGTGTGTATGCCTGTAGGCCAGAAGAGGGCACCAAATCTCATTATGGATGGTTGTGAGCCACCTTGTGGTTGCTGGGAATTGAACTCAGGACCTTCGGAAGAGCAGCTAGTGCTCTTAACTGCTGAACCATCTCTCCATACCAAACATTTTCTTTTTCCCAAGACAGGGTTTCTCTGTGTAGTTTTGGTGCTTGTCCTGGATCTCACTCTATAGCCCAGGCTGACCTCGAACTCACAGAGATCCACCTGCCTTTGCCTCTGGAGTGCTGGTATTAAAGGCATGTACCACCAACACCCGGCTCAACACTGAGTTTTTAAGAGTTATATACTTAGCCAGGGGTGGTGCACATCTTTAATCCTAGTACTTGGAAGTCAGAGATAGGTGGATCTCTGTTAATTCAAGGCCAGGTTGGTCTACAAAGTGAGTTCCAGGACAGCCAGGGCTGTTATACAGAAAAGCTCTGTCTCAAAAAAAGAGTTATATACTTTTATCAGTCTGGTTGATTCTTTTTTAAGATCTCTAACATTTTGTTTGTAGTCCTTCAATTATAATTAAGAAGGTTCTAGTTGAAATTTTCTGGAAAATGGGCTAGTGAGATGCTAAGTGGGTAAGGACAATTGCCTCTAAGACCGATGATTAGAGTTCAGTTCCCCAGAACACACGTGATAAAAAGAAAAAGCTGGCTTAGGAGGATTCCTGGTACTCTGATGTTCACATGTGCACTATGGCATGTGCACACCACACACACATACATCAACCAAAAATTAAGTGTTAAACAATCTAAATTCTCTATGAAAGCACAAAGCGAATTCAGTTTTAGTTAATCATGGAAGAGAAAATCGAACATCACACAGATAGGATATTTTAGTAGGTTCCCCACCCTCCAATAATTGTGGATATTCTCTCCAATACTACACCAAATCTTCATAACAAATACACTCTTTGGGACATGTGGATCTTAAGTCATGAACAACTTCTGTGTGTCTCTGTGTGGTACTTGGGACTAAACGTGGAGCCTTGTCCATGCTAGGCAAGTATTCAGTCACTGTACTACATTCCTAAGTCAAAACTTGTTCAGTCAAACTAATAGAGGCTGGAGATCCAAGGTCAAGCTACCAGCATGGCTGGTCTCTGGCAAAGCCTCTTTCTGGTTGATGGACCAGAAAACATCTTCTCATTATGCCATCACATGGCTTTCCCACTGAGCAAAGCAGAAAGCAAAAGAGAGAGAAGGGACATATCTTTCAAGATTGGTGCTGATGCTGAATCTGAAATCCAAATCACTGAACTTTCACAGCTGCTACATCAACATCCACTGAACTATTGTGAACTTCAAAGGGATCCTTTATGCACATGTGATGTTGTAAGATTGTGCTTTGTTCATTCAAGACACTGATTTACAAATCTGTGTGAATTGTTTAACATTGACAGGCTTCACTACATACAAACATATGCATGTGTTCACATGTGTGTGTACACACACATTTATTTAAATCATTCCCATTCTAACCGTAAAAGTCTTTTAAGTTGGTTGAAGTTGTCAATATCACTGGCATCTGTAAGGTTCTTTAAATTCTGATTGTTGCTTAGGATTCGAATTATATAATTGACAACAAACAATGTTTTCTTTCGCCAATAAATTTTACTGTGTATATTTAGGGTGTACGGTAATGTTATAGGTGGATGTGTCTGTGTGTTTATATATACAGCCAGCACTAAAGCAGTTGTCACTGTGAAACAAATCAATACATGCATCATCTCACATCGTCACCTGCTATATTTTGGATGTGCAGCAGAACCTAAAGCCCATGTTAAACACTTTTCCCCAGCTTGTCTTTGGAAGGTGGTGGAAACTTTCAGAGATGGGGCCTAGTGAGAACTCTTTAGATATTTGAACATTGTTCCAAAAGGAGACCATGAAGGTCTGGTCTCTTCTTCCTCTTCTCTTTCCCCTTCCCAGCTATGAGGTGAGCAGTTTTGTCCTACCAAGTGTTCCCCACCATTACCCTCTGGCAGCCTAACAAGGGTCCTGAAAACAATGGCCGACCTGATGATACACCGGCATCTCTCAAACCATGACCCAGAAAAATCCTTTCTTCTTCAAGTTGCTTATCTCAAGTGTCTGTTATAAGGATGGAAAGCTGGGTGACATATACTCTTTTTTCCTTCCTGTGCCAAGAGTAAACGCAATCATTTGGGGAAATGCTTAATATGAACCTCATATTGTACATCATACTTTAAACTCCTTCATCCTACACATCTGCTGCTTTATATCTTTTGGCCTACATTCTTCTCCATTCCCTACTCCCACCCAAGTCACCCCGATAACCACCATTTTATGCTCTATCTCTGTCTAGAGCTTGCCTTCACTGTCTAGATCTTGCCCCCATAATAGCTATCCTATTAATTGTGAGATAGCATCTCACAGTGGTTTTGATTTGTGTTTTCCTGGTGATTACAGAATTGAGCATTTTTTCATATGTGGTCCATTCTATTTTCTTGCCATTGAGTTGCACAAGTTCTTTATAAATTTTAAATGCTAATCCCTTATTAGTTATCCACTTTGCAAATGTCTTTTCAATTTTCCTCCCTTTGTGTGTTGCTTTTTCATTTTGTTGATTGATTAATTGTTTTCCTTGAAGTAACAAACCTACTTTGCTCGTTTAAAAGAAAAGTCTGGTAAGTGCCTATGTCTAACTGTTTTTCTTTCAAGTAAAATTGATGTCCCATAAAGAAAATAATGGCTAGTTTAATTTTCAACTCAAATAATTGCGAAATATTATTTTCCTAGATTCAATCATCAAAAATGCTTTGTATAGAATATTTAAAATAGGGACATTCCAACCAGCAAGAGACCTCAGCAAATAAGGCACCTGCAACAAAGCCTGATGACCTGAGTTACATCCATAGTACCCACAGCAAGATCCAACACCAATATTCTGAGCATGGTAAAGCAGAGGTATCAAATAATGGGAGGTCCTAGTTGAGACCCTACGATAACCCTGTAGCTTCGCTACCTCCAAGCCTACTCAATAATGTTCTAAGAATGGGTGAGAATTAACTGGAGGAAGAAGGGCTTTGTGATATAGTAGATGCTACCAGCATTCTGCCAAGATTCCCTGCCATAGTGTCCCTGGGCAATACAATGGTATTTTATTAAAGAGACCTGTGACTTTCTACCCACATGCTTTCTTTGGCCATGGGAATTATCTCAGTACATGTACAAGACAGTACAGGAGTACTAGGGAGGTAAAAATCCAGAAAAAACTAGGGTACAAATGCATCCACTCTTCACCCTACAGTTGGATCACTCTGAGACCTGTTCTGTGCTATCTTCCAGAAGCCTCCCAAGGACCTTGAGCCACACTAGCACTCAGTACAAAGCTGTTTCTTCAACCACCTGTGTTGCTTCCTTTCCCAGATTATCTTTCCTCTCCCACTCATTCACTGGTACTTCCTGGACCACTTCTCAAAAACACTACCAAACTTGAATCCAGACTCAAAGCCTGCTTCCACGAGAACCCAACCATAGACAACAATGTAAGACTAATGGTAGAAAGAGTACACCAGACTGGGAAAAGGTCTGTTCAAAGGCACTATTGATATTTTGGTGAGAAAAACTTTTGTGGGGATTCAGGGCCAGTCCACTGGTTACTGTAGGATGTTCACAGCATGGTTACGCTAGATGATAGCAGTTCCTTCCCCAACTATGACAGCCAACAATTCTCTCAAACATTTCCAAGTGTCTGGAGAAGGGCAAAGTTGGTCCTGCTAAGAACCACTCAGATGGTTAATTCCTTCCATTTTACAGATAAGGAAACACATCTATAAAGAGAAGAATTTTCCAATGCCACACAGAATCAAGACAAGACTCTAGATACATTTGCCAAGAATTAAATCCAGATTCCCTAGTCTATTGCACTATATGTCTATCTTTATGGCAGCACTGGGGTTAAATATATATTTTTAGACAGATACTATCTTCAATCCTCTTGGAACCACAAGCTAGAAACAGGCCAGCTCCTCTTTTTAGAGCAGTTGGTTGTTGTCTGCCTCCAACTATTTCCTTTATTGGGTTCTAATTCTCTGGGTGACTATATACAAGCTTAAATGATTCAAATTAGTCAATGTATTAGTTACTTTTTCTGGCTTTTATAGAATGCCACAGCCAACTCCCTCCTCCACTCCAAATCCAATCCCTAGTCTAGTCCCTAGTTCTACAGGGAGATACCAAGCTTAAATGATTCAAATTAGTCAATGTATTAGTTACTTTTTCTGGCTATTATAGAATACCACAGCCAACTCCCTCCTCCACTCCAAATCCAATCCCCAGTCTAGTCCCTAGTTCTGCAGGGAGACACCAACTGTAGCCTTCCTATCCCCACCTTACCCACATCTCCTATGGATTCCATAAGCCATCCCTCCCTGGCCTCCCTCCCCCAATTCATCACTTTCTCCTGGTCCCCAACTCCAGCAGGCACCTCCTACTAACACACAGGCTGCACCTGCTTAAAAAAAAAAAAAAAAGTAGGCTGCCTGCAGATCTTCTCATCTCCCTCTGTTTCCCCCAGATCCAATCCCCTAGTCTCACTCCCAGGTCTGTGGCAGAACACCTCCTCCATTGCTGATGGGACTACAAACTTGTACAACCACTATGGAAACCAGTATGGTGGTGCCTCAGAAAGATGGAAATTGATCTACCTCAAGAAGCTACATCGTGCCGGGCGGTAGTGGTGCACACCTTTAATCCCAGCACTTGGGAGGCAGAGACATGGATCTCTGTGAGTTCGAGGCCAGCCTGGTCTACAGAGCGAAATCTAGGACAGGCACCAAAACTACACAGAGAAACCCTGTCTCGAAAAATACCAAGAGGAAAAAAAAGAAATTTTGGGCTGGAGAGATGGCTCAGCGGTTAAGAGCACTGGATGCTCTTCCAGAGGTACTGAGTTCAATTCCCAGCAACAACATGGTGTTTCACAACCATCTGTAATGAGATCTGGCACACAGGCAGAACACTGTATACATAATAAATAAATAAATAAATGTTTAAAAGAAGAAGAAGAAGAAGAAGAAGAAGAAGAAGAAGAAGAAGAAGAAGAAGAAGAAGAAGAAGAAGAAAAAGAAGAAGAAGAAGAAGCTACACCACTCTTGAGTATCTACCAAAGGACACTTCATCCTTCCACAGGGACACTGGCTCAACCATGTTCATTGCTACTCTCTTCACAACAGCCAGAAATTGGAAACAACCTAGATGTCCATCAACAGAAGAATAGATAAAGAAAACATGATACAGTTACACAATGGAGTATTATTCAGCTCTTTAAAACAAAAATGACATCATGAAATTTTCAAGCAAATGGATGGGACTAGAAAAAAATCATCCTGAGGGAGGTTAACTCAGACAGAAAGATAAATATGGTATGTACTCACTTATATCTAGATATTAACCCTTAAATAAAAGATAACCAAGCTACAATTCATAGACCCAGAGAGGTTAGGCATAGAGGAAGGGACTGGGAAGGACACATAGATCTCCCTGGGAGGGGTAAAATTTTGTGGGCAGACTGGAGCAGAGGTGGGGGGGGACAAGCATAGGAGGATCAGGTGGGAAGGGGAGAGAAGATGGAATTGAGGGAGGAAGGGAGGAGAGACACTGCTAGAATTGAGGGGTGATGTGTCAACTTAGTACAGTGGAAACTTCCTATAATATATGAACGCAATCCCAATGATGTCTCCAAATAATAAGGGAGATGGAACCCCAACTGGCCATCTCTTGTCACTAAATGAAGTTTCCAGTACCGGGACTGGGTTCCAATTGAGTGGATAGTCAAAAGGGTGGAAATCCCCAACAACCTAGGCTGTTGCCAAGACAACAGGTTGCTCTCCACAAACTTAAAGCAAGGCCATTGCTTGCTGTCAATACCCACACAACTCATTGAACATGGAGAGGTCAATCTGGTACCTACATGGAACCTTCATGTTCTAGTGTCTATGATATGGAAATGTACTCTGCAGGCTACCAAAAGAGAAATGTAAACACCAACCCAACAACAAAACCTTTGATCTACGATCTGTTCATTCTAGGCAATGGTGGCACAAAGCTTATGGAAGTAACCAACCAATGTCTAATCAAATTTAGAGCCCACTCTATGAGATGGAACCCATACCCAACACCATTTGGGTAACCAAGGACCAGAGACTGAACAGCCTTGAGATACAGGGTAAAACCAAACACTACTGGTCAAATAAAAAAAGAGAATAATAAAATGACTCCTAATGATACTCTGCTATACTCATAAATCAGTGCCTTATTCAGCCAACATCAGAGAGGCTTCTTCCTGCAGCAGGGAATAAATACATACAGAGACCTACAGCCAGACATTACACAAAGATAAAGACTTTGAAACACACATTTCTAAATGAAATGTCTCCATCAAATCCCTCCCCTAAGATCTCAGGGAACCCCATGGAAGAGGAGGCAGAAGGGGTGGGAAAAATGGGGCTGGGGAAGAGGATATCAGGAGAACAAAGACCTCTAAAACTGAGCAAAGTGAATATGAACTCACAGAGACTAAAGCAGCATGCACAGGGCCTACATGGGTCTGTACCATGTCTTCTACATATATACTATAGCTTTCAGTTTAGTGCTTTCATTGGACTCCTGAATGTGTAAACCAGTGGGTCTCTGACTCTTGTACCTTCTCTTGTGGCTCTTTTTTTTTTTTTACTGTTGGCTTGGCTTGTCAAACTTCAATATAATGGCTTTTGTTTTCTCTTATTATATTTTATTTTGTTATGTATTGTTGTTATCTCTTGGAAGCCTGTTCTTTTCTAATTCGTGAGAGAGATGGGGGAGTGGATCCAGATAGGAGAGGGCATAGGGAGGAACTGGGGAGTAGAGGGAGGGGAAACTATATTCAGATTACATTGTCTGAGAAAAGAATCTATGTTTAATAAAAAAGGGGGAAATAGAAGTTACAACTGATGTAGTCTTACCAACCAGTCCTCATTGTAGTAATCTCAAATAAATTTCAAATTGTGATGGTGAAAAGTTAAATAATAAAATAAAATACCACAGCCAAAGGTAACTTAAGGGAAATGGGTTTATTTGCACTTTTAGTTCCATAGGGAGAATCTATAATGATGGAGAGAGATGTGGTAGCAGTTGTGGTGATACTTTATTTATGCTTTAATAAAACTTGCCTGGAGATCAGGGGGAAATGCCAGCCATTTTAAGTAAAGAAGTCAGGCAGCATAGGCCCTTAATCCGATCACTTATCAGGCCGGGTCTCTGTGAGTTCAAGGCCACACTAGGGAACCGAGCCAAGCTTGGTGACACACGCCTTCAATCCCAGTACCAACCATAGAGACCTGGAGGTCTGTACAGACAGATAGAAAGTGACAGAGCTGTGTAGGAAGATGAAGTGAGGTAGTAGTAAGATAGCCAATGAGAGGGCAGAACAGCAAGGCAATAAAGGCATGGGTAGACAGGAAGCACGCGCATTTGGAAGCTGCCGAGTTGGTGAGGTAAGATTGGCTGGTGGCTTTACCTATTTCCCTGAACTAAGGGTTTCACCCCTATATTTGGCTCCATGGTTTTTATTTAATAAGACCATTTAGAAATTTGTCTGCAAGCAGTCGACCAGAGCAAGAAGCTGAGAGATCACATCTCAACCCCTCAAAGGAAGCAGAAAGAGCGAATGAGAAGTAGGGTGAGATTAAGAACTCTCAAAGCTTGCTCACAGTAGCCTATTTCCTCCAGCATGTCTCCAAGTCCTAAAAGTTCTATAACCTGCCCAAACAGTACCACCAACTGGGGAATAAATGTGCAAAAGCATTAACGTATGGGGGACCTTTCTTATTTGAACCACCACAGCCAGCCCTCAGAGGACCTGGGAAAGAGATAATCTAGTTGTACATAGACCGCCTGTCCAACTTTAGGTTGCTGTGACTGTCCTGCTGCAACTCCTGTGGGGTCACATCTAAGCTCATCTCTCCTTCCTGCTATGAGCAATAAGCAATTTTGCCTTTTGTATAAAAGGGGGAAAGACAAACAGGCAGACTGCGTGGTTCTATTATTTTCTCGGAAGTAGTCAAGACTCACAGGAACAAATAGTAGAGTGGTGTCTGATGAGGAATTGTGAGGAAGGGTTGGGAGCCCTGAGCTCCAGTTATGCAAGATAAAAACTTTCCAGGGATCACTGGACAACATGCCTATAGTTAATGGGACTGTACTGCACACTTTGAATTTTGCTAATAGAGTAGACTTTATGTTCTGGTTTCCTTTTAATCACAGGAAAAACTGCACATAGTCAAGGACTAGTGCTCTGATATCTCTTTATTTCCTTTTCATTGGCTTCTATCTGGAAAAGTTTCCAGTGTGTGATTGATGACAGCCGGGGAAATACTGGTCCCAAATCCCAGAGCTCATTTATAAAGCTCAGGGAACCACAAAGTTGCTGAATACATAAATAACTTTTACATCCAGCATTAATTATCATAAAAGACCCATATTTTCAAATAAAAGTACAAATCTTGCTTCTTACAAAAACCTAGATTTCAGGAATGCCATAGAACACCAATGCCTGGAGATCAAATTGGCCTACTCCTTCTTAGAGATAAGGGCCAAGAAATTGCAATTTGCTCAAGGTCACCCCGTCAGTGAGAGACAAAAACACAGGCCTTTTACACTCAAGGCCAAGGCTTCTTCTGCCTCTTCTCACTGCCTTCCTGCACCCAAGGACCTCAGCTTCCCACCTGCTCATATGAATTATTGTACCATCGTTGTCATCTCAGAGAGAAGCAAATGAAAACCTAGATAAGGAGATGGAAGACAGTGTCGATGAAGACAGATATGATGGAGAAAATGAGAAAGAAAAAGTCAAAAGAGAAGAAAAATATTCAAAAGAGACATTGACCGAGGTAAGCCTCCAGCTATTCTTAGTGCCATGAGAAGTGCTTAGATGGCTTCCAAAATTGCTTTAGGCCTGGATGGAGGGCAGAAACTATTTTCTTTATCTGTTGAAAGTAAAATCATTTCGAGGCCAGCCTGGTCTACAGAGCGAGATCCAGGAAAGGTGCAAAGCAACACAGAGAAACCCTGTCTCGAAAAACCAAAAAAAAAATCATGTTTCAGGTTAGGAAGCAATGGTTTTGATTAAAATATTAAGAAACAGCAATATTGGTCAAAGCCAGCCTTTCTGGGGGACTCAGGAAATGGAGATTTAAAAGAATATCTAGAATTCACCAGATTTATTTATTGATAAATTTATTTATTTATTCAGGGGTACAAGAAGTTCATTTTTCCATCACTTCTAAATAAGACCCCGTCACCCTCCCTCCTTTCCCTGTGTGATGGACACACCCACGCCGAAGTTCTTTTAGCTCTGTGCTTTTACAAACACACCCAATTCTTAGTTTCCCCTTCTCTTTCAGTCACTTAGCTTCACTCACCATACAAGACAAAATGAACTAGAGAATCCTCTTTCCACCTCACATCTATTTTCTTCATTGGTTTACGTCTCGGTTATGATGCCTTGACTACACGCAAGTGCAAACCCACATATGAGCAGCTCTAAACAATCACTGTATTGATTATTTCCTATGCCTAGCTCTGAGAAAGCACATCCAAGAACAATAAAACGTTGTTGATGAGATTGCCCCGGATCCTGTGTCTACTTTCGAAAGGAGTAAGACATACATGCATAAGACATACATAAATAAACTGTCCCTGTAGTCCATAGAGCAGCAAAGACACATGTCCACAACCCCCAAACAAGGTAGTCTGACATATAAATGACAAATGCAGATTTTTGTAGACTTCTACAGGTGGTGGAACGGAAGAAGGTTCTAGGGCAGGAATGGGTGAGGATCCATTAACTTATCACCATAAGGGTTTCTCAAGGATGGAAAAGATTCTATCTAGTAAATGGAAATAGAAGAGAAAGTCTCTTTTTTGTTACATGCACACAAATTAGATGGGTTTGAATACAGTTTGTCCTTCTAGGAATAGAGAGATAAGGGTCATAATGCCTATTTCCATCCATGAAAAAACAGTGCAAATTGAGAGAGTCCCTGCCTGGGGACTCAAACAGTCCAAGGTGTTGAGTGAGGAAGCAGAATATATCCCAGTAGAAATCTCTGCGACGGACACTCCAGAGTCTGCTGAATCTACATTCCTAGGTTGAAAAAAAATAGGGAGTGAGACACAAAGTGATGGCCTGGAGGGGTCCAGAATCAGATGGAATGAGTGAGAGATGCCAAAGAGTGGCTGCTGCCCATGGCAGGAACGAGGAGGGAGGAAGGGAAGGAAGGCTGGTGCGTCTCCATCGTCTTAACTGTCAGTCCTACTTACTTCCTGGGCTGGCTCAGGGAGATAAGAAGCTGTTGGTTCCTGTAAGGTTGGGCTTGATCAAAGAATAGCTACAGTATCTGGGTGCATGTAATGCAAGACCTAAGGGGGTGTGAATTCCTAAGTTTACCTTATGATGATTTGTTATGGGGTTATTTTATATCCCTGTGTCTTATGTAACGATAGGGTAAACATCCAAAGCTCCATAGCTGGCTGCTTGCAGTGATGTCTGGCCCGAGGGTCAGATTCTTTATGATTCTTCAGCCTCTTCCTTCAAAAGTACAAGAAAGATGGCTACAACTGCTTCAGGTACCACGTGGTCACATGGCATCCTCCAAAACAAAAAAGAATATGGAAGGGCCTCATCTGTGTTAGAAGAATAAAACTCTGAGAGCCATCTCTTATCCCCGCTTCCAAGTCCTCTTCCCACCACCCATAGTTGGTTCACAAGCTGACACCAGACACGCAACTGAGCTGAGGGAGAAAGTATTTATCTGCTAACTCTGGTTGGTAGTGGGCTCTACCCATTGAAGCTGGGGGCTGGAAATGAGCATGTGTGCCTATCACAACCATGAAGGAGGTAGCCTGGGAGATAACGTCAAAAGACTGCCCAGCTTGGATTACAGAGAATCTTCAGTGTCTTGCTGAGAGTTGAAGATTCATTCTGTAACACGGAAAGAACAGCGTAAGCTCCAGGGCTGAGCAAGGCACTGATGGAGACTGATTTTAGAAAAATAATTCAGGAGGAAAAGGTAGGTAAAGACATAAAAATGATTGGGCAGATTGGTTTAGAACATGGATTGTGATCTTGGAGATACTTTGGGGACTCTAAGGGCATCATTAGTCTAACCCACAATATAGGAACATCTAATCAGAACATCAAAATTAACCAGTATTCATCTAGTACTTGACAATAAGCCAGAAAAAAAAAAAAAAAGAGTATTCGAGACGAGCTTTTGTATTAACTGGCTGTAGCCCACAAACTCACCACCCTTCCTCAAACCTCCATTTCCTCACCTATAAAACAGGGTTCCTAGAGTATGAACATCCTCCTCCACATGCCTCCCTCCTCCATTAAACAAGAGGAGCTCTTTGTAAGGATATCTACTCAAGCAGATGCTGTCTACATGCGCTTTAAGAGAGGATGGCTGGCTGAGTCATCTCCACTTTGATACCAGCTGAGTTTGGCTATGTTTTTCCCTCAAACATCTGCGCCATTATTAGTAGTAGCTGTCTTTTCAAACACAATGGGCTTTATTATCATTAGTGATGATTGCCGTTATTGAACCTGACAACATTTGTCTCATACTGATTATTTGTTTAATGTCTCATCAGATCTCTTCCTCCCAAAACATATCTATTTATCTTTAAAATCGAGAAAGAAGGCACCACACTGAGAATAAGGCTCTCAGAATACCAGTGCCATCCAGTGTAATGATGGGCGAATCACTTTCCGCGTCTGCATCTCAGAGTGGGCAACAGAGTAGATTCAGTTGTATTTGTACTTCGAAACCATGAATGAGCCTCAAAATCATATGGGGCTTTTCAAAAGTAGATCTAAGGATTCTTGTCTGAACCTAGGAAGTTTGCATGTCTTGGGAAAGGCCTGCAATGTGTACATTTTGGTGGGCCCACTAAATTCTCTTAATTTTTGGCCAACTGTGTGTATTCAAGACCTACTGAAATACATGGAAATGAAATTTTCCATTCTGGCCTTATGATATCTAACAATGGCAATGAAACAAAACCTCAAACAGGCATCCACTGCAGAGGCTAAGTCCTTCCAAATACAGAAGAACTGGCTGCTACAGAATACCACCTGTTCGGTTTGGTTTCCCATTGCTGTGGTAAAGCACTGACCAAAAACCACGTGGGGTGGGGTGGGGTCCAATTATCTTATACATCCTGATCACAGTCCATCACAAATGCAACTCCAGGCAGCTGGCTGTTTCTGTCAACTCACAATTTTTTTGGAAGTTGCTTGCATGTACTTCCTGTTTTTATTTTTTATTAGGTAATATTATTTCCTTCTTGGGTATCTGAGGGAGTTGAAGATTAGTTATTTATGGTTGAAGATTAATTAGGATAGAAAGTGAATTAGATACATTTTGGACTTACCAAAATAGGATAGATAATGGAATTATTTTCTCTGAATTTGTCAAATACAAATGGACTAGGCATTGTTTAGGTATTTATTACTTGTATATATTGTATATAGTTATTGTACTTTTGTATATAGTTTTTCTTATGTTAGTTATAACCCCAAGACAGGAACCTGGATGCAGGACTGAGTCAGAGGCAATGGAGAAGTGCTGGCTACTGACTTGTTCACCTTGCATTCTTGTATTACCTAGGACCACATCCCTAGGGTGACACCACCCACAAAGGGCTAGGCCCTCACACACCAACATTAGTGAAGAAAATGTTCTACATTTTCTTCTCTCTGATGGAGACATTTACTCTATTGAGGTTCTCTCTTTCCAGATGACCCTAGCTTGTGTCTAGTTGACCAAAAACTAACTAGCACCCTACCTAAGATGGCAGGGTACCTTCCCAGAGGAGGCAGTGCTTGAATTTGAGTTTCAGAACAACCTGGGGTTAGATGACCAGGAAGATGAAAGGCACAGGCAAATGTCTATAGTTAAGAAATATAAATGTGGACTGGAGAGATGGCTCAGCGGTTAAGAGCACTAGCTGCTCTTCCAAAGAACCTGGGTTCAATTCCCAGCACCCACATGGCAGCTCACAACTGTCTGTAATCCAGCTCCAAGTGATTTGACACCCTCACCAAACAAAGCACTAGTGCACACAAAATAAAAATAAATCTTTTTAAAGAAAAGAAATATAGTTGTTATGAATAAAATACAGGGAGACAGGGAAGACATAGACCAGGCCCAGAAGGACAGTGAGGCGAGGAATAAAAAGCACAGGAATAATGTTGTCTGCCATATAACATGACCTGCAGATTCTCTTATCTCCCCCTTGAAACATAGCGTCAGCTCAGAGAACCACAAACGGTGCTGGCTATTGGTGTAGGGGTGAAACCTGAGGAAGGGGATGCTCCAGAGTCAGATGGGTGGGAAATGGTGGTATGTAAGCTTCAATGGGAAAATGTGGGATGAGAGGAGATCTATGGTTGGTATGTTAAATTAATTTAAAAAAAAATCTTACATTAGAGAAGAAAAAGAAAAAGAAAAATGTGAGACCCTTCTGAGAAATCGGACACTACAAGGGCAGAGAGGGTGACTTCTCTTCCCAAGCCTCCTTGTACCATCTTACTAACCCACAACTCTCAGCCTGTTCGTATCCATTTGTTCTCTCTTGGAGCTGGCCCAGATACTGAGCTAGATGATGGTGTTTCTTAGATATAGGCAGGGATTGTGAAGGTGGAAGTCAGCCCCACAGCATGCCTGCGTCCCTTGAGCTGTTTTGTGCTGTATGCTAAGGAGGAAACTGGTAACCATTAGCAACTCCTCCTCCATCCACGTCAGTTACTCAGTTCCACGGAGGAGTTACGTTCAACTGGCATTGTAAATGCTGCAAACCCTGACACATTTGTCCCCAACAGTCTGTCCTCTCTTCCTCGGACTCCCAGTCCCCTCAGTGAAGGCTCATCCCTCCTGATACAGCAGCCTACAAAAAAGATAAGGATGTTTTAAGTTTAAACTGATAGGGGGACGTCCCCTAGAGTGTCTTACAGTCTCTTTAAGTCTTCCAAAAAAAAATGTTCAGAAAAAAATATTTTCATGAGAGTCTAACATCAGTCTCGCTCAGAGCTTCAAGATACTCCTTAGGCAGCACTATTTATAAGGTAGCCATCATGAAAATACTCAATACTGGAATAAATATAGAGAAACAGAAATGCTTGCCTGAAGCCACGGAGGTTTTCAGAATATAAAATTCAGGGAAATCTACAATGAGGAGCCTACTGGAGCTCAATATACATGTTTCAGCTCACAGATCCACTTTCTTGAAAGGAAAAGTCAGCCACAGGAGGAAACTGAGCATGTTGTATATGGATGGACCAGTGGTTCTCACCTGAGGAGCTTTTTTTTTTTCCTACCCCAGTATCCACTGCTAATGTCTGGAGGCATTTTTGGTTGTCAAAACTAAAAGTAGGATGCTAGTGATATTTCATAAGTGAACACCAAGGGTAATGCTAAACAATGATACAAGATTTCCCACACACACAACAAAGAATGATCTGGTCCAGTAAAAGAAAGGCAAGACAGAAAGAATTGGGTAGACCATGCAGAGTAAAGCTCCCGAGCTCCTGATTATCATCACTGGTGAAGGTGACAGATGCCTTTCTTGTATCTGAGACAGAAGCCACTCCAGCGACCCAACCCCATCACTGACATCTGATGGGAAAACCTTAGGCTCTGAGAGTGTAATGACTTTTCTGAAGTCACACAGGTTAGCAGACTACACTTGCTTCTTGAGGCCCTACTAGTAATTGGATGCGTTTACCCCATCCCCAGGTCCACATAGAGAAACCTGATCTGCAGTGTGCCTGTAGTCACACGTGTTTCTATGAACAATGGACCATTGTAGTCCTGTGATATTATGATGGAGCTAATAAAATTCCTGCTGTCGGGTGACGTCATAGCCAGTGTAACACCAGAATGAAACGGGGCTACCACACTCTTCACTTGTCTGTGATGATGCTGGTGTAAGCAAACACTCGGCACTGCCAGCTGCGTAAAAATATAGCTTATGCGATCGTGTACGGGGTACATTATCATTATACATGATAATGACAATTAACACCTATAGTGCTGGTGTATATCATTTCTTAACTTTCTGCTATCATTTTATTACAGTGTGTGTGTGTGTGTGTGTGTGTGTGTGTGTGTGTGTGTGTGTGTATGGACACATGCCCTGAAGCACCTGTGGAAATCAGAGGACAATTTACAGGAGCCAATCCTCTTCTCCCTCTCTGTGAGTCTTCAGTATTGAGCTTAGGTCATCAGATGTGGTGGCAGTGCCTTTCTTTACCTGCTGAGGCATCCTGACAGCCCTTTGCTGCTGTTTTACAATGTGCTCCTTCTAGTCATAAAACATCTGCTGGCTGAAAACGACAGTCTAAGGCTGCCGGCACACATCTCCTGTGTACTGTGTCTCTTGATATACCAGGAGGACACACACACACACTCACTCACACACACACACTCTCACACACACACACTCTCACACACACACACTCTCACACACACACACACACACACACACTCACACACACACACACACACACGTGATCAACCTATGTCAACTAGGTCTGTAATGCTCACACAGTGAAGAAATTGCCAAATGACTCATTTCACAAGACACACTGTCATTACCTGGTTTATTGTTGTGTCTGGAGTTGGAGACTTTGAGCCGATCACATTCTAAAGGTAACCATGACTGGGAGGTGTCCCCTGAGAGAAGAAGCCTGAGAAGTTCGTGCCCAACAACAAGGCCCTCTACTCTATAAAATGACAAGCTCCCTGCAGTGCTCTGCCAGCCGTTGGTCTTGAACTTGAAGAACGGTGAGAAATAATATTTTGTTTGTAAACCACCCAACCTGCAAGATGCTGTTTACTGCAGCTCCAATGGACTGTCAGCCTCAACCCATGGCCTCACCCTGTGTCCCTCCATCATGCTGTGTCCTTCAGAATCAAACCCATTTTTAGCCAAAGAAATCATTCATTCTACAAGTCACACAATGGCATGCGATTGGAAAGGCATTGTCATCTACCTTCAAACACTTTGGAACTTTCCAGTTTGTCTGTAGACACCTACTCATCTCTCTCTCTCTCTCTCTCTCTCTCTCTCTCTCTCTCTCTCTCTCTCTCTCTCTCTCTCTCTCTCTTACTGTGTGTATCCATGTCCGTGTGTGTGTGTGTGTGTGTGTGTGTGTGTGTGTGTGTGTGTGTTTGTAGGAGTAGGAATCCCAGCAGGCATTTTGTCAGACCCCCAATTTCAAACAGTAGGCAAAATAGTTGTGCCAAGTGAAAACTAGATGCTAATAAAGCAAAATGACAATAGATTTCTACCAGAGTATTTCTCTCTTCATGCCCCGCTGCTGGGAAAGCCATGAATTGCATTGCTGTAGCACTAATGCCCCTGCTCCTTGAGGCTACACAAGCTGTAATTCAGGGAAAATGGCCACAGTCCTCCCTGTATCACCAAGTGGACAAAGAGACCATAGGAAAGCCCTGTGGGTGGATCACCACCAGGTATAACTGTCCGTTCTTACAGTAGCCAGAAGTCAGAGCTGGAATTTAAACTGTCACTATGCTTAAGATGAAAAAAAAAAACCAGATGTGAAAGGCTACTGGAACACATTGCTGACAGGACAGAAGAGTCAGAAGTATGTGGAAGTGAAGTTGAGAAAGGGAGATGAGAAAAGGGGATGTGAGTCAAACTATTTAGAATGAAATCACTGCCCCAGGTAGGGGCACTCGGGTCAGTCTGAGCGGCTGGAGACGGCAACATTAGGACAGGAGTCCATGTAAGGGACCAGGGAGCAGAACACAGACGAAAGTGAACTCAGGGTTAAGAGTCTGGGGCTCCACTGTCTGCCCCCAGGCATGACTGCAGAACTTAGCTCTGCTAAGAGAACAGACTGTGTGAAGGGAGGCTTTGGCAGGGCCAGGGTTAAGTGCCCAGAAACATTCACATGTGTAGATGACCACAGCTTCTGTTGGAAGTGATTAATTCCAGTTTTGTTTCTTTTCATGTGGTTTCATTTTTAAAGACAGTCTCACTGTAAATCCCACTGTGCTTTTGTCTGAGTTCCACCATGACTGGCTTGAAGGAAGCATTTATGTCTAAAATTTTGTCCAATGAAAATTAAAGGAGAGTCAGTTTCCCAATGACTCCTCAGGCTTTGGGTCAGTTACTTCCACCCTCCATTCCTAAAGAGTTTGTGTGGACATATCGCTGGGAATCCGACTCAGGGCCTAGTGCATAGCAAACAAGAGCTCTACGCCTGCGCTATACCCCAAACCCCTGCTCTTCTGCTATGAGTTTCCTTGCTCACTCACTCATTTGCTCTTTAGGAATAAAAATTTAGGAACCATGCCAGGTGGTGGTGGCACACCTTCAATCCCTACACTTGGGAGGGAGACGCAAACAGATCTCTGTGAGTTCAAGGTCAGCCTAGTCTACATAGCTCAGCCAGGGCTATTATACAGAGAAATCTTGTCTCAAAAAATTAGAGATCTTAAATGGTCTGGTTATAGCCACAACATCCTAGACCCTGAGGACCTTTTGGATAGTTCTTTCTTGCCCCTTGGGAAATCTTTTAAAACTAAACAATAAGAAAGATACATCTATGTGGGATCTACTAACCTGGGTTGCCAGATTTAAAGTCAGAATGTAAGAGACCAAAGAAGATCCTGAGAGAAAAACCCACATTGAGAGAGATGGAAGTTTGGAATGATCCATTAGATCAGACTGGGCAGGAGTACTCAATGGGAGTCAGGCATATTGTATAATGTGGGGTCATCACTCTCTTCTCAAGGACTTCCACCTCCCATTTTTCCTGCCCCAGGACATGTGTGCCTTATGGAGAAGAGATCTGAATAGTGAAACAGAAGTCCTGGGTCATTGGGTACTGTCAGAATTCTTGTAATAGTCTCTACTTTTCACCCATGCCCCCCAAAATAGACCTGGCCAGTTTGCAAAGGAGGGTATTATTTCCGTTAGAGGAAGAAAAACAGAGATGTACACTTGAGTCATAACATGGTGATAGCAAATCTCAGAAGTATCAAAGGGTAAATCCCAGAGGACAAGGTCCAGACAGCTCTACCACAAGGGCAGTTAGTACGCCCTCAAGAATGAATCAAGGCAGAGTTCTAGCTTCTCCAGACATGACTTGATTTATTCAAGGCTTGCCAGAGAAACAAGACCAATAATGAAGATGTGAGAGTTGAATGATTATGGGATTTCTTTACATAATTGTGGAAGCCAAGAAAGCTCATGATATGCACTCCAACCTAGAGAAGTAAGGAATCTAGTAGCATAATTCTCAGTCTATGGTGGGGCAGTGATGATGCAGGCCAGGCAGTAGTGGCACACACCTTTAATCCCAGCACTCAGGAAACAGAGACTAGCAGATCTCTGTGAGTTCAAGGTCAGCGTGGTCTACAGAGTTTCAGGACAGGCTCCAAAGCTATGGAGAAACCCTGTCTCAAAAAACAAAACAAGACGAAAAGAAACAAATATTCTCAGTCTAATGAAGAAAGCTGGAAAAAATGGGATGGGGAGGGATGGGGGCTAGGGAACACTGGCATTAAATCTCAGAGTCCAAATGCCTAAGCACCAGGGAGTTCCAGTGTCTGAAAAAAGGAGAAAATAGGTGTTCCAGCTTCAACAGGGTCAGAGATTTCACTCTCCCTCTGTCATTTGGATCTGCTCTCACTCTCAGTAGATTGAATGATGCCTGCCATAGAATGAGGGTGGATCTTCTTTTCTCAGGCTACTGATTCAAATACTAACCTCTTCTTTTGGAAATGTCTTCACAGACACACTCAAAATTAATGTTTTACCAGTAATCCAGGTTTCTCTTAAGTAAGTCAAATTGACACAGAAAAGTAACTGTTACATGATCTGCCTCTATTGTTGGCTTTCCATCATCTTATCCAAATGCCACTTATGTAAAATCCACATGAATGAAGTTTAGAATCAGGCCAAACTGGGCAGGAAGTACTAAATGGGAGTCAAGAATTCGGTACAATAGAGAAAAGGCTTGAGGAGGTTGATTATTTGAGCTCTTGTTTACGGAATCTGAGACTGGCAGCCTACTACTTTGAACATCTTGCAAGAATAGCACACCACGGTGGAAGCAGGTAGTGAAGAATATTGCTTATTTCATGAGTCAAGAAACAAGGGGATAAGAAATAGGTACCCACAATCCTCTGCAATCCCCACCAAGGGCTCTGCTTTTCCTTCTATGCATGGAGATGAGTATCACTGTTTGTATGGTTGTTGTCAGGAAGACTTGATGAACTAGACCTGTGACTAGCCCATCAAAATTCTTGGTACCAAGAGAGTGCTCTGCCATTACCACTTCTGCTCAATGAATCTACATTTTTTGAACACCTACAGATTTTGAATTGGTGAGAGGAGTCTTTGGAGATGCCAGAGAGCAGGCAATCTTCTTTGAGGACATTGAAAAGACCTAAGGCCCTCCCATAAGGACCTTCCTCCTAAATGTCCACAATATTTCCAAACAGTGCCACACTGGCAGACTTTGGGGCCACTAATCCAAACCACACCCCTGTCCTTGGCAAGCTTAACCTCTCCAAACTAGTTTCTACATCTATATGGCAAGATACTTGCAAGAGTTTCATGACATAATTCCAGCAACGTGCTTGGTGCTCATTTTCAAAGACGGAACCAACATGGCCATTATGGATGATTACGTAGAGACTTGACATCATTGAGATTAGTGACCAGAGTCAGGCAAGGAAAGTCTGAAATTCCAGGTGGAGCTGTATGGCAACTGATACTCAAGAAAGCCAAAAGTAGAGCTAGAGTCAGTACAATATAGAGATAATATTACATTATGTAAATATAATGCATTTTAATTGTCTATTCATTAGTGGAAAGATATCTGAGCTGTTTGTGTTTCCTGGCTATTGTGAGTAGAGCAGCAATGAATACGAATTAGCAGGTATCTCTGGAATAGGATATAGAGTGCTTTGGGCATGTGACCACGTGTGGTATAGCTAGGTCATGTAGTAGATCTATTTTCAGCTTTTAGAGGAACTGCCACACTGATCTCCACAGTGGCTGCACCAGTTGGCACTCCCATAGGCAGTGACCAAGTGTTTCACTTTCTCCACATCCACATCAGCATTTGTTATTTGTTCATTTTATCTTACCCTTTCTGACTGGAATAAGATGAAATTTCAAAGAAGCTTACATTTTTGTTCCCTTATGGCTAAGGATGTTGAATATTTTTTAATGTTTCTCAGCCATTTGTATTTCATCTTTTGAGATGTTTACTCCCATGCCCTATTTTTAATTTAGTTATTTGTTTTCTTGATGTTTAGGGTTTTTATTTCTTTGAATACTCTAGATACTATATATTTCTGTCATATATACTGAAAGTATTTTCCCACTGTGTAGACCATCTTTTCACTCAAGTGAGTATCCTTTGCTGGACAGAAGCACTTTTGCTTCTTGAAGTTCCCTTTATTAAATGTTGGTCTGTGCTATTGGGATCCTATTCAGAAAGTCCTTTTCTGTGCCAGTTCAAGCTTATTCCCTACATCACCTTCTGTCAGGTTCAAGGTGTCTAGTCTTATGTTGAAGTCCTTGATCCATTTGGAATTGAGTTTTGTGCCAGGTGAGAGATGAGGGTCAAGTTTCCTTCTTCTATGAGCAGCTATCCATTTTGACTAGCACTATTTGTTGAAGATGCTGTCTTTTCTGTTACAGTTTATTGACTTCTCTGTCAAAAACGAAGTAGCTGTAGAAGTGTGTAATGCAAACAATATTAGGTCCAGCCTATATTGCTTGCTCCCAGGTTCCGCGGAAGAGTCTACCAACCAGCTGAGGATTCTAATCTGAGGGATATTCAATGAATCTAAGCACACTGAGTTCTTTAGTCCATTCACTTTATTCTTCCATGGCGATTCCCTCTACATAGTTTCTTTTCTGCTCTCTTACTTAGCTCATCTCAATCCCTCCTGCTCTCAGTCCCTTTTGCTGTTCTCTCATCATTCTACCTAGTTTGTTCCATCTCCGTCCTCATCTTTGTTCTTTTCCATCAATCCTATTCTACCAGTGCTCTCCGATAAGCAGCCTATATACCCACACAGTAATTCTTTGGTAAAGTAATGTGAGGCTTGAAGTTTTCAGGGTCTCAGAGAGAGGTGATAAGGACCCACACATAAAGCAATTAATTGTCAGCTTCCAATTACAACCCAAAAGGGGAGTGACTAAAGGGGAATTCTCTGGTAGGGTCAACTAAAGGCTAAGACCAATTAGGGAATTTATGTGCTCAAACAATAATCTAGAAATGGCTAGATAAAATGTTAGGGGTCAGTAAGTCACAAGAAAGTAAACTGTCTTTGGTGCCGCTTTTCCCGCTCATCCCAGCTGCAGCTGCTTTCTGATAGGGAGGGGGACATATGTTAGGTGGCTAAGCAACCTATGTCAGAGCATGTAGTATTTGGTTAGTAAAAGCACTTTCACTCAGAGTAATTGCTGAGGAGAAAATCTAGGAATAGCACCTGGCTGAGGAGGAATAAAAACTTAATTTGCACAAGAAAGAAGCTTGGCACCTATTGCCTGCCTGGCCTGGAGGCAATCTCCTTGGGTCAGTGGGAAGTAACTGCCTTAACTCAGTATCTAGCAAATGGCTAAAACTTCATCCCAGGAATGGGAGCAGTAAATCTCTTAAATTAGGGTCTTGTGTAAATAACCCTGGGTGAAGGTAAGGAGCTGAGGATTTGTTAGTGGTTCTTTTCTCTATCTGTGAGTGAGATGAGCTAATGTTTATCTATGTGCAGTTTTGTCCTTGGAAAAAGGTATCTTTGCTGAAATACTTTTGTCTGGAGAATGGCCCTAGCCAGATATATGTTAATGAAAAATAAACACAGTTGGGGACAGTTGTCCAATTACCCCAAATGTATAGGGAAAGTTGTGCCCAAGATTGAGATGCAATCGTGAGAGTACATGTACACTAACATGGAAATGCACAGAAAATGGGGAGACTCATAGCTGTTATTGCACAAGAAGTTTACAAGAGACAGCCAGTTCATTCAAAAAGGCAGTAACCCCATAACACCTTGTGTGATGGTTTCCTCTAACAGAACCCTTAGTTCTGATAGGTTGACCTTCTGAACACTAGTTGTCACTGCTGTATACTCTCATGGATTTTCACTACCAGCGGCTCTCAATAAGTGTGGACTTGTATGTGGTTCCTCAGTTCTATTCCATTGATCAGTGACTTTTTCCTGACAGTACAATGCTCTTCATATTACTGTCGCTATTCAGTACAACTTAAAATCTGGCATAGTGCTGTCTCCCACAGGTTTTTGTTGTTCAGGGTAGTTTTGGTTATCCTGGGTTTTTTGTCTTTCTTTTTTTCTTTTTTCTTTTTTTTTTTTTTCTAAGTAAAATCAGTAAAGTTTAATTAAAAACAAGTTTGGCGGTGGGGGTTAGGTCAGCATCACTTCTAGGAGATTAGTACTGAGAAGCCCACCAGATGCTCCCTGTACATATCCCAAGGTGCCTTCAAGATACTGAGCACAGCATCTTCTGTACAGCATCAGGTCAACTTCTAGTCAGTGTTGGTATTTCAGAGATCTGCAGGACATGGAGTTCCCATCCATTCCTGCTCCAAAAGCATCTCCAGGTCAGAGCAACCTGAGGTGCATGCTGCACTGGGAGCCCAGGAGAGGGGTTCGAAGGGAGGAGTGGTTTTTAGAAGGACCATCAGTGAGGTCAGCATCAGAGGCAAATGGGGGCAAGAAAGCAGAAGCTGTATCCAGCGAGAGAGAAGGCTCAGGACACAGCCAGGCCAGCCTCCAGAAGCAGATCATCTGAAGCTCAGGTCTCAGCAAGGCGGGAGGGAATGGCTAACTGGAAACCAACATAGTTTTCCACCTTTAGGGCCAGTTGCTCTCTGTTGCCAATCTGGATATGGCCCATTAATTTCCAGAACACCGAGTCTGTCCTCCCGTTATAAGATCACAGAACATCGGTACCAAGTGATGGTAAGACAGGTCAAAGTAGAGGAGAAGCGGATCTGGGACTGTAGGCAGGATCTGCTCACCTGCCACAAGGTGACAGTTATAGTAGCCGTAATCCAATTATGAACTGGATGGAAGGGTCTAAAGCCCAGACTCACAACCATCCGGAGTCTCTTTTTCTCATCCTCATAGAAACCAGGACGTACACCTCTCAGAGTGACTGGGGGTGGAATCACAGGAGAGGCAGCCATAGAGCAGAGCCCTTTGAGCTGGCTGCTTCCTTAAAATGCAGTCCTGCAGGGGCAGGGTGGAGAACTCATCACCGTCTTTTGTCTTTTTATATGAAACTGATATCTTTTTATTTCTGTGAAAACATGAATTGGAATTTTAATGAGTACATTAAATCTGTAGATTGCTTCGGTGAGATGGTCATTATACAGTACTAATCCTACCAACCCGTGAACATAGGAGGCCATTCCATATTTTTGTATCTTCTTCAATTTCTTTTGGTTAAGCTGAGGTGGAGGAGGGAAGGTATATCTGTAATAGGATAGAAAGTCCTTCGGGTGTATGACCAAGTGTGGTAAGGCTTTGAGGGGAACTCCCACACTGATTTCCACAGTGGGTGTGCCAGTTTACACTCCCACAGGCAGTGAACAAGTGTTTCACTTTTTTAGTTCTTGGACTATTCCAGATACCAACTTTCTGTTAGATGTACAGCTAATAAATATTTTTTCCATTGTGTAAGCCATCTCTTCACTCAAGTGAGGATGTCCATATTTTTATATCTTCTTTCATTTCTTTTGGATTAAATTGAGATTGAAGAAGGAATGCCAATGCAGAGGAAGAAATATGGGAATGAACAGATTAATAACACTAAAGACCTTTAAAGAAGGTAAGTGAAATCCTGCTATTATAGGAGTGTGTGTGTGTGTGTGTGTGTGTGTGTGTGTGTGTGTGTGTGTACACATATATGTATATATGAGTTAAAATAAGTTACCCTATGACTGGGCAGCAATACCTCATTAGACATCAGAGACTCACAAATAAAAAGTGTAGTGCAAGGAATGGGTTCCTTACTTTAGAGTTGTTGGCCACTGAGGCTCCGCAGACCCCTGAATAGTGCAGGCTATTGTCAATGCTCTTAGTTACCTTCCAGAACTTGATGGTAAGACACTTCTGCCAATGACACCTCTTAGCTGAGTCACAGAGCATGGAGAAATCAAGCTGGTACTGACCTAGCAGCTGCTTCTCTATTGGCTGGCTTTCACGTGCTGAAAGGTCCTACGAACACTACTGCAGGAGAAAAGTGACCATCAGTTGCCATGGATGTTGCTCTGTATAAATAAAATGCTGATTGGCCAGGAGCCAGGCAGGAAGTATGGGCGGGACAAGCAGAGAAGAGAATTCTGGGAAGCAGAAGGCTGAAGCAGAGAGACGCTGCCAGCCGCTGCCATGAGAAGATGTTAAGATACCGGTAAACCATGAGCCATGTGGCAACTTATAGGTTAATAGAAATGGGTTGGTTTAAGATATAAGAACAGTTAGCATATGAAACTCTACATATGAAACTTTTTAGAGTTTGTGGGAAAATAAAGATAATGATGACACTGATTTGCTGCTCCTAGCATCTTTGGATAAATTGACAAAGGAAAATAATGTACTCCGTAATAAAAAGTCCCAGCATCTCAGAATATGGCAAAGGACAGCAATAAACTCACTGATGAAATTGACTGGCACCAGTTGCGCATAAATGGTCTAAACTCTAAAAGTTTCTAAGTGCACCCTGGAAGAGAATCTTCTCTCCAGCAGCCACAGAGCTCAAGTTGTGGAAAATCAAACTGAAGCCCTCCTTGTAAGATGAGCTGAATTACAAAGAAAATTTAAGACCCAACCTCAGAGGGTGTCAGCAGTTAAAGGGTATTAATTGGCGAAGGGGTATTAATTGGCAAAGAATGGGATCCTGTAATTTGGGATGGAGATGTGTGGGAAGACCCTATAGAGTTTATGAACTTTGAGCCCTCAGATTCTCAAGTGTTGCTCTCACCTGAGGAAGTAGTCTCTCCATCCTCAGCAAAAGATGTACTCCCAGCCCCAGCCCCTGAAATACTGCCTTTTCTGCTTTGATAGAGGAAATTGATCTTTCATTGCCTGCTAAACCAGCAGTGACATTCCCTGAGGAAGATGTCAGGCAACACAATACTAATGTCCCTCAGGGCCTACCTAAAGTTGTTTCTAGATGTATAACCAGACTGAAAGCTAAGCAGGCTCCTAGAGGGGAGATAGAAAGTGTAGTCCATGAGGAGGTACAATAATGAGTTTGCTAATTCATTCAAGCAGACGTCTGGGGAATATTGTGGAAATGGATTTTAAGGAAATGGGATAATGGTAGAAGGAACATAAAACTGAGTCGGGCTGAGTTTAGTGATATGGGCCCTCTGTGTGGAGGTTCTAGGTTCAATATGGAAGCTCACAGAGTTTTTTTTAAATGTGTCAAAAGTTTGTTTAAATGGTTACTAAAAAGGAGTTGGAGATGCCTGGTTTCCCTTGGATTAGTGTTGTTGATGGAGGGATTTTAAAGCTCAGGGAAACAGCAATGTTAGCGTGAGTATGCTATGTTAAACCCTCCTCCACCCTTCACTAATCCTCTGAGCTGCGAAATGATGAGAAGGGCAGCAGCACATTTGAAGAGTTTCGTTGTCTCCCTTTTCCTTGTACCAGACCTTAGGGTCAGAGCTGGCACTGCTCAGTTGCATGAACTAAATGCAATCGGTTTAATTGAGCCACAAAGTGGCAGGGGCCATGTGGCAGCACTGAACTGCCAAAGGCTAGGTGGTTGTAGTTACTGTAATTGGCAGTATAAACAATGCAATGTCCATAATGGCCTGACCCATAATGAGCAGCATAGGGAAAATGATTTTTATAGTGGCATGCCTTGTATGGACCTTTGGTACCGGCAAATCAATCATGGTGTTTGTCTTAGTTAGGGTTTTTATTGCTGTGAAGAGACACCATGACCACAGCTACTCTTATAAAGAAAACATTCAATGGGAGTGGCTCACTTGCAGTTTCAGAGGCTTAGTCCATTATCATCTTGATGGGGAGCAGGGCAGCACGCAGGCAGATGTGGTGCTGGAGCTGAGAGTGCTCCATCTTGCAGGCAACAGGAAGTCAAATGAGTGAAGCTTGAGCAAAAGACCTCAAAGCCCACCCCCACAGTAACATGCTTCCTCCAAAAAGGCTACACGTACTCCAACAAAGCCACACCTCCTAATAGTGACACTCCCTATGAGATTATGGGGGCCAGTTATATTCAAACTACCACAGTGTTTTCAGGCATGAAATAGAGAAGAAGCCTACTGCATTTTTGTTTGATCTGTATAAGCAAGAAATTTCTCAAACAAATAAAAGAAAGGCTACATTGGATCGTGGCAAAAGAGAATCTTGGAGCCGGGCGGCGGCGGCGGCGGCGGCGGCGGCGGCGGCAGCGGCGGCGGCGCATGCCTTTAATCCCAGCACTCGGGAGGCAGAGCCAGGCAGATCTCTGTGAGTTCGAGGCCAGCCTGGGATACAGAGTGAGTTCCAGGAAAGGCTCCAAAACTACACAGAAAAACCCTGTCTTGAAAAAAAAAAAAAAAAAAAGGAATCTTGGCCAGTGAACCAATTTCCAGACTTGAGCTCGTTTGTAGACCCAGAAACTCTTAACTAAAGAGATGGCCAGGTTCACCCGAGGAAGGACCTTGATAAAATGCCTAAGACTTTTACTGTTAGTTTTTCTGCAGGCCTGCTACAGCGGGACCGATGGCTTTTCACAAGGGAACTGGACACTAGGGGAAAGGAAACTATCAGACTTTCTGGAGTCTATTGGATACTGGATCTGAACTGACGCTGATTCCCAGAGATCCCCAAGAAACACTGTAGCCTTCCAGTTAGAGTAGAGGCTTCTGAGAGTCAGGTGATTAATACAGTTTTGGATGAAGTCTGACTCACAGTGGGCCCAGTGGGTCCCTGAACTCATCCTGTGGTTATTTTCCCAGTCCCGAGATGCATAAACGAGATAGATGTACTTAGAAGTTGACAGGATTCTGACATTAGTTCCCTGATGTGAGTGAGAGCTACTAAGGTTGATAAGACTAAGTGGAATCCTTTAGAGTTGCCTCTGCCAGGAAACATAGTAAACCAAAACCAGCATCTCATCCCTGGAGGAACCGCAGAAATTAGTGCCGCCATCAAGGACTTGAAAGAATATGTGGTCTCCACAACATCTCCCTTTAACTCTCCTGTCTGGCCAGCACAGAAAACAGATGGGTCGAGAAGAATGGCAGTTGACTATTGAAAACTCAATCAAGTAGTGACTCCAATTGCAGTCACTCTACCAGATGTGGTGTCCTTACGTGAGCAGATTCACACATCTTCTGGTCCACGGTATACAGCTATTGGCAAGACACAGAATCACCCGGGAGACAAATCTCTGAGTTTGCCTATGAAGGAGTTCCTAGGCTGGGTTACCTGAGGTGGGAAGACCCAGAGTAAATGTGGCAACACCATATCATGGGCTGTGGTCAAAACCTAAATAAAAAGGAGGAAGAGTGGGCTGACCATTCACCTATCTCTTCTTCCTGAAGTGGATGCAGTATGACCAGCTGCCTCCTGTTCCCACTGCTATGCAGTTTCCAATGTGATGAACTGTACTCTCAGACTGTGAGACAAATATACTCTTTCCATTGATCTAGCAAGTAGTTGTCCATAAGGACCATCAGAAGTAATTTGCTTTTACTTGGCAAGGCCAGCAGTATACCTTGACAGTTTCTTAGAAATACAGTGGTGTGCAAGATGTAGAGATATTCCTTCTAAAGAGAAGGATGTTTTTGCACCTGGTCCCTTCCACTATCAAGAAAGAAGCACAACATTGTTTTATGGTTTTTTTAGAGACAGGGTTTCTCTGTGTAATAGCTCTAGCCATCCTGGAACTAGCTCTATAAACCAGGCTGGCCTCGAACTCACAGAGATCCACCTGCATCTGCCTCCCAAGAGCTGGGATTAAAGACGTGTGCTACCACCACCCAGCAAAGCACAACATTTAGTGGGCCTATTTAGTTCTGGAGGCAGTACATTCCTCCCTTGGGTGTGTTACTCTGGCTCTTATAACAAGTGACTTGGAAAGCTGCTAGCTGTGAGTGGGGCCTGGAACAGGAGAAGGCTCTTCAATAGGTCCAGGCTACTCTACCACTTGGATCACATGATCCAGCAGACCTGATGGTACTTGAGGTGTCAGCAGCACATATGGATGCTATTAGGAGCCTTTTGCCGGTCCCCATTGGTGAATCACAAAAAAGAACTTTGGGATTTTGGAGTGAGGCTCCACCATCATCTGCAGACAACTATTCTTCCTTTGAGAGACAGCTCTTGGCATGCTTTGGGGCCTTAGTGCAAACTGAACATTTGACAATGGGCCACAATGTTTCCATAAGCTGCCCAACATGATCTGGGGGTTATCTGACCCACCAAGTCATGAAACAGGACATGCACAGCAGCAATCCATTATCAAACAGAACTGGTGTATAAGTGAGCAAGCCTGCACAGGTCCAGAAGGCACAAGCAAGTCACATGAAGAAGTTGCTCAAATGGCTATGGTTTCTACTCCTATTACAATGCCATCTGCTGCCAAGCATGTACCAATAGCCTCATGGGTGGGCTCTGTGATTGGTTAACTAAGGAAGAGGAGACCAGGGCCTGGTTTACTGATGGTTCTGCACATTATGAAGATACCACACAGAAGTGGAGAGCTGTAATAATACAGTATTTTACAACCCCTTTCTTAAAGAACCCTGAAAAACACCAGCAAGGGGAAACTTCAGACAGATATTTTGGTCATATATTTTGTTTGGAAGGAAGAATGGCCAGAGTAATTATTCACTGATTTATGAACTGTAGCCAAATGGGTTGGCTAGATGGTCAGGGATTTGGAAAGAGCATGATTGAATAATTGGTAAGAAAGACATTTGGAGAAGAAGTATGTAGATAGATCTCTCCAAATGGGCAAAGGATGTGAAGATACTTAGGTCCCATATAAATGCTCATGAAAAGGTGACTGCAGCAGAGGAGTTTAATAATCAAGTCGATAGGATGGCTCATTTTACAGACAGTCTCTTTCCCTAGCCATCCCTGTCATTGCCCAATAGGCCCATGAACAAAGTGGCCATGATGGCAGAGATGGAGGTTATGCATGGGCAAGACAATAATGACTTCCACTTATGAAAGCTGACCTGGCTACAGATATTGCTGAGTACCATATCTACCAACAACAGAGACCAACACCAAGCCCCAGATGTTGCATGATTTTCTGGGGTGATAAGCTAGTGACCTGGTGGCAGGTTGACTATATTGGACCAATTCTTCCATGTAAGGGACAACACTTCATCCTTACTGGAGTACATAGTTATTGTGGGTGAGTATTTGCCTTTCCTACACATAATGCTTCTAACAACACTTACATAATGAACTTACAGAATGCCTTAACTACCATCTGGTATTCCACACAGTATTACTTCTGAACAAGAAACTCACTTCACAGACAGAGAAGTGTGACAGTGGTCCCATAGTCATGGAATCCACTGCTCTTACTGTGTTCCCCACCATTCTGAAGCAGCTCCCCGGATAGGATGAAATGGTCCTTTGAAGACACAGTTATAGCACCTATTAGGTGGCAGTAGCCTGCAGGGCTGGGGCGGGGTTTTCCAGAAGGTGGTATATGCTTTGAATCAATATCCAATATATGGTATAGTTTCTCCCATAGCCAGGTTCCATGGTACCAGGAATCAAGGAATGGAAAAGGGAATAGTTCCACTCATTATCACTCCTAGTGACCCACTAAGAATGCTTTTGCTTCCTGTCCTGTGACCTTAAGTTCTGTTGGACTACAAGTTTTGGTTCCAAAGGGTGAAGCACTCCAGCCCCAAGACACAACAAACATTCCATTGATCCAGAAGCTCAGACCTCCCCTGACCACTGATGCCATTAAGCCAACAGTCTAAGAAAGGAGTAACAGTGTTAGGAGGGGGCGTTGATCCAGACTACAAAAGGGAATGTGGATTGCTTCTCCACAATGGAGGTAAAGAGGATTATGTCTGGAGTGCAGGAGATCCTTTAGGGTTTCTCTCGGTGCTACCGTGTCCTGTGATTAAAGTTAATAGGAAACTACAATAATCCAATCCAGGCAGGATGACAGAGGGCACAGACCCTTCAGGAATGAAGGTATGGGTCACTCCTCCAGGAAAAGAGCCAAGACCTGCTGAGGTGCTTGGTGAGGGTGGAGGAAATGCAGAATGCATAATAGAGGAAGGTAGTTATACATACCAGCTAAGGCCACATAACCAGTTGCAGAAATGAGAATTATACCTGACATGAGTGTTTCTGTCATATTTTGTTTAAAAGGTTTGTGTAGAGATACTTGTGTCTTCTTCCCTCAATTTCTTTTTCATATAATGTAACATCAATTAAGAGACTATCAGTGCTCAATAAGGACAAAACGGCAGCCTACAGAAGGGGAAAAGATCCTTACCAACCCCACATCTGACAGAGGGCCGATCTCCAAAATACATTAAGAACTCAAACTAGACATCAAAGTGCCAAACAATACAATTTGAAAAATGGGGAACAGATCTAAACAGAGGATTCACAACAGAAGAATCTCAAATGGCCGAAAGACATTTGAGGAATTGCTGGACATCCTTAGCCATCAGGAAAATGCAAATCAAAACGACTCTGAGATACCATCTTACACCTGTCAGAATGACTAAGATCAAAAACATTGATGACAGCTTATGTTAGAGAGGATGTGGAGTACAGGGAACACTCCTCCACTGCTGGTGGGAGAGCAATCTTGTATACCTACTCTGGAAATCAGTATGGTGATTTCTCAGAATATTGGGAATCAACCTACCTCAAGACCCAGCAATACCACTCTTGGGCATATACTCAAAAGATACTCAACCATACCACAAGGACACTTGCTCAACTACATTCATAGCAACACTATTCATAATAGCCAGAACCTGGAAACAACCTAGATGCCCCTCAACAGAAGAATGGATAAAGAAAATGTGATACATTTACACAATGGAGTATTACTCAGTGATAAAAAGTAATGACATCATGAAATTTGTAGGCAAATAAATGGAACTAGAAAAAAAAATCATCATGAGTAAGGTAACCCAGATCCAGAAAGACAAACACAGTATGGTATGTACCCCACTCATAAGTAGATATTAGACGCAAAGCAAAGAATAACCAAGCTACAATCCACCACCCCAGAGAAGGTAGGTAAAAAGAATGATCCTAAAAGGGACACACATGGATCACTCCAGGAAGGGGAAATAGTTAAGATCTCTTGGGTAAACTGGGACAGGGGGAGTAAAAGGAAGGGGATGGGGGAGGGGAATATGAGAGATGGAGATGGACAAGTTGGGGAAGGGACGGAGATATCTTGACAGAGGGAGCCATTATGAGGTTAGGGAGAAACCTGGTGCTAGGGAAATCCCCAGGAACCCACAAGGATGACCCAGTTAAGACTCCTAGCAATAGCAGAGAGGGTGCCTGAACTAGCCTTCCCCTGTAATCAGATTGGTGACTACCCTGTCATCATAGAGCCTTCATCCAGTGACTGATGAAAGCAGATATAGAGACCCACAGCCAAGCACTGGGCCAAGCTCCTAGAGTTCAGTTGAAGAGAGCGAGGAGGGATTATAGGAGCAAAGGGGGTCAAGATCATGATTGGGAAACCCACAGACACAGTTGACCCAAGCTAGTGGGAGCTCACAGACTCTGGACTGACAGCTGGGGAACCTTCATGGGACCAAACTAGGCCCTCTGAATGTGGGTGATAGTTGTGTGACTTAGTCTGTTTGTAGGGCCCCTGGCAGTTGGACCAAGACTTATTCTTGGTACATTAACTGGCTTTCTAGAGCCCATTCCTGATGGTGGAATATCTTGCTCAGCCTTGATGCTCAGCAAGGGAGGGGCTTGGTCCTGCCCCAACTTGGTATGCCAGCCTGAGTCTATTCCCCAAGGGAGGACTTACACCTGTGAGGAGTGGATGGGGTGGGGGGTGGGAGGTAGGGGGGAAATGGTGAAGGATAGGGAGGGGAACTGTGGTAGGTATGTAAAATGAAAAAAAATAAATAAATAAAAATAAATAAGTATAATTATCAATGACAAAAAAAGAGAATATCAGTGGTTATCATATTTAAGTTTTGAGATACCAGAACAATATCCTTTAAGGGGCATTGCTACCTACTCTAAAATTTATAACAAGTTTGCAATTATATGTGGAATGGTTTTATGATGTGAGGCACACTTATGACCTGGTTGTTTTCACTTGGAAATTAAGCATGACATAAGGAGATGTGACTGTGTGTGTCAAATTGCCAAGGGGTGGACTTGTGATGGCTTTTTGGTTGTCAGCTTGACTACATCTAGAATTAACTCAAACCCAAGTGGCTGGGTATACCTGTGAGGGATTTTTCTTAACTAAATCATTGAAAGTGAGTGGGAAGATCTACCTTTTAGTCCAAATCTTTTGAGTGGAAAGATCCACCTTCAGTTCAGATCCTTTGAGGTAGGAGAATCCACCTTAATCTGAGCCATATCTTCTTCTGGCAGCCTATGTAAAGGACATGGAAGAAGGAAGCTTGCTCTCTTTACCTGCTGGCTCTCTCTTTCACTAGCAAGTCCATTTATTCACTGGCACAAGAGCCTACTTCCTCAGGATTCTGTTGTAGACTGAAGACCAGCTGAGATGTTCAGCCTCATGGACTGAACAACTACTGGATTCTTGGAACTTCTGTTGGTAGACAGCCATTGTTGGGATAATCAGACCACAGTTTGTAAGTGTGTGTGTGTGTGTGTGTGTGTGTGTGTGTGTGTGTGTGTGTGTGTGTTAATTTATTAGAATATATATACTTATTATATATATCAATAGACCAGCCTGCCTCCATCTTAAGATTAAAAAGTATCTTGTTGCAAGATCAAAATAAGTTCATTCCTGTTTTCTGTAAAACTTGGATTTGACCAGGTCTTGACCTTTTTTCCTGGAATTTGACATGTTCCACACCCTATACTCTAACCTCCACCCTGATAAGATAAGATGTTCTGCCCAACATTTTTGAAATGTTCAGCTGAATTACTATGCCACCAAAACTCCTCTAGAAATCCCCCATCCCTTGAAAAACCCCAGTCTTGCAGTTTTGGGGGACTATATAAACCCCACTGTCTCCTATGCTAGCTGCTATTTTCTCAAACCCAGATTTAGGGAGACAGCCCTGTCTGACAGAAAATAAAGCTTGCATAATTTGACTAAAGATTTTGACTAATGATATTTACTCGCATTCAGGGGATTAACAATATATATCCATTCTATAAGTTCTGTTCCTCCAGAGAACAATTATGGTGTTCTTAGACTTTTTGTTGGTAGACCTCTATTGTTGCACTAGCTGGACCACAGCCTGTATACCATTCTAATAAATCCCCTTTATACACACAGACAGGGACACACACACACACACACACACACACACACACACACACACACAGATGATTATATATATATATATATATATATATATATATATATATATATAGAGAGAGAGAGAGAGAGAGAGAGAGAGAAAGATTCGTTTTATCAGTTCTGTTCCTCTAGAGAACACTTGCAGGCACAATGCAGGCATGAATATTATGGGGGAAATGAACTACTTTCTAATTGGATTTAAAGCCCACTCCACAGATGTATGCCTGGTACTGGTTCTGGCCAAGAGCCCATGATAGCGAACTCACAGACGGGGGGGGGGGGGGCCCCCCCCGGGGGGTGGGGGGGCTACTGCTATTTTGTTTTTGCTGCTGTTGTTAAATGGACATACTTTCAAAGTGCCCTCTAAATTCATATCATTTCTATGCAGCGTTCATTCTTCATCAGAGAAGTGTCTTTGGTTAATGCAGAAACTCATAACTAACCCAAGTGCATAGAGTAAGGGTCAGTAGAATGCTTAGGCATAAATGGTACACTAATATCATCTTCCCCAATGTTCAGGGACTATCTCAGAAGAAGGGACAGAAAGACTTAAAGAGCCAGAGAGGATCACAGCAACACAGTGTCTTCTGGACATGCCAGGACCGTCGCACTCGTGAACTCATGGTAGCCTACACCAGACCTACACAAAATCACGCCAGTCACAATGGCAACACAGAGAAAGAAGGGCTCATGAGCCTACACCTCTAAATGAGGAGTTATTGGCAGCTTATGGCTTCTGAGGAAGAGTCGGTGTTCTTTAAGGGTGTGGCTCCTAGATCAAACATACGCCAGTGAATGGCCCCACACCCATGTGTATATTTCGAGCACATACTGGACTTGGTGGGTTATTTTTCAAAAAGAAGACAGAAAGTTGAGAGAAAGTGAGGAGGTGAGGATGGACTTTGAAGAATTTAGGGGAAAGAATAGGGATGAATATGACCAAAATGCATTGTTTGAAACTCTTAAATACTTGATTTAAAATGTTATATTTTTCAAAATGAACAAAAAAAGCTGATAGTTTGATTGGGATTAGGTTCACTATCTAGAAATCATATATGGAATCATATGAGTTTCCCAGTCCATGAATACTATAATCCTCTCAATCTTATTGTCTTCAATCTTCTCAGTGACATGTTTCAGTTCTTCCATTGTTATAATACACATGTCTTAGGCAAGAAAAGAAGACAGAAAGATGTCAGCCAGATAGAATAGAGTAGGATTTAGGAAGGCAGCCATGCAATGCCACCAATCCGAGTGTTGGCATTGCAAGAAAGGGGTTGTTTATGATCCCGAGTCTGCTGGCTCACCTAGCTGAGTGCCAAAGCAACAAAAACATTAACATGTGAGCTCATTCGCTCTGATTACCCACCCACGCCCCCAGTGAGAGACGGTGCCCAGGAAGCACCTGGAGCATCGATTCAATCAGCAGTTGCTACAACCCTCATGCCTGTGGAGTCAGGATATGTGGAACAGCGCTTGTCTTGGCTCCTCTAATTCACAGCGTTGCTAGGAAATGAGGCTATGTCCAAGGAAAAAAAATAAAACAGGGAGGAGATGTTGGACTGGGCTCAGGCCTCAGTTTCTCTCTTGACACCACTTCTCTCCAAGAGACCAGTAAGATTCCTTATTCTTCTCACCCGCTGTAAAAGAACATGATGAGAAGCGGGGAAGAAAGCGTATGTCTGACTCGCTCACAGTGTGAGGGTACCGTTCATGCCAGCAGGGAAGGCATGAGGCATGGCAGCGGGCACAGGAGGCAGCAGCTCACACTGAGCCCACTTCATGCTCAGCTCACTTTCTCCTGTTTATTCAGCCTTTGATCATAGCCCATGATATGGCGCTGCCCACACACACAGTGGGCTCTTCCAACTTCAGTTAGCCCAGCCTAGGAACTCCTTCATAGGCAAACTCCCCTAGGAAAACATGTCTATATCCTGTCCTCCAGACCAAAATAAAAAAATATATATATATTAACTGTCTCACTACTCCTCGGACCTGTATTTGACCTGTCCCTTCCATGATGCTAGCTTCCATACTTAAATCTGGTCTTCTTTCCTGCTTAAGAAATATTCTGCATAATATGCCCAAACTATGGATAGTTATAAAGTGAAGATGTATTTTCTTCCCCAAGCTTTAGGTTAGGGAGAGGGTCAAGAGTGAAACTTTGAGACTGTGTCCAGGAAGGCTGACCTTGCTGGAGCCCTCTCAGGACTCTCCTTTGTAGCTGGGGACAGTCACAACCCTGTTGACACCGAGAGCCTGATCCACTGGCTACACACTGCTTGCTCCTCCTCCAGTTCCCCGTGGTGGGGGGGGCTTCCACTCTGTGACCAACCAGACGTCCCAGTGTCCTTCTGACCCTCCACTTTCCAAATACAAATTGACAATACATTTTAAAACACTTTAGTCCCACAAGCCCCGTGGGTCACTTGATATTTATGAATGGCGTGTTGAATCCACCGGTGTAGAACCAAATGCAGAATGAGTGAATCTGACTCAGGGCCCCCCTCCTGCTCGCCTGGGGAGGAGATTCAGAGTCAGAGCTGTCTGCCCCATTTTGTTCTCCTCTTCCTCCCTCTGCTCTCCTGCCTTCTGTGGGCAAGGGCTGCTGGTGTCGATTGCAACAGTGTGTGTTTTCATCTCCTCTGCTGGAATAGGAAAGGGCCCAGCTTATTCCTCAGATGAACGTTCTCTGGACCTGTGGACAGACAGCACCATGGCTCTGGCCCCGGCCTTCTGAACACTCAGGTCTTCTCTAACCACCTATAGGACTCGGGCTTCCTACACCCCGGCTTAGACAGCCGAGTTTGGGGCCATAATTACAGCTTGATAGCTGGATTCCTGTTTCTGGGTTTTATTGGCTTTTGGGATAACTGTCTTCCTCATGATTCTAAGCCACTTAGTGGATGTTTTGAAGAGGGCAGTAATTTACTTGCATCTTGTGAACATGTGTTTTCTACTTTGACACTGAAAATTAAGGAATTGCTTAACTGTCAGCATGGACTGCTTCTGCATTGTCGGTGAGGATGCTTAATCTTAAAGGAAAAATAATAATTAAAAAAAAAAAATATTGGCCGGGCGGTGGTGGTGCACGCCTTTCATCCCATCATCCCAGCACTCGGGAGGCAGAGGCAGGCAGATCTTTGTGAGTTCGAGGCCAGCCTGGTCTACAGAGCGAGAGCCAGGACAGGCACAAAGTTACACAGAGAAACCCTGTCTCGAAAAACCAAAAAAAAAAAAAAAAGAAAGAAAGAAAGAAAGAAAGAAACATTCTACATGAATACTGTTAACTTTAAATGAATGCACTCGCCAACTAGACTCTGAGCAGCCTGAGGACAAATCGCATATTAATTCTTGCCACTGTCTCTTCAAAGCCACAATAAAGATGGCTAATATATATTAAGTGCTAACTGTTTTGAGTATTCAGAAAGCACTTAGTATATTTTGTTAACTTAATTATTCCTCAAAACAACCATAAAATGGTAAGTGCCTTTATTATCTCCCATTTTATAAGTGAGAAAATTGCAGTTCATACTAGAAAACAGACCTATGTGGGCTGGTTTCAAAGCCTCCACTCTGCTGTAGACGATACTCTAGTCACTGCTCAGCTAGCTGCCCTCTGGAAGCATATTCAATAAACTATTCTTACTAAAGAAATGAAACCGATACTCTCTTAACCCACAACACTAATACATAGCTGTGCTGGATAATTTTACGTCAACTTGACACAAGTTTAAGTCATCAGAAAGGAAGGAGCCTCCGTTAAGGAAATGTCTCCATAAGATCAGGTTATGGGCAAGCCTGTAGGGCATTTTCTTAATTAGTGATTGATGGGGGGGGGGGGCCAGCCCATTGTGGGTGGGGCCATCCCTGGACTGGTGGTGCTGAGTTCTATAAGAAAGCAGGCTGAGCAAGCCAGTAAGCCTCCATGGCCTCTGCTTCAGCTCCTGCCTCCAGGTTCCTGCCCTGCTTGAGTTCCTGTCCTGACTTCCTTCAACAATGAAGAGTGACATGAAAGTGCCAGCCAAATAAACCCTTTCCTCTTCAACTTGCTTTTTGGTCGTGGTGTTTCATGGCAGCAACAGAAATCCTAACTAAGGGCCGGGCAGCAGTGGCACATGCCTTTAATCCCAGCACTCGAGAGGCAGAGCCAGGCAGATCTCTGTGAGTTCGAGGCCAGCCTGGGCTACCAAGTGAGATCCAGGACAGGCACCAAAACTACACAGAGAAACCCTGTCTCAGAAAAAAAAAAAGAAACCCTAACTAAGACAACAGTCAATAAATAAATGAGTCATTGAGATAGCAACTTAGTAAGAATATCAAGACATACCAAGCTGGGTGGTGGTGGCGCACGCCTTTAATCCCAGCTCTCAGGAGGCAGAGGCAGGCAGAGCTCTGTGAGTTCAAGGCCAGCCTGGTCTCCAAAGTGAGTTCCAGGAAAGGCGCAAAGCTACACAGAGAAACCCTGTCTTGGAAAAACAAAACAAAACAAAAAAAAACATACCAACTCTGCTTGTACCTTAAAGGCCAGGTAGAAAGGCTGAAGGAAGAGAATCTGTGGCCTTTGCCCTAGTCAGAATTCTCTAAAGAACAGACCCAATAGGTTACTTAGAGCAGGGGGTGATCAGGGAGAGGAAAGAGAGAGACTCATCTTAATGAACTGACTCTCTCAATGACACAAGCTGGAAAGTCCAGAATCTTCAGGGCAGGCCCACAGACTGGATACCTGGGGAGGAGGTGATATCTTGAGTCTGGGTGCAGATTTTCTTCCTTCATAGATCTCAGACTCCTAAGGCTTTCAACTGCTTAAATGAGACCTGTCCATCTCCAACAGGATAATCTTCTTTATTCCTAGTGTACTAGTGTAAATGGGAATTGTACCTTTGAAATACCTTCACGGTAATATCTAAACTGTTGTTTGAGCAAACAAATGAATTGCCTACCCGCGTTGACACATACAGGTAACCATCACAGATGGCAATTTCAGGCCAATTAAGAACTGGCATGCTCTATTGCAATCACGCCCCCTCTGCACTCAATAATAATAATTACCCCACCCAACTGAGACAAGTTACAGAGAGGCCAGCTTTCCTGTTTGTCTTTGATTTCCACGTGTCTTGTCTCCCTCACTACAACGACAACTGTCAGGCAGGAAGCCATGTTTTGTTTTGTGTTTTTAACCCTTCTATTCCCTTCCCCTCGCTCAATGGTAAGCACTTGGCAGTCACAATGTGTGGAGTTAAAGAACAAGCCTGAGAAATAACGACAAAATAAATACAGTGGGGGAAACTCTTGGGGTAAATTGCTCAATAGTGTCAGTGAACAAGGTTTGTTCAACTGTCAGAGGTTCTGTATTTTAAGCATAAAACTAAACATGATCATTGCCCACCCCCCACCTAGGGGCAAACTTCCATTTCTGACTAGGACTTTGAAACCGTCAAAGGCGTGTCTGCTTCTAGAGGGTCTGAGAGAAGAGCCAGGACGGACGGACGGACGGACGGACGGAGCAGAGGGCCACAGGGAGTTTACCGGCCACAACATAGCAAACAATAAGAAACTCGATGCAGTGTGGTAAAGATGAGGACACAGGCCTGCGGAATTCTCAGTTCATCGCTGGCTCCCTGGGAATGAGAATATTTTTAAGCATGTGTGATGAGCATAAAGCATTTGAGTTCAAGGAATGGCAAACCCAAGCAGAACCCTCCTTGTCCAGCCTCCACATCCCAAACTCCCTATGTTCACACTGGTGCCATTCTTCCCAGTTTTGTTTGTTTGTTTTGTTTTGTTTTTCCTGTCCCTTTACATCTTCATACCATGTGGCAGTTATGTTTACTTGTCTGGGTCTCTTTCTAAACCTTAGACAAACCTTGTTCATCTTCTAATCGCCTAACATAGTGGTTCCCAACCTTCCTCATGCCGTGACCCTTTACCACAGTTCCCCATGTTGTGATGACACCCCAACCATAAAATTATTTTTATTGTTACTTTATAACTGTAATTTTGCTACTGTTATGAATCATAGTGTAAAGAGCTGATATGCAGGATATCTGATATGTGACCCCTGTGAAAGGGTCGTTTGACTCCCAAAGGAGTTGTGACTCCACAGGTTGAGAAGCACTGTCGTAACATCTCAGGCAGTGACTTGCACATCCTTTTTTTTTTCCCAGACAGGGTTTCTCTGTGTAGCTTTGCGCCTTTCCTGGAACTTGCTCTGTGGACCAGGCTGGCCTCGAACTCACAGAGATCTGCCTGCCTCTGCCTCCCGAGTGCTGGGATTAAAGGTATGTGCCACTGCCGTCGGCTGACTTGCACATTCTTGACATTTAACCTTTGTGAAAGAAAAATCTGAGAAAGAAGAACAGGACAGGTGAGCCTTGAGAACCAAGTGAGGGAAGATCTGCAGGGCTGTGAGGATGAAGCAGGAGATGGGCGCTGGCTGAGCCTCCATTTCAACACTGGAAGGAAATGAACGTGTACTTTAGAATTCTGTGAACCTTTAAGGACAATACCTATTCAGGCCTTAAGACTGTTTGTTTGTTTGTTTGTTTGTTTCTTTAAGTGTGCTTGTGCAATAAATTGAGGGCTGGGGGTGCAGTTGAGTAACAGATGTCTTGCCTACTGTGTGCAAGGCCCCGGAATCAATCCCTCAGCACTGAACAAAATAATTTATTTTTTGCCAAGAAGTAAGTCTAGATCAAATATTGATTACTTAATGAGAAGGAAAGAAAGAAAAGAGAGAGGGAGGAGAAGGAGCCACAGTAATGCTGTTACAGTTTGGATCTGAACCCAAAGGCCACATGTTAAATGTTTGGTTGTCAACAGATAAGTTTTGGCTGGATCATGACGGCTCTAATTTCATCAATGGATCAAAGAGTTTATAATGTAGTGGACCATCAGGAGTTTCTTAGGGTTTCTGTTGCTGTGAAGAGACACCATGACCACGGCAACTCTTATAAAGGAAAACATTTAGTTGAGGTGGCAGTTTACAGTTTCAGAAATTCAGATCATTATCAGCATGGTGGGACCTGGTGGTGTGCAGGCAGGCATGGTGCTGGAGAAGTAACTCAGAGTCCTACATCTTGCAGGCAACACAAAGTGGTCTGTTGACACTGGGCAGTATCTTCAGCATGTATGAGACCTCCAAGTCGACCTCCACAGTGACACACTTCCTCTAACAAGACCAAATCTACTCCAACAAGGCCACACCTCCTAATAGTGCCACTCCCTTTGGGGGCCATTTTCATTCAAACCACCACAGGGAGACAGAAGAAACCTAGGCAGCATGGCCTTATTGAAGGAATAGTTCATTGTGGATGCACCCTTAGAGACTGAATCTTGTCTCCAGCCTCTCGCTCCTCCTTTCTCTCCTTCCTAGCCACTGTGAAAGTGAGCAGTCTTCCTCCTCCATAACCTTTGCCCTGATATTTCTGACTCTCCACAAGCCTGAAAGCTGTTGAGTCAGCCGACCACAAACGGACCTCTGACATCATGAGGCAAAATGAATGTGTCCACTTTGAAGGTGATTTGTTCAAGTGTTTTGTCATATCATGGAAAGCTAGCATGAATGCTAACTCAAACATTTGCTTTAAAAGAATATATGATGTAGAAAGGATTTTTCTTACGTATAAAATATTATGTTCATAATACTAAGCACATGAAAATATGAAATGTAAAGACCTGGATGTAAAAATCCTGAGGATTCATAAGCTAATATACTCCCAAGAAAAAGCCAATAATATGTGAACTATTCCAAAGCATGTTTTAAGTGGAAGTGGGGGGAGTTCTCAATTACTCTTTGAAGTTAATGTTCCATTGATAACAGAGGCTTCTTTATTGATAACAATGGCTCCTGCTGGGTCACCCACACTCCACTGGAAGGACACACATCCAAGACTATATGGGAATCAAAAACTGTAACTGATGGAATTCTTTTTAATGCAAGGGTACATGAAGTGGGGTGAGTGAGCAAGGAAAGAGAGATGGGTCTGGAAGGAGTTAGGGAGTCGAGGGAGGGAGGTGAATATGATCAAAATATATTGTATGAAAATCTCAAAGAATAAGAAAAACAATGAATTTAGTTTTGTAACTTATGAAGAACACAGGCCTAGCTACATTTTCCCTATTAGGAAATTTAATAAATACCTCATCATGACTAGAAATGAAAAGAGAAAATTATTCTTCTACATACTTACTTACATGGGTGCTAAAAAGAGAGTCTATGCATGATTTTTTCTTCAATGCAGTATCTATGTGTTGGACATTATTATCTGCCAGAGCGAATTCCAGGCACTTGGAAGAAGGAAGGGTAGAAAACAGAAATCCCTGTCCTCTTGTGTGCACTTCAGCAGTGGTGACAGATGATACATAACAAGGATCACACTTAAGTAAATTATTAATTATGTGAGAACATAGGAAGCAGCGTGGAAGATGAAGAGAAGGAAAGCTACTTGGGAGGCACTGAGTTTCTTTTTATTTGGGGATTTGTTTGCTTGAGTTTTTCTTTTGAGGCAGAGCCTTGCTATGCAGTGGCGTAGGCTGGCCTGGAACTAGTTATATCGCTCAAGCTGGTCTTGAATTAGTGACAATCCCCCTGCCTCAGCCTCCCATATGCTGGAATGATAGGCATATGCCACCCTGTCTGGCTTCATGAGTGATGCTAACTGAGTGGTTAGGGTGGGTCCAGTAAGAAGGTAGGAGGGTGACAAGGCCCTTCCAGAGGGAAGAGGTGAGGGACTGAGGTACATGGGTGTTCTGACAGAACGCGCCACCTGAGTTGAAAAAGCAGCAAAGAGACCAGCACAACTGGAATTTGTTTTAGTACGAGGCACGACATTTTAGATTCTGGCAACGAAACCCTCACAAAGCCACATCAAAAAGCAGAAGTGACAAGCTCTTGTCCCAACTTTCAAGACAGAAGGAATGCCTGAAGCTCTGTCCTGGACTCCATAACACTGTTAACATTTCACAAATTAGCCCACATTTAACACAATCCCATTTTTAACAAAGAACAAAATGTGCTTTTAATGTGTTTGCTGACTCTCAACTTCCCAGAGGAGAAAAAAATAAGCACAAATAAACACAAAAATACCAAGAGAGAAGCATACATGAAGGAAAGATACCTCATGGGCTTGTAAAAGCACTGGATGTTGGATCCCCACCCCACACCATAAGCTACAATTAATCTAAGTTGACAAAAAGGGAAGAGACTTAAGTGGTTGGTGATAATTATGGATAGGAGAATAATTTTTCAGTGTAAACCCTTTGTGTCCTTTAAATTTTGATATCTTAGTATTGACGCTTTACACAAGCAACAGAGTACGGGGAAAGACCAGAGACCCGAGAGTCTAGTTTTCTTCTACCAACTTTGCCCTGCTGTGATTGGTCTGTAGCCTCGGGCAACCCATCTCGTCTTCTTCATCTCCAAAGTGCTAGCAGGATTGGCTTCGATGGATTTTAGGATCACCGAGTGCTAAAGGGTTTTAGCACTATATGTTTAACCTTGTACACTGGTCTACAAAGGTTACTATCAACTCTCACTAGTTTTGATGGCTATCCTAAGAAATATAACCATTATGGTGGGATTAAGACAGCAGAGTGCATTTCTAGGCCCAGCCAAGACTTTCTGAATTGTTAGTCAAGGAGACAGTTGGATCTCCACATCATACAAGAAGACAGGAGAAGGACTGGATCACAGGATGGGATCTGCAGGATGCAGAGACCTGTGACTCATGTTAGGGCTAGCCAAAGGGACTCTACAGTATAAACTGTGATTCAAAGGCACATTTTTTATTTATTTTATTTATTTATTTATTTATTTATTTATTTATTTATTTATTGGTTTTTCGAGACAGGGTTTCTCTGTGTGGCTTTGCACCTTTCCTGGAACTCGCTTTGTAGACCAGGCTGGCTCAAAGGCACATTTTCTGTTTGGGGATCTATTCAGATATTTGAGCTCTTTTATGCCCCACCTACCAATATCTCCATTAAAAAGGGGAAGGAGAGAAAGACACGTCATCTGACAGCTTGCTGATGAACAAACTAAGTAACAACAATTATTAACCAACATATAAATGGCTAAGGCATCTTAGCCATCAGCTAAGGAAAACCAGTCACTGAGGCGTAGAGGAGTCTTAAGGTGGACCAGGCAAATCCTGACAAATCCCAGACAAAGTGAAGGTGTTTCCGCACTTGGTTGGAAGCAATTTCCACCTGTCATCATCTCTTGCCGTTAAATGGTTTTTCCCAACTCTGCTGCTGTTCATGCGTCAGAATATCACTAATTTCCTATGGTGCTGGGGACAGCGGTCGTTTCTGATAACGGTTTGGCTTTCATCTCCTCTGCCTGGCCCTGGATACTCTTCAGATCTATGACTCTGGGCATAGAGCTGCCGAGCAGGAAGCTGATCATAGGAACTAAGCGGAAGATGGAAACTCCACGCGGAATTGCCCTGGAGAAGCTGTTTCTGACCCAGCCCCTCCCCACATCATCCCCAAGTACACCCTGCAGTGGGAACACATTTTCCTTAACAATTCTGTCCCCGCCTTTGCGCTTCCGTCTCCAGACCAAAAAAAAAAAAAAGATTCTTAGAGTTCACAGGCTTCTCTCTAACATGGACCCAGCCTGTTTCTACCCAGGAAACAGCTGCCAGAACATTTCTCTGGGGGTTTGTATTTCCCTTTAACTTAAGTAGGTCACTGCACTAAAGATAGCAGACAGACAAAATGAATGAAAGTAAGCCCCTGGATTTGGCTGGCTTTGGGTCTGTGAAAAAATGCAGAAGGGCAGAGTGGCCCGGCTGGGAGTGCCAGGGAAGTCCCCACGAGCCTTCCGATGACTCAGACCTCACGGAATTACTCGTCAGGCAAGCAGGGTGAGCATTAGAAAAGCTCTGGCTCTAAAGCTGTGAAGTCGCTGCTGGACCGTGTCTGAGTGTGTCTGAGGGTATCCTTCCTGTAGAGAGCGGAACTCAGGACACAACAAGAGACAAACCACCCAGGGAAGCGCGGTATTTGACATACTGATGGGGGCGCTTGGGGCTGGAGAGGTGGAGAAGGGTGACCTGAAAAGCAGCTTCTCTTATTAACCACAGTGGACTCTCAACAAAAGGAAAGTAATTAGATCAGGCATGTAGCACAGCAGTTAATATCAGCTCTAGGGAGACTGGAGCGGCAATCACGAGTTAGCCAGCCTGAGCTGTATAAAATGATCCTGTCAGGGGTAAGAGAAAAGGGCCTGTTTCTCACTGCAAACAGACATGCAAATGGCAATCTTGCTGGGGAAAGGAGGGCTGAGTCACCAAGAGGAAGGAAAGGCATCATGGGGAATAAACACTGTTAGCAGGTAGCAGCATCCAGTGTAATTTTTACACGACATGGTTGGTATTCATTGCTCAAAAACACCCAAAATTTTGCTGCTTACCAACTAGGAAAGATCTGCTCTTTTGGGGGGCCTCACCCAATCACAGGATTTGGACTGTGCCATTGTTTAGGTATGATTACCAGATCTACCAAGCTTAAACGTTTTAACTTCCAGAAGATGAAAACGCATTGGAACCTCATTAACCTCACTGCCTTTGTTGTTATTGTCCCTGAAATTTTTACTCTAAAGACAGATTGGTCTGGGTATGTGGCTCAGTGATAGAGCATTGCCTAGCAAGCACCAGGCCCTGGAATGGTGCCCACCACTGAAGAAAAAAGTAAAAATAATAAATACACCAACAAGACATATGGTTCTCTAGGTGAAGCAGCTCCTGCTCTGTTGGAATGAATGTGGCCATCACCCATTCACTTATTGCTAAGCTTTTACGGACACCTAGTAAGCAGCGGGTGTGTGGGAAAAGACAGGGGATGAGAAAAGAGCCCTATTCCCACTCACACCCAATGCTGAAGACACACTCATCCACAGAGGTGACAATGTGGGTCACACATGGAATTCAAGGCTTTCTCATGGTCCTGTTTTAAATGGTAAAAATAGGTGAATCTAACCCTAGAAATGTATTTTATCTGATTTGTTAAATCCCAACATTATTGTCTCAACCTATAATCAACATTTTTGTTTGTTTGTTTTTGTTTTTCAAGATAGGGTTTCTCTGTATTGCTCTGGAGCCTGTCCTGGAACTTGCTTTGTAGACCAGGCTGGCCTCGAACTCATAGAGATCCACCTGGCTCTGCCTCCTGAGTGCTGGGATTAAAGGCGTGCACCACCACCGCCCAGCTACATTTTTACTTTTTTTAGGATACTTTTATTTATTCTTTGACAGTTTCATGCACGTATATAGTGTATTGTGATCATACCCACCCTCCAAAAATCCCTCGCATTTCCCTAGGACCTCCCAACACGGCCCCCTCACATCTTCACAGCCTCTTTTTTTTTTTTTTTTCATAAACTACTGAGTCCAATTAACACTGTTCTCATATGTAATCATGTAGAGACATGCACCAGAGTATAGGCAACCTACCAATACCCACACCCTTGAAGAAAAATGACATCCCCTCCCCCCCAGTAGCCAACTGTTGCCAATAGGTTCTTAGCTAAGGGTGGAGCTTCATACGTCCCTTCTCCATCCACTCTGGAATGTTGACTGGCTTGATCTTGTATAGGCAACCATAGTTGCTATTATGCTCATCAGGGCAACAGCCATGTTGTATAAAGACAACATTTCCCCATGCTCCTCTCCAGCTAGTATAGATATGATAGGATGAAAGAGTAGATTAACAAACCTACTTTTAAAGAGCAGAAACTTGTTTTAAATGTTTTACATTGGTATAGATTTTAGTTTGTTGATACAAACTTAAAGCTAATTTTGTTATACTGTATGTATATTTTACTCTTGTTTAAGGTATTATGTTTATACAACTCATTTAAAATTGCAATGTATCATTAAGAAATACAGACTAAGCCGGACGGTGGTGGCGCACGCCTTTAATCCCAGCACTCGGGAGGCAGAGCCAGGCGGATCTCTGTGAGTTCGAGGCCAGCCTGGGCTACCAAGTGAGTTCCAGGAAAGGCGCAAAGCTACACAGAGAAACCCTGTCTCGAAAAATTAAAAAAAAAAAAAAGAAAAGAAAAAAGAAATACAGACTAATAGTTAATCATCTATGATAATCAAATTTATAGTCACATCAGTTAAGTTTTCTAAGTATACATAGATAGATTTCAATTAGGTAAGTAATCTTCAAACATTTCAAAGACCTATAGAATATGGCATTTAAAATGTTTTAAAAACTTAGACTTTCTGGACAGTGAGATACATCTGTTCCTGTCAGCACCGATTTGCTTCAAAGAGAAAGATGGGTGTCAAAGACACTCCATGTGGAGTTTGTCTTCTTCTTGGCAAAAATAGCCATTTGGGCAAGAAACTGTTCTTGCCTGGACTGCTTGACAAAATGTTGTATTGACTGGACATGCAGGACCCATAGGAAGGTGACCACTGAACTTTGCAAGGCAAAATGGTCCTTCAGGTTCCTGCTTCACAGAGGAAACTGCCAGACATTCTACAGGACACAGAGAAGAGTGACTGAGACTCTAGGCCTGTGGGCTGAAGATGGATGCTCCAAAGTTACAGAGGAACTTTGAGTCACTGTCCTGGCAGACAGCTGTCACTGTCATTCTAGATTTTTGGAAGTTGCTTACAATGTATTTCCTGTTACTTAGGTAATATTATATCCTTCTGGGGTCTTTGATGTAGTTGAAGACTAGATGGTGATAATTATGGTTTTCCTTCATTATGATAAGAGATAAGACAGATATGAAACCTTAGACTCACAAATATAAGATAGGATATCTTCTTTAATTTTGCCAAATACAAATAGACTAGATATTATAACTGTAATTCTTGCTTGATATATGCAAATTTACTGTGTTAAAGTTAAAACCTTCCTTTTGTTTAGAAAGAAAGGGGGGCTGGGTGGTGGTGGTGCACTCGGGAGGCAGAGGCAGGCAGAGCTCTGTGAGTTCAAGGCCAGCCTGGTCTCCAAAACAAGTTCTAGGAAAGGCGCAAAGCTACATAGAGGAACCCTGTCTCGGAAAAAAAAAAAAGAAAAAAGAAAAGGGGAAGTGATGGGGGAATGTCTTTCTGTATGCTATGAAAATATGTTGCTCTGATTGGTTGATAAATAAAATGCTGATTGACCAGTAGCCAGGCAGGAAGTATAGGCAATAGGCAGGATAAGCAGACAAGGCGAATTCTGGGACAAGGAAGGCTGAGTCAGGAGACGCCAGCTTGCTGTCCAGGGAGCAGCATGTAATGGCACACAGGTAAAGCCACAGAACACATGGTGACATATAGATTAACAGAAATGTGCTAAGTTTAAATGTAAGAGCTGCTTCTTCCTATTCCTATGGGGTCTTCATTTATCATGCTATCTCTTTCCTTGTTCTCCCACTCTGTTCCTGATCCAGCTGGGACCTCTCACTCCCCTAAGCTCTCTTTCCCCCGACCCTTGCCCTCCATTACCCCCCCACACACACACTCATCCCCAGTTTGCTCATGTAGATCTCATCTATTTCTCTGTAGTTGGGCTATCCCTGTGTCTTTCTTAGGGTCCTCTTTACTAGGTAGCCTCCCTGGAGATGTGAGTTGCAGTCTGGTTATACTTTACTTTACATCTAGTATGCTATGAGTGAGTACATACCATGTTTGTCTTTCTGAGTCTGGGTTACCTCACTCAGGATGATATTTTTCTAGTTCCACCCATTTGCCTACAAACCTCATGATGTCATTGTTTTTCTCTGCTGAGTAGTACTCCATTGTGTATATGTACCACATTTTATTTATCCATTCTTCAGTTGAAGGGCATCTAGGTTGTTTCCAGGTTCTGGCTATTACAAATAATGCTGCTATGAACATAGTTGAACATGTGTTCTTGTGGTATGATTGAGCATTCCTTGGGTATATGCCCAGGAGTGGTATAGCTGGGTCTTGAGGGAGGTTGATTCCCAATTTTCTAAGAAAGCACCATATTGATTTCCAAAGTGGCTGTACAAGTTTGCATTCCCACCAACAGTGGAGGAGTGTTCCCCTTGCTCCACATCCTCTCCAACAGAAGCGGTCTTCAGTGTTTTTTATCTTAGCCATTCACAAAATGCTAGAGAGGTCTCCAGAAATCCACAAAGATACCTCCACTATAGACTACTGGCAATGGTTGAGAGTGTGCCTAAGTTGACCTACTCTGGTGATCAGATGGCCAAACATCCTAACTGTCATGATAGAATTCTCATCCAGTAACTGGTGGAAGGAAGCAGATGCAGAGATCCATGGCCAAGCCCCAGTTGGAGCTCCAGGAATCCAATGGGGGAGAGAGAGGAGGGATTATATGAGCAAGAGCTATTGAGACCATGATTAGAAAAAGCACAGGGACTAATAGCCAAACTAGTAGAAACACATGAACTATGAACCAACAGCTGAGGAGTCCCCATGGAACTGGACCAGGCCCTCTGGATAAGTGAGACAGTTGATTAGCTTGATCTGCTTGGGAGGCCCCCAGGCAGTAGAACCAGGACCTGTCCTTGGTGCATGAGCTGGCTTTTTGGAACCTAGGGCCTACTGAGACACTTTGCTCAGCCTTGGTGTAGGGAGGAGGGGACTGGACCTGCCTCAGTTGAATCTACCAGGCTGGGCTGACTCCCCAGGGGAGACCTTGCCCTGGAGGAGGTGGGAATGGGGAGTGGGTTAGGGGGAAAGGATGGGAGGTGGGAGGAGGGAGGACAGGGGAATCTATGGCTGATATGTAAAATTAAATTAATTATAAAATAAAAATATTTTTAAAAATAACATATATGCCTACAATATTTTTTTTAAATGCAAGAGCTGGTCATTAGGAAGCCTGAGCTAATGGCTGAACAGTTTTAATTAATATAAGCCTCTGTGTGTTTACTTGGGTCTGAGTGTCTGCATACCAGGTGGGATACAGGAAAACTTCAGCTATACCAGTTCTTGGGTTATTTCTACCTCCTTTTCTGGATATTCACTGAGCCCTGCAGGAGTACAATCGCTTATTCTCAGCACTTTGAGTATGAATCTCTGTAATGGCTGCTGCTCACTGCAACAAGAAGCTTCTCTGACCCAGGCTAGGAGCAGCACTAACTAATACATGGGTAGAAGCATAAACATTTAGAAGACAGTTTGACAACGTGTACATTTGGCAGAACAACAGTTGTAGGTTCCTTTCTAGAGCCTATACTCTCTTGAGTCAGGGTTTTTGAGTATGTTTTCAGGGCCCGCGCCCTTCCTGATAGTTGGGATCCTTGACCCCACCCCTCATTCTCTCTCGGGGCTGTGAGTGAAAAGCCTTCTGTTCTATGCTCTGTCATTGTATTCTGTGTTACCTGAGGCCCAAAGCAATGGAGTCAAGCACCAGGGACTAAAACCTCAAAACCAAATCAAGCAAGCATCTCCTCTTTTTAAGTGGATTATCTTGGGTATTGAAATTGAAAGCTGATTAATACAGATACTAAATATGATCAGAAAGGGGTAAAAGGGAAAGAAAGGAAAAGTAATTTTTTAAAGTAAATAAACTTTAGCAGATGTGATTGATCTATATATAGATTTATAGATTTTTTTTATAGTCAACAGAGGAGATTTTCCACATGCCCAAGTAATTTCAAACATGTTTACCAGTTTGCTGATAACTTTGTCCTTAGTTCCTAAATTGGAATTAAGTGAAAATAGGAAAAATGTACAAACTCACTTCCTTGATTAGGCTGGATGGACTCCATGACCCCATGGCTACTCCATAGACAATGAGGCTTTAGAGGGAACGCTAAGCAATAAGCAAATGAACTTTAAAAAAAACATATATTCTATTGTGGAGCCGGAGAGATGGCTCAGTGCTCAGTGCCACTTGCTGCTCTTGCAGAAGGCCCAGGTTGGATTCCCAGTCCACACACGGCAGCTCTCAACCATTTTTTTACTCCATTTCCAGGAGATCCAGCACCGACATCTGGACTCCAAGAGTACTTCCCACATGTGGTGCTCTTACATACACATCTTTTAAATAGCAGAAAAGCTCTGTTGTGATATCTGAAATAGTACTGTATCACACCAAGCTGAGAGGAGGGCAGAGTCTCTTGAGGAAGTGTTTTACAAGCCTTTTGGATATTCATATAGGAATAGTTAAACTTAATGGGGCTATTGTAGCTAAGGAAACAGAATAGGCAAAGGTCCTGAGGCAGAAGAGAATACATGAGGTCTGTATTGTCGGCATCCTGGGGGGCGGGGGAGCAGATGGCCCTTACTCACCGGGTAATTTTAGGAATGGTCAGTGAAAGGACTCTAACCAAAAAAGATCAAAGAAAACAATAGAGGATAGTGAGCAACAGCAGAAACCCTTCGCTACCATCCTCACCCTGAATAAAAGCAAAGAAGGGATCAAGCAGCTATTCAAAGATAAAACAAGTACAGCAAGGGCCGCCTGACAGGAGCTGTGGCCTTCGGGAGGAAGGAGCAACCAGCCAACGAGTTCCCATCAAATGATGGATGGCAGAGGAGTGAATAACTCAGCTTCGCTTTTCCTCCACCTGTTGTTTGACACTGTTCTTGAGGAGATGTGAGCAAATATCTACTCACCCCAGATAGGCAACAGACGACAGGCCAAAGTACGGATACCTCCAAAGTCCAACTTGGTGAACCCAGCTGTTTTATTGGTGTTACTTATAGGAATATGGGTGAAGGGTTACCTACAAGAACGGAAATAACTCAGACAGCTGCATCACCAAAGCCCACCCCAGCATGGGTGGCAGCTCACAGAAGCTGGGAAGCATACTACACAGCCTGCAGGCAGCTCAACAGGACAGAGGGTGTCCTCTGCAGGTGCCTCAGTTGGTCTGAGCCTCTTCCAGGCAGTCCCTGCTCATTCTTTTAGGCAACTTGGCCAATCTGTCTCTTCTAGGCAGCTCAACTGGTCTGAGACTCTTCCAGGCAGCTTGGCTTATCTAAGAACATCTTTTGGCCTTTACTGCTTATATATTCTTGGGGAGGGAGCAGCTAGTGAAACTGGCCAGTTTCAGAGACTTCCTGAAGTACTTTGAGTTGTTTGCTTCCTGTCTTAAAGGAGCTTCACAGATGGATGAACTGTTCCACCTCCTCATAGGACACCCTGTTATTTCACTTCCCCGTAAACACCTTGTGCCTTCCCTCCAAGATGGAAGGTTTTAATCAACACAGAAACTGCTATAGATACCACCCTTCCATACTCCATGTGTTTCCCAAACCCAACCAGAACCAGATGGTAAAAGAAGTCGATGATTTAGCCAGCCTGGAAGCAGAGTGCAGTACAAAGATGGTGTGAAATAAATCTGGAAGTGCTAAGTGCAGCTTCCTGGCTTAATAGTTTGTGTATTCATTTCCTGGTGTCACTATAAACACATACACACATACACACAGTGTGTAAACACACATTTGGTGAGTAAAAATAGCACAAACGTATTATCTTTCATTTCTGAAGTCCTAAAATTGAGGTGTTGACAGGGCTGGATTCTTTCTGCAAGCTCAGAAAGGAACGCTTCCTTGCCTTTCTGTTATTAGAAGTTTCTACAGTCCATGTCATAGCCCCTCCCTCACTCCATGTCACAGCCCCTCATTCATGTTACTCTGGTCCCTGGTGCCTTCATTACATCTTATTCTCTGCCTTTGACCCTCCTGTCTCCTCTGAAGAGAACTCTGCTGATTGCATTGCCCTCCCCTAGATGGTCCAGGATTGCCCCTAAATCTCTACTTCAATATCCCTAACATGCAATGTCCTCTTCACCATATAAGACAACATATTCAGAGGCTTCAGTGACGTGCATGGAGGTAGGAGGTGGGTGTGCAGGAAATGGAGAATGGTTAAGCTGATGATGGAGTAGGAGGGGCCCCATCAACAACGTTGAAGACACAACAAAGATGTTGTTCTGTATCTTAAAGCCAATGGAAAACATAACTACAAAGTGAAAACCGTACCAGGACAAGGTGTGAACATCCTGAAAATGAATTGAAATATGTGTTTTAAAAATGCAGCTTTGAGGGGAGTCTTACACCATAGTTTCAGAGAGCAGCTGAGGCCACGCAACATGTGGCAGGATCAGAATCCTTGCAAGGAGGCCTTGAGAGGCCATTGCATAATGCTGTGAAGGCAAAGTCAAGGTTCGAATAGAAACCCCAGGATTTTGGAGTTGGCAGGATCAAGGAGAGTTGTTGGCATGGAGTGGAGCTAGCTCAGGAGAGGTGTGTGCTTCAGGCCACAGAGTCAAAGAATGGAAGTCAACCTGTTAAAGCAAATGGAACCAAAAAAACAAGCTGGTGTAGCTGATTTTAACATAAACTCTGTAAGTGGAGTTTTCCCGTGCTGGCAGCCACCTAAATAATCACTCAGAAACGTAACATTAATTGTAAATGCTCAGTCAATAGCTCAGGCTTGTTACTAGCCTACTCTTACATTTAAATTAACCCATATTCCTTATCTATGCTTTGCCATGTGGCTCAGTAACTTTTCTCAGTACGGCATGTCTATCCTGCTTCTCTCTGAGACTGCTTGTGCCTCCTGACTCCGCCCTTCTTCCTCTCAGCATTCTCAATTTGGCTCTCCCACCCAACCTTGTTCTGTTCAGCTATAGGCCAAACTGTAACATGAATTGCTAAATGGTTTTATTAATAAAAAAAAAAACAGAGCTAGATATTGAGGTGAATGCTGAAAGATCAGAGAAGCAGAACAAGCCATCCCGCCAACCTCACCTGGACAACTCCTCAGCTTATCCTGTTTCCATGAATCCTCAGACTGAAAGCCTCTGAGTCCTCACCCCTGAGGGTCTCAGTTGAACTGCTGCTAAAAGCCTCTGGTTCCTGGTTCTCACACCTTATATACCTTTCTGCTTCTTGACATCACTTCCTGGGATGAAAGGCGTGTGTCCTTCCCAAGATGAGATCTCAAGTGCTGGGATTAAAGGTGTGTGCCATCATGCCTGGCTCTGTTTCCAGTGTGGCCTTGAACTCACAGAGATCCAGATGACCTCTGCCTCCTGAGTAATAGAGTTAAATGTGTGTGTGCCACCACTGTCTAGCCTCTATGTCTAATCTAGTGGCTATTCTGTTCTCTGATCCCCAGATAAATTTTATTGGGGTGCACAATATATCAGACACACCATCAGCTTCTTTATTAAACCCATCACAGTGGCATATATTCATACAATGTAAAGGAATATTCCACAAAACTTCAAATCAAAATTAGTCAGAAGAGAAAACAAAGGCCACTACATATCAACAAAGTGAATAATTCACCAATGGTATGTAAAATTATAAATATATAAGTACAAAATTTGGGAGGACTCCCAATTTTATAAAACAAACACTAAAAGGGCATGAAAAGTCAGACAGGTACTCCAAATAAGAATAGCAATAGTGAGAAACTTTACCACACTACTCTCATCTCTTGGTAAGTTTTCCAAACTAAAAATCGACAACAAAACTGGAGAGTTTATCAAATAGATCAGTTGGATTTAACATGTACTTACAGAGTACTCCATCTAGCATGGACAACCAATTACTACTGTCTCGCTGACTAGACCTGTGGTCAAACTGCCTTCCAAATACTCTTGTGTAGCCATATATTAGTGCTGCTTTCAATCTTCCTCAGAGACACATGATCTAGATCTCATTTCCTAAGGCTCCACTCTCCCTGATGTGGAGACCTCATCAGGCTGGTCTGATCTCAGCAACAGTTAAGAAACACTTTTTGTTCTAGGTGAGCAATTGCCCTCAAAGAACCCCCAGGAGATGGTTTAAATGAGGTGCTGTTTGAGGAAGTGTTACAGCCTTGGAGGGAGTACATAACTGGTAGTGAGCTTTGCGGTTAAAAAGCCTAGCACCAGGGTTGGGGATTTAGCTCAGTGGTAGAGCCAGCCAGGCCCTGGGTTCGGACCTCAGCTCCAAAAAAAAAAAAAAAAAAAAAAGGCTAGCACCATTCCCAATGTCTGTCTGTTTCTCTCTCTCTCTCTGTGTGTGTGTGTGTGTGTGTGTGTGTGTGTGTGTGTGTGTGTGTATGTGTGTTGCTTGTGGTGTGAGGCACCATGTCTGCTACTTTCTGCCACACTATCCTCACTGTTACAGATCCTAACTCTCTGGAACTGTAACACCACCCCCGCCCCACAAAAAGCCATATTTCTTCTGTAAGTTGCTTTAGTCATGTGTTTTATTACAGCAACAACAAAGTGACAAATACAGGCCATAAGAACAAACTTTTAAAAATCTCTCTCTCACACACACACACACACAGTCGCTAACACACCCACACAAAATCGCTAACACACACACACACACACACACACACACACACACACACACACACACGCTTCCAATGTGCTTTATCAACAGTTACAAGACAACCCTACACCGGGCAGCGGTGGTGGCACACGTCTTTAATCCCAGCACTCAGGAGGCAGAGCCAGGCGGATCTCTGTGAGTTCGAGGCCAGCCTGGTCTACAGAGTGAGTTCCAGGACAGGCTCCAAAACTACACAGAGAAACCCTGTCTCGAAGAAAAAAAAAAAAAGGACACACCCTCCTCCTGGCCTCTGCTCCCTGGTGTGCTCCGAGCACACAACCACTTGCCGTTTGTTGCAACCCTTCTTCAGAGCACCAATAACTGGCACAAATCTTTTGGGATGCACTGAACATGAGACTCTATACAATATTTAGGGGTCGAGCCAAAAGGCCTCTAGCAACTTGCACCCTTGCCTATCCTGAGCATTCCGTCCCCACCGCCTTCCACAGAGCTCCTGCGTGTCTGGCTTCCCTCTGGTCCGTCACATCCCTTTGGAGTGCTCACTCTAGCTTTCTTGTGATTCCCTCACAGCTGAAGAGTTGGGGGCTAGAAGTTGGGGTACAGTAAGTGTAGCACCTCAATGGAATCCAAAGCAGACAGTTTAACCCTGTGTCTCTGGGGTTCCCTCTATGTGAAGAGCAAATGGACAACTGTCTGGAACACAGGAACAATTTTCCTATTGGCTTAAAGAGGTAAATAGATTGCCCAGAACTGATATGAGTCCATTTGACCCAAATCCCCATCTGGAGTTCTAAGTGAGCTTATAGAACCCACCTAACAGTATAGCATGGTTTCTATGGAGACGTGAGTTCTGAATTCTGATAAAGCGCATACCTTTGCCATTACCACCAGCAGGAACAGCCAGGCTTTCACCTTCCTTCTGCAACCTACCAATCCAATGGTAGGGAACCGCCCAAATCACGGTGCTTTACTACTTAAGAAGGAATGTGGGAGCAGGGAGGGTGTGACAGGAAAGCCACACCAGCCTGTGGAGAGAGGGGCTGGGGTCAGAAGAGCCTAACTACCTCTGGGTTGTAGGATCCTCCAGAGATGGGCTGCTCTTCAGGCCAAAGCCAGGCCTTGGTGTGGCAAAGTCTAGAATTGGGGGATCTGATAAAAAAAAAAAAAAGGGGGGGTGGGGGAGACTAAGAAACATCTGTTAAGCCTAGGGATGAGTGTCTATGTATGGTCAAATGTGAGTTTTAAAATACTTGAAATCTAAAGCCGCATTGGTATTTTGGCCAGTACTGTTGTTAATGTTGATGAGGTCAAATCCAATCCATACATACACTGCACCACGGATGTCTGAAGTGGGCAGCTCACAGTCGACCCTCCTAGATATGGCCCTTCTTTTGGATTAGAAAGAACCCCTCAGACCCTGTCATTGTATAATCTCTCTCTTATGTGCACTTTAATTAATACTTAGCTTGTGCAGAGGCAGGATAAATTTATATGTTTTCTTCAAAATTAAATGTATGGAAGAGCAGGAGGCTCTTCCTGGATTTCCCTGGATCTGTTTATCAATGTCAAGCAAAGGGTATTTTCCCAGATGGCAGACTTGGAGATGTGATTAAGTTCCCTGACATTTTGTTCTATTTAATGTGTGCATGTGTATGTACATACACATATATGTGAAGGCATGCACATGCCATAGTCGGCATGCGGAGGTCAGAAGACAAATTGTGGAAATCTGTTCTCTTCTACCATGTCGGTCCTAGGGATCAACCCCAGGTCATCAGGCCTGGCAGCAGGTGGGTTTACTCACTTGTCAGCCCCTCTCATATTTTTTATTTTTAATTTAATAAGCTTGTTTGGATATTCAAAAAGAAATTTTAAATGATAATGGTTGATTATAAATATGATCTCTTTCTAAAAAAGAAAAGGGGATATGATGTAGATATATAGGAGGATATGGAGATGATAAGATAAAAGGGTAGATTAATGAACCTACTTTTAAAGAACAACTTGTTTAAAATGTTTTACATTGGTATAGATTTTAGTTTATGTTTAAAATGTTTTACATTGGTATAAATTTTAGTTTATTGATACAAACTTGAAGTTAATTTTGTTATACTGTATATATATATATATATATTTCTACTCTTGTTTGAGGTATTATGTTTATGTAACTCATTTAAAATTGTAATGGATAATTAAAAAATAGATTAATAATTAGTCATCTATAATAATCATATCTGTAGCCATGTTAGTTAAGTCTTCTAGGTATACATAGATATATTTCAGATAGATAGGTAATCTTCAAACACTTCATAGACCTAGAGAATATGGCATTTAAATAACTTAAAATTCTGTTGACGTGAGACACAATTGCTCCTGGCTGCACCAGTTGATCCCAAGAGAATGTTGGGCTTCTAAGACATTTCCATTGGAAGTTTGTCTTTTTGGCACAAAATGGCCTACTGGGCAAAGAACTGCCCTTGCCTTGATGGATGACAGTACAAATATAATGCTGTCCTTTCTGGACAAGCGGGACACAAGGAAAGCGACCACTGTACTCTGCCAAGACAGGATAAGATGGTCTCTCAGAATTCCTGCTTCTAAAATGGTCTGTCAGATACTCTAGGCCTGTAGCCAATTTGAATGCACCAATAATGCTGAGAAACATTAGGTGACTGTCCAGGCTGCCAGCTGTCTTGGTCTACTTTTGCAAGATTCCCAAAAGTTGCTTGCATCCATCTACCATTTCTCAGGTACCATTATGTTCCTTCTCAGGTCTTGGATGTGGTTGAAAACTAGATAGGTGTAATTTCCTCGGTTATGATAAAAGATAAGTTAGATATAAAACCTTAAACTCACAAATATAAGATAGATAGGACATCTTCTTTAATATTGTAACTATAATTCTTGCTCGGTAATTGTTATATGTAATTTTACCATGTTAAAGTTAAAACCTTCCTTTTTAAAAAAAGAAAAAAAGGGGAAATGCTGTGGCTGTTGCTCTATATAAATAAAACACTGATGGCCAGTGACCAGGCAGGAAGTAGGTTGCCAGGCAGGAAGTAGGTGGGACAAGGAGAGAGGAGAATTCTGGGAAGCAGAAGGCTGAGGAGGGAGACACTGCAGCCACCGCCAGGACAAGCAGCATGTAAAGACGCCGGTAAGCCACCAGCCACGTGGCAAGGTATAGATTTATAAAAATGGGTTAATTTAAGATAAAAGAACAGTTAGCAAGAAGCCTGCCACGGCCATACAGCTTATAAGTGATATAAGCGTCTGAGTGATTATTTTATAAGTGGATTGTGGAACTGCGGGGCTTGGGGAACCTGGAGAGAAGCCCTCCAGCAACAGATAATAGTAATATAAAAGTGTTTTTAATTGTAAGTACAAATTGATTTAAATTTGGATGATTCTCTTTTTATCTGAATCTATTTTATTCTAAGATATTATAATGCTAAATTATTTTCACATACCTATAACATGAAGTTAAGAAATAAAACATGATCTAGAAAATATATCAGATTTAGAAAAGGAACAGGGGCCAGCTTAAGTTTCAGAAAACTAGTAGCTTTGGTAATAAATTATCAGATTGAACAGGTCCATGGAAATTACTTAGGGGCCATCAAGTCAATAATATTTTATAATCATGTCCTAAATAATATAGTATATAGTATAGAACATAAGAATATGTGCACAAAACACACAGCAGGTCCCATCACTCATGAACACACACACACACACACACACACACACACACACACACACACACACACACAGAAGAATGAACCTAAGGTGAGCTCCTGGAAATGCTAACAATTTAAATAGATGAGAAAATTAACAGGGCCCACGAAGTCCCCCTAGTCCTTTGTAAGAGACGGTGGAGAAACTGGCTTGACCCAAGTTAAGGAGATATTTTGGAATGACTTGGGGGAGATGAAAACTAAGGAGAACTCATTTTCAGAAGATGGCCCTATTGATGAAACCGAACTGGACAGGCAGAGTCTATATATCACTTATGACGTCACAAGGAAGGAGGGTGACAGACCACGGTATGGAGACTGATGAGGGACAAAGACAAAAGGCACTCTAACAGAAATACAGATACAATGGACAGCTCACTGCACATACGTAGGGACAGTTCTCTTCCCTCTTGAACTTCTGACCTGGGGTGTTTATTTGTTTGTTTGTTTGTTTGTTTGTTTTTTGAGAGAGGGACCATTTTTTTCTTTTAGATTATAGTGTAATTACATTTCTCCCTTCCCTTTCTTCCCTCCAAACCTTCCCGTGCATAGATCTCCAGTCTCCTTTAAATTCATGCCCTCTTTTTTTCCACTAATTGTTATTGCATGCATATATGTATACTATATGCATGCATATTCCTAATATAACCTGTTTGAGGCATATACTGTTACTTGTATGTATGTTTTCAGAGCTGACCATTTGGCCTGAACCACCAGTTGGTGTGCCCTTCCCCGGGGAAGGCCTCCTCTCCCAGCTTTCCTCCATCGCCTATGGCTTTGTGTAGGCCTGAGGCCCTGTGGGCTTTTCCCTGTCCCGTGTGATATGTTCATTGGTGTCATCCTTGCTCAAACCATCCTTGTTTGGTCAGTCACGGCGTCGCGAGTTTATGGGTTGTAGCTTCTGGCATTACCGGGAGACAGAGTCTCACAGTAAACACCCTGGTCCTCTGGCTCTACACTCTCTCCACCCCTTCTTCTGCCATGTTCCCTGAACCTCAGGTGCAGGAGTGTTTTGTAGATGTATCCATTGAGACCGGACTCGACAACTCTGCATTTGATTGGTTGTAGTTTTCTTCGTGGTCAACATCTGTTGCCATCCAAGCTTCCCTGGTGAGGGGTGAGGACTACACTCATCTGTATAAGGACTAGTTTTTAGATAGTTGTTAGCGATTATGTTGGTTTAGTAAGTTAGAGGTTGTATATTCTCCTCCATAAACCACAAATTCGCTAGCACTGAGTAGTAGTTAGATAGGTTTCCAGTAGCAGGCACGATTTCCCTCTTGTTACTGGGTCTTAAATCCATGGTGCCCTTTCTTTCTTCTTTGTTTCTTTTTTCTTCTTCTTCTTCTTCTTCTTTTTGGTTTTTCAAGACAGGGTTTCTCTGTGTAGATCTGGCTGTCCTGGAACTCACTCTGTAGACCAGGCTGGCCTTGAACTTAGAGATTCACCTGAGATCCACCTGCCTCTGCCTCCCGACTGCTGGGATTAAAGGCATGTATCACCACCACCCACCTCTTGTATATCTTTCATTTATATCTTGTTTTATCATTTAATTCTGTTTCATTTTGATTTGGTTTTGTTTGCTTGTCTTTGTTTTAGTTATGGTACTTATTTTGGACATGGAAAATATGCATAAAAATGTAAAGGGGGCATTAAAGATACTCATATTCTCACCACTGTAGCTTGAGTTTTTCTGCCTTGCACACAGTCAGGAAAATATTTCTCACCCGCCAATCCCACAGACGCTCAGACCCAACCAAGTAAACACAGAGACTTATATTGCATACAAACTGTATGGCCGTGGCAGGCTTCTTGCTAACTGTTCTTATAGCTTAAATTAATCCATTTCCATAAATCTATACCTTGCCACGTGGCTGGTGGCTTACCGGCATCTTCACATGCTGCTGGTCATGGCGGTGGCTGCAGTGTCTCTCTGCCTCAGCCTTCCACTTCCCAGAATTCTCCTCTCTCCTTGTCCCACCTACTTCCTGCCTAGCCACTGGCCAATCAGTGTTTTATTTGATATACAGACCATCCCACAGCACACCACCCAGAGGTGGCTGTAGACACTGTTTATATATAAGTTTTTCCAATCCTGGTATAGGTTTCTAGGAGCAGTGTTAACAGGATAGGCCTGGTAGAGTAAAGAAGAGGCTCGATCACACACATGCCCACTGGCTTCAAGCATGAGTCATCACTCCCCCATCCCACATACATGTGCACTGCCTTCAAACATGAACCATCCGCCATTGCCCCAAATCCTCAGCCCTTAAACATAGGCAGACCCCATAACCTTCCTCTCTTTGAGGTACTGGAGCTTTGCACAGTGCAAACATTAGCAAATCCAGGTTTAAGTTCAAGGTAAAACTGTACTTTCTGAGCCCAGATCTAAATGCAACTCACCTAAAGTGGAGGAGGTCATTCTTCTTCTCATCCCATCTCTCTCTCCCTATGGGAAAATCCACATGGCATCATCCAGAAGTAACAGTAGTGCCTGTTCTCACTGCCAGCCCGGACCCCTGCCTCCATTTTAAACAGTGCCAGCCAACTTCCCATCTTCAGACAACTCCAGTGCCTTCAGGACCAGGGTCCACTCCATACAGCACTCTATTTCTACACACTAGCTAGCTACTAATGATCCTTTCTGGGGGAGAAAAATCTCTTCTGCAGCCTTCTGCTAGTGAATACTATGGAGCTATATCTAATCCCTTTGTTGAAAATATGAATATGAATACCAGTTATTCGTAGCTCTGGCCAAAAGTTTAAGACAAAAGAAGTTTCATTTCACATTCTAATATCTGTATGCATACTAAACTAAAACAATAGTAACTGAGACCTTAGCATGTCATTTTAACCCATACTCATTCTGCATTAGAACTCTACAGTGAGCTTTTCCAGTGCCAAGAAGTACAGTCCAAATGCATGCATTTTAATTTTTTTTTTTTTTTTTTTTTTTTTTTTTGGTTTTTCGAGACAGGGTTTCTCTGTGTAGCTTTGCGCCTTTCCTGGAACTCACTTGGTAGCCCAGGCTGGCCTCGAACTCACAGAGATCCGCCTGGCTCTGCCTCCCGAGTGCTGGGATTAAAGGCGTGCGCCACCACCGCCCGGCGCATTTTAATTTTTTATTAATTTATTTTACATCCCAACCGCAGCCTCCCCTCCCTTCTCTCCTCCCACTCCCTCCCCCTACCTCCTCTCCGCCCCACCCCCTCTATCCACCCCTCCTCAGTACTCACTCAGAAAGGGACAGGCCTCCCATGGGCATCAGCAAAGCATGGCATATCAAGCATCATTTTCCATCATATGACTCTTAATTCTCAATTAACCAGTTAATTAAATACTTACAATTTTACTAGTGCAAATATCACCACAATGAGCATCTTTGGATGTGAATCTTATTGCGTATATACCCAGAGTCTTATACACAGAGAGATTCA